>NC_069078.1:33741301-35080689 GCF_025698485.1 Gossypium arboreum
ACTAGGCCGTTATTTGTGTATGAATATAAGAGTTGGGATTGTGAAGTAAGCATGTCTTTGAGAAATTGTGCATATGAATTATTGTTTAGCTACTTGAATGCTATGCTTTGGTTGTGTGTATATTATGGCTCAAACTTACTAAGCATAAATTGCTTACTCCGTTTCTTTGTTTCTCTGCTTATAGATTTTGCTCGTTAGCGATCGGATTCGGGATCATAGAAGTTGAAGTCAACCACACTATCAAAGCCCTTTTGGTACTCCTTTAGTTGAGTTTTGGATATGGCATGTATAGGACCACCCTCGGTTGTTTTAAGTACTTTGTGATGTATATGTGTGCGCCATGCGAAAATGGTTCGTAAAAGTGGAGTATGGAATTTGACCATATGTGGTTTGTAATTATATTTGGTTTCATGATGTGATTATGGTTTGGAATGAGAGAGTTGGTCACATGATCAGCCATTGGAATGGCTAAATATGATCATATGTGGACCTAAGTATGACTAGACTATAGTTGGTCCATGGGAACTACAATATAGGTAAAGCCTACCTTAAAAACAGAGGCTGCCAGCTGCAGTGACGTGGATGTGAAAAATCACCAAAATTTGTAGGAATGGTGTTAAATAGTGAATAAATTATGTGATCGAACCTTGACGAGTCTATTTTCACATGAAAGTAACGAAACGATCATATGAACAGTATACTGAGAGATATTAAAGTTCTCGTCAGACAGGGCCAGAACGGTTTCTGGGTCCCCTGTCGCAACTTTGAAAATTTACCATAAATTATCCAGAATGAATTAGAAGACATGCCTTATATGTCCAGATTCCTTTTTCAGTCTAGTTTCATTAGAAACAAACGGCATCAGTATTGAAATCCTGTACAGAGAGATATTCAAGTTGTAATGCGCGAAGGTCAGTGTAGTCGACCCCTGTAACATGGGTGACTTTAACTAATAAACTGTACCAATTGGCCCGACCAAAAATTCTAGAAAAAAATCCAGGGATGGATATATGAGTCTAAATTCAGGTAAAATTTACGGAATCAGTTTCCGAGTTCTGTAACTCGAGATATGCTTTTTAAGGCCACAGTGACGCAGTTTTCCAGCTTGCCTGGGAATGTCAAGTTGGTCGTTGCTATAAGTGGTTTTGACTTGCTAACCCCTCGTGTCCGACACCGGCAACGGTCTCGGGTTCGGGGTGTTACAGAGTAGCTATATCCGGTTAAATTCTGAAGGTACGTGATTCGGGGATGAGCAACCTTGCTATAAAAATTTCAGTTAATACGCTTGAAAAATTCCAGCAATGAGGTATGTTCGTATGTGCATTGGAATAGTTGATTCCCTTCGAATAATATTCGCTCAGTCGAGTAGTGAGCTTCCGGTATTTGGCTAAGATGATCCCTCATGTATGAATTCAGGGGTTGGAATGTGAAGTAGGAATGATTTGAGAATATGTATATACGGAATTGTCCGTTTAGTTATATGAATGCTATACCTCTGTTGTGCTTAAATTCTTTGCTCAAAACTTACTAAACATAAATTGCTTACTCCGTTTCTTTGTTCTCTGTTTTATAGATTTTGGCTCGTCAGTTATCGGACTCGGGATTTTTGGAAGTCGAAGTCTCCCACACTATCAAAGCCCCCTTTTGGTACAAATTTTGGTTGAGCTTTGAAATGGCATGTATAGGACTACCCTTTGTTGTTTTTCAAGTACTTTTTGTGATGTATGTGTGTACAGCCATGCGAAAATGGCTCGTAGAAGTGGAGTATGGCATTAGACCATTTGTGTTTATGTATATATATATGGTTTCATGATGTGACTATGGACTGGAATGGCAGTGTTGGGCAATGATCAGCCCTTGGAATGGCTCATATGATTATATGTGGACCTATGTATGACAAAACTCTAGTTGGTCCATGGAAACCACGAAATAGGTAAAGTTTACCTTAAGAATAGATGCTGACAGCAGCAGTGGTGTGGATGTGAAAAATCACTAAAATTATCAGGAATGGAATTAAATAGTGAATAAATTATGTAAATGAACCTTGATGAATCTACTTTCATATGGAAGAAACGAAACGGTCATATGAGTTGTATGTTAAGAGATATTTAGGTTTTCGTGAAACAGGGCCAGAACAGTTTCTGGATTCCCTGTTCCGACTTTGGAAATTCATTATAAATTAACCAGAGATAATTAGGAGTCATGCCATATATGTATAGATTCCTCTTTGAGTATAGTTTCTAGAGAAAGAAAAGGGATCAGTATTGAAGCCCTGTACAGGGAGATATCCAATTCGTAATGCATGAAGGTCAGTGTAGTCGAACCCTGGAATAGGGGAGACTTTAACTAATAAACTGTACTAATTGGCTCGACCAAAAATTCTAGAAAAAAATCTGTAGATGGACATATGAGTCTAGTTTCAGGAAAAAAAATTATGAAACCGATTTTCGAGTTTTGAAACTCAAGATATGATTTTTAAGGCGACAGTGACGCAGTAACCAGCTTGTCTGGAAATTTTTAAATGGACTGTGAAAACAATTAAGTTAAGTCTGTGTGCACCTTGTGTTCGACTCCGGTAACGGACTTGGGTACGGGGTGTTACAAGTCGTACGCCCGTATGGGTAGGCCGTGTGGTCACACACGCCCGTGTTGCTTGGGACACGCCCGTGTCCTCAGCCCATGTAACTCTCTGACTATGACGTCATCAACAAAATAAGGTCACACAGACAAGTCACACGCCCGTGTGCTTAGGCCGTGTGGCGAATTAAATTCCAAAATTAAGTGCAGACTTCACACGGCCTAGGCACATGCCCATGTCCTAAGGCCGTGTCCTTCACACGGCTGAGACACACTGCCGTGTCTCTACCTGTGTGTTTACAACTAGGCATTCTGTTTTGCAAAATTATGGTACAGGGGACACACGGCCGGATCACACGCCCATAGGGGAAGACCGTGTGGACAATTTCTAGGCTATTTTCTAAGCCATTTGCCACCCTTGAACATTCACATATTCAAATCCATTTCATGACATGCAATATGGCACATTTAATCTCTTAAGCATATACATTCATGGATAAATTATGACTTGACAATATCAACATATTACCTATCCAAACTATTATGCTTTTATATGGCATTCCACAACAATTTCATATTTATTTATCATCTTTATTAACTTATTTTCAAGTTATATATTTGCATCTCACATATTGCTTACGCAATCATATTTCGTACATCAAACATACATGTCAACCATCACACTATAAGCGACTATAATCACATTAAAGACATTTGCATGCATGCATCAATAATTAGGGTTACAATCCAAATAATCAATATGAGCCACCTCTCATGGCCATATACAAAATAACCATAATAACATCATGAGCCAACACATTTGGCTAATAAATATGACACATAACAAAAAGACCAAGTCCCTATACATGCCATATCCAAAATGATGAAACTAACTATACCCAATTGTTTAACTGATAGTGTGATCGTGTCTCTGACGTCCTTCGATTCCTGAGCTAGCTTGGAAGAACTATAATAGATGGAAAGGGAAGGGAGTAAGCATAAAGCTTAGTAAGTTCACATGCAAATAAAATGCAACTTAAACAAGTAATAATCATATATATAACATAATGAACATAATCTTGCATTTCATCAAATCTCATAAACTTATTCTTCTCATATACATATACACTTGTTCTTAACACAAGCTCATCATATTTCATGTCATTCACATGAGTTCATTGTACATACCTGTGCCCACTTGCACATAATAACTTACTTTCTTGTCTTAATGCAATTTTCAAGATTACTCATTGTATTTCTCTTGAATTACCCATTGAACACTTGGAATACTATCGGATACATCAGAAGCTCGCACCTAATTGCCTCATATGTAGCCAATGCTACTTCATATCTCTAATCACATGTTGCTTGCTTTCGAGCTACTCACGAGACTGTTCATACAGGCCATCAAGTATCCGCAACACATGCCGAACTACCTCGCTATCAATAGAATATACGAGACCAGTACCCAGGCACCAAAACATCTGTCATATATATCACAAACTCAGACCACAACTCAATGAGTTCGGATGTCACATATTTCATGAACTCAGACACAACTCAATGAGTTCAGATTACATAATTCCTAGTGACATGTCACTTATATCCTAAACTATTCATAAGGTTCAAACGGGATTCTTCGATATCACATTTCTATTGAGCTTGCTCATAATGTCGATTTCAATACTCATAGCATCAATCACATACTCATGGAGTAATCAAAGCATCATTCATGATAATATATATGCAATAAACACATGATACAATATCATATCAATTATGTAAGTACTTACCATACATGCAATATTAAAGCATTTAAAGTGTGGTACATGTTGTATTATTTATAAATGAACTTACCTCGGTACAAAATGATAGAAACGAGCCTAATCCTCGTAAACTTTGTTTTTCCCTTGATCAAGACCCGAATCACATTTTTCTTAATCTATAATGCCAAATTTAACTCGTTCAATACACAAATTACTCATATCGACCCATAGCACATACTTAGGTAAAATTACCTTTTTACCCCTAACTTTTTACTTATTTACACTTTAGTCCCTAGGCTCGTAAAATGAAATGCATGCATTTTCTTGGTTACCCAAACCTAGCCGATTCATATTCCATCTCATATTAGCCCATATTTTCCTTTATTTCACATTTCTACTACTCATTTTTACACCTTTTACAAACAAGTCCTTTTTAAGTGCTTTCACTAAAAATCACTTAGCAAAATATGTTTATCACACATCAAACATTCATATTCCTCCATTAAACATCAAAACACAACCATGTTACCTATGGATCAATTTTCATATATGAAACCTACTTCAAAATATAGCTAGAAAAGGGATAGATCACGCTTCAAGGACTTCAAAATGCAAAGAACATTAAAAACGGGGCTAGGAAGCATTTACAATCAAGCTTGAAAAGTTGAAAACCCTAGCTATGGAACCCTTGTAAAATTCGGCTATGGCTTGAGAAGTGGACAAGATTTTCACTTCATTTTCCCTTTTTATTCTTTTATTTACCAAAAGATAAAAATGCCCTTAAGGCCTTTCTTTCCAATTTTTTCTATTCATGCCCATTTTTGTCTAAAATTTTAGAACTTGGTCAAATTGCTATTTAAAGACTTATAATTAATGATACAATGCAATTTCATGCTTAAAGATTCTAAAACACAAGTTTTGGAACTTATTCAATTTAGTCCTTAAAGTCAAATTGGACATCTTAGGCATAGAATTTCTTCATGAAAATTTCACACAAGTATGCAATCATATCATAGACCATAAAATATCCATAAAATATTTATTTCTATTTCAAATTTATGGTTTCAAAACCACTATTCTGACTAGACCCTAATTTAGGATGTTACACAATAAGAGTCAGTGTAGGTGTTGTCTTCATCACGTTAGAAGATGTATTGCCTTATGCATTCAATCTTAGTCAAAATTACTCCAAAAATGTGGCAAAGTATCAAGTGCTCATCATTGGATTGGAAATGGCCATGGATATGAAAACCACATAGCTCAAAGTGTTTGGAGATTCAAAGTTGGCCATCAACCAACTCCTTTCACTTAATGAAGTCAAAAAGTCGAAATTACACCCATATGTCAACTATGAAAAGAAACTTCTAGAGTAATTTGATAATGTAAGCTCGGAGCACATGTCGAGGAAAAAGAATAAACAAGTAGATTCTCTTGCCAACCTTGCATTAGCTCTTGCAATTCTAAATCTAGAAGTAAAAGTTCCTTTATGCAAGTGATGGGTTTTACCACCAATTCTATCCATTAAAGATGAAGATAGTGAATTAAATGTTGTTTCAGTCCTTGAAGTTGAAAAGGAAGATTGGAGTAATCATTGATTGTTTACTTAAAGCATAGGAAGCTACCAAGCGATTTGAGATACAAAATGGATGTGAAATGTCAAGCTCTTCTATTTGTTTATTTCAAAGGTACACTCTATCAAAGCTCATTTGATAGAGTCTTCATTTAATGCTTAGGAGAAAAAAAGACACCACAAGCCTTACACGAAGATAATTGTGGAGTATGTGGAGCATATCAGTCAGGGCTATGCTGTATTTTCAAATAAAAAAGATGGGGTGCTATTGGCAGGAAATGGTAAAGGACTACATGGACTATAATAAAAGATGTCAAGGTTGTCAATTTCATGATAACTTCACCCACAACCTCTTAAGCCATTATATCTAACAATCATATCTTGGCCATTTGGCTTAAGGTCTTGACTCAGTGCGGTCATTGTTGAAAAGTTTGATAGGTCACATGTATATATTGGCTAGAACAAATTACTTTTCAAAAATGGGTAGGGGCATCACCTTATTGAGAAATGAATAAATAAATCATCGAAAACTTCATCAAAACAAACATAATTCGTCGGTATGGTGTTTCATGATGCCTTATTACTGATAATAGGAAGCAATTTGACATGCAAGTTGTGTGTGCAATTTGACTTCAAGCAATTTCACTCTTTGATGAACCTTGCTCTAGAAAATTGTCTGGCATAAGCTTTCAACAAAAATTTGTGCAATCTTCTCAAGAAAATTGTGAATTGATCAAATAAATACTGGCATGAATGAATGGAAGAAGCTTTATGGGCATATCAAACTACATATCACACATTGAGTCAAGAAACTCCATATACACTTGTTTACGGTGTTGATATTGTCCTACCACTTGAGTGATAGATCCTATCATTGAGAATTGAAATCCAAGGTCTTTCTAATTAAGGCAATGTGAGCCTAAATTTGGAAGAATTGGAGGCACTGGAAGAGAAAAAAATTAGAAGCACAACAATGTCTAGAATGCTACCAAGCTCGGTTGTCCAAGGCATTTAATAAGAAAGTGAAGCCATGATATTTTCAAGTTGGGGAGCTAGTTCTTCTATGATAGCCTTAAAATGACCCTAGTCAGAATGTGGTTTCGGGACCACAAAACCGAGGCATAAAAATAATTTAATATTTATTTTATTGCCTATAATATGTGCTAACTCATGTGTGACATTTTTGATGTTTGATTTAGAGTTATAAATGTGAATTTCACTAGAAAGGACCTAGTAGAAAACTTTAAAAATATGATGGGGAAATGTGTGATGACTAATTAAAGCATGCATGCAAAACAATGGCCTTGCATGTCAAATATCCCTCTTTTATAGGAGGTGGCCGGCCATGACAAGGAGGATGGGCAAAACATGTCATAGACATGTTTTGTTGGTGCATTAGGGAAACATTAAACTAAGGGGTATGGGTAATAAAAAATGAAAAAAAATGTGTGTGAAGGCTTCTCCCTCCCCATTGCCGTGTATTGAAGAAAAGAAAAGAAAAAATTTGCTCATCCATTTCATTCTCTCTTGACCGAAAATACTAAAGAGGAAGGAAGGAATTTTTGCTTCATGTTTGGTTTGGAAGAGGATTAGGAAGAGATTTGGCTATACTTGCATCAAGATTAAGGTATGTTTGAGGTTGTGCCATGAGATTCATGCATGTTTTTAGTTGCTAGCTTGATGTTCTTATTAGCCCATGGTTCAAACTTTGCTATGTCATGGAATGATATTCGCCAAAGGGATGTGGTGTTAATGCCATTGCATGCTAAATATCAAGCTTGATAATGATACATGCGATGGGGATTGAGGACTCTTAGATTTTCTTTTAGCATTTTGAATGAGATACTAAGTTCTTTGTTTAACCATGACCAAATTGAAACGGTATGGTGTTGTGGTGTATTCG
This sequence comes from Gossypium arboreum, assembly GCF_025698485.1. Taxonomy (NCBI): domain Eukaryota; kingdom Viridiplantae; phylum Streptophyta; class Magnoliopsida; order Malvales; family Malvaceae; genus Gossypium; species Gossypium arboreum. Next base: position 33,749,118 of record NC_069078.1, read on the forward strand.
CCATGGTATATCCATAAGTATGATTCATGCATGTTGCATGGTAGGTAAGATTTGAGCTTTGGATATGTGTTTATATTTGGATATAAGCAACTTGGGATTCGCCCTTGCACCTACATGAATATATGTTTGCACATGATGTATTGGTATGACATATATACTATTTCAAGGTGTATATTTGCTTGTGATGATGTTTACATTATGAAGTAAATGAGAGATGTGTATTGAGCTACAATATGTAATGCGTTAGTTAGTAAAATGTATGCTGTTTTTGTGTGGTATTAAGTGTATAATTGGCCTCAACATGGACATGCATATTCGGCCACATGAGGGGAGTTGGTGTGCATGCATTCGGTTAGAGGCAAGCATATTGATGCCTATTCTTGGCTTGGAAAATTGCTAAGGAGAGTACTAACTAATGTGTTGAATTCGATTCGTGATTTCATACACATGTGACTCTAATGTCTAATGTATATAAGGGCTAAGTACCTTGAGCTTCACTTTGATGATTGAATGAATTGTATTGAATTGCTTGTTGTGATTAAAAATTGTGCATGACCATTGAGTATTTGAGCTAAAGGATGGCCAAGGCCATAGGACCATTTAAATTTCCTTGTCATATTGGGCCATAAGCTATCATAATAAGATTTTAATAAGTTAAATTTGTGTGAATTAGCTCAAGAGCTTAGAGGACCACCGTTGGATAAGGGAAAGGAAAAAGTGATCGAATAGTCAGTCAAATCGTTCGACAACATCCGAGGTAAGTCTTGAGTAATGACCCTACTTGAATTATATTGAAATCATGCTCCTTGTGTGTGGCTATTGAGCCGAAATTGTAAAGGTTTGATAAATATTTTGTGTTTGAGCCTTAGTAACGAAAATGAAATATGGATGTGTCATGATTATTGATATATGTGTACATGAGCACTTGAATGATATCCGGATAAGTCCGAAGGCATTTATGCTAGTGATTATATCCGGCTAAGACCAAGGCATTCGTATGAAGTTGTTATATCCGGCTAAGACCAAGGCAATTGTGCAAGTTACCAAATCCGGGTTAAGACCAAGGCAATTGTGCTTGTGGTTATATCCGGTTAAATCCAAGGTACGTGAATTGAAATGAGCAATTTTGCTGTAAAATTTCAGTTTATACACTTGTGAAAATTCCAGCAATGAGGTATGTTCGTATGTGCTTGAATTAGTTGAGTCTTTACAAGTAAGAATTCGCTCAGTTGATAAACGAGCTACCTACCTTTGGCTAAGTTGTTCTTTTGTGTATAAACATAAGGGTCGGTAATGTGAAGTAAGTATGATTATGAGAATGTGTATTAATAAAGTGATTCATTTAGTTATGTAAACGTAATACTTTAGTCAAAGCTGATTTCATTACTTGAGACTTACTAAGCATTAAAATGCTTACCCGCTGCTTTGGCTCTCTGTTTTATAGATTTTGCTCGTTAGCTATCGGATTCGGGATCATCAAGTCGAAGTCATCCACACTATCAAAGCCCCCATTTTGGTACAATTTTGGTTGAACTTTGAAATGGCATGTATAGGACTACCCTTTGGTTGTAGGTCATGTACCTTTCGGTTTTGTGTAAACTTGGATAGCCATGCGAAAATGGCTTATATACGTTTTAGCATAGTACTATAATCGTTTGTATGTTGATCATTATGAGGTATGGAATGGTTTTGAAACGATTAGCCATTGGAATGGTTAATCATGATCACACTTTGTGCTATATATGCAAAAGGGCCAATTGAATCATGGAAATCATGAAATAGGTAAAGCCTACCTTAAAGGCAGATGCTGACAGCAGCAGTGATGTGGATGTGAAAAATCACTAAAAATAGTAGGAATGGTATTAAATAGTGAATAAATTATGTAAATGAACCTTGATGAATCTACTTTCATATGGAAGAAACGAAACGGTCATATGAGTTATATGTTAAGAGCTATTAAAGTTCTCGTGAAACAGGGCCAGAACGGTTTCTGGATCCCCTGTTCCGAATTTGGAAATTCATGGTAAATTAACCAGAGATAATTAGGAGTCATGCCATATATGTATAGATTCCTATCTGAGTCTAGTTTCTATGGAAACAAACGGCATCAGTATTGAAGCCCTGTACAGGGAGATATCAATTCGTAATGCGTGAAGGTCAGTGTAGTCGAACCCTGGATTAGGGGAGACTTTAACTAATAAACTGTACTAATTGGCCCGACCAAAAATTCTAGAAAAAATTATGTTGATGGACTTATGAGTCTAGTTTCAGGGAAAATTTACGAAACTGATTTTTGAGCTTTAAAACTCAAGATATGATTTTTAAGGCGACAGTGACGCAGTAACCAGCTAGTCTGGAAAATTTTTTTTTATGGACTGTGAAACAATTAAGTTAAGTCTGTGCGCACCTTGTGTTCGACTCCGGTAACGGACTCAGGTACGGGGTGTCACATCTTCCTATGAGAAGACCCATAAACACCTCACATCATATGAGTAACAAGTTTGTGTCAAAGTGGGATGGGCCATACATCATTCGTGAAATTTACACTAATGGTGCATATAAAATTGCTGATCAAGATGGCGTCAAAATTGGACAATCAATGGGAAATTTTTAAAACGCTACTATGCTTGAAGGTTTTCGCTCCTGAGCATGAGTTTAAATTGTACAAGAAAGTTCCTGAAGCTAAAAAAATCCTTCTTAGGACAGCTTAAGCAGAAGTTAGAGCGAAAAAAATGAATAAAATACTTGTTAAGTTGAAAATCCTTCTTTGAATGACTCAAGAAAAAATTAGTACGCAAAAACAAAAAAAGAAAAAAAAAAGTGAACTATGTTATGACTTGATCCTTCAAAATTGAGGTGGCTTGGTTTTATCTCCAAGTTCAGTCGAACCAAAAAAACTTTACTTGAAAAATTATTTTTCGTATCATAATCTATTTATATAAAGTATTTTTTTTACGAGTTAAGTTTCTTAGGAGATGTAGTTGGTAATTGATATGACACACTCTATAACACTTCTAAGTTGACATATGGAAAAAATTTATTCATTTCAAACTTGAAGATGAAGTACAACTCAAAAAAGTTCTCTAAAAAAGATTTCTGGGCACATTGAAAAAGAACAAAAAGCCTTGATCTAAAAGCTTTCAACTTTCTTTGGAGTTTCTAACATGTTTCACAACAATTTAAGGTTTTCAACTTTATATCATTCTAGTCCTATAGCAAGTTGTGTGGATTCCACTTCCAAACTTACATTGCTTTAGTGTTTTGGCCATATATTGAGCTATAGGACTCCATTTCTGGCCCATAATATATCGTTTCAAAAGGAATTGAAAGCTCTAACTCGACTTCTTTCATATATTGGAACTAAAAAATGTTAAGAAGGTGCCCAGAAATGGCTTAAAAGTTAGTGTCACAAATATGCTAAAAGAGATGCGAGGGTCACAATATTCCAATCGATGGGGAAGTGTAGCGGCCTAAATCTATCCCCCGTAAAGGGTCTAGAATTGGCACGTTACTACCAAAAGAAAATCTCTTCTTTTTAGAAGTGCATTGGGTGGAGACTCGAGTTTCATTTGTTCAACTAGATATGCATAAAGTAATAATATTAAACATTTATAATTAGTAGGCTAAAACATTTTAGATTATGAAAGTTTTCCAAAAACAAATAAAGGACACTAGGATTGGGAGCTTGTGAGAGTTTAGTTATAAAATAACAGTTTTGAAAAAGAGTAAATCAATGAACTCGTCTCCCTTCATGTCTGTCATGAAAAGTACTAAACATCAGAATTCTCAGAGCAAAAAGTATCTTCTGGTGAAATCCTTTAAGTCTTCCTACTCCTTGGGTGATATAGAGAAGGAAAGATAAACAGGTATGAACTTAGTGTGTTCCAAGGTGAACTCCGAATAACTATGTGTTGACAAATGAATAGACCCTTACTCCTTAGTGGTAAACACAATTCACCCATTGGAAAAGACTAAACTTCACAGATTCATAACAGACTATGCTTTTTAGCACATAAATTATGTCCATACATTCATGCAGACAACCTTCTTTGTGTTAGCCAAACCCGAATCCGTGTTCAGAGATCAATCATTTCTTTCATTTTCTTTTTCATGCTAGTCAATCTGGTTTGCAATGTACCTACCTTACTGGAGGCTACATAACCATTATTTATGTACCACAATCTGTCAATTCAATGCACTCTACATCAAAGGCAACGCCATGAATTCATTATAGAGTCATGTTTCATGTACCGCAATCTGCCAGTTCAATGGATATTCCATCAAAGGCAACTCCATGAATTCTTTTCTTTATTTTGACCATATGGTTCCTTTTTTTCAGATTGAAAGGGGTAATGACTCAACAAAAAGTAAGGTTCTTCATCATTTTCACAAACATGCAAAATTGACTTTTCACCGGACATGTGAGCTTACCTTGAACCATACATGAACAGAAGCACGATGCATACACATGGGGTATAAAGGAACTCACCAGAAAATATAGCAAGGCTTAGACCGCAGGTCTATTACCTTTGTCTCGAGAGCTTTTGGGAGTCTCTTGAGCTATGACATAAATAATTAACTCATCGCATTACACCCTTTAGAAAGGCTAAGCAAGTTTTCAAGTATACTAAATTAAGAAACCCAAAACCTAGAAGTTTCCTTCTAACTAATCCTAGAGCATGAAACTCTAAGACCCCTTTAATAACTATGATAATAGTTTAAGGTTCGTCGATTCTTACCAGGTATCAAACGTTAATGGAGTTTGTTGAATACAATGAACCCAAAACCTTCAAGCTATTCTTAGTTCTAGAGTTTTCCTGGGCGTTACAGTGAGAATCCAAAGAGAGAAAATAAAGTTTGCCAAATAAAGCACAAAGCTTGGTTAGGAAGCCAATACTGGCTTTATACGAGGATGCAAGAGGGAACTTAGTGGGCAAGTTCATTCTCCTCACCACCCATCCTTCAACAACCATGACTAATAACTTTCTTTTTCTTCTTAAATGTTTGTACCCTAAATATCAAATATCTCGTCTCATTCTAACTAACCCTCTTCAAGCCAACTATCTAGTTCAACCAAAATACTAAGACAAACCATACTAAAAAATAAGCACTAATTTTATATCAACTGGGGTGGCATGTACTCTATAAAGGAGCTTCGCCAACCACCAGGCTCACCTTAACATGGACTTCACTCGAGGGTATACTCATAGTCCTCAAACACTCAATGAGTTTTTAACATTTTATTTGCTTAGAGTTTAGTCTATAAGTCTATTTCTATAAACAGTACTCAAATACCCTAGACTGCGCTAGGTAGGATGTTACAAGAAGGCACTCCAAGCTCAATTTCTCACCCTCTAGATGCATCAAACTTGGGGTGAATCTTATTTGGTTGCCACAATGGATGAATGAGTTGTCTTTAGCCACCTTAGAGCCCCAAAATCTAAACGGATCATCTTCACTGCGAATGAGCTATTTGCATCACCCTGACACTACTAAGTTTGAAACGAACCTTCCTTGTGTACGAACTATGCTTCATCATTTTGATGCTACTAAGTCATGATGGGCTATGAAAATCATTCTCCACCTCATTGCTTTTAATCTGGGATGGATCTTCTTTGGAAGATGTTTTGTCTTTTGTCAAACTAAATTTGCAAAGTTCAAAATGGGCTTTCCTCTTGTCATGTTGAAGTTGCAAAGGCTCTTCCTACCATGTTGATAGTGCAAAGTTTGAAATAAGTCCTCCTCCCGTCATGTTAAGGGTGCAAAAATTCTTCTTACCATGTTGATGGTACAAAGTTTGAAATGGGCCCTCCTCACACCATGTTGAAGTTACAAGGTTTCTTTTTCTCGCTATGTTGATGTTGCAAAATTCAGAATGGGTCCTCCCCTCGCTGTGTTGAGGGTTCAAAAATTTTTCCCACGTGTTGAGCCCTTCTCACACCATGTTGAAGTTGTAAGGGTTTTTCTCGCTATGTTGATGTTGCAAAATTCAGAATGGGCTCTCCCCTTACCATGTTGAAGTTTCTTGCCATGCTGAAGGTGCAAAACTTCTTCTCACCGTGTTAATGATACAAAGTTCAAAATGGGTCCTCTTCTCACAATGTTGAAGTTGCAAAGGTTCTTCCCACCATGTTGATGTTGCAAAGTTCAAAATGAATCCCCTCGCCATGTCGAAGCTGCAAAGTTGCTTCCCACCATGTTGATTCTACAAAGTTTGGAATGGGTCATCTTCTCACCATGTTGAAGTTAAAAAAGCTTTCCTTACCATTCATAACGGGTCCACCTTGGTCATCACGAATGCCACCCACCTCACCATGTCGGTGTTGAAAAAAAAAATCAAAATTGATTTTTGCCTCGCCACAACATCATATACCTCAGCAATCGCCAAAGTCTTGGTGGAATAATATAACACATATTCGATCGACTTCCAATATTTGTTGAAGTCTCAAAATATTTTTTGAAGTCAACTGAATTCAATGGTTGATCAATGCTCGAGTGCCTTGGCCATCGCCAAAGTTTTGATGGAACGATATAACATATCTTTAGCCCATGCTCAAAATTTTTCATTGTCTCAAAAATATTGAAGTCAACTTGCTTTCCCTTCCTAGTGGTACGCCTTCGACTTCAATGATTGATTATAGATGAAAATACTCATTGTGGTCTTTGAAATACATCATGATGAGCTTAAAAACACAAACAAGCCAAGATAAAGAAAAAAAAAAAGTATTGTATGAACAAGTGCAAAGTGATCGTTCTCGACGCAAAATCATAAAGCAAACCAAAGTTCTGAGAGAACGACAGCTTAAAAAACTTGAGTACTATTCCCCTCTTTTGCTTGCTTCATCGACACAGTCAACTCCAAAGATTTGTTGCATCATCCAAGAGACTAGCTGCAAGAAGAAGTGATGAATTTAGCATGACCGGGATGCTCCTTGGGATAAGAAAAAAAATGCAAACCTATGGATTCTATTTATAATGATGCAAAATAGAGTCTCGATAGGAGTATGAGGCAATGCTAGAAGCTGAATTTGAAGTTAAGTTTATTGGAATCACTTTGGCGATAATCAGAGTCCTGGTGAATGTATGACTGAAGGTAGGGTTTTTTTAATTTCTTAAAACAAAGTAGAAATCTCAAATTACAATTGGAAGGGCGATGCACGCGATTAGAAAAAAAAAAGAAATGTTTGATTTGGTGGACCCTTTGATGTGGACATGCTGATTGAAGGAATTTGGTGGCGACAAATTTATTAAAAAACAATTAAAACTTTTTTTTTTGACATAAAATTTGCTAAATCAAGAATGATAATTTTTTTTAATAATAAATCAAGTTGAGAATGCAGATGTAATTTCAAGATTAGTTGACTTGTCCCACTTCAAAATTCGTGTACATGATCAAGTGTTGAAGGAGCGTTTATAGACAGAAAATTTACGATCCAATTATAAAACGATATGTATCAGGCTAGAATTATTGTGAGTCAAAACCAAATTTATCATGGATGAAAATGATAATATCATATTTATGTCATAATTATTATTTTTAATTAATTTAAATTAATTAAGAGATAAATACTATCTTTTATATTATCATTAATTAAAAATAAAACAATGCGTCATAATATCAAATGATTATTCTATTTCTAATTAATTAAATTAATAAGACATAAATAATAAATAATAAATAATAAATAGGGCCAAGGCCCATTTTATAATAATGTCCCAGATCTTATTTCAAAAAATAACAAATAATAAATAAAGGAGTTTGATTTCTAGAAGAATAATTGAATAGAGTAGTTAAATTCACAATGACTCTATTTTATTCAAGTAATTGACACTATAAAAATAGGTCACTCAAGCTATATTATACATATTGACAAGTTCAAAAAACTCATAAAATCTCTACATAATTCTCTAAATAAGTCCAAGCACTTGAAAAATTTTGAAGAACGTCATATCAGTTCTGAAGGCCAGATCTAGTTCAAATTTACAAATTCGACTTTAAATTTTTAAAATCAACTTTTGACTTGAAACTTGTGTGTACATCATAAACCAATATTTTATCTAAAAAAATTATCTAGTTTGCTAATAACGAAGTGTTTAATTTTGATCACTCAGAATGATTTTCACTCACCATAATTTTATTTGAATTATTAGTTGGAAAAAATAGAAACATTTTTTTTTCTTTTTAACTCCGTGTTTTTATCATCATTGTTTTTTCTAACTCCGTTTTGATATTCTGTATTCACCTAAATTCAGTTGACAAAGCGAAGGTTAAGGGTTTTGATAGAAACGTAAATATCTTTTCAGAAGAAATGCATGGAAGAGTGGACCATAAAAATATCGTGCGTGTGTAAATATATGTGGTTAGATTAGGTTAAATTGACTTGGATACTATCGTCAAAAGCTTAATTAAATTTAGAGCGGCAGTCAGCTAGAGATAGGTCTAAATTTGAAGGCTTTGAATTTTTCCACACTCAAAACCATGCATCGTTACTACCGTTTCAGCGTGGAAATAATAAGATAAACAAATACTACTACAAAATAAATAAATAATTTTTTTCTTTCAAACAATGAAAATCGTTTAATTTAATTATTTATAAAACATATATATAGAGAGAGAGTAGATTTTCAGCATGAATACAGTAGTTTTATATCATGTATTAAATATATTATTTCTGTGTCATATGTATTTCTTTTTTCAAATATAATGTATTTGAATAAAGTTAATTTTACTAATGAAATATCACACTAATTTTCAGCAAATGTGAAACTAAAGCTGTCTTTTCTATTCCACTCTAAGTTTTTTAATGATAAAAAATTCCAACCTAAGTTGACATTCTACCATTTGAACCACGAATTTGTCAAAATTTATAATATAAAAATTCTAATTTCAATCAATGATTCTTAAGCTTTTACAAAAGGAGATACTATTCAAAATTCACTAATGAAAACCTAGAACTGATAAAAATAAAGTAATTTCATAACATAAAGAAAAAACGGAATAAATAAAATAATTTTCAATGAAAGAAAGCACTAAAGAAAAAAAAAAAATATATATATATATATGTTTTTAATGCATGCAGATTTGAAGAAATAAAACGAATTTCTCTTATTTTAAGATCCATTAACAATAGGGAGAAAAAAAAAAGTCAGTTACTTTGTTTTCTCTTCCAGCATCCATTAGTTGGTAAACAAAAATCTATTTCATTAATTCCACTACATCACATTTTCTTTTCTTTAATTATTTTTCTTACTTCGTCAAGAAATAAAAATTTGAATCATACCTTTTTTACTACTAATAAATTTTTTACATATTTACTTTAAATCGAAAAAAATATTTTTAAATATTTACTTTAAATCGAAAGAAAAATATGTTTAACGCATTTCAATTATGTCTTTCTATTACAATGCATAATTTTTCATACTAATAATAGTTGAATTTACATATATCATATATGGATACTCATTGTTTCATTTATATTTTAAAAATAAATATATATTTCGTAAATAATTAAATTAAGAAATATATTAATTGTTCAATTCTTATAATTTTAAAATCTATTTTATTTTTAATGTAAATTAAACTTCAATACAAATTTTATAACAGGGCCATAGAAGTTAAGTTATAGAGTAAAATATTTTAAATAAATTTAAAACTAATTGAAAATATATTGCTTTTAAAGTTAAAAATAGATTTTTTTGAGAAAAGAAATATTGTTATTCTCGTGAGTTTAAACGATCGTACAAAGAAGAAAATTAAAAAAAAAAAGTGTACGTGGAAACTTACTGCTGCAGCTATTCTTACTTAATTATTATTATTTATTTATGATTAATAAAATTTATTTATTTATAATATTCTAAAATCAACGTTCAGACAACTCCATTTCTTAGCTCAGACATCCTCTCTCTCGCCCTTTCTGTCAATCTCTCTCTACGCGATCTAGTAACTGACTCACAATTTCTGTAAAGCTAAAAACTTAAGTTCAAAGTTTTGAAATTTTCATCTGTTTCAATTTAGATTTCTAGGGTTTATTTTAAATATTCTGTTATGCTTTTTGCTTCTTAGCTTGCGATGATATAAACCAAAATTTCGCAAATTTATCAGTGGGATGGAGCTCAGATTCGTAGCTCCAAGCATGTGAAGTAAGTTCCTTTTTCTTTGTTTTGTTTTATTTGGTGTTTAGCAATATATGTTAGCTATTATTTTTGTTAATTTTGGTGTTCATTGGAGTGTTTTTTTTTTTTTAAATTTCTGATATGTTTTTGGAGTTCGTATGTAGATCTGTTGGTTGGAACTAACGGTTTCGAGAAGTTTTCAGATCGTAATTTTTTGTTTGGTTTCGGAGAAAATTGGAGAGGAAAAAGAAAAAGTTAGAGTATTAAATCACGGTCTCAACAGCAAAAAAAAAAAAAAAAAGTTTGAGATTCACAATATTGTGTTTTTGGGTTGTAATATGGATTTTGGGAGATGTTTGTTTCAGATAGGGATTGAATTTGAGTTTGTTTATTGTTATAGAAAATAGATGTGATTACTTTTTATTGTTTCTCTTTTATTTACATTGGTGAAATCAAAATGTTGTCCTGTTGTGTTTTCGAAGAAGTAAAAGTGCAATAGTCTGAACCTGGTTGTTTTGGGACCTAAAGTAGTTATCTGAGGAACACCAAAGGCTGAAGGCAGTAGAGAGTGAGGTTTAAGAGAACTTTTTTTTCAGATTTATGATAACATCTGTTCTGAATCTTTTAGTGGCATGCATACCATGTAGTCTATTCCTTTAATAAAGAAAATGAGATACCGTGGTTTCTTTGAGGCATGCTTTCTAAAGATTGTTGTTTCTATCTATCCGATGAAATTTGTTGTTGTAGAAGATAGACAAAGATGCACTAACTGATTTTTCTGTCTAAGATGCACTAACTGATTTTTCTGTCTAAGTACTCAAAGTAGGTAATTCGTGTGTGGTATGGACTATGACTGTGATATTGTGATGGTTGTTGAGTATTTATGCAAAGGTTTTGACAAAAACTAAGCATTTAGTCTTTCCTCTGCACTTCTATTTTCCGTTTTGTCTGCAGATTCCAGTTATTGTGCTGGTTGTGAGGCTCATAGGATTCCAGCTCACAATCCAGAATTCTTCAAAGCTTCACTATTGTGAATTGATTGTATTAAAGAACCGAATCCTTTATTGTTGTTGAGCTCTACGGTTTCAGTATTTGGAAATGGATTTGCTTTAGGAACACTTGCCAAGTGGTATATCATATCAAAAAAAATTGAAACATGCCTTCTTGGTGGGGAAAGTCATCATCCAAAGAAGTGAAGAAGAAAACAAACAAGGAAAGTTTCATTGATACCTTACACCGGAAATTTAAGATTCCTTCAGAAGGTAAACCAAACAGTAGGTCAGGAGTATCTCGTAGACATGGCAATGACACAATTTCAGAAAAGGGATCTCAATCCCGACCAGAATCTAGGTCTCCTTCACCTTCTAAACAGGTATCTAGGTGTCAAAGTTTTGTCCAAAGGCCTCATGCTCAGCCACTGCCACTTCCTGATCTGCATCCTGCAATAGTGGGTCGCACAGACTCTGGAATTGGCATATCATCAAAATCAAGGCCAGGAAAAGGCTACAAGTCATCATTATTTCTGCCTCTCCCAAGACCTGCATGCATACGTCATAGGCTAAATCCTAATGATACAGATGGAGATTGCGTTACTGCTTCAGTTTTCAGTGAGAGCTCAGCTGAAAGTGATGATCCCACCGACTCACATCATCGTAGTCTGCAAGCAACTGATTATGACAATGGGACTAGAATTGCGGCAAACAGCCCTTCCAGGTAAGCCTATATGTGTCTTGTTAGTGCTAGAATGAGGATTTCTTATTGCCCAAGCATGGTATTGTATTATTTTATGTTTTACTTCTGGTTTTCTTCTCTTATCCATTTGCTAAAAATCTTATCCTTGACAAAATTTTACTTATTTTCTTGCTGAAGCTTGTTGCTCAAGGATCAATCTTCTGCAGTCAGCCAAAGTAACTCAAGAGAGGCAAAAAAACAGACTAACATTTCATTCGGTTGTAGTATCTCTCCAAAAACACCTAAAAGAAGACCTTTAAGCAATCATATGCCAAATCTTCAGATCCCACATAATGGTGCTTTCAGCAGTGCTCCTGACAGCTCCATGTCAAGTCCATCTAGAAGCCCATTGAGAGCTTTTGGCTCAGAGCAAATAATGAACTCCCCTTTCTGGGCTGGAAAGACTTATGCTGATGTTACTTTGCTTGGATCTGGCCACTGCTCCAGTCCTGGGTCAGGTCAGAATTCTGGGCATAATTCAATGGGTGGAGATATGTCAGGACAGCTATTCTGGCAACCAAGTAGGGGCAGCCCTGAATATTCTCCAATACCTAGTCCTAGGATGACCAGTGCTGGTCCCAGTTCGAGAATTCATAGTGGTGCTGTCACCCCTATTCATCCTAGATCAGCAGGAACAGCTACTGAAACACATACTAGTTGGCATGATGATGGAAAACAACAAAGCCACAGATTGCCCCTTCCTCCTGTAACAACTTCCATTTCTTCTCCTTTCTCCCATTCAAATTCAGCAGCAACATCTCCCTCTGTGCCACGAAGTCCAGGAGGGGCAGAGAATCCTGTAAACACTGGGTCGCGGTGGAAAAAAGGGAAGCTTCTGGGTAGAGGCACATTTGGTCATGTTTATGTTGGTTTTAACAGGTATAATCGTCCAAAGGAATAGTTGTTTAATTTCCCATCTTAAAAACGACATCTATTGCCCAATGGTTTATGTCGTATCATCCTTAGCTGAGTAATAGAGACTGATGTTTCTTTGTTTATAATATTTTATCAATTACATGTATTTGAAATATCTTACATGATATAATCCAGTGGGCATCTAAGATTTCTGCATGTCTGCTCTTTTGAAATATTTGCCAATGATTGCCATTTGTTACTATGCCTACATCTGATTTCATTTTCATTGTATGTCAGTGAGAGTGGTGAAATGTGTGCGATGAAAGAGGTTACGTTATTTTCTGATGATGCCAAGTCAAAAGAAAGTACTAAGCAGTTGATGCAGGTAAACCAAATTTCTGCCAGTTTAAATATGTTTTCAACTGTCCAGATGAAGCGAAAGGAAATAATTGTTTCCTTGTTATTCTTAAACTTGGTTATATGGCTTTGAAGGAAATGCATATTCTTATTTCTCTGACAGGAAATTGCTCTGTTGAGCCGTTTATGGCATCCAAATATTGTGCAATACTACGGCTCTGAAAAGGTGCGTCCTATGTTCGACAATTTGTTTTATTGGCCTTAACATCTTGTCTATTATGGTTACTGAAAGTTGTTATTGAGATATTGGGAAGTTGCATTGACTAATGGATTTTGTCCAAAAGAGTTATTCTTTTATATATGAAGAAATAGTGAACCATATGATGTTATGAAACTTTTGGGAATTATTTTTATGCTCACTTAACTTACTAACCACGAAACACTATTAGTTGTTAAGCAATTTCTTAGAAAAAATAAATAGGGGCAAATTACTGTTATGCTTCTCTTACAGAACTATGAATAAATTCCTGAACAGGTTGATGACAGGCTTTACATATACCTCGAGTATGTATCTGGTGGGTCTATTTATAAAATCCTCCAGGAGTATGGGCAGCTTGGTGAACTAGCAATTCGCAGTTATACTCAACAGATCTTATCTGGGCTTGCCTACCTACATTCTAAGTCTACCGTCCATAGGTGAGTCAGGTTATCTATTCCTTGTTCGATATGTTAGAACTATAACTTCATGGCATCTCTACTAAAATATGCATCAAGGAAAATATTGTTCATCTTACTATCTTATATTTCTTGTACAGGGATATTAAAGGAGCAAACATACTGGTAGACCCAAATGGTCGAGTTAAGTTGGCAGATTTTGGGATGGCAAAGCATGTAAGTCTAGGATTAATCACTTTCTGTTAGAAATGAACTTAATCAGATTAAAATGTAGCCAGCTCTTTGGCTAAAAAAAATTGTAGTAGCCCAAGCTTGAAGATCAAATTATGACTTATTTAATTCTACATTCCTATTTCCTGATTAGATCTTTTCTGTGAGGTTATTTCCAACTTATAAGGCATGCTTTGCAGATTGCAGGACAGTCATGTCCACTTTCATTTAAAGGAAGCCCTTACTGGCTGGCACCTGAGGTTAGACATTTTTTTTTCTCACTGGGTTTATTTCAAGTTCTTTCTAATCCATTGCAAAGGGGAAACTGACATGGTTTATGTGGTTTGAGCTTTCTCCAGTTCTGAAGTTTTCTTTCTATTATTTTCCCAGATTATAAGAAACCCTAGCGGTTGCAACCTTGCTGTGGATATATGGAGTCTTGGATGCACTGTTTTGGAAATGGCTACAACGAAACCTCCTTGGAGTCAATATGAAGGGGTCTGTTATAAGAATAGAAAGATGGGAGATTTTAATTTCAAAGCTGTTTAATTTGCCTTTAATAATAGCAACTTTTTTTTGTATCTTTTATTTCTATTTATTGTGTGATATTTGTATGTCAGGTTGCGGCTATGTTCAAGATTGGAAATAGCAAGGAACTTCCACCAATTCCAGATTACCTCTCAGATGAAGGAAAAGATTTTGTGCGCCAGTGTTTGCAACGCAACCCACAACATCGTCCTACTGCAGTTCAGCTTTTAGGCCACCCATTTGTAAAATATGCTGCACCTTTGGAAAGGCCTATTCCAGATGCTGAGCCTCCAGATCCTACCCCTGGCGTGACAAGTGGGGTGAAAACTCTGGTATTTTTCTTTTTCATATTATTTTATCTAATCCATTATTAGGTTTTGAGCATGCATTATATGGTTGCATTCATTTCCTTCAACAGTTCATTCAAGGGATGAAATATATTTTTTATAATTGAAATAAATTTCTGTATAAATGTAAAACGGGTGACAGTCATTGCTGTAATTTCCAGACCTAAAATGATTTGCAGTAGTACATTGGACCTTGAATGATATATTCTGAGCGCACAATAACTTTTCAAGTTTCCATCACTTCATATTGAAAATCTCCATGGTTAGCTGGACAAGAACTGAAGGTATGATATGATATTGATTTTGGGATTACAAACCGTGCAAGAGGCATCATATTCCTTAAGTTGACATTCTCGCTGCACTTTTTTCTTGTTTTTTTTATTGTGGCGGGTAGAGGTCTTGCCTTGTGTAGGTTACCGTGTGTAATAAGGACTGTGAATGAAGCACCATGTAACGCAGAAATGTGTAGATATGCCTAATTGGTCTCCTCAATACTCCCCTTGGAATTTTGGTATTTCAGACCTTAAATCTCATTGGAATATTCTCTCATGTTTTGCCATCAGGGCATTGGACAAACCAGGAATTATTCCTCCCTGGAGTCAGAGCAACTTGCTGTTCATTCATCTAGAGTTCCGAAACTGCATGCTAGGTCTCTCTCTCTTTCTCTTACTCTTACATACACAAACTCGAATATAGATGATAAAAATGATGGTTGTTAAGTCTCATTTCAATTCCTTATTATGCAGTGATATCAATATTCCAAGGAATGTATCTTGCCCTGTTTCACCCATAGGAAGCCCTCTTCTGCATTCAAGGTCACCGCAACAACTAAACGGAAGAATGTCTCCTTCTCCCATATCTAGCCCCCGGACCACTTCAGGCTCGTCTACACCCTTGACAGGTGGCAGTGGTGCTATACCTTATGGTTATCTGAAACAATCGCCTTACTTTCAGGAGGGTCTTGGTAGCATGCCAAAGCCCTCAAATGGTCTTTATGTCAGTGGCTCTTCCTGTCATGATAATAATCCTGACATTTTTCGAGGCTTGCAAGCAAGTTCTCACATCTCTTCTGAACTGGTGCCATCAGAAAATGACATTTTAGGAACTGGAAGATCAGTCCATGGGGAATCGTATGATGGACAGTCTGTATTAGCTGATCGTGTTTCTCGACAGCTTCTGAAGGATCACGCAGCAATGAGCCCATCCCTGGATCTAAGTCCCAGCTCTCCTTTACCTTACCGGAGTGTTATTATCTAAACTCAGCTTTGAAGATTCACCGATCAGAATGTCTTTTGGGTCTTACGGGATCAATTTGTATTCATCACTTTTAACTTCGTCTAAGGCAGCATATGGGTCAAATATGGAACCTGAACAGAAATTCGAGGAATAAGGTTGGAGAGCAAGGAAGTGAGGTGGCAGGTAGGTCATTTGCCAAGGATCGGGGTTTAGGCGTTCAATAGATCATTTATTGATTCCAGTTAGATGTTCAATAGACCATTTATTCAGGTGAAAATATTCCCGGAAAATAAGAATGTTGCTGCCGTACGGCATGAATCTTGTACAGGGTTGAGTGTGTAAATCAACTAATGCTTGACTGAACTGCAGTGGTTTGAAGTTAGTTGGCAAAAATGTCTTGGCTGCAAATCAAGGGGAAGATCATCGGCTTTCGGTAGACACAGTTGTACAGATGTTTTTAGGAACCAAATCGGAATTCCGAGTTTTGTGATCAGTAAAAGGATCTGAACTAATTCTAATGCTCTAGTGCTCGACATGATTCATTGTACGTACAGTACCAGTAGATTGAAGAAATCTAATTCCGTGGTTCATGCACTTTACGACCCTTGGTGGTTATTTTACAGGTTTTGGTAGCTTCACGATCTTGTTGCATTTAAAGCTTGCATCTGTACATTATACTTTGAGGAGAGAGACCCTGCACTACTGAAAGAGATTTAACACCAAATTGCTTTAAGCATCCAAAATTCAACCGTGAAGTGAATTTGCATTTTAGTTTTATTATCAGATGGATCATACAATTTCAGATCCACTGTCTCAATGGCAGAGTGGAGTAATTGAAGTTTATGTTCTAAACACCTCAAAATGTATTTGACAAGTCAAACTTCCATAAGAACCAAAGTAAAGCCAAATCATTTTAGCAGCTGACAATTTTAAAGATTTTCAAATTAAATAGTTCAAAGAAAAGGCTAACAACAGTTTAGGTGGTTCGGCTTTCCACGGACAGACACCAAGAAAAAAAACCAACCATGTTCCTCGACAGTTTGGATGTAGTGAATCTTTGACGATAGTAACTGATATCCCCCCTCATCACCTGCCGAAAACAAATCATGAACATTTGAGCACTAAAGTGTATAATCATTATGGTTTTCTCAATTGGAATGGACAACTGAACACTAGGCTACCCTTAAGATAATTTGATTTATTGTTTTGAAGGAACTACCACTGGACCAACTGATAGAGTTCACCTCCTAGTCTTTTTCTCTATCAACGGATGCGGTTCAAGTGAGAAAATGGCTCTTGGTGTACTTTTGGAGCAGGTTTAGCCACTTCTGGGACCCCAAAAACATTCCAGAATCTTAGTGTCTCATCCCCTGCAGCTGAAGCCACTGTGCAACCATCCGGGCTTTGAGCCATGTGAAGAACTCTAGATGTATGACCCATTATCTCCGCCATCTTCACCATTGATGGGTATTTCCAAAGAATTAACTGATTCTGAGTAAATCCATGAGAGCTCAGAAGCTCCCTCTCATTCTTGTTCCACAGCAAAGCACAAACTTGAGAGCCAGTATCCACTGAATTCAGGCATGCACCTGTATGTGTGTTCCAAAATTTTATGGTTCGATCACCTCCACCTCCACCAGAGGCCAGCAAATTGCTCTGAAAAGGGCACCAGGCAAGGGCTTTAACAGCAGAAGTATGATCCTCCAGCCTGTGTATCCATTGTGTTGGTGAATTTGAAGATGCCTTGGACATATCCCATACGTGAACAAGATTATCATTGCCTCCACTGGCCAGTTGTTGTCCAGAAGCTGACCATTTCAGCCCACAAACTTCTTGCCGATGTCCTCTGTAGGTTTTACAAACATGGGATCTAATCCTTACATCATTGTTAACTGTCATACCATCCATTCCTCCAGTTGTAAGAACGTGACTGTTCCATGCCATTGAACCCACTCTCGATCGGTGACAACCTCTCAGAGTGCGCAACTGCAAGCATTAGAAAGTAAAGGATTGTGTTGGAATAAATGACAGAACTGGGAAACAAAAAGAAACTGCTAATATTTAGAGATTATACAAACCTGCCGGTTTGAAGCAGAATCCCATGATTGTACTTCAGAATTGTTCAAGCCTATGGCAATATGCTGACCATCAGGAGCCCAACTCACACTTGTTACCGGGCCATTGTCATCATCAATGGTAACAAGTTCTGAGGTAGAACTATCTGAAGCATCCCACAAATAAACAGTGTTTCCAAGTGCTATTGCAAGAACATTGCTGCTGCCCCAGTCCAATAAATTCAAGTAAAAGTCATCCATAAGGTCAGAAGCATCCAATGTCCTCTCAGAGCTCTGAAGAACCAAATGATGATCACAATGCATTAGCGTCTGTGGAACCAAAACCTGATGTCCAAAGTCCAAACTAGTTAAATTGCATATGTATGTTCTGCTTACTGGGGAATGTGTCTTCGGGGCTTCGAAGGTTTCGCTGGGTGAACAGAAGAAGTTGTGTGGTCGGAAGGGAAGAATTCGACAGGTGTTGGTGGCTTGTTCTTGAAAGCCAAGATTTGAGTCCTATTCATGTTCAAGGCCTCAGCTAGCTGCATCCTATAGGCGTCCCTGGCTGGTGGGAAAACTGTCTGGTTCTCTTTGATCTTCCTCCCTTCGGTCAACATGTAATGTGCATAATCATAGTCCATTGCTGAACGATTTGGTATGAATCTATCCAGCTGCCAGTACAAAGAAAACATTCAATTTGAATGTCATTACAAAGTGTAATTTATCAAGAAATAATTTTAAGCAAATCAGTTTCCTAAAATAAAATTTTAAGACCAAGGTTTCCACGTATATTCCATTGTGAAATTGGAAAACCATATAAATAAAGTTTATATAGGACAAGAAAGCATTCATCTGAAGGTTATCACAAAATCTAATTTATCATGCTGTAAAATTGAAGTCCTTTTTAAACAAATCTGTTTCCTAGAATCAAAATTTAAGACCCAAGGTTTCATTACTATTTACTTATATTCCTTTGTGTGATTGGAAAACCATATAAATCAAGGACAAGAAAGCATTCAAATTGCATGTCATCACAAAGTCTAATTTATCAAGCTGTAAAATTGAAGTCTTAATTTAAACAAACGTGTTTCCTAAAATCATTCAAGACCAAAATTTACTCGTATCCCTTTGTGAAATTGAAAACCCAAGTAAATCAAGGGCAAGAAAACCCTGTTTTGCAATAATTAAATAAAAAAAAATATTAAGTTGGGATACTTACATTTTCTTTAGAATTTATTCTCTGGAGAATCTGTTCCTGAAGTGGGCATCTGGATCGTCCCCTCAATTTTGAAAAAGGATTCAAGGATCCTGCATCCATAGTGTCAAACAAATATAAGCAGATGTATTCGCCTTTTGGAGTTTAGATTGCTTTTAATCTTTGTTTAAGGAATATATCTATCTAGACTCTAGAGTTTATGAAAAGCGACAACGGCTACTTTTTCCGCAAAGAACCCTTATGATTCACTCAATCTCGTATTATGTTCCACTGCCGTCGGCTTGCTAATTGGGCTTCATTTTATGGTAAAATATTTAAACCTGAAATTCAGTTTGTTAAAAATACCTGTTTATTTCCAAAGATTTTGATGAAGAATTACACTAAAGTTTTATTTATTAAATGAATTTTAAGGGACAATTTTACCATTATTAATTAATTATTATTCTACTTATTTTTTTTATCTTCAATATTTGTATTAAATTATTTTAAATTAAAAATAATAAAAATATAGTTAATTATACATTGTTTTAATTATTATTAAATTAAATTAAATTATATTTTGATATAATTATATGTTAAATATAATATATTTTTAATATTAGGTTCTTTTTAAGAGCTATGACGATTGGTGAGTGGTAATGGGATCAACTATCTAGGTCAATGGATGAGGGATGTACGTCTTGGTCTTTGATTTGTAAGTTGGAAGTGCTACGAGTGGTTACCACCATCTTTCATTTCGCGGCAATGAAACCAAATAATGATAGGGATAAGGGGAATGAAATGTTTGAGACAAAGATATATATATTTTCAAATAACCTTGAGCTATATAATAGAATTATCCTTTTAATTATAAGTTCAAAATAAAGGAGCTCTACTTTCACTCCAACTCCACCTCTTAAGATTGTGGCTTCTTTTTCTAACTGACTGTATTGGTCCTACAATTCTAATACATAATTTTGGTTCATATGCGATTGCCACTTGCTATATACTTTTCTTATTTAACCATCTTCATGCTGAAATCCCAGAGTTTCTTGGCCAACTCAACATTCCTTCCATGTGCACTTGCTTGGCCAATATTACTGTCCTTGAAGTATTCACCACTTCTACCCTTTACTTGTGGATGCAATGCCACATAGCATGTTGTAGCAGCTCCCTGTAACCAGATAACAGTATATTATTGCATTTCAAAAAAATATTTCAGTGGACTCCCCAACAATTGCAGCAATTTTACAAACAACATGATACACAAAGGCAAAGCTAGAAAAGATTTTAAATTTATATATTTTTATAAAAGCTAAAATATAATTTTATTGTTATATTAGTTTATATCTTTATAAATTTTTAAATATAATTTTTTAAAGGGTTAAATTAAAATTTTATTAATTTATGAGGTGAAAATATAATTTAAACATTTACTAAATTACAATTTTATAGTCAAAAATGTTTTTTTCTGGCGCCCCAGTTAGCCACAGCCCCAAATGATGCATAACATGCTATGAGTATGAAAATAAGCATTACTACTATTTATAAAAAGGAAGGCCCAAAGTCCTTTCGACACTTGTCCATTGTTTTTTACATGAAAAAGATAATTGCTAAATTTCAATTCTAATCCTCTGAGATTATATAAGAATCATTAAATTTCAATTTTGATTTCAATATTTCACTCAAATTTGAGATTTAATCTCTATACTTTAATTCTGACATAATTTTGTACCTCAACTTTTAAAATGTTATTAATTAGTCTAAACATTTTATTTTGATTAAAAAGCTTATGTGAATTTTCTAAGAATTGCTAACAATATTAAAATTCTCTAGTAAATTCAAGTCCATTACAGTGTTATATGGATACCGAATTTTTTTATTTCAAAATTTCAAACCAGCAATTTTAATAGAAAAATTTTAACAATGTTAACACTAGACCCAAACTTTTAAATTCAAAAATAAATAGACTAAATTCCTGAAAATAAAAGTATAAAATGAAATTCCAAATATCCAAAGCATGCAATAACTTTGAGCATAATATAACCTTTAAATTTTTACACTATAATTTATTAAATAATTAAATAATTAACCTGAGCATGGGTGGAATCATACTAGTTACTATAAAATGTATGAGCCTCACCTCAGTGATAGGGGAGGAACTTGCAGATATTGGGATTCGAACCCCAAACCAGCAGAATACCACCTGTTATGGATGGTTGCATGAACCAACCGAGTCTTGTTTTCGATCTTTCTATTCAAATAGCATGAGGTACTTGAGTTTAAACCCAAACCCTCCAATTTCCAGCAAGAAAGATTACCAAATATTTTTGAAGTACATAGTAAGAATGATAGATCGAAGGCTATATGCTACGATTAGTTGCCAGTGCATGATCATTGGTAATGCTATGCAAAAGGAGATTACCTGCTGAATATTTTTTAGTGCAATCTTACCAAAGATATTAACAAGACCTGCATCAAGACCGAAACAAATGTGAGAATGAGATGCATGCTGCTTATAATGCAGCGATGTTAATAACGTAGAGAGTTCCTTTTCTTTGTAGGTAGCAAATGTACAATTATAAGTAAGGAATTTTAGTCATAAAATCAAACACTAAAATGATACCACTAATAGGACCCATATGACGGAATAGATTGGTGACGATTGCTCCTGGGTGAAGTGAATTTGCAGTTATATCCACTCCATCTTCCTGTTCAATCAATTAGAGAACATCATTATGCAAAGTGTGCTTTGTAAGACAAATTATAAAAATCATATTGACTACTGAGCATCAAGAAAAACATCTGAATAAAATGTTTGATCTGTTTCAAAAGGAACTTCAGCTACACAAAATATATACAGACAAGTGGAGGCAAGCTGAAGAATGAAACAGAAAATGGCAACAACTGAGATTTAGTTTTAGATATGGCAATCCTTGTATGGGTGTTGTGTCCCATATTTAAAAATAAAATAAAATTGTGCCAACTGTGTAAACATAAACATAACAGGGATTATTAAAACGATACATATATAAAAGTGCATGTCGTATTTATTACATAGCTCGAGTTTATAAAACATTCATGTTTATGCCATACTTTCATGTTGTGTACAAAATTGTAAGGCTCCTCTAATAGACAGTCAAGGACCAAGTTCAGCTTCCTCCACCTTAAACTAATTCAAATGTACCAAAAAGACCTCAGACACCAGAAACTTTACTACTGATCAAAATCTTCGATGCCATAGAAAAGATCACATACCTTTAGGCGTTTAGCTAGTTCATTAGCATGCAGAACATTTGCAAGTTTTGATTGGCCATATGCAGCAAAATTGCTGTACCTGTACATTACCAAATTTAAAAAAAAAAAAAAAAAGCAATGACAAAAGATAATTTTATTCTGCTTAATGGAAGTTATCCGATAGCTGTATCTTAGAATAAGCATAAACACATTTCACTTCCGTTTTAATATCAAACAAGTAATGCTAAATGACATTGATAGTAGAATATCATTATAAGAACCATTACACATATGTTAACTAAGGAAAAGTCATCATGTCAAAGTTTAAGAGATAATAGTCAATTTCTTCTTCCGGAACAAACATGTAATTTTCCCAAGAAGACATTGAAATTTGCTTTTCCTCAGAATCTCTAATTAGATAATAAGGGCATAACTGAATGCATTTTAGAGAGGGTGTATGGTGTTACCCCGATTGATCATTAATCTTGTCAAAATGAATTCCTTCCTTATAAGTGTAACGGTGAGCTTCTGATGAGACATTTATAATTCTTCCCTCTCTTTTGCTTGTCCGTGCAGCTTTCTTCATAGTGTCCAGCAAGAGATTTGTCAAAAGAAAATGACCTGTTTTTGTTCAAAAAAAGTTATACAACAAAGCTTTAACAATGGCCTAGTTTTCTGTTTCTTTCCTCCCCTTTCCTGAAGCAATTATCCAAAACTAAACTCTATGCAACAGAAAACATGAACAATAATTGTAGAGGTTGCAAAACAAGCTATGTTTAGATTTAGAGTTCAGAGAGAGGAAAACGAGATGGAAAAAACTATTTTTATACCTAGATGTATTTTTATACCTAGATGTTCTAAATTCACCATCACTATGAAAATGGGCTGCTTCCATAAAGTAAACACTGGAAAAGATTATCCATTTCTATTACAGAGTTGTATGTTCAAGCTTCAAAATGTCAAGAAGAGAATGCCATTGGGATCAAGTTTATGCTAACATACCTATGTGATTGGTTGCAAACTGTAGTTCTATATTGTCCTTTGAAAGCATGAAAGGAGTTGCCATAATTCCTGCATTATTGCTGACAGCAAAGAAAACAAGTTTTATATTCTTGTTTAAATGATTGCCTAAAAAGACTATTGCAGGAAGTTGTTTAATCATGAATACATCGGTAAGCAGACTGGGAGTTGGAGATTGATGTCACAAATAGCAGATTTAACAAGCAGATGACTATAAACTTAGTCACTACTGTGGCTGGGAATTGATATATAAAAGGCTGCCCACTCTCATTGTCTACTTACATAAGGAGATTCAGAGGGTGACCTGAGGAGCTGAAATCTGCTGCAAATTTCCTCACAGATGCAATTGAACTGAGATCTAATTCCATTGTATCAACTTTAGCTGTTGGAATTTCCTTCACAATTGCTTCTTTAACATCTCTACCAGCAGCCACATTCCTGACCCCCATAATTACATGAACACCACGCAGAGCAAGAACACGTGCGGTTTCAGTGCCAATACCACTGGATGCTCCTATAATTACGTTCACCATGAAAGAGAAATTATGCTTGTTAGAAACATAAGAAAACGATTGAACCAAACAACTTATGCAACGTGTACATGGTTAGGATTAAGTACCTATCAAGCCAAAGACAAGCAATAAATGATGGAACATGGCCAACAAACCAATACCTTTTTTCAATCAACATACCTAAAGGTCAAGGGTCTCATAAATGCTTACATCTGCATCCCCATGCAAGATTATGAGTTATACTCATCCTAAAGTTTGAGAAATCTGCAACCAAAGACCTTCAGCCACATCCCTAAAACACTGAAGTGTTGCCCCATGACAGCAATATTTCTACATAACCAAACAGATCAACCAGGAAGAATTACTGTCTTTGACTCATTATTTATGTCCATAGTCTGAAGAAGTCTGTGAACTTAGGTGGTGAGACCTGTGGCCTAGCATGACAAAGACTAGCAAAGGGTCTCAGTTTCAGGGTTTGAAAATGGGAAAAGGGATAGTTTCCTTGTTTAACCTTACCAATAAGAGGAAGCAAGGTACACCCAACACTAAAGGCAGCTATGGAAGCTAAACTCATATGATATCAGAATGGCAAATTCCCCCTAATTTGGTTACCAGAATATCTATCAATGGCTACTGACCACACTATAGGACATCGCATCATCGTTGAACTGTAACATGCTTAAGTAGAATAATTAAAAAAGAAATAGAAATGTATTGGAATTGTTTACAGCTGAGAAAAAAAAATCACTTCCCTCATCTGGATCTCGTTTCACTGTTCATGCCAGAATCATGTAAGGAGCGAGGCCAAAGACAAAGATACAAACAAAGTAACAAACACAAACTAGGCAGAACAGAAACCATAAAATTTCTACTTCAACATAAATTATGCATCCAAATGTCAAAGACTCAAAACAGAAACATCAGGAGAAAAAAAAAACTGCAAGAAAATTACATTACATGCGAGAAACAAGAACATAGCAAAACAGTTTCCTCACTGCATGCGAAATTTTAAAAGTCGCCAAACCTGTAACAATGGCAGTGAGACCAGTGCCATCGATCCCCTGTGTAACTTCCTCAGCTGTGGAAGATGACGAAAACCCAGATGGCCCTTTTCTGCCAAACAGCCACATGTTTGTAAATAACAGACTCTTTACCTGTATGCAATAAGGGTCATTCACAAACTCCAAGGACTCTTCGACTGTGATTATAAAGACAGATTTGAAGTAGGAAATGTGTACGAGGAATGAGGGTCACACAGCCTTGAAGACAGTGAGTTGTGAAGTCTGTATTTTGCCAAGCCAACCTGACGTACATTATCTAGACCCTACAACAATAGTTGCAAAATCATCAGAAACGGCTGCGTTTCAGGGTGAACGTACTTATCTATCGTGAAATTAGCTTAATGAAAATATAAAAGCTTTCCCATTGCATTGTGAAGCCTTAATTGAATATTGAGTATGGGGGTCTACCTGTTCACACGTACGTACTATCAGCATTAAGACTCGCTCAAATTTTGAGAAAGTAAAAATAAAAATATTAAATTTAAAAATCAGTTTAGATAGAAAAATTTAAATTTATTTAAAAATAAATTAGACTCAAACATTTAAGGTTTAAGTTTGGTCTAACCTGTTTTCAAGTACATAATATTTTATATATATGCATTATGTAATTTATAACTTATAGATAAATAAAATTATACTAAATATATAATATTAGTCTAATATAAATATTAAAATAAATATATAAAAATTTCAATAAATAAAAATATTAAATTAAAATAACATAATTTTTTAAAAATTAAAAATATAATATGAGTGATTTTAGATTTTGGTTAATCATTTGTAAGTATTAGCGAGCTTTAACAAAATTTTAAACTTATATTTTAAATTAAGTAAAATAAATTTAAACAAATATAAAATATATAAATATTATATTTAAATTTGACCCAAATCTAGGTAGACCATCCTATAAACACGTAATATTAAGTAATTGACAACTCAATAATGTGATGATTTTGTTGTCTTTTACTTTGTTAAAGAAAGAAAATGTCTCTGCCCATAATAACTAACTAATAATTAGAATAATAGTTTTAAAAAACATTGAACATCTTTTAAATTCGTTTATATAGAGTTCTTTTACTTCACATATAATAATATTTGCTACCTTTAATACAGTTTTATTATTTTAAGCAGTGAAACACGTGCTAATTTTGTGTGGTAAGTCATCTATTCAAGTATAAATACTATGTATGGTTTTGTCAATTTTCAAATTCGACAAATCAGTTCTTAAAAAATTAATTTAGTCTCTGAAAGTGAGTAAATAAAAAAATTTAATAACGGTGTTAATATATGATAATAAAAATTAATTTATTCCTTACATTTTTCTTACTTGTGCTTTCATGTGTATTTTATTTAAATATGTTTTATTTAATTATTTTTTCAATAATTTTCAATATTGTATTTGGTAAACATTTTGTAAATATAAAGAATTAGTAATTTGGATAAAATTAAGTTAGTTTTCAAAACAATTGTTAACTTATTTAATTAGTAATGTAGAAAGCACTGAAAAACAAAGTTATTCCAATTTTTTTGAAACGAAAATTATCCCAATTTGTTTTTAAAATGATATGCTTTCGCAGATAAATTATTTTACTGACTCTTCTCATCCCATTATCTATTTTCATTTTTTTAATTTTTTAATGATATTTTAGAAAAAAAAAATTCATGTCATTAACACATAATTTTGGCAATTTTTTTACTAAGTACCTCAAACCCTGAACATAACCACCGAACTTCAAACCATGAACCTAAACCTTAAACTCGAACCAAAACCCCAAACTTTAAATTTGAATCTCAAACTTGAACTCTAAACCCTAAACCTTAAGGGTTTAGAGTTCAAGATTTAGGGTTTTGATTAGAGTTTGAATTTGGAATCAAGGTTTGAGTTTAAGGTTTAGGGTATAAAATCAAGGTTTTGGGTTCGAGGTAAAAGAATTACCAAAATTATGTGTCAATGACATAAAAAATATTGAAATGTCATTAGATAATTAGAAAGGGGCCATAGTTGATATGGTGGGAAGAATCCATAAGATAATTTATCGTTTTTACATGATAAAAGTAAATTGAAAGTTCACGTGTTAATATTATAGATATGCCATGTGTCAAAAAAAATAAGTGTTGATGTTAGTTAGGGTCTTAAACCTCATAATATAATTATATTCTAGTTTTCTTTCTCGTACAATGCACCTGTATTGATTAATTTTTTAAATGGTAATATATATAACATTTTCTACTAATAGTGTAATAAAATTAAAAATATATTTTCTATAATCATATTTATTTATAAAATTAAATTTCAAACATAATAATAATAAATTATTTTCTTTGATAATTATTTTCAAAATAAAATTTATAATTATTTACATAAATTATTTGATTTTTGACTGAAAGGTGGGTTTCTTTAAGAACAAACAAGAAAATAATAGGGCCTATTTTTAAATTTTAGTAAAGGAATTTCTTAATTTTAAAAGGTTGGAAATAATGAGGACTTAAATTGTGATTTAGGAATGGACACCTTTAAATAATTTACAAAGCATGGATACCATTCGCAAAAATATAAATCTCTATTTTATTGCCTTAAAGTCCATTTTACATAATATTGGTTATTCTAATTGAATGAACTGGCATATTTTTCTTGTTTATTTATTTTAAAATCATTTTTCAATATGTCATTAAAAGTTAGAAGCAAATTTATTATTTAAATAAGTAAATATAATGCTTATGATTAAAATAAATAATTTATATATATTCATTAATTTAAGAAAATAATCGTGTAATGATGACAATGTCCATTAATTAATATTTGATTTTAATTATTATTTAAATTTATAAATATATAAATAAATTATTTATATTCAATTTTTATTATTATTTAAAATTTTATATATTTAGTAGTTTTATAAAATTAAGTTTGATCCATTAATATGACGTTTTTAATTATTAATTTTTTTCAATTTTATAAAGCCCGTGCATAACTGTGTATGTAATTTTAAGTATTTTAAATATTTAAAATTAGAAATTATTAATATTACTCAAATAATATATTATAATTTTAAAATTATAATCTATTTTCAAAATAATAAAAATCGAGGTAAATAACACAATATATATGATATATATGATCGGTTAAAATTTTAAAATTTTAAACACACAAAAAAATAAAAGTCGAAAAAATCATAACGAATCAAAAATTCCAAAATTTCAAAAAAATATAAAATCTTATAAAATACAAATAAAATTTGAAAAATAGTTTAAAATTTTAAAGTATTATTTAAAATTCAAAAAATTAATAAAAGTTCCAAACTTTTTAAAATTAAAAAATCATAATTATCTTAAAAATTATTAAAAATTCAAATCATTCATTAAAAATTATAAATTTTAGAAAACAATAAATATCCAAATTTTGAAAAAAAACCTAAAATTCTATTAAAAGGTGGATTTTTTTAACAATGTTTTGGTATGATATCACTTTTAAATTTTAATCACTCTAATAAAAACTTAAAAATAAAAAAATCTCAAGATATATTAAAAATCATAGAGTAATTAAAATTAATTTCCAAAGCTCCAAATTAGCATGTAAAATTTATAGAAATTCGTTACAACTTAAATACATGAAAAGAAACAAACAAACACAGTATGAATTATATTTTTTTCTAGAATATTATTGTAAAAATTATGTAAAATATGAGGTAAGTTTAGATATAATATAAGACAAACACACAAACTATTCTATATGGCATGCATTAAAAATGCATTAATTTCTATATGAAATGAATTATTTGCTCTCGAAATATGATACCAAATGATAACAGGGTAATATCCACAAAGTCCCAAAAGTCTCAAGATGATTCTAAGTTGTTTCGAAGGAGAAGACTCGGTTTTGACTCAGTGGCCTAGACCAAATCCTAGTGTCTTGGGTAGCAAACAATGTGAGTTTTTAAGCTTTGGAAGATGGTCTTTTGATACCTAAGAACACAGAAATTGAAAACAATGTGAATTAAACGAATTTAAACAATAAAGATAATAAAAAAATTGAAAAGACAATGGAGGAAGATGGATATCAATAGAAGGATAAGTATCCAATTGAACCATTTAAAAAAGATTTTCTGACAAACTCAGTCACTGGCTTTAATCGACCTTCCAAGAATGAATACTTGGCAACCCGGAGTTTGACTAACTTCCCCCAAAATCTTGAACAAGATTAAGTAAAAAGAATTCTCTTCACAATAACAATAATTGAATCTTGCAAAATAAAATATTCTGAAATCTTATGAACAAAAACAAAAATTGAGTCTTGCAAAATAAAATATTTCAAAGAGTGTTTTTATGTAACAGCCCGATTTAGACCCTAGTTGGAACGGTGGTTTCGGGACCACGAATCTAGGTCGGAAAAATATTTAAAATTTATTTTTTGTGTTTATTTTGTGTGAATTTATATCTGTAAAATATTCGTTATTTGATTTTGTCGTTTAGGTGCCCGATTAAATAAAATGACTTAATCGCGTAAAATGAAAATTTGGTGGTTTATAGCAAAAGGGCTGAATAGTGGTTTTTTTTAATGTGGAGGGTTTATGTTGCAATTAACCCATTGACCTATTAAATGGACGGCATTAGGCTTATATTATATGGTTTTGTTATAAATTCATTAAGGTTAAAAAGGCAAATTAAATGTTAAGTTATTTTATATCATAAAACATAAAATTTATAATATGGTTTATATTATCATCTTCATCCACCGAAACTTAAACAAAAGAAAAGAGAAAAGAGTTCTAGGGTTCGGCTATTTCAAAGCTCAATCAAGGTATGTGTTTAGCTCGGTTTTTGATAATTTATACATTTTTGAGATCGTTGCTTCGAGTACTAATAAACCCTTGCTTGAATTTTTTATTTTGGTGAATATTTTGAGTTATGCCATTGTTGAGAGCTTTTGATTTTTGTTGTTTGATGATGAAATATGAAAAATATGTTTTAGATTAACATGTTTTGTATTGGAGTTTTTGATGATTTTGAGTAATTAGGACTAAATTGAAAAAATAATAATTTGAGGAACTAAAATATGAAATAAATGAAATATATGGACTTGTATGAATATGAGTAAGATTCGGCCTAACATGGGTATAGTGAAATTTTGCATATTTTGTGTTTTGTGCAATAGGACTAAATTGTAAAAAGCGTAAATGTCAGGGTAAAATGGTAATTTGCCTATTTATGTGTTTTTGGACTAAATTGAATGAAAATATGTTTGAATAAGCTTAATTTGAATATGTTTAGATCAAAAACCAAAGAAATCGGATTTCGATCGGGAGAAAATGAAAGATGTCGACTAGCTGTCCCATTCCATTTTATATTGTCCGAGGTAAGTTTATAAGCAAATAGACGTACTTAATTTTAATTAAATGCAAAGTATATTTATGCTGAAATGAAATACATGAATTTATATATGCAATAGCCGAATGTTGTTAAGCTTGGCAATTATGTTTACGACTTCATTTCGACCAAGTTAAGATGTCCGAAAGCCCTGTATGAACCTTAGGAATAGTTAGGATACATATGTCATGACATAGGATTCTGATATGTGATGTGCGAGTAAGACCATGGCATCGATATGTGATTTCATGTAAGACCATGTTTGGGACGTTAGCATTGTACGATATATGTGTGATTATCCGAGTGTCCTATCCAATTTCGAATGGTTCATTGGGCAAAGATAAGTTGTGATCGAATGTGTAAAACGAGCTAAATGGTTAGGTATGAATCAGCTTGTTGTCTACTTGAAATAAGGTAAGTATGTGACTTGGTATTTGTTACAAATTATGTACAATGCAAATGAAGAATATATGTGTATGTGGTATGTGTATTCTGCTTGTGAATGAATAACTTGTGTATCATTGAAATGTTTCTTAAATATATGTGCATATATGGTTTGGTATATTCGGCCATATAGGTAATATATGTATGTGATGTTATACTATGATTCTTGTGCTTGTGTATATGAGTAAATGTATGTATGGTTTATTATGACTATTTGGTTTGGAAGTTGATTAATAATATGATAAAATGACTATGTGAGTATTCGGCCAAGGTGGGTAATTGTCTATGAAAATATACTAATTATGGAATTTGTAGGTTTGATGATACGAACCGTCTCGAGAAGAGTCGAGTCGTATGTAGATTGCCTGATCGTCTACGAGAAGTTACGTTAGGATTAGTTGAGTTGAAGGTATAGTCAGAGTAGAAAGAGGGGTACGAATGGAATGGTAGGAACGAAAAGGTAGGAACAAAATGGTATGAACAAATTGGTCGGTTTAGGTTCGATTAGGTAAAGAAGAAAGAACGGGTTTGAACTACTAAAGGTACTTTCAAGAACCAAATACCGAAATGGTATCGACCCGTTGATTTAGCCTTTTGAGTTTGGTTATGGGTTTGGTAAGGGAAACCTCGACCCACTATCTAACAAGATAGGAACCTCGATATGTTGAACGCCACACTACGTATAGTGATAAGTTCGGGTTCGACAAAGAACACGGTTGACACAACTAGAACGTTAGGAACGCCAAACGAATCTTTGAACGAAATATAAGAAAAGTTTGCCTCACGATTTTGGCAGCATAACATTAACAAAAGTTTCAAAAGTCCTTTACATGAAAATTGAACAAGTATTTATAAGCGTAAGTCTAGGTAGCCGAATGGCCTTTCATACTTACATATTAATTAAAAGAAAATTCTAGAAAAATAACTCATGCATGACCAGATTCGGTTTTGGGAATGGTGGATGAATGCATCTTCATGCTTAAGAAAACTCAAAGTGAATGCATGATATCCAATGGTCACTTGTAGATTCGGCCAACCTTGTTAAATGAAGCAATGTTTGGCCAAAAAGTATGAATTAATTGTGGACACTCCAAAGGCCATCATGTGTGTGAAACCGAATGTTGAAGAGTCTTCTAGTGTGAACAAGGTGAACCGAATGGTCTTGCCATGTGAACATAGGTGTGAACGAATTAAGGAGAGTCATGGGTGTGACAGCCTTAAAACGACCCTAGTCGGAATGTGGTTTCGGGACCACAAAACCGAGGCATAAAAATAATTTGATATTTATTTTGATGCCTATAATATGTGTTAACTCATGTGTGACATTCTTGATGCTTTAATTTAGAGTTATAAATGTGAATTTCACTAGAAAGGACCTAGTAGTAAACTTTGAAAGTAGGATAGGGAAATGTGTGATGACTAATTAAAGCATGCATGCAAAACAATGGTCTTGCATGTCAAATATCCCTCTTTTTACAAGTGATGGCCGTCCATGACAAAGAAATATGGGCAAAACATGTCATAGACATGTTTTGTTGGTGCATCATGGGTGAAAAAAATAAATTAATGAGCATGGGTAATAAAGAAATGAAAAAAAAAGAAAAAAAATGGTCTCATGCATGCCCATTGCCGTGAGTTGTGGAGAAAGAAAGAAGAATTTTTGTTCATCATTTTTCATTTCCTTTGGGCTGAAAATTCTAAGGAAGAAGGAAGGAATTCTTGTTTCATGTTGGTTTGGAAGAGGTTTAGGAGGAGGTTTGGCCATACTTGTACCTAGATTAATGTAAGTTTGATGTTTTGCCATGAGATTCATGTATGTTTTTGTAGTTAGCTTGAGTTCTAACTAGCCATGGTTCAAATCCTTACTATGTCATGGAGATGATATTCGCTAAGGTGAGGTTGTGTTGATATCATTTGCATGCTAAAAGTGAAGCTTTGTAATGGTGCATGTGATGGTAGATTGATGATTATTGAATATTCTTTTAACACTTTTGAGTGAGAGTTTGATAGATACCATGAGGTTAAACTTCATGACATTGTAAGCTTGTAAGTTGGATGATGAAGTTCATGCTTTGTGAAGGTAAATAGGGTAGAAGGAGCATTCGGCCATAATGAAAATATATGAGATAGTCATAGTCATCCTTATGATTCTACCTTGCACCTATATGTATATATGTTTGCACATGATGTATTGGCATGACATATATACTATTTCAAGGTATATATTTGCTTGTGATGATGTTTCGGTTATGAAGTACATGAGAGATGTGTATTGAGCTACAATATGTAATGCGTTAGTTAGTAAAATGTATGCTGTTTTTGTGTGGTATTAAGTGCATAATTGGCCTCAACATGGACATGCATATTCGGCCACATGAAGGGGGGGGGTTGGTGTGCATGCATTCGGTTAGAGGCAAGCATATTGATGCCTATTCTTGGCTTGGAAATTTCAGCTAAGGAGAGTACTAACTAATGTGTTGAATTAAATTCGTGATTTCGTACACATGTGACTCTAATGTCTAATGTGTATAAGGGCTAAGTACCTTGAGCTTCACTTTGATGTTTGAATGAATTGTATTGAATTGCTTGTTGTGCTTAAAAATTGTGCATGACCATTGTGTATTTGAGCTAAAGGATGGCCATATGACCATTTAAACTCCTTGTCATATTCGGCCATAAGCTATCATAATGAGATTTTAATAAGTTAAATTTGTGTGAATTAGCTCAAGAGCTTAGAGGACCACAGTTGGATAAGGGAAAGGAAAAAGTGATTGAATAGTCGTCGAAATCGCTCGACAAAGATCTAAGGTAAGTCTTGATCTGACCCTACTTGAATTATATTGAAATCATTCTCCTTGTGTGTGGCTATTGAGCCGAAATTGTAAAGGTTTGATAAATATTTTGTGTTTGAGCCTTAGTAACGAAAATGAAATATGGATGTGTCGTGATTATTGATATATGTGTACATGAGCATTTGAATGATACCCGGCTAAGTCCCAAGGCATTTATGCTAGTGATTATGTCCGGCTAAGACCAAGGCATTCGTATGAAGTTGTTATATCCGGCTAAGACCAAGGCAATTGTGCAAGTTACCAAATCCGGGTTAAGACCAAGGCAATTGTGCTTGTGGTTATATCCGGTTAAATCAAGGTACGTGACTCGAAATGAGCAATCTTGCTGTAAAATTTCAGTTTATACACTTGTGAAAATTCCAGCAATGAGGTATGTTCGTATGTGCTTGAATTAGTTGAGTCTTTACAAATAAGTATTCGCCGATTGATAAACGAGCTACCGCCTTTAGCTAAGTTGTTCTTTTGTGTATGAACATAAGGGTCGGTAATGTGAAGTAAGTATGATTATGAGAATGTGTATTAATAAAGTGATTCATTTAGTTATGTAAATGTAGTACTTTAGTCAAAGCTGATTTCATTACTTGAGACTTACTAAGCATTAAAATGCTTACCCCGTTGCTTTGGCTCTCTGTTTTATAGATTTTGCTCGTTAGCTATCGGATTCGGGATCATTGAAGTCAAAGTCATCCACATTATCAAAGCCCCCATTTTGGTAAAATTTTGGTTGAACTTTGAAATGGCATGTATAGGACTACCCTTTTGTTGTAGGTCATGTACCTTTCGGTTTTGTGTAAACTTGGATAGCCATGCGAAAATGGCTTATATACGTTTTTAGCATAGTACTATAATCGTTTGTATGTTGATCATTATGAGGTATGGAATTGTTTTGAAATGATTAGCCATTGGAATGGTTAATCATGATCACACTTTGTGCTATGTATGCAAAAAGGGCCAATTGAATCATGGAAATCATGAAATAGGTAAGGCCTACCTTAAAGGCAGACGCTGACAGCGGCAGTGATGTGGATGTGAAAAATCACTAAAAATAGTAGGAATGGTATTAAATAGTGAATAAATTATGTAAATGAACCTTGATGAATCTACTGTCATATGGAAGAAACGAAACGGTCATATGAGTTGTATGTTAAGAGATATTAAAGTTCTCGTGAAGCAGGGCCAGAACGGTTTCTGGATCCCCTGTTCCGACTTTGGAAATTCATTGTAAATTAACCAGAGAGAATTACGAGTCATGCCATATATTTATAGATTCCTCTCTGAGTCTAGTTTCTATAGAAATAAACGACATCAGTATTGAAGCCCTGAACAGGGAGATATCCAATTCGTAATGCGTGAAGGTCAGTGTAGTCGAACCCTGGATTAGGGGAGACTTTAACTAATAAACTGTACTAATTTGCCTGACCAAAAATTCTAGAAAAAAATATGTTGATGTACTTATAAGTCTAGTTTCAGGGAAAAATTACAAAACTGATTTTCGAGCTTTAAAACTCAAGATATGATTTTTAAGGCGACAGTGACGCAGTGACCAGCTAGTCTGGAAAATTTTTTTTTGGACTGTGAAAACAATTAAGTTAAGTCTGTGTGCACCTTGTGTTCGACTCCGGTAACGGACTCGGGTACGGGGTGTTACAATTTTATTGGTACCAGAGCTACGGTTTAGTCGATTCTAGGTCTACCGTAATGTGTTTGGGTCTAGCTATACATGCCATTTTATGTGATTATTTGATAGTGTGGTGATTTCTGACATTTGAAAATTTGTGTTTATTTATAGTAATGGATCCCGATCCCAACCGAAGCGATAGCTGATGATGTGGAGAGTGTGGCGCTGCTCCCTTTGAGGGACAGCGCCGGCGGACTCTCAACCTATTGCTAGCAATCCGAATGATGAGGCTAGGCAAGCTTTCTATAGCGTGATGAATGATTGGTTCAACCAATACATTCGAACTAACACTACTGTTCCACAACCTCCATTCCCGACTAATACAACCCCGCACCTACAATGCCTCCGTGAATCGACCAAATAAGGTCGAATAAGCCCCAGCTTGATGAATCCGAAAACACGGGCTATCAATTTAAAGCTACGGATAGCGACGATGCGAGCAAGCTGAATTTTGGTTGGACAACACTATCCGCATTTTCGATGAGCTATCTTGTACACCGATGAATGCCTAAAGTGTACTATCTCCTTGCTACGTGATTACGCCTACTATTGGTGGTGTACTCGACTTACAGTGCCGAGAGCAAGTAACTTGGGAGTTTTTCCAAACCGAGTTTGGAAAAAGTATATCGATCGAGATTTATGGATCAAAACGGAAGGAATTTCTTGAACTTAAACAAGGTTCCATGTCGGTTACCGACTATGAACGAAAATTTGTGAGGCTTAGCCAGACGCTACGGAATGCATTTCTTGAATGACTGTGATGTAAACGCTCAAGATGGACCTGAATGATGATATAAAGTCAGTATGTTGGCATTTTGGAAATCAGAGTTTGTGGCTCTTGTCGAGCGAAAGCGTGCAAAGCCGAGGAGCTCAAGATGGAGAAAAGAAAAGTGAAGTGGGAGCAAGGGAGTTTCAGAAGAGGTCTTCGAGGAAGCCCTTCCCACAGTCATCAAAGAAATTTAGAGATGGCTTAGACCGGTCTAGAGACACTTCGGGCTTTTCTAGACGAGATCGCGACCGACCCCCTGTGACCACACGAGTCACTTCGATCGCCAGTGGTGGAAATGATCGTCGAGAGAGAGCGGAGTGCCAGTATTGTGGCAAATGGTATTCCGGAAGTTGTAGATTCCGTGACCGCTCCTGTTACAAGTGCGGAGCAGTTGACCACTTCATTAAAGATTGCCCAAGGTTATCTGAACAAAATGTAGATCAGAGTGGGAAATCGGGTGCTACCACTGCTCGAGGTAGACCATCTAGAAATACGGGCAATGCTAGTGGTGGTCAGAGAGGATCTAGAGATGCTACGACCAGATCCGAGGCTCGCGCTCCTGCTAGGGCTTATGCCATACACGCACGTGAGGATGCTTCCTCGCCAGATGTTATTACCGGTACTTTCACTCTCTTTGATACTAATGTGATTGCTTTGATTGACCCTGGTTCTACTCATTCTTATATATGCAAAACCTTAGCATCCAGTAAGACTTTACCTATTGAGTCTACTGAGTTCGTAATTCGGGTGTCAAATCCCTTGGGTCGTTACGTGCTTGTCGACAAAGTGTGTAGGAAATGCCCCCTAGTAATTCGAGGTTCCTGTTTTCCGGCGGACTTGATGCTTTTACCGTTCGATGAATTTGATGTTATTCTTGGTTTGGATTGGTTGACCGTGCATGATGCGGTTGTGAAATGCAAAAGCAAGACTATTAATTTGAGGTGCGCAAATAACGAGATGATCTGAGTTGAGTCTACGGACTTGAAGGGGGTGCCAGCTGCAATATCATCAATGTTGGCCCAGAAATATGTAAGAAAAGGGTGCGAAGCATACCTTGTGTATGTACTTGATGATAAGGAGTTAGAAACAAAACCCGAATCTGTGCCGATGGTTTGTGAATACCCGGATGTTTTTCCCGAAGAATTACCGGGTTTGCCCCCTGTTCGGGAGGTAGAGTTTGGTATTAAGCTTATACCTGGGACCACACCGATTTCGATAGCTCCGTATCGTATGGCACCAACGGAATTGAAGGAGTTGAAAGCTCAGTTGCAAGAGTTGGTGGATAGAGGTTTTGCTCGCCCGAGTTTTTCACCTTGGGGTGCACCAGTGTTGTTTGTGAAAAAGAAGGACGGAACCATGAGGTTGTGCATCGACTATCGTCAGCTTAATAAAGTGACAATAAAGAACAAATATCCTTTACCGCGTATCGATGATTTGTTTGATCAACTGAAGGGAGCCTCAGTGTTCTCAAAAATAGATTCGAGATCGGGCTATTATCAGTTGTGAATCCGAGATTCGAATATACCCAAAACTGCCTTCAGAACGAGGTATGGTCACTACGAGTTCTTAGTGATGCCGTTTGGGCTCACTAATGCCCCTACGGTATTTATGGATTTGATGAATCGGATCTTCAGACCGTATTTGGATCAGTTCGTAGTTGTGTTCATTGACGACATCTTGGTCTATTCAAGAGATGAGACCGAACATGCGGAGCACCGAGATTAGTGTTGCAAATTTTATGGGATAAGCGGTTATACGCTAAGTTCAAGAAGTGTGAGTTCGGTTAAGAGAGGTTAGCTTCTTGGGTCATGTGGTATCTGCATCGGGTATTCGAGTCGACCGAGTAAAATTTCAGCCATACTTAACTGGAAGCCTCAGAAATATTCTCGAGGTTCGGAGTTTTTGGGACTTGTCGGTTACTTACCGACGGTTTGTAAAAGGATTCTCGATGATAGCCACACCCATGACGAAACCGCTTGAAAGATGTCAAGTTTGAATGGACGGAAAAGTGTCGAAAAGTTTCGACCAATTGAAAACTCATTTGACGGAAGGTCCAAGACTAGTACAAATTAATCGCAAAGAGTTTGTCATTTATAGTGACGCCTCCCTACTTGGGTTAGGTTGCGTATTGATGCAAGAAGGTCGAGTTGTGGCCTATCGCGTCGAGACAATTAAAGCCACATGAGAAAAATTATCCGACCCATGATCTCGAATTGGCTGCCATCGTATTCGCCTTAAAGATATGGCAACATTACTTATTTGGTGAGAAGTGCCATGTGTATTCAGATCACAAAAGTCTCAAATATTTGATGACTCAAAGAGACTTAAATCTGCGAAAAAGACGTTGGCTCGAGTTGTTAAAAGATTATGAGCTTGTCATTGATTATCACCGGGAAAGGCTAATGTGGTTGCGGGCGCCTTAAGCGGAAATCACTTTATTTGCTTTACTGACGATGAATGTACACCGTCTACTCTACCCGACAATGTGTTAGTAGCCAATTAAAGGCCAAACCATTATTGACTCATCAAATTCGTGAAGCTCGAAAAGTTGACGATGAGTTGGTTGCAAAATAGGTTTGAGTGTGTTCGAACAAGGAATCGGAGTTTCAAATTGATGATGATGATTGTTTGAGGTTCGAAGTCGTCTGTGTGTTCCAAAGAATTGAACTTATTTCGATAATTCGAACGAAGCCCATTGTAGCCGAATGGCAATCCACCGAGAGTACGAAGATGTACAACGATTTGAAACGTCGGTTTAGTGGCATGGTATGAAACGAGACATCTCGACTTTGTTTTGAAATGTTTAATATGTCAACAAGTGAAAGCGGAACATCAAGTGCCTTCGAGGATTACTTCACCGATTACGATACCGAATGGAAATGGGATCGAGTCACAATGGACTTTGTGTCCGGACCGCCATTGTCGACAAGTAAGAAGGATGCGATTTGGGTTGTTGTTGATAGACCGACTAAGTCGGCTCACTTTATCCTGTCGTGCGTCGGATTTTCATTGGATAAACTAGCTGAATTGTACGTTTCTCAGATTGTGAGATTACACGGTACCGATTTACATTGTGTCGGATAGAGATCCGAGGTTCACCTCGCGATTTTGGAAGAAATTGCAAGAAGCTTTGGGTACCAAGTTGCATTTCAGACCGCCTTTCACCCCCAAACCGATGGTCAATCCGGCGGATAATTCAGATACTTGAGGATATGTTGAGATGTTGCATCCTTGAATTCAATGGTCCATGGAATGGTATTTACCTTTGATTGAATTCGCACAACAATAGTTTTCAATCAAGTATTAAGATGGCGCCTTACGAGGCTTTGTACGGCGTAAATGCCGTACACCATTGTTTTGGACCGAGCTCGGTGAAAACAAAATTTTGAGTGGATTTAATTAAAGATGCTAAGCGAAGGTAAAGGTAATCCGTGAAAGTCCGAAGGCGACCACAGATCGTCGTAAATCGTGCGCGATTTGAAACGAAAGGACATTGAGTATCGTGGGAGATAAAGTGTTTCTTAAAGTTTCGCCTTGGAAAAAGATACTCAGATTTGGCCGTAAGGGCAAGTTGAGCCCGAGATTCATTGGGCCGTACGAAATCTCTGAACGAGTTGGCCCAGTTGCGTATCGTTTGATTTTGCCCCCTGAACTTGAAAAGATTCACAACGTCTTTCATGTTTCAATGCTTCGACGCTATAGATCTGATCCGTCGCACGTAATTAGTCCATCAGAGGTTGAAATTCAAGCCGATATGAGTTATGAAGAAGAACCAATTCGTATCCTAGCTCGTGAAGTGAAAGAGTTGCGAAACAAAAGGGTTCCGCTAGTGAAAGTGTTATGGCTCAAACACGGGATAGAAGAAGCTACTTGGGAACCCGAGAACTCTATGAAAGAGCGATATCCAAATCTATTTACCGGTAAGATTTTCGGGGATGAAAATTTCTTAAGTGGGGGAGAGTTGTGACAGCCTTAAAACGACCCTAGTCGGAATGTGGTTTCGGGACCACAAAACCGAGGCATAAAAATAATTTGATATTTATTTTGATGCCTATAGTATGTGTTAACTCATGTGTGACATTCTTGATGCTTTAATTTAGAGTTATAAATGTGAATTTCACTAGAAAGGACCTAGTAGTAAACTTTGAAAGTAGGATA
Organism: Gossypium arboreum; assembly: GCF_025698485.1. Taxonomy (NCBI): domain Eukaryota; kingdom Viridiplantae; phylum Streptophyta; class Magnoliopsida; order Malvales; family Malvaceae; genus Gossypium; species Gossypium arboreum. Next base: position 33,789,514 of record NC_069078.1, read on the forward strand.
GGGAAATGTGTGATGACTAATTAAAGCATGCATGCAAAACAATGGTCTTGCATGTCAAATATCCTCTTTTTACAAGTGATGGCCGCCATGACAAAGAATATGGGCAAAACATGTCATAGACATGTTTTGTTGGTGCATCATGGGTGAAAAAATAAATTAATGAGCATGGGTAATAAAGAAATGAAAAAAAAAGAGAAAAAATGGTCTCATGCATGCCCATTGCCGTGAGTTGTGGAGAAAGAAAGAAGAATTTTGTTCATCATTTTCATTTCCTTTGGGCTGAAAATTCTAAGGAAGAAGGAAGGAATTCTTGTTTCATGTTGGTTTGGAAGAGGTTTAGGAGGAGGTTTGGCCATACTTGTACCTAGATTAATGTAAGTTTGATGTTTTGCCATGAGATTCATGTATGTTTTTGTAGTTAGCTTGAGTTCTAACTAGCCATGGTTCAAATCCTTACTATGTCATGGAGATGATATTCGGCTAAGGTGAGGTTGTGTTGATATCATTTGCATGCTAAAAGTGAAGCTTTGTAATGGTGCATGTGATGGTGGATTGATGATTATTGAATATTCTTTTAACACTTTTGAGTGAGAGTTTGATAGATACCATGAGGTTAAACTTCATGACATTGTAAGCTTGTAAATTGGATGATGAAGTTCATGCTTTGTGAAGGTAAATGGGGTAGAAGGAGCATTCGGCCATAATGAAAATATATGAGATAGTCGTAGTCATCCTTATGATTCTACCTTGCACCTATATGTATATATGTTTGCACATGATGTATTGGCATGACATATATACTATTTCAAGGTATATATTTGCTTGTGATGATGTTTGGTTATGAAGTACATGAGAGATGTGTATTGAGCTACAATATGTAATCGTTAGTTAGTAAAATGTATGCTGTTTTGTGTGGTATTAAGTGCATAATTGGCCTCAACATGGACATGCATATTTGGCCACATGAAGGGGGTTGGTGTGCATGCATTCGGTTAGAGGCAAGCATATTGATGCCTATTCTTGGCTTGGAAATTTCGGCTAAGGAGAGTACTAACTAATGTGTTGAATTGATTCGTGATTTCGTACACATGTGACTCTAATGTCTAATGTGTATAAGGGCTAAGTACCTTGAGCTTCACTTTGATGTTTGAATGAATTGTATTGAATTGCTTATTGTGCTTAAAATTGTGCATGACCATTGTGTATTTGAGCTAAAGGATGGCCATATGACCATTTAAACTCCTTGTCATATTCGCCATAAGCTATCATAATTAGATTTTAATAAGTTAAATTTGTGTGAATTAGCTCAAGAGCTTAGAGGACCACAGTTGGATAAGGGAAAGGAAAAAGTGATTGAATAGTAGTCGAAATCGCTCGACAACATCCAAGGTAAGTCTTCGAGTAATGACCCTACTTGAATTATATTGAAATCATGCTCTTTGTGTGTGGCTATTGAGCCGAAATTGTAAAGGTTTGATAAATATTTTGTGTTTGAGCCTTAGTAATGAAAATGAAATATGGATGTGTCGTGATTATTGATATATGTGTACATGAGCATTTGAATGATACCCTGCTAAGTCCCAAGGCATTTATGCTAGTGATTATGTCCGGGCTAAGACCAAGGCATTCGTATGCGAGTTGTTATATCCGGCTAAGACCAAGGCAATTGTGCAAGTTACCAAATCCGGGTTAAGACCAAGGCAATTGTGCTTGTGGTTATATCCGGTTAAATCTCAAGGTACGTGACTCGAAATGAGCAATCTTGCTGTAAAATTTCAGTTTATACACTTGTGAAAATTCCAGCAATGAGGTATGTTCGTATGTGCTTGAATTAGTTGAGTCCTTACAAATAAGTATTCGCCGGTTGATAAACGAGCTCTACGCCTTTAGCTAAGTTGTTCTTTGTGTATGAACATAAGGGTCGGTAATGTGAAGTAAGTATGATTATGAGAATGTGTATTAATAAAGTGATTCATTTAGTTATGTAAATGTAATACTTTAGTCAAAGCTGATTTCATTACTTGAGACTTACTAAGCATTAAAATGCTTACCCGTTGCTTTGGCTCTCTGTTTTATAGATTTTGCTCGTTAGCTATCGGATTCGGGATCATTGAAGTCAAGTCATCCACACTATCAAAGCCCCCATTTTGGTACAATTTTGGTTGAACTTTGAAATGGCATGTATAGGACTACCCTTTTGTTGTAGGTCATGTACCTTTCGGTTTTGTGTAAACTTGGATAGCCATGCGAAAATGGCTTATATCGTTTTAGCATAGTACTATAATCGTTTGTATGTTGATCATTATGAGGTATGGAATTGTTTTGAAACGATTAGCCATTGGAATGGTTAATCATGATCACACTTTGTGCTATGTATGCAAAAGGGCCAATTGAATCATGGAAATCATGAAATAGGTAAGGCCTACCTTAAAGGCGATCACGACAGCAGCAGTGATGTGGATGTGAAAAATCACTAAAAATAGTAGGAATGGTATTAAATAGTGAATAAATTGTGTAAATGAACCTTGATGAATCTACTGTCATATGGAAGAAACGAAACGGTCATATGAGTTGTATGTTAAGAGATATTAAAGTTCTCGTGAAGCAGGGCCAGAACGGTTTCTGGATCGCCTGTTCCGACTTTCGAAATTCATTGTAAATTAACCAGAGAGAATTAGGAGTCATGCCATATATGTATAGATTCCTCTCTGAGTCTAGTTTCTATAGAAGCAAACGGAATCAGTATTGAAGCCTTGAACAGGGAGATATCCAATTCTTAATGCGTGAAGGTCAGTGTAGTCGAACCCTGGATCAGGGGAGACTTTAACTAAACTATACTAATTGGCCTGACCAAAAATTCTAGAAAAAATATGTTGATGGACTTATGAGTCTAGTTTCAGGGAAAAATTACAAAACTGATTTTCAAGCTTTAAAACTCAAGATATGATTTTTAAGGCGACGGTGACGCAAATGACCAAATTAGTCTGGAAAATTTTTTTCGATTGTGAAAACAATTAAGTTAAGTCTGTGTGCACCTTGTGTTCGACTCGATGAACGGACTCAGTGCAGGGTGTTACAATGGGGAAGCTAATTGGCCAAGCTATCTTCATGCATGTGTGAGTGCCCTTTGGCGAATGGTCACCTTGGAGAATGAAGAGATAGCACACCATACATGAATGGAAACATTCATGAACCTTAAAGACATTGAATATGGTCATACATGCACTTGGCGAACATGCACCTAAGAGATTCAAGCCCCCAACCGTCCATGCACCTTCAAGATTCATGCTTGCTTTTAATCTCCTTATGTCCATTATGTTCCTACAAGAAATGTGAACATAATTAATTCAAACTAATGTGAACACAAATATCAACACTAAATTCGGTTATGACAAATTTAATTATCATCAATAAACACTTTTAAGACATACTTAATATAACTAATGTGAACTAAATTTAATATGTAGGATATTAATTAACTAATTATTGAACTTATTAATTAAAAAGTCAATAGTAGTCAAATGAATTCAAAGGAACTCCATGAGCTGATGGTTAATTCATGAGCTAAACCCAGCCGGGCCTAAACTTGCGGTGATAATGAGTGGTTCCGAGCTAATGAGTGGTGTGGAGCTACATGGGAGCCGACTTGAATGAAGGTGAGCTTGGTGAGCTGAAATGAACTTGTAGAAAAGTTCGCATGGATTTCCAAAATGGCCACTAACTGGTTCGATAGGTCTAGCATTGACATCATCCCACATCTTTGAACTAAAGCTATAACAGACTTCTTTAAATTGTTTTGCACGAGCCCTTGTGATCGGCCCTTAAGGTAGCACCATCGGATCTCGGCTTGGACTTGGCTTATGGGAAGCCGTGATCGTATCATCCTCCCCCTCTTGAAAATGACTTATCCTCAAGTCAGTATCTACATCAAAAGGAGTCAAGTCGAGACATTAAAACTAGCACTAACATTGTACTCACCGGTAAGTCAAGCTTATACAATTTTCATTGATTCGCCGATGACTTGGAAGGGCCGTCTCCTCGCGCAACAACTTAGATCTTCGTTGAGCTGAAACCTTTCTTTTCTCATGTGCACCTAGACCCAGCCTCCGGGTTCAAATACAACTCGTTTTCGTCCTTTGTTGGCTCGTTGGACGTATTGCTCGGTTCTAGATTCAATATTCTCTCGAACTTTCCTATGTAAATCCTTGACAAATTCAGCCTTTTTCCTTGCATCTGTATGGACAAATTGATCAACAGAAAAGGTAATAAATCAAGAGGAGTAAGAGGATTAAATCCATAGACAGGTCTCAAAAGGAGAGAATTTGGTTGTTGAGTGAACAGAGCGATTATAAGCAAACTCGATGTGGGGTAAGCATTCTTCCCACGTCTTGAGGTTCTTTCGCACTAACGCTTCAAATAAAGTTGACAAAACTCGGTTTACCACCTCGGTTTGGCCATCCGTTTGGGGATGACAAGTGGTTGAAAACAATAACCGTCCCAAGTTTTCCCCATAATGTCCGCCAAAAGTGACTCAAGAACTTTGTATCTCGATCGGAAACAATCATTCTTGGTAATCCATGCGATCGTACAATTTCCTTAAAAAATAAATTAGCAATATGCACAGCGTCATCAGTTTTAGCACAAGAAATAAAATGTGACATTTTAGAGAATCTATCGACTACAACAAAGCTTGAGTCCTTCCCTGTCTTAGTTTTTGGTAATCCAAGAATAAAATCCATAGAGACATCGGTCCACGGGTGTCGGGAATGGGAAGTCTTGTGTAAAGTCCATGAGGTTTGGACCTTCGACTTAGCCTGCTTACAAATTAGGCGGCGTTCACAGATCCGCTCCACGTCTCTCGCATTCATGGCCAAGAAAATGTTCATAGAGGGTCGACAATGTCTTGCTTATTCCAAAGTGTCCCATTAGGCCACCACTATGCGCCTCCAACACAAGTAACTCTCGAATGGAGCCTTGTGGTATACACAACCTATTTTCTTTAAAAGAAACCCTTCGTACTGAAAAATTTCTCAAAAGACCCATTTTCACAAGCAGCATATATATTTCCAAAATCCTCATCATTAGCATACAACTCTTTCATATGATAAAAACCAAGTAACTTAGAATCAAGAGTGGTCAATAAGGTATATCTCCGTGACAAGGCATCAGCCACTACATTTTCTTTACCTTTCTTGTATTTGATGACATAGGGAAATGACTCTAAATACTCGACCCATTTTGCATGTCGTTTGTTGAGTTTATGCTGACCTTTAATAAACTTAAGTGCTTCGTGATCGGAATGAATCACGAACTCTTTCGGTCTTAGATAGTGCTGCCAAGTTTCAAGTGATCGAATCAAGGCATACATCTCTTTTTCGTACATTGGATAATTGAGGGAAGCGCCACTTAATTTCTCACTGAAGTACGCCACCGGTCTTCCATCTTGGGTCAACACAGCCCCGATCCCTACACCTGAAGCATTACACTCAATTTCAAATGTTTTAGTAAAATTTGGAAGGGACAATAGAGGAGCTTTCACAAGACATTCTTTAAGCAAATTAAATGAACGTTCTTGATCTTCAGACCAGTGGAATGCGGAGTTTCTCTTAATCACGCTTGTTAAGGGTGCTGCAATGGTACTAAAGTTGGGCACAAATCGATAGTAGAAGCTAGCCAATCCATGGAAGCTTCGAACTTGGCTAATGTTCGTCAGACGCGGCCATTCTTGAATCGCTTGAACTTTTTCTTGATCCATCTCCAAACCGTTGGCACTCACGACATAACCTAAAAACACAACTTTATCAGTGCAAAATGAACACTTTTTGAGATTAGCATACAATACCTCTTTTCGTAAAGTTTCCAACACCGCTCGTAAATGTGGTACGTGCTCCTCTAAAGTTTTGGTTGTAGACCAAGATATCGTCAAAGTATACAACACAAAATTTACCAATAAGCGCACGTAATACATGGTTCATCAATCTCATAAAAGTCTTTGGGAGCATTTGTAAGGCGAATGGCATTACCAACCATTCATACAAACCCAATTTCGTTTTGAAGGCCGTCTTCCATTCATCGCCTTCTCGCATTCGTATTTGATGATAGCCACTTTTAAGATCGATTTTCGTGAAAATCTGGGCTCCACTTAATTCGTCAAGCATGTCGTCAAGACGGGGTATCGGTGTCGATACTTGATAGTGATTTTGTTGATGGCGCGACGGTCCACGCACATCCGCCATGACCCATCTTTCTTGGGTACAAGCAAGACATCGGCACCGCACGAGGACTTAAGCTCTCTGGATGTATCCTTTGTCTAGGAGTTCATAATTTGCTTTTGCAATTCCTTTGTTTCTTCGGGATTACTCCGATAAGCGGAGACGGTTGGGTAGTGCGACTCGGGTACTAAGTCTATTTGATGTTCGATGCCTCGGATAGGGGCACCCACTTGGTATTTCATCCGAAATATGTCTTCAAATTCTGAATCAAAGACAATACTGAAGCGAGCAAGTTTTCGTAATTCGTTAGTATTCAACAATGCCTCCTTGTACACAAATACATACATAGGTCATCTCAAAAACATCGTCATGGGATATCACTAACCCTCGCAAACACACTCATTTTTCCACTTTCTTTTCCTCTCCACTTTTTACTTGTTTTTGTTTCTTTTCATTTTCTCTCGCATTTTAGTCTTTTCTCTCTTTTTCCTTAATTTTCTCTTTTGCCCTCTTTTCTTTTCTCTCGCTTGTTCCAATTGAAAGTTTAAGTTTTTGTTGATCCTCGTACACTTGCTTGAGTGAGAGGTGCAAGTGTCACGTTCTTGCCAAGATGTTTGAAGGAGTATCTATTAGTGTAACCATCATGCATCACCCGTCGGTCGAACTGCCATGGTCGTCCTAGAAGTAAATGGCCCGCGTGTATCGGCACTACATCACATAATACTTCATCAAAATACTTCCCGATGCAAAAGGACACTAGGACTTGTTTTGTCACCTTGAGTTCACCGCCATCGTTAAGCCACTGAAGCTTGTATGGATTCGGTGCTTGGTGGTTGATGACTAACTTTTCTACCATGAGGGTGCTTGCCACGTTTGTGCAACTCCCTCCATCGATTATGATGCTACACACTTTCCCTTGCACTTGACATCTCGAATGAAAAATGTTTTCACATTGTTGTTCATCTTCCACACTTTGAAGACTTAGGCTTCGCTTGACGACGAGCAACTCACCTTCAACGGGTTGTTCTAAGTCCTCCTCAACTTCGGAATTCGATTCAGGATCATTCTCTTCCTCGTCCTCCGTTTCAATCTCACCGTCAGCCCTGATCACCATGGTACATCTATTCGGGCACTGGCTCGCTATATGTCCACGACCAAGACACTTGAAGCACTTTATGTCCCTTGAACGGGCGGTGGAACTTTCAGGAGCCTTACCTTTACTTGACTCGGCAATAGGCTTATTCGCCTTAGATATTGTTGAAGAATCCTTAGTTCGATTTGTTGGAAAACCCTTGCTTGTGCTTTGGCCCCATTTAGAAGGATTGGTGTTAGGATAGGCTCGGGTGGTACCTTTTCGCTTCAACTACTTCTCCACTTTGATAGCCATGTGGACCATGTCCACAACCTCAATGTAATATTGCAGTTCTACGACATTTGCAATCTCTCGATTAAGTCCCGTTAGAAAGCGAGCCATTGTGGCTTCTCGATCTTCTTGTATATCGGCACGGATCATAGCCACTTCCATTTCTTTATAATAATCTTCCACACTCTTCATCCCTTGGATGAGATTTTGGAGTTTTTGATGCAACTCCCGATGATAGTAGGATGGAATGAATCGTTGTCGCATAACCGCCTTCATTTCGGTCCAAGTGGAAATGGGATGCTCCCGTTCGCCTCCGACTAGTTGTCAATCGATCCCACCATATCATTGCGTAATCGAAAACTCAATTGCAGCGAGTTTGACTTTCTTATTTTCAGAGTAGTTATGACATTCGAACACTAGTTCGATTTTCTTCTCCCACTCAAGATACGCCTTGGGATCAGATTTACCTTGGAAAGGAGGAATGGAGAGTTTGATATTCTTCAAGTCATCATCTTCCCGCCTTCGATCTACTTGTCCACGATTTCGGGGACGTCTCTTTTCTAGGCTTATGTTAGACCCGTGATCGCTTTCATCTTCACTATTTTCATTAACAACATCATCTTTAACCCTTGGTTGTCTTCGTCGGTGATCGGGCCCTTCACGTCTTTGCCTAACAACTTTAGGATATTCATCGCGTTGTCTTTGGGCCTCAACTTGGTAGAGTCGATCTTCAAGAGGATTAAGCCTTTGATCAAGTAATCATTCCATCTCACGCAAAAGGGCTTGCATTTGCAAATCTGGTACGTTTCTGACGGGTTGTCGCCCTTGTTGTTCTTCCATGTTTTGTCCACTATTTTGGGACATCTATTCATTTAAGATAGCCTCACAAACAAATCCTCTCAATCCGCTTTCGAGAAGAAAGAAGCTTGATGACACTCGCTTTTCGTGTTTACACTCTTAGTTCGGCTTTTACCTCCCTCGAATCGCGCCACGCTCTCTTGCCTTTTACCTCTCTTGACTTTTCTCGTAATTTCGTAGCGATTCGTTAAGGCTCGGTCCTTGGTCTAGGTGGTCGGTTCAAAAGGGATAGCAAGTGATTGATGTATTCGATATAGGGTAGGTGAAAGAATAGGAATTGGGTAAAAAATGTGGCGAATTAAGGAGAGTAGAATAGAAGAAGGGTCGGAACTATATCGGATCAAAGCTTGACGATCAAGTATCAATTGATTTGCATAAATCACTCTTTTCTTTTTTTCAATTTTTTTCAATTTTTTTGATTTTTTAACTTGTATAACTTTTTTGTTGTACTATATCGACAAGCTAAATACAATAAAATCACTTTTGTACACGATTTTTTTTTCTTCGGCTGCGTAGATTTTTGTTTTTATAGCCACAATAACAAACTAATCGAAATAAGAAAACTTCGGTATACAATTTTTTTTTCTATACTTTTTTTTTCTGAACCTACCTCGGGAATGCTTCGCTTCGAACGTCTAAGCTTCTCGTTTTAGGTAGCTCTAATACCAGATGATACGAACCGTCTTGAGAAGAGTCGAGTCGTATGTAGATTGCCCGATCGTCTACGAGAAGTTACGTTAGGATTAGTTGAGTTGAAGGTATAATCAGAGTAGAAAGAGGGGTACGAATGGAATGGTAGGAACGAAAAGGTAGGAACAAAATGGTATGAACAAATTGGTCGGTTTAGGTTCGATTAGGTAAAGAAGAAAGAACGAGTTTGAACTATTAAAGGTACTTTCAAGAATCAAATACGAAATGGTATCGACCGTTGATTTAGCCTTTTGAGTTCGGTTATAGGTTTGGTAAGGAAACCTCGACCCACTATCTAACAAGATAGGAACCTCGGTATGTTGAGCGCCACACTACGATAGTGATAAGTTCGGGTTCGACAAAGAACACGGTTGACACAACTAGAACGTTAGGAGCGCCAAACGAATCTTTGAGCGAAATATAAGAAAAGTTTGCCTCACGATTTTGGCAAAGATAACATTAACAAAAGTTTCAAAAGTCCTTTACATGAAAATTGAACAAGTATTTATAAGCCTAAGTCTAGGTAGCCGAATGGCCTTTCATACTTACACATTAATTAAAAGAAAATTCTAGAAAAATAACTCGAATATGCATGACCAGATTCGGTTTTGGGAATGGTGGATGAATGCATCTTCATGCTTAAGAAAACTCAAAGTGAATGCATGATATCCAATGGTCACTTGTAGATTCTACCAACCTTGTTAAATGAAGTAATGTTTGGCCAAAAGTATGAATTAATTGTGGACACTCCAAAGGCCATCATGTGTGTGAAACCGAATGTTGAAGAGTCTTCTAGTGTGAACAAGGTGAACCAAATGGTCTTGCCATGTGAACATAGGTGTGAACGAATTAAGGAGAGTCATGAGGAAGCTAATTGGCCAAGCTATCTTCATGCATGTGTGAGTTCCCTTTGGCCGAATGGTCACCTTGGAGAATGAAGAGATAGCACACCATACATGAATGGAAACATTCATGAACCTTAAAGACATTGAATATGGTCATACATGCACTTGGCCGAACATGCACCTAAGAGATTCAAGCCCCCCAACCGTCCATGCACCTTCAAGATTCATGCTTGCTTTTAATCTCCTTATGTCCATTGCGTTCCTACAAGAAATGTGAACATAATTAATTCAAACTAATGTGAACACAAATATCAACACTAAATTCGGTTATGACAAATTTAATTATCATCAATAAACACTTTTAAGACATACTTAATATAACTAATGTGAACTAAATTTAATATGTAGGATATTAATTACCTAATTATTGAACTTATTAATTAAAAAGTCAATAGTAGTCAAATGAATTCAAAGGAACTCCATGAGTGATGGTTAATTCATGAGCTAAACCCAGTGGGGCCTAAACTCATGGTGATAATGAGTGGTTCCGAGCTAATGAGTTGGTGTGGAGCTACATGGGAGCCGACTTGAACGAAGGTGAGCTTGGTGAGCTGAAATGAACTTGTAGAAAAGTTCGGCATAGATTTCCAAAATGGCCACTAAGCTGGTTCGATAGGTCTAGCATTGACATCATCCCACACATCTTGAACTAAAGCTATAACAAACTTCTTTAAATTGTTTTGCACGAGCCCTTGTGATCGGCCCTTGAGGTAGCACCATCGGATCTCGGCTTGGACTTGGCTTATGGGAAGCCGTGATCGTATCATTTGAGGTCAAGCATGGTAATGTTAATGTAATTCGTTTAGTTAATATTAGTTGACTCTATTATTGAGTTATTTATTTGCTTATGACTTACTAAGCTATGATAGCTTATTCTATGTGTTCATGTTTACGCTATTTTGTAGATTTTTGGATTCAAGTTACGAGCTTGGGGATCGTAAGCTAAGCCTATCACACTATAGACCGTCTTCGGTATTTTATAAGCTAAATTTTTGGAACTATGTCATGTATAGGCTGGACTATGTTTTGGGTGTTGTATTTTGGTTTATGTATAAATGGAGCCATGCGAAAATGGCTTAATTTCTATGCTTTTAGTTCGGTTCTGGTTAAATTATGGTTTGAGCTCATTTTCGATTATCATGCTATGTGCCATGGATGGGAGGTAATTATGATATGTGTTTTGAGCATTGAAGTTGATTAATGACCTTGGATGTGGAATGAATGTATTGGCTATAATATATATATTAGGAATATTTGGACAAAAATGTGGTTCATTCTAAATTAGGGTACTTATGTAAAGTTGGACAAAAATGATTAAGCTTGGTTGCTAAATATGTTTGGTTATATGTAGAAATTTAAATAAGGTAGTTACTTGACTTGTAATTTGGTTCTTGCTCATATTAATATGCCTTGGTACATAATGTGGCAATGATATATGCAAGTACATGACCTTTTGGATATATTTATAATGGTGTTTGATCATGTGTTTCGGTTATGAAGTAATAATGGATGTGTATTATGTTATAACATGTAATGCTTAAGTAAATTAAAATACATGTCATTTATATGAGATGTATTTGGTATATGCTAATTGAGTAAAGTAAAAATATGTTTGGCTATGTGGCTTGATAGCTAATCGAAATCAATAAATATGTATAGGTAAGTTTCGGTTCCTAATGGTACATTATTGGTAAATTTTGGTTAGTTATTTGAGTAGTGTAATTAGTTGAGTTAGTAACAAGACAACAAATGTCATTATGGAATGTATCATTTGTATGAAAGGAAATGATGTACATTTGCTTGTATAAAGTATGCGCATGACTTATATAAAAATAGGTTTAATATTCAATAATGAAGTTATTGATGTGTTATATGTTACGTATATGTATAAATTGTGTTGATATATATTTTGGATTATAATTTATTTATGCTATGTTGTAAATGATATAATTTTTTTAAGACTTGATATTTGATTTAGTTTTAAACATTGATGAAATTAAAATCTTGAACTGTAAATTATAATGCATATTTTGTATGAATTGTATTATGATTGGTAATGCCTCATAACCTAGCGATGGATACGGGATAGGAGTGTTACATTTTATTGGTATCAGAGATACGGTTTAGTCGATTCTAGGACTAATGTAGCGCGTGTGAGTCTAACATACATGCCATATTATATACTGAGATAGTGTGATGACTTCTGACATTTAAAAATGTGTTTTCATATAGTAAATGGATCCCGACAGAGCTAAAGCTGATGATGTCGAGAGTGTAACGACTGCTCCTACGCAAGGGATAGTGCCGGTTGATTCTCGACTGACTTCGAGTAATCAAGAGAGTAAGGCTAAACAAGCCTTCTATCAAATGATGAATGATTGGTTTACTGAATATATCCGGACTAACCTGGCTGCACAACAACCTCCACCCCTGACTAATCCATCTTCAATGCCTGTTATACCTCAAGTAAGTGATCTGTTGAGATTATATAAGCCACCTGTTGATAAAATTAGAAAACACAGGGTTGAAGAGTTTAAAGCTATTGATGATGATGTTGAATGGGCTAAATTTTGGCTTGATAATACTATCCGTGTGTTTGATGAGCTGTCTTCTACCCTGGATGAGTGTTTGAAATGTTCCATATTTTTACTTCGAGACACAGTATATCACTGGTGGAATACCCTAATATTAGTGGTTTTGAAAGAGCAGGTGACCTGGGAATTCTTTCAGACTGAGTTCCATAAGAAATATATCAGCCAGAAATTTATCAACCAGAACCACAAAAAATTTCTAGAATTAAAATAGGGTTGCATGATAGTGACAGAGCATGAGCGAAAATTCGTGAGACTCAGTCGGTATGCTCGAGAGTGTGTTTCTACAGAAGCCATAATGTGTAAAAGATTTGAAGATGGGTTGAATGAAGACATTAAAATGTTAGTTGGCATACTTGAGATAAAAGAGTTCGTAGTACTAGTTGAGCGAGCCTGCAAAGCTGAAGAGCTCTGGAAAGAAAAAAGAAAAGCTGACTTTGAAGCTAGAGATTCACGTAAGAGATCATTCAGTAAGTCAATCCAGTCAGCACCAAAAAAGTTTTGAGATTATTTCAACCGTTCTAAAGCTACTTCGGGTTATTCTAAACGAGATCAGAACAGACCACCTGTGAGCTCGAGAGCTACCTTAGTAGCTAGTGTGGGTAATGTTAGACCAAATCAACCCGAATGTAAACATTTTGGTAAATGACATTCCGACAGTTGCAGATTGCATGATTGGGCTTGTTTTAAATGTGGATCGATGGATCATTACATTCGTGAATACCCAGAGTTAGCTGAAGAAAATTCGGTACAGAATACGAGATCGGGTAACACAGCAGCTCGAGGTAGACCACCTAGAAACTTGAGTAATGTGAGTAGCAGTCAGAGAGGGACTAAAGATACAACAGTTAGATCTAAGGTTCATGTACCTGCTAGAGCCTATGCTATTCGTGCACGAGAGGAGGCTTCGTCCCCAGATGTCATTGCTGGTACATTCACTCTTTATGATACTAATGTAATTACACTGATTGATCCTGGTTCGACTCATTCTTATGTGTGTAAGACTTTAGCATTTAGTAAGACTCTGCGTGTTGAGTCTACTGAGTTTGTGATTAGAGTGTCAAACCCCTTGGGCTGGTGTGTTATGGTTGATAAAGTGTGTAAGAATTGTCCCTTGATGGTTCGAGATTCGTGCTTTCCGGCGACTTGATGTTGTTGCCATTTGATGAGTTCGACATAATTCTGGGCATGGACTGGTTGACTTTGCATGATGCTGTTGTAAACTGCAAGAGAAAGACTATTGGTTTACGGTGCCAGAATGATGAGATTATTTAGATTGAATCTAATGATCTGAATGGGTTACCAGTAGTGATTTCTTGAATGTTAGCTCAGAAATATTTGAGAAAAGGCTGCGAAGCTTACTTTGCATATGTGCTTGACAGTAAAGTGGCAGAAAGAAATATTGAATTAGTACCTGTTGTGTGCGAGTATCCGGATCTGTTTCCTAAAGAATTGCCAGGTTTGCCATCTATTCGGGAGGTAGAGTATGGTATTGAGTTAATGCCTGGGATGACTCCGATATCCATAGCTCTGTACAGAATGGCACCTACTGAATCAAAAGAATTGAAAGCTCAGTTGCAAGAGTTGACAGATAGAGGTTTCGCGCGATCGAGTTTTTCTCCTTGGGGTTCACCAATGTTGTTTGTAAAAAAGAAAGACGGAACTATGAGAATGTGCATCGACTATAGACAGCTCAATAAGGTGACTATAAAGAATAAGTATTCGTTGCCACGAATTGATGATTTGTTTGATCAACTAAAGGGAGCTATAGTGTTTTCGAAGATAGACTTGAGATCAGGCTATTATCAGTTGCGAGTTAAAGACTTTGATGTGCTGAAGACCACTTTCTGAATGAGGTACGGACACTATGAGTTTTTGGTTATGCCTTTTGGACTTACTAATGCACCTACTGTTTTTATGGATTTGATGAATCGAATCTTTAGATAGTATCTGGATCAGTTTGTAGTTGTGTTCATAGATGACATTTTGATCTACTCCCGTGATGAAACTGAACATGCCAAACATCTGAGGCTTGTGTTACAGACTTTGCGAGATAAACAGTTGTATACGAAGTTCAGTAAATGTGAGTTTTAGTTAAGCGAAGTCAATTTTCTGGGCCATGTTGTATCAGCATCGGGTATTCAGGTTGATCCGAGTAAAATTTCAACTATACTTGATTGGAAACCTCCGAGGAATGTTTCTGAAGTCCGAAGTTTTTTGGGACTTGCTGGTTATTATAGACGATTCGTGAAAGGTTTTTCTATGATTACAGCCCTGTTGACAAAACTATTGCAGAAAGATGTTAAGTTCGAGTGGTCGGACAAATGCTAGAAAAGTCTTGATCAGTTGAAAGCTTTATTGACCGAAGCACCAGTGCTAGTTCAACCAGAATCGGGTAAAGAGTTCGTTATTCATAGTGGTGCATCTTTAAATGGTTTGGGCTGTGTTTTAATGCAGGAAGGCAAAGTTATAGCTTATGCCTTGAGATAGTTAAAGCCACATGAAAGGAACTATCTGACACATGACTTAGAATTGACAGCTATTGTATTTACATTGAAGATATGGCGTCACTATCTATTCAGTGAGAAATGTCATGTTTATTCTGATCACAAGAGCCTAAAATAGTTGATGACTCAAAAAGATCTGAATTTGAGACAACGCTGACGGTTGGAATTGCTAAAAGACTACGAGCTTGTAATTGATTATCACCCGAGAAAGGCTAATGTTGGGCAATCTAGAAATTCCTGTAATTCCTGGGAAAAGCTAATGTTGTGCAAACTCGTAATTCCCGTAATAATCCATTCTAGAAATTCTGCTTGTGCAATCTTCACTAAAATGACTATAACTTGAGCTCCCAAACTTGAAGTCAAGTGATTCAAAGTATGTTTCGAAGCTAATAAATATCAATATTTCATCATTTATAAGACATCGTGACCAAAAATGCCTAGATCCCATAAAAAAAAAGCATTACAAGTTGACTAATTTTCTAAAGTTGAAAAGTGGTGGCTTGAGTACATTAAATTGAATTAACTTGTCCCTATTCGCGTATGTTGAATCAATAATTGACACTTAATAAAGTCTTCAAAGAATGTTCACACCCATGGTCCTCAGTTTTGAACCAAGATTTCTATAACAGTCTGATTCTCAGCGGTATAGAAAAATGTGATTTCGGAACCCCATTTTTGTAAATTGAGTCCATAAATATAAAATAGGAATATTTACGAAGGTAGTGTAAAAATATATTGAGGAATGGTCAAGTAATTTAGCGATAAAATAGTTAATTAAAGTTCAAGGACTAAATTGTAAAAATCTAATTGCTATAATATTTTAAATAAAAAAAGGTTTGAGGACCTAAATAGCAATTATCCTAAAGACCAAAATGGTTATTTAACCATTTTCCATCATGAATTAGTGGATGATGATGATGTAGAACTCCACTTTGCTTAGCTAATGATTAATTAAGTATAATAAAACATTAATTTAATTAATTAACTAAGCTTAATTAGTTATAAGCTTATCTTCTTCTACCATCCAAAGAAGAAAAAAAAAAAGGAGAAAGCTTCAAGCATTCATCCATTTGACCATACTCAAAATTCTTAGGTAATCAAGTTATTTTTCATGTAATTTTTATAAATTTGTGATAATAGGAGCTTGATTTAGCTAGCCCATGTATCAATTTGTTCAAATTTTGAAATTCTATCAAGTTTTAATTATTGATGAATTGATGAATTAGACTTGAAATTGATAGATATTGAGTTTAGATTATGAAATGGACTAAATTGTAAAGTTAATTAAGCTTGTTTGTTAGCTTTTGAAACATTAATGACCAAATTGAAAAAATGTAAAATATATCATGAAATGATTCCAGGAATAGAAATTATAAGGTCACTAATGAAAGAATGTGAAATCAGATTTTAATCTGAAGCTAGGAATTGAAAGATATGTCTATCTCGAGTTCAAGGGCTAAATTGAATAAAATAAAAAATATGTGTGAAATTTAGGATCATGCATCTCATGACATGGTTGTTGGAAAAAAATCTAGTTCAGAATTGATTTTCTTGCACAACAGAAAATAAAAATTTTAAAAACCGACCCGGTTTGTGATATTTATAGCAATAAACCCTAGACTAAAATTATACTTGTGTTTTCTGATAGATGGATCCTTGTCGTTCCCAACTTTCAACGAAATGATCTTCTCTGCTATTCTCGTACCACAAATTACTTTGAGTGTGGGCTCAAATGATTTAAATCAAACATAGAAAATATAAATAGTTTTCTTTTCTTTTTGGGTGAAAACAAAAATTCTCTTCTCAAATAGAAACTGGAAAAATCGTTATTCCGAAAAATATATTTAATTTTTAAAGAATAAAAGTTCTCTATTTACGAGTAGAATAAAGATATCTTAAAGTTATGTCAATAGCCTTATTGATGCCATCTATTTATAGGAAGAGAAGGTAGAACTCTTGTTGAATTAGAGAATTTTATTTCCAATAGGAAAACACTTCCTACTTAGAGTAGGATTAGGGTGGGCGACACCCCCCTAGTATTCCTACTAGGGCTGTCGTCCCATCATATTCTATGAGGGGATTTTGGTCCTTTCTTACATCGAGCTCAATTACGAGTACTTCCCGAAAATTGTAACCCGGTACTTTGTAATCTAATCCAACCCAATTTTGTTTTTCCATTTCTCAAAATAAAATTCAATACCTATATTTAGTTAAATAATTTTCTCATCTCAATTTTACCCTTAGTAAAATTATGATGATTTTACCCCTGATAAAATTTTTAAGAAAATATATTTAATATATCACCATTCAACTTGTTCATATGATCGTATGATTTATTTTCATTTTTGAGCTTTAAAATAGCTCAAAGCCATAAATTCAATCTTTCGATCATTTTTGAGAATTCCTTGTTCATTTTTAAATGAATTCATTTCTCATTTCATTTTCATTTCCATTTTGAGAAAACCACATTCATTTTCAAAATATTCCATTTTCTCCATTTTCATTTTCATTTTGGAGAAAACCATAATCATTTCTTGAATGTTTTCCATTTCTCGATTTCACCATTTCTATTCAATTCTATTCATTTGATTCATCATGCAATTTATTTTTAGTTTCAACGAGCTAGCGGAGGGACCAATTAGACATATACAATTACGGCTCAAATGATTTATAATTAAGTTCTAGCTTTTTACCTATTAATTATAAACTCATTTAGTCACGAAGTCATTCTACTATAATATCGTGTCTAAGTTCTCCCTAATGGGATACCATTACGAAAATAACTTGATCAATGCTCCTTAAATGACATTGTCATAAGTGTGTTACCCTCATAGGATATCCTTAATCTCTTTGAGATAATATCATTTTCCCAATATGATCTTATTTTATCTCATGGTAACCATGTAACAGTCCGGTTTAGACCCTAGTTGGCATAGTAGTTTCGGGACCACAAATCCGAGTTAGAGAAGTGTTTAAATATTATTTCCTATGTTTATGATGTGTGAATTAGCATGTGTGAAAGTCTCGTATGAAAATTTGAATGTTTGTATGCTTAATTTAATAAAAAGGACCTAATCTCGTAAAATGTAAAAGCTGTGTGCTAGATGTTAAAAGTGCCTAATTAATTTGGTTTTATTTATGAGAGGTCCTTACCATGTAAATTATTTATGAGAGGTCCTTACCTAGTAATTATGCCATTTACATGGTTAATGGACATATATGGCTTTATTACAAATGATTTTTCTATGTTTTAATAAAGGGCAAATTTGGTATTTGATTAATAATATAAGTTAAATAAAACAAAGCTTATAAAAAACTCATTTTCTCATGTTCATCAACTGAAAAGCACATTTAAAAGAAAAGAAAAGGATAGCTAGGGTTCAACCATTGAATTTCTTGATTAAGGTATGGATTTTGTTCAGTTTTTGATTATTTCTACTTTTTTGTAATCGTTGCTTAGTATATTATCGAACCCATGCCTTAATTTTTGATTTTGTTGATAATTTTGAAATATTCCATGGATGAATTCATGAGCTTTGTGATGTTATATGTTGAAATATGAAAGCTTGATGTTGGGTTTACATGTTTTGTCTTTGGATTTTTGATGAATTTGAGTAATTTGGGCTAAATTGTAAAAAATGTTATTTTGAGGGACTAAAATGTGAAATAAATGAAATGTATGGATTTGTATGAGAGCTATGAAAATTTAGCTAAGCTTGTATACAAGAAAACTTTGTGTATTTTGTGATTTTGTGAATTAGGGACTAAAGTGTCGAAATGTGAAAATGTGAGGGCTAGTTTGCAAAATACCCTAAATATGTGTTTATGGATTGTTTTGAATAATTTAGTGAATAAAAGGGTTAATTTTGAATACTCATAGATCAAGAAAAGAGGAACTCAGACTTAGACCGAGGGAAGTCGAAGATTATAGAGTAGATGATCCAAGTCGACAATTTCGAGTACGAGATAAGTTCGTATGCAAAACATGAGGTTATAAGTATGTTTTATGCTTTTTTTATACATAGATTGTATATACATTTAGTTTGGATGAATACGATAATAAATCAATGGTATTTGGCACTAAGTGTGTGATTTAAACTAGCTTCGGTGCAATACCGAGATAGCTTCGGTTAATTGAGAAAGGACTAAGTGTGCGGAATTATTATAGCTTCGGCTAATCTTTAAAGCACTAACTGTGCAGATGTTTAAAGCATTGGTAATCTTCAGAAAGTCTTAAAATGTTCGAATAAGAGGTGAGAATGAAAATGAATGAATACGGGAATGTTCAGGTAAGTATAATACTTATGTGGTAGATGGTATTTTGCATATAAAGTTTATTGAATTGGTGTAAACATATGGATGATGTTGGCATGAAATTGATAGATGAGTTGAGAATTTATAAGTACTTATGTGTTGGTGTTTCATATTTTATATACTATTGATGATTTTGGTACGAACTTACTAAGCTTTTGAAAGTTACTTTGTGTGTGTTTGCATTGTTTTATAGATATCGAAGCTACTGTGAGCTCGGGGATCGTCAAGGATCATCACCACACAATCGAACCTCATTTTGGTACTTTGAAAATGTATATATTAAAGTATGGCATGTATAGGCTAGAAATTGTGGGATTATGTTTTGTGATGTATATATATTTAGCCATGTGATATGGCTTGGTATGGTTGTGGATATGTCATGGTTTTGGTATAAGATATGTGATGCAATATGATATATTTGATATGTTTTAGTTGGACAAAAGAAATGGTAAATTTTGGTAAGCTTTGGCAAGTTTTAGCATGAAATTGAATGATGTATAGAAAGAAATGTTTTGACAAGCTTTTGACTTATGTTTTGATATAGATTGGTAAGGCTTATGAGTATGTATTTGATTGGAATTGGTTTGTCATGAGTGGCTTATGTTTTGGTTTGGAATTTGACTGAATTGGTTGTGCATATATGCTTATTTCTTTGCTTGTAGGTTGACCCAAATTGGGGTGGCAAATTGGCTATTCAAATGGCCTATTTTTGTCCACAAGGGCAGAGACATGGGCATGTGTCTCAGCCGTGTGCGACACACGGTCATGTTACACGGCCGTGTGTCCCCTGGGGTACCCTCTGAATTAAAGGCAGTATACCCTCTAGTTTTGACACGGCCTAGACACACGGGCGTGTCTATTGGTCGTGTGTGGCACACGAGTTGGCACACGAGCGTCTGGTCAGCCGTGTGGCCAAGTCAGTAGCCTCCCTAATTTTCACACGGCCTAGGACATGGGCGTGTCTTGTGGCCGTGTGGACAAGTCAGTATGTATGCCCTATTTCACCACGGCTTAGATACACGGGCGTGTCTAATGCCATGTGAGGCACACGGCCTGTTCACATGGGCGTGTGACCTTTTAAAAGTTGAAAATTTTTATAAGTTCTGAAAAGTTCACATGTTATATATTTAGTCCTAGATGCATGGATTAGACCTTGTATGCTCGGTTTAAGTTCGTAATGAACATTTATGAATGATATTTTATTGAATTGCGATGGTATTTGATATTTGGTTGTTTTGATCTAAGTTACGAGTCCGGTAATACCTTTTAACCTAATCCAGCGACGGATACGAGTTAGGGGTGTTACAAACCATTACATCTTCCTTTATGAAAAGTCAATCACTATGAAATAGTGATCAAGTCATCCATCACAAAGACAAATGAACCATGACCACGTTTACTTTTCATCAACCATGTAGTGTCAATGAGAGGATATCATTTACCATGTCTTGGGCTATGAATTCTACTATTGTGTATGGCACTACATACTGTAGAAGTCATACACCCAACGCACCAATTTTTGGTTCTTTATTTATTTGAACTTAGACTTTTACCTACATCAAAGTGTACAAGTCACACATACATAGTCTGTCATCCACTCAGGATTTAGGTATGTCACACTATGATTGCTCACAAGTGAATAAATCCATAAACAAATTCAGCATCTATTCTTCTTAGGTCTTGTATGATGTATGTAACACCCCTCACCCATATTCAATGTCGGAATAGGGTTACAGAACATTACCAAACTTACAAAACAATTAAACATTTGTTAGCATACATTTTATCAATTCAAGTATTCGTCATTCATGTAACACCCCTTACCGTATCCGACGCCAGAATAGGGTACGAGGCATTACCAGACTTAAACGTAAGCAAACATACAAATCGAAACATAAATTTCCATTCAAATTTAAAACTTCTCATATACATTCAAATTGTCCCTATAACGAGCCTATGAGGCCCAAAACATGCTTTGGAAGTGGTTTGGGACTAAACTGAGAACTTTAGAAAATTTCACAACACATAGAAAATTTTCATCAAACAGGAGTTACATGCCCGTGCGGCTTGGGACACGCCCGTATGGGTAGGCCGTGTGGTCACACACGCCCGTGTCCAGACCCCGTGTAACTCTCTGTTTGTCATCCATGAACAAAAAGGAAGTCACACGGCCAAGGCACACGCTCGTGTGCTTAGGCCGTGTGGTCGATATAATTTTCCTAATTTTTCATAAAATAGGTGCAGACTTCACACACCCAGCGCACACGCCCGTGCCTGAGGCTGTGTCATCCACACGGCTGAGACACACACCCGTGTGCTTGATACTGAGCATTTTGTTTTGCAATAAGTAAAGTGTAGGGGACACACGACCAGATCACACGCCCATGGGGCAAGCCGTGTGTCACACATGGGCAGCCTAGGCATATGCCCGTGTGTTTACCCTTGTAGACAAAAATAATGCTATTTACCAAGCCTTTTTGCCACCCTTCCATGCACAACCTACGCAACAACATATAATACCAATCCAAGCATATACATTCAACCCAATCAGCCACAAACAAGGCATCCACACATCATTCACATACTATCATCTATCACATGTAACCATCACATGCTATTCAACTTAAACCATACAAATTTCCATATCCATGAAAGGTAACATCATATGTATATGCTTAAATCAATAATAGCCAATTTCAATGGCCATTTACAAAATGAATTATCAACCAACATAAGCCAACACATTTGGCCAAATCAATTATGACACATAACAAAAGACCAAGTCCCTATACATGCCATAACTCAAAACATTAAAATCATTGGTACCCAAAATGTTAAGTTGATAGTGTGAATGGATCTTCAATAGTCTTCTATCCCCAAGCTGGCTTGGTGACACTATAAAACAAGGGAAAAAAAGGAGTAATCTTTAAAGCTTCGTAAGTTCCTATGCAAATAATAAGCATCATAAACACCCATTTATCATGCAATTAACATGAAGTGATTTAACATATATGTCATTATAAATTTCATAGTCCAATTTGGCATGGATATTATTATAACCTTAGTATCATAGCTTGCACAATCATAACCTCACCGAGGGATTCATCATATATCGAGCTCATTAAGCATAAGTTTTACGTACATACCTTGACCATCTTGCAACATACCATGATTTTTCCCAACATTAACATTTCTGTTACAATTCCCGTTGAACCACTTGGAATACTAAAAGATACTTGAGAAATCTCACACTCATAGCACCATACCAATGCCATATCCCAGATATGGTCTTACATGGGATCTCATATCGATGCTAATAGCCCAGCTACGGTGTGATAACCCGAATTAGGGCCTAATCAGAATAGTGGTTTCGGGACCACAAAATCCGAGATAGAAATAATTATTTTATGATTGTTTTGAGGTCTATGATATGATTGCATGATTGTGTGAAAATTTCGTGAAGAAATTTTATGCATAAAGTGCTTAATTTGAAGTTAGGGACTAAATTGAATAAGTTGCAAAACTTGCATTCTAGAAGTTTCTAGTATGAAATTTCTTTGAAATATTAATTAGTAGGTCTTAAATAGCAATTTGACCAATTTCTAAGTTTATGGACAAAAATTGGACATGGATGGAATTTTTTAAAGTTTAGTAAGGAAGGGCATTTTGGTCATTTAGATATTAAATGAAATAAAATGGGAAAAATAACACAAAAATGATGATCTTCTCCATAAGTTGCTGCTGAAATTTTCTCTCCACCATAGCTAGGGTTTCAACACTTTTAAGCCTTGATTGTAAGTGATTTCTATGCCCCTTTTTAATGTTCTTTACATTTTTGAAATCTTCGTAGCTTGGTTTACCTATTTCTACCAATATTTTGAGCTAGGGTTTATATTTAAAATTTTACCCATGGATGATATGTATGAATTTTGATGTTTTATGGTAGAATATGAAGTTTGAGATTGTGTTAAACAACTTTTGCTAAGTGATTTTTCGTAAAAACGAGTAAAATGACATAATCAGTAAAAATACCTAATATTCATAAGTACATGTTAGAGTGTGAATTTGATGTTGCTATAGAAGGGAAAAATGATCAGCATGTCATAAAACATAAGAAAATAGGATGAGGTTTAATTTACGAGCCTTGGGGAAAAAGTATAAATATGTGAAAGTTTATGGGCAAAATGGTAATTTTGTCAAAGTTCGTACTAGGGGCTGTTTTGATGAATGTGTGTATTAAATAAATTAATTTGGTATTATTGATCAAGAGAAAAGAGATTGGAGTTGAGATCGGGGGAAAAATAAAGTTTACGAGGAATAGGCTCGACTATTCTCATTTTGTATCAAGGTAAGTTCATACGTAAATATTGTAATATAACCATTATTTTAAATCATTTAATGCTATTTATACGATATTATGATTGTTATCATGCAATTCTATGCTTTGTGCTCATTGTCGGACAACATGCAAAAATTTTATGAATTATGTGAAAAATGTGAAAGACTACCGAAGTATCATCATTGATATTCCAAGGAGAATGGTAAAGGAGTATGAACGAGGAAAGTCCCATTGAACCTTAGGAATAGATTAGGATATTTGGGCATCCGAGCTCATTGAGTTGAGTCCGAGTTCACTTATGGATGCAAATGTCCAAGCTTGTTGAGTTGAGTCCGAGGTTGTGAGATGTAACTAGGCATCCGAGCTCGTTGAGTTGAGTCCGAGTTTGCTTTTGGGCGGGTTACATGGTAGCTTGGCTACATATGTGGCACTTATGTGCAAACTTTCCAAGTATCCGAGTTATATTCCGATGTGTTCAACGGGTAAAATTCTAGTGAAATGGAAGAATACTCAAGATGCAAGTGACGTATTGGTAAGTGTTGTGGAATGGGCACTTTGGACAGGTATGTACTTAACCCTCGGGTTGAGACTTGATACGATAACAATAATATGGTAAGATGATGAATGATGAATAGAAATGTGATACATGTTTTGGTGATATTATGCTAATGTTGGTTGGTATAATTGCTTTGTTAAGTTATTTGTTATTTGCATGTGGACTTACTAAGCATCTACGCTTACTCCCTCCTTTTCATTCTTTGTAGTTTTGACAAGTTAAATTGGAGATCGGGACGGTCGGAGGCACACTCACACTATCACTGGACAATTGCGGTATAATGACTTGAAATTTTTGGAAATATGGCATGTATAGCATTCCAATCATTTTGTGTGTATAATCTTACGATATGGCCCATGGATGGAATGGAAATGTTTGAGAATGATTAGCTATTGGAATGGCTAATCAAGTTTATATATGATAGCATGTATGCTTTATGTCTTAACTAAACCATGAAAATCCTTGGAAAGGTAAAATTGGCCACAAAACAAAATCAGACAGCAGCAGTGATATGAATTTGAATCACTAAAAATAGTATAAATGTAACTATATATTAATAAGTTATGGAATCGAAGCTTGATGAGTCTATTTTCATATGGAAGAAACGAAACAGGTAAATGAGTTATATTTTATGAGATATTTAAGTTTTGGTGAAACAGGGTTAGAGCAATCTCTGAATCCCCTGTTCTGAATTTAAAAATTCACCATAAATTGTAAAAAAACAATTAGAAGTTTTACCTTAATGTATGAAATCCTTATTGAGTCTAGTTTTATGAGAAACAAACGGTATAGTCATTGAAACTCTATACAGGGAGATATCTGATTCGTAATACACAGGGTTCAGAGTAGCCAAACCCTGAAACAAGGAAAACATTAACTAATAAACTGTACTAATTTGCCCAACCAAAAATTCTATAAAAAAATTAGTGAGTAGATATATGAGTCTAGTTTCAGGAAAAATTTATGGAATTTGATTTTGAGTTTCGTAACTCGAGATATGGAGTTTTTAGCAACTGTGATGCAGTTAGCCAGCTTGTCTTGAAATTCTAAAATAAATTGTTTGAGCTGTTTAATTAATGAATTAAGTCCGTTAACACCTCATGCTTGACTCCTGCGAAGGTTTCGGGTATGGGGGCGTTACATACGGTCTAACACAAAGTTTCATATCGATTCCATATCCCATATATGGTCTTACACGTAATCTCAAATAACCCTAATGTCATGACATTTGTATCCTATCTATTCATAAGGTTCAACCGAGATTTCTCTCTTGTCGAACTTTGTCGATTACATCCAAGGAGTCAATCATACTTTATACAATATTAAAGCAATTAAAGCATAAATAATAATGCATTATTTACATACAATCTTACCTCGGTACAAAAATAGTGGAAATGGACCTAATCGTCAAAGACTTTGTTTTTCTCCCGATCTAGGTCCGAACCTCGTTTCTATTGATCTATAATAAAAAAATTTAAAACTCATTTATTAACCGCATTACCCAATTCAGTTCAAAAATCACACTATGGAAAATTTATATTTTTGCCCCTAAACTTTGTCATATTTCTATTTTGGTCCTTATGCTCGTAAAATGAAATCTATTCAATTTCATCAAGAACCAAGCCTAGCCGAACCCTATACATGCTTATAATAGCCTACATTTTTCATTAAATCACACTTTTACACACATTTTAAAATCTTTTTACAAATAGGTCCTTTTTATGTATTTCCATCAAAAGTCACTTAGAAAAAATTGTTTATTACACATGATGTAACATCTCGAAATAGGGCCTAATGGATTAGTGGCTGCAAATCAACGAATCCAAAGTCAAAAAAAAATTATTTCGATTAAGTTTTAAGGTTTATTCATTGATTGAATAATTGTGTGAAAATTTCGTGAAGAAATTTTATGTATAAGTGCCTAATTTGATAATTAGGACTAAATTGTAAAATTAGCAAAATGTGTGCTTTAGATAATAAAGGGGATTTAATAGAAATGGGTTCTTAAAGTGGAGGTCCTTATTTAGAATTAGACCATTATATTTAAGTTTGGACAAAAATGGGCAAGAATAGGATAAATTTGAAAGAAAAGCCTTTAAGGGCATTTTGGTCATTTAGTAATTAAAAGAATTAAAAAGGGAAAATAAAGCCAAAATTGGTCCATCTTCTTCATGGAGGCCGAATATAGCATGGGGGAAGCCATGGTTAGGGTTTCCAAGCTTTCTAAGCTCAATAGTAAGTCCGTTCTAGCCTTGTTTTTAATGTTCTTTACGTTTTTGGAGTCCCAGTAACTTGATTTAGCTTATTCTAGCAATAATTCATGCTAGGGTTCATATTTGAAAAAAAACCCATAGGTTAAATGTGTTTATTTTGATTTTTTATGGTAGAATATGAAGCTTGAAATTATGTTAAACAACTTTTGCTAAGCGATTTTAAGTGAAAACGAGTAAAACAACATAATCGGTAAAAGTACCTAATGTTCATAAGTACATGATAGAGTGGGAATTTGATGTTTCTATAGAAGGGAAAAATGTCAAGCGTGTCATAAAACATAAGAAAAATGGATAAATTTTAATTTCCGATCCTAGGGGAAAAATCGTAATTCTGTAAAGGTTTAGGGGTAAAATTGTAATTTTGCCAAAGTTTGAGTTAGGGAATTTTTTTAATAGTACATTAATTAAATAAGTGAAATATGATGTTTTAGATCCCGAAAAGTGAGATTTGGACCTAGAAGGGGAGAAAAATTGAAAATCGGGAAAGTTGGTAAAATGGTCGTTTTGGTATCGAGGTCACATAATCCTACATATATGATTACCATCATATAACTCAATTCAATCAATTTTAGCACAGTTACTTAAACTGTACAAGTTTGCCCATTATAATTATCCAAACAAGTATACACGAACATTTATTCCATCAATAAGGCTGGTGGGTTACCCAAATACATACATTCACTAGAGCAAATCGATCATATATATCATAGAACTATCAACTAAACATAAATAATCTTATCATGGTGTATTCCTTTATCTCATTTAAAAATATCATTGCAATCCATCAACATTCAATGTTCAATCGGGACAATGACATTTTACCCGTAGCATGTTACTATGAACCTTTTATTCATACCTTAATGAATTTCTATTTGTCACATTTACTTAATTAAGTAAATCAAGTGCACAACATCATATGAATATCAAACAAGCATAGGTACTCATCACAACATGAACTTTAATCTTGTGACAGTCCTAATTTGGCCCTAGTCGGAAAGTGGTTTCGGGATCACAAAACTGAGTCACAAAAATAATTAGATGTTATATTTTGTGTTTGTTTCATGTGAAAGTGCATGTGTGAAAATTTCATGCTTTGATTTTGTCAATTGTGAGTGAAATTATGAAATAGGACTTATGTGAAAATTTCTGAAAATGCTATAGGCTAATTTGTAGTGGCCAAATAATTTGTAGAGCAAAATAGGAGGATTTGTATGTCAAACCTCCCATTTTATGTGTAGTGACCGACCATCATGTTGGTGGTAGACAACATGTGCACTTGATAATAATAAATTAAGACATGAAGTTATGGTATTAATTGATATGTGTCATTTTATGTCATAAATAAAGAGTAATAAAATAACAAAAGGAAGTGAAGGACAAAGTTTTGTTCATCTTTGTTCATCATAGCCGAAAATAGGAGAGCAAGAGAGGAGAAAGCTCTTGACAAATTCGGTCACTAGGGGGAAGAAGGTGCAAGGTAAGTTTATGGTAGTTTGCTTCTATCTTGATGTTCATGAGTTCTTCTTGATTCTACCTTAACTCATGAAGCATATTTTGATTTTTTGGTTGTGTTGTAAGCATTCAGTCATGAATTGAAATGAGGGAAATGGTTGTTGTTTCATGTTCTTTTGATGAAAAATGGAAGATAGGTGAAGTTGAGCCAAGTAAATGGGCATGCATGTGCCTTAGATGCTAAGGGGGAAAATCGGCTAACATGTTGTGTGTATTATGGCCGAATGTGAACTTGGATAATATTGAGTAATGTTTGTGCTTTAAAATGATGAAATAGAGATTATGCTTAAGTGAAATCATAGGTATGTGATGATTGATTTGTAATATGCATGTTTAAATAACATGCATGCAAGGTATGTGTGAAAGAGTGATTTGGTAATAAATCTGCTTGGGACAGCAGCAGTAACGTGATTTTGGAAAATCACCATAAATTGTGGGAGATGAGTTAGAAGCATAATAAATTATGTAATTAGATCTTAATGAGTCTAGTTTCTTATAAAAGAAACTGTGTAAGCAAAAGAATTTCCGATAATGAGATATTTGAAGTGATGTGGGATAGGGTCAAAATGACTTCTAGATCCTCTGTTCTGTTTTTATAAAATCATTATAAATTGTAAAAAAATGGTTATAAGATGAAGTTTATATTCTTAGACTCCTTAATGAGTATAGTTTCAAATAAAATAAACGAGAACATATTTTGAATTTTGTACAATGAGAAATTTGATTTGTAGTGAAGAGTGGTCAGATTAGTCAGACAGTGAAACAAGGGAAAATTTAAGAAAAATCTGGTATTGATTGGACAAACCAAAAATTCTTATAATTTTATGGATGGAAGATATATGAGTCTATTTTCAGGGAAAATTAACAGAAAAGATTTTGGGGTTCGTAACTCCAGTTATAAATGATTTAGTGACTGTTGCTCAGGAAGACAGCTTACAGTGAAATTTTGATTATGTGGTAAACATTGACAAAAATTTGTTAATGAGTTGCTTATTGATTTCTTATAAGCTTACTATGATCTGTACATGTGGAAGTCGAATATACATATATATATATAATATTTTGAAAGTGATGCTTGAATAGTCGAATAATGACTAAGTTTAAAATTGTTGAATTTAAGCTCAAGAGCATAGAGGGGCAAATTCGGATAAGGGAAAAGAGAATGTAATCGAATAGCTGTTGTAATCGTTCGACAACATTCGAGGTAAGTTTTTAAGTGTTTAAGCTTGATTCCTTTTTATATGCCTAAGAGTTAAATTAATATGGCAAAGAGAATGTAAATTTTATTTAGTTAATTTGCCGAATATGTAATGATTTAATGCTACAAGCCGATTATGGCTATTATGCTTAAGTTGAGTTGGATTTGGAAATTTGATGCACTAAATGAGTGTTACAATGAATAAACTATGCCGTATATGTGCTGGTAGAGATATTACGATATGTGGATTCGTTCCGTAAAGTAAATTATTCAGGTACGAACAACCTAATTAAGTACATGTGAATTAAATGAATTTGATGATTGATGTGAATCGAACATATAAGAAATGGTTTCATGTTTATGTTCAACTATGAGACCTTGTGTTAAATCAACAATCGATTTCGTTCAATACATTAAGTTGGTCAAGTATGCGATATGTACTTATGCATGTTAAATCGATTGGAATTGAATTATGAATGTGAATTGAGAAGCATAGGTGAAAATGCCTATGTCATATAGGTGAGTAAGGGTAAACCATCGTAAATTATCGATAAGGATGGGCTATGTGCGGAACCATCTTATAATTGCTAATTTGAATGGTTGCATGCGAATCAGTAAGCAAGATGTATTGTATTGAGATGATGCTTCAGTGAAAATATACATATGTTCTTTGTGTTGAATGAACATTAAATTTAAGTTATGAGCCGTATGTGACTAGCATATCTAGTCGAATTTGATACTATTAACTGATGTACTAAGATATGTGTTCTAATGTGAAATTAAACCCTATGTGGTTGAAAGGATCAAAATCTTTGTTCATAGATATGTGTTTCAGTTATACATGATTGAAGTATAAGTTATGAAAGTGGGAAAGAACAGGTGAATTGTTTATCGAAATATGATTTCTGGGTTAAATCCCGCAGGCTTCGTGCTGGTATTATATCTGGGTTGTTAAATCCCGCAGCTTCGTCTTTGGTAATATATCCGGTTAAATCCCGAGCTTCGTCTTTGGTATTATATCCGGTTAAATCCATGAGCCTAGTCTTGGTATTATATTCGCCTTTAAGCCTAACAGACTATTATGCCGGTGAGACATTATTCGCCTTCGAGCCTAGCGAGCTATAATGCCGGTGAAATGATATCGGCCTCGAGCCTAGCGAGTAAATGCCGGTGAATGAATAAAAGTCTAAGGTTAAGGCACCTCGTATTAGTTTGACAAATGAATACATTCAATACATTAAGTGGGCCAGGTACGCACTATGTATTCATATGTGAGTTCGATTTGAATGGAATCACGAGTGTATAATGTAATACATATGTGAATAAATGTTATAACTATATCTATGACCATGATACATTAAGTCAAGGTGTGAAAGTATTTGATTTATTTATGTTATATGAATTCAGATTAAATGTTATAAGAATGCTGAATGTGCATTATGTGCTTGTGTATATTCGGCCAAATGGTAATATACCTAGAAAATGACCTTTAGAGAAATTGAATAATCGAAGTATAATTGCATTTAATTGTTTGCACAGCTTAAAACTTACTAAGCTTATGAAAGCTTACTTCGTTTGTTATGTTCTCTGTTTTATAGATTGTTGGCTCCAGTTACTTGCTCGGGTTGGAGTTCGCCGGAGATATTATCGCACTGTCGAGCTCACGCTATTGGTGTAAGTAAATCCTAGTATTTCAAGTCTATGGCATGTATAGGGTTTTCATGTTGCGCATATGATATTATAATTTAGCCAAAGGTGGTGGCTTGTATTGATAAAGTGTTTTGGCCATGTAAATAGGCCTATGTTGGCTAGTGATGTTTTGGGCCTCGTAAGCCCATATATGGACAGATTACATGTGAAAAGAAAAGTTTTAAATTGATTGAAATTTTTTGGCACGGTTTTTGTGTGATTGACTGAGTTTAAGTTGGGTAACACCTCGAACCCTGTTCCGGCGAGGGATACGGGCGAGGGGTGTTACAAATCTCACATGTTATCACATACATATCATGAACTTTTATTCATACTTTTCTGAGTTTAGGCTCATCATAACTGTACTTTACCCGAATGCCTTAGCTTCACATCGAAAATGGTCGGTATAGCTCGGTTGGAGAGCACATTTTTCCAAAAAGGATGGTTCTCATTCTTGTCGGGAGACATCACACTATCATGGATTTGTGGCATGTATAGCTAGACTCTTATACATGCCAGGTTAGTCTGAGAACCAGCTAAACCATAGCTCTGATACCACTAAATGTAACACCCTTTACCTGTATCCGACGCTGGGACAGGATTTGAGGCGTTACTAGACTTGAACATTCACAAACACGCAAAACCGGGCCATAAAATTTCATTTAAATTAAAAAGCATTCAATCATATGCATAATGTCCCTTACACGAGCTACCGAGGCTCTAAACATGCATTAAAGGTGGTTTGGGACTAAATCGAGAACTTTAGAAAGTTTTGGAAAAACTTAGAAAAATTTTCCTAAATCAGGGTCACACGCCCGTGTGTCTCCAACACGTCCGTGTCCTCAAGCCATGTAACTCTCTGTTTATGACGTTAGCAAAACAAATTGAACCACACGGTCAGGCCACACACCCGTGTGCTAGGCCATGTCCTCCATACGGTTGAGACACATGTCTGTGTTTCTGCCCGTGTGACTAGTACTTAGGCTATTTTCCAAGCCTTTTGTTACCATTAATCGCTCACATCTTTACACACATCAAAGGTATACATCATGGCATCATTTTAATGATTTAACATACATCACTAAGGTATATTCTTAACTTTAACATGCTATCATTCACTTATTACACGTACTCATATAATATCAAACCTAGACACAACAATTCTATCTTCATTGACCTTGTAATTTGATTACCACTTTTACCAAACTTTCATAACCATCAATTTATCTAGTAGCTTCAATCAACATCAAGTATTCATGTTCAAAAATTATCAACTTATTTCCATATTATACATTTACCATGTGGCTATGACCATTTCGATCGGTCAAGAAGCATCCATCATGCATATATGTCATAATACCAACCATACATATCCCACAAGCATAAACACATTATCACATCACAAGCATTAGAACTTATCATGGATAATTAGGCTTACAAGCCACAGTCATTAAAAGCCACATCTCATGGCTATATACAATGAATCAATATAAGCCAATACATATGGCTAATCATAACAACATCTATCATAAAACTAAGTCCCTATACATGCCACTCACTTGAAGACATTTAGATTCATCAATACTCCAAAGGAGGTAGCTTGATAGTGTGAGGTTGCCTCCGACGATCTCCAACCCCAAGCTAACCTGTCAAAACTAAAGAAATGGAAAGGAGGGAGTAAGCTTAAAGCTTATTAAGTCCATATGAAAGTAATAAAGAAATTATCAACATGATTCCATGGAAATATAATCATAATTACACTTTTACTTATTTTTTGGTCATTTTTTTTTCTCGAGTCATAGTTACTAAATTATTTATATTTGGAGCTACAAAACTTCAAATTAAGATTTGTAAATTTTCCCTGAAACTATACTCATATATCTTCTTACCATAAAATTTCCAAAATTTTTGGTCCATCCAATAAGTATAGTTTATTCTTTAAATTTATCCCTATTTTTCTACTTGACGGCTTCAGCCTTTCTTTACTAATAATTGATTATCTCATAGTACGGGTTTCGATTAATGTTACCGTCTATTTCTCTTGAAAATTAATGTATTAAGGATTTAGTCATATAAATACTAGCCCATAATAATTTTTTTTTTACAATTTTTAGTGATTTTCCAAATTTGAGATAGGGGAGCCCGAAATCACTCTGACTCTGTTTGACAAAAGTTAAAATATCTCATAAGATGAAACTCTTTTGCTTATACCGTTTCTTCTATATGAAACTAGATTTAATAAGCTTTAATCTCATATCTTATTCAGTCTCTAATTAAATTTCCACAATTTTTGGTGGATTTTCAAAGTCACACAACTGCTAATGTCCAACACTGTTATCATAAGTTCATTTTCAATTGATCATGAACTTACCATTTCATGGATTTCATGTTCAATTTCACAAATACATAATAACATAATCATAAAGATTATTCATCATTCAAACTCTTTTGGCTTACTTATCATATACACATATATACTTGTTCATCATAAATCGATCTTTACCAAGGCATTATTCATAAGTTTAGCATACGTACCTATACTTATCGTAGTGTATCATAAAACCATACCTCTTTAACATGCCCTCCTCGGGACTTTTGCCACATTCATTATATTACTCGGTGAACACTAGGAATACTATTGGATACGCAGAAACTTACACCTAAGTGCCACATATACATACGTAGCCAAAGCTACCTCATAACATGTATACATCCATAATGAACTCGGACCTCTCAACGAGCTCGGATGTTACATGAATCGCATCCATTATGAAATCAGAACACTCAACGAGCTTAGATGCTCTCATCCATAATGAACTGAAACCTCTCAACGAGTTCAAGTGCCACATAAATCATGAACTTGGACCACTCAACAAGTTCGGATTCTCACATATATCATGAACTCGGACCACTCAACGAGCTCGAATTTCTAAATTCCTAGTGACATGTCACTTGTATCCTAAATATTCCTAAGGTTCAAACAGGGTTTTTCTCATTGCACATAGCATCTCCATCGTACTTGCTCGTAATGTCGTGGATAACAACCATAATATCATTCATGCTTACAAATTCACCATTCTCATATTCATGAAATAAACATGGCATTGCTCATAATTACATTTAGGCATATGTCACATAATACAATCATCATATCAACTATATAAACATTCACCACGTAATGTTCACACATCAATTTAAGTTCAAGCATAAACAATGATATTATTGCATTATTATTGACATACGAACTTACCTTGAATGCGAGCACGGCTATATATTCTGATTTAGTCCATAATCTCATTCATTTCCAATCTATGCCCAAATCTCATTTTCCTTGATCTATAATATCACATTTAGCTTGCTAATTAGTCACATTATTCATATGGGTCTGAAAATCATATTTTTACAAATTTACATTTTGACCCCTAAACTTTCACATATTTTCACTTTTGCCCCAAGGCTCGTAAAATTATTTTTGTTCAATTTCCTTGCATTTTAAGTCTAGCCAAAACATTTTCATAACTATAAAATCCCTTAATTTCCACTAAATTACACTTTTATGACAAATTTTGTAACTTTTACAAAACGGTCCTTTTCAACAATTTCACCGAAAATCACTTAGTAAAAGTTGTTTATTACACACCGAGCATTCATTTTCTACATTAGACATAAAAAAACATGCATGTCATCCATGGTTAAATTTTTAAACACCAACCCTAGCTCAAAATATGGGTAGGAATGAGTAGATCTTGTTACGAGGATTTCAAAAACGTAAAAATCATTAAAAACAGGGTTAGAACGGACTTACAATCGAGCTTGGAAGCTTGAAAAACCCTAGCTATGTCTTCTCCATGCAAGTTTCAGCCATGGGGTAGAAGATGGACAAAAATTGACTTTTAATTTTGTTTTTAATTCATTTTAATTACTAGATTACCAAAATGCCCTAACTTAAAAATATTCTATTTCACCCATTTCATATCCATTTTTGTCCATTAAATTATCCAATGGTCTAATTACCATTTAAGGGCCTCCAATTTAAAATTTCATAACAATTAGACACCTCAACTTGTAGAACTCAACTTTTTCACTTTTTACTATTCAGTCCTTTTGACCAAATTGAGTGCCCAAATGTCAAAATTTTCGAATGAAATTTTCACGAAATCATCCTGTGAAATTTTAGACCATAAAAATATAATAAAAATAAATTTTACTGTGTCAAATTTGTGGTCCCTAAATCACAGTTCCAACTAGGCCCTAATTCCGGATGTTACAGGGCATCTGAAAGGATTAATCGATTGATACAGGCGAGTACTCAAAAAAATATTTGTAGCACTTTAGACATAGAAGATGTGATCTATACAGGTGTAGAACATTAGTTGAATTATCGTTTGTGAGTCTTGTAGACATACACATACTCCAAATAATAATTAAAATTCAACTCTCAAAACAAGTAGACTGCAGTAGTAAATCTCTGGGCAGTAGCTTAGTCATAACTTTTTCATGGCATTATTATGTTATGAAAATATTCCTTGAGTAATTCCAACCTTTATCATTCAACAGTAGAAATACTCTCACCTTGTTCCTTGTGAATTGCCACGACATTTATATTGTTTGGTCATTTTTCAGTTATAATTGATATTATTAGTTCATTCATTAAGTCCCTTCACCAAGTTATACTTTTTTTTTCACAGCTCTATTTTTTATATCTTCAGTAATACTTACAACTTCAAATAAACTTTTAATCCCTGTGGAGACGATACTCACTTATCATTATATTACTTGACTCGACGTGTACACTTGCACATTTGCAATACATATTTTACACGCAACACTTGCTTAGTCTAGTCACGCGACTCCAGCTATAGGTAACATCCCAAAAATTGGGGGTTAGTAGAATCAGGTTTGTGAATCGAGAGAGTGGTCATGTCTTAATTTTTGAGATTACCTATGAATTTTTAGGAAGTAAATGAGGTGTTGGTTTGTTGGTTAACTGTTAGTGAAACGTTTCTTGAAACCCAAGTTCAAATCCCTTCTCTCGCATCATTTTTATTATTTTGCAAATTTTGCCTTAAGCTCTAGTATGTTATATGCCTTGTTTTTAAAATAAGTATTGAAAAATAAATTCAAGAATGAGGAAAAAGCCTAATGGTTAAAATAAATATGAGAAAGCATGAAAATTAAATGAGGTCCCAAGTTCGAATCCTTTCCCTTGCGAAATAATTAAATTTTGCAAAATCCCTTTTTGTTTTAATGTTTGTGCCATCTATACCCTTGAACCCTAAGTATAAATACGACTTATTATTGTATTTTTCAGCCTTTAATTAAAATTTTCCCTACCCTATTCGTTCACACTCTTCCTCTCCTCTTTTCTCTTCAATTTTCCTTCTTTCTCCCATTGTTGTCGTCGCCTACACCTCCTATTTTATCATCTCTTTCTTCTTCTTTTTGCATCAAGATTGTGCACCATATCCTTTACTCTATTACATCCATTTACCCTCATCTAAATCAGTCCCAAATTTGAAATCTTGAACCCGAAGATCAATCCCAAACATTGCCAAGAAAGTGCCATGCATTACTGTTTCTCTCAACTAGATTGGGTGAAATCTTTTTTCTCTTTAATTTCTTGATTAATCTTGTTAATTAAAAACCAAAATTTCCAGATCTGGAATTTGGGAGATTTTAAATGATTTCAAAGGTATTTTTTTTTCCAGATTTTAATGAGATTTTAAGCCATTTTAAAATTCAGCCTCAATTTTGGCCACCATGGGTGGTGGTGCGTGCGCCTATGTGCAAGAAAGGGGGTTCTTTTGTTTCTTGGGTCTTGCCAATATTTTTTCGGCATTAAATTGTGTTATCGGACCCTCCTAATCAGACTTTAATCACTTAAAAAGAGACATTCTTGATCAATTAGCCAATCGGATCCCACAAATCGTGAAACGTAAGTACAATTACGGATAACTAGTTTGTTATTTTGATATAGTCGTTGGGTAAAGTTTATGAATTTATTAAATGAAGCAATTTAATAAGTAATTAGCTACTAATTTTCTAGTATATTATTGAATTAGGTGCTGATCGAATGCCCCAAATCAGCTGTAAAGTGGAAGAACAATTATACGACGATTCACACCAATACAGTGCAAGGAATCTAACTAGGTTGGATTCATAAAATAGTTATAATTTCAACAATTGGTTTGAACTCATAAGTGGGTGTTTGGGTGCTGGTTTAATGGGAAATTTATTGAATTTATACTGAATTTTGGTTTAGGTTTGTTTAAGGAATTATTAAGGAAAATTGGAAGATTCGCTAGTGCGATGCGAGGAAGCAAAAAATAATGTGTAGGTCCTAAAATCTTAAAATTGTTTGAAAATATTAAATATCATGTTATATTTGATAAATTAGCTTGCTGATTGGATTAGCTTAATAGCCAAATTATTGATTTTGTGAGTGGCCCGCAGGTATGTTTTGAGCCTTAAAAGATTGACATGTTGGCAAAATTGTTATTTGATAGTATGAATGTTTGATTGAGTTTGTAATTGCATATTTGAGTTATGAGATATGAGAATGTTTGAGTAAATGATATAATGTGTTGAGATATTAAGCTTATGTATGATTTAAATGCATGAGATATTTGTTATATTTTTTACTAAAAAGGGTGCTATTTATGCACAATGAAAATCCGTAATGTATGTGAAATTGAACGATATTGATTGATACCAACACAATGCTAATCTGAAAGATTGGAACACTGTTTCCATTTACTGAAAGTATGTGATTATTGAGGACATGCTGAGCATGTCAAATGAATCTGAAAAGTATTAAGATATGATTATGCATGAGATTGTGTGACATATTACATATGCATTGGGTTTGGATTTTGTGGTTGACGGAGGAGTTTCGTGGAGTACTGGCGGCATATTCAGTCCGCATTATTCGTAATTAGTGCACTACACTTGGAGTACCGAGGGGAATGGCGATTTATCGCATTTGTAACACCCCGAACTCGAGACCATCGCCGGTGTCGGACACGAGGGGTTAACAAGCCAAGTTCCCTTGCTTTGCCCATCCATTTGACATTTTCAGTCAGGCTGAAAAACTGCGTCACTGTCGCCTTAAAAATCATATCTCGAGTTTCAAAACTCGGAAACTGGTTTCGTAAATTTTCCCTGAATTTAGACTCATATATCCATCCATGGATTTATTTCTAGAATTTTTGGTTAGGCCAATTGGTACAGTTTATTAGTTAAAGTCACCCATGTTACAGGGATCGACTGCTCTGACCTTCGCGCGGTATAACTTGAATATCTCTCTGTACAGGGCTTTAATGCTGGTGTCGTTTGTTTCTAATGAAACTAGACTCAAAATGGAATCTGTAAATATAAGGTATGTCTCCTAATTCTTTTGGATAATTTATAGTAAATTTTAAAGTTGCGACAGGGAACCCAGAAACCGTTCTGGCCCTGTCTCACAATAGCTTTAATATCTCTTAACATGTAACTCCTATGATCATTTCGTTTCTTCCATATGAAAATAGACTCATCAAGGTTCGTTTACATAGCTTATTCACTATTTAATTCCATTCCTACGAATTTTGGTGATTTTTCACATTCACGTCATTGCAGCTGGCAGCATCTGCTTTAAGGTAGGTCTTACCTATTTGGTAGTCACCATGAACCAACTAGTCTTGCCATACATAGGTTCATATATGATCATTTTAACCATGCCAATGGCTGATCATATGACCAACATTCCCATTTCCAAGCCATAGCCACATCATGACACCAAATATATACATACAAACCACAATTAGTCTAAGTTCATGCTTCCTTTTTCGAGCCATTTTCGCATGGCCGTACATATATACATCACAACATATTTAACCAACAAGGGGTAGTCCTATACATGCCACTTCAAGTTCAACCAAAAATTTATACCAAAATGGAGGCTTGATAGTGTGGATGACTTCGACTTCAACGATCCCAAATCCGATTGCTTGAGCGAAATCTAGAAAACCGAGAGCCAAAGCAACGGGTAAGCATTTTATGCTTAGTAAGTCTCAAGGAATATAATCAACTCTAATTACAGCAATACATTCACATAGCCAAATGCATCATTTCATTAATACACATTCTTACTTCACACTTCATCATTATATAATTTCACAAAGTATCAATCAATTCAATAACTGAAATTCATTAGTCGATTGAGCGAATGTTGCTCAAACATGTCGACTTTCCAATGCACATATAACGTACCTTATCCTTTGGGCCTTTCGAGTGTACTAATTGAATTCATTACAGCAACCAACACTCACGTCCAGCCCAAGATTCTTCGGAATATAACCGGATATAATCACGCACAAATGCCTTGGTCTTAGCCCGGATAGAATAACTCGCACGAATGCCTTCGGGTCTTAGCCCGGATATAGCCACTAGCACAATTGCCTTCGGGTCTTAACCCGGATATAATTTCCAGCATAATTGTCTTCGGGGCTTAGCCCGGATATTATTCAATTTCTCATGTACA
The DNA here is from genome assembly GCF_025698485.1 of Gossypium arboreum. NCBI lineage: Eukaryota > Viridiplantae > Streptophyta > Magnoliopsida > Malvales > Malvaceae > Gossypium > Gossypium arboreum. The sequence continues at coordinate 33,829,042 of NC_069078.1, forward strand.
CATACATCAATAATCATTGGACATACATATTTCATTTTCGTTACTAAGGCTCAAACGCACATATATTCACAAGCATATTCGCCTTGGGACTTAGCCCGGTATCATTCAATTTCTCATACACATAAATCAATAATCATACACATCCATACTTCATCTCACATAATTCAAGTAAGGTCACTTCTTGAGGACTTACCTCGGATGTTGTCGAACGGCTTTTTCGGCTATTCGATCACCTTTTCCTTCCCTTTGTCCAATTGTGGCCCTCTTAGCTCTTGAGCTAATTCAAACAAATTCAATTTATTAAAACCTCATTGTGCTTGCTTATGGCCGAATATGACAAGGAGTTTTAAATGGTCATATGGCCACTCTTTAGCTTGAATACACAATGGTCATGCACATTTTATACTACATCAAGCAATTCAATACAATTTATTTGAGCATCAAGGAAAAGCTAAGGCCTTCAATAGGCTACCCAAGGCCGAATATTCATGTACATGTTGAGGTCAATTTTGCACTTAATACCTCACAAAACAGCATGCATTTTACTAGTTAATGCTTTGCACATTGTGGCCCAAAACTTATAATATAGCATCAAGCACTTATATGTGTGCTAGGTCAATTGTGCTTGCAATTTCACAAGCATTCTTCCACATCTTCTTCTTTAAACCAATATATTCATCACTTACTTCATAGCCAAAACATCATGTGCAAACATATATATACAATATGAGCATGGCCGAATTTCAAGATGTCCATAGCCATCCAAAAATACAAATTTTAACTAACATGCAAGAAGCATGAACCATGTTCATGAATGCATCATGGCGAATCTGAAAATCATGCTCCATTCAACTTCAATCATGGTTAAACACAAAAGAAAACTCAAAATCTTACTCAAGAGTAGACAATCCATCATTGCATGCATCATCATCAAGCTTCACACTTAGCATGCAATGGCTTTATCACCATAACAACTTTGGCCAAATACCATTTCCATGGCATAACAAAGATTTGAGCCATGGCTAACATGCACATCAAATTAGCAACCAAACCATGCATGAAACTCCCAACACAACCTCATACATACCTTAATCTTGATGTAAACTTAGCCAAATCTCCTTCTAGGTCTCTTCCAACCCAAGCATGAAGCAAAAATCCTCCCCCTTTTCCCTTAGTATTTTCGGCCAAGAAGATGAGAAAGGATGAACAAATTTTTCTTTTCTTTCCTTAGGACATTCGGCCAAGCCTATGGAGAAGAATGAACACTTTTTTTTTTTTTTCATACTATTATTTTATCATTTCTAACATCATCCATTAGTAAGACATGTTGGGAACATGTTTCCCCTTGCCAATAATTTGTCATGGCCGGCCATCCACCTTAGGGAATGGGATAATTGACATGCAACTCCATTTATTTCACTTCATGCATTATTAGGCCACTTAAAAATACACCTATCACATTTTCAAGTCCTAGCACATGGGTCCTTTCTTATAAATTAGCACCTAATTAATAAAAATCGAGACACGAAATATTTACGCATACCAATTCCACATACAATAAGCACGGAATATAACACTTAATTATTCTTGTGACTCGGTTTCGTGGTCCCGAAACCACTCTCCGACTAGGGTCACATTAGGGGTGTCACAGCATTTTTACTAGAATTTTTTTTTTTTTGCATATTGTTATCGGTGGTTTTAACCACAACAGGCTTAAGCCCAAAATCTTTTAGAGTTCGGTGATAGGTTCTAGGGAACTCGTGGTGTGTAGAGGATGCTATGGGTAGGAACCTTTTTGCATTGCATCATGCACACGACATATTCAAATGTTATTGATTTATGATATGTGTTGTATTGTGTTGTACTGAATGGTATCAAAATTAATTTTTGTTACTTGAATGAATGATGTCCCATGCTCATACACCATTTGACATCAATTTGATAATGGCTATGTATTGATATGAAATTCCTATGATGGTTTTGTTTTCTTCTGTTAAAGCTAATCTGTTTCATTGTATTTGATATTTATGTTTGTTTAAATAATTGTTCGACTCACATTGAGCTTTTCATAAGCTCACCCCAATAGTGTTTAACTTTTTAGGTAAACCTCAAAATTAGGACCAGATTCAGCATAAGGAGAATCTCCTTAAACCTTGGACTATTCTTAATAAGTATTATTAAGTCTTTATTGGTTTTGGTTTGTAATTTTTAATTATTTTTGGTCTGTGGCTGGGTAAATTTTCTTTTGGGGATTTTTGCATGCATGGATTACTCAGGCATAATAACAAGATAATGCATGATATTGGGCTTAAATAAAATTTGATATTGTTCCCTAGTTTTGCATTGCAAAGGAATCATTTTTGGAATACAAATTGATTTTTTTTTGCTGCATTAGTTGAACATCGAGTTTTTTCAAAGAATAGCGACAAGCAAATGGTTTTTTTAAAACGACACTATCAACAATAAAATGAATCCTAAGTATACACGACCTAATGAATGAATTCTTTTAAGCTAACTCAAAGTACAACTACGATTTTCTCTAAAATAGGTTTATTTAAGGCCTTCAAAAGTAATAGAAGTTAGCTTAGCCATTTCAATTGCTAATATAGCCTTTTTAATCTAGCCATAACGTCTAGGCCGGGTTTGGGAGGTTACACTATAGGATACTACAACTAATAACGAAACAATAATATGCAAATTTGAAACCAAAAGTTCAATTAAACATCAAATAACTTCATACATTCACACAAATCATGCATTACAAACAAAATTGAGTTTAAATTGAGCTTACAGAAGCTCTAGAATTAACTCGGAATCGAACAAGGACCATTTTGAAACTTTTACAAAAAATGGGGCAATTTTGCAGAATAGAGGTCACACGACCGTGTGCCTAGGCTGTGTAACAAGCTATAACTATGTAGAATTTGGAGTCACTCGACTGTGTGTCTAGACCGTGTAACTCACTGTGGATGTGTGGGTCAAATTGCAAATATTCAAAAAAAGTCACAAGGTTGTGTGGCTGAGCCATGTAATAAACTAAGACCGTGTGAAAGAATAACCAAATCTACAGTACTCACATGAGCGTGTGGCCAGTCGTGTGTGACACACAATTGTGTGCCAACCCGTGTGGTGGAAGAATGTGAAATTAAGTGTCTAATTCATGTCAAACCAAACTAATGACTCAAAGATGCACATTTGGCCATTCCAACCTGCATAAAACCAATCTAAACACATGTTAATTCATCGTTTTAGCCAACCACAAAACTATACAAACTATCCCACATGTAATGAACATTTTGGTAAGCTTAATAACCTATATATTCACCAATAATTCAAACAAGGCACACCAAACATCTTCGCATTTCAAACTCAATTTAAACACAACCAACATATGCTATTTAAGTTTCTACCTTTACTTGACAAAAATGCCAAAGTGCACATTTAGTACACAACTCATTTACCAATAAAGCTTAGCATCATTTAAGGTTCCAAAACCACTACCACTCAAGATAACATTTATACAAATTAATGACTATACTCAACCATCACATATCCAAACATTCTCAACACATTGGTTCAACCATTTCACATTAAATACATAAAATATATATATCAAACCCCTTTGCCAACAACCTTATATACTTGTTAACTAGCATTTAAGCATTCACATTGTTCTTAGTTCAAACTCTAAACATTGAACGTAGACATATGTACAAAACAAGTCCTATTTACATGCCACATAACTAAGTTCAGAATGAATGAAAATCTACCATAACGAAGACTGAGTAGTGTGAGCTCTGCATTGATTTGATCCTTTCGTTCTGCAAAATGCTAACTACAGAAAATAGAAAAGGAAACAAAGTAAGCATTTCATACTCTTAGTAATTTCATAGGTAAAATTTCTCTTAACTTACCTTGATCAATTAATAATTTAAAACAATTAAGACATACTGAAACTAAAATGGAAGTCTTTTGACATCTTGTTACTTCCACATCTACGTTAAAAAGTACATTAAGAGGTTAGTCCATTTGCAACAAAATCCTGAAACTCAATTCATATACATATACAACTATTCTATTATACATCATATACTATTCGAATCATGTTCAAACTGTAAACACAACCATTTAATTCATGATCATACCTTTCAACCATTTCATTTCCATTTAAATCACTATTTAAATTTTATGTTTTCACAGTTCATATAAATAAGGTGAGTATAGAATATGTAATTCACATAACTTCTCAATCTATTTAGCATAATCGAATCAGTACTACACAATTAAAAGTATCATTACATATTCACTATGTATATCAATTCAATTAATTATATCCACTTTTAGTCATGATACATATACCATCACACATATATGCTTCTTTTATACTATTGAGCTCGATGAACTAGATTATCACATTCGGATACACCTGACTAATTTACTTCCACAATCTGTAGAGTTGATTTACTTATACAAGTTTTATTCAAAGCTGCTCACTCAAGCTGTTGAGAATCTGCAACAAGTGTTGTATCATAGCCATCGATAAAGAATAATTCAGTTTACTCACAAGTTGTTGGTTAGGTTTACTTCTGCAAATTTTATTCGATGTTGGTCACTCAAGTTGTTGAGAATCCACAACACATGTTGAATTCCAGTTTGGATAATGAATTCTCCGTACATCAGTATCATCTCATATCATATCCTGTACAGTTCGCAAATAACCTTATTGACATGCCAATTGTCTACTATCCTATAAGATTTTCAGCTGGGCACTTTTAACACATTTACTCATTCTTTTACAATTCAGTCCATTTCTCACCTTTTGTATCGTTTTGAATACAATTCAAAACATAATCACATAATATAAATTCACAATTCAAACACATAAATTACTGATACAAGTCTCAAGGCCCAAATCAGGTTTATGAATGTGATGGGCTCAAATTTCCTCAAAGCCCAATAACAAGGTCGAAGGCGAAACAAATCCAAGCAAGATTGAACAGTACCATCCAAGACTTCGTTACCAAGGTCGTAGATGCGCACACAACCGAAAAAGAAAATCAAGATTCACTTTCTTATTTTCAAGAAAATCAAGAAACCAAATCTTGGTCCAATTTCAAGAATCAAGAAAATCAAGATTTCAAATCTTGGTCCAAGAAACCAAATCTTGCAGCCAAGTCACATTGGATTTCATGTACGAGCTTGAACGAGCCAATTTTGAGAGTAAAAGGATCACAATACCAAGTTCTTGAAAAATGGCCCATTAAGATCCTATCCTAAAGTTTGGAAAGTAATTTAATTAACTATCAGGGGAAATTATCAAAATGGCCTAAATTGTAAAGTATTTAAACTATAGGTCCAATTTTATTTTAATAGGTGCATCATCATGTAATAGTTCATCCCAAGGAGCCCATTTAATTTTTTTGGTTGAGTTCCCATTAAAAGTCCACACTTAGAATTATTTTGTTTTTCTTATTTGATGTGTTGTCATGTTAGTTATTCTATTAGGATTAGGAAAACTTATTTTGGGGGCTTATAAGTAGCATGGTCATCCACCCTTATACACACACAATTGATTTATGTTTTTTTTAGTTAATAATAATTCTCTTTTAGTTTTTCTTCAAGAATTGCTCTTGAGTTTGTTTTAGAAGCTGTTTTAACAATCTTTTAGGTTGTGGGAATCATCTTCAAGCTTTTCTTGCCAAGATTTCTTTCTTTGAGGGGGAATTAGAGCCATTGAAAGCTATTTTTCCAAGGCTTCTTAGGATGTCATCTTCTCTTTTCTAGCCTTAATTTATCGTTTCTTGTTTATTTTAATTTAGTTCTTACTGTTTTGGCTTACTAATTATATTGATTTTTGTTTTAGATTAAAATTACTTCAAGAAAGACGTTCTCCTATCTTGATCCATCAAGAAACACATCAAAACTAGGATTTTTAATCTTTTCTTGTTGTTTCAAACATTCTTGCACATAATAGTTTGATTTTGTCTTTAAAATCACTTTTAACAAATCTGCTTTGTGTTTTTTATTTTCCAGATCTGGTTGGGGCATTTGCTTGAGGTCTAAGGAAAATTTCTTTACATCCAAGAAATCCTAGTTTGTTCTCTATTTTACTCTTTTCCAGCCGGTTCATCTTTTGTTTGTTTTAATTTCGTTTGGCTCTCATTTGTGACAACTAATCTGTTTTTGTTGTTTCTCATTTAGTTTACGTTCGTATAGAGATCTAGGTTAAATCCACAACTTAGACAAGCTACAATCATGTTCTACATGCGTGCCATATTGTTCCTTATCAATTACACAAATACACATAACTAAACCATATGAACTTACCAGATACAAACAACAAAAGAAGAAGTGTCAGAGACTAATATACAATTTTCTGTTTTCCTTGATTATCAACTGGTTGGTTCAAATATTCATTTATATGGTAATTTATTTAAAATTATCAATGCCAATTACCTTAAAACATGTTATTCAATGTATATGTCAACTTAATTTTAGTTATCACAATTTTCCTAAAGTTTCAAATGTTATTCAATTTAGCCCCTAAATCTGAAACTATTATATCTTTCACATTTGAGCTCCATTTTTAAATTTGATTTCAGTTCCAGTGTTTTATAACCGTCTAGAAACCATAATTATAGAAATTTTACATCAAATTTGACATATTCACATTTTAGTCCCTATACTCAAAATAGAAATTAGTCCTATTTTGTTTCTAAACTTCAAATCCTACCATTGAACATTAAAAACCTCAAAAACCATCAATGGTAAAATTTTAAAACTTTAACAGTTTTATGATTTAATACTCGAGCTAGCTAGATTAAGCTACAGCGATATCAAAAACATAAATTTTACGAAAAATGAGCTTAGAAACCACTTACATGCACTTGACCAAACCTTGGAAGCTTTAACAATGGCTTCTCACGCTTTAGTTTTTTTTTTCGGTGGTAAAAACAAAGTGGAAGAAGATGACCATGATGTTTTTATGTTTTAACCTCTTATTATTACCATTTTAACCTTAATTTAACATATAATTATATCTAAAATACATATAAACTGTACACCATAATTTCTATTGGCTTAATTTGCATTTAAATCCTTAAACATTTACCTTTTGAACCCTTTTAACTAATAAAATTCAATAGAGATTAACTTTTTTCATTTTTATGATTTAGTCTTTGTACCTTAATTAGTCACTAATTCGAAAAAATTAGCTATCTAAAACTCAATTCTCCTATAGTACAACTCTATAAATTTTTAATAAAAAGATTTATGGGTTCGGTTTATAGAAATGAGTTCTTGATACCTTATTTTCCAAAACCACGAACTTTGAAGCTGATACACTTGTACCTTAAATAATTATCCATTTAAAAAATTCATCAAATCAAAATCCAATATAATAATATTTACTAACTTGATCATCAGAATATGAGGTTTTGAAATCATTACTTTTGGCACCACTGAAAATTGGGCTATTACATGACTTGAGCATGGCTACCAGAGAGAAGGTTTTTTCGTAATCTAGACCTTCTTTTTTAGTATAACCTTTTGCTACAAGTCTAGCCTTATAAGTTTCCACTTTTCCATCCGTGTAACGCCCCAAATTTTTAGTGATTAAATTGTGTGTTATGTTGCATGTTTGGCTTGCTAGCTTGATGGTTAAGGGTCTTAGGAGGTGTAAGAAGTTTTGGTTTCAAACCTGGGCTTTAGCAAAAATTTTGGGTTTTTACCGAATTAAAGCTTTGCTACTTGATGATGGGTTCTTAGTTAATTGAGTGGAGGTTATGTCAAAGAAAGCTTGTTGATCCAAAGGATAGTGGCGTATTACTGATGGCAAGGGTCTCGAGTTCGAGTCTCTCTGGGCGCAAGGGGGTGTCTTTTTGCTGCTGTGGCATTCAGAAGGTTGTTCGTTAGTAGGATTCTGATGTTCTTAGGCAGTTGAGAATATTGAGGGGAGTGAGGAGTATGTAGCCGAATCCTAGGAGTGTTGTGGGGAGAAAAGTTAGGAGTTTTGAAGGGATTTGGATAGTGTTTAGTGGAGTGATTTGAGGAGTTAGGTGAAGAGTGTGGTTGTGCCGATTGTGGTCTCTCATTTTTAGGCATTTTCGGCTTTTGAGCAAAAAGAGGAGGTTGGTCATTGTTTCGGCTTTTTTCTCTGTTCACAACTTTTTGGTTTTGGTTATTTGTTTTGGTCATCTTTGGTCTCTTTTGGGATTGGTCTCTTGTAGCATTTTGGTCACCATTTTCCTTGGCTTCTCTTCTCTCTAGTAACAATTCTTTGGCCAAACATCCACTTTTATTCCTCTCCCTCACCCCAATGTTACCCCTTTTGATCGTAATACATCTTCTTTCTTCACCTTTCCTCTCTTCTTCCCCCTTGATCGAATATAGCATCTTTTCTCTCTGGACTCTTGAGTTCTTCAAAGTTTATCTCTGTCCATTTGGTTTTTGAGACCGATTACTCCATCCCTGTGGTTGTGATTAGGTGTTGTTCTTCGACAAGTCGGTAAGTATTTTTGCACTGCTAAAAGCCGAATGCTATTTTCTTCCCTTGTTGTCGAATCTTACCCTTTTTCTGCTAGGCGTGGTGATTCTTTTGGGTTCTGGATGTAACACCCCAAATTTGGGTCTATAAGTATTGGGCCTTGAGTATGGGTCCGTAGGGAGGTTGTATATAAGTAGTTAATTGTGCAAGGACATGAAACAATTGTGTATCTGTTTCAGTGATTAAGTGCTCTGTGAAGTGTCTAAGAAATCTTGGGTTCAAACCTGGGTTTAGCAAAAATTTTGGTTTTAAGTGAAAAAAACCGTGGATGTTTGTATGATGGCCTTTTAAATTATTGTGTTAAGTAAATGACACAAGGAAGCATGTGGTCTTGTGGTTGTGGCATCATTAAGGTTGCAAGGGAGCCTGGGTTCAAGTCTTGACTATTGCAATTTATTTTGGTTTTTCTTTTAAAGAAACTTTGACTTTGGCCTATAGACCTTATAATTAAGTGAGAATATTTTGTGACATAGAAACGGCATGTGGTGGAGTGGCAAGGTGGCGTGTTGTGTAACTGTGAGGTCTGAGGTTCAATTCTTGGGATGCGCAATAGAGTATTTATTTTGCTGTTTGAGCTGTGTAGGAGGTGGAGTTGGACTGGAACTCTGTGGTTGAAGTGGTCATAAAAAAAATAAGGAATTTTCTTAATGGTTGAAAGTAATCCCACATCGGGAAGCTAACATGAGCATGGGTGAAAAGCTGGCTTTAAATAGAGTAAACCAGATGAGTTGGTGAGGGGGAAAGTGATTACGACTCAATGCAGGATGTGCCAAAGTTAGTGATCGTGGACTTCGGCGCATTCTCATAAACATGTGTGTATTCATGCCTTTCTTTGTTGGAAATTGGCAAAAGTCGAAAAGCCAAAACTTCGGCATTTGAGGCCTCACGAGCGTGCGACCGCTCATGGGTAAACCGAGCCTACAAACCATGGGCGATAGACTATAGAGGCCGCCACGAGCGTTCTCGTCTACTGGGCCTCAATGGTCATCGATGGGCCAAATGTGCCCAATGGGCTCCATGGGCTCGCTTGTGTAAATCTAACTAATAGGTGGGAAGTAGTTGGGCTTGTCATGTCATGTGCATGGCATAGGCCGTTAAAGGCTTCGTTGGGCCGGGAGGGCCCAACGAGCTCGTGGGCCCTACACAGATTAAATCCACGGTAAGTGATAAATTTTGGACTGGGCTATGTAGGTCACATAGCCGTAACTAAATTTGGGCTAAGTGGGCCATACGAGCGTGTGGGCCCACTTGGGCTGAATAATGGGTCTTAGGCCCATTTACACCGTTAGGTCTGTTTAGGTTACTTAAGTCGCTTGAGGCGGCTATGTACCTTCTGAGAGGTCGATTATTTATACCGAGACCCCAAAGGGTAAAATGACCAAAATACCTCTGAGGGGTAAAAATTACTATTCTACCCCTAATGGGTGGAAATGACTGTTATACCTTAGAGGTAGGTTAATTGATTAGTGTATGATATATGCATGACCGTATCTGAGTATGAAACCTTGCATACACGAAATATTATGACATGACATACTACATTGGGCTTGGGATTCTGATTTGAAGGAAGTACTGTTTTGGTGGCTTTGCCAGCTAGGGAGGCACCAGCCTCACCAGTAACTGAGTCAGGGTCTCATGACCGAGCAGTTGGGGATGATGCTTTATCTCAAGCAATGCTACGAGTTCTTCAAAGGGTTGCTAGAGCAAGTACTGGATCTGTAGGCTGGGGGTCAATGGAGTGACTCCGATCTAATGGAGCGAAAATCTTTAAGGGTGTTTCGGGTGTAGCCCCTAATGTGGCAGAATGGTTAGAGGCTACCGAGCGAGTAATGGATGACCTTGACTATACTTTAGAGAAAAAATTAAAATGGGCAGTGTCTTTACTGCGTGATGAGGCCTACCAGTGGTGGCTAGTATAAGAGAAGGTACGCAAGTTGACTGTTTGACATGGGATTTCTTCAAAGCAGCCTTTTCAGAGAAGTATGTGGGCGCAAGTTATGCAGACACCCGAAGGAAGGAATTTCTGAATTTGACTCAGGGGAATAAATCCATGGCGGAGTACAAGCAACGAACAATGTTTTTAAGTGTAATAACGATTTAGTATGAAACGTGTTTTGCTAGACAAACCTGTAACTTAACGAATGAAATAATTAAGTTAGCATCTCTTAAAGATAACAAATGAGGTTTTAACACAAATGGGCTTTTCTATTAGAACTACTTTTTTTTGAAACTCACTCCAATGTGACATCACAGATTCGATCATAACGTCTAGGCTGGGTTTGGGTGTTACAATCCGGATTTCTTTTCCTCTTGTAGATCCACTTACACCCTATGAGTTTTATCCCTTCCGGTAAGTCTACAAGTTCTCACATTGAGTTGGACTCTATAGAATCCATCTCAGCTTTCGTAGCTATTTCCTAGAGCTTGGAATTAGAACTCTACATCATTTTGTCATATGTGAGCGGGTCATCATCTTCCTATTCGGCAGATTTAGTGTTAAACAATTCCATTAGATTGGAAGAAACCAGGCTAATGAGAGACCTTACTACGACGAAGAACCCTATATTACTGATCATTTTCAACCCTACTATTTAGAGTTGGTGCTGGAACCATTTCTCTAGGGTTTTGTATATTTTCGAAAATTCCTCATGTACCTCTTTACTTCGAGGTTTGAAGTCATTCATGTAACTTTCTTCAAGGAAAGTAGCATGAGTTGACATTCTTTTAGTTTGCTCTTTTGGGTTATAAAACAAACCACCCTGTGTTTCCTTTGGATATTTTACAAACATGCACAATTTTGTCCGTGAGTCCAACTTGCTCACATCTTTATCCAATACGTGGGCCGGACATCCCCAAATTCTTAAGTTATTAAGATTCAGTTTCCAGCCATGCCACAATTCATATGGAGTTTTTGATGCTGCCTTAGTTGATACATCATTCATAATATAACAAAGTTTTTTTTACCACATATTCCTAAAAAAAGATTGACAGCTTGGAATAACTTAACATCGAACGTACCATGTCTAACAATGTTCGAATCATTCTCTCTGCCATGTCATTCTGTTGTGGAGTGCCCTATAACACCCTATACTCGACCCAGTTGCCAAGCCTGAGTAACAGGATGCTACATCAAATATTACAACTTCATACATATTCGCACACACATTCAAACATTCAAACATCTAAAACACTTTAGGCAACATTCAGAATGACTTAACAACCATTAATCGACATTAGGAACAATCTAAAAACATGCTTAAGAAAATTGGCACCTTTTTAGCATTCTATTTCTTTTTAAATTTTAGAACCAAAAAAATTATAGATACAAGGCAAAAGTATGTATATCTTTACCCCGACTATCGATACTCGTGAAAGGCTATCGATACTTGTTACAACATGGAGGCAGCGATACTTATGCCCTGATTATTGATACCTTTGTATATTTCATCCAAAATCACAGCAAAACAAGGCATATAGCACATTGAAACATTTACCACTTCAGCATGCATCCACAACTTCATTATTCCAAATCGAAATGACCATACTTGCAGTTCAAAACAACTTAAATAATTCAAACCAAACCAATAATATAATAACAAACAACCATCAAGTCCTCTTAGTTTAAAATCATACCAATCATCTAAGATATATTAATAACCAACCAAAAATTCTACCACATTGCCTTTATTCCCACAACTCAAATAATAATATCACCTACTCAAATACTAAAGCCTAACTTAGATCACTTCCTTGGAACCACACCGTTCTCATCATAATGATAAATATATGCAATGGTTTAGAATGGAGTGTATGCGATTAAACAAGCTTAGTGAATGTACAGAATTTCCACGAATACACACAATAATATATGTTAAATGAAAGCCACAAAAGCCACATTCCAACAGTATTTAACTATAGTACCAATCTAGCATATTTATGCATCACTTTCTAATATGTCTAACATTATATTCACATATTTATACATGCATTACATTTTATACACAAATTATTAATCGATAAATTGGCAACTTGAGACTATGAAACATAAAAGTGAGTTTGTTACCACACATTGGATACACGAGTCTCCAATACACCAATGACTCAAAGAGTCAAACATTTCCCAAAAGTGTAGCCTCAAGCTAACACTCTCCAACACACCAACATATCCCGATGAATGGAGCTTAGCTCACATTCCCTTATCTCTCCAAACTGCTCTAGGCTTCAATGCCCAAAATCACAACACAAGGGCGAGTACTCATATAATCCTATGGCATGCTAACTATATCCAACGATCTCAAAAGATCACAAGGCCAAAGTATCCTGAATAAAGCACATATTTGCTTGTCGTTTTCTGCACACTTTCACTACAAATTTACATCATTAACACAACATCATCACTATCACTTGGCATGTTTAGCGTGCTCACAACTGAAACATTTCACAAGAGATAACACAACATATATCACATATTGCATCACACATCATATCACTCAATCTAGATTACAAAGTTAGGATTTTTTCAAAATAAATGAGAGAAATAAGAAAGCTTAGACTCAGAACTTAGGGTAGGGGTTTAGGTTACTCCTAAGCTCCCATTTAACATTATGAATCATGTCTATAAATAGCGATTCCAAACACTTACCGCTTACACTTTCGTCTAATTGCTGTAACCTTAAACTAACTTCTCCTTACCTTTCGCCTTGATCGAAGAAGGCTCAAAAGGTTCTGAAGCTTCACCAAAGTAAATCACACAATAAACACAATTAATTTACAGCTTTAAACGCACCTCAACAAGCAAAAATGTAGATCAAAGGTTAGTTCCTTTTAGAACTGAAATTTTTGACTAGCAACCTCGAAACTCAAATATCTTAATCTCTACTCATTCCCATTGCCTAAAATCAATTCGAATAATCTAATTACTCATCTAAGAATAATTCTCAACCTTCAACTATATAAAATTGATTAGATTCATGGTTTCGAAAATTCAACATACATGGCCCTTTTTAAGGAAAACTCAACAAAACCTTCGAATTCCTTAATGAAACTTTAAAGAGAGTTTAAAAAACTTTTAATCAAATACAAATAAGTTGAAAAACACTTTGAAATAATTATTTCATTCAAAATCTCGGATTTCAACATTAACGATCCAAGTTTTGACTTCTACACAAAACCTTTGACTCAATGGTTGAAAACTCGATTTAAATAACTATATTACATTATAAACTATGAGGAAAATAAAACATTACCTTGATTGAGGGAAAAATGTACGATTGGTGTAAATTCAAGAAAACCCACAAGTTGAGTGATAGCAAAATCAATGGTACTCTTGATGCTCTCTTTGAAATTGTAGGGAGGTTTAATGTTTGGAAGATGATGGAAACCAAAAGAATTAAAGTTTGGAAGATTAAATTCGGGTGAATAGTATTTGGGGTTTCAAAGGATGATCACGATAGGTGAAGGGAAAAACTTTTCATTAGTTTACTGTAGGTAGGGGAAAATAGGGTATTTTTCTAAAACTTTGGTATATTTACCTTTGTGGTACTTTCAACTTTAACTCTTTTTTCAAAATAGTCCATGCGTTAAAATTAAAGGTCTTTTCCACCCCATTTCCACAAATTGATTTAATTTTTAAGAAGGCCATAGATGGAGACATTTTTTGATTTACCATGTTTCGAATTTCTAAACTCATTTTGAGATATTATTCCAAAATTACCCTCGAAACTTCTAGACCTAATTTCAAGATGTGACAACTCTCCCCCTCTAAAAAGAATTTCATCATCAAAAAATACCTGAGCTAAACAAAATGGGATATTTTCGTTTCATCGTATCTTCGGCTTGCAAAGTAGCCTCCCATGTTTTGTGGTTACACCACAAAACTTTAACCAAATGAACTCTTTTGTTTCGCAAAATCTTCTCTTTACGAGCCAAGATCTTAATTGGCTCTTCCTCATAAGTGAGACTAGGTCGAACCTTAATCACCTCTACCGACACAATATATGACTGGTTTGAATGATACTTCCCTAACATGGGCACGTGGAAAACGTCATGGATTTGCTCAAGCTTTGGTGACAACTTGAGTCGATAAGCTACCTAACCAATCCTCTCAACAACTTCAGAACGTCCAACATATCTTAGACTCAATTTACCCTTCCTACCAAACCTCAAAACTTTCTTCCAAGGTGAAACCTTTAAAAGCACCTTTTTGTTAACTTGAAACTCGATATCATGATGTTTCAAATCCGCATAAGATTTCTACCTATCTGATGCTACCTTCAACCTTTCGTAAATCAATTTCACTTTCTCTTCCGTCTCTCAAACCAAATCGAATACAACAACCCGTTTTTCATCTAATTCCGTCCAATAAAAGGAGTATTACACTTCCTACCATACAATACTTGAAACGGTGCCATTTGAATACTCGTTTGAAAACTGTTGTTGTAGGCAAATTCTACTAATGAAAAATATTGCTCCCAACTACCCTGAACTCAATCACACAAATATACAACATATCCTTTAAGATTTGAATTAAGCTTTCTAACTGATCATTTATCTGGGAGTGATACATTGTATTGAAGCTAAGCTTTGACCATAAGGCCTCTTGCAAACTCTTCTAGAACCTAGAAGTAAAATGTGGATCCCTATACGAAATAATAGAAACTGGAACTCCGTGAAGACGTATAATTTCAATAATATACAATTCTGCAAACTTTTGTAAAGAATAATTAGTACGCACAACCAAGAAATGAACACTTTTTAAAAATTGATCTTTAACACCCTAACCCGTATCCATCGTCGAAACAGAGTTAGGGAGCATTACCAAAACTTTCAGAACGTTTACAAATAAATTATGTCAATCATTGTTCATTTTTTGAGATTATTCAAAACGTCCCCTAAATGGACCCTCGAGGCCCAAAACGAGCATTAGAATCAAGTTGAGACTTAACTGAAAACTCTAAAATTTTTCGCGACATTTCAAAAATTTTCTATGTTACAGGGCTCAGACGCCTATGTGGTCCAAGGGACATGCCTGTGTGACCCTGGGACACGCCCGTGCTGCAGACCGTGTTTGACCCCATGTAACTCTCTAACTTGTACACATGGCCATGCCACACACCCGTATGCTAGGCCGTATGATTAAATTAACTTTTCTTGAAATTAGGCGCAGGTTTCACATGGCCAAGACACACGCTCGTGTTCTAGGCCGTGTAACACACACGGTTGAGAAACACACCCATCTCTACTTTTGTGCTCAATTCTGAACATTCTATTTTCTCAAATTTAAGGTGCAGGGGACACATGGCCTAACCACATGCCTATGTACCAGGCCGTGTGTCACACATGGTCTAGACACATGCCCGTATGTTTGCTTTTATGGATAAAATGAAGCCATTTCTAGCTTTATTTGTCGCCCAAAATCACATCAATAACCTGCACTTAAACTCACATCCAAATACCAACCATTTCAAGCATTCAAATTGAGCAAACTCAATCATTCAACATGGCATACAATTACATGCATACATGTTTATAATCTTACCTTGGTATATTCTATATGATAGGCATAACTTGAACAACCATTTAACATGTATATAACTACCATAGTATGACATTACAAGTATATCAAAAACAACCATTACTAGTCATTCCAATGGCTAGATTACAAACAACATATTTAAGCCATCTATGGCCAAGTTAGCCTATACATACCATCATACCAAAATGATTTTACTATATATACCCAAAATGAGCTAGTGGATAGTGTGATGATGCTCCAATGATCTCTAACCAATCCCGTTTATTAAATCTAAGCAACAAAGTAAGTTTGTATAACGGAAACTAAACTTACCAATCCCGTTTATTAAATCTAAGTATACAAAGTCATGTTTTCCATCAACTTGGAAAAATTGCCTAAGCACATGCATTCAATCAAACATGTTAGTCACAAAATTTTCACATCAATCAAGTAAACATAGATGAGCTCCTCATGCAATACTCTTTCAAGACATTATCACTTCATCTCATAATTTTCTCATCATGCCAATAGTTGCGTCCGTTGAACCATTGAAATTCTGATGGATATTCAAGTAGTACACTCAAGGTATACAATTCAATAACCCGTCAATTCTTATTCAAGAGTACCCATTAGGGCATTTAATCAAGAACACACTCTCAAGCCACAAATCGTATTATAAGATTACCAGTCCAGGCTAAATCCTAATTGTAACATATACTTGAGAGGGATTATATCAAGATTACCCGTCTAGGCTAAATCCTTTCTATAATGAGATCAAGAGGATTACTTGTCTGAGCTAAACCCCATTAACAACAAATGTAGGACCCCATTCATTTCGGGAGAGCACATATATTCATCGGAATTCAATATTCAAACGAGACTTTACCTTTTTTCCAACATTTTCAAACATGTAATCACTTCACGTATTTATAAGATTCACATAAATATAAATCATATTGCATACAATCATAACATTCAAGTTAACATGTTTACATGCTCGATTAAGTTACACGAACTTACTTCAACACTTTTTCGAGTAAATAATCTACTAATCCAAAACCTTTCCTTTTCCTCGGCCTAACCTCAAATTTGTGTTGCCCGGATCTATATAAATAACTTTAATCATCAATTTCACACATTTCATAATCATTTGGACTCAATTTACGTTCTAAGAAAAATGACCATTTTGCCCCTAACTTTTCTATAAATTCCAATTTCTTCCCTAGGCTCGGAAAATGAAGTTCATGCAATTTACTCCTTATTCCAAGCCTAATCGAAATTTCAACATAAAATTTACAGCACTTATTTTCTATAAATTTAAAAATTTTTCATCAATTTTCACAACTTTACATTTTAGTCACTAAATCATGTTTTTATCAAAAATTACTTTGTAAAAGTTGTTTATCTATCAACAACCTTTCATTTTCTACCATAAATTTTAAATTTCCAGTATATACATCCATGACCTAATTTTCATACTTTGATAACTCTTCAAATTGATCCCCAAAATATATAGATTAAGCTATCATGGTTTTAAAAATATCAAAATTACTAAAAACGGGACAAGGAAACTTACCCAATTAAGCCATGAAAGTTTTTTCTCTCTCTCCTAGGGTTTCCATGTATTTTTTTTGGGAAGAAGATGAGAAAATAAGATGATAATTCTTTTATCATCTTTTAATTAATTAAATTATTTCAATTTCCAATTTAGTCCTTGCCCTTTTTCTAAATTTCCATGGATGAGTCACCAAAATATCTACATACTTTTCTTTAATGGTCTAATTACCATATAAGGACCTCAAGTTTTGAATTCCATAGCTATTTAATCCTTCTAGCTACTAGAATTCAACTTTTTCATTTTATGCGATTTAGTCCATATCGTAATTAACCACTATTTGATAAAATTTTCTTATCGGGATTTTCACATGATGTTTCTAACATAATACAGGCCATGTAATAAAATAAAAATAAATTTTATTTTCAGATCGGATTTGTGGTCCCGAAACCACTATTTCGATTTCACTGAAAATTGGGCTATTACATGATCAACTATTACCCACACTGAATCCTTTTTCGTCAGGGTCAAAGGCAAACTTGAGATGAAGTCCACGTGATACTTTCCCAATTCCATTCAGGAACCACAATTGGTTGCAACAAACCTAAAGGATATTGATGTTTCGCTTCCACGTTTTCACAAACCAAACATCGAATCACAAAATCCGTTACATCACATTTCAAACCAAGCCACCAATATATATTCCAAGATCATGATGCATTTTATCACTATCGGGATGCATAGTGTAGGGACTACTATATGCCTCGGTAAGGATCGCCTGCCTTAGGTCCACATCATGTGGTACACACAATATTCATTGAAAATTTGGTATACCCTCACCCTCACCATCAACATCAAAATTTCCCTTTATACCTTGTTTAACTTATCGAATCCTCTTTAACAAATCCCCATCTAACGAATGTTTCTCCTTTATTTGTTGAGACAAAGTTGGCTTCACTTAGAGTTCAGCTAACAACCCAGCATCACTAGCTATACTCAAGCTGTAACACCTCAAATCAGACCTAGACGTTATGGCCGAATCTAGCGGTGTCACATTGAAGTGTTTTTCGTAAAGTGTTATAACGCTGAAAAACCCTTCATATAATTGTCTTCTTTGTGTGCTCCTAATGGTGAGTCTGAGATATTGACGTTCACTTCAAAACTTGCGTCACAATCAAAAGGTATTTACTTTAAAAATGTTTTGAATATCAATATATCATTTTATAGCAGAAGCATTTTAAAACAATTGCGTTCTTGTGTTTACTTGGTAAAAACGTTGTTTCTTTTAAAAACTTGAGTTCCTAACACTAGCAGTTATAAACCAAAAAAAATTAAAAATCCCAAAATTAAAGTTAAAATCTATAATGGCCTTATTACAGTAAAAAAACCCAAAATAAAATTAATTATAATTAAAAAGTAAATGTGAAAGTGTATACAGTTGTATGGCTGCCTTTGAGTCCCTCATAGCACCGATCCGCCTAAGCCTGGGGATTACTTGTACAAATAAACAGAAGGGTGAGTTTACAAAAACTCAGTGTGTAATCCCATATCAAATAATCAATTAGTGAGAAGATACAATCTGGGCCTAAGCCCATCTCAGTAAAGGTTCAGTTTCAGTTAGGGCCTTAGCCCAATACAACATCAGTATCAGTTTGGTCCAGAGCCCATCTCAGTGACAATAACAGTACAAATATGCAATCAAGAGATCCTACCCAGCTAGCCTTTACACTCCATCTCCGTCCAACCCTGCACTCCATGTGGGGATATAATCAACCCACCCATCCCTACACTCCAAGTAGTATCGGTTGCGGCACTAAACAGTATTTGCAGCAGAGCTGCTAGTACAGTACACTTCCTCTAATCATAATAAACCCATCCCTATGCAACACAACATGCATTACGACATGTCATGTCATAATATCATACATGTACTCAATGCATCTAAAATGGCATGCTTAAATACAATCATGCATCACATAGGGGCAAAACAGTCATTTGCCACATAGAGGCATAACAATCATTTTATCAATTAGGGCGTCTAGGTAAACTTACCGACCCAATAGTAGGTCCACAGTCATCTCGGGCGACCCGTGCAACCTAAACAATCCAATAGTGAAAATGGGCCCACGACTGATATTGCGGCTCATGTGGGCCCACATGCCCGTGTGGCCTACACAGCCCATAATGGCATTGGCCGTGCGTAATACATAACCTGGCCCAATAATTTCCTCACGTCCATGTGATTTGCCTATATGGGGCCCACACGGCCCATTTTGGCCCGATATGGCCCAATACGACCTCAGCCCATGAAATTGCTCATGGCAGGCCACATTGGTCATCTGCCCATGTTTAGTCACATAGGCTACCATACGGGTAGCTACACGCTCGTGTAGTGTCGACTATTCGCACTTTTTGGCTTTTCGTCGATTTACGATCAAAGGTAGTTTTTACACACACTTGATAGGATTCTAGGTACGCAACCCCTTTTGAGATGAACCACACCTAAAACAAATGAAATGACAATTCTATATCCAACGTTAGTTACGCCTCGAACCAAACCGATAAAACAATAACAATTAACCTACATTCGTGTTGCTTACCCCTACTGCTTCAAAAGGTATAGCTTATGATACCATTGGTAAACCAAGTTCGTTCCGACTTGTTGCTGCCAACTATAATGCGACATGACCACATGTTAGGAACTTAACAGATTAATTAATAACAACATTACTCACAACGTTTGAGACATAACTTCAGCCCTTACCAAAAGACTTACCAACCGAAAGCAACTTGCACTGGACAGAACCAACTGGTTAAGAGAGGAATATCAACAGAAGAGGGAGGATAAGGAAGATCAAGTATTCGACTAATGGGACAGAGAAACACCAAAGGCAATCCCTCTTTTAGAGAGAAACCAAAAGCAGGAGAGGGGGAAAGAAGAAAAATTCGGCAACAGCACAAAAGGAGATGGTGACTACTTAGAACCGATTGAGTGAGGGAGAAATAGCAAGAATTTGGCAAAGGTTCTTGTGAGGAAAAGAGAGGCTGAGACAAGTAGATTAGCAAAAGAAAAGGAATTAATGGGGATAGGAAATAGCAAGTTGGCAGCAGGGAAATAGCAATCGGCAGTAAAGGGAAATAGCAAATCGACAGTAGAGGGAAATAAAATCAAAAACAGCAACGAATAACACAAAGAACAAAAATGAGAAGACCCTACACCCCTGCCGAAATGTTGAGTAAGAAAAAGGAGTTCAAAATCGACACAACACTCAACCTATCCCCAAATTTCTCCACAATATCCTCCTAGAATTTAGCTACACAATCCCCACACCCCTCAAACACTCCAACCGCCCACTAACATCAGAATTCCACTGACATACAAACACTCACACGACATCTAGCAAAATAAAACACTCTCCTACATTGTGACGCCTTAAAGTGACCCTAGTCGAAAAGCGGTTTCGGGACCGCTAAACCGAGTCGCCAAATTATTTGAATATGATATTTATTGTCTAAAATATGTGAATATGAATGTGTGAAAGTTTTAAGCTTCGATTTAGTAAATTGCATGTGAATTTAGTCAATAGGACTTATGTGTGACACTTTTGAAATGTGATAGGTCAAAACATAAGGATCTATTAGTGCATGTAATAAAAAGGGTGGACTTGCATGTCAATTTCCCCCCTAATTAGTAGTGGTCGGCCATGACAAATAGGGTGGACAAAGTGTGATGGGCAAAACATGTCATAAACATGTTATGTTGGTGTTTCATGGGAGGAATGATAAAATAAGGAGCATGGTAATAAAATAATGGAAGGGAAAATGATGAAAACAAAGAAAAAAAAAAGAGTGTCTATCCTTTTACATTTTTTTTGGCCGAAAGTTCTAAGGAGGAAGGAAGAAGAAAGGTACTCTCTTGCTTCATGTTCGGCTTGGAAGAGGATTAGGAAGAGGTTCGGCCATACTTGTATCTAGGTTAAGGTATGTTGATGTTGTTCCATGAGATTCATGCATGCTTTTAGTTGTTAGCTTGAGTTCTACCTAGCCCATGGTTCAAATCTTTGCTATGTCATGGAGATGATATTCGGCTAAGGTGGATTGGTGTTGATGTCAATTGCATGCTAAAAGTGAAGCTTTGTAATGATCCGTGTGATGGTGGATTGATGACTTTTGAATTTTCTTTTTAGCATTTTTGAGTTAGACATTAAGTTCTTTGTTTAACCATGACCAAAATTAAAATGGTATGGTGTTTTGATGCATTTGGCCATGGTAGGAAGTAGAAGAGAAATATGGTTGTTGTTCACGTTATTTGGATGAGAAATGGTAGTAAGGTGAAGTGCAAATGTTAGTGTTTGATTTACTAGTGTATATAGTTGTACTAGCCGAATTTTGAAATTGAAAAAGGGCTTGAGCACCATGTGTGGTATTGAGATTGTTTGAGTAAATTCATAGTTATTTATATGATGAATTCGGTTGTAGATATACATGCTTGAATAAGATGCACGCATGAATGAATAGATGGATTGGTGTTGCATGTGTTCGGTTATA
Source organism: Gossypium arboreum (assembly GCF_025698485.1). Taxonomy (NCBI): domain Eukaryota; kingdom Viridiplantae; phylum Streptophyta; class Magnoliopsida; order Malvales; family Malvaceae; genus Gossypium; species Gossypium arboreum. The sequence continues at coordinate 33,851,203 of NC_069078.1, forward strand.
GGTAAGCACGATGATGAATCTATCTTGACTTGGATAATCGGCTCAAGGAGAAATTGCTAAAGTGCTTAGTAATTGATATTAGGTTAATGATGTGTGTTTTCGGTCATAAAGGTGCACATGAGGAAATGTTAGATTAATTGTATTAAATTGCTCAATGTGATTAAAAATGCGTATGACCATTTTGTATTTGAGCTAAAGGTGGCCATATGACCTACCAAACTCCTTGTCATATTCGGCCATAAGCTAGCATAATGAGACTTTAATAAGTTAAATTTGTTTGAATTAGCTCAAGAGCTTAGAGGACCAAAGTTGGATAAGGGAAAGGAAAAAGTGATCGAATAGCCGCCAAAATCGTTCGACAACATCCGAGGTAAGTTTTCGAGCAATGAGACTTAGTTTATGATTTGATTAAGTCATGATGTATGAGCATAACAAATATACGGGGATATGATGATTCTACTTGAATTATATGATGAGTTAATTAGTCTATACGTATGACGGGTAGCCGTATGTGCATAGAGATCGTGTCATAAAGCAAACTAAACCATGCTGTTGTATGTGGCTAGTGAGCCGAAAATGGGAGTGCTTAATACGTGACTTGTGTTTGAACTCTAATTATGAAAATGAGATATAAATGTGTCATGATTTATTGATATGTGCATGAATATTCGGATGATAACCGGGCTAAGTCCCAAAGGCATTTGCGCTAGTGACTAGTTTCGGGCTAAGTCCCGAAGGCATTTGTGCGAGTTACTATATTCGGGTTAAGTCCGAAGGCATTTGTCGAAGTTACTATATCCGGCTAAGTCCCAAGGCATTTCTTGTGAGTTACTACATCCGGCTATGTCCCAAGGCATTCGAGCGAGTAGCTATATCCGGTTAAATCCGAAGGTACCGGCTTGGGAATGAGCGATCTTGCTGTAATAATTTCAATTAATACGCTCGTAAAATCCCAAATATGAGGTATGTTTCGTATATGCATTGAATTGGTTGATTCCTTACAAATAGTATTCGCTCAGTCGATAAATGAGCTACCGGCCTTTGGCTAAATTGATCTCTTGTGTATGAATATAAGGGTCAGTAATGTGAAGTAAGTATGATATTGAGAATTTGTGCATATGAAATTATCCGTTTAGCCATACAAATGTTATACTTTAGTTGTGTCTAATTTCATGGCTCAAAACTTACTAAGCATTAAATGCTTACTCCGTTTCTTTGATTTTCTGCTTTATAGATTTTGGTTCGTCAACTATCGGACTCGGGATTGTTGAAGTCGAAGTCATCCACACTATCAAAGCCCCTTTTGGTACACTTTTGGTTGAACTTTGAAATGGCATGTATAGGACTACCCTTTTTGATGTTGGTCATGTACCTTTCGGTATTGTACGAATTTGGATAGCCATGCGAAAATGGCTTATATATATTTTGAGCATAATGTTATAATCATTTTGTATGTATATGGTCATTGAGAGGTGTGGATATGCTTGGAAATTATTGGCCATTGGAATGGTTAATCACGATCATACTTTGTGCTATATATGCTAAAGGGTTGGTTGAATCATGGAAACTATGTAATAGGTAAAGTCTACCTTAAAGGCAGATGCTGACAGCAGCAGTTGTGTGAATTTGAAAAATCACTAAAAATAGTAGGAATGGAATTAAATAGTGAATAAATTATGTAATCTAACCTTGATGAATCTACTTTCATATGGAAGAAACGAAATGGTCATATGAGTCGTATTTTAAGAGATATTTAAGTTTGCGTGGGATAGGGCCAGAGCGATTTCTGGATCCCCTGATCTGACTTTTGAAATTCATTATAAATTAACCATAGATAATTAGAAGTCATGTCATATATTTATAGATTCCATTTTGAGTCTAGTTTCATTAGAAACAAACGGCATAAGTATTTAAGCCCTGTACAGGAGATATATAAGTCGTAATGCATGAAGGTCGAGCGGTCGAACCACATAACAGGGAGACTTTAACTAATAAACTGTACTAATTTCCCTGACCAAAAATTCTAGAAAAAATTTGTAGATGGATATATAAGTCTAGTTTTGGGGAAAATTTACAAAACTGATTTTCGAGTTTTGGAACTCAAGATATGATTTTTAAGGTGACAATGGACGCAGCTTAGTCGACTTTGTCAGAAATTTTAAAATGGACTGTGAAAATAAGTGAATTAAGTCTGTTAACCCCTCGTGTCCGACTCCGGCAACGGTCTCGGGTACGGGGTGTTATATACATCGTCAAGACTAGAACCCTATACCTCAGGTACCAACAACACGCCACTTATCCCTTAGACCAACAAGCCCTTTCTGTCATGTTATACTCACATTAATTTAAAAGCCTACTGACTAGGGACAGAAGTTTATTCATATTAAGAAACAAAACTTTTGCATAAGCCAAGGCTTGAACCCAAGACTTCTTAGACTCTTCCTAGGGCACTTAACCACTGAAGCAGGCATGTATTTGTGTCGCTTTCACATTCCCATGCTCAAGACCTAATACTTCTAGTCCCAAAATTTGGGGCGTTACACAAGTGCGCAAACATAGCTCACAATTCTGTCATCGACTTCCTACTCAAAGAGTCAGCAACAACTTTTGCCTTGCCAAGATGATACTCTATCACATAGTCATAATCTTTCAGAAGTTCAATCCATCACCTTTGCCTTAAATTCAACTCCTTTTGGGTGAAGAGGTAATTAATGATTTCATGTTCTATATAAATAACACATCTCTCACCGTACAAGTGATGATGCCAAATCTTAAGTGCAAATACTACAACAGCTAATTGCAAGTCGTGAGTTGGATAGTTACGCTCATGCATCTTGAACTGCCTTAAGGCATATGCCACAACCTTTCCATCTTGCATTAACACACCACTGAGTCTCAAGTATTAAGCATCACTGTAAACCACAAAATCTTTCTCAAGCTCTAATTGAATCAACACAGGTGCCTTAGTCAAAACTGTCTTGAGATGTTCAAAACTTTTTTGTTTTTCGTCAGCCCATTGAAACACCACATTTTTATAAAGTAGTTTCATTAAGGGTGCAGCAATAAGGTAAAACCCTTCAATGAACCTACGATAATAGCCACCCAAACCTAAGAAACTCTAAGCCTCAGTAATAGTCCTTGGTAGTTTTCACTCTAAGATCGCTTCAATTTTCTTCGAATCCACATGGATTCCTTTTGCCGATACAACATGGCCTAGGAAATTTACCTCTTTCAACCAAAATTCTCACTTACTCAAGTTTGCATACAATTGCTTATCCCTCAAAATCTGCAAAATAATTCTTAGATGTGCATTGTGCTCCTCTTCAGAACGAGAATATACCATGATATAGTCTATGAGCACAACCAGAAATAAATCCAAGTACAAATGAAAAACATGGTCCATCAAATCCATGAACACAACAGGGGCATTAATAAAAGAAAATAGCATGACCAAAAACTCATAATGCCCATACTGAGTCTTAAAAGCAGTTTTCAAGATGTCAGACTCCTTCATCTTCAATTGATAATACCCTAATCTTAAGTCAATCTTTGAAAACATCGATGCTCCTCTAAATTGATCAAATAAATCATCAATTTGAGGCAAATGATACTTATTCTTGATGGCCAACTTATTCAACTATCTGTAGTCTATACATAACCGCAACGTGCCATCCTTCTTCTTCACAAACAAAATTGGTGCACCCCATGGAGATACACTCGGTCAAATGAACCCTCTGTTAAGTAACTCTGGCAACTGAATCTTTAACTCCTTGAGCTCTTTAGGTGCCATGCGATAGGGCATAATAGACCGGTGTAGTACCAAGAAAGAGCTTAATATCAAACTCTAGTTCACATTACGGTGGCAAACTAAGTAACTCTTCCAGAAACACTTCAGGAAAATCCTTAACGGTATGGATATCCTGAAATATCAATTTCTTGCTAACTGGGTTCTTCACATAAGCCAGATAGGCTTCACAACCTTTCCCCATCATCTTCTCAGCCTTGATAGCGAAAACCACATTGGACAAAAATTCAAGTCTCTCTCGAAAAATTACAATCTCTAACCCATCACTATCCTGCAAAGTAATTTGCTTCATTTCAAAATCCACCTTAGTCTTATGCAGAGTTAAACACTCTATACCAAGAGTTACATCAAATCCATAAAAAGGTAATTCTATAAGGTTTATAGAAAAGATGTGCACTTGAATCATAAGGGGACAACTACGATAGACTTAATTCACCACAACACTATCGCTGAAAGAGCTAATAACAATCATACCCAAACCAATAGTCTCTACAAGAATCCCTAACTTACAAGCCAGTTCACTCAAAATGTATGAATACGTAAAGCCAAAATCAACCAAAGGGAATAATGGAATAGACTACAAAGTGAAAATACCTGTGACAACATCGGTTGAATCCTGATCCTACGGCTCTCTAATAGCATAAACCTGAGCTGGACCTCCAGACTCAACCTGAGTAGCAACAGTATGAGTAATGGCTTGCTGCTAACTAGTCTTCCATTACCTCTACAGTGGCCACGACCTCTAGCAGGCGCGATATAGGTATAGAACTCTGGATCTGTGAAACCTCAACTCTATTTGGATAGTCTTTCAACAAATGTTCCTTAGAGCCACACTTCAAACATCCACTTGTTAGTTTCTGACACTCTTCAAGATGCCTACGCTCACAACGCACACAAAGCGACCATCCAGAACCAACTGGTGATCTATCGGTACTAACCACAACACTGTTATGCTGCTTTAACTGACTTGGTCGAAACCCACATCTAGCACCTCTACCCAAACTCTGAATGTCACGTCCTCTCTTAGGCGGTCTCCTAGATGCACCATCAAAAGCTCTCTTTCCCAATTCAGTCACCACAAAACGCGATGGCTTAGCCATAGTTTCCTCAACAACTTTGGCTTTTCCAACCCACTCATCAAACAACTTAGTATTCTGAGCTACTAAGTAAACCTGAATCTCACGATTAAGTCCAAAATGGAACCTCTTACATTGGTCCCTCTTAGAAAGAACCATCTCAAGAGCATACTGACTAAGTTATACAAAATCCAACTCATAGTCAACCATAGATAAATTACCTTGAACTAGGTCTAAAAACTCCTGTTTACGAGCTTCTATGTACTAGTCACCCATAAACTTCCTCTTAAATACCTCGATAAAATAATCCCAAGTCAACCGGTCTGTTGTAGTACCTCTCTTTATCGTATTCCACCAATGATGAGCTTTATTGGCGAGTAGGGGCACAGTACAACCCAATTTCTCCTCGTCAGAACATGACATCTTCTCAAGGATCCTTTCTACACCTCAAGCCTGTAATGCCCCAAAAATTGGGCCTAGAAGAGTTGGGCTTTGAGTCTGGGATTCGGATAGAAGAAAACCTGAATAATTAAGAAGTTTTAATTATTATCGTTTAAGAAAGAATTTTTACTACTAGAAAATTTTTACTATATTTATTATTAATGATATTTTAAACTTTTATGAAATTTTAATTAGTATTAAGAGATAAAATTATTATTATTAGAAAAATATTACTGTAAGTATGTTTGAAATTTTTTGAAAATTATTATTATTATTATTCTTGTATTATTGATATTTGAAATTTTTATAAAATTTTTATAATTATTATATAGGAAAAAATAATATTTATAAAAGTATTGTTGTTTTGGTGTTTAAACTCTAGGAAAAATTGTTTTAATTTGGCCTCTTAAGGAATCTGGGCAATAGGCTTCATTAATAAATTAGGGTGAGTTTTAGCACAAGCGCATCTGCCCGATGGCTAAGGACGCTAGGAGGACGCTAGAGAGGAGCCTGGGTTCAAGGCGCGCGTCATAATTTGGGTTTTTTTAAATATGCAGATCGTGGCTAGAATAAGGGTTAAGAGGAGTTGCGGGCATAATTTAACATAAAGACCGCTTTGTGGCGTAGTGGCGATAGCATGCTGGACATATGGAGAGGTGCGAGTTCGATTCAGATCTGTGCGAATCCTATTTTATTTTTAAAGTGGGCCAGAACTGAAGCAGGTAAGGTTTATAATTTATTGTGACCATATATTAGCAAGGAAGGAAGCCTGGTGTAGTTGCCAGCAGCACGGGCGTGGGCGCAAGGTGGACGGGGGTCTAGGGTTCGAGTCCAGACGAAGGTATGTTTTAATGTTATATTTTTAAAATGAACGGGACTTCAGCAGGTAACCTTTAAGATAAAATTTGATGGTATGTTATTAAAAACAAATGCGTGTCCCAGTGGCCAGTAGCGTACTGGGCAACTTGGAGGTCCCAGGTTCGAACAACGTTATTCGCAAAAGGGTGCTTCTTTTTACTGAACGCACGTGGGAAGGACCGTACAGGATTGAAACGCTACCAGCTGCAGGAGTAGTCGGCTGAGTGGTGGACTGTTGCTCAGCAGTGGAGAGTTTGAATTAAATTCAAACTTTGATTTTGGCCATGGATTAAGGAGATAAGGAAGGAATTAAAATTGGAAAATGATTTTATTTTATTTTAATCTTATCTTATTTCTTTTTGCTCTTATTCTTTTCTATTTTTCCTAAAAGTTGAACAATTCTCTCATTTTTTTTATTATTTTCTTTCCTTCTCTCATCTATTCCCCTCTTCTCTTTTCTTTCTCCTCTTGCCGATTGTTCTTAAGCTAATCCCTCTCTTTTCTCTTCCATTATTTCTTCCACAAACTCTCTACCTCTCATTCTTCCTCTCTTTCATTTATAGTAAAAGCCGAACCTATCATTCTTTTCATTGCTAACCGAATAGAAACAAGCCAAATCCCGAAGGAGTCAAAGGAAGTCGATTTCTTTATAAAGGTATACACTTGTTCTTTTTCTTTTTAGCCGATTCTTGTTATTTTAAAAAGCCTTTCAACTCTTTTGTCAACACCCTTTTTGGCCCATAACCACTTTTTCTTCAGTGACCCAAAAGTCGAAATCAGTGAAGCTAGTGGGGGTGCCGAATCTTTGTTGACTAGCAACTCTCTATTTCCTTTTCACTTGTTGGTGTTCAATTCCCTCACCTTTTAGGCGTACGGATTCAAGAGAAGAAAGACTATGGTAAGTGCTCAAGCTCTAAATGACTCCTAGAGTAACTGATGGCAAAAGCCGAAACCCTATAATTTAGGGAGGTGGCCGAATATGGGTATAGGTTTTTGGGGTTCTTCTTTTAATATTTTTATGATTTCTATAGTGGAGGAGCAGCAAGGCGTAGTGTCGACTTGAATCAGCTTGGATTTCCGGAGTGGCTAGATCTAGTCAATCAATATCGGCAAGGTAAGGTTCTGAAGGCCATTTTGGATGGTGGCCGAATGTGTAAGTACTAATATAAGATGGTTCTTGTTTTGGGTTAATTAATGGAAGCTGATTTATTAATGGTGGAATATAGGAGAAATCGTGTAGGAGATCTCGTCGAGGAATATTGCCAAACAGGTGTGTAACGAACCCTTTTTCATAGCCTAAAGCAATAAATGCCGAAAAGCCGAAATGCCGAAATTCAGGCATTTCGAGGACTTGTGAGCAAGCGAACACTCACTAGTTAGTTAGAATCGATGAGATGATGATCGAGAACAGTGGAAACGGTAAGAATGTGATTTTTGGCGTTCTTGGTAAGTTGGGCCTCGAGGGGCCGAAGTGGGGCCTATTGGGCTTTCGGGCCATTTGGGTAAAATTGGTAGAAAAGGAGAACCTGTTAAATTGCGCATCGTGACTGATAAAACCGTTACAGAATATAGGCTAAATGGGCCTAGATGACGAAATTGGCTAAGTAAGGCCCATTAGGGGTTTTTAGGCCCAATAACTCGATTTCGCTAAAAATGGGCCAAAATCACTGTTTGCACCCATGAATTGTTAGTAACCGTTAATGAACATGGAAACCCTAATTTTTGGTAAAATTACGATATTACCCTTATAATATGAAAATGCCCGTTTTGCCCCTAGGTAAAAATGACCATTATACCCCTAGGGTTTATATATGAATTTAATACATGGGATTTTGATAAACATGGTATGTATGATATGCACATGACATGTATGATATGCACATGATATGTATGATATGCACATGATGTATTCATAAATGCATTGGGTTGGATTTATATATGGATGGAGGAAGTGTAAAAGGGCTTATGCCCCAGTTATGATAAAGGGCTTATGCCCCAGTTATGATAAAGGGCTTATGCCCCAGTTATTAAAAGGGCTTTGCCCCAGTTATTAAAAGAGGCTAGGCCTCCAGATATATGATAAAGCAGCTATACTGCCAATGGAGAGTTATGGCGGGGTGGGTCGAGTTAATCCCCACATAGTGTGTTGGTTGGTACGGGTGGAGAGTAGCGGATGGTGGGTTGAGTAGTCTCCCCAATGGGCTTGCATTCTCTCATTGACATTACATGTGATATTGAAATGGGCCTATGGGCCATACCGTTTACAGTAAAGGCTTCGGCCTAGTAATGTGAAATATGAAAAGGCTTCGGCCCAGTGTTATGAAATATGAAATATGAAAAGGGCTACGGCCCAGTACATGTTGAGATTGGATTTGGGCTTAGGCCTAACAGGCTGTTATTGTTTTGGGCTCTGAAAGGGGCTTGTTGCACACTGAGTTTCCAAACTCACCCCCTTTCCTTAACCTTGCAGGTGAGCCTTGATGTGGGGACTTGGGCTGGAGGGGATTCAGAGTAGCCACGGTGATCGCCTTTGGACTTTTAAATAACTATTAGTTTTCATTTAATTTCCTTTAATTATTATTTATTTTTGGGTTGTAATAAGGCCATTTTAACTTTCCTTTTATTTCTTTTCGGGATTATTTTAATTTTAATAACTTTAAACCTGGTTGATAATTATTCAAATGGGCTAGACTTAGGACGTGTTTCAAAACGATACTTGATTTCAAAATATCTCAACGCCACGATTAATCGATTTATCAAATACGTCCACTTAAACAAATTTAAACTCGATATAACAAAGTGTGGCTATGGTTGTGGGCATGTCTAGGATTGGATCCAATCAAAGAGCTTGGTACTTAGCGACCTTTATGGCTCACCTCCTCATCTCGGATACCTACGGTGCCCGGCTCCCATACACTTTGTTAACTCAACAAAATATATGGTTTTTAAAACACTAAAACGGAACGTGGGTTTTCAACTCCAATGTGGCACGTTAGATTCGGCCATAACGCCTGGGCCGGGTTTGGGGTGTTACAAAGCCAGTACTCTACAACAGTTGGATCGATCCCTTTCACTCTAGTAAACTCTTTACCACCCAACGATTTCAGATGTTCAAGTGGTAATCCTCAATTAATAGGTGCAGTATTGGCAGGTGTAGGAGCAGGGTTAGCATAAAAAATCCTTTGAAACGCCTTAATCATAGCTTTCATCAGAGGGCCAACACCCTCATCAAGTATATTCACTCTAGACGGTGACACAAGAGGTCTAGACAATGTACCATCCTCTTAAGCGTTCGCATTCAAATTCACACTTCTATAAGGCATATCGGAGATAATCTAACAGAAACAAACCGAAGGTGCGAGTGGAATAAAAATGATCCAATATGAGTTCTTGCAAGAAAACATTTAAAATAAAGGCAATGCATCCCAGTCCTACTCCAATTTCAAATAATTTATGCTATTTCAAATAGGGGATATCTCAATCAAATAGTTCAAGTACTAAGAAAATTTAAGCACTTGGGTTTTTGGACACATGAGTGTCGTAACCCTAGATCGTACAACAATAACTTAGGTCCAAGTTTTAGAGAACCTAGGCTCTGTTACCACCAAATGTAGCACTCTATATCGGGCCCGGTCGCCAACCTCGAGTAACAGGATGCTACATCAAACATTGCAATGTCATACATATTCGCACAGTCACTGTAACACCCTATACCCGTATTCGATGCTGGGAAAGGGTTCGAGGTGTTACCGGACTAAAACATAAACATTCACACAAAGTCAGGCCATAAAATTTCGTTCAAATTTAAAAATTTTCAATTGCATGCAAATTGTCCCTTATAAGGGCATACAAGGCCCAAAACATGTATCGAAATGGGTTCGAGACTAAACCGAGAACTTTCAGAATCTTTTTGAAACTTAGAAAATATTCTTATTTTGGAGAGTCACATGCCTGTGTGGCTTGGGACACGCTCGTGTAACTCTCTGACTATGACGTCATCATACAAATAGAGTCACACGGCCAAGTCACACGCCCGTGTACTTAGGCCGTATGGTGAATTAAATTCTCAAAATTAAGTGCAGACTTCAAACGGCCTAGGCACACACTTATGTTCTAAGGCGTGTACTCTACACGGCTGAGACACACGGCCGTGTCTCGACCTATGTGTTTACTACTAGGCATTCTGTTTAACATTAATTAAGGTGCAGGGGACATACGGCCAGAACACACGCCCTTGGGAGAAGCCATGTGTCACACACGGTCTAGACACATGACTGTGTGTTTACCCATGTGGACAAATTTAAGGCCATTGTCCAAGCCAATTGCCACCCTTATTTGCACAACACATACATAGTAGTCATCATCATTCAACCATCAATAACTAATAGCCATATCATAATGGAATTGGAACATATATGTATAGATGAATAGGTTTACAACCTAATAATAATCATTGTGAGCCATATCTCATGGCCTTATACAAAATGAATCATAACACCATCAAAAGCCAACACATAACTAAGTTCCTATACATGCCATGTAACAGCCCGATTTAGACCCTATTCAGAACAGTAGTTTCGGGACCACGAATCTGAATCAGAAAAATATTCAAAAATTATTTTTTGTGTTTATTTTTTGTGAATTTATGTGTTAATTTTTTGTGTTTTAATTTTATTGTTTGGATGCCGATTTAGTAAAAAGGGCTTAATCGCGTAAAGTGAAAAGTTAATTGCTAAATATGGAAGTGGTTAATTAAACTTGTCTTATTAATATGAAGCACTTATAATGCAATTAGGCCATAACTAAATGAGTTGGACGGTTAAAGGCATGGTTTATGTTGGTTTATTATTTTGTAACCAAGGTTAAATAGGTAAAACGATAATAATGTTATATAATAAAAATCATAAAATAATAAAAGCCATGCATGTTCATCTTTTGGTGCCCAAAATTAGTTAAATGAAAATAAAAAAAGAAAAGAAAGCCATATTCGCCCATTGTTTAGCTTAATCAAGGTATGCAACAAGCTCAGTTTTTGATAATTTTTACGTTTTTGAGATCGTTGCAATGTAATGTACAAAGCCCATGCTTGAATTTCTGATTTTGATGAATATTTTGAGTTATGCTATTGATGAAAATTGAGTTTTGTGATGTTAGTTGATGAATTATGAAAGATATGTTTTGGATTAATATGTTTTGTATTGGAATTTTTGATGAATTTCAGTAATTAGGGCTAAATTGCAAAAATAATAAATTGAGGGACTAAAATGTGAAATAAATGAAATGTATGGACTTGTATGAGCATGGGTAACATTCAGACTAAGCATGATGTGTGCAAACTTTGCATGTTTTTTGTTTTGTGCAATTTGGACTAAATTGTAAAAAGTGTGAAATGTCAGAGGCAAAATGGTAATTTGCCCATTTATGTGTTTTTGGACTAAATTGAATGAAATTATGTTTGAATGAGTTTAATTTGAATATGTTTAGATGAAGAACCAAAGAAATTGGATTTGGATCGGGTGAAAACCAAAGTTGTCGAATAACCGTTCTATTTCGATTATCGTTGTTCGAGGTAAGTTTATAAGCAAATAGATGCTATAAATTTTAAATAAATACGAGTTATATATGCTGAAATGAATTATGTGAAAATATATATGTGGGAGTTGAATGTGTATATGCTTGGGAGCTATGTTTACGAACTCGATTCGACTGAGATACGACGTCCGAAAGCCCCCTACGAACTTTAGGAATAGCTAGGATACATATGTCATGACATAGGATTTTCAATATATGATTACGTGTAAGACCATGTATGGGACATCGGCATCGTTTTTGATTCGTGTAAGACCACGTCTGCGATGTTGGCATCGATATGTGATTACGTGTAAGACCATGTCTGGGACATCGGCATCATATTTGATTCGTGTAAGTACCCTATCTGGGACAGTGGCATCGATATGTGATTCCATGTAAGACCACGTCTGGGATGTTGGCATTGTATGATATGTGTGTGCGAGTAAGGCCACGTTTAATTTGTTGGCATCGATATGTGATCCCGATATGTGTTTACGAGTAAGACCCTGTCTGGGGCAGTGGCATCAATACGCAATTACATGTAAGTCCACGTCTGGGACGTTGGCATTATACAATATGTGCGACTCTCTGAGTATCCTCTTTAATTTCAAATGATTCAACTGGCAATGTTAAGTAAAGACTGAATACGAAATCGAATTAAAAGGTTCAGGTATGTGTTAGCTAATATATTGAAATTAAGGTAAGTTTTGGTATTTGAAGTGATGATATGAATCATGTTATAAAGTTGGTTATATGTATATTGAATTCAAATATATATTTGGAAAAATGATATAAGTATGTGATATTAAAGTGTGAAACATGTGTATACATATTTGAATGTGTATATATATTCATCTACATGATGATATTATGACCTTGGAAGTAAATGATAACTTTGATAATGGATATATATATGTATTTCGACCAAGTTAAAGTTGATACATAAATGTATATGTTGTATATGAATTTGCAGGTTTGAGATTAAATGTGATTATGATAGCATGAATTGGTTTGGTTAAATTGAGTTAATAATGTCATTGATTCTTTTATTGCCTTATGACTTACTAAGCTGTGATAGCTTACTGTGTGAGTATGTTTGTTCTCAATATTATAGATTTTGGAAGCTAGTTACGACCTCGGGGATTGTCTGCAAAGTCTATCATTCTATCTACTGTTTCTCGATACTTTTATAAGTTGAATATTGAACCTATGGCATGTATAGGCTAGTTTATATTCGGTTAAGATTGAAGTTGTGTATATAAAAAGCCATGCGAAAATGGCTTGTTTATTTTATTAAATTTGGTTCATATGCTTTTCTCAAGTGATGATTTTATTTGGTTTGATTGAATCAGCTATGGTATATACATAAGTATGAATTATGCTTGTTATGTTACTCATGGTTTTAATGATTCGGTTATGTCTTGTATTTGATAGTAATGGTTTAATTTTGTTGACAATTAGTGTATTCGGCTAAATGTTGAATTTAGGTAATGGATATATTTGATTGATGATTCGGCCATGCTATGTACAAATATGTGAAACATGTTTTATTTAGTTTTGCTATGTATTTTGGTAACAAGGTAATTCAGTTATGGCATGTGATAAAGGTGAGTTCAATATGCTTGTGTTAAGTGAAAATAATAATAAAATAATGGAAGGTTTGGTTGTGGTTAGGCTAATTAATGAGTATGAGAAAATATGTATTTAGCTATGTATTTGGTTATGTGGTGTACGAATAGGACATAGATGTAAATGACTTTGTAATTCAACAATAGATTAATTGAGAAATTAATATTCATTCATAAATGGCTATGATTAATATTCAATTTTATGCATTTCAACCATGTTTATATTTATATGTTTTATTGATATGTTTGTTTTTGATTTGAGAGTTTGGTTAAATTATGTATATATGTATTTATAAACTTGTGAAGTGCTTGACATGTAATGTAAATTATGGTTGATGTATGGAATTTATTCTATGCAATGTTACATGCGTGTGATATGGTTGAGTAAAATGAAAGTGGACATTGAATAAGCATATGTATTTAGCAAGTTTATATTCTGCTAAGGCATTGGAAAATGGCCAAATGAATAGTAATTCAAGCTATAAGGAATCATGATTATTTTTATGCAAATTAGGTAAGTTGATTTTTGAGTTTAAGTTATTAATCAAATGGTTCCTACTAATATGTACCATGCGCATAATGTTATAAATTTTGAAATTATGCTTGAGATATTTGTGAGATTTATTAATGAAGTATTTGTTGTATGTTTAATAGTTACGAATTAACAATTGTTACTATATGTTTCAAATCATGGTTACACATTATAATCGTATGACTGTTTTTGAATATGACAGGGTTCGAGTATGAAATGAGATGTTTGTTTAATGTTAATGTTCCGTAAAATTTTACTATGTGTTATATAAATTTTTATGTATGCATTCGTAATAACCTAAGAGTTTATGTAATCATTCGGAAGTTGTGTCTGGTCCAGTAATGCCTCATAACCCCATTCCGGTGACGGATACGGGTTAGGGTTGTTACATGCCATACTCAAAATAATGAGACCGGCTATACCCAAAAGATCCAATTGATAGTGTGAGCGAGCCTTCGATGTCCTTTGATCCCCAAGCTAGCTTGGCGATACTCTAAGGAAATGAAAAAAAGAGGAAGTATGCATAAAGCTTAGTAACTTAGTAAGCTTTCATGTAAATAATAAGCAATAAAAATATGCATTTTCATACACATTGTAACACCCCGAACCCGAGACCGTTTCCGGTGTCGGACACGAGGGGTTAACAAGCCAAAACCACTTATGGCACCGACCAATTTGACATTCCAGGCAAGCTGGAAAACTGCGTTGCTGTCGCCTTAAAAAAAGCATATCTCGAGTTTCACAACTCGGAAACTGATTCCGTAAATTTTCCCTAAATTTAGACTCATATATCCATCCATGGATTTATTTCTAGAATTTTTGGTCGGGCCAATTGGTACAGTTTATTAGTTAAAGTCACCCATGTTACAGGGGTCGACTACACTGACCTTCGCGCGTTACAACTTGAATATCTCTCTGTACAGGGTTTCAATACTGATGCCGTTTGTTTCTAATGAAACTAGACTCAAAAAGGAATCTGTACATATTAGGTATGACTTCTAATTCATTCTGGATAATTTATGGTAAATTTTCAAAGTCGCGACAGGGGACCCAGAAACCGTTCTGGCCCTGTCTCACGATAACTTTAATATCTCTTAACACGTAACTCCTATGACCGTTTCGTTTCTTCCATATGAAAGTAGACTCATCAAGGTTCATTTACATAATTCTTTCACTATTTAATACCATCCCTACAAGTTTTTGTGATTTTTCACATTCCCATCACTGCAGCTGGCAGCACCTGTTTTTAAGGTAGGTCTTACCTATTTTGTAGTCTCCATGAACCAACTAGTCTTGCCATACATAGGTTCACCTATGATCATTTTTAGCCATTCCAATGGCTGATCATGTGACCAACACTCCCATTTCCAATCCATAATCACATCATGAAACCATATATATATATACAAATCACAAATGGTCTAAGTTCGTACTTTACTTCTACGAGCCATTTTCGCATGGCCGTACACATGTACATCACAACACATTTGAACCAACAAGGGTAGTCCTATACATGCCATTTCAAAGTTCAACCAATATTATACCAAAATGGAGGCTTTGATAGTGTGGATGACTTCGACTTCAATGATCCCGTATCCGATCGCTAACGAACAAAATCTATAAAGCGAGAGAGCCAAAGCAACGGGTAAGCATTTTATGCTTAGTAAGTCTCAAGCAATAAAATCAGCTTTAACTAAAGCATTACATTCACATAGCCAAATGAATCATTTCATTAATACACATTCGCATAATCATACTTACTTCACACTTCATCATTGTATACTTTCACAAGATATCAACCAATTCAATAGCTGAAAATTCGTTAGTCGATTGAGCGAATGTTACTCAAACATATCGACTTTTCCAATGCACATATAAACATACCTTATCCTTTGGGCTTTTCGGCGTACTAATTAAATTTATTACAGCAACCAACGCTCACCTTCAGCCCAAGCTTCTTGAATACAACCGGATATAACCACATGCATGAATGCCTTGGTCTTAGCCGGATAGAACGACTTGCACAAATGCCTTGGGTATTAGCCCGGATTTAACAACTTGCACGAATGCCTTGGTCTTAGCCAGATTTAGTCACTAGCATAATTGCCTTGGTCTTAACCGGATTTAACTACTAGCATAAATGTCTTCAGGACTTAGCCTGGATATCATTTAATTGCTCATGCACACACATACATCAATAGTCATTACACATCCATGTTCCGTTTTCGTTACTAAGGCTCAAACACAAACATATCACTAGCATAATCGCCTTCGGGACTTAGCCCGGTATCATTCAAATACTCATACACACATAAATCAATAATCATTACACATCCATATTTCATTTCACATAATTGAGTAGGGTCATTTCTTGAGGACTTACCTCGGATGTTGTCGAACGGCTTCAACGGCTATTCGATCACTTTTTCCTTCCCTTATCCAATTGTGGCCCTCTAAGCTCTCGAGCTTTATGTTAACAAGTAAATTGATTTAGTCGTTTGAATATCAAAGGGAATCCAAGGTACTTAGCCCTTATAAGGCAGCACACAATTATATTCACACACTTGAGCTCATTAATTATAACATAGCATCAAGCACTCATATGACCGATTATACTTAGTCATACTTGCACCAAATCAACAATAATTTCAAGGTTTTTCATACTATACATGCACTAGGCGAATGTACATGCAAATTTCACAACCATTCTTCAACAAATTTCTCCTTTAAAGAAACATATTTATCAATTTCTTCATAACCAAAACATCATGTGCAAACATATATACACATATAGGTGTAAGGCGAATTTCAAGGTATCCATAACCATCCAAAACACAAATTTTTAACTAACATGCAAGAAGCATAAACCATGATCATGAATGCATCATGGCGAATACATCACAATCATGCCCTTTCAACTTCGGTCATGGTTAAACAAAAAAACTCAATGTCTTACTCAAGATTGGTACAAAGAAATTTCAAGAGTAGTCAATCCATCATTGCATGCATCATTAGCAAGCTTCACATTTAGCATGCAATGGCTTTAACACAATAATAACCTTGGCCAAATACCATTTCCATGGCATAACAAGGATTTGAACCATGGCTAACATGAACATCAAGTTAGCAACCAAAACATGCATGAATCTCATGACACAACCTCATACATACCTTATTCTTGATGCAAGTTTAGCCAAATCTCCTTCTAGATCTCTTCTAAACAAAGAAAATGAAGCAAAAATCTCTTCTTCCTCTTAAGAATTTCGACCAAAGGAAGGAGGGGAAAAGATGAACAAATTTTTTGTTTTCTTTATCACCTACACGGCAATGGGGGATGCTACACTCACACACATTTTTTTGTTTCTCTTCCCACATTTTAATTATTAATCATTTCTCTCATGCTCCATTAACAAAACATGTTTCAACATATTTTCTTTGCCCATAAACCATGTCATGGCCGCCACCACCTATAAAAAGGGGGAATTTGACATGCAAGTCCATTGTTTTGCATGCATGCTTTAATTAGTCATCACACATTTCCCCATCATACTTTCAAAGTTTACTACTAGGTCCTTTCTAGTGAAATTCACATTTATAGCTCTAAATCAAAACATCAAAAATGTCACACATGAATACACACATATTATAGGCATCAAAATAAATTTTAGATTATTTTTTATGCCTCGGTTTTGTGGTCCCGAAACCACGTTCCGACTAGGGTCAATTTTGGGCTGTCACACACATACATAACATAATTTGATTCCTCTCATTCTCATTCGCTTTACATAATATTCAATAGAATTCAAGATCATAATTCCTCCATCTTACCAAATTTTTATCGTTTCATAATCTCAACAACTACGAGCTTGGCATACATACCTGTACTCTCTCAACATGATCATACCTCATTATTTCTTTGACAAATCTTTAGACTACCTGTTGAACCACTTGGAATACTAAAGGATACTTAGGGAACTATATTCACATAGTAGGGTGCCAATGTCATATGCCGGATATGGTCTTACATGGGGCCACGTATCAATGCCAATGCCATGTCCCAGACATGGTCTTACATGGGATCACACTTATCGAAGCCGATAGCCCAGCTACGGTCTTACACGATGTGCTCATATCGATGCCAATGCCATGTCCCAGACATGGTCTTATATGGGATCACATAACGATGCCAATGCCGTGTACCAAACATGGTCTTACATGGGATCATATATCGATGCCGATGTCATATCCCAGATATGGCCTTATACGGGATCTCATCAACACAAATGTCATGATATGTATGCCCTAAGTATTCCTAAGGTTCAACTGGCTTTCATCTCTCAAATCTTTGTCGGACAACATCAATAATACTCATGAAGGAAATATACAATTAATGCAACGTTAAGTGTTAAATGTATAATAAAATGCTATATTAATAACACACAAACTTACCTCAGTACAAAATATGGACAATTAGTTCGATTTAGTCCAAGATCTTGCTCTTTCCCCGGTCTAGGCCTAGACTCCATTTTCCTTGATCTATAAGAGCAAATTTCACTTATTTAATTATCACATTATCCAAATCAGTCCATAAATCATACTTTGGAAAATTATAATTTTGCCCCTAAACTTTCACATATTTACACTTTTGTCCCTAAGCTCGTAAAATGAAATGTGTCAAATTTCTTTGTTACCCAAGCCTAGCCGATTCATATTCCCTCTTATAATAGCCCACATTTTTCATCAAATCACATTTTTAAGACCTATTTTTATAATTTTTACAAACAAGTCCTTTTAGGTGTTTTCATGAAAAATCACTTAGAAAAAGATATTCATCTAACACCAATCCTTCATATTCCACTATTAATCATCAAAATACATGCATGACATACACGGGTAAATTTTTGAACATAAACCGTATAAAGGGTAGAAATGGCTAAATCATGCTTCAAGGATCTAAAAAATGCAAAGGACATTAAAAACGGGGCTAGGATTGACTTATTTTCAAGCTTAAAAAGTTGAAAAACCATAGCTATGGAGAGCTTGAGAATTTCGGCTATGGCATGGAGAAGATGAGAAAATTTTGCTTGATTTTTCCCTTTTTATTATTTTATTATCCAAATGACCAAAATGCCCTTTTTACTAAACTTTCAAATTTTATCCATGCATGCCCATTTTTGTCCATAAAAATAGAAATTGGGCAATTTTATATTTAACGACCTCTAATTAATAATCCAAATCTATTTCATACTAAAATCTTCTAAAAACACATACTTTGCAACTTATTCAATTTAGTCCCTAAAGTCAAATTGGACACTTTACTCATAAAATTTCTTCATGAAATTTTCACACAAGCATGAAATCATATCATAGACCTCATAATAATCATAAAATAATGATTTATACTTTGAATTTGTGGTCTCAAAACTACTGTTTCGACTAAGCCCTAATCAAAATGTTACAACTCTCCCCCTTAGAGATTTTCGTCCCCGAAAATCTTACTGGTAAAAAGATTTGGGTATTGGCTTCTCATCGTTTCCTCGGGTTCCCATGTGGCTTATTCAACCCCATGTCGTTGCCATAACGCTTTTGCAAGGGTAATACTTTTATTTCTTAATTGTTTGACCTCCTGAGCTAAAATTTTAACCGGTTCCTCACCATAAGTCATATCTGGTCGTATCTCCACATCTGTAGGTGAAATCATGTGTGAAGGGTTAGAACGGTAACGGTGCAACATAGACATGTGGAACAGATCGAGAATATTTTCCAACTTAGATGGTAATGCTAACCGATAAGCTACCGGTCCTATTCTTTCAGTCACCTCATATGGTCCAATAAAACGCGGGCTCAATTTCCCTTTTTTGCCAAACTTGAGAACTTTCTTCCTTGGGGACACTTTTAAAAATACCTTATCATCGACTTGAAACTCAATTTTTTTACGTTTTAAATCAGCATAGGATTTTTATCTATCCGAAGTCGCTTTCAAACAATCTCGAATCACCTTTACTTTTTCTTCGGTTTCTTTGACTAAGTCGACCCCATGAATTTGATTCTCTCTAAGCTCAGTCTAATATAATGGAGTTCGACACTTACGCCCCTAGAATCCCTCATAAGGTGCCATTTTCAAGCTCGACTGAAAACTGTTATTATAGGAAAATTCCACCAACGGCAAGTACTTTTCCCAACTGCCCTGAAATTCAAGAACACAACACTGGAGCATGTTTTCCAATATTTGTATTACTCTCTCTGACTAACCATCGATTTGCAGAGGGAAAGTGGTACTAAAATTCAAATTTGTACCTAAATCTTCTAGTAGCTTTTTCCAAAATCATGAGGTGAATTCCTATCCGAGATAATCGACAAAGGCACTCCATGGAGTCTCATAATTTCAGAAACATACAACTCAGCTAGCTTATCAAGTGAGTAGTCAGTGTGAGCTGAAATAAAGTGAGTTGATTTCATTAATTGATCAACTACGACCCAAATGACATCTTTCTTTCTCGAGGTCAATGGCAATCCTATCACGAAATCCGTAGTAATTCAGTCCCATTTCCACTCGGGAACCATCACCGGTTGAAGTAAACCCGAAGGTACTTGGTGTCTGGCTTTCACTTGCTGACATATTAAGCATTTCGAAACAAACTTTGAGATGTCTCTTTTCATACCCGACCACCAATACAATCTCTTCAAGTCATTATACATCTTGGTACTACTTGAGTGGATTGACATACAACTAATATGTGCCTCATGAAAATTTTTCTTAATAAGCTCGTCATCTCTGGGTACACAGACCCTATCCTGAAACATCAAACAACCATTGAAACCAATCCGAAAATCTGATTCAACACTCGACTCACATTGAGCACTGATTCACATTGAGCTCTCTTGATTTGCAAATCACTGTCACTCTTTTGGCTTCACAGATCTCTTGGAGAAACGTCGGTCTAGCTCATAACTCTACTAATATCGAACCATCATTAGACATATTCAGCTGAGTATTCATAGCTCTTAAGGCAAACAAGGATTTCCTACTCAGGGCATAAGGGACCACGTTTGCCTTACCTGGGTGATAGTCAATCACCAGCTCTTAATCTTTTATCAATTCTAGCAACCTCCGTTGCCGTAAATTCAAATATTTTTGAGTCATCAGGTACCTTAGACTTTTGCGATCGGTGAATACCTGACACTTCTAACCATACAAGTGATGTCTCCAAATCTTTAACGCAAACACAATGGTGGCTAACTCCAAATCATGTGTCGGATAATTTTTCTCATGAGGTTTCAATTGCCTCGAAGCATAGGCTATCATTTTGCCTTCTTACATAAGCACACAACCCAATCCACTTAAGGATGCATCACTATAAACCACAAATTCTTTTCCCAGCTCGGGTTGCACTAATACTGGTGCCTCAGTCAATAATGCTTTTAATTTCTCAAAACTCTGTTGGCACTTTTCTAACCATTCGAACTTGATATCATTTTGCAATAATATTGTCATCGGAGAGGCAATCATAGAAAATCCTTTAACGAACCTTTGGTAATGGCCGGCCAAGCCCAAAAAACTTCTTACCTCGAATACATTCCTCTGAGGTTTCCAATCAATAATGGCCGAAATCTTACTCGGATCAACTCGGATCCCAACACCTGATACAATGTGCCCCAAAAATCTGACTTCTCTAAGCCAAAACTCACTTTTGCTAACCTTAGCATAGAATTGCTTGTCTCTTAAAGTTTGCAAAACAATTCTCAAATGATCGGCATGTTCAGATTCGTCATGAGAATAAATTAGGATATCATCGATAAACACCACAAAAAATTTATCCAAATAAGGTTGGAAAATTCAGTTCATTAAATCCATGAAAATCGCAGGAGTATTATTTAAACCAAAATGCATCACTGAAATTCATAGTGACCATACCTCATCCGAGTACTCTTCCTCCAAAATAAAAATCCCAACCCCATGCAACATGTCATGCATTGTTTCATAATATCTTACTTGGATGCAACATACATATAACGTGGCATGCTCAAATACAATCATACACATAGTAGGGTAAATCAGTCATTTTACCTTACAGGGGTATTACAGTCATTTTATCCTACAGGGGTATTACAGTCATATTACCCTATAGGGGCATTTCAGTCATTTTACCCTATAGGGGTATTTCAGTCATTTTACCCTACAGGGGTATTTCGGTCATTTTACCTTATAGGGGTATTTCGGTCATTTTACCTTATGGGGGTATTTCAATCATTTTACCCTATGAGGGTATTTTGGTCATTTTACCCTATGGGGGTATTTCAGCCATTTTACCCTATGGGGGTATTTCGGCCCAACATGGCCCAAAATTGCCTAAGCCTATGAGATCGCTTATGGCGGCTTCTACGATCAAACGCCCATGTTCCACGCATTCGGATTACCATACGAGCGAGCGCACACTCGTGTACAGTCGACGGTCACCTAATCTGGCTTTCGTCGATTTACGATAATGACAGTGTGATTACACACCTGTTTGCAAAAGTGCGCGCAACCCACGAACACCAAAACCTACATTTGAACAAACTACTCCATTAATTAACCGATAATAGAGTTAACGGCTCATTTTCAGTACTTATCCAAATAGGGTGGATTATCACTTGCCTTAATCACCGATTTAGGCTTCCACCCTTCAATCGTTGCAGGAAACTAACTATAGACCTTTAGAGATCACCTGCATTTCACCCAAACTGTGACATCCCTAAATCGACCCTAGTCGGAAAGTGGTTTCGGGACCACCAAACCGAGTCATAATAATAATTAACCATCATAATTGATGCTCATTATATGTATATATGCATGTGTGAAAATTTCGTGTTTGGATTTTGTTAATAGTAAGTGAATTTTTATCAAATAGGACTTATGTGAGAAAATTTAGAAATGTGCTAGGCAATTGTAAGGTGGCCTATTAATACATGTGGGAAAATAGTTGTCCTTGCATGTCAAATAACCCACTTCCTAAGGTGAGTGGCCGGCCATGACAAGAATATGGGCAAGGAACATGTTTCCAACATGTTTAGTTAGTGGATTATGTAGAAAAAATAAAGAAATGAAAAAAAATGAGCATGGATGCCCCCCTTTGTTGCCGTGAGTAGAGGAAAAAGAAAGGAAAAAAATTGTTCATCCATTCTCAAAATCTTGGCTGAAAATACTAAGGGAAAAAGGAAGGATTTTTGCTTCATGCTTGGTTTAGAAGAGAACTAGAAGGAGATTTGGTCATACTTGTGTCAAGATTAAGGTATGTTTGAGGTTGTGTCATGAGATTCATGCATGTTTTAGTTGCTAACTTGATGTTCATGTTAGCCCATGGTTCAAATCCTTGTTATGCCATGGAAATGGTATTTGGCCAAGGTTGATATTGTGTTAAAGCCATTGCATGCTAAATGTGAAGCTTGTTGATGATACATGTAATGATGGATTGACTACTCTTGAAATTTCTTTTAGCATTCTTGAGTAAGACATGGAGTTTTCTTTGTTTAACCATGACCAAAAATTGAAAGGGGATGGTGTGGGATGTATTCGGCCATGGCATGCTCATAAGTGCGATTTATGCTTGTTGCATGATAGGTAAAATTTGTGTTTTGATATATGTGTATATGTGTTTGTACATGATGTTACAAATGGATGTGAAAATATATGCTAGATTGGGAAAATTTGATTAAATGTTCATGAGATGAAATTAGGTGATTAAAAGATGTTAGTTGACATTGTACATGTATATATATTCGCCATTAAAGTGAGTATGTAGGTAATGTTGAATCAAGTTTTGGTGCATATTCGGTTAGGTGTATAATCGACCAAATGGGCGATTAGTAAGAATGGTTGCCGAATATACAAGCATACATATGCATGTGTAGTTGAATTATGAATGTTTAGCAAGATGGTTAAACTAGTGATTTATTGATTAAGCTCAAGGAGTTAAAGAAGGAGAATCAAGCAAGGGAAAGACGAAGGTCATCGAGTAGCCGACTTGGAACTATTTTACCCAACACGAGGTAAGTCATTAAGCACGTATTTGATATTGCTTAAATGATTGTAAAATTTATGCAATTGTGTTTAATGGGATGATATATATATATAAATGAAAATGTATGTGTATGGAGTGATGACAATTGTTGAATGTAAAAGAAATAGTGAAATGTGTAGAAAGTTTGCTTTCGGCACTAAGTGTCTTGGCAATACGTGTGTATGCGGTGGCGAGATTGGCACTAAGTGTGCGTGCTGGAAATATATGGCACTAAGTGTGCATGCTGGAAATATATGGCACTAAGTGTGCGAGCTCGACGGGCATGGCACTTGTGTGTGCGGGCTTAAATCGCATGGCACTAAGTGTGCGAAATCGAGTATTAAGCACTGTGTGTGCGTACTCTATATATATATATAAATATCTCCAATCGAACAATTATATGGAGGGTGTGTCTCCATCAAGTGAGTATGGACAGCGGATCGGTAAGCACCTTGAGCTCATGACGAATAGGTAATACGTTCATGCTTGGGGTTGAATTTGGTAAGCCTTAAATCTATGTGATGATTGAAATTGTATGGTTGTGCTGGAAAATGAGTTAATGTGTAAAATGCTTGATTATCTTGTTGTGTAGAATATGAAATGTGGATGTATGAATTGGTACGAGATTGGACCGAAAGGTCCGAGGTATTATGGTATAGATTCGATATGGACGAGTACCTAGCCTCATTTGTTGTACATGTAGTAGTAACTTTATCAGTGGATTGACGAATGCTTATGACTTACTGAGTTGTAAACTCACTCGGTGTTTTCTTGTCACCCATTTTAGGTCTCTTGGACTCGTATTGTTGCGTGCTCGGAACCGTCGTTGAAGTCATCACACCGGCTGAAATCTTGTGGTATTGTTTTTGTTGTTGAAGAACATTTGGCATGTATAGGCTATTATATTTTGTCGAATTGTGGGTTGTAAACTTTAAGCCATGTGAAAATGGCCTATGTGGTCGTCGAGTGGGATGCTAGAACCTATAGCCACGAGTCTTAGAAACTCAAATTTTGTTAAGGTGGCCATAATTTGTGTCATGTATGATGGATGATTAAGGCCAAGGAAAAATTCATGAAATTGGCATAGTCTACTGCAGTAACTGTTGCGGACAGCAGCAGTGAGATGAGATTGAAAAATCACTAAAAATAGTAGAAGTAGAATTAAATAGTGAGTAAATTATGGAACTGATCCTTGATGAATCTATTTTTATATGGACGAAACGAAACGACCATATGAGCAGTATACTGGGAGATATTAAAGTTCTCGTGAGACAGGGCCAGAACGATTTCTGGGTCCCCTGTCGCGACTTTGAAAATTTACCATAAATTATCCAGAAAGAATTAGGAGTCATGCCTTATATGTACAGATTCCATTTTGAGTCTAGTTTCATTAGAAACAAACGGTACCAGTATTAAAGCCCTGTACAGAAAGATATTCAAGTTGTAACGCGCGGAGGTCAGAGCAGTCGATCCCTGTAACATGGGTGACTTTAACTAATAAACTGTACCAATTGGCCCAACCAAAAATTCTAAAAATAAATACATGGATGGGTATATGAGTCTAAATTCAGGGAAAATTTATGAAACCAGTTTCCTATTTTTGGAACTCGAGATATGATTTTTAAGGCGACGGTGACGCAGTTTTCCAGCCTGTCCAGAAATGCCAAATTGGTCGGTACTTTAAGAGGATTTGTCTCGTTAACCCCTCGTGTCCGACACCGGCGTCGGTCACGAGTTAGGGGTCTTACAATTTTATTGGTATCAGAGCTATGGTTTAGTCGGTTCTAGGACTACCATAGCCCGTGTGAGTCTAGCTATACATGCCAAATTGATAGTGCTTAATAATGTGATGACTTGACGGTTGAAATTTTTGTTTTGATTAGCGATGGAACCGGGGTAGAGACCCTTGGCGGATGACGTTGAAAGTGTAGCGGCTGCTCTGCGCAAGGTACACCGCTGTTGAGCCTCGGTCATCCGCGAATAATCAAAATGAAGGCGAAACAAGCCTTCTTCACTATGATGAATGAGTGGGTTGCGCAATATGCCCGAACCAACCCGGCTGTCCAACCATTCCCGAATTTAAATACTCCACCCGAGAGCCCGCAATGCCTCCGATTCTCGATCCTGTGAGGTGAGTAAACCACCGTGGACTTGATTAGGAAGCGTGGGGCCGAGGAGTTCAAGGCCATAGTTACTGATGATGCCGAAAAGGCCGAGTTCTGGCTCGATAACACCATTAGAGTGTTAGATGAACTGTCATGCACACCCGACGAATGTCTTAAATGTGCTATATCCTTGTTGCGAGACTCAGCTTACTATTGGTGGAGGACTTTAATTTCCATAGTCCCAAATGAACGAGTTACTTGGGATTTCTTCCAATCCGAATTTCGAAAGAAATACATTAGTCAACGGTTCATCGATCGAGCGTAAGGAATTCTTGGAACTCAAGCAAGGCCGGATGATCAGATCTGAATCTGAACATGAGTTCGTAAGACTTAGTCGGTATGCTCGGAGTGTGTGGCTGATGAGGTTGCGATGTGCAAAAGATTTGAAGAAGGATTGAATGAAGAGTTAAAGTTACTAGTGGGAATTTTGGAGATAAAGGAGTTCGTGACACTAGTCGAACGAGCACGCAAGGCGGAAGAACTTGGGAGGAGAAGAAGAAGGCTGAATTTGAAGCAAGAGATTACCGTAAAAGATCGACGAGTAAAGCTCCGTTCTCGGCTGTAAAGAGGTTCGTGGAGGACACCGATAAGTCGAGGACATTGCGGGAATTTCCATTAGAGCCCGACCATTGACGCCATTGACGGACTCCGAGCTACTTGAGTAGCTAGTGTGGGCAATAATCGTCAAGAGAGACACGAATGCCCCCAATGTGGAAGACGACACCTAGGTGAATGTTGGGGTAAGTCATTAATAGGGCCTGTTATGGATGCGGTTCAAGGACCACTTCATTAGAGATTGCACGGAGCTAGATGAGAGGAATAAGACGCAAGGTACAAGACCTAGTGGAGCGACGGTGGAGGTAGGCCCCGAGAATCTCTGGAGGTAGGGGTGGTAATCGAGAGGAGCCTCTAATACGGCCGTCCGATCCGAGACCCGATGCTCTGCTAGAGCATATGCCATCCGCGCACGAGAGGAGGCATCCTCCCCGACGTTATCACCGGTACTTTTACTCTCTTTGATACTATTGTGATTGCATTGATTGACCCCGCTCTACTCACTCATATGTATGTGAAACCTTAGCATCCAATAAGACTCTACCGTTGAGTCTCTTGAGTTCGTAATTCAGTGTCAAACCCTTTGGGTCAATACGTGCTTGTTGATAAAGTGTGCAAGAGATGCCCCTAATAATTCAAGAATCTGTTTTCCGCCGATCGATGCTTCTACCATTTCATGAATTCGATGTTATTCTTGGTATGGATTGGTGACCGTACATGATGCAAAGGTGGATCGCAAAAGGAAAACCATTAATTTGAGGAGTGCAAATAATGAGGTAGTCCGAGTCGAGTCTCTTGATTTAAAAGGAGTGCCGCAATAATATCTTCTATGACCGTCGAAGATATGTGAAAAGGGGTGTGAAACATACCTTGCGTATGTGTTTGGGAGTAAAGAGACGGAAAGGAAACTCGAATCGGTACCAATGGTTTGTGAGTATTCAGATGTTTTTCCTGAGGAGTTACCGGGATTGCCACCGGTTCGAGAAGTGGAATTCGCATCGAAGTTGTACCGGTACTACGCCGATTTCAATAGCCCGTATCGTATGGCATTAACGGAATTAAAGGAATTGAAGGTTCAATTGCAAGAATTGACGGATAGAGGTTTCGCTCGACCGAGTTTTTCTCCATGGGGCGCTTTGTATTGTTTGTGAAGAAGAAGGACGGAACCATGAGGTTGTGCATCGACTATCGTCAACTCAATAAAGTGACGATAAAGAATAAATATCCATTGCCACGAATTGACGATTTGTTTGATCAATTAAAGGGAGCCTCGGTGTTTTCAAAGATAGATTTGAGGTCGGGTACTATCGGTTGAGGGTCCGAGAATCGGACATACCAAAACCGCTTTTAGAGCGAGGTACGGTCACTATGAATTCTTGGTGATGCCGTTTGGGCTCACTAATGCCCTGCGGTGTTTATGGATTTAATGAATAGAATTTTCAGGCCATACTTGGATCGGTTCGTAGTTGTATTTATCGATGACATTTTGGTCTATTCGAGAGATGAAACCGAACATCTTGAACACCGAGGCTAGTGTTGCAAATCTTACGAGATAAGCGATTATCATAAAGTTCAAGAAATGTGAATTTTGGTTGAAAGAGGTTAGCTTTTGGGGCACGTGGTGTCCGCATCGGGTGTCAGGGTGGACCTGAACAAAATTTCGGCCATAGTCAATTGGAAACCTCCAAGGAATGTTACCGAAGTTAGGAGCTTTTTGGGGCTTGCCGGTTACTACCGACGGTTTGTGAAAGGATTCTCGATGATAGCCACACCCATGACAAAACCGCTTGAAAAGATGTCAAATTTGAATGGACGGAAAAGTGTCAGAAAAGTTTCGACCAATTGAAAACCCATTTGACGAAAGCTCCAGTTCTAGTACAGCCCGAATCTGGCAAAGAGTTTGTCATCTATAGTGATGCCTCCCTACTTGGGTTAGGTTGTGTATTGATGCAAGAAGGTCGAGTTGTGGCCTATCGTCGAGACAATTAAAGCCACATGAGAAAAATTATCCAACCCATGACCTCGAATTGGCTGCCATCGTATTCGCCTTAAAGATATGGCGACATTACTTATTTGGTGAGAAGTGCCAAGTGTATTCGGATCACAAAAGTCTCAAATATTTGATGACTCAAAGAGACTTAAATCTGCGACAAAGACGATGGCTCGAGTTGTTAAAAGATTATGAACTCGTTATTGATTATCACCCGGGAAAGGCCAATGTGGTTGCGGATGCCTTAAGTCGAAATCACTTGTTTGCTTTACGACGATGAATGTACACTTGTCTATTCTACCCGACAATGTGTTAGTAGCGAATTGAAGGCCAAACCATTGTTGGCTCATCAAATTCGGGAAGCTCGAAAAGTTGATGAGGAGTTGCTTGCAAAACGAAATGAGTGTGTTCGAACAAGGAATCGAGTTTCAAATTGATGATGACGATTGTTTGAGGTTCGAAGTCGTCTGTGTGTTCCAAAGAATTGAACTTATTTCGATAATTCTAAATGAAGCCCATTGTAGTCGAATGTCAATCCACCGGGTAGTACTAAAATGTACAATGACCAAACGCCAATTTTGGTGGCCCGTATGAAACGAGACATTTCGAATTTGTTTCAAGGTGTCGATATGTCAACAAGTGAAAGCGGAACATCAAGTGCCATCGGGATTACTTGACCGATCATGATACCCGAATGGAAATGGGATCGAGTCACAATGGACTTTGTATCCGGACCGCCATTGTCGATGAGTAAGAAGGATGCGATTTGGGTCGTTGTCGATAGACTAACTAAGTCGGCTCACTTTATCCCCGTCGTCGGATTTTTCAATGGACAAATTAGCGGAATTGTATGTTTCTCAGTTGTGAGATTACACGGGTGCCTATTTCTATCGTGTCGGATAGAGACCCAAGATTTACGTCGCGATTTTGGAAGAAATTGCAAGATGCTTTGGGTACCAAGCTACATTTTAGCACCGCTTTTCATCCCCAAACCGATGGTCAATCCGAGCGGATAATTCAAATACTCGAGGATATGTTGAGATGTTGCATCCTTGAGTTTAGTGGTTCATGGGAACGGTATTTACCTTTGATTGAATTCGCCTACAACAATAGCTTTCAATCAAGTATTAAGATGGCGCCTTACGAGGCTTTATACGATCGTAAATGCCGTACCCCATTATTCTGGTGAACTTAGTGAAGGTAAATTCTTGAGGTTGATTTGGTTAAGGATGCCGAGCAAAAGTTCGAGTAATTCGTGAAAGTTTGAAAGTCGCCGGATCGCCAAAAGTCGTATGCGGTTTGAAAAGAAAAGATATTGAATATCAGGTTGGAGACAAGGTCTTTCTCAAAGTTTCACCTTGGAAGAAGGTGCTTAGATTTGGTCGTAAGGGCAAATTGAGTCCGAGGTTTATCGGGCCATATGAAGTATCCGAACGAGTTGGGCCAGTCGCATATCGATTAATTTTGCCCCCGAGCTCGAAAGGATTCTAACGTTTTCATGTCTCGATGCTTGACGATATAGGTCTGATCCATCGCACGTAATTGCTCCATCTGAGATTGAGATTCAGCCTAATTTGAGCTATGAAGAGGAACCGGTTCGCATTATGAGGCGTGAAGTAAAAGAGTTGCGCAATAGGAAAATCCCGTTAGTAAAGGTGTTGTGGCATAAACACGGAATGGAAGAAGCCACTTGGGAACTTGAGGACTCTATGAAAGAGCGATACCCGAGCCTATTTACGGTAAGATTTTCGGGGCGAAAATTTCTAAGTGGGGGAGAGTTGTGACATCCCTAAATCGACCCTAGTCGGAAAGTGGTTTCGGGACCACCAAACCGAGTCATAATAATAATTAACCATCATAATTGATGCTCATTATATGTATATATGCATGTGTGAAAATTTCGTGTTTGGATTTTGTTAATAGTAAGTGAATTTTTATCAAATAGGACTTATGTGAGAAAATTTAGAAATGTGCTAGGCAATTGTAAGGTGGCCTATTAATACATGTGGGAAAATAGTTGTCCTTGCATGTCAAATAACCCACTTCCTAAGGTGAGTGGCCGGCCATGACAAGAATATGGGCAAGGAACATGTTTCCAACATGTTTAGTTAGTGGATTATGTAGAAAAAATAAAGAAATGAAAAAAAATGAGCATGGATGCCCCCCTTTGTTGCCGTGAGTAGAGGAAAAAGAAAGGAAAAAAATTGTTCATCCATTCTCAAAATCTTGGCTGAAAATACTAAGGGAAAAAGGAAGGATTTTTGCTTCATGCTTGGTTTAGAAGAGAACTAGAAGGAGATTTGGTCATACTTGTGTCAAGATTAAGGTATGTTTGAGGTTGTGTCATGAGATTCATGCATGTTTTAGTTGCTAACTTGATGTTCATGTTAGCCCATGGTTCAAATCCTTGTTATGCCATGGAAATGGTATTTGGCCAAGGTTGATATTGTGTTAAAGCCATTGCATGCTAAATGTGAAGCTTGTTGATGATACATGTAATGATGGATTGACTACTCTTGAAATTTCTTTTAGCATTCTTGAGTAAGACATGGAGTTTTCTTTGTTTAACCATGACCAAAAATTGAAAGGGGATGGTGTGGGATGTATTCGGCCATGGCATGCTCATAAGTGCGATTTATGCTTGTTGCATGATAGGTAAAATTTGTGTTTTGATATATGTGTATATGTGTTTGTACATGATGTTACAAATGGATGTGAAAATATATGCTAGATTGGGAAAATTTGATTAAATGTTCATGAGATGAAATTAGGTGATTAAAAGATGTTAGTTGACATTGTACATGTATATATATTCGCCATTAAAGTGAGTATGTAGGTAATGTTGAATCAAGTTTTGGTGCATATTCGGTTAGGTGTATAATCGACCAAATGGGCGATTAGTAAGAATGGTTGCGAATATACAAGCATACATATGCATGTGTAGTTGAATTATGAATGTTTAGCAAGATGGTTAAACTAGTGATTTATTGATTAAGCTCAAGGAGTTAAAGAAGGAGAATCAAGCAAGGGAAAGACGAAGGTCATCGAGTAGCCGACTTGGAACTATTTTACCCAACACGAGGTAAGTCATTAAGCACGTATTTGATATTGCTTAAATGATTGTAAAATTTATGCAATTGTGTTTAATGGGATGATATATATATATAAATGAAAATGTATGTGTATGGAGTGATGACAATTGTTGAATGTAAAAGAAATAGTGAAATGTGTAGAAAGTTTGCTTTCGGCACTAAGTGTCTTGAACAATACGTGTGTACGGTGGCGAGATTGGCACTAAGTGTGCGTGCTGGAAATATATGGCACTAAGTGTGCATGCTGGAAATATATGGCACTAAGTGTGCGAGCTCGACGGGCATGGCACTGTGTGTGCGGGCTTAAATCGCATGGCACTAAGTGTGCGAAATCGAGTATTAAGCACTGTGTGTGCGTACTCTATATATATATATAAATATCTCCAATCGAACAATTATATGGAGGGTGTGTCTCCATCAAGTGAGTATGGACAGCGGATCGGGTAAGCACCTTGAGCTCATGACGAATAGGTAATACGTTCATGCTTGGGGTTGAATTTGGTAAGCCTTAAATCTATGTGATGATTGAAATTGTATGGTTGTGCTGGAAAATGAGTTAATGTGTAAAAATGCTTCGATTATCTTGTTGTGTAGAATATGAAATGTGGATGTATGAATTGGTACGAGATTGGACCGAAAGGTCCGAGGTATTATGGTATAGATTCGATATGGACGAGTACCTAGCCTCATTTGTTGTACATGTAGTAGTAACTTTATCGATGGATTGACGAATGCTTATGACTTACTGAGTTGTAAACTCACTCGGTGTTTTCTTGTCACCCATTTTAGGTCTCTTGGACTCGTATTGTTGCGTGCTCGGAACCGTCGTTGAAGTCATCACACCGGCTGAAATCTTGTGGTATTGTTTTTTGTTGTTGAAGAACATTTGGCATGTATAGGCTATTATATTTTGTCGAATTGTGGGTTGTAAACTTTAAGCCATGTGAAAATGGCCTATGTGGTCGTCGAGTGGGATGCTAGAACCTATAGCCACGAGTCTTAGAAACTCAAATTTTGTTAAGGTGGCCATAATTTGTGTCATGTATGATGGATGATTAAGGCCAAGGAAAAATTCATGAAATTGGCATAGTCTACTGCAGTAACTGTTGCGGACAGCAGCAGTGAGATGAGATTGAAAATCACTAAAAATAGTAGAAGTAGAATTAAATAGTGAGTAAATTATGGAACTGATCCTTGATGAATCTATTTTTATATGGATGAAACGAAACGACCATATGAGCAGTATACTGGGAGATATTAAAGTTCTCGTGAGACAGGGCCAGAACGATTTCTGGGTCCCCTGTCGCGACTTTGAAAATTTACCATAAATTATCCAGAAAGAATTAGGAGTCATGCCTTATATTTACAGATTCCATTTTGAGTCTAGTTTCATTAGAAACAAACGGCACCAGTATTAAAGCCCTGTACAGAAAGATATTCAAGTTGTAACGCGCGGAGGTCAGAGCAGTCGATCCCTGTAACATGGGTGACTTTAACTAATAAACTGTACCAATTGGCCCAACTAAAATTCTAAAAATAAATCCATGGATGGGTATATGAGTCTAAATTCAGGGAAAATTTACGAAACCAGTTTCCGAGTTTTGGAACTCGAGATATGATTTTTAAGGCGACGGTGACGCAGTTTTCCAGCCTGTCCAGAAATGCCAAATTGGTCGGTACTTTAAGAGGATTTGTCTCGTTAACCCCTCGTGTCCGACACCGGCGTCGGTCACGAGTTAGGGGTCTTACACAAACCTATCAGCCTTAATCATATTATTCGTACACATGAAGTGAACCAAGCATAAATAACTTATAGGAAACGTAAAACTGCTTATATACCAAAGGGAAGCAATCGGTCTATCTCCACGACAATCACCCTATGCAACAGAGGCAAGGGCTAGCACAACCACACCCCTAACAATTGCCGACAGTAAAAGAAAGTGTTAGATGAGGATTATAAATACAGCAGAAAGGAAAAGAGTGTGAAAACCGAATAGTAGCAATTACCATAGAGATTGACAAAAAAGAAGAAGAATCAGCACAGAGAGGGTAGATGAAAAAGTGATATTCGGCCAAGCCACCACTAGAGAAAGAGAAGCATTAGGTCAAAGAAATTAGTTGAAAGGGGAAGAGGAAGAAGAAGAGAATCATCCCACAAAAACTGAATGGATTGAGGGAGAAAGGAAGGTATCCGGCTAAACAAAAGGGAGAGCACGGTAGGTTGAAGAGTAGAGGAGAAAAAAATCGTGAAGTGAAGAAAAAGATTCCCGAAAGGTCCAAGCTATAATTGGCCTCAAACAAAGAAGTGAAAAGAAACCAAAAAAAAAACTATAGAAAATGATATAGAGAGAAAAGATACTAAGCCAAAGCCGAATTCTTCCAAAACCAAAATCATTAGTTGCCTACAATCCTAATTCGGCACCAACACCTCCTCCACTTCAAATCCCCTTGATTTTCTCCTAAAATATCTACTCATAACTCTCATCAACTCCCTCCTACAATCCCTCCATGACCAATTCAAACTCCACTCCCCTTAGTAGCGTTCAGTCAAACACAACTTCCTCCCATGGCCACCAGTAAAAATAATATCTATTTGCACACGCAGGGATTAAAACCTCATACCACAAGCACACTCCACACGCCACTTCCACTAGACCAGCAGGCCCGTTCTGTCATGTTTTTACCAAAATAAACTTATAACCCTGCTGGCCAAAGATAAGAGTTTTATCCTTAAAAAAACAAAATTTTTGTGGAAGCCAAGGCTTGAACCCATGACTTCCCAAACACTTCTAGAGCACACAACCACTAAGCCAGACATATATTTATGTCACTTTCTTGCACAACTAAATATTTATGTGCAGTCTCCTAACTGCACCCACTTAAGACTTAAAACTTCTAGGCCCAAAATAGGGTGTTACAAACACACACGCCTGTGTGGCTAGCCCTATGCCCTAAAAATGGCTAGACACGTCCGTGTACCAGGCCGTACCAAACCTATAGGGTATACTGACTTATACCACACGACCAAGTCACACACTCGTGTGTGAGGCCGTGTGGAGCATACTGACTTAATTAAAATTTCGACATAAGGGGACACACGACCGTGTGTCACACATGGCTGAGACACACGCCCGTGTGTCTGCCCGTGTTGTCAAAAATAGGCTATTTACCAAGCCAATTTCCACCCAATTTTTGGTACACACCTTCATCTACACATAAGGTACAAAAGCAAAGCAAATAGCCATTCCAAAACAACCAAATCAAGCCTAAATATTTGTAACATCTTGAATTAGGGTCTAGTCAGAACAGTGGTTTTGAGACCACAGTTTGAAATAGGAATAAATATTTTATGATTATTTGATAGTCCATGATATGATTGCATGCTTGTGTGAAATTTTCATGAAGAAATTCTATGCCTAAGATGTCCAATTTGATTTTAGGGACTAAATTGAATAAGTTGCAAAATTTGTGTTCTAGAAGATTTAAGCATGAAATTGCACTGGATCATTAATTAGAGGTCCTTAAATAGCAATTTTGACCAAGTTCTAAAATTTTGGACAAAAATGGGCATGAATAGGAAAAATTGAAAGAAAGATTAAAAAGGGAAAATAAAGTGAAAATCTTGTCCATCTTTTCCAAGCCATAGGCAAATTTTACAAGGGTTCCATAGCTAGGGTTTTCAACTTTTCAAGCTTGATTGTAAGTGTTCCTTAGCCCTGTTTTTAATGTTATTTGCATTTTTGAAGTCCTTGAAGCATGATCTATCCATTTCAAGCCATATTTTGAAGTAGAGTTCAGGTGTGAAAATTGACCCATGGGTAACATGGTTGTGTTTTGATGTTTAATGGAGGAATCCGAATGTTTGATGTGTGATAAACATCTTTTGCTAAGTGATTTTTAGTGAAAACACCTAAAAAGGACTTGTTTGTAAAAGGTGTAAAAATGAGTAGTAGAAATGTGAAATAATGGAAAATATGGGTTGATATGAGATGGAATATGAATTAGCTAGGCTTGGGTAACCAAGAAAATGCATGCATTTCATTTTATGAGCCTAGGGACTAAAGTGTAAATAAGTGAAAAGTTAGGGGTAAAAAGGTAATTTTACCTGAGTATATGTTATGGGTCGATATAAGTAATGTGTGTATTGAACGAGTTAAATTTGGCATTATAGATCAAGAAAAACATGATTCGGGTCTTGATCGAGGGAAAAAAAAGTTTATGAGGATTAGGCTCGTTTCTATCATTTTATACCGAGGTAAGTTCATTTGCAAATTATGCAACATGTACAATTGTAAAACCCCAAACCCGACCTAGATGTTATGTACCATTGTAAAACCCCAAACCCGGCCTAGATGTTATGGCCAAATTTGTGATGTCACATTGAAGTGTTTTTCAAAAAGCATAATTTCGTTGAAAAATTCTATATTAAAACCTCTTTGTGATCTTTACGAAAATTTAGGATAACTTGTTATTTGTCAAACTCAAATCGTTTTAGCAAAATGTTAATCATATTAAATTGTCATTACACTTAAAACAATGTTTGTTGCGAAAACGTAGTGTTTTGAAAACATTTATCTTTTTGAAAAGTCGCGGTCTACTACTAACAGATATGAATCAAGTAAATAAATCCCAAATTAAAATAAAAACTTAAAGAGGCCTTATTACAAATCAAATGCCCAAATTAAATTACTTATAAATTAAAAGTTAAAAATGAAAGCAAATGCAGTTGTGTAACCCCCATCGAGTCCTTCGCAGTACCGATCCGCCTAAGGATTACCTGCGCAGAAAAGCAGAAGGGTGAGTTTATGTAAACTCAGTGTGTAATCCCTCACCAACAGTTAGTCATACAGTAGGCAAGTATAGTCTTGGCCTAAGCCCGTCTCAGTAACAGTCCAGTATCAGTTTGGGCCTTAGCCCATTACAGTATCAGTATCTGTGTGGGCCTTAGCCCATTTCATTAACAGTAACAGAAATGCAATTAGAAATCCTACCTATCCATCCTCTACACTCCACTCCGTCTAGCTGTACACTCCATGTGGGGATAAAATCAACCCACCCATCCATACACTCCAAAATGCAGGACCGGTTGCAGCACTAAATAGTAATTACAGTAGAGCTACCAGTATAGTACACTTCCTCCAAATATAATAATCCCATCCCCATGCAATATGTTATGACATAATATCATACATGTATGCACAAATGTCATGCTCAATTATAGTCATACATATCATAGGGGCATAACAATCATTTCATCAAAATGGGGTCCAAGCATAGTTACCGACCCAATAGTAGGTTCACAGTCATCTCGGGAGACCAGTGCAACCTTAACAGTCAGACATTGAAATTAGGCTTAAAGCCCATATTACGGGCCCATGTTGGCCCACATACCCGTGTGGCCCGTATAGCCCAGTAATGGCCCTGGCCATGTGAACTACACAGGCTAGCCCAATACTCCCCATACTTTCGTATGGTTTACCTGTGTGGGGCCCATGAGTTCGTAGGGCCCACACGGCCCATTTTAGCCCAACATGGCCCAAATCTGCCTAAGCACATGAGATCGCTCATGCCTGGCCTTAAGGATCCTACGCCCACGTTTAGGCATTCAGACTACCACACAAGCGAGCACACGCTAGTATAGTGTCGACAGTCACCTATTTCGGCTTTTCCTGATTTAATGTTGTAGTAGTGTGATTACACACTTGTTGTGAAAACGCACAGAAGCCCTCAAGCACCAAACCTATATTCAATTACAAGACTCCATCAGTCTCTTAATCACTAGGGTTAAACACCCTCTTATTAACACTTAATCCGAAAATGGTAATTGCTACCTGCCTTGATTGAACTAAAGTGGTTTATCCACCTTAAACCGCTAACCAAGATTTGACTTCAAAATCCTTGGCAAAGATCTGCATTATCGCCGAATCTGTTAACCATTACCATAAACACAAATAACTTGAACCAAGTGAAACAACTTATCGAAATGTGGAACCAAGAAAGGTAGATAGAAGTATTCGGCCTACAATAGCACACCCTAAAATCAAGACAGGAGATGGAACAATCACACCCCCAGCAGAAAATGGCAGAAAGGAGAGGTGTTAAATAAAAGGTTATTTCGGTAGAAGAGGGAGAATAGCAACCGTGCACTCTAACCAAAGATGGAGAAGTAGGCAACACAAAAGATGAAAGAAGAGAAATAAAGGTGAGGGAAAGAGAGCAAAGAACCTTGCACTTGAACCCAACTAATCAAAGAACAATTGCCCAAAGCTGCACAGAGAGGGGAAGAGATGAGGTAATCAGTCACGATAGAAAGATGAAAAGAAAGGAGGAAGGGAGAGAAGGTATATTCGACCAAGAGAGGAAACCGATTAGGGGGAAGAGATGAAAAGGAGTCAAAGAGCACTTGCCAAAACTGAAAACAAAAGCAATAAGGTAGTCGACCTAGGCAATAAAGTGAAAAAGGGAGAAGGGAAAATCGAAACACACTACAGCCGAAAGGTACACGAAAAGAACAATAGCAATATTCGGCTTCAAAAACAAAGAGTGAGAAGAACCAAAATTTGGCAAAAACTAAAAATGGAGTGACCAATTACCAACTCAAGGCCGAATTCCTGAGTGGTCAAAGCACCTATTCGGCTACAACTCCCCCACTTTCAAATCCCATAAAATCCTCTTAAAATCACTCCACCATTACCTCCTCAACCACTGAATTGAAACTCTCCTCCACTAGCAGTATTTCAGTCAACTTCTACTTCACACATGGCAAGAGAATCAAAATAAAACACTCATTGAGCACAGCGGGACTCAAACTCAAGATCCTTAGTAGCAATAGCACGCCACTATCCTCTAGACTAGCAGGCTTTTTATGTCATGGTTTAACCATATTTATCTAAGAAGCCTATTGACTAGAGACAGGGCTTATTCAAGTAAAACAAAATTTTGTACAAGCCAAGGCTTGAACCCAAGAGTTTTCAGACACTCCCAGAACACATAACCACTGAAGTAGATGCGCAGTTGTGTTACACAACATATAGAAAATAAGTACCTATATTTTGGGGCATTACAACCATACTTTAAATGATTGATATTGCATGTATGGTAAGTATATATAATTAATGTGATATTGTACCATGAGTTAATGCTTAAATTTTATTATGAAATATACTTGATTACTCCATGAGTATGTGATGGGTACTATGAGTATTGAAATTGACATTTCGAGCAAGCTCAATGGAAATGTGATATCAAAGAATCCCGTTTGAACCTTAGGAATAGTTTAGGATACAAGTGACATGTCACTAGGAGTTATGTAATCTGAACTCATTGAGTTGTGTCTGAGTTCATGATATATGTGACAGCGGAACTCATTGAGTTATGGTCGAGTTCGTGATATATATGACACATGTTTTAGTGTACGAGTATTGGTCTCGTATTTTTTATTGATGGCGAGATAGTCCAGCATGTGTTACGGATACTTGACGGCCTGTATGAGTAGACCCGTGAGTAGATCAAAAGCGAGCAACATGTGATCAGAGATATGAAGTAGCATTGGCTACATATGAGGCACCTAGGTGCAAGTTTCTAATGTATCCGATAGTATTCCGAGTGTTAAACGGGTAATTTAGGAGAAGTACAATGAGTAATATTGACGATTGCATCAAGACAAGAAAGTAAGTTATTATGTGCAAGTGGGCACAAGTATGTACATCGAACTCATGTGAATGACATGAAATACGATGAGCTCATGTTAAGAACAAGTGTTTATGTATATGAGAAGAATAAGTTTATGAGATTTGATGAAATGCAAGATTATGTTCATTATGTTATATGTATGATTATTACTTGTTTAAGTTGCATTTTATTTGCATGTGAACTTACTAAGCTTTATGCTTTCCCCCTTTCCTTTCCATCTCTTATAGTTCTGCCAAGCTAGCTCGGGAATCGAAGGACGTCAGAGACACGATCACACTATCAATTAAACAATTGGGTATAGTTAGTTTCATTATTTTGGATATGGCATGTATAGGGACTTGGTCTTTTTGTTATGCATCATATTTATTAGCTAAATGTGTTGGCTCATGATGTTATTATGGTTATTTTGTATATGGCCATGAGAGGTGGCTCATATTGATTATTTGGGCTGTAACCCTAATTAATAATGCATGCATGCAAATGTGTTTATGCTTTAATCTGATTATAGTTGCTTATGGTGTGATGGTTGACATGTATGTTAGATGTATGAAATATAATTGTGTATGCAATGTGTGGGGTGTAACTATATAACTTGAAAATAAGTTAATAAAGATGATAGATAAATATGAAATTGGTGTGGAATGCCATATAAAAGCATAATAGTTTGGATAGGTAATATTTTGATATTGTCAAGTCATAATTTATCCATGAATGTGCATGCTTAAGTTATTAAATGTGCCATATTGCATGTCATGAAGTGGATTTGAGTATGTGAGTGTTCAAGGGTGGAAAATGGCTTAGAAAATAGCCTAGAAATTGTCCATACGGTTAGACACACGAGCATGTGTCTAGGCCGTGTGTGACACACAGTTTGCCCTCATGGCCATGTGATCTGGCCGTGTGTCCCCTGTACCCAAATTATGCAAAACAAAATGCCTAGTAGTAAACACACAGGCAAAGACATGGCCTTGTGTCTCAGTCGTATGAAGGACACGACCTTAGGACATAGGCGTGTGCCCAGGCTGTAACACCCCTAACCCGTATCCGTCGTCGGATTAGGGTTACAAGGCATTACCAAACAATTCATAGCTTAAGAGAATCATTCATTACTATTCATGTTTAAGGTAATATAAACTCAATTATACGAATCATGTGCACATCTCCTTTATAACGTTCAAATAATCAAATTATAACATAGATATTTACATGAAAAATTCCATGTACAAACATTAAGACATTCCAACACATATATCGAATATATGCTAATGTATCTATTTAACTGGACAAATGTCAAACAAACATTTACATTAATTATTGTTCAAACACATATGCAACTTTAATATCATTGCCATATAGCCGAACATAACTTTAATGCAACATATATAATGCGCATTATAGCATATCTTTATGAACCATTAAATGAGCATAGAATACAACCTATTGTACACCTCATTCACATGCTAATTATCATACACAATTAACATTCACATAACCAAATACAAATGTTCATACCATTGGTGAATACACTTATTTTACTTATGACTATCGATTATAAGCATTAACTTAACATTTCTTTTTACTATTCAAATGGTCATAATTTCAATCATTAAATATGTTTACACAATAATCATACTAATCTATCACATAAAATATGCCATAAAAACACTTCTAAATAATTTAGTAACATGGCGAATATACAATATACTTATCATTACCCTTTACCGAATCAATAACAACATCACAAACATATGTACTTTATATTAAGATTATTAACTTGAACTATTCATAATACAAATCATACATTTCTAATATGCCAATATTAAACCACAACCAAATATATATATATACACATATCCATCAACTATGTTTACCTCATTAAAGCTAAATCATATAATTCACTAAAGCAAAACATATCAATTTGACAAGCTTACCATAATGAATGATAATAAGCCATACATATCATTACTTTAAACCATATGCATATATCAAGTACACCACATATATATGAAATACATTTTACTTAACTAATATATTATATATTATAACTCAATAAGTATCCATCATTTACGCCATTATCAAACATATGACCAAACACCACATCATATATATATATGCAAATGTCAAATCATCAATCAAATATATTCATTACCTAAATTCAACATTTAGCCAAATATACTCGTCAACCAAATTAAACCATTACTATTAATTACAAGACATAACCGAATCATTTTAACCAAAAGTAACATAACAAGCTTAATTCATACTTAGGTATATACCATGGCCGATTCAATCAAACCACATCCAAATTCACCAACCATCATCAATACATATAACACACATAAACTTGACTAAAGTTTCATATACTCTCATAGCATATTAGCCATTTATGCATGGCTTAATATATAGACAACTTCAAACTTAACTAAATATAACCTAGCTTATACATGCCATAGTATCAAGTTTAAACTTATAATGTACCAAAATCAGTCGATACTGTGATAGACTTTGCTAACGATCCTTGAGCTCGTATTTAGACTCCAAAATCTATAAAATAGAGGCAAACATAAACAAACATAGTAAGCTATTATAGCTTAGTAAGTCATAAGCAAAAAAATAACTCAATGTTAATATCAACTAAACTTAACCAAACTAATTTATGCTATCATAATCACATTTATTTTCAAGATCACAATTTCATATATAACATACACTTCCATATACAAATTATACCTTGGCCGAATATACATGTTTCTATTATCAAAGTAACATTCAATTTCAAAACCATAGTACCATTATATAACTGAATATCTATAAACTCATATACATATATTCATGAATCATTTCATAATATTCACATTATCTAATTGAAAGGCTGAATATACTTTCCATATGTAACACCACTTACTCGTATCTAAAATTTTGGAATAGAATCGAGGCATTACCGAACTTAACAATACACATAAGCAAAAGGGCCATAAAATTTCATTTAATTCAAAACTTTTGAACACATGCATAACAAACAAAGCTAACTATATCATCACATCAAAACATAGGACATAGCACGATTAATTAAACTTATAAACCATAATGGATAAGGACCACATCTCATGATTTTATCGATAACTCAATGCGGTGACACGTATGGTCAAAATCATAATAAAATACATATCACAAACCAACTTCCTATACATGCCACTCATTTGATATTTCTAATATTTGAATCTAGTTTCAAGGAAAATTAATTCAAATATTAGAAATATCAAGTAATTTATAATATAATTTGATAATGCTCGTAATTCTCGCATTGAATCTGGTAAAAAGTGTTACATTTAGTGGTATTAGAGCTATGGCTTAGTCGGTTCTCGGACTAACCTAACACGTGTAAAAGTCCAGCTATACATGCCACTAATTCGTGATAGTGTGATGTCTCCCGACGCGTATGAGCACCGTCTTGCTTAGGCAGAGGTACTCTCCAACCGTGCTGCACTGACCATGTTCAATGTGATACGAAGGTGTTTGAATAAAATTACGATTATGATGAGTCTCAATTTAGAAAAGTATGAATAAAAGTTTATGATATATATATATAAGTGATAACACGTGAGATGAAAGGTCATGTTGTGATAAATATCCATACTTGCTTGATGCTCATATGATGTAGTGCACTTGGCTTACTTGATAAGATGAGCGAGATAAGCAAAATTAAGTAGAAGTATGAGTAAAAGTTCCTAATATCATGATATGAATGAAAATGGCATTGCCTTGATTGAACGTTGAATGTTGATGAATGTCAATGATATTTTTTATGAGATAAATGATATAATGAAATGAATTTATCTATGTTAAATTGTTTGGACTGAATTATGTGATTGTAATTATCTGTATATGATGATGCAGGAAACGAAAGTTGTGATTGTGATATAAATATCTATGTTTGTT
Organism: Gossypium arboreum; assembly: GCF_025698485.1. Taxonomy (NCBI): domain Eukaryota; kingdom Viridiplantae; phylum Streptophyta; class Magnoliopsida; order Malvales; family Malvaceae; genus Gossypium; species Gossypium arboreum. The sequence goes on from NC_069078.1 coordinate 33,894,587, forward strand.
TAACCCTTACATGATGTCATGAGTATGATTTGTTCGAGTAGATGAATGGATAAGTCAAGCTATCCAGAAAACATAGGATGCATGCATAATTATACTTGACTAAATGAGATAATTGGAAAGTGAGCATTAAATCAATATGAATGTTAGTTACTCGAAATGAATAACATGATTGAGATATGATTGCTATGAAGAAAACTGTGTTACATGTATATGTATATGAGAGTTGAATCAGAGGCCCTACGACCCCTTTCCCCTTACCAAAATGGTGTTTTATAATGGAATTTCATAAGATTTATACTGAATAAGTAACCGGTTGAGAAACCAAAGAGTTCAGTTGTAACATCCTAAATTTGGGGCCTAGAAGAGTTGGGTTTTGAGTCTGGGATTCGAATAGAAGAAAACCTGAATAATTAGGAAGTTTTAAATATTATCGTTTAGAAAAAAAATTATTTTATTAAATTACCACTAGAAAATTTTCTTTGTATTTATTATTACGGATATTTTAAATTTTATGAAATTTTAATTAGTATTATGAGATAAAATTATTATTATTAGAAAAATATTCTGTATGTATGTTTGAAAATTTTTATGAAAATTATTATTATTTTGTATTATTGATATTTGAAATTTTTATTATTAGATATATTTATAAAATTATTATTATTATTGGAAAGGAAAAAAAATATTAGTTATAGCATACGATTTTCGGGATTTTTTGGGTTTTGTGATTTTAGTAAATCTTGAAATTTTCATGTTCTAAATATTGGAATTATGTTTAAATGTGTTAGTAGACCTTTAGAAGGCCCAAGACTAAGCTAAACACGGTAAAATATCAAGGTGGGATTTTTAAGTGAATAGGAGATTTGGTTAAGTGGGCTTTTAAGAAGAACTGCGTAAGTTATGACACAAATGAGCCTTTGGTAAAGTGGCTAAGTGGCGCCACTAGGGAGCTATGAAGGTGGCGTGTAAGTCTTTGGGGAAGACACAGGTTCGATTCCTTTGTTGGCAAATAGGTGCATTTATTTTTTAGTGCGGGAGGGTAAGTGTTGGAGTTCGTGGATTACGCTAGAGGAGAGTTGGATCGGTTTAACTGCTTGGATTAAGGAGTGATAAGGGAGAGATTTAAGGGATTGGGATGAGGCTAGGAGTTAGCGAATGGGGGAATTGAAGAGGAAAATCGGCGGGGGATTATGAGGGTAGTATTTGGCACTTAGGGTATTGTTGGTGCCGTTTTCTTACCTTTTACACCTTAGGATTGTTCTTTTCTCTCTTTTCCTCTCTAGCAAAACTACCACCTCCCTACTCTTCTTCTTCTATTTTTCTTCTTCAAACTATTCATCATACCTACTATTCATCAATCTTCTTTGCCGAATCCATAAAAGCGAAATCTGTGATCACTACTTGTGCCGATTTCTTCAAAGCCGAGTTCTCCTATATTCTTTTACTTTTATTAATTTACAAATTATCTTTTCTTAATCCTAGATTCGACCGCAATTCTACTTCAAGGTTGTAGCCCGCATTATCATCTCCTTCATCACACAAAAGCGAAAAACCATAGAATTGGGGCTTATAGCGAAACTTGAACTCAGGAGTCGAGTTTTTACCATCGTTTGAAAGATAAATCGCACTGATTGCATGGAGATCAAAAAGGAGTAAGGGAAAGTGTTCTTCATCTCGGATCTGGTTATATTTTACAAAGTTAGGAAAAGCGAAGTCCCTAAAATATAGAGGTCATGTCGAATTGGGCATGTGGCTCTAAAGGTTTTTAAGCGGCGTTTTACATCAATGATTAGTGTCTTCTTAAGTGTTGGATTAAAGGCGTGGGTTGTTGGAGCAATCGGATTCGAGCTAGCTACCGTTTTTGGCAAAGAAGGTAAGGTTTCAAAGGTTTTAGGGATATGGTTCGATCATAGATAAGTAAGTTTTGGGGTTTAGTGATTATGGTTTGTAAATAAGAACTATGCTAATCAATTGTAGGACATCGGAAGTGATCTCGATTAGCGATCGTCATGAATCGGTGTGTGTAAGAACACCCTTCTTTAGTTCAATTCGGCAAAAGCGAAATGCAAATTCGACATTTCATGGTCATGTGGGTATCTGAATGCTCTCAAGTCATAGAATAATTGTTAGATCTGGCACCACAAGGTGGTAAGCACGTTCAGCGTGACGTTTTAGCGTATTTCGGAAAAAGGGCTCGATGGGCCAAAATCGGGCCCAATGGGCTTCTGAGACCAATATGGGTAAGAGATGGGCAAATTAGCACATTAGGTAGATGGTGGAATCAAATTGCATAAAACGATAAAATTACTTGAATTAGCTTGTGTAGCGGCGTAGATCACGAAATTACCCTAAAGAGCAAAATTACCGATATACCCCAGGGTTTTAAATTGGTGAACGCATGATTGATCAATGTTGTATTTTACATGATATGCTTTTATTAATATCTGTTGCATGGGGTTGGGGTATTAATGGAGGAAATCTTGAAAGTGGTTCATCCACGTCTTGGAGGCTTTGCCTCAATGGATGAAATTTGAGCGTTTCTTTCAAACTGTGTAATGTGAAATTTGGGTGGGTTGAGATATTCCCCACATGGTGTGTAGGGTTGGTACGAGGCAGTGTAGCGGTTGGTGGGTTTAGTAGTCTCCCCAGATGGGCTTGCATTCATTATTACTGTTGTTACACATGTTCTTGAACGGGCCTATGGGCCACACTGTTATGTTAAAAGGGCTAAGGGCTTGCTCTTGTGATACGAAAAGGGCTTGACCTACTATGTCTTGTTATCTGAATAGGGCTTAGGCCCAATGGGCTCGAGCTGAATTGGGCTTTGGATGGGTTTCTGTATACACTGAGTTTTCCCAAACTCACCCCCCTTCCTCTTCCATCCTTGCAGGTGAGCCCTAGAATTGGAGGACTTGGAGCTGGGCGGGATTCAGAGTGGGCATGAAGATTGATTGCCGATTTTAAATAAGTTTAGCATTTATTTTGGATTATTTTATTATGCTTAAAGTTGTAATAAGGTCGCTCTTTTAATTACTTATATTTTGGGGATTATTAAACTGCTAGCACTAGGGTTCGTTTTATAAAATCTACTTGTTTTAAAAGATCACGATGACGCAAAAGTTCATAAAGTAAATGTTTTCCCAAGAAAAATAAATATTTTTAAGCAAACGATTTGCAACCTTAATCATTTTCTTAAGTGGTCATAATCAAGCAGTTTTCTCAAAATTATACGAGATGTTAGAGTGTGGCAATGGCGGTGTGCATGTCTAGGATTGGATCCAAGAGAGCTTGGTACTTAGCGGTCAACGGACTCACCTCCTCTTCTTCTGGTTTTCCTACAGTGCGCAGACTTCCATTCACTTTAACTTACTTTTAAAAGTGTCTTTACAAAACCAACTCACTTTTCCAAACTAAGTGTTTTGAACGCATCAATGTGGCGCATCGATCCGGTCATAACATCCAGGCGGGTTTGGGGTGTTACATTTAGTGGTATCGAGCTCTGGTTGCAACAACTCGGTGTGGATCGGTCCAAAATCTTTTCAAAAACTTGGGCCTAAGAAGGGTATTTTTGGAAAGGGCGATTTTTCGAAGATGTTCAAGTTTTTCTATTTGTTAAACGGGGTTAAATCAATAGTTTTAAAATAAAAGTGTTTTCAAATCAATTTTTTTTCGATAAAACAAAAACATGGGTTTTTATGGACTGATCAGGAAGTGGCACACTGAATCCCCGGCACCAAGTCTGTAAGTACTTCTTTTCCTATCTTGTAATGTCTTGAAATAATACTGTAGTTAGAATCGAGCCTTTTGATATGAAAATGTAGATAGGGTAGAACTAAAAACCCTAAAATATTGAAACCATGGTTAGGATATGATTCTATAAAACAAAAACTTTAAAATACTATCTCTGCATAGAACATATGAAAAATCTTGAAATTTTGAATTGAGATCTTAGTAGTTATTGTATGCATGCTAATAATGTAGAGTGTTGATATGGATTACGAGGGTAGCGAAGTCTACCAACTTCGGATAGCGGTAACTTCGGAGCTTGGTGCTGAGGCCTTTGGCCGAGTTAGTAAGGAAAGTGGTAGAGGAAGTATTGGATACAAAATTAAGGAAATTAGGGAAGCGCTTCAGCGGGTGCTTGGAGTGTAAGAAAAGGAAGGATTCTAGTTCTCGAAAACCAAGCCTCGCTTACGTGAAACATGTTAAGGCACGACCAAACTATCCAATCTGCAAAAGGCGCAGCGGACGTCATTGGGTGAATGCCATAGGAAGACAGGAGCATGTCGTAGATGTGGGTCCAAGGAGCATCGAGCTCGGGATTGCCAAGTTTGTTTTATTTAAATATATGTTACGAGTTGTATGCGTGCACGATAAGCGTTTCTTTATTTGGTAATTGGATGTTCGGGTCGTATTAAAATTATTTAGATCGAGTCTTGTTGATATCATAGTGGCATAGTGGTTTGACTTATACGATTAATTGATAGTTGGAAATTTCGAGGACGAAATTTTTTAAGGAGGGTAGAGTTGTAACATCCTAAATTTGGGGCCTAGAAGAGTTGGGTTTTGAGTGCAGGATTGAATAGAAGAAAACTGAATAATTAGGAAGTTTTAAATATTATCGTTTCGAAAAAAAATTATTTTATTAAATTACCACTAGAAAATTTTCTTGTATTTATTATTACGGATATTTTAAATTTTTATGAAATTTTAATTAGTATTATGAGATAAAATTATTATTATTAGAAAAATATTCTTGTATGTATGTTTGAAAATTTTATGAAAATTATTATTATTTCTTGTATTATTGATATTTGAAATTTTTATTATTAGATATATTTATAAAATTATTATTATTATTGGAAAGGAAAAAAATATTAGTTATAGCATACGATTTTGGGATTTTTTTGGGTTTTTGTGATTTTAGTAAATCTTGAAATTTTCATGTTCTAAATATTGGAATTATGTTTAAATGTGTTAGTAGACCTTTAGAAGGCCCAAGACTAAGCTAAACACGGTAAAATATCAAGGTGGGATTTTTAAGTGAATAGGAGATTTGGTTAAGTGGGCTTTTAAGAAGAACTGCGTAAGTTATGACACAAATGAGCCTTTGGTAAAGTGGCTAAGTGGCGCCACTAGGGAGCTATGAAGGTGGCGTGTAAGTCTTTGGGGAAGACACAGGTTCGATTCCCTTTGTTGGCAAATAGGTGCATTTATTTTTTAGTGCGGGAGGGTAAGTGTTGGAGTTCGGTGGATTACGCTAGAGGAGAGTTGGATCGGTTTAATCTGCTTGGATTAAGGAGTGATAAGGGAGAGATTTAAGGGATTGGGATGAGGCTAGGAGTTAGCCGAATGGGGAATGAAGAGGAAAAATCGGCGGGGGATTATGAGGGTAGTATTTGGCACTTAGGGTATTGTTGGTGCCGTTTTCTTACTTTTTACACCTTAGGATTGTTCTTTTCTCTCTTTTCCTCTCTAGCGAAACTACCACCTCCCTACTCTTCTTCTTCTATTTTCTCTTCTTCAAACTATTCATCATACCTACTATTCATCAATCTTCTTTGCCGAATCCATAAAAGCGAAATCTGTGATCACTACTTGTGCCGATTTCTTCAAAGCTAGGTTCTCCTATATTCTTTTACTTTTATTAATTTACAAATTATCTTTTCTTAATCTCGGATTCCTAACCGCAATTCTACTTCAAGGTTGTAGCCCGCATTATCATCTCCTTCATCACACAAAAGCGAAAAACCATAGAATTGGGGGCTTATAGCGAAACTTGAACTCCGGAGTCGAGTTTTACCATCGTTTGAAAGATAAATCGCACCGATTAAGTGGAGATCAAAAAGGAGTAAGGGTAAGTGTTCATCATCTCGGATCTGGTTATATTTTACAAAGTTAGGAAAAGCCAAGTCCCTAAAATATAGAGAGGTTGTCGAATTGGGCATGTGGCTCTAAAGGTTTTTAAGCGGCGTTTTACATCAATGATTAGTGTCTTCTTAAGTGTTGGATTAAAGGCGTGGGTTGTTGGAGCAATCGGATTGAGCTAGTTACTGCTTTTGGCAAAGAAAGTAAGGTTTCAAAGGTTTTTAGGGATATGGTTCGATCATAGATAAGTAAGTTTTGGGGTTTAGTGATTATGGTTTGTAAATAAGAACTATGCTAATCAATTGTAGGACATCGGAAGTGATCTCAAGAGCGATCGTCATGAATCGGTGTGTACCAAACACCCTTCTTTAGTTCAATTAAAAAAAGCGAAATCTGAAATTCCGGCATTTCATGGTCATGTGGGTATGCGAATGCTCTCAAGTCATAGAATAATTGTTAGATCTGGAACCGCAAGGTGGTAAGCACGTTAAGCGTGACGTTTTAGCGTATTTCGGAAAAAGGGCTCGATGGGCCAAAATCGGGCCCAATGGGCTTACTGGACCAATATGGGTAAGAGATGGGCAAATTAGCTTTATTAGGTAGATGGTGGAATCAAATTGCATAAAACTGATAAAATTCTGAATTAGCTTGTGTAGAAGCGTAGATCACGAAATTACCCTAAAGAGCAAAATTACCGATATACCCCTAGGGTTTTAAATTGGTGAATCGCATGATTGATCAATGTTGTATTTTACATGATATGCTTTTATTAATATCTGTTGCATGGGGTTGGGGTATTAATGGAGGAAGTACTAAAAGTGGTTCATCCACGTCTTGGAGGCTTTGCCTCAATGATGAAATTTGAGCGACATTCTTTGCAAGCTGTGGTGTGTAGAAATTTGGGTGGGTTGAGATATTCCCCACATGGTGTGTAGGGTTGGTGCAGGCGGTGTAGCGGTTGGTGGGTTGAGTAGTCTCCCGGATGGGCTTGCATTCATTATTCTTGTTGTTACACATGTTCTTGAATCGGGCTTATGGGCCACACTGTTATGTTAAAAGGGCTAAGGCCTTGCTCAGTGATTCGAAAAGGGCTTGACCCTCTTGTGTCTTGTTATCTGAATAGGGCTTAGGCCCAATGGGCTCGAGCTGAATTGGGCTTTGGATGGGTTTCAGTATACCTTGAGTTTTCCCAAACTCACCCCCTTCCTCTTCCATCCTTGCGGTGAGCCCTAGAATTGGAGGACTTGGAGTCAAGGGATTCAGAGTGGCCATGAAGATTGATTGCCGATTTTAAATAAGTTTAACATTTATTTTGGATTATTTTATTATGCTTAAAGTTGTAATAAGGTCGCTCTTTTTAATTACTTATATTTTGGGGATTATTAAACTGGCTAGCACTAGGGTTCGTTTTATAAAATCTACTAGTTTTAAAAAAGATCACGATGACGCGCAAAGTTTCCGCAAAGTAAATGTTTTCCCAAGAAAAATAAATATTTTTAAGCAAACGATTTGCAACCTTAATCATTTTCTTAAGCTGGTCATAATCAAACGGTTTTCTCAAAATTATACGAGATGTTAGAGTGTGGCAATGGCGGTGTGCATGTCTAGGATTGGATCCGAAGAGAGCTTGGTACTTAAGCAGTCCGACGGACTCACCTCCTCTTCTTCCTGGTTTTCCGACCTGGTGCGCAGCTTCCATTCACTTTAACTTACTTTTAAAAGTTTCTTTTACAAAACCAACTCAGCTTTTCCAAACTAAGTGTTTTGAACGCATCAATGTGGCGCATCAGATCCGGTCATAACATCCAGGCCGGGTTTGGGGTGTTGCATCAGTGCTAGAATAACTATAAATATGTTTAGAGATTGAAGAATGGATTGAAAAGTAAAGTCAAAGCTAGAAAAGTATCAGATTGGCATAAGGATTATTGGAGTTATGCACGTTCCAGTTAGAGAAGAAATTTATTTTGATAAATCGAATTACTAAGGTACAAGGTCGAGAAAAGTGCAAATAAAAATTTATTCAGAACTAGTCTTCTTTAGTGAAAAGTAGTATGAAATTTGTGATGGTAGAAATAGTTGGGGAAATGATATCTGAAATGTGTAATATCTGAGTGTGACAGTTAAGGTTGGACAGATTTTAGCAGTTTCTTCTAAGATGTTCTATGTATTTATCCGTTCCCAGAAATATTTCTATGGTTATTGATCTTTTGAAGAAATTCTTCTTATATGGGGATGTTTTCTAATCCTGATGTTAAATGAAAGCATTGGTAGCCTGACTGGTTTATAATTTATATTGCTCTATTCCTTCGGGCATTCTATTATATTCAGCCTGATAAAAAAATTTATGAGAGAATATGTATGAAACTATGATTCTGTTTCTTCTACTTGATGCTCCATTTGATATGTATATATATGGGAAGATACATTGTTCTTGTTGCATTTGATTCCAGTGAGACTAAATGATGTTTTCTACTGGATTTCTTTTCTCTGAGGAATTATCGGGATCTTCTATATTTTTCTATGAGTTTGGTTTTCAATTTTTCGGCATAGTATCGTATCTTGGGTTTCTTTATTCTAGATTTCTTTATTCTGGGTTTTTCTATCTTGGATTTCTTTATTCGGTTTTCTTGTTATCTTTATTCCATAATTTGTCAACTATGACTCATGTTTGGAGTGCATTCTTCAGCTCGTGATAATCATGTCAAGTATGGCTATACTTCTGATTTGATTTGGGTGATGTGGTGATTTCAGTATTGGGATTTTTCTAATTTTCGTGTAAGGTTTGACAACAGTAAAGGTATAAGTGATAAAAGTGCGAGTTTCAATCTAAATGTAACACCCCTTACCCGTATCCAAGGCTGGAACAGAGTACGAGGCATTACCAAACTTAACAATACACATAGACGAAAACCGGGCCATAAAATTTCATTTAATTCAAAACTTTTCGAACACATGCATAACAAACAAAGCTAACTATATCATCACATCAAAACATAGGACATGGCACGATTAATTAAACTTATAAACCATAATGGATAAGGACCACATCTCATTATTTTATACGATAACTCAATGCGGATCGACACGTATGGTCAAAATCATAATAAAATACATATCACAAACCAACTTCCTATAGATGCCACTCACTTGATATTTCTAATATTTGAATTAATTTTCCCAAAAATGATAGTTTGATAGTGTGATTTTGCCTCCGACGATCTCCAACCCTGAGCCGACCTGCCAATACTAAGGAAATGGAGAGGATGGGTAAGCTTTACGCTTAGTAAGTTCATATGAAAATAATAAGCAATTACTACCATGTTTTTCAAGATAAAACACTATAATTGTACAATTACACATATTCAGGACAGGCTGTTTTCTCGAGTCCCAGTGTTAAAAAAAATCATATCTCAAGTTACAAAACTCGAAATCCAATTCCGTAAATTTTCTATGAAACTAGACTCATATGTATACTTAATAATTGTTTTTCTAGAATTTTTTATTAGGCCATTTAGTACAGTTTATTAGTTAATGTCTCCCCTGTTTTAGGGTATGACTACTCTGACCCCTGTGCACTACGAACCAAATTTCTCCCTGTATAGAATTCCAAGGACCATGTAATTTATTTCCCTTAAAATTAGATTCAATAAGGAATCCATGAATGTAAGGTATGACTCTCAATAATTGTTTTACAATTTATGGTGAATTTCTAAAGTCAGAAAAGGGGATCTCGAATTCATTCAGACCCTGTTTCACAAGAATTCAAATATCACACAATATAGAATTCTTTTGCTTCCCCAGTTTCTTTCATGTGAAAATAGACTCATTAAGATTTATTTCCATAATTTTTTTAAATTTAATTCAACTTAGACAATTTTTGGTGAATTTTCAAAGTCATGCACTGCTGCTGTCTAATATTGTTTTACTACTAAAGTTCACTTAATCCATTCCATTTTACCGAGGTTCGCTCAAATATTGAGCATATTACTCATAAATTCAAATAAACATATACTTGCACTTGTTCATCACATAATCACTTTCACATGTATTTTCATTTAATTGATTTCCCGTTGAACTCATCGGAATAATAACAAATACACAATTGCCTGCACATTTTCCCATTTCCACACTTGTAGCCGAAGCTATCTGGTAAGCATAGTATCCTGCACTTAGTACTACACATGCGACCAATAGTCTGGTACACATAGTAGCCTACACTTAGTACTACACATGTGATCACAGTTTTTGGGTACGCATATTAGACTACACTTAGTACTACACATGCGACCTCAGAATAGATCATTCGTATCATTTTTATTCCGAAGGTTCAATCGGGAAATTCCTCAGTGTAACACCCCAAACCCGGCCCAGACGTTATGGCCGGATCCGACGTGTCACATTGAAGTTTTTAAGAAAACCCATGCCTCTTTCAGCGTCCTTCTTAGTGTTTTAAAAGATAGTCTTCGCTAAGTTAATAAAGTGAATGGAAGCTGTGCACTCTTAGCCGACGCCCAACCCAAACGAGCACGCCATACAGCGAAAGGGATCAGCCAAGAAAGGTACCTTTACTCTCCTCATGGTTCCCTCTATTTAAAGCCAGCTTCGCATCCACTCTTATGTTAGCTTCCCGATGTGGGATCCCTCCAACATTAGAGTTTAAATTCAACACCAACTCTTGCCGCCCCCTGTTAGCAAAATAAATGCTCCTTGTTTGCCATGGGATTCGGACCCATGCCTCCCCTTAGATGCTCCACACGCTACTTGCCACTAAGCCACAAGGATTTTTGTGTCATATTTTATCCCCAATTAATTATAAGGTCTAAAGGCCAAAGTCCAGGTTCCCTTAAAAAAACCAAAATAAATTGCACGAGCCAAGGCTTGAACCCAGGCTCCCATACAACCTTAATGACGCCAAAACCACTAGACTACAAGCTTCCTTGTGTCATTTATTTAACACAATAATTTAAAAGCCCCCATCCAAGCATCCAGGTTTTTTTTCTCTTAATACCAAAATTTTTTCTAAAGCCCAAGTTTGAACCCAAGAATTCTCTAACACTTCTTAGGGTCATTAACAACCAAAGCAGACATTTAATTGTGTCATTTCATTGCACAATTAAATACCTATATACAACCTCTTTACGGACCCACACTCAAGGCCCAATACTTCTAGGCCCAAATTCGGGGTGTTACAATTCTACCCCCTTAAAGAAATTTCGTCCTCGAAATTTTCCACTCTCAGACTACACCACCACACTTCATTGCAAGACTCGATACTAATAATACTAACATACACCCAAAACATTTGTCCATCAGATCGGATAGATTTCATATGCAACCAATTTCTACATTTCCAAAACACACACCAAATAAATACTAAATCTAAATTCAAGCGTTACAGTTTACTCTAACTAGACAGTTCCAATATAGTGCTACTATCTATAGTGGTTTCTCAATATACCATTTCCATCTATAACAGTAAACAGAGTTAGAGAACTTACAAATTTGGTGTCAGAGACTCGGTGTGCCACACTTCCAGTAACATCTTTTCAGAAACAAGTCAAGTTTCGTTGATAAATTTCAGAACAAAATTTTAGAAAAACCCTTTTCAAACCCCAATTTCAAAAAAAAAACAACAATAATTTTCTGCTACCCATACCACAGCCAAGTTTTGCAACTTGGCTCTGATACCACTAAATGTAACACCCCAAATCTAGCCCAGACGTTATGGACAGATCCGACGTGTCATATTGAAGTTTTTAAGAAAACCCATGCCTCTTTCAACGTCCTTCTTAGTGTTTTAAAAGATAGTCTTTGCTAAGTTAATAAAGTGAATGGAAGTCATGCACCGGTAGGTAGCAAAGCAGAGGAGGCGAGCCATGAAGGCTGTTTAAGTACCAAGCTCTTGATTGGATCCAAACCTAGACATGCCCACAACTATTGCCACACTTTGGTGCTAGGTTAGGTTTTGAGAAAAATGAGTTGGAATTCATTTAAGTGGATATTTTTAATAAACCAATTAATTGTATCGTTACGTTATTTTGAAAACAATTATCATTTTGGAAATGCGCCCTAGGTCTAACTCATATTGTTATCAGAAAAATTAGGGTATAAAATAAAATAATCCCAGAAAAATAATTAAAATGGCCTTATTACAACTCAAAACCAAATAATAATATTAATAAGATAAAACTTATAAAAAAATAAATCGGCTATTTATTGCAATTAAAAGAAACAGAAATAGTAGTGTAGCCATCTTCGAGTCCCTCGCAGCTCCAACCCATCTAAGCTTAGGGATTACCTGATAGGAGACTGGAGTTAATCCACGCTCCGAGCACTCTTAGCCGACGCCCAACCCAAACGAGCACGCCATACAGCGAAAGGGATCAGCCAAGAAAGGTACCTTTACTCTCCTCATGGTTCCCTCTACTTAAAGCCAGCTTCGCATCCACTCTTATGTTAGCTTCCCGATGTGGGATCCCTCCAACATCAGAGTTTAAATTCAACACCAACTCTTGCCGCCCCCTGTTAGCAAAATAAATGCTCCTTGTTTTCCATGGGATTCGAACCCATGCCTCCCCTCAGATGCTCCACACGCTACTTGCCACTAAGCCACAAGGATTTTTGTGTCATATTTTATCCCCAATTAATTATAAGGTCTAAAGGCCAAAGTCCAGGTTCCCTTAAAAAACCAAAATAAATTGCACGAGCCAAGGCTTGAACCCAGGCTCCCATACAACCTTAATGACGCCACAACCACTAGACTACAAGCTTTCTTGTGTCATTTATTTAACACAATAATTTAAAAGCCATCATCCAAGCATCCAAGTTTTTTTTCTCTTAATACCAAAATTTTTGCTAAAGCCCAAGTTTGAACCCAAGATTTCTCTAACACTTCTCAGGGCCATTAACCACCAAAGCAGACATTTAATTGTGTCATTTCATTGCACAATTAAATACCTATATACAACCTCCTTACAGACCTACACTCAAGGCCCAATACTTCTAGGCCCAAATTTGGGGTGTTACACTCAGTTTTCAACATTTTACTAAATTGTCCGTAATCAATTTAAATTCATAATTTAAATCAAATAACCATTTGATAGGCAGCCACATTTCATATGATATCAAAATATAATAACATAAAAAGAATCGATAGATTATTTATGTACGAATTTACTCGAAGTGTCGATCTCACTATCCATAGTACCAATTGTCCATTCATAGTATAATAAGACACAACTCAAATATCAAATCAGCTTTTAAGAATTTACATAACATATATCATATATTTCATATATCACTTGTCATGTATCTTCATTTTCTTGCTTTTCATGTAACATTCTTTTATGTCATATTTCCACATCATAAACACCATTCCATCAACTTTTCCAATATATTAAATCATAAAATATATGCAATAATAGTAAGAAATATAATTCAAACATAACATTGCATTATTATTATCATACGAACTTACCTCGATCCAGAAACAACAATTTACCATTTTTGTCCATAACCTTGTATTTTCCCGATTTAAGCCCGAATCTCGATTTCCTTCATAATCGAGCTTGGAAGCTTGGAAACCCTAGCCATGGAGTCTCCCTTGGTATACACGTCCATGGTGAAGAAGATGAGCAAAATTGGCTTTTAATTTTGTATTTTAATTCATTTTACCCATAAATGACCAAAATGCCCTTACTACTAAAATTTCCAAAAATTCCATTCATATCCAATATTTGTCCATAAACTTTGAAATTGGTCAAATTGCTATTTAGGACCTCCTAATTAATATTTCAAAGTAATTTCATACTAGAAAATTCTAGAATGCAAGTTTTGCAACTTATTCAATTTAGTCCCTAACTTCAAATTAAGCACTTTATGCATAGAATTTCTTCACGAAATTTTCACACAATCATGCAATCATATCATAGACCTCAAAATAATCATAAAATAATTATTTCTATCTTGGGTTTTTGGTCACGAAACCACTATTCCGATTAAGCCCTAATTCGGGATATTACACCATATGCTGATACATTCTTCATTTATATCATACATGATTTGCAACACATATCAAGTAACTTACTTACCTTATTTCAAATAGGTAATAAGCTATCACAAACCTGATCACTTTAGCTCGTTTTTCACATTCAATCACAACTATCATTTCTTGTTGAACCATTCAGAATTGAATAGGAAACTCAGATAATCACATATATCGTACAATGCCAATGTCCCAGACGTGGTCTTACATGTAATCACATATCGATGCCACTGTCCCAGATAGGGTCTTACATGAATCAAATCCGATGTCGATGTCCCAGACATGGTCTTACACGTAATCACATATTGATGCCAACGTCCCAGACATGGTCTTACACGAGAACACATATCAAAAATCCTATGTCATGACATATGTATCCTAACTATTCCTAAGGTTTGTACCGGGCTTTCAGACATCGTAACTCGATCAAATCAAACTCGTACACATAGTTTCCAAGTAAATACACATCTGACTATCATATATATAAGCTCATAAAATTTAAATCAGCATTTTACATTCACATATATTCAAAATTTACAACATTTATTTGCTTATAAACTTACCTTGGACAACGAAAATCAGAACATGACGGCTAATCGACAACTTTGGTTTTCCCCCGATCCAAATCTGATTTCTTTGGTTCTTGATCTAAACATATTCAAATTAAGCTCATTCAAACATATTTTCACTCATTTTAGTCCAAAAAAATATAAATGGAAAATTACCATTTTACCCCTGACATTTTACACTTTTTACAATTTAATCCAAATTACACAAAACACAAAACATATAAAATTTGAGTACACCATCTTAGGCCGAATCTTCCTTATGTTCATACAAGTCCATACAATTCATTTATTTCACATTTTAGTCCCTCAATTTATTATTTTTTCAATTTATTCCTAATTACTTAAGATCATCAAAAATTCCAATACAAAACATGTTCATTCAAAACATATCTTTCATATTTCATCAACTAACATCACAAAGCTCAATTATTCATCAATGGCATAACTCAAAATATTCATCAAAATAAAAAAATTCAAGCATGGGCTTTGTACATTACACTGCAACATCTCAAAAACGTAAAAATTATCAAAAACCGAGCTAGTTACATACCTTGATTAAGCTTAACAATGGCTGAACTTATGAAAACCTTATTCTTTTTCTTTTCTTTAATATTCAGTCACCAAAATATAAACATATTTTATTTTATGTTTTATATTATAAACATATTATTACACATTTTACCTATTTACCCTTTAAAATTTAATAACTAAACCATATTCACTAAGGTCACAACCGTCCATATCATAATCTCATGGTCAAATTGAATTTTAAACACATCATATTACAAAGACAATCACAATTCAGCCCTTACACATTAAACCATCAAACGCGATTAAGCCATTTTTATTAAATCAAAACTCAAACGGCAAAATTAAAACACAAAAATTTCACAGATATAAATTCACACATAATAAACAAAGAAAATAATTTTAAAATATTTTTTGACTCAGATTTGTGGTCCCGAAACCACCATTCCAAATAAGGTCTAAATCAGGCTGTTACAACTCTCCCCCTTAGGGATTTTCGTCCCTGAAAATCTTACCGGTGAATAAGTTTGGATAGCGTTCTTTCATTGCATCTTCTAGCTCCCACGTTGCCTCTTCAACTCTGTGTTTATGCCATAGTACTTTCACTAACAAAATTTTATTATTTCGCAATTCTTTAACTCTATGAGCCAGAATACAAATCTATTCTTCCTTATATGTCATATCATACTTAATTTCGATATCTGACTGATTAATCACATGTGAAGGATTAGATCGATATCTACGAAGCATCAAAACATGGAATACATTATGGATCTTTTCTAACTCAAGTGGCAACAACAGTCTATAAGCAACTAGCCCGATACGCTCTATTATAATCTCATATGACCCAATAAATTTCGAACTCAATTTGCCTTTACGACTGAATCTGAATATTTTCTTCCACGGTGAGACTTTCTGAAATACTTTGTCCCTGATCTGAAACTTTTATCTTTTTGTTTCAAGTCAGCATACAATTTCTGACAATCTGATGCTGTTTTCAGACTTTCATGAATTACTTTCACTTTTTGTTCAGTCTCTCTAATCAAATCGACCCCGTGTATCTTGTTTTCACTGAGCTCAGTCCAATACAATGGTGCACGACATTTATGACCGTACAAAACTTTGTAAGGCACCATTTTGATACTCAATTGATAGCTATTATTGTATGCAAATTCGATCAGAGGTAAGTATCGTTCCCACGTACCTTTGAACTCGAGAATGCAACATCTCAACATATCCTCAAGTATCTGAATGATTAGATTCGACCGACCATCATTTTTGCGATGGAAAGCGATCTTGAAATGTAATTTCGTACCTAGAGCATCTTGCAATTTCTTCCAAAACCGCGATTTAAACCTCGGATCTCTATCCGAAAAAATAGAAATAGGTACTCCGTGCAACCTCACAATCTGAGAAACATACAATTCAGCTAGCTTACCACGCAAGTAATCTGTGCGAACTGGAACAAAATGAGCCGATTTAGTCAATCTATACTCAATAATCCAGATTGCATCTTTCTTGCTTGGTGTTAACGGTAAACCGGATACAAAATCCATCGTGACTCTATCCCACTTCCACCCAGGTATCATAATCGGCTGAAGCAATCCAGAAGATACCTGATGCTCAGCTTTTGCTTGTTGACAAATTAAACATTTTGAAACAAAGGTAGATATGTTTTGTTTCATGCCATGCCACCAATAAAGCTGTTTCAGATCATTATACATTTTCATACTAACCGGGTGAACAAATAACCGACTGCTATGAGCTTCATTCAAAATCAACTGAATCAACTCTGAATTTCTTAGAACACATATTCGGTTTCTGAACCTCAGACAACCTTCATCATCAACTCGAAACTCTGAATCAACATTCAAATCACATTGGTTCTGCTTTGCTAACAATTTATTATCAACTTTCTGAGCATCACAAATCTGTTGAATAAATAACGATCTTACTTTTAATTCAGCTATTATTAAACCATAATTAGACATAGCCATATGCGCATTCATTATACGTAAAGCAAACAGTGATTTTCAGCTTAGAGCATTAGCAACAACATTTGCCTTTCTCGGGTGGTAGTCAATCCCAAGCTCGTAGTCTTTTAACAGCTTTAACCATCGACGTTGTCTCAAATTCAGATCTTTCTGAGTCATCAAATATTTTAGGCTCTTGTGATCAGAATAAACATGGCATTTCTCGCCGAACAGATAGTGACGCCATATCTTCAATGCAAATACAATAGCCGCCAATTCTAGGTCGTGTGCCGGATAGTTCTTTTTGTATGGTTTTAACTGTCTCGAGGCATAAGCTATGACTTTGCCTTCCTTCATTAATATACAGCCCAAACCATTTAAAGATGCATCAGTATAGATAACAAATTCTTTCCCCGGTTCTGGCTGAACTAGCACTAGAGCTTCGGTCAAAAGGGATTTCAACTGATCAAAACTTTTCTGGCATTTTTCTGACCACTCGAACTTAACAACTCTGTAATAGCTTCATCATCGGGGTTGCAATCATAGAAAAAATTTTCACGAACCGTCTATAGTAACTAGCAAGTCCTAGTAAACTTTGGACTTCAGAAATATTTCTCGGAGGTTTCCAATCAAGTATAGCCGAAATTTTACTCGGATCAACTCGAATACTTGATGCTGATACAACATGCCCTAGAAAATTGACTTCACGTAACTAGAACTCACATTTACTAAACTTCACATACAACTATTTATCTCGCAAAGTCTATAAAACAAGTCTCAAATGTTTGGCATGTTTGGATTCATCACGGGAATAGATCAATATGCCATCTATGAACACAACCACAAATCGATCCAGATACTGTCTGAAGATCTAGTTCATCAAATCCATAAAAACAACAGTGCATTAGTAAGTCTAAAAGGCATAACCGGAAACTCATAATGTCCGTGCCTCGTTCAGAAGGCAGTCTTTGGCACATCGGAGTCTTTAACTCGCAACTAATAGTAACCTGATCTCAAATCTATCTTTGAAAACACTGTAGCCCTTTCAGTTGATCGAACAGGTCATCAATCTGTGGCAACAAATATTTATTCTTTATAGTCACCTTATTGAGCTTTCTATAGTCATACACATTCTCATAGTTCCGTCTTTCTTTTTCACAAATAAATTGGTGCACCCCAGGAAGAGAAACTCAGTCACGCGAAACCTCTATCTGTTAACTCTTGCAACTAAGCTTTCAATTCTTTTAATTTAGTAGGTGCCATTCTGGACAGAGCTATTGATATCGGAGTCATCCCCGACACTAACTCAATACCAAATTCTACTTCTCGAATAGGTGGCAAACTCGACAATTCTTCAGGAAACACATTCAGATACTCGCACACAACTGGTACAGTTTCAATCTTTCTTTCGGCCACTTTACCATCAAGCACATATGCAAAGTAAGCTTTACAACCCTTTCTCACATACTTTTGAGGTAACATCGAAGATATCACTGCCGGTAAACCATTCAGATTATTAGATTCAATCCAAATAATCTCATCATTCTACCACCGTAAATCAATAGTCTTTCTTTTGCAATTTACAATATCATTGTGCAAAGTCAACCAATCCATACCCAAAATTATATCAAACTCATCAAATTGCAACAACATCAAATCAGTCGAAAAACACGAATCTTGAATCATCAAAGGACAATTCTTACACACTTTGTCAACCAGAACACACTGGCCCAAGGGGTTTGATACTCTAATCACAAACTCAGTAGACTCAATAGCAAAAGTCTTACTAAATACTAAAGTCTCATGTACATAAGAATGAGCCAAACTAGGATCAATCAATGCAATTACACTAGTATCATAGAGAGTGAATGTACCAGTAATAACATCTGGGGATGAAGCCTCCTCACGAGCACGTATGGCATAAGCTCTAGTAGGTGCGCAAGCCTAAGATCTTAGTTCCTCTCTGACTGCTATTGCGGTCTACCTCGAGCTGACATTTCTGTACTGGATTTTGTTCGGCTAACCCAGGGAATTCATGAACGAAATGATCCATCGATCCAAATTTAAAATATGCCCAATTGTGCAGCCTACAATTGTCGAGATGTCGTTTACCACAATGTTTACACTTATGTTGATTTGATCTAACATTACCAACACTAGCTACTAAGGTAGTTCTCGAGCTCACAGGTGGTCTATCTCGATCACGTCTAGTATAACTTGCAGTAGCCTTTGAACGGCTAGAATCATCCCCGAATCTCTTTGATGCTGACTGAAATATTTTACCCGATGATCTTTTACGTGAATCTCTAGCTTCAAAGTCAGCTTTTCTTTTCTTTTTCCCGAGCTCTTTGGCTTTGCATGCTCGCTCAACCAGTACTACTAACTTTTTTATTTCAAGTATGCCAACTAGCAGTTTAATGTCTTCGTTCAACCCATTTTCAAATCTTTTACACATTATAGCTTCAGTTGAAACACATTATCAAGCATATCGACTGAGTCTCACAAATTTCCGTTCATATTCTGTAACAATCATGCGACCCTGTTTCAACTCCAGAAATTCTTTGTGCTTTTGGTCGATAAATCTCTGGCTGATGTATTTCTTACAAAACTCAGTCTGAAATAACTCCTAGGTCACCCGTTCTTTTGGAGCCACCGATACTAGTGCATTCTACCAGTGATATGCGATGTCTCGTAGCAAAGATATGGCACATTTCAAACATTCATCTAGGGTACAAGATAGCTCATCAAACACGTGGATAGTATTATCAAGCTAGAATTCAGCTCGCTCATCATCATCATCATTAGTAGCTCTGAATTCTTCAGCCTCATGTTTTCTGATTTTATCAATAGGGGGCTTATGCAATCTCAACGGATCAATTACTTGAGGTATAGCAGGTATCAGAGATGGATTAGTAGGGGTGGAGGTTGTTGTGCAGTCGAATTTGTCCGGATATATTCAATAAATCAGTCATTCATCATTTGGAAAAATACTTGTTTAGCCTTTCCCTTTTGGTTACTCGAAGTCGGTCGAGAATCAACCGGTGCTGTCCTTGTGCGGGAGCAGCCGCTATTCTCTCGACATCATCAACTATGGCTCTATCAGGATCCATTTACTATATGAAAACACATTTTCAATTGTCAGAAGTTATCACAGTATCGCAGTATATAATATGGCATGTATAGCTAGACTCACACATGTTACGTTAGTCCTAGAATCGACTAACTGTAGCTCTGATACTAATCAAATATAACACCCCTAACCTGTATCCATCACCAGATTCGATTACAAGGCATTACCAAACACTTCACAGCTTAAGAGAGTCATTCATTACTATTCATGTTTAAGGTAATATAAACTCAATTAGATGAATCATGTGTACATCTCCTTTATAGCGTTCAAATAATCAAATTATAACATAGATATTTACATGACAAATTCCATGTACAAACATTAAGACATTCTAACACATATATCGAATATATGCTAATGTATCTATTTAACTAGACAAATATCAAACAAACTATTACATTAATTATCGTTCAAACACATATGCAACTTTAATATATTACCATATAGCCGAACATAACTTTAATGCAACATATATAATGAACATTATAGCATATCTTTATGAACCATTAAATGAGCACAGAATACAACCCATTGTATACCTTATTTGCATGCTAAATTGCAAAAATAATAAATTGAGGGACTAAAATATGAAATAAATGAAATGTATGGACTTGTATGAACACTAGGAACATTCGACCTAAGTATGATGTGTGCAAATTTTACATGTTTTTGTGTTTTATGCAATTTGGACTAAATTGTAAAAAGTAAGAAATGTTAGAGGTAAAATGGTATTGTAACAGCCCGATTTAAACCCTAGTTGGAACGTTGGTTTTGGGACCACGAATCTGAGTCAGAAACGTATTTTAAAATTATTATCTGTGTTTAATTTGTGTGAACTTATATCTGTGAAATTTTCGTGCTTTAATTTTATCGTTGGAGTGCCCAATTAAATAAAAGGACTTAATCGCGTAAATTGAAAACTTGGTAGTTTATTGGATAAGGGTTAAATAGTAGTTGTTCTTTTAATGTGGAGGATTTATGTTGCAATTATCCCATTTATTAAATGAATGGACGGCATTAGGCATATATTATATGCTTTTGTTATAAATTTATAAAGGTTAAATGTGTAACTTAAGTATAAAGTTAATATATGTTATATTATAACATAAAAAAAATAAAAGCCATATATGTGTTTATATTTATGTTCTTGCCAAAACAAAAGAAAAGAAAAAGAAAACCTAGGTTCGGCCATTCTCAAGCTTGATTAAGGTATGTGTTTAGCTTGATTTTTGATAATTTTTACGTTTTTAAGATCGTTGCTAAGTTATCTACAAAACCCATGCCTGAATTTTTGGTATTGATGAATATTTTGAGTTATGCCATTATTGAAAGCTTGTGATTTTTGTTATTTGATGATGAAATATGAAAGATATGTTTTGGATTAACATGTTTTGTATTAGAGTTTTTGATGATTTTGAGTAATTAGGACTTAATTGCAAAAATCATAATTTAAGGGACTAAAATGTGAAATAAATGAAATGTATGGACTTGTATGAACACTAGGAGTATTTGGCCTAAGCATGGTGTGTGCAAATTTTGCATGTTTTGTGCTTTGTGCAATTTGGACTAAATTGTAAAAGGTGTAAAATGTCAGGGGTAAATTGGTAATTTAACCATTTATGTGTTTTTGGATGAAATTGATTGAATATTTGATCAAATAAGTTTAATTTATATTAATTTAGATCAAGAAAAGCGAAAATCGGATCTAGATCGGGGGAAAACTAAAGCTGTCAACTAGTTGTCCCGTTCTATTTTTCATCGTCTCAGGTAAGTTTATAAGCAAATAGATGTTAATTTTAGTTAAATGCAAACTATATATGCTGGAATGAAATTTGTGAACATATATTTACAATAACCAAATGTATACACGCTTGGCAACTATGTTTGTGAGTTCGATTCGACCGAGATACGACGATCAAAAGCCTCGTATGAACCTTAGGAATAGCTGGGATACATATGTCATGACATAGGATTTTGATATATGATGTGTGAATAAGACCATGGCATCAATATATGTGTGCGAGTAAGACCCTGTTTAGGACAGTTGCATCGATATGTGACTCCGATATATGTGTGCGAGTAAGACCCTGTCTGGGACAGTGGCATCGATATGTGATTACATGTAAGACCACGTCTAGGATGTTGGCATTGTACGATATGCATGATTATCCGAGTGTCCTATCCAATTCTGAATAGTTCATCAAGCAACGATAAGTGTGATCGAATGTGTAAATTAAGCTAAAATGATCAGGTATGAATTAGTTTATTTCCTAATTGAAATAAGGTAAGTAAGTTATTTGATATTTTTTGTAAGTCTTGTATGAAGTAAAAGAAGAATGTATGTGAACATGGTATGTGTATTCGGCTTTGTGAATAAATGATATGAAAATTATGGGATTGATTCTTGAATATGTATATATATGACCATGTATATTCGACCTTATAAGTAATTTATGTACATGATGTTATATTATGATTATTGAGCTTGTGCATATAGGTGTATTTATATTTGGTTATATAATGACATTTTGGTTTTGAAAGTTGAATAATAATTTGTTATTTTAATTATATGAGCATTTGGACAAGGTAGCATTTGTGTATGAAAATGTATTATTTATGAAATTTGTAAGTTTGAGACTAGTTGTGGTAATGATAATATAATTTGGTTTAGTTTAATTGAGTTGATTATATCATTGGGTTGTTTATTTGCTTATGACTTACTAAGCTATGCAAGCTTATTGTATGTGTTTGTGTTTGCCTGTTTTATAAATTTTGGAGTCGAGTTACGAGCTCGGGGATCGTCAGTAAATTCTATCACACTATCGACTATCTTCGCTATTTTATAAGCTGAATTTTCAAACCTATGGCATGTATAGGCTGGATTATGTTTTAAAATGTTGGATTTTGGTTATGTATAATCTAAGCCATGCGAAAATGGCTTAACTTTTATGTTTGAATTCAGTTATGTTGAGTATGGTTTATGTTCATCTTGGTTATAAAGTTACATGCTATGAATGTTTAGAATGTGAGGTAGGTACTATATGCCTTGAAAATGGTTGATAGTTTAGGATGTACATGTGGTTTTTTTGGTTAAGGTTGTGCATGGATAAAAGCATATGTGAATTTGGTTGTTATGTTTGATTTATGTGTTAATATGTGAATTGGCATTAAAGGATAAATGGTTATGTTCGAACATGGTAGGAGTTTATTATAATATGTTTTGTTTTGTAGATGGTTTAGTAATTAGGCTTAGTAATGGAATAAAATGTTGATGATATATATATGTGTGTGTATTCGAATGAGTATTAGTCAATTTGTTTCGGTTTGTAATGGAAATGTATATGCATATATTATGCTTGAATGGTTGATTAAATAGGTGTGATTGATGAAGATAAATAATAAATATTTATTAGGTATGTTTTGTTAGTTAAATGGATAGTTAATAAGTGACAAGTATATATTTGTATTTGGAAATACAAATGGTAAATTTCTAACTTAAGATTGAATGGTGGAATTGGTATGACTTTAATGATTAACTTTGATAGCTGAATAGGTAAGTAAATGAATTGAATATGTATTTGTAATTTTGTTATGAAGTTAGCATATTGATTTTGATATGTTAAATTTGAATATATGATAGTTAAACATAAATATATTTGATCATTTTGTGAAATTGATAATGCTGCTTATGTTAATGAAAAAATACCATGTGATATGTTTTATTTGGTTAAACATGCCCATGTACAGAATTAGGAAGAAAAATATTTGATTTTTACTTAGGTATTCGATTATCATTAAAGTGATGAACATATGATTCGTATATGCAATATAATTTATAATGAGTTATATGCTTTATATATATATGAATATGACTTGTGCTAATATAAGAATGGTTGGAACTATGCTTTTGTTCAGTAATGCCTTGTAACACCATTCTAGTGACGGATACGGGTTAGGGGTGCTAAATTTGATTAGTATCAAAGCTACAGTTTAGTCGATTCTAGGACTAACGTAGTGAGTGTGAGTCTAGCTATACATGCCATATTATATACTGTGATAGTGTGATGACTTCTGACATTTGAAAATGTGTTTTCGTATAGTAAATGGATCTCGACAGAGCTATAGCTAATGATGTCTAAAGTATAGCACCTGCTCCCGCGCAAGGGACAGTTTAACACCCCAAACTTGGCTCGAACATTATGGCCAGATTCGGCGTATCACATTGAAGTGTTTTATGGAAAACCTTGTTTTCATTGAAAACCCTTCCTTAAAATGAAAAACCTTAATTACTTTGTAAAGTCCCTTTTCAGTTGCAGAAGCTTTATCCATAACATAAGATTTATGAAAACTTGTCATTTAAAATTGAGTTGTGGAAATGTAGCATTTTGATAAACCGTAAATTATACACATTTTTACCCCATGTTAATGCATTTTATGGATGATTTCTCATTAGAATTGGTGAATTCGATGCTTCTAATGCTTTAATTTCATGTTTTATACTTAGGAGAGCATAGGAGAGCGAAAGGAATGAGAAACGGGCCAAAAACGGAGAAAATGGACCAAAGTATGAAATCAACACGGCCTGGACCTCCTCACACAGGCAGACCACATGGCCATGTCAATCTGGCAGAATTGGAGCACGGCTCACTCAGGCGTGTCATACGGGCATGTCCTTACCGAGCCCAAGTTGATTCCAATTCGGAAAAGGCCAATTTTGAGGGTTTTTAGGCATTCCAAAGCCTATAAATACACCCTAGAGGAAGAGAAAGAGGGAGACAGAGAATGGGGGTAAGGAATTACCCCAAGAAAGCCAATTGATCCATCTCAGAAGCCGGATTCATCATCAAGATTGAAGATCTCTCCTCAATTTCCCTTCAGGAGTTTTGGGTTTTCTTTATGTTTTGTATTCTTTATTCTTCAGAGATGTTTTCTTCTTTAGTTATGAACTAAATCCCCTAAATACCTAAGGGGAATGAAACCTAAGATGAATCTTGTTATTATTTTTTGAACCGTATGATAAATATTTGACTTGTTCTTAATTATGTGTTCTTAATTCTTGTTTTGATATCCCAGGATACTGATTCAAGACATGCTTTTACTCAGAGGAGGAATAGACCCTGTCTAAGAGTACTTTTTTCATAATTAAGTGGAGTTGATTGCGCGCCTAAAAATACGGTGACAAGATTTTGTCGGATTAGGTGAAACCTAATAAGGGGATCCATAGATCGAGTTAATGCAACCCTAGAGTGGTAATTAGAGAAAAGTCTCAGTTATTCAATCTAGGGATTAGACGTTATTAGTCTTGAATAGGGATAATAACATAGCTTAGGGATCTCTACGGAACAAGTTGAATGAATAACTCGTTCGATTCGGAGCCAGCATAACAAGTAAAGTCTAGGTGGATTTTTCCTTAGGTATTGTCTCAAGTCAATCTATTTTCCCAAAAGCAATTCCCCAATTCTTTTCTTTGTGAGTTCTTAGTTTAGATAATTAGTTAATTAAAACAAAACCCCATTATTCTTGGGCTAGATAATAAAAAGACAGTCATTACTAGTACTTTTGGTTCCCTTGGGTACGACATCCCGGTCTTGCCATTACTATACTATTGTTCGAGAGGTGCGCTTGCCTTTTCATCATGATAATAGTTAGTCTAGGTTTGATCTTCATTATAAATATTTATTACTTGTTACGAATCACGCGATTACATTTTTTTTAAAAAAAACTATGGTTTAGGAAACCCATGTTCAACTTCTCACAACATAATGCATAAAAATAATAATCCTAATTTGAACAATAACCAGAAGGAGGATCTTATTACATTCCAGTATGAAATAACTTAATAACTAAAAAACTATATGCTTTGAAAAAAACAAGTCCAAGTCGTCTTGCTAGCTGGCCACCTCGGAGTCCCTCCAACTGTCGAACCTTTTACTGAGCATCACCTGAGAAAAATAAAAGAGGGGCTGAGTTTTTGAAAACTCAGTGTGTACAACCCTCAAAGATTCTTAAGAAAACATCAATCACCATAATGTCATACATGCAATGCAGTGCAACCCACCCCAATAATCCAACAGCTACACACTAACTTTGTCCCCTGGTACACATCATGTGGGGATATAAATATCAACCCACCCATCCGATACACATCAATGGTAGCCCAGTTGCAGTACTACCTTCATTGCAGCAAGCTGCCAATCTCATATTGGGCTTAATAACTATCGGTGGATCTACAGTTATCAAGCAACCATGCGATCCTCATATACTTCCTCCGTTCCATAATTCCCAACCCATATGCAACCTAAATAGAATATCATATGTATGTAGCAGATATACATGAACATCCATAAGTCTTACATTCCACACATAGGGGTATTTTAGTCATTTTTGCCCTTAGGGGCATTTTGATAATTTCTCTTGTTATGGGTTTGTTACTTACCTTGGCCTATTAACAAGTCCCCGTTGGCTAAAGTGAACAGATACTATGCACCAGGTAGGATTCCAGAGAAGAGGAGGTGAGTCATTAAGACCGCTTAAGTACGAAGCTCTCTCTAGATCCAATCCTAGACATGCATATACCATTGCCACATATTAACCTTATGACTCATCCACGGTCGCAATTAACTAATTAAGTTTTATGTCTGTTTAAGCAGTTTCAGATACTAGGCCAATAACCCCCTTACAAAGCCCAACAAGTCTACATACATGTATATGGCCCACTAGGCCCAATCTCATTCATATGGTCCATTGGGCCCAAATCACATTCGTATGGCCCATTAGGCTCAAATCACATACATAGTCATGCTTTCATACAATTTCTCATCACTTAGTGTCAAGTTGCCAATTTCGCCTATTATGAGCCCTACAGCCCATCGGGCCCATTTATCCCACTCTGGCCCTATTAGCCAATACACGACCCAAGTCCATGGTATCGCCTATGGGGCCTCTGAAAACCTATCGGTTTCCCCTTACGAGTGTTTGCGCACTCGCAAGTCTATTGTAGCCAAAATTTTGACTTTTCGTTATTTCGACTTTTCGGCATTTTGGGATTTTTCGATCTACTGTGTGTGCAGTGTATATACACACCTGGTAATAGAACATGCTATGATCTCCCTAGCCATGAACCTACAATTGATGTTACTCAACAATTAATCACACATACTTATCGAATACTTTTACCAAAAGCTGAAATCTCACCTTAACCTTACCTGGAACGCCAAGCCTTAATGGCTTTTTCTTGCTCACTAATCACGAGCACTTCCCAGACCTGCATTAACCTTATCGTTAAAAACATAATGGGTGACTTATATCAAACATATGTCACCCTTTCCCATTAAAGCCTATTCGGCCAACCCTTACCAAAGTGAAGAACACTTACCAAAGTTTTAACACCTAGGGAGCAAATCGGCAGAGATCCAAAAGACT
Organism: Gossypium arboreum; assembly: GCF_025698485.1. Taxonomy (NCBI): domain Eukaryota; kingdom Viridiplantae; phylum Streptophyta; class Magnoliopsida; order Malvales; family Malvaceae; genus Gossypium; species Gossypium arboreum. The sequence continues at coordinate 33,922,121 of NC_069078.1, forward strand.
GAGGTTCGATGCTAATCCTACCAAAATCGATTTAGAAGGAGTGAGGGACAGGAGTAATCAATACTTAGCAAAACCGACTGAAAGAACAAAACACTTACACTAGAATTGGCCAAGGTAGAATAAGTAGTGGCAGCACAGAGGATATTCGACACAAAGAAAAAGAGCAATAGAAACCATTTACAACCAATGGTGAACCAAAAAAAAAGTATTGAGTAGGGGAAAGAATGGAAAATCGGCACAAAGTAAAGAAGGAAGAACTAGGAAATTTTGACTTTTTGATCCTTGGAGAGAAAAGTATTTTCTAGTAACAAGGAAAGGGATAATTAGGTATTAGCCTAGAATCTTCACATTCGGCACCTATATATAGTCTATAGCCGAATTTTCTATGCCCAAACTCCCAATTCGGCTCCACCTCTTCTTCATTCCTCATCTCCTAATTTTTCTCCCTGATAACACCCTAATCCCCTCCTCAAATTTCTCCTCTTATCACTCCCTACAGTGTTCATATCCAATGCCACCACTGACCATCTCTTAAGCAAAAATAAATCCTTCTTTTGAGCAATGAGGGATTCGAACCCCAAACCCCATTGCCCTGCATGTGACACCACTTGCCACTCCATCGCAAGGCTTTCTTGTGTCCAATTCCTCCTTCATTTATTCAAAAGCTCACTTACTTGCCATCAGGGTTCTTTTAATTATTAACCTATAATTTCCTTCACCCCTAAGTTCGAACCCAAACCTTAACCAAGACCTATTAACACATAAATAACACTTGACTAGGAATATTAAGCACACTTTTTATCAAAACCGAAGTAACAAGAAAAGTTAGGATTTTGGGATTTTTGGGGCGTTACAGACAGCATCGGTTGATTCTTGACCGACTTCGAGTAACCAAGAGGGAGAGGCTAAACAAGCCTTTTACCAAATGATAAATGACTGGTTTACTCAATATATTCAGACTAATCTGGCTGCACAACAACCGCCACCCCAACTAATCCATATTCGATACCTGCAATACCTCTAGTGAGTGATCTGTTGAGATTTCTTAAGCCTCCTATTGATAAAATCAGAAAACACAGGGCTGAAGAGTTCAGAGCTACTGATGATAATGCTGAGCAAGCTGAATTCTGGCTTGATAATACTATCCATGTGTTCGATGAACTATCTTGTACTCAGGATGAATGTTTAAAATGTGCCATATCTTTGCTTCGAGACACCGCATATCACTGGTGGAATACACTAGTATCGGTGGTTCTGAAAGAGCGGGTGAGCTGTGAATTCTTTCAGACTGAGTTCTATAAGAAATATATTAGTTAGAGGTTTATCGATCAGAAGCGCAAAGAATTTTTGAAGTTGAAACAGGGTCAGATGACTGTGACAGAATATGAGCAAAAATTTGTGAGACTTAGTTGACATGCCTGCTAGTGTGTTTTGACTGAAGCTATCATGTGTAAAAGATTCGAAGACGGTTTGAATGAAGACATTAAACTGCTAGTTGGCATACTTGAGATAAAAGAGTTCGTAGTACTGGTCAAGAGAGCCTGCAAAGCTAAGAGCTCGGGAAAGAGAAAAGAAAAGCTGATTTTGAAGCTAAAGATTCACGTAAGAGATCATTCAAAAAGTCATTTCAGTCGGCACCAAAGAAGTTCTGTGATGATTTTAGCCCTTCTAAGGCTAGTACAAGTTATTCTCGACGGTATCGGGATAGACCACCTGTGAGCTCGAGAGCTACCTCAGTAGCTAGTGTGGGTAATGTTAGATCAAAACAAACCAAGTGTAAACATTGCAGTAAACGACATCCCGGTAGTTGCAGATTGCATGATCGAGCCTGTTTTAAATGTGGATCGATGGATTATTATATTCATGAATGCCCAGAGTTAGCTGAAGAAAATATGGTACAGAATATGAGATTGGGTAACATTGCAGCTCGAGGTAGACCACCCGGAATACAGGCAATGTGAGTAGCAGTTAGAGAGGGACTAAAGATACAACAGTTAGATCTGAGGCTCGTGCACCTGCCAGAGCCTATGCTATTCGCAAACGTGAGGAGGCTTCATCCCCAGATGTTATTACTGGTATATTCACTCTCTATGATACTAGTGTAATTGCATTGATTGATCCTAGTTCGACTCATTCCTATATGTGCGAGACTTTAGTATTCAGTAAGACTTTTCCTGTTGAGTCTACTGAGTTTGTGATTAGAGTATGAAACCCCTTGGGCCGGTGTGTTATGGTTGAAAAAGTGTGTAAGAATTGTTTTCTGATTAGATTCGTGCTTTCTGGTTGATTTGATGTTGTTTCTATTTGATGAATTCAACATAATTCTGGGTATGGACTGGTTGGCTTTGCATGATGCTGTTGTAAACTGCAAAAGAAAGCCAATTGATTTACGTGCCAGAATGATGAGATTATTTGGATTGAATGTAATGATCTAAATGGTTTACCAGCAGTGATATCTTCAATGTTAGCTCAGAAATATGTGAGAAAAGGGTTGCAAAGCTTATTTTTCCTATGTGCTTAACAGTAAAGTAACTGAAAGAAAGATTGAATCAGTACCTGTTGTGTGCAAGTATCCGGATGTGTTTCCTGAAGAATTACCGGTTTTGCCACCTATTTGAGAGGTAGAGTTTGGAATTGAGTTAATACCAGGAATGACTCCGATATCGATAGCTCCTTATAGAATAGCACCTACTGAATTAAAAGAATTGAAAGCTTAGTTTCAAGAGTTGACATCTAGAGGTTTCACGCGACCGAGTTTCTCTCCCTAGGGTGCACCAGTTTTATTTGTGAAAAAGAAGAATGGAATTATGAGAATGTATATCGACTATAGAAAGCTCAACAAGGTGACTATAAAGAATAAGTATCCGTTGCCATGGATTGACAATCTGTTTGATCAACTGAAAGGGGCTATAGTGTTTTCGAAGATAGATTTGAGATCAGGCTACTATCAGTTGCGAGTTAAAGACTCTGATGTACCAAAGACTACTTTCCGAATAAGGTACGGACACTATGAGTTTTTAGTTATGCCTTTCGGACTTACTAATGCATTTGATATTTTCATGAATTTGATGAATCGGATCTTCAGACAGTATTTAGATCGGTTTGTGGTTGTGTTCATAGAAGACATTTTAATCTATTGTCGTGACGAAACCAAGCATGTCGAACATCTGAGACTTGAGTTGCAGACTTTGTGAGATAAACAGTTGTATGCAAAGTTCAGTAAATGTGAGTTCTAGTTACGCGAAGTCAGTTTTCTAGGCCATGTTGTATCAGCATCGTGTATTTTGGTTGATCCGAGTAAAATTTCAACTATACTTGATTGGAAACCTTCGAGAAATGTTTCTGAAGTCTAAAGTTTTCTGGGACTTGCCAGTTACTATAGGTGGTTCGTGAAAGGTTTTTATATGATTGTAACCCCGATGACGAAGCTATTACAGAAAGATGTTAAGTTCGAGTGGTTAGAAAAGTGCCAGAAAAGTTGTGATCAGTTGAAAGCCCTTTTGACCTAAGTGCTAGTTCAACTAGAATCGGGTAAAGAATTTTTTATTTATAGTGATGCATCTTTAAATGGTTTGGGCTGTGTTTTAATGCAGGAAGAAAAAGTTATAGTTTATGCCTCGAGACAGTTAAAGCCACCTAAAAAGAACGATCTGACACACGAACTAGAATAGATGCCTTAGGTACGAAATTACATTTCAACACTGCTTTCCATCAGCAAATAGATGGCCAGTCTGAACGAATCATTCAGATACTTGAGGATATGTTGAGATGTTGCATTCTCGAGTTCGAAGGTACGTGGGAACGATACTTACCTCTGATTGAATTTGCTTACAATAATAGCTTTCAATCGAGTATCAAAGTGGCACCTTACGAACCTTTGTACAATTGTAAATGTCGTACACCATTAAATTGGATCGAGCTCAGTGAAAACAATATACAAGGAGTCAATTTGATCAGAGAGACTGAACAGAAAGTAAAAGTGATCCGTGAAAGCTTGAAAACAATGTCAAATCGTTAGAAATCGTATGCGGACTTGAAACGAAAAGATATAGAGTTTCAAATCGGGGAAAAAGTCTTTTTGAAAGTCTCACCATGGAAGAAAATACTCAGATTCGGTCGTAAAGGAATATTGAGTCCGAGATTTATTGGACCTTCTGAGATTATAAAGCATGTTGGGCCAGTTGCTTATAGACTACTGTTGCCACCTGAGTTAGAAAAGATCCACAATGTATTCCATGTTTTGATGCTTCGTAGATATCGATCTGATCCCTCACATGTGATTAGTCCATCAGAGATTAAGATTAAGCCCGATATGACATATGAAGAAGAATCGATTAGTATTCTGGCTCTCAAGGTTAAAGATTTGCGAAATAAGAAAATTCCACTAGTTAAAATACTGTGGCATAAACACGGAATTGAGGAAGCAACGTGGGAGCCAATGGATGCAATGAAAGAGTGTTATCCGAACCTATTTACCAGTAAGATTTTCGGGGACGGAAATCCCTAAAGGGGGAGAGTTGTAACAGCCCGATTTAAACCCTATTCAGAACGATGGTTTTGAAACCACGAATCCCAGTCAGAAAAAATATTTAAAATTTATTTTCTGTGTTTATTATTTGAGAATTTATATGTGTGAAATTTTTGTGATTTAATTTTGTCGTTTGAGTGCCCGATTTAATAAAAAGGCTTAATCACATAAAGTGGAAATTTGATGTTTATTTTTAAAAGGGTCGAATTGATGATGTCTTTCTTATATGAGGTACTTATGTTGCAATTAGGCCAATGATTAAATGAGTGGACGGTAGTGACCTTATATATAATGGTTTTATAATTTTATTATAAAGGTTATATTTGTAAATTAATTAATAAGTTATATGTTATCATAAAAAATATAATTAAAAGCCAATGTTTATATTCTTATTTTCATGACCAAAAAAAATAAAGAAAGAAAATAAAAGAAAGCTAGGGCATTCGACCATTGTTGAGTTTGATTAAGGTATGTAACTAGCTTGATTTTTGATAATTTTTATGTTTTTGAGATCGTTGCTATGTTATCTACAAAGCCCATGCCTGAATTTCTGATTTTAGTGAATATTTTGAGTTATTCCATTGATGAATATTTGAGTTTTGTGATGTTAGTTGGTGAAATATGAAGGATATGATTTGGATTGATATGTTTTGTATTGGAATGTAACATCCCGAAATAGGGCCTAAACAGAATAGTGGTTGCAAAACCATGAATCCGAGGTCAGAAAGAATTGATTCCGATTAAGTTTTAAGGTTTATTCATTGATTGAATAATTGTGTGAAAAGTTCGTGAAGAAATCTTATGTATAAGTGCCTAATTTGATAATTAGGACTAAATTGTAAAAGTAGCAAAATGTGTGCTCTAGATAATAAATGGGATTTAATTGAAATGGGTTCTTAAATTAGAGGTCCTTAGTTTGTAATTAGACAATTATATTTAAGTTTGGACAAAAATGGGCAAGAATAGGACAAATTTGAAAGAAAAGCCTTTAAGGGCATTGTGGTCATTTAGTAATTAAAAGAATTCAAAAGGGAAAATAAAGCCAAAATTGGTCCATCTTCTTCATGGAGCCCAAATATAGCATGGGGGAAGCCATGTTTAGGGTTTCCAAGCTTTCCAAGCTCAATAGTAAGTCTGTTCTAGTCTCGTTTTTAATGTTCTTTATGTTTTTTGAGTCTCGGTAACTTGATTTAGCTTATTCTAGCAATAATTCATGCTAGGGTTCATATTTGGAAAACTACCCATAGGTTAAATGTGTTTATTTTGATGTTTTATGGTAGAATATGAAGCTTGAAATTATGTTAAACAACTTTTGCTAAGCGATTTTAAGTGAAAACGAGTAAAACGACATAATCGGTAAAAATACCTAATGTTCATAAGTACATGATAGAGTGGGAATTTGATGTTGCCATAGACGGAAAAAATGTTCAGCGTGTTATAAAACATAATAAAAATGGATAAATTTTAATTTTTGAGCTTAGGGGAAAATTGTGACAGCCCAAAATTGACCCTAGTCGGAAGGTGGTCTCGGGACCACAAAACCGAGGCATAAAAATAATTAAAAATTTATTTTGATGCCTGTAATATGTGTGTGCTCATGTATGACATTTTATGATGATTGATTTAGTGTTATAAGGGTGAATTCCACAAGAAAGGACTTAGTAATGAACTTTGAAAGTATGATAGGGAAATGTGTGATGACTAATTAAAGCATGCATGCAAAATAATGGACTTGCATGTCAAATTCCCCCTTTTATAGGTGGTGGCCGGCCATGACAAGGGAGGATGGGCTAAACATGTCATGAAACATGTTTTGTTGGTGCATTAGGGTGAAATAATAAACAAAGGTGTATGGGTGATAAAAAAGGAAAAAAAAATGTGTGTGAGTGTGGTAATCCCCCATTGCCGTGAGTTGTAGAGAAGGAAAGAAAAAATTTTGTTCATCCTTTCTTTGAGCCAAAACTAAGGAAGAAGGAGGATTTTTGCTTCATGCTTGGTTTGGAAGAGATCTAGAAGGAGATTTGGCTAAGTTTGCATCAAGATTAAGGTATGTATGAGGTTGTGTTAGGAGTTTCATGCATGTTTTGGTTGCTAACTTGATGTGCATGTTAGCCATGGCTCAAATCTTTGTTAAGCCATGGAAATGGTATTTGGCCAAAGTTGTTATGGTGATAAAGCCATTCCATGCTAAGTGTGAAGCTTGATGATGATGCATGCAATGATGGATTGTCTACTCTTGAGTAAGATTTTGAGCTTTCTTTTTGTTTTATCATGATTGAAGTTGAAAAGGAGCATGATTGTCATATTCGCCATGATGCATTCATGAGCATGGTTCATGCTTCTTGCATGTTAGTTAAAATTTGTGTTTTGGATGGCTATGGACACCTTGAAATTCGGCCATGCTCATATATGTATATATATGTTTGCACATGATGTTTTGGTTATGAAGGAAGTGATGAATAAGTTTGTTTAAAGAAGAAGATGTTGAAGAATAATTGTGAAATTGTAAGCACATTCGCCTAGCACACATATGAGTGCTTGATGCTATATTGTAAGTTTTGAGCCACAATATGCAAAGCATTAACTAGTAAAATGCATGCTGTTTTTGTGTGGTATTAAGTGCATAATTGGCCTCAACATGGACAAGTATATTCGGCCTTGGGTAGCCTATTGAAGGCCTTAGCTTTTCCTTGATGCTCGAATAAATTGTATTGAATTGCTTGATGTAGTATAAAATGTGCATGACCATTGTGTATTCAAGCTAAAGGGTGGCCATATGACCATTTAAATTCCTTGTCATATTCGCCATAAGCTAGCACAATGAGGTTTTGATAAATTGAATTTGTTTGAATTAGCTCAAGAGCTAAGAGGGCCACAATTGGACAAGGGAAGGAAAAAGTAATCGAATAGCCGTAAAAGGCGTTCGACAACATCCGAGTAAGTCCTCAAGAAGTGACCTTACTTGAATTATGTGGAATGAAATATGGATGTATTGATTATTGATTTATGTGTGTATGAGTATTCGAATGATACCCGGCTAAGTCCCGAAGGCGATTATGTTAGTGATTATAATTGTGTTTGAGCCTTAGTAACGAAAATAAATATGTATGTCCAATGATTATTGATGTAAGTCTGCATGAGAAATTGAATGATATCCGGGCTAAGCCCAAAGACAATTATGCTGGAAATTATAACCGGTTAAGACCGAAGGCAATTGTGCTAGTGGCTACATCCGGCTAAGACCAAGGCATTCGTGCGAGTCATTCTATCCGGCTAAGACCGAAGGCATTTGTGCAAATCGTGATATTCGGGTTAAGTCCGTTGGCCTTGGTGCGGGTTACCATAACCGGCTATGTCCCAAGGCGATTGATCGAGTAGCGACATCCGGTTAAACTCGAAGGTATGTGATTTGAAAATTATAAGCTTGCTGGAAAATTTCAGCTAATGCACTTGTGAAATTTCCCAATGACAAGGTAAGTGCGGTGTGTGCTTTGCTGCGCTAGGAGTAAGAGTGTGAATATCCGCTCCTATGATGGAACGAGTTATCGGCCTTAATGAAGCCGTTATTTGTGTATGAACATAAGAGTTGGGATGGTGAAGTAAGTATGATTATGTGAATGTGCATTAATGAAATGATGCATTTAACTATGTGAATGTATTGCTGTAATTAGAGTTGATTATATTCCTTGAGACTTACTAAGCATAAAATGCTTACTCGTTGCTTTGGCTCTCGGTTTTCTAGATTTATTTCGATAGCAATCGGATTCGGGATCGTTGAAGTCAAGTCATCCACACTATCAAGCCCCCATTTTGGTATAAATTCTTGGTTGAACTTGAAATGGCATGTATAGGACTACCCTTGTTGGTTTAAATATGTTATGATGTATATGTGTACGGCCATGCGAAAATGGCTCGTAATAGTGAAGTATCAACTTAAACTATTTGCGGTTTGTATATATATATATGGTGTCATGATGTGACTATGAATTGGAAATGGGAATGTTGGTCACATGATCAGCCATTGGCATGGTTAAAATGATCATATGTGGACCTATGTAAGGCAAGACTAGTTGGTTCATGGAGACTACAAAATAGGTAAGACCTACCTTAAAACAGATGCTGCCAGCTGCAGTAACGTGAATGTGAAAAATCACCAAAATTTGTAGGAATGGTATTAAATAGTGAATCAGCTATTTAAATGAACATTGATGAGTCTATTTTCATATGGAAGAAACGAAATGGTCATAGGAGTTACATGTTAAGAGATATTAAAGCTATTGTGAGACAGGGCCAGAACGGTTTCTGGGTTCCCTATCGCAACTTTAAAAATTTACTATAAATTATCCAGAAAGAATTAGGAGACATACCTTATATGTACAGATTCCATTTTGAGTCTAGTTTCATTAGAAACAAACGGCACCAGCATTAAAGCCCTGTACAGAGAGATATTCAAGTTATACCGCGCGAAGGTCAGAGCAGTCGATCCCTGTAATATGGGTGACTTTAACTAATAAACTGTACCAATTGGCCTGACCAAAAATTCTAGAAATAAATCCATGGATGGATATATGAGTATAAATTCAGGGAAAATTTACGAAACCAGTTTCCGAGTTTTGAAACTCGAGATATGATTTTTAAGGCGACAGTGACGCAGTTTTTCCAGCCTGACTGGAAATGTCCAATGGATGGGCAAAACAAGTGAACTTGGCTTGCTAACCCCTCGTGTCCGACACCGGCGATGGTCTCGGGTTCGGGTGTTACAATTTATTGGTATCGAGCCACGGTTTAGTCAATTCTAGGACTACCGTGAGGTGTTTGGGGTCTAGCTATACATGCCATTAAATGATGAATCGATAGTGTGGTGATTTCGACAATTTGACTTTGAGTTTGTTTATAGCAATGGATCCGATCCCAACCGAGCAATAGCTGATGATGTGGAGAGTGTGGCGCTGCTCCTTACAAGGGACAGCGCCATGGACTCTCAACCTATGGCCAGCAATCCGAATGATGAGGCTAGGCAAGCCTTTTATAGTGTGATGAACGAATGGTTTAATCAATACATTCGAACTAACACGGTGTCCCACAACCTCCATTCCCGACAAATGCAACCCCGCACCTACAATACCTCCGTAATCTGACCAAATAAGGTCAAGTAAGCCCCAGTCGATAGGATTCAAAACATGGGGCCACTGAATTTAAAGCTACGGATGATGATGATGCCGAACGAGCTGAATTTTGGTTGGACAACACTATCTGGGTGCTTGATGAGCTATCTTGTACACCGATGAGTGCTTAAAGTGTACCATCTCCTTGCTACGTGATTCCACCTACTATTGGTGGAGTACTCGACTTCGTGGTACCTAGAGAGCAAGTGACTTGGGAATTCTTTCAAACCAAGTTCCAAAAAAAAAAAAAAGTATATCGATCGAGATTCATCGACCAAAAGCGAAGGAATTTCTTGATCTTAAGCAAGGTTCTATGTCGATTCTCGACTATGAACGAAAATTTGTGAGGCTTAGCCGATACACGCGAGAATGCATTTCGTCCAAGCTATTATGTAAACGCTTGAGGATGGGTTGAATGATGATATAAGGATGTTCGTTGGCATTCTCGAAATACGAGAGATCGTAGTACTTGTTGAGCGAGCTTGTAAAGTCGAAGAGCTTAGAAAGGAGAAACAAAAGCTGATGTGGGAACCGGAGAATTCGAAGAGGTCCTCGAGAAAGTCTCTTCAACAGCAATCAAGAGATTTCGAGATGATGTGAACCGGTCTAGAGGTGCTTTGGGCTTTTCTAGACGAGGACGCGATCGACCCCTGTGACCACACGAGTCACTTGATCGCCAGATGGTGGAAATGATCGCCGAGAGAGGCGAGTGTCAACATTGTGGCAAATGGCATTCGGGAGCTGTTGGTTTCGTGATCGCTTCGCTATAAGTGTGGATCGGCCGACCACTTTAGGAAGGATTGCCCGAGGATGCTTGAGCAGAATGTGAGTCGAGTGGAAACTCGGGTGCTACCATTTGCCGAGGTAGGCCACCTAGAAATATGGGCAATGTCGTTGGCGGTCGAGAGGATCTAGAGATGCTACCATCGATCGAGGTTCGAGCTTTTGGGGCTTGCGGTTATTACCGACGATTTGTAAAGGCTTCTCAACGATAGCCACCGATGACGAAGCTACTCCAAAAGGAAGTTAAGTTCAATGGATGGCGAAATGCCAAAAAGTTTCGATCAATCGAAAACTTATTTGACTGAAGCCCCAATTCTAGTGCAACCCGAGTCCGGCAAAGAGTTTGTCATCTATAGCGGCGCCTCTCTACTTGGGTTAGGTTGCGTATTAATGCAAGAAGGTCGAGTTGTGGCCTGCGCGTCGAGGCAATTAAAGCCACATGAGAAAAATTATCCGACTCATGATCTCGAATTGGCCGCCATCGTATTCGCCTTAAAGATTTGGCGACATTACTTATTTGGTGAAAGGTGCCATGTATACTCGGATCACAAAAGTCTCAAATATTTGATGATCCAAAGAGACTTAAATCTGCGACAAAGGCGTTGGCTCGAGTATTAAAGGATTACGAGCTGGTCATTGACTATCACCCGGAAAGGCGAATGTGGTTGCGGATGCCTTGAGTCGTAAATCATTATTCGCTTCTGACGATGAATGTGCACTTGTCTGCTCGATCCGATAGTGTGTTAGTAGTTGAATTGAAAGCCAAACCACTATTGATACATCAAATTCGAGAAGCTCGTAAAGTCGACGACGAGTTGGTCGCAAAAGCGAAATTGAGTGTGTTCGAACAAGGATTCGAGTTTCAAATCGATGATGACGATTGTTTGAGGTTCAAAAGTATTCGTGTGTTCCAAAGAATTGAACTCATTTCGATAATTCTGAATGAAGCCCATTGTAGCCGAATGGCAATCCACCCGGGGAGTACGAAGATGTACAATGATTTGAAACGTCGGTTTTGGTGGCATGGTATGAAGCGAGACATCTCCGACTTTGTTTCGAGATGTTTAATATGTCAACAAGTGAAAGCGGAACATCAGGTGCCTTCAGGATTACTTCAGCCAATCACGATACCCGAGTGGAAATGGGATCGAGTCACAATGGACTTTGTATCCGGACTGCCATTGTCAGCAAGTAAGAAGGATGCGGTTTGGGTCGTGGTAGATCGATTGACTAAGTCGGCCCACTTTGTCCCCGTACGTACGGATTTTTCAATTGACAAATTAGCTGAATTGTACGTTTCTCAGATTGTGAGATTACACGGGGTGCCTATTTCCATCGTGTCGGATAGAGATCCGAGATTTACCTCGCGATTTTGGAAAAAGTTGCAAGAAGCTTTGGGTACCAAGTTGCATTTCAGCACCGCCTTTCACCCCCAAACCGATGGTCAATCCGAGCGGATAATTCAGATACTTGAGGATATGTTAAGATGTTGCGTCCTCGAGTTTAGTGGTTTATGGGAACGGTATTTGCCGTTGATTGAATTCGCTTACAACAACAGCTTTCAATCAAGTATTAAGATGGCACCCTACGAGGCCTTGTACGGTCGTAAATGCCGTACACCATTGTTTTGGACTGAGCTCGGTGAAAGCAAGATTTTCGGGGTGGATTTGATTAGGGATGCTGAATGAAAGTGAAAGTAATCCGTGAAAGTCTAAAGATAGCCTCCGATCGTCGAAGTCGTCGCAGACACAGGCGTAAGGATATCGAGTATCGTGGGTGATAAAGTGTTTCTCAAGGTATCGCCTTGGAAAAAGATACTCGATTCTACCGTAAGGGCAAGTTGAGCTCGAGGTTCGTTGGGCCATATGAGATATCCGAAGCGAGTCGATCCGATGGCATATCGTTTGATTTTGCCCCGAACTCGAAAAGGTTCACGATGTCTTTCACGTTTGATGCTTCGACGCTATAGATCCGATCCATCGCACGTGATTAGTCCATCGAAATTGAAATTCAAGCTAATATGAGTTATGAGGAAGAACCGATTCGTATCCTATCACGAAAAGTGAAAGAGTTGTGAAACAAGCGGGTTCCGCTAGTAAAAGTGTTATGGCTCAAGCACGGGATAGAAGAAGCTACTTGGGAGACCGAGAACTCTATGAAAGAGCAATATCCAAACCTATTTACGGTAAGATTTTGGGGACGAAAATTTCTTAAGTGGGGAGAGTTGTGACAGCCAAAATTGACCCTAGTCGGAAGGTGGTCTCGGGACCACAAAACCGAGGCATAAAAATAATTAAAATTTATTTTGATGCCTGTAATATGTGTGTGCTCATGTATGACATTTTATGATGATTGATTTAGTGTTATAAGGGTGAATTCCACAAGAAAGGACTTAGTAATGAACTTTGAAAGTATGATAGGAAATGTGTGATGACTAATTAAAGCATGCATGCAAAATAATGGACTTGCATGTCAAATTCCCCTTTTATAGGTGGTGGCCGGCCATGACAAGGAGGATGGGCTAAACATGTCATGAAACATGTTTTGTTGGTGCATTAGGGTGAAATAATAAACAAAGGTGTATGGGTGATAAAAAATGAAAAAAAATGTGTGTGAGTGTGGTAATCCCCCCATTGCCGTGAGTTGTAGAGAAGGAAAGAAAAAATTTTGTTCATCCTTTCTTTGAGCCAAAACTAAGGAAGAAGGAGGATTTTTGCTTCATGCTTGGTTTGGAAGAGATCTAGAAGGAGATTTGGCTAAGTTTGCATCAAGATTAAGGTATGTATGAGGTTGTGTTAGGAGTTTCATGCATGTTTTGGTTGCTAACTTGATGTGCATGTTAGCCATGGCTCAAATCTTTGTTAAGCCATGGAAATGGTATTTGGCCAAAGTTGTTATGGTGATAAAGCCATTCCATGCTAAGTGTGAAGCTTGATGATGATGCATGCAATGATGGATTGTCTACTCTTGAGTAAGATTTTGAGCTTTCTTTTTGTTTTATCATGATTGAAGTTGAAAAGGAGCATGATTGTCATATTCGGCCATGATGCATTCATGAGCATGGTTCATGCTTCTTGCATGTTAGTTAAAATTTGTGTTTTGGATGGCTATGGACACCTTGAAATTCGCCATGCTCATATATGTATATATATGTTTGCACATGATGTTTTGGTTATGAAGGAAGTGATGAATAAGTTTGTTTAAAGAAGAAGATGTTGAAGAATAATTGTGAAATTGTAAGCACATTCGCCTAGCACACATATGAGTGCTTGATGCTATATTGTAAGTTTTGAGCCACAATATGCAAAGCATTAACTAGTAAAATGCATGCTGTTTTGTGTGGTATTAAGTGCATAATTGGCCTCAACATGGACAAGTATATTCGGCCTTGGGTAGCCTATTGAAGGCCTTAGCTTTTCCTTGATGCTCGAATAAATTGTATTGAATTGCTTGATGTAGTATAAAATGTGCATGACCATTGTGTATTCAAGCTAAAGGGTGGCCATATGACCATTTAAATTCCTTGTCATATTCGCCATAAGCTAGCACAATGAGGTTTTGATAAATTGAATTTGTTTGAATTAGCTCAAGAGCTAAGAGGGCCACAATTGGACAAGGGAAGGAAAAAGTAATCGAATAGCCGTAAAAGCCGCTCGACAACATCCGAGGTAAGTCCTCAAGAAGTGACCTTACTTGAATTATGTGGAATGAAATATGGATGTATTGATTATTGATTTATGTGTGTATGAGTATTCGAATGATACCGGGCTAAGTCCCGAAGCGATTATGTTAGTGATTATAATTGTGTTTGAGCCTTAGTAACGAAAATAAATATGTATGTCCAATGATTATTGATGTATGTGTGCATGAGAAATTGAATGATATCCGGCTAAGCCCGAAGACAATTATGCTGGAAATTATAACCGGTTAAGACCGAAGGCAATTGTGCTAGTGGCTACATCCGGCTAAGACCAAGGCATTCGTGCGAGTCATTCTATCCGGCTAAGACCAAGGCATTTGTGCAAATCGTGATATCCGGGTTAAGTCCCGTAGGCCTTGGTGCGGGTTACCATAACGGGCTATGTGTCAAGGCGATTGATCGAGTAGCGACATCCGGTTAAACTCCGAAGGTATGTGATTTGAAAATTATAAGCTTGCTGGAAAATTTCAGCTAATGCACTTGTGAAATTTCCCAATGACAAGGTAAGTGCGGTGTGTGCTTTATGCTAGGAGTAAGAGCGTGTGAATATCCGCTCCTATGATGGAACGAGTTATCGGCCTTAATGAAGCCGTTATTTGTGTATGAACATAAGAGTTGGGATGGTGAAGTAAGTATGATTATGTGAATGTGCATTAATGAAATGATGCATTTAACTATGTGAATGTATTGCTGTAATTAGAGTTGATTATATTCCTTGAGACTTACTAAGCATAAAAATGCTTACTCCGCTGCTTTGGCTCTCAGTTTTCTAGATTTCGCTCAATAGCAATCGGATTCGGGATCGTTGAAGTCGAAGTCATCCACACTATCAAGCCCCCATTTTGGTATAAATTCTTGGTTGAACTTGAAATGGCATGTATAGGACTACCCCTTGTTGGTTTAAATATGTTATGATGTATATGTATGCGGCCATGCGAAAATGGCTCGTAATAGTGAAGTATCAACTTAAACTATTTGCGGTTTGTATATATATATATGGTGTCATGATGTGACTATGAATTGGAAATGGGAATGTTGGTCACATGATCAGCCATTGGCATGGTTAAAATGATCATATGTGGACCTATGTAAGGCAAGACTAGTTGGTTCATGGAGACTACAAAATAGGTAAGACCTACCTTAAAAACAGATGCTGCCAGCTGCAGTAACGTGAATGTGAAAAATCACCAAAATTTGTAGGAATGGTATTAAATAGTTAATCAGCTATGTAAATGAACATTGATGAGTCTATTTTCATATGGAAGAAACGAAATGGTCATAGGAGTTACATGTTAAGAGATATTAAAGCTATTGTGAGACAGGGCCAGAACGGTTTCTGGGTTCCCTGTCGCAACTTTAAAATTTACTATAAATTATCCAGAAAGAATTAGGAGACATACCTTATATGTACAGATTCCATTTTGAGTCTAGTTTCATTAGAAACAAACGGCACCAGCATTAAAGCCCTGTACAGAGAGATATTCAAGTTATACCGCGCGAAGGTCAGAGCAGTCGATCCCTGTAACATGGGTGACTTTAACTAATAAACTGTACCAATTGGCCCGACCAAAATTCTAGAAATAAATCCATGGATGGATATATGAGTCTAAATTCAGGAAAATTTACGAAACCAGTTTCCGAGTTTTGAAACTCGAGATATGATTTTAAGGCGACAGTGACGCAGTTTTTCCAGCCTGACTGGAAATGTCCAATGGATGGGCAAAACAAGTGAACTTGGCTTGCTAACCCCTCGTGTCCGACACCGGCGATGGTCTCGGGTTCGGGGTGTTACAAAAATTGTAATTCTGCAAAGGTTTGGGGCAAAATTATAATTTTCCAAAAGTTTGAGTTAGGGAATGTTTTGAATAGTAAATTAATTAAATAAGTGAAATATGATGTTTTAGATCCCGGAAAGTGAGATTTGGACCTAGAATGGGAGAAAAACTGAAAATCGGGAAAGTTGGTAAAATAGTCATTTTGGTATCGAGGTAAGTTCATATGTTTAATAAGCATTTAATTATGCATATTTGAATGATAAATTGATATTTTGGCCATAAATAATTTAGTACTGAGTTTCAAATATAATGATTAATGTTCGATAATAATTCGATATTGGAAAGAGAACTTGTATAATTTATATGTAAGACCATATTTTTTATTATAGCTTTGTATGATAACAAGAAAGTATTGACTAGCATAGTTTGATGAGAATACGTTTAGTTGATGATATGATGAGATTGAGAATGTAAGTATGTAAGTTAAGTAGCATTTTATTATTATGCAATTATTGTTATTAGTGTTGTTATTATTGAGTTATGCGACTAACCTTGAGAATTTGAGCAAGTATGTTTCAGCTATGACTTGACAAGGCATTGATATCTCAAAGTCCATGGTTGTACCATGGCAATTAAGGAAGAATTGAAGGAAAAGTCCATGTTCATAACATGGCATTTAAGGAGGATTTGACAGTTAAGGATACCATGTAAGACCATGTCAAGACATGGCATTGGTAAGGCAAGGATCCCGTGTAAGACCATGTCAAGACATGACATCGACATTGATTAAGGACTCCATGTAAGACCACATCAAGATATGGCATTGGCACTAAGACAAGGATACCATGTAAGACCATGTTTGGAATATGGCATTTGGTAAGACAATGATACCATGTAAGACCATGTTTGGAACATGGCATTTGGTAAGATAAGGATATCATTTAAGACCATGCCAAGGCATGACATTGATAAGTTCTATAAGGCAAGGAAATCATGTAAGACCATGTCAAGACATGGCATTGATGAGTTACTATAAGGCAAAGGTCCCATGTAAGACTATGCCAAGGCATGGCATTGGTGAGTTTATAAGACAAGGATACCATGTAAGACCATGTTTGGAACATGGCATTTGGTAAGATAAGGATATCATGTAAGACCATGCCAAGGCATGGCATTGATAAGTTCTATAAGGCAAGGAAATCATGTAAGACCATGTCAAGGCATGGCATTGATGAGTTACTATTAGGCAAAGGTCCCATGTAAGACCATGCCAAGGCATGGCATTGGTGAGTTCATAAGGCAAGGATACCACGTAAGACCACGTCAAGACATGGCAATGGTATGTTCAAAAAGGAAAAGGTTCTCGAGTAATCCAAAGAGTAAGTTAAAGAAATGACAAGGTGAGAACATGAAGAAAGAGTACATGTATGCATTTAAGGCTTATTTAGTATTGAGATTGTAAGTAATTGAGATTATCAAGTAAGTGATAAGTTTTCAGTTATGCTTGTGACACTTTATGACATGATTGGCAATATGCCTATATTATGGAAGAGTACTCATGTGTTAAGTGAGATGTTGCAGAAATGTAAGCAAGCTATTAAGTAAGGTGCCTTTTGTATTCTGATCCTTTGGTAAGGTTACCAATGAGTAAGATGGGAAAGTAAGAACTAAACATTATTTAAGCAAATTATGACAGCATAGTAGTAAGTTAAATTGATTGTTAATGCTTATTATTTTACATGTGAACTTACTAAGCTTTATAAGCTTACTTGTTTCACTTTCCCATGTTTTAGAGTACTTAAAAGCAAGCTCGGGTTAGAGGTTGTCGGAGATCACTTCACACTATCGACTATCAAGTTACAAAATGGGTATCTTCGTTTACAAACATTCTAGTTTATGGCATGTATAGGGACTTAGCCATTTTGTGTGTATGTCCTTATGATATGGCTAAAGAATGGTATGTAAATATTTGATAATGACTAGCTATTGAAATGGCTAATGAAGAACATATTTCAGTGTTATGTATGCCTAAATGGTAGTTAATACAAAGAAATCATGAAAAAGTGAAATTAGCATTAAAAGCAAGATTGAACAAAGAATGATGATGTGATCTTGAAAATCACCAAGAATAGTAGAAATGAAATTAGGTGATGAATAAGATATATAATTAAAGATTATTGATTATATTTTCATATAAAAGAAACATAGTAAGCAAAAGAAGTGTATATTAAGAGATATTTGAGTTTTAGTGAGACAGGGTCAGAGCGATTTCTGAATCCCCTGTTCTGACTTTATAAATTCACTAAAAATTATAAAAAAAAAGAATTAGGAGTTATAGTTTATATTTCTGGATTCTTTAGTGAATCTACTTTCAATAGAAACAAATGGCATGGTTATTTGAATTCTTCACAGGGAGAAAATTAATTCGTAGTGAGGAGAGGTCAGAGTAGTCGAATAGTGCAACAGGGGAAAATTTAACTAATAAACTGTACTAATTGGCTAGACCAAAAATTCTGGAAAAAAGTTTGTAAGAAGATATATGAGTCTAGTTTCAGGGAAATTTCACGAATTTAAATTTTAAGTTTTTTGACTCGAGTTATGATTTATTTAGTGACTATGACGCAGGTGGGCAGTTTTATAAGGAATAATGAAATAAATTGTTTTGATTTGTCTAAGTATTCGGAAAATTTTTAATGTTCCCGGTTTGGTCCCGAACCATTTCAATTGCATGTTTTAGGGTCTCGAAAGCCTTTTTAGGGATATATTGAATGAATGTAAATAAATAAATTTTAAAAGCAAATTTTATGCCCTGAATTAGTAAGTTAAGTTAGGTAATGCCTCGTGCTCGACTCCGACGACGGTCTCGGGTAAGGGGTGTTACATGAAATTTTTGATGATTTTGATTAATTAGGAATAAATTGTAAAAATAATAAATTGAGGGACTAAAATGTGAAATAAATGAAATGTATAGACTTGTATGAACACTAGGAACATTTGGCCTAAGCATGATGTGTGCAAATTTTACATGTTTTATGTTTTATGCAATTTAGTCTAAATTGTAAAAAGTATGAAATGTTAGGGGTAGAATAGTAATTTGCCCATTTATTTGTTTTTGGACTAAATGAGTGAAAATATGTTTGATGATTTTAATTTGAATATGTTTAGATCAAGAACCAAAGAAATCGGATTTGGATCGGGGGAAAACTAAATTTGTCGACTAGTCGTCCTGTTTTGTTTTTCATCTTATGAGGTAAGTTTATAAGCAAATAGACGTTGTTAATTTTAATTAAATGTGAGCTATATATGCTGAAATGAGATATGTGAATATATATGAGTTAGTGGCAGCTATGTTTATGAATTCGTTTCGACTGAGTTACGACATCCGAAAGTCTCGTACGAACCTTAGGAATAGCTAGGATACATATGTCATGACATAGGATTTCCTATATGTGTTATTGAGTAAGACTACATCTGAGACGTTGGCATCGATGTGGTTACAAGTAAGACCATGTTTAGGACATCGACATCCTATTTGATTCGTGTAAGACCCTGACTGGGACAGTGGCATCGATATGAGATAGACCACGTCTGGGACGTTGGCATTGTTCGATATATGTGATTATCCGAGTATCCTATTCAATTCTGAATGGTTCAACGGGCAATGATAAGTTGCGTCCGAAGGTGTAAAATGAACTAAACCATCAGGTATGAGTTAGTTGATCACTTATTTGAAGTTAAGGTAAGTTGGCCATTTGATATGTTATGCTAAATTTTACAAGTTATTAATGTGAACATATGTGTATATGAGTAGTATATTCAGCCATATACTATGAATATGTATATTAAGTTATATTTTTATTCATAAGTATTTGTGTATGAGAGTAAATCTACTTTGTTAATATAAGTATGTACATTCGGTTCCAACCAATTCTATATGTGAAAGTATATGATATACATGAATTGTGATTTAATTTGAATATGATAGTATAGTTTGGGTGGATTATGTTATTGAGATGTTTATTTGCTTATGACTTACTAAGCTTAAATAGCTTACTGTGTGTGTTCTTGTTTACCTCTGTTTTATAGATTTTGGATTCAAGTTACAAGCTCGGGGATCGTTAACAAAGTCTATCACACTAGACTGTTTTCGGTATTTTTATAAGTGAACTTTTGAATCTATGGCATGTATATGCTGGATTATATTTTTGAAATGTTGGATTTTGGTTTATGTATAATTTAAGCCATGCGAAAATGGCTTAACTTCTATGTTTGATTATAGTTTAGGTTCATTTTGGTTATAATGCTACGTGCTATGAATGAGTGGTATTTGTGATAGGTGTTATATGCTTTGGAAATGGCTTGATAAGGATGTTAGTTATTATGTGTAATCGGTCATGTATTTAGCTCATTTTGGAAATTATGTTCATGGTTTATGTGCGTGGTGTGCTTGGCTATATGTATCGACTTGAGTAATGATTTAGTTGATGGATGTACTTTTTCCATAATATATATATGTCTTTATAAGCTATGTTATGTATATGTGGTCATTCGTGACGTTGGTCATTTGAGTAAGAAAGATGTAATTAATTAATAATGTTAATTAGCTAATCATGTCCAAAGATAAGGTATGTCTTAATGATATAAAATATATGTGTGATATGTATATTATCAAGGATGGATGTATTCAGCAATTACATTTGAAAATGGATTAATATGTTAAATGTATTACACGTTTTGATAAGCTATGAAATGACTTTGCTATATTATGAATTTGATTATTTGGAGTGGTTTATTATTGATATAAAATTTGATATATAATTTGTTGTATAAACTTTTCTTGGTAAATGATATGTATGCATATTCGACTAATGATAGATACGTTAGATATGTACGCATATGACATATATGTTGGTAGTTTGGTATTTATGTGACAAGTTGATACATGTATTTGGATATTATATGGTTAGTTTAACTTAAAAGTAATGGTGGAATTGGTATGACTAAATTGGTTGATTTTGATAGTCGAATAGATGAACAAGTGAATAGGTTGTGTATTTGTAATTTGGTCACTATGCTAGCATACACATTTTGGTATGTTTTGATTTGGTAATTATGTTTAAAAATGGTTAAAAGATTGTTTGAATAAATAATGGTTATACATGTTATTAGCTTGCAAATTTAGGTGTTATTATCATGTTTAAGTTTGGCTTTTATATCTTTTATCATTAGGTAAGTGTTTGTTATGTTATATATATATATATAAATGCAAATTTGTGATGTGTTCAATGTGAAATGTAAATGAATATTGACATATTGGTTCGGTTATGTGAATTTAATAAAATGGTTTATGTCATGTGTATTAATAATTCCAGAATTGTTAAACTAAAGTTAAAAATGTAAGCCTTTGATTATGATCTGAGTGATTGTATGAAGGAATGAAAGTTGTATCTTTTCTGGTAATGCCTCATAACCCCATTCCGGCGACGGATACGGGTTAGGGGTGTTACATGTTTCTATAATCAAGGTAACATTCAATTTCAAAACCATAGTACCATTATATAACCGGATATCTATAAACTCATATACCTATATTCATGAATCATTTCATAATATTCACATTATATAATCAAAAGGCCGAATATACTTTCCATATGCTCATACATTCTTCATTTATGTCATATATGATTTGCAACACATATCAAGTAATTTACTTACCTTATTTCAAATAGGTAATAAGCTATCACATATCTGATCAATTTAGCTCATTTTTCACATTCAATCACAATTATCATTGCTCGTTGAACCATTTGAAATTGAATAGGATACTCGAATAATCACATATATCGTACAATGCCAACGTCCCAGATGTGGTCTTACATGTAATCACATATCGATGCCACTTTCCCAGATAGGGTCTTACACGAATCAAATACGATGTCGATGTCTCAGACATGGTCTTACACGTAATCACATATCGATGCCAACATCCTAGACGTGGTCTTACATGTAATCACATATCAGAAATCCTATGTCATGGCATATGTATCCTAACTATTCCTAAGGTTCGTACGGGGCTTTAGGACATTGTAACTCGATCAAGTCAAACTCGTACACATAGTTCCCAAGCAAATACACATTCGGCTATCATATATATAAACTCATAAAATTTAAATCAGCATTTTACTTTCACATATATTCAAAATTTACAGCATTTATTTGCTTATAAACTTACCTCGGACAATGAGAATCGGAACGAGACGACTAATCGACAACTTTTGTTTTCCCTCGATCCAAATCTGATTTCTTTGGTTCTTGCCCTAAACATATTCAAATTAAACTCATTCAAACATATTTTCACTCATTTTAGTCCAAAAACACATAAATGGAAAATTACCATTTTACCCATGACATTTTACACATTTTACAATTTAGTCCAAATTACATAAAACACAAAACATGCAAAATTTGAGTACACCATGCTTAGATCAAATCTTCCTTATGTTCATAAAAGTCCATAAATTTCATTTATTTTAAATTTTAGTCCCTCAATTTATTATTTTTTCAATTTAGTCTTAATTACTCAAAATCATCAAAAATTCCAATACAAAACATGTTAATCCAAAACATATCTTTCATATTTCAACAACTAACATCACAAATATCAATTATACATCAATGGCATAACTCAAAATATTCATCAAAATTAGAAATTCAAGCATGGGCTTTGTACATTACACTGCAACAATATCAAAAAAGTAAAAATTATCAAAAACCGAGCTAGTTACATACCTTGATTAAGCTTAACAATGGCTGAACTTATGAAAACCTTATTCTTTTTCTTTTCTTTAATATTCGGTCACCACAATATAAACATGCATAGCTTTTAATTTATTTTATGTTTTATATTATAAACATATTATTACATATTTTACCAATTTACCCTTTAAAATTTAATAACTAAACCATATTCATTAAGGCCACAACTGTCCATGTCATAATCTCATGGTCAAATTGCATTTTAAACACATCATATTACAAAGACAATAACAATTCGACCCTTACTTTAAACCATCAAATTTTTATTTTATGCGATTAAGCCCTTTTTATTAAACCGACACTCAAACGGTAAAATTAAAACACGAAAATTTCACAGATATAAATTCACACATAATAAACACAAAAAATAATTTTAAAATAATTTTCTAGCTCAGACTTGTGGTCCCAAAACCACCGCTCTGAATAGCGTCTAAATCGGGCTATTACACAGGCCGTGTGAAGTGTGCACTTAATTTTTGGAATTTAATTCGCCACATGGCCTAAGCACACGGGGTTGTGACTTGGCCGTGTGACCTTATTTTGTTGATGACATCATAGTTAGATAGTTACATGGGCTGAGGACACAAGCGTGTCTCGAGCCACACGGGCGTGCGACTCCTCAAAACAAGAAAATTTTTCTATGTGTCAAAAAGGTTCCGAAAGTGCTCGATTTAGTCCTGAACCACATCCGATGTATGTTTTGGGTGTCGTAGGCCCTTATAAGGGACAATTTTCATGTGATTGAAAGGTTTTAAATTTGGACAAAATTTTATGGTCTGATTTTGTATGTTTGCTCGTGTTTAAGTCGGTAATGCCTCGTATTCGGTCCCGGCATCAGAAACGGGTAAGGGGTGTTACATTTAGTCGGTTCTCGGACTAACATAGCATGTGCACGAGTCTAGCTATACATTTCATACATATATTATGATAGTGTGATGACTTTTGACAATTTAAAAATGTGTTTTCATATAGTAAATGGATCCCGATAGAGCTGTGGTGGATGATGTTGAAATTAACACGCCTGCTCCTACTGAAGGAGTAGTGCCATCTGATAGTAGACCCACGACTGTTAGTAGAGGAGAAGGAGGTAGAGAAGCCTTTCTCTACATGATGGATGCGTGGTACAAGGAGTTCGTTTGAACGAACTCAAATGCACAACCTCCTCCACCCCCTCCAAATCCCCAACCCGTACCTCAAGTGCCTCAAGGTATGGATTTTATGAGGTTTCACAGAATCCTGGTTGATAAATTCGAAAGCAAAGAGCCGAGGAATTTTGGGCCAATACCGATGATGATCTCGAAAAGGCAAAAATTTTGTCTTGAGAATTCCATCCGGGTATTCGATGAGCTATCTTGCACACCTAATGAATGTTTGAAGTGTGTCATTTTATTGTTGAGAGATGCGGAGTACCATTGGTGAAAGACACTAGTTTCGGTGGTACCGAGAGAAAGTGTCACATGGGAGTTCTTTCAAGAAGAGTTTCGAAAGAAATACATCAGTGAGCGATTCATCGATCAGAAGCGTAAGGAATTTCTTGACTTGAAACAAGGCCGCATGTTAGTTACCGAGTATGAAAGAGAGTTTGTTCGGCTCAGTAAATATGCTCGTGAGTGTGTATCCTCCAAGGATAAAATGTGTAAAAGGTTCAAAGATGAACTTAATGCAGACATTAGAGTGTTAGTAGGTATTCTTGAGCTGAAAGAATTTGTTGTGTAATGCCTCAAAAATCCCGAAACCCAAAAATCCTGAAATCTCAAATTTTTATTTTTTTTGTGTGCTTAGCATTTCCGATTAAGTGCTAATTATGTGATGGTAGGTCTTTGTCAAGGTTTGAGTTTGAACCTAGTGGTAAAATAAATTATATTTTAATTATTAAAATTATTAAAAGAACCCTGATGGCAAGTAGGTGGGCTTTTGAATAAATGAAGGGAAAATTGGATAGAAAAGAGCCTGCTGGCCCAGAGGATAAGTGGCGTGTGGCTAGTGTTAGAAGTCTAGGGTGTAACACCCCTTACTCGTATCCAAGGCCGGGCTAAGGTACGAGGCATTACCAGACAAACATACAAACATTAAACTAAAATACGAGCCATAAAATTTTATTCATATTTCAAAGCGTTCATTCTCTTACACATAGTCCCTTATTTGAGTCTATGGAGCCCAAAACATACTTTAGAAAGGGTTTGGGACTAAACTGAGAACTTACGAAAATCCTGGAAATTTCATGCTTTAAGGCTCCACACGCCCGTGTCCCAAAGTCGTGTTCCATACACGGCTGAGACACATGGTCGTGTCTCTGCCTGTATGGAATATACCTAGGCTATATTCCAAGCTTTGGTCAACCTTGATCTCTTACACACTTATACAAAATCAAAAGCATATAACATGGTATTCATTTAATGATTAAACATCCTCAATTAAACCATAAACATAGCATTTGTATGTCATCATACATGTGTCTCTCATGCTCATTTTACCTTGTTTATTATAGTACCACTTATACATTTATACCAAGATTATCATCTTACCAAATATCTTCAGCTTAATCATCAAGCATTCATATTTAAAGCTAGATCATATCTTTATAAAATACCACGATTCAGATCATGAGAATAACATGTTTGCTCTGAAACATTTCAATTCAATTCCATACCCAACAAGCATTACATTGAGACTAGTCATATAAATATATACATGTCATGATACATAACATTCTCTTTTTGTTTTCTTATAAACACATATCATTTATTTCATTATATCAATATTTCATATACCATAGTTTCCATGTATTCCACATATATTTATTTTTCCTCCTCCTCCTCTCCATTCCACATCCTTAATGTATATAGCATTCTTGTAAGTACGATTTCACAATTTACTAATAAATGTTCACATCAAACTGTCCACACGAGTCATAGTCACTTAATTATTTATAATACGAGTTACAGAGCTCCAAATTAAGATCTGTAAATTTCCCCTGAAACTAGACTCACATATCTGCCCACCATAAAATTTTCATAATTTTTGGTTTAGCCAATTTGTACAGTTTATTCATTAAAATTTCCCCTGTTTCACTTTCTGACAGTTCTGACCTCTCTTCACTAAAAAATAATTATCTCACAGTACAGAACTCGGATAATGTTCTTGTTGATTTATCTTGAAACTAGACTCATTATGAATTTTAAAAATATAATTTGGAGCCTCTAATTATTTTTCTCCAAATTTTTGTGATTTTCCAAATTCAGAACAGGGGATCACGTAATCATTCTAAATCAGTCTCACAAAAACATAAATATCTCAAAATATAGGATTCCTTTGCTTGCTCTGTTTCTTTTATATGAAATTATACTCATTAAGCTTTAATTTGATATCTCATTCAGCCTCTGATTCAATTTCTAATATTTTTGGTGATTTTTCAAAATCACGTCACTGCTACTGTCCAAAACAGTTTTATTGCTAATTCACTCTTTCACACTTTCTTTGTATTAACCTCATTTTAACATACATATCACAAATCATTTTCACCACATTTCATACATCACAAGTATAGGCCCATGATCACAAGGTCACCATAAAATCATCCTCATGTATAACTTACTTGTTTATAACCTTACCACATCATAGTCTCTTAATAAACACATCATTCACATAACCAAGTTCCTGCACTTATTCATCACAAAACTCACAAAGCAATACATAGAGAGTCTCCCGTTGAACACTTCGGATCAATCCTCGATACTTGGTGGTTTCAGCACATAGCTCCACCCATAATATAGTTCGGCTCTCTTGTACACACGGTGAACACTTAGTACCGCCCATGTGACCTAGCCAGTTTATCTCGTAGCTCTCTTGTCTACATGGTGTCCTTCACTTGGAACCACGCATGCGACCTAGCTACATATATCCCGTAGCTCTCTTGTCTACATGGTGTACACATAGTATCACCCATGCGACCTAGCTACATCATAATGTCTTGTAGCTCTCTTGTACACATGATGTGCACTCAAGACTATACATGTGACCTAGCTACATACCATCTCAGTATCATCCAATCTTTCCAAGGTTCAACTGGGATTTCTCTCTTTTTCCAACAATTTCACCAATCAAGTAATTATCCACAAACATATTTCCAATATTTTTATAAAATATCATAATACAAGTAATAGTGATGTATTACTTACATATAAACTTACATCTCATTTAATATCAACGCAATAACATTAAATTACACATTGTCTTATTAAAAATCATATGAACTTACAATTTCCCATAATATCCATAATCATAGAAATCACATTTATGTATGATAATTCAATACAGTTCATGTACCATAGACATATTTTTAAATCAATTCATAAACTTGGCACCATAATCATTTAATTTAACATACTTCAATTAATTCACTAAATTTAACTTTCAAATATAAATTACAAACATTATTATTGTATTATTAACATACCAACTTACATACTTTCAACACCTCGGAGATCATAGTAAATATATCAATTTTGCATTGAAACATGCATAAATTAATGCTTATTATACATATAAACTTACCTTGATATTAAAACGGTCATTTTATCAACTTTCCTAATTTTTGATTTTTCTCTCATTCTAGGTTCAAATCTCGTTTTCCGGGTTCTAAAACATCATATTTTACTTATTTAATTAATGTACTATTCAAAACAGTCCTTAACTCAAACTTTGGAAAAATTACAATTTTGCCCCTAAACTTTTGCATATTTACACTTTTGCCCTTAGGCTCGGGAATTAAATTTCATACCTTATTCTTATGTTTTATGAAATGATGATCACTTTTCCCTTCTATGGCAACATCAAATTCTCACTCTAACATATACTTATAACTATTAAGTATTTTTACCGATTAAGCCCTTTTTGCTCGTTTTCACTTAAAACAGAGTAGCACAAGTTGTCTAACATAATTTAAAACCTCATATTGTATCATAAAACACCAGAATACACAAATTTTACCTATGGGTATTTTTCCAAATATGAACCCTAGGTTGAATTATTGCTAGCATAAGCTAAATCAAGTTACTGGGACTCCAAAAATGTAAAGAACTTGAAAAACGGGGTTAGAACGGACTTGCAATTGAGCTTGGGAAGCTCGAAAACCCTAGCCATGGAGTCTCCCTTGGTATACACGTCCATGGTGAAGAAGATGAGCAAAATTGGCTTTTAATTTTGTATTTTAATTCATTTAACCCCTAAATGACCAAAATACCCTTATTACTAAACTTTCCAAAAATTCCATCCATGTCCAATTATTGTCCATAACTTAGAAATTGGTCAAATTGCTATTTAGGACCTCCTAATTAATATTTCAAATCAATTTCATACTAGAAACTTCTAGAATGCAAGTTTTGCAACTTATTCAATTTAGTCCCTAACTTCGAATTAAGCACTTTATGCATAGAATTTCTTCACGAAATTTTCACACAATCATGAAATCATATCATAGACCTCAAAATAATCATAAAATAATTATTTATATCTCAGATTTTGTGGTCCTGAAACCTTTGTTCCAACTAGACCCAATTTTGGGCTATTACAACTCTCCCCCCCTTCAGAGATTTTCGTCCTCGAAAATCTTACCGGAGTGAGGTTTAGTATCTTTCTCATAATTTCCAGCATTACTAACTAATTTTTTTCAAGACGATACTTTCAGAAACACTCTGTCATCAATTCGAATCCTAAGATAACTTAATAAACTCTGATATTTCTCTAACTCTGTCCTTCACTTGTCAACCATTCTCAGACTCTGGTCATATCTATAATGTTTTTATCACTGAACTCTTTGATTCCACACTTAGGAACATAGTCAACATGATTCTCATGAATTTCCATTATATACACCTCATCGGTAAGGGGGTGAGGTCGTACAGTCTCTAACTCGATTCTGACATATATCTATATGACACATTTTTTTCATTATCCACATATGTCATTATAATCATACTATCCACTTCAAACAATTTATTATTCATACATGTCTTATATAAAATTTCAAATTATCTCATTTCAAACAAGTGCACTCACTCATACATTCTATGAATTTTGAATAACTTTAATCATCACATTTACTAATTAATTTAGTCAAGCATGCAACAAAGATATGAAGGCCAAACAAATATGAATAAATATATCACTATATAAACTTTCATCTCACATATTATCACATATACATATATCACAAATTCTTATTCATACCTTTCCGAGTCTAACACATCATAGCTACACTTTATTCAAATACTTCAATATCGCTATCAAATGGTCAGATGTAGCTCGGTTGGAGAATATTTCATTTTAAACAAAATAGTCCTTATTAGTGTCGGGAGACATCACACTATCACATATTTGTGGCATGTATAACTAAACTCTTACACTTGTTATGTTAGTCCGAGAATCGACTAAACCTCGCTCTCGATACCACTAAATGTAACACCCCTTACCCGTATCTCGAGGCCAAGCTAAGGTACTGAGGCGTTACTGGACAAACATACAAAC
Source organism: Gossypium arboreum (assembly GCF_025698485.1). Taxonomy (NCBI): domain Eukaryota; kingdom Viridiplantae; phylum Streptophyta; class Magnoliopsida; order Malvales; family Malvaceae; genus Gossypium; species Gossypium arboreum. The sequence continues at coordinate 33,951,413 of NC_069078.1, forward strand.
ATTAAACTAAAATACGAGCCATAAAATTTTATTCATATTTCAAAGCGTTCATTCTCTTACACATAGTCCCTTATTTGAGTCTACGGAGCCCAAAACATACTTTAGAAAGGGTTTGGGACTAAACCGAGAACTTACAAAAATCTTGGAAATTTCATGCTTTAAGGCTCCACACGCCCGTGTCCCAAAGTCGTGTTCCATACACGGCTGAGACACATGGTCGTGTCTCTGCCTGTGTGGAATATACCTAGGCTATTTTCCAAGCTTTGGTCAACCTTGATCTCTTACACACTTATACAAAATCAAAAGTATATAACATGGTATTCATTTAATGATTAAACATCTTCAATTAAACCACAAACATAGCATTTGTATGTCATCATACATGTGTCTCTCATACTCATTTTACCTTGTTTATTATAGTACCACTTATACATTTATAGCAAGATTATCATCTTACCAAATATCTTCAGCTTAATCATCAAGCATTCATATTTAAAGCTAGATCATATCTTTATAAAATACCACGATTCAGATGTGCAGAATAACATGTTTGCCTAAAAAATTTCAATTCAATTCCATACCCAACAAGCATTACATTGAGACTAGTCATATATATATATATATATATATATATATATATACATGTCATGATACATAACATTCTCCTTTTGTTTTCTTATAAACACATATCATTTATTTCATTATATCAATATTTCATATACCATAGTTTCCATGTATTCCACAAATATTTATTTTTCCTCCTCCTCCTCTCCATTCCACATCCTTAATGTATATAGCATTCTTGTAAGTACGATTTCACAATTTACTAATAAATGTTCACATCAAACTGTCAACACGAGTCATAGTCACTTAATTATTTATAATTCGAGCTACAGAGCTCCAAATTAAGATCTGTAAATTTCCCCTGAAACTAGACTCACATATCTTTCCACCATAAAATTTTCATAATTTTAGTTTATCCAATTAGTACAGTTTATTCATTAAAATTTCCCTGTTTCACTTTCGGCGTTCGACCTCTCTTCACTAAAAATAATTATCTTACAGATGCAGAACTCGGATAATGTTCTTGTTGATTTATCTTGAAAATAGACTCATTATGGATTTTAAAAATATAATTTTTAGCCTCTAATTATTTTTCTCCAAATTTTTGTGATTTTCCACAGTCAGAACAGGGGATCACGTAATCTTTCTGAATCAGTCTCACAAAAACATAAATATCCCAAAATATAGGATTCCTTTGCTTGCTCTGTTTCTTTTATATAAAAATAGACACAGTCAGATTTAATTTGATATCTCATTCAGTCATTGATTCAATTTCTAATGTTTTTGGTGATTTTTCAAAATCACGTCACTGCTACTGTCCAAAACAGTTTTATTGCTAATTCACTCTTTCACACTTTCTTTGTATTAACCTCATTTTAACATACATATCACAAATCATTTTCACCACATTTCATACATCACAAGTACAGGCCCATGATCACAAGGTCACCATAAAATCATCCTCATGTATAACTTACTTGTTTATAACCTTATCACATCATAGTCTCTTAATAAACACATCATTCACATAACCAAGTTCCTGCACTTATTCATCACAAAACTCACAAAGCAATACATAGAGAGTCTCCCGTTGAACACTTCGGATCAATCCTCGATACTTGGTGGTTTCAGCACATAGCTCCACCCATAATATAGTTCGGCTCTCTTGTACACACGGTGAACACTTAGTACCGCCCATGTGACCTAGCCAGTTTATCTCGTAGCTCTCTTGTCTACATGGTGTCCTTCACTTGGAACCACGCATGCGACCTAGCTACATATATCCCGTAGCTCTCTTGTCTACATGGTGTACACATAGTATCACCCATGCGACCTAGCTACATCATAATGTCTTGTAGCTCTCTTGTACACATGATGTGCACTCAGCACTATACATGTGACCTAGCTACATACCATCAGATCATCCAATCTTTCCAAGGTTCAACCAGATTTCTCTCTTTTCCAACAATTTCACCAATCAAGTAATTATCCACAAACATATTTCCAATATTTTTATAAAATATCATAATACAAGTAATATTGATGTATTACTTACATATAAACTTACATCTCATTTAATATCAACGCAATAACATTAAATTACACATTGTCTTATCAAAAATCATATGAACTTACAATTTCCCATAATATCCATAATTATAGAAATCACATTTATGTATGATAATTCAATGCAGTTCATGTACCATAGACATATTTTTAAATCAATTCATAAACTTGGCACCATAATCATTTAATTTAACATACTTCAATTAATTCACTAAATTTAACTTTCAAATATAATTACAGCATTATTGTTGTATTATTATCATACCAACTTACGTACTTTCAACACCTCGGAGATCATAGTAAATATATCAATTTTGCATTGAAACATGCATAAATTAATGCTTATTATACATATAAACTTACCTTGATATTAAAACGGTCATTTTATCAACTTTCCTAATTTTTGATTTTTCTCTCATTCTAGGTTCAAATCTCGTTTTCCGGGATCTAAAACATCACATTTTACTTATTTAATTAATGTACTATTCAAAACAGTCCTTAACTCAAACTTTGGAAAAATTACAATTTTGCCCCTAAACTTTTGCATATTTACACTTTTGCCCCTAGGCTCGGGAATTAAACTTCATCCCTTATTCTTATGTTTTATGTTTTATCACATCAAATTCTCACTCTAACATATACTTATGACTATTAGGTATTTTTACCGATTAAGCCCTTTTGCTCGTTTTCACTTAAAATCGAGTAGCACAAGTTGTCTAACATAATTTAAAACCTCATATTGTATCATAAAACACCAGAATACACAAATTTTACCTATGGGTATTTTTCCAAATATGAACCCTAGGTTGAATTATTGCTAGCATAAGCTAAATCAAGTTACCGGGACTCCAAAAACGTAAAGAACTTGAAAAACGGGGTTAGAGCGGACTTACAATTGAGCTTGGGAAGCTTGAAAACCCTAGCCATGGAGTCTCCCTTGGTATACACGTCCATGGTGAAGAAGATGAGCAAAATTGGCTTTTAATTTTGTATTTTAATTCATTTTACCCCTAAATGACCAAAATACCCTTACTACTAAACTTTCCAAAAATTCCATCCATGTCCAATTATTGTCCATAACTTAGAAATTGGTAAAATTGCTTTGTAGGACCTCCTAATTAATATTTCAAATCAATTTCATACTAGAAACTTCTAGAATGGAAGTTTTGCAACTTATTCAATTTAGTCCCTAACTTCGAATTAAGCACTTTATGCATAGAATTTCTTCACGAAATTTTCACACAATCATGCAATCATATCATAGACCTCAAAATAATCATAAAATAATTATTTATATATCAGATTTTGTGGTCCTAAAACCTCTGTTCCAACTAGACCCAATTTTGGGCTATTACATAGGGTTCGAATCCCATTTTGCTCAAATAAAGGATTTATTTTTGCTTAAAGGGTGGACAGAGGTGGTGTTGGAGTGAACTCTATAGGGAGTGATAAGACGAGAAATTCAAGGAAAGGATCAAGGGGTTGTCAGGGAGAAAAATGAGGAGATGAGGAGTAAGGATGAGGTGGAACCGAATTAGGAACTTGGGCTTGAGAAATTTGGCTGTAGGGGCTATAAATAGGTCCTGAATGGGAGGTGGCCAGGCTAATGCCGAATTCCCTTCACCTTGTTGCCAGAAACCCTTTTCCCTAAAAGCCGTAAACCCTTTGCTTTACTTTCTTTTCTTTGTGCCGATTTCTATCATTCCTCTACACAATTTTCTTTGTTTCACTTGTGGTTTAGCCGACTTCTTCTTTCTTCTTCCCTTGGTACTGAATAGTCTTTTGTTTCCATACAAATCTCAAGGGGCTGAACACCTCTTTGGCCGAATATCCTTGGTTCCGCCACTACCCTTTCCACTCAGTCGATTCTAGTGTAAGTGTTCGCTCTTCCAATCGGTTTGTTTTGCTAAGTATCAATTATTATCCTACACTTCTTCTAATCAGTCTTGGGTAGGAATAGGTATCGAATCTTAGTCTTTGGATCTCTGCCGATTTGCTTCTCAAGAGAGAGACTTTGGTAAGTACTCTGGATCTTAGTTGGCCGAATGGTCATAGTTAAGGTAAAGGGGACTTGTGTTGGATACAAGTCACCTGTTATCTTGGTTTTAATAGTTAAGATTGGTGCAGATCTAGGAATTGATCATGGTTAGTGCTTAAAGAAGAGGCTGTTATAACTTGTCGCGCAAGGTAAGGTGAAAGGTGAGGTTTTGGTTTTGGTAAAGATATGTATTAAGCTTGCGATTAATTGAAGGATGATGTCAATTGTAGGTTCGAGGCTAAGGAAAGTGCAATACGGTTTATTACCAGGTGTGTAGATACACTGCACACACAAGTAGATCGACAAATCCCGAAAAGCCAAAATGCCAAAAAGCCGAAAGGTTGGCCACGGTAGTCTTGCGAGTGCGCAAACACTTGTAAGGGGGAAATTGATAGGTTGCCTGAGGCCCATGGGCATTCCATGGACTTGGGTTGTGAATTGGCCAAACGGGCCGAAATGGGCTAAATGGGCCCGATGGGCTGTTGGGCCCAGAATAGGCAAAAATTGATAATTTGTGCTATGTGATGGAAATTTGTAATCGAGCATGACTGTAAATGTGATTTGGGTCTAGTGGCCATATGAATGTGACTTGGGCCTAATGGGCCACATAAATGTGAATTGGCCTAATAGGCCATATGAAAGAGATTGGGCCTAGTAGGCCATATATATATATAGGTATGGGGATTTGTCTGGGCTTTGTAAAAGGTTGTAGGCCTAGTATATGATGACTACATAAAACTTAATTAATTTATTAAGGACCGTGGACAAGTCATAGGGTTAAGGTGTGGCAACGGGTATGTCCATGTCTAGGATTGGATCTAGAGAGAGCTTGGTACTTAAGCGGTCTTAATGACCCACCTCCTCTTCTCTGGAATCCTACCAAGTGCATAGTATTCGTTCATTTTAACTCACGAGATTTGTTAATGGGCCAAGGTAGGTAAAAACTTGTAATAAAGGAAAATTACCGAAATACCCCTAAGGGTAAAAATGACTAAAATACCCCTATGCGATGATTGTAAGATTTATGATTGCTACATGTATATCTGCTGTATTCATATGATATTATATTTAGGATGCATATGGGTTGGGAATTATGGAACGGGGGAAGTATATGAGGGCCACATGGTTACTTGACAACCGTAGATCCACCGACGGCTTTTAAAGCCCAACATGTGATTGGCAGCTTGCTGCAATGAATATAGTTCTACAACCGGGCTACCATTGGAGTGTATCAGATGGGTGGGTCGATATTTATATCCCTACATGGTGTGTACCCGGGGACGGAGTTGGTGTGTAGTGGATGGATTATTGGGGTGGGTTGCACTGTATTGCGTTGCATGTATGTTGTATGGTGAATGATGGTTGCTTATTACTTGTTGAGGGTTGTACACACTGAGTTTACGAAAACTCACCTCCTCTTTCATTTTTTTCAAGTGATGCTTAGTAGGAGGTTCGATGTCTGGAGGGACTCTGGGTGGCTAGCTAGCAAGACAATTCGGATTCATTTTAAATGTATTTAAGTTACTCGTTTATTAAGTAATTTTCATTTAGTATGGATTGTAATAAGGCCTCCCCCTTTTATTATGTTTGGATTATTAAATTCGTGCGTTGTAATTATAAGAAGTGGAACATGGGTTTTTTCTAAGCTATAGTTTTCTTTTAATACTACGTTTTCGCAACTAAAGTTTTAAAGGATAAGTTTTCTTAAGTCAAATGTTTTAAGCAAAGCTTCGCAACATAAAATTGATTTTACTATGTAATTGAGATGTAACTTTTTAAGGAAGGGTTTCAATGAAAATAAGGTTTTCGCTAAAACACTTCAATGTGACACGCCAGATTCGACCATAACGTCTGGGCCAGGTTTGGGTTGTTACATTTAGTGGTATCAGAGCCCAAGTTACAAAACTCAGACTGTGAAGTGGGCCTTATTACTTGGTTCTTTTTTGGGATTTAATTTTTTTTATTGAATTACTATGTGTTGGAAAAGGGGAAATGTTGTTGAGTGGAACATCGAGTCTCTAACGTCGAACCAAGTAAGTTCTTTTATTCTTAAACCTATTTAAATTATTAGATAGTAGATAGTTAGAGGGCTACTTTAGACGATTATGTTAGAATGGAATTGAAGCTCGTAGGATTCTGAAACTGTAAAGGATTTTTGAAAACAATATTCTTTTTAAATACTTTCATAAAACATCGAGTTAATTATTGAAACTAACTAAAACTTTATAAAATTTTTAATCTAGAAAATATGTGAATCAACGATGAGTGCTAGAAGAGGTGCGAGAGGCCGTGGCTGAGGTCGTGGAAATGTTAGGGCTGAGTCGTCAGTGTCAGGCCATATGCTCGATGTTGGAGTAGAAGAGGCTCTGGTTTCACCCGTAGCTGGGACTGGGCCGTATGATCAGGCCACAGGAGAAGATGCATTGTTGCAGGCAATGCTAAGGATTTTGGATAGGGTCGCTGGGCCCAATAATGGCACGGGAAATCGGGGGTCCATTCTGGAGCGACTTTGATCAAATGGGGCTGAGATCTTTGAGGGCGTGGCTGGTGTGGCTCCTAACATGGCTGAATACTGGTTGGAGGCCACTAAAAGGATAATGGAGGACTTGGACTATTCACCACAATAAAAGCTGAAAGGGGCAGTCTCACTGCTTAGGGAAGAAGCTTATCAGTGGTGGCTGACAGTGAAAGAGGGCACTCAACCCGAGCAGGTCACTTGGGAGTTCTTCAAAGTTGCGTTCTAAGCAAAGTATGTAGGTGTGAGCTATGTGGATGCTAGAAGGAAGGAGTTTCTGAACTTGACTCAGGGAAACAAATCGGTGGCGGAGTATGAGGCGGAATTTCTACGTCTTAGTAGGTATGCAAGAGTTATGGTGGCAACGGACTACGAGCGTTGCGTTAGGTTTGAAGATCGACTAAGAGATAGCCTCAGGGTATTGATAGCTCCACAAAGGGAGTGAGTTTTCTCGAAATTGGTGGAGAAAGCAAAGATAACGGAGGAGGTGAAGTACATAGAGTGCCTAAATCGAGAAAAGGAAAATGGTAAGAACAAGAGGGAGGCTGAGACTCCTGGTGTTGGACAGAGGCCTAGGGCTAGGGCTAGAGTTACTGGGCCAGTTAGAGGAGGGCCCCCTAGTGCTAATCTAGGGGTACAACCTTGTGTTGATTGTGGGAGAAGCCATGGAGGTGAGTGTTGGAAGAGGACAGGAGCTTGTTTAGCTTGTGGATCTATGGAGCATATGATTAGGAATTACCCTAGAATATCAGCTCAGGTGCCAGTCGTGGGCTGAGGTGGTGCTCAGCCACCAAGGGGTGGTCAACTACCGCCAAGGGGTCATCGGTAGGCTAGGGGCGGTAACGGCCATGGACGTGGACATGGAGCACTAGGCGGAAATGCAGGCCATGTTGAGGCGAGGCAGTCAACTTTGGTTTTTACTGCTCGTCGCTGAGAAGACTGGGATGCCCTAGATGTGATAACGGGTATGTTCTTTATTTACGAGTTACCTTACACTTCATTGATTGATAATGGATCGACGCATTTGTATGTTGCATACAATATGACTGATCCTTTGGGTGATGTGTTTGAAATTACTTCGAATGAGATGACTGTGATAAGTCCGTTAAGTCAGTCGGTGGGAGTGAATAAGTTGTTTAGAGAAGTACCCTTAGTAGTTCAAGGGGCTACCTTTTTAGCGGACTTGATGGAGTTGCCGTTTAGTGAGTTTGATTTAATCTTGGGTATGGACTGGCTGGTAAAACATCGAGCCACCTTGGATTGCGCTGCAAAGTGAACGGTGTTAAGAACGGTGGAAGACAAGGAGGTGGTGGTGATTGGTGAACGTCAGAATTATCTATCGAACATGATTTCAGCATTTAATTTTGGCGTTAAGGGCTGAGAAGTTGGTGCGAAAGGGATGTGAAGCCTATTTGGCTTACATTAGCGATACGGAGGTGAAGAGCCCTACTGTTGAGGAGTTGAGAACAGTTAAGGAATTTCTTGATTTCTTTCCTAAGGAGCTGCCAGGGTTGCCGCCCAACCGAAAAGTGGAATTTGGAATCGAATTGTTACCTGGTACAGCTCTAGTGTCCATCGCCCCTTATCGGATGGTACCAAAGGAGTTAGAGGAACTTAAGGCACAGATTCAAGAATTCTTGGATTGAGGATTCATCTGACCAAGTGTGTCCCCGTGGGGAGCACCGGTGTTATTCGTGAAAAAGAAGGATGGGACGTTACGAATGTGTATCGACTACCGGTAGTTAAACAAGTTAACAATTAAAAACAAGTACCCTTTACCGAGAATCGATGATCTTTTTGATCAGTTTAGGGGACCTTCCATTTTCTTGAAGATTGACTTGCATTCGGGGTATCACCAAATGAGGTTTAAGGAGGCAGATGTTCATAAGACAGTTTTCAGAACTCGTTATGGGCACTACGAGTTCTTGGTAACACTATTCGGGCTAACGAATGCACCGGCTGCTTTCATAGATCTTATGAATTGGGTCTTCCAATCCTACTTGGATCGGTTCGTGGTAATTTTTATAGATAAAATTTTGGTATACTCAAGGGATGAGGATAAGCATGATGCATACTTAAGGATTGTGTTACAGATTTTGAGGGAGAAGCAGTTGTATGCCAAATTTAGTAAGTGCGAATTTTGGCTAAGGGAGGTTACTTTTCTAGGACATGTGGTGTTAGCTGAAAGAATTAAGGTGGATCGCCGAAAAATTAAAGCAGTGTTAGACTGGAAAACACCTAATTCGGTGTCGAAAATCTGAAGTTTTCTGGGTTTGGCAGGGTATTATCGAGGGTTTGTTGAGGGCTTTTCAGTAATTGCAGCACCCTTAGCAGCAGAAGAGTTTTGGAAAACTTAAGAAAGTTTTAACTGAGGCCCCTGTGTTGATTCAGCCAGAGCCTAGGAAGGAGTTTATGATTTATAGTGATGCATCATATGTAGGCTTGGGATGTGTACTGATGTAAGAAGGAAAGGTGGTTGCGTGTGCGTCACGGCAACTTAAGACTCACGAGGTGAATTACCCAACCCATGACTTGGAACTAGCTACGGTGGTTTTTGCCCTTAAAATATGGAGGCATTACTTATACAAGGAAAAGTGTATAATTTATTCAGACCATAAGAGTTTGAAGTATCTCCTTACCCAGAAGGACCATAAGTTATTGAAGGATTATGATTGTACGATTGAATACCACCCTAGAAAAGCGAATGTGGTAGCCGATGCGTTGAGTCGTAGGGTTAAGTCAGACTTGAGGGCTATACTCTCCCGTTTAAGTTTGTTGGATGATGGTAGATTGTTAGCTGAGCTTCAAGTAAAACCAATATGGATCGAGCAGATAAGGAGTGAGCAATTGATGGATGAGACCTTGGGTGCTCGTCTTAGACAAGTAGAGAATGGAGAGACATCAGACTTTGGGTTAAATAGTGAAGGAGTGTTGTGTTTTCGTGGGAGAATGTGTATACCTAAGGACAATGATCTGAGACAGTTTATTCTGCGAGAAGCACATAGCAGCCTCTATGCTATGCATCCTGGCGGGAATAAGATGTATCAGAATTTGCAAGAGCTTTATTGGTGGCCTAGACTTAAGCACGAGGTTATGGAATTCATAAGTAAATGCTTGGTTTGTCAAAAGGTGAAGGTGGAGCATCAGTTTCCTGTAGGATTGCTTCAACCAGTAAATATTCCACTTTGGAAGTGGGAAAGGAGCACTATGGAATTTGTTAGTGGGCTACCATTAACGTCTACTAAGAAAGAGTCGATATGGGTTATAGTGAGTCGGTTAACCAAGTCTGCCCATTTCATACCGGTTCGCACTAGTTACTTGTTACAAAAGCTAGCTAGGTTGTATGTGGCGGAGATTGTAAGATTGCATGGAGTGCTAGTGTCCATAATATCCGATAGGGACCTACGTTTCACTTCGAGATTTTGGAAGAAGCTGCATGAGGCGTTGGGTACTAGGTTGAACTTCAGTATGGCATTCCAACCTCAAACTGATGGACAGTCGGAAAGGGTGATCCAAGTATTGGAGAAGATGTTGGGGGGATGTGTGATTGAGTTCTGAGGTAGCTGGGAGGACTATTTGCCGTTGGTCGAATTCGCGTACAATAATAGCCATCAAGCAAGCATTGGGATGGCTCTGTATAAAGCACTATATGGGCGAAGGTGTCGAACTCCAACATGTTGGACGGAGTTGGGCGAAGGAAGAGTTTTGGGCCCTAAGTTAGTAGCAGATACTGAGGATAAGGTAAAGTTGATTCGGGATCGGTTGAAGGAGGCCTTAGATAGACAGAAATCGTATGCTGACCTTAAGTGTCGTGAGATAGAGTATGCAGTGGGGGACTTAGTTTTCTTTCAGGTCTCTCCATGGAAAAAGGTGTTAAGGTTTGGACGGAAGGGGAAGCTAAGCCCAAGGTTCATTGGGCCATATCAGGTTGTAAGGTGGATTGGGCCAGTCGCTTATCAACTGGTTACCTCCTGAACTGAGCCAAATCCACGACGTGTTTTATGTTTCCATGCTGAGGCAATATCACTCAGATCCTTCACATGTCGTAGCGGTTGAGGAAATCGAGGTCAGGCCAGACCTAACCTTCAAGGAAGAGCTCATACAAATAATTGGTCGTGATGTTAAACTATTAAGAAAGAAGTCTATTCTATTAGTCAAAGTGCTTTGGCGTAATCAAAAGGTTGATGAGGCTACTTGGGAACCTGAGGAAGTGATGCGATGTCAATATCCTCAACAGTTTGAATCAGGAAAAATTTCGAGGATGAAATTTTTTTTAGGAGGTAGAGTTGTAACGCCCCAAAAATCCCGAAATCTCAAATTTTTCTTTTTTTTTGTGTGCTTAGCATTTCCGATTAAGTGCTAATTATGTGATGGTAGGTCTTGGTCAAGGTTTGAGTTTGAACCTAAGGGTAAAAGAAATTATAGTTTAATTATTAAAATTATTAAAAGAACCCTGATGGCAAGTAGGTGGGCTTTTGAATAAATGAAGGGAAAATTGGATAGAAAAGAGCGTACTAGCCCAGGGGATAAGTGGCGTGTGGCTAGTGTCAGAAGTTTGGGGTTCGAATCCCACTTTGCTCAAATAAGGGATTTATTTTTTCTTAAAGGGTGGACAGAGGTGGCGTTGGACTGAACTCTGTAGGGAGTGATAAGAGGAGAAATTCAAGGGGTTATTAGGAAGAAAAACAAGGAGATGAGGAGTAAGGATGAGGTGGAGCCAAATTGGGAACTTGGGCTTGAGAAATTCGGCTATAGCAGCTATAAATAGGTGCCGAATGTGAGGTGGCCAAGCTAATGCCGAATTCCCTTCACCTTGTTGCCAAAAACCCTTTTCCCTAAAAGTCGAAAACCCTTTGCTTTACTTTCTTTTCTTTGTGCCAATTTCTATCCTTCCTTTACAAAATTTTCTTTGTTTCACTTGTGGTTTAGCCGACTTCTTCTTTCTTCTTCCCTTGGTACTGAATAGTCTTTTGTTGCCATACAAATCTCAAGGGGCTGAACACCTCTTTGGCCGAATACCCTTGGTGCCGCCACTACCCTTTCCACTCAGTCTATTCTAGTGTAAGTGTTTGCTCTTCTAATCGGTTTGTTTTGCTAAGTATCAATTATTGTCCCTCACTTCTTCTAATACGTCTTGGGTAGGAATAGGTATCGAATCTTAGTCTTTGGATCTCTGCTGATTTACTTCTCAGGAGAGAGACTTTGGTAAGTACTCTGGATATTAGTTGGCCAAATGGTCATAGTTAAGGTAATGGGGACTTGTGTTGGATACAAGTCACCTGTTATCTTGGTTTTAATAGTTAAGATTGGTGTAGATCTAGGAGCTGATCGTGGTTAGTGCTTAAAGAAGAGGCTGTTATAACTTATCGCGCAAGGTAAGGTGAAAGGTGAGGTTTCGGTTTTGGTAAAGATATGTATTAAGCTTGTGATTAATTGAAGGATGATATTGATTGTAGGTCTGAGGCTAAGGAAAGCGCAACACGGTTTATTACCAGGTGTGTAGATACACTGAACACACAAGTAGATCGACAAATCCCGAAAAGCCGAAATGTCGAAAAGCCGAAAGGTTGGCTACGGTAGTCTTGCGAGTGCAAGAACACTCGTAAGGGGGAAACCGATAGGTTGCCTGAGGCCCATGGGCGATTCCATGGACTTGGGTTGTGAATTGGCCAAACGGGCCAGAATAGGCTAAATGGGCCCGTGGGCTGTTGGGCCCATAATAGGCAAAATTTGATAATTGATGCTATGTGATGGAAAATTGTATGTGAGCATGACTGTAAATGTGATTTGGGTCTAGTGGCCATATGAATGTGATTTGGGCCTGATGGGCCACATAAATGTGAATGGGCCTAATAGGCCATGTGAAAGAGATTTGGCCTAGTAGGCCATATATATATATATAGGTATGGGGATTTGTCTGGGCTTTGTAAAAGGTTGTAGGCCTAGTATATGATGACTACATAAAACTTAATTAATTTATTAAGGACCGTGGACAAGTCATAGGGTTAAGGTGTGGCAACGAGTATGTCCATGTCTAGGATTGATCTAGGGAGAGCTTGGTACTTAAGCGGTCTTAATGACCCACCTCCTCTTCTCTGGAATCCTACCTGGTGCATAGTATTCGTTCATCTTAGCTCACGGGATTTGTTAACGGGCCATGGTAGGTAAAAACTCGTAATAAAGAAAAATTACCGAAATGCCCCTAAAGGCAAAAATGACTAAAATACCCCTATGCGATGAGTGTAAGATTTATGATTGCTACATGTATATCTGCTACTTCATATGATATTCTGTTTAGGATGCATATGGGTTGGGAATTTTGGAACGGAGGAAGCATGTGAGGGTCGCATGGTTGCTTGACACCTGTGGATCCACCGACGGCTTTTAAAGCCCAACATGTGATTGGCAGCTTGCTGTAATGAATGTAGTTTCGCAACCGGGCTACCATTAGAGTGTATCAGATGGGTGGGTCGATATTTATATCCCTACATGGTGTGTACCGGGGGACGGAATTGGTGTGTAGCGGATGGATTATTGGGGTGGGTTGCACTGTATTGCATTGCATGTATGTTGTATGGTGAATGATGGTTGCTTGTTACTTGTCGAGGGTTGTACACACTAAGTTTGCAAAAACTCACCCCCTCTTTTATTTTTCTCAGGTTATACTTAGTAGGAAGTTGATGTCTGGAAGGACTCTGGATGGCTAGCTAGCAAGACAATTCGGATTTGTTTTAAAAGTATTTAAGTTACTTGTTTATTAAGTAATTTTCATTTAGTATGGATTGTAATAAGGCCTCCCCCTTTTATTATTGTTTGGAGTATTAAATTCGTGCGTTATAATTATAAGAAGTGGAACATGGGTTTTTTTTTCTAAGTTATAGTTTTCTTTTAATACTACATTTCCTCAACTAAAGTTTTAGAGGATAAGTTTTCTTAAGTCAAATGTTTAAAGCAAAGCTTCACAACAGAAAATTGATTTTACTATGTAATTGAGATGCAACTTTTTAAGGAAGGGTTTTCAATGAAAATAAGGTTTTCGCTAAAACACTTCAATATGACACACCAGATTCGGCCATAACGTCTGGGCCGGGTTTGGAGTGTTACATGTTTTGCTCGTTGGTCGGGCCTGTAACATTGAAGAACTGACTAAGGAAAGGAGAAAAGTTGAGGCTGAGGCTAGAGATATAAGGAAGAGGCCAATGAGCAAGTCACTTCCATCTCAGTCTAAGAAATCCAAAGATATGTACTCCTGTTCTCATGTTTCGGCTGAACATTTGTACAAAAATAGTAAGAAGCAAAATTCGGGTTTTAGATCTCAGGCTACATCTGTGGCTAGTATGAGTAATGATAGAACTCCCAGACTTGAGTGCCAATAATGTGCTAGGGGTCATTTTGGTAAGTGTAGGATGAGTGATGGATCTTGTTTCCGATATGGTTCTCAAGACCACTATATCAAGGACTGTCCTGAGATGGTCAAGAAAGAAAAATTTTAGAGTACAAGGCTGGGTAGTATGGCTACAAAGGGAAGACCTTCAAGAAATGCCGGTAATGGGACCAGTAGTAAAAATGTAACAAGGGATACGACAGTGAGATCCGAAGCTAGAGCTCCGGCTAGGGCCTATGCTATATGCGTACGTGAAGACGCATCTTCTCCCGACATGATTACAAGTACTTTTTCTCTCTATGACATTTCTATTATTGCCTTGATTGACCCTAGTTCTACTCATTTATATCTCTGCATGAAATTGGTATCCAGCATGAATATGTCTGTTGAGACTACGAAATTTATGATTAAAGTGTCAAACCCATTAGGCAAGCATGTTTTAGTTGATAAGGTTTGTAAGAAATGTCTTCTGATGATTAGAGATCATTGTTTTCCGGCTGACTTGATGTTATTATCATTTGATGAATTTGATGTTATATTGCGCATGGATTGGTTGACACTTCATGATGATATAGTAAATTGAAGACGAAAAGTTATTGAATTGAAATGTGAAAATGGTGAAATTCTCTTAGTTGAATCAGATGAGTCAGATAAGTTGCCAATTGTAATTTTTTCTATGTCTGCTCGAAGATGTGTGAAAAAGGGATGTGAAGCTTATTTGGCTTGTGTGTTGAATATGAAAGAGTTTGAATCAAAGATGGAATCAGTGCTTGTTTTATGTGAGTATCCGGATGTGTTCCCGGAAGAGCTACCTAGATTACCTCCTATTAGGGAAGTTGAGTTTGGTATTGAGTTATTCCCTGATGCAGCACCTATCTCGATTGCTCCATATAGAATGGCCCCGACAGAGTTGAAAGAATTGAAGTCATAGTTGCAAGAATTGACTGATAAGGGTTTTGTGAGACCGAGCTTTTCGCCGTAGGGTGCTCCGGTATTATTCTTGAAAAAGAAAGATAGATCTATGAGGCTATATATAGATTACTGACAACTCAATACGGTAATGATTAAGAATAAGTATCCTTTTCCAAGGATTGATGACTTGTTTGATCAGTTGAAAGGAGCGACATGGTTTTCTAAAATAGACTTCAGGTCCGGTTACTGCCAGTTGAGAGTGAAAGACTCGGATATGCCGAAAACTGCTTTTCAAATGAGGTATGGTCATTATGAATTTCTGGTCATCCCTTTTGGTTTAACAAATGCTCTTTCTACATTTATGGACTTGATGAACCGTATTTTCTGACCGTATTTGGATAAATTTGTCGTTGTTTTTATTGATGACATATTGATTTATTCTCGTGATGAATCCGAGCATGCTAACATTTGAAAACTATTTTGCGAACCTTGAGAGACAAGCAGTTGTATGCTAAGTTTAGTAAGAGCGAGTATTGGCTTCGAGAAGTTGGATTATTAGGCCATATTGTTTCAAGTGATGGTATTAGAGTTGACCCGAGTAAGATCTCAGCTATTGTTGAGTGGAAACCGCTGAGGAATGTAATTGAGGTTAGAGTCTTTCTAGGCTTGACTGGTTATTACAGAGGGTTTGTTAAAAGATTCTCCATGATTGCTACTCCGATGAAGAATTTTTTATAGAAAGATGTCAAGTTCAAATGGACAAAAAAGTGCCAGGAGAGTTTTAAGAAATTAAAGGCATTATTGACTGAGGCTTCAGTTTTGGTACAACTCGAGTCAGGTAAAAAAATTGTGATTTATAGTGATACATCCTTGAATGTTTTGGGATGTGTACTTATGCAAGAGGGTAAATTCGTAGCTTACACTTCGAGACAATTGAAGCCTTACGAGAAGAACTATCCGACACATGACTTAGAGTTGGCTGGCATAGTGTTTGCTTTGAAGATTTGGCGACATTATTTATTTGGTGAGAAATGTCATGTCTATACCGATCATAAAAGTCTTAAGCACTTGATGGCTCAAAAGGATTTGAACTTGCGGCAACGAAGATGGTTGGAACTGTTAAAAGATTATGAGCGTGTGATTGATTTTCATCTGGGTAAGGCGAATGTGGCAGCTGACACTTTGAGTAGGAAGTCGTTGTTTGCCTTGAGGGCTATGAATACATGGCTGACTTGGTCCGATGATGGCTCGATTCTAGCCGAGTTAAAAGCTAGACCGACCTTTCTGCAACAAATTTGTGATGCTTAGAAAGTTGGTAAAGAGTTACAAGCTAAGAGAATTCAGTGTGAGTCCAGTAGTGAACCGGATTTTTTGAGTGACTCCGATGGTTGTTTGAGGTTTTGTGGTAGGATTTGTGTTCCGAAGGACACTGAGTTGATTCAGAATATTTTACATAGGCACACAACAGTTGTTTAGGAGTTCACTTAGGCAGTACAAAGCTGTATAATGACTTGAAGAAAATGTATTAGTGGAATGGTATGAAAAGAAATATCTCAAAGTTTGTATCGAAATGCTTAATATGTCAGAAAGTAAAGGGTGAACACCAAGTACTTTCAGGTTTACTTCAGCCCATCATGGTCCTCGAATGGAAATGGGACCGGATTAGTATGGATTTTGTAACAGGGTTGCGTTTAACTCTGAGTAAGAAAGATGCCATATGGGTTATTGTCGATAGACCGACTAAATCGACTCATTTTATTTCGGTACGTATTGATTTCTCACTTGATAGGTTAGTCGAATTGTACATTGGTGAGATTGTTAGACTCTATGGAGTACCTATATCAATTGTATCGGATAGAGATCCGAGGTTCACATCACAGTTTTGGAAAAAGTTACAAGAAGCTTGGGTACAAACCTAAATTTTAGCACTACTTTTCATCTGCAGACTGATGGTTAATCTGAGTTTGTGATTCAGATCCTGGAAGACATGCTCTGATGTTATGCATTGAAATTCCAAGGTAGTTGGGAAAAGTGCCTGGTGGAGTTTGCCTACAATAGTTATCAGTCGAGTTTGAACCAACATTGGAGCCTCGGTTAATAATTCTTTCAATTGATCTAAACTTTGTTGACATTTTTCAGACCATTCAAACTTCACACTTTCTGTAGCAGTTTGGTCATCAGTGTAGTAATCATCGAGAACCCTTTTACAAAACGCCGATAGTAACCAGCCAATACTAGAAAGCTTCTGACCTCGGATACATTTGTAGGTGGTTTCCAGTCAATAACTGCAGAAATCTTGCTCGGATCAACTTGAATGCCATTCGCTGATATAATTTGTCCCAAAAATCTGACTTTTCGGAGCCAAAACTCACATTTGCTGAATTTAGCATACAGTTGCTTATCTCTTAAGGTTTGTAACACAATCCTCAAATGCTCGGCATGCTCAGACTCATCTTGTAAATAAATCAGAATGTCGTCAATGAACACAATAATAAATTTGTTTAAATATAGTCTAAAGATTTGATTCATCAAATCCATAAAAATGGGAGGAGCATTAGTTAGTCCAAAAGGCATAGCAAGGAATTCATAATGTCTGTACCTCATTCTGAGCGCAGTTTTTGGCACATCTGAGTCTTTAACTCTTAACTGATAATGACCTGATCTCAAATCAATCTTTGAAAACACTGCTGCACCTTTCAATAGATCAAACAAATCATTTATTGTGACATCCCTAATTTGACCCTAGTCGGAAAGTGGTTTCGGGACCACTAAACCGAGTCTTATAAGTAATTAAAAGTTATAGTCTATGTTTATGATGTTAGTAAATGCATGTGTGAAAGTTTCATGCATTAATTTGATCATTTCTATGTGAATTTATTAAAATGGACTTGTATGAAACATTGTTGAAAGGTGATAGGCTAATCTTACAATGGTCTAATAGTACATGCATGCAAAAGAGTGGTTTTGCATGTCAATTTGCCCAAAAAAAGGGAAGAGTGGCCGGCCATGACAAGAATATGGGCAAGGGAACATGTTTCCAACATGTTTAGTTAGTGGATTATGTAGAAAAAATAAAGAAATGAAAAAAAAATGAGCATGGATGCCCCCCCCTTTTGTTGCCGTGAGTAGAGGAAAAAGAAAGGAAAAAAAATTTGTTCATCCATTCTCAAATCTTGGCTGAAAATACTAAGGGCAAAAGGAAGGATTTTTGCTTCATGCTTGGTTTAGAAGAGAACTAGAAGGAGATTTGGTCATACTTGTGTCAAGATTAAGGTATGTTTGAGGTTGTGTCATGAGATTCATGCATGTTTTAGTTGCTAACTTGATGTTCTTGTTAGCCCATGGTTCAAATCCTTGTTATGCCATGGAAATGGTATTTGGCCAAGGTTGATATTGTGTTAAAGCCATTGCATGCTAAATGTGAAGCTTGTTGATGATACATGTAATGATGGATTGACTACTCTTGAAATTTCTTTTAGCATTCTTGAGTAAGACATGGAGTTTTCTTTGTTTAACCATGACCAAAAATTGAAAGGGGATGGTGTGGGATGTATTCGCCATGGCATGCTCATAAGTGCAATTTATGCTTGTTGCATGATAGGTAAAATTTGTGTTTTGATATATGTGTATATGTGTTTGTACATGATGTTACAAATGGATGTGAAAATATATGCTAGATTGGGAAAATTTGATTAAATGTTCATGAGATGAAATTAGGTGATTAAAAGATGTTAGTTGACATTGTACATATATATATATATTCGCCATTAAAGTGAGTATGTAGGTAATGTTGAAATCAAGTTTTTGGTGCATATTCGGTTAGGTGTATAATCGACCAAATGGGCGATTAGTAAGAATGGTTGCCGAATATACAAGCATACATATGCATGTGTAGTTGAATTATGAATGTTTAGCAAGATGGTTAAACTAGTGATTTATTGATTAAGCTCAAGGAGTTAAAGAAGGAGAATCAAGCAAGGGAAAGATGAAGGTCATCGAGTAGCCGACTTGGAACTATTTTACCCAACACGAGGTAAGTCATTAAGCACGTATTTGATATTGCTTAAATGATTGTAAAATTTATGCAATTGTGTTTAATGGGATGATATATATATATAAATGAAAATGTATGTGTATGGAGTGATGACATTTGTTGAATGTAAAAGAAATAGTGAAATGTGTAGAAAGTTTGCTTTTGGCACTAAGTGTGCGGGCAATACGTGTGTGCGGTGATTTAGATCGGCACTAAGTGTGCGTCTGGAAATATATGGCACTAAGTGTGCAAGCTGGAAAAATCTGACCTTTGGGTGTGCGAGCTCGGAGGGTATGGCACTTGTGTGTGCGGGCTTAAATTACGTGGCACTAAGTGTGCGAAATCGAGTAGTAAGCACTGTGTGTGCGTACTCTATATATATGGAGGTGTCTCCATTGAATTGAGTATGGACAGCGGATCGGGTAAGTACCTCGAGCTCATGACGAATAGAGAATACGTTCATGCTTGGGGTTGAATTTGGTAAGCCTTAAATCTATGTGATGATTGAAATTGTATGGTTGTGCTGAAAAATGAGTTAATGTGTAAAAAAATGCTTGATTATCTTGTTGTGTAGAATATGAAATGTGGATGTATGAATTGGTGCGAGATTGGACCGAAAGGTCCGAGGTATTATGGTATAGATTCGATATGGACGAGTACCTAGCCTCATTTGTTGTACATGTAGTAGTAACTTTATCGATGGATTGATGAATGCTTATGACTTACTGAGTTGTAAACTCACTCGGTGTTTTCTTGTCACCCATTTTAGGTCTCTTGGACTCGTATTGTTATAAGGCTCGGAACCGTCGTTGAAGTCATCACACCGGCTAAAATCTTGTGGTATTGTTTTTGTTGTTGAAGAACATTTGGCATGTATAGGCTATTATATTTTGTCGAATTGTGGGTTGTAAACTTTAAGCCATGTGAAAATGGCCTATGTGGTCGTCGAGTGGGATGCTAGAACCTATAGCCACGAGTCTTAGAAACTCAAATTTTGATAAGGTGGCCATAATTTGTGTCATGTATGATGGATGATTAAGGCCAAGGAAAAATTCATGAAATTGGCATAGTCTACTGCAGTAACTGTTGCAGACAGCAGCAGTGAGATGAGATTGAAAAATCACTAAAAATAGTATAAGTAGAATTAAATAGTGAGTAAATTATGGAACTGAACCTTGATGAATCTATTTTTATATTGACGAAACGAAACGACCATATGAGCAGTATACTGAGAAATATTAAGGTTCTCGTGAGACAGGGCCAGAACGGTTTCTGGGTCCCCTGTCGCGACTTTGAAAATTTACCATAAATTATCCAGAAAGAATTAGGAGTCATGCCTTATATGTAAAGATTCCATTTTGAGTCTAGTTTCATTAGAAACAAACGGCACCAGTATTAAAGCCCTGTACAGAGAGATATTCAAGTTGTAACGCGCGAAGGTCAGAGCAGTCGGTCCCTGTAACATGGGTGACTTTAACTAATAAACTGTACCAATTGGCCCAACCAAAATTCTAAAAATAAATCCATGGATGGGTATATGAGTCTAAATTCAGGGAAAATTTACGAAACCAGTTTCCGAGTTTTGAAACTCGAGATATGATTTTTAAGGTGACGGTGACGCAGTTTTCCAGCCTGACTGGTAATGTCAAATTGGTTGGTATCTTGAGAGGGTTTGGCCGTTAACCCCTCGTGTCCGACACCGGCGTCGGTCACGAGTTAGGGGTGTTACATTTATTCTCGGCAACAGATACTTACTCTTTATTGTAACCTTATTGATTTGTCTATAGTCAATACACATTCTCATTTATACATCTTTCTTCTTTACGAACAGTACAGGTGCACCATAGGGCAAAAAACTCAGTTGTGCAAAACCTCTATCTGTTAATTCTTGCAACTGAGCTTTCAACTCTTTCAACTCTATCGGAGTCATTCTGTACGGAGCTATAGATATCAGCAAAGTTCCCAGTATTAACTCAATGGCAAACTCAACCTCTCTGACTGGTGGCAACCCAGGCAATTCTTCTAGAAATACATCCGAATACTCACAAACTATAAGTACTGATTCAATCTTCTTTTCAAACACTTTGGTATCTACAACATATGCTAGGTACGCATCACAACCTTTTCTGACATATCTCTGAGCCAACATCAATGAAATCACTATTGGCAATCCACTCGACTCATCAGATTCAATCCAAAGAATTTTATTATTCTGACACTTCAATTCTATAGTCTTTCATCTACAGTACACAACAGCATCATGTAAAGTCAACCAATCCATACCCAGAATTACATCGAACTCATCAAATGGTAAAAGCATCAAGTCAACCAGAAAATCGTAAGCTCGAGTCATTAAAAGACAGTTCTTGTATACTTTGTCAACGAGAACATACTTGCCTAAAGGGTTCGATACTTTAATCAAAAACTTAGTAGACTCAACAGGCAAACTCTTATTAGACACCAAATTCATACATATATACGAATGAGTCGATCCAGGATCAACCAATGCAATAACATTAGTGTCGTAAAGAGAAAATGTACTGGTAATAGCATCTGGTGATGACATATCTTCACGGGCACGAGTAACGTAAGCTTTAGCAGGTACTCTGGCCTCAGATCTCACTGTAGAATCTTTCATTGTACCACGTTTACCACTTGCATTTCTCGTATTTCTTGGCGGCCTCCCTTGAGTAACTATATTGCTTGATCTTGCATTCTGAGATTTATCTTTTTCATTTAACTCATGACAATCTTGGATAAAATGATTTCGTAAACCACAACTGTAACAAGCTCTATTATTATTTTTCATCCAACAATCTCCAAAATGTCGTCTTCCACACTGTTGACACTCAGGTTTAATGTCTTTCATGTTGCCAACACTTGATACCGATGTAGCTTGAGCTTTAGGACTGGTGTATTGCTTTCCGCGATCTCTATTGGAATATCCAGCTGAAATGGTCGATCAATTAAAATAATCTCTTGATTTCTTTAACGAGGAATGGTAAGGTTTACTTATCGATCTCTTCCTCGAATCTCTTGCCTCTGAATCAGCCTTTCTCTTTTCTTGGCTAACTTCCTCGGCTTTACAAGCTCTGTCAACTAAAACGACAAATTCCTTTAGTTCTAAAATTCCAACTAGAAGTTTAATGTCTTCATTCAACCCATCAACGAACCGCTTGCACATGATTTCTTCAGTAGAAACATACTCCCGAGCGTACTTGCTCAACCATACAAATTCTCTTTCATATTCAATTACAACCATGCGGCCTTGTTTAAGTTCTAAAAACTCTTTATGCTTTTGATTCGGAAACCATTGACTGATGTATTTCTTTCAGAACTTGGTCTGAAAGAATTCCCAGGTGACTCTCTCCCTAAGTACCACCGATGCTAATGTATTCCACCACTGATACGCGGTGTCCCTCAACAATGATATAGCACATTTTAAACATTCAGCCGGTGTGCGAGAAAGTTCATCAAGTACTCTATTAGTGTTTTCAAGCCAAAACTCGGCTCTCTCAAGATCATCGTCAATATTAGCTCTGAATTCTTCAGCTCTTGTTTACTAATCTTGTCAACTAGAGGCTTGCTTAATCTTAAAAGCTCAACTCCTTGAGGAGCTATAGGAACCAGTTGGGGATTAGGAGGGGGTGGAGGTTGTTGAGCACCCAGGTTCGTACGAATGTATTAAGTGAACCACTTGTTCATCATTTGGAAGAAGGCTTCTCTAGCCTCCCTTCCCTGGCTGCCCGTTATGGGTCTAGAATCAGACTGTGCTGTCCCTTGAGCGGGAGCGGTGCATTACTCTCAACCTCATCAGCTATAGCTAGATTGGGATCCATTTACTATATAAAAACACATTTTAAAACATCAGGAGTCATCACACTATCACAATTTATTTATGGCATGTATAGCTAGACTCTCACATACACTATGTTAATCCTAGAATCGACTAAACCGTAGCTCTGATACCAATAAATATAACACCTGTTACCCGTATTCAACATCGGAATAGGGTTACAGAGCATTACCAGACTTACAACACATTTACACATACTTTTCATATGCATTACAACATTTTATATATTCAACAATTAATCTCAATCAATTTGTCCCTAATACGAGCCTACGAGGCCCTAAAAATGTTTTGGGATTGGTTCAAGACTAAGCTAATGACCTATGAAAGTTTTACGAAACTTAGAAAATTTTTCTCAAAACAGGGGACACACGCCCGTGTGGCTAGGCCGTGTGTCGCACAACGCCACCAGACACACCCGTGCCACAAGCTGAGTGGACATTCGAAATGGGAGCACATGACTGTGTCCCAGCCCGTGTCCTACCTAGTGTAACTCTCTAACTTGGGTTACACAGCCAACACATAAGCCCATGTGGCTAGCTTGTGTGCCCTAAAAATGGCCACACACGCCCGTGTGCCAGGCCATGTGCTAGGCCATGCAAAACATGTAATGTATACTAACTTATACCATATGACCAAGTCACATGCCCGTGTGTGAGGCCGTGTAGACCATACTGACTTGATTAAAATTTCTACACTAAGGGACACACGACCGTGTAACAAGACCGTGTGTTACACACGGCTGAGACACACGCCCGTGTGGACAAAAATAGGATTTTACCAAGCCATTTGCCACCCAAGTTTTGGTACACACCTTCACCTACACATATGGCACAAAAGCAAAGTAAATAGGCAATCCAAAACAACCAAATCAAGCCTAAATATTACCATTTCAATTCCAACTACTAGCATGCTTACTATCTCATGTCTTACTCATTCAAATCATACCAACTTTACTTATTCATATCTTCTAATTAAACATTTTTTTTCCAAACATGCTTCATCATACATCAATCCACAAGCACATAGCTTCTCAATTATCAACCATTTAATATCTATAATAACAACTATCAATAACATTGCAAACCAACCTCAATCACTCAATATAAGCCATATGCACACTTATATATACATAGCCAAATTAACCAAATTAAGCCAAGTCTCATGGCTATATGTACAAACCAAAATAACCATTCATAAGCCATCTCAAATGGAAAAACTCACTACCAAGATAAATATCAAAATGACCATAATCCTATACATGCCATATGACCAAACCAAGAGCTCAAAAGTACCAAAGTTATGGTTGGATAGTGTGACGTAGTCTCCGACGATCCCCAAATCTGAGCTAGCTGTGAAATCATTATAAAACATGGGAAAAATAAACAAGGTAAGCTTTATAGCTTAGTAAGCCCGTATGAAATAAACTCAAATAATCATAAATATACAATTCATCAAGTTGAACTTGTTAATTCATAATTCATAAATACTAATAAACCGTCCACATACTTAATCATATACTTATGTGCAACTTCATAACTTCTTCAATTTAAAGCTCGTATGATTCATAAACATACCTAAACCAATCTGTAAATAACTCATACTCAAACGGAAAAATGTCGAATACTTGAATTCTCGTACACTGAGTGCCAATACTTAGCCGAAGCTATTTCAATCTCGCACATTAAGTGTCATACATAGCCGAAGCTATCTCAAATCGCACAGTAAGTGCCATACATAGCCAAAGCTATCTCAAATCGCACACTAAGTGCCATACGTAGCCGAAGCTATCTCGAATCGCACACTAAGTGCCATAGCCAAAGCTATCTCGAATCGCACACTAAGTGCCATACGTAACCAAATTGTTGTCAAATATGATTGTAGTCTCGTATACACAATTTACGCAATATCAAAGCATTTAAAGCATATTTATAACAATGCTTATTACATACGAACTTACCTCGGATGTGTAAATGATGAAATAAGTCGTTTAGTCGATAACTTTCGTTTTTCCTCGATCCTGATCCAAATTCCATTTTTCTTGATCTAAATATATTCAAATTTAACTCATTTAATCAACTATTTATTCAATTCAATCCAAAATATACATTAGGGCTATATTACACATTTGCCCCTAAACTTTCACGTTTTTCACAATTTAGTCATTATTTCATAAAATCACAAATTAATGAAATTCCAATTATACCCATGCTAGCCGTATTACCATAACGCCCCTAGTAGCCAATAATTTTCATTTATTTCACATTTTATCCACTAACTTTGCACATTTCTCAATTTAATCCCTATTTTTCATTTTCACTAAAAATCACTTAACAAAACTTGTTTAATGAACATCAAATATTCATAATCTATCATCAAACACCAAAACTCATACATATTCATCAATGGAATCTTTCAAAATCTTTAACAATTTTGCAAAATAGTCCCTGGGCTAGCTAGTATTAGATGCAACGATCACAAAAACATAGAAATCATCAAAAACGAGGCAAAACACATACTAATTGCTTGGATTTACTTGGCCGAATAAAGAACCCTAGTTTCTTCTATTTTTCTTCTTCAAATTTGGTTAGCAAGGATAATAATGGACACTATTTTATTATTATTATTTATTTATCTTATGTTATTAACATTTTACTTAATTAACCTTACTTAATAAACATTAAAATCATGTATTACATGTCCAATATTGTCCACTCACCATTTTAAAGGTTTAATTACCATTTGGCCATATTTAAAAACCAAAGCTATTTGAAACCTTAAACTAATAGAGCATGCATTTTACACTTTACGCGATTTAATCATTTTTTATCAAATCAAGCATTCAAACGATAAAATTTCTTCACGAAACTTTCACTCATACATGCTATCATGCTATAAACACTTTGAATAATATTACAAGAATTTTATGACCTCGAATTTGTGGTCCCAAAATCCTATTTTTATTTGACTAAAAACGAGCTGTTACATTCACTGCACATTTACATCATTAACACAATATCCATCACTATCACTTGACATGTTTAGCATGCTCACAACTAAAACATTTCACAAGAACTAACACAACATGTATCCCATATCACATCACACATCACATCATCACACATCACATCACTCAATCCACATCACAAAGTCACAATTCTTTTAGTATAAATGAGAGGAATAAGAAAGCTTACACTCGAAACTTAGAGTAGGGGTTTAGGTGATTCCAACCATTCACCATTCATGATTGTGCCTAATTGTCAAAAGCTTAAACTTGCTTCTCCTTGTCTTTCGCCTTGCTCAAAGAAGGTTCCCATGGTTTCGAAGCTTCACCAAAATAAATCACACAATAAACAAAATTATTTATAGCCTTAGACAAAACATAGATCAAAGGTTAGTTCCTCTTGGAATTGAAATTTTCATCTGGTAACCTCGAAACTCAAATATCTTAATCTCTAGTCATTCTCATTGCCTAAAATCAATTCCAGTCATCTAATTGCTCATCTAAGAATAATTCTCAACCTTCAAATCACACAAAATTACTCAAATTCATGGTTCTGAAAATTTAAATGCATATCCCTTTTTAACAAAATCTCAACAAAACCTTTGAATTCCTTAATGAAACTTTAAGAAGAGTTTAAAAACCTTCTAATCGCATGAAAAAAGTTGAAAGACACTTTGAAACTATTATTTTATTCAAAACCCCAAATTTCTCTATTAACGACCCAACTTTCGACTTTTACACAAAACCTTTGATTTAATGGCTTAAAACTTGATTTAAATAACTAGATTACGTTAAAAACTATTAGGAAAACAAAATGTTGCCTTGATTGAGGGAAATATAAACGATTGGTATAAATTCAAGAAAACCCACAAGTTGAATGATAGCAAAATCAATGTTGTTCTTGATGCTTGCTATGAAATTCTAGGAGGTTTAATGTTTGGAAGATGATGAGAACCAAAAGAATTGATGTTTGGAAGATCAAATTTGGGTGAATAGTATTTAGGGTTTCAAGGGATAAGGTGAAGGGGAAAAATTTTCAAGACCTTACTGTAGGTGGGGTGAAATAGGGCTTTTTTTTAAAACTTTGGTATATTTACCTTTGTGGTACTCTCAACTTTAACCTCTTTTTCAAAAAAGTCCATGCTTTAAAATTAAAAGTCTTTTCCATACTATTTTTACAAATTGATTTCATATTCAAAATGACCATAGACGAAGACATTTTCGGTTTACCATGTTTCAAAATTCCAAACTCATTTTGAGCTATTATTCCAAAATTACCCTCGAAAATTCTAGACCCAATTTTGGGATGTGACATGCGTAGTGCAGTTAACTGGGATAGAATCTCATTCTATATGAGGCATCCTAAGAATTCATCTGATAAATATTCCCTACCTCAATTAGACTGAAGTGTCTTTATAGGTAAACCTAGTTGTTTCTCCACTTCTGCATGAAACTCAAAAGTGTCACTCTTGCGGTGCATTAGGTGTATATAGCTATATATGGAATAATCACTAATGAAGGTTACATAATAATTGTATCCACCTCTTGCACTAACAGTCATGAGGCCATAGACATCAATCTACACGAGTTCTAGGGGTTTTACGGCCCATGTTCCCTTTGCATTAAAAGATCGCTTGGTCTTCTTACCTTACAAGAAAGATTCATATTGGGGAAGATAGATTTCTTTAAGTGAACTTAAGATTCCATCTTTCAAAAGTTTGATTCTTTCATGGTTACTATGGTCAAGTCACAAATACCAAAAGTGTGCCTCATTAGAGTGAGAAGTTTTAAGTTTCTTATTCGTTGTTTCTGTCTCAAGTAGTGTGTACATTTTTTATATGATAAAATAGGGATTATTTAAAATCCATTTATTATAAATAAGATTGTGTTTTCTAAATATTTCAATTACATTATTAAAGTCATGGTGAAGCTTCTTTATATAAACATGCAACTGAAATTAATTTTCTTTTAAAACTTGGTAGATAAAAAACATCTTTCAAAATAATCTTCGTAAAATTATCAAAATAAAGATGTACATCTCTCATTACTTCAGCTGCCATAGTTGTCCAATTTTCGATCCGCAATGATAAATTCTCATCTCTATAATCTTCCATCCCCTCGAACCCCTGTAGAGAAACACAAACAGTTGGAAAATTGAGTTTGGAAAACACAATGGAAAATAAATTTAAGGAAAAACTAAAGTTTCAAAATATTTTACAAAACAAGATATTGGTTCTGATTTCTAAAGTAATAAACACTTAATCAAAATTGTACCTTTTCTATTTGTATAGGATGAGTACTTCGACTAAGTAGTCTTCTCCGCTATCCTCAAGCTCACGTCTACCGAGTGTGGACTTACTTCGAATCTGAAAATTACCAGTGGGGTAATTTTGCAAATTCTCTAAAATTTTACAAATTCTCTAAACTTTTGGATCAAGTTGTAAATTAGAGAAATATCTATAGAAATTTTTTGGAATTATCTCTTCAGAGAATTTTCTCTCTACAACTTTCACTTGAATTGATGTGTGTGTAAATAATGACCCAAAGCTCTCTTTATATAGGGAGAGTTTAGAGAGTTCAACTATAATTAAACTTAATCACTTTAATATTAAATTAATATAATGTTAATCAAGAAAAAATAAATATTAGATTAAATTTAATATTAAATCTTATTAAAATAATAGAATGTTTATCTACAATATAAACATTAAATTTAATTTAATATTAAACTATTAAAATAATATTATTTTTGGAATAGTTAATCTAAAATCAAATTTTTTGGTAGAGTTCCAGTAGGAGTGTTGGTCACATATTGGGCCCAATTTGACCAGTTTTTGGGTCTTGGGCTCAATTTTGGGCTATCGGGCCTAATTTACGATCTTAGGTCCAATTTTCAAGTTTAATTGCCCATTGGATCAATTGTTTGACTTGAAAATTAACTTCCAAAAATATCATATTAATTTTAATTGATTTGATTAATTTAATTTTACTTAATGAAAATTAATTTTTCCAAATTTTTTTAAGAAATTTATTTAATCAAATTCTCTAGTTGAACAATTCTCACGATCACCTAATTTAATCCTAGATTAAATAAATCAACTCAATTGAATTATTTCGAAAGTAATAAAATTCTCTTCTGATTCAAATGCAATCGGATTGAGTTTTTGTTGAGCTAGCGGAGGGACCAATCAGACATATACAATTAGGCTCTAGTGATTGCAATTTTGTCTAGAAGCATTATTTCGATAATTTGCAATTACTTAATCATGGAGTCAGTCCGCAAGAAGTACCATTATTTAAAACTCATTATTGTATACTCTTTACGAAAGCAATTCATCCAACTACTTTGTCCAATGACCTCGTCATGTGTATGTTACCCTCATATGATATTCTTGACTCCTTTGAGTTAAATTTGTTCCCTCAATACAATATTATTTTATCTTATTGTCACCATTGTGTCTTTTTAATGATTAATATGAACACTATAAACAAATAACTGTGATAAATTGCATCAATCCACACAATGCCAATGAGAGGATATCATTAAGTCTTTAATTGAGCTATGAATTCCACTAATGCTAGTAAAGCCATGCCATACACAAGTCATGTACCTGACATATCGGCTATGGGGTTGATCATCTTTAGAGCATAAGCCTCCACTTATATCAAAGCACATGACTTGCTTACGCATGGTTAGTGACTAACTTAGGATTTAGGTAAATCACACCATGAATGTCACAAGTGAATTAATTCACAAATGGATTTAGAATTAATTCATCTTGGGCCTAGTCTGATGCATCATTCTACCAATGAATATATCTATGTCTTTACTCGTGGAGTCAACTGCTCCGATAGCCAAGACTAGCCATCTCCCCAATTGGAATTGTAGACGACATAATAATCCTTCTCAGTATTTGAATCAAGTGCTCACTTTGATTATTTTACGGGATTACGGGCTCATTTATATTATCTATTGAAGTAAGTCGTCTTTCTTGTAATGTAAATGTTCTTTACAATGCTTGTTACAATTTTGCTTTGCATGCATAATATAAAAGACATAAATACAAAAGGCATAATAGTGAAATGTGAAAGTAACTTTATTTATTTATTCATCGTTCAAATAAATAGAAAATAATTACATGTTTACTACAATATGGGCACATTTCCCAACAATCCCACTTTCCCTAGTGAAGTAAATATGTCATGTTTCACATTCCCATATCCTCAACATGTGTGTTAAAACTCTTGGTTATAAGAGTCTCAGTAAACGAATCCGTAAGGTTATTTTTAGAAGATACTTTCATCTAATCTACAATTCCTTTGGCTACTGCCTTTCATATCAAGTGATACTTATGATCAATGTGTTTCGTCCTTTTGTGACTTTTCATTTCCTTTGTATTTGCTATTGTAGCACTGTTATCATAATATAATGTTATAATTTTTTCCATACCAGGAATAACTTCAAGTTTGGTGAAAAACTTTTGAAGCCATATTGCTTCTTTAATTGCCCCAGAAGCAGCCACTTATTGGCCTTCATAGTAGATTCAGTAGTGTAAGTGTGTTTTATACTTATCCATACTATGGCTCCACGGCCTAGAATAAATGCATTTTCTGATGTCGATTTCCTCAAATCTTTACAAGTTTGGAAGTCTGAGTCTGTGTATCCAACAAGAGTAAGGTCCTCCCTAGAATACACAAGTATATAATCTCTGGTTCTTTTAAGATGCCATAATATATGCTTTATAGCTTGGTAATGCTTGAGACATGGATTCGTCTAATATTGACTAACCATTCCTACCGTGAAACAGATATCTGGACATGTGTAAAGCATTGCATACATAAGGCTTCCAACTGCCAAAGCATATTGAACCTTAATCATATGCTCTCTTTCTTCAGCTGTCTTAGGACAGTCATCTAAAGAAAAATAAAAACCTAATGCAGTCGACCAAACAAATGGCTTTGCATCAATCATAGCAAAATGTTCTGATACCTTATCGATGTATGATGCTTGGGATAGTGCTATCACTTTATTCTTTCGATCCCTAAGGATTCGAATTCCAAGAATTTAACTAGCTTCACCCAAGTCCTTCATGCTAAACTGTTGAGCTAACCATAGTTTAACCGATGACAATTCTCCTACATCATTCTCGATAAGTAGAATATCATCGACATACAAAATGAGGAATACCACCTTTGTGTCCTTTATACGCTTATAAACACAAGTTTCATTAATGTTTTGATCAAATAAAATAGTCTTGATCGTTTGATCAAATCTTTTATTCCATGAGCGGGAAACCTACTTAAGTCAATAAATGGATCATAGCAGTTTGCAAACATTTTGCTCCTTTCTCTTGACAACATAGACGGTGGGTTGAGCCATGTAAATGGTCTCATCAAGATAGCCATTCAATAATGTTGTCTTGACATCCGTTTTCCAGATCTTGTAATTGAGATCAATGACAATGGATAAGAGCATGTGGATAGATGTGAGCACGGATACCGAAGAAAAGGTCTCATCATAATCAATGCTTTCTTTTTGTGTGTAGTCTTTCCCTATAAGTCTATCTTTATGTGTTTCCACTTTCCCTTCCGCATTTCTCTCTTTCTTATAGATCAACTTACACCTTATGGGTTTAATCCCAATCAATAAGTCTACAAGTTCCCACACTGTATTGGATTTCATAGAATCCATCTCAGTATTCATGGCCTGTTCCCAGAGCTTGGAATCAACGTCCTGCATAGCCTCATCGTAAGTAAGTGGATCATCATCCTTATGTTTGGCTTCTGTATTATAAATGATACCATCATAGATGAAGAATTCTGGTTTCTTAGAAACTTTCCACTATGACAGATTCCCCTATGATGTTGACCGTTTGCAGGTTTTTCTACGACTTTCTCGAGAATTGAGCTTGGTGATTGTTCCACCACTCCCGAAAGTTCCTCGATTATCACTTTAAGACTTAAATTTATCCATGTAGCTTTTCTCGAGGAAAGTAGCATAGGTAAAAACTTTAATTGTATTATCTTTTGGATTATAGAATAATCCTCCCTTTGTTCCTTTTGGATATCCTACAAACATGTATAATTTTGTCCGTACAACCAACTTCTTTGCATCTTTATCCAGAATGTGTGTTGGATAACCCCATGTTCTAAAGTGATTTAGAGCGGGTTTCTTTCCATGCCATAGTTCATAAGGTGTCTTACAAGAAGATTTGGTTGGCACATCATTCAGAATATAATAAGCTATTTGTATTGCATATCCCCAGAAGGAAGTAGGAAGTTGTGAATAGCTTAACATTGAATGAACCATGTCAAGCAAGGTTCTATTCCTTCTTTTAGCTGTGCCATTTTTCTGTGGAGTGCCTGACACAGTCAATTAGGATAAAATCCCATTCTCTATTAGTTATTCTAAGAACTTATCAGACAACTATTCTTTACCTCAGTCAGACCGGAGATTCTTTATGGATAAATCTAATTGTTTTTCCACTTCCACACGAAACTCTCAAAATTTATCAAAGGTTTCACTTTTACTGTGCATTAGATACACATATCCATATCGCTAATAGTCGTCAACAAAAGTCATGTAATAGTAGTAACTTCCTCGGACACTAGTGCTCATAGGACCACATACATCAGTGTTCATAAGTTCTAAAGGTTGGTTTGCCCTTGTACCTTTCGCATTGAAAGACCTCTTAGTCATTTTACTTTACAAGCAAGATTCACATTGTGGACGATTAGCTTTCTTAAGCATACTTAAGGGACGATCTTTCATGAGTCTAGTGGTTCTTTCTTGGTTAATATGATAAGTTATAAATGCCATAGGTACCCCTCATTAGAGTGAAAAGTTTTCAGCATTTTATCAGATTAAAGAATGATTTCTATGAATAACAATCCCTTTATCGAATGTCATGGTATAACCTTCATAAAATAAACATGCTACAGAAGTTAACTTCCTCCTAAAATGAGGTACATAAAACACGTTCTTTAATATAATTTTCCTAAAATTATCAAAGTGTAAAATAACTTCTCCTACTGCTTCATCTGAAACATAGCTTCCATTTCTGGTCCGCAACAACAGGCTCCTGTCAAATAGACTTCTTGTTTCCTTAACCCCTATAAAGAAACACACACATGGTTAGTGGCTCCAGAATCAATAACCCAGTTGTCAATTGATTCTTCCACTAAGTAAATTTCAACCACAAAGAGTTCAATACCTTTGCTCATTTCTATTAGGTAATGCAAATACTCCTTGTAATTTTATTTGAAATACCTTTTCCTATTGTAGAAGAAACCTTGATCTTGATAGGATCTTTTGACTTCTTAGCCTTCTTCCTCTCCACATGAGGTGGAATCGAAAACTTAGTCAGTTTCTTCTTTCCCTTAACTTTCTACTTCCCCTTAAAGGACAGGGGCCTACAGCTAATTTTTCTTTAGGTTTCTCCTGAACCAGCTTACCACCATTCAACATCAACTCATAAGATTGTAATTCTTTTATAAGCTGAGTCAAGGTAAGCACCTTGTTCCCCAAGTTGTAAGTGGCCCTAAAACCAACAAACTCCTTAGTTAAGGATTTGAACACCATTTCAATTTGAGTGTTCACGTCTAGTTCAGCCCTATTGTCCTATGCTTTTGCAAAAAATTTCATAAGCTTAAGCATATGTTCTTTGACTGGAGTGCCGATTTTTAATTGAGAATTCGTCAAACTTGTAATAGCAGATTGTCAAGCCAACACGACTTGGCCTCTTAGCAAATCCGCCAATTTTTTCATGTTCTCTTTGGCAGTACGAAAATTCTTATGTTGCTTTTATAGCACACTACTCATGCTCGCAACATATAACATCGAGCAAATGATTTAGAATCTTTCCGACAATTTCTCACTTTGGGTTGAGCTTCAGGAGTTTGTCTTTCTCAAAGTTGAGAACTATCAGTAAGTTTCATTTCCATTCTCAAAAGTTATCCTCATTTAATTTTTTCTCAGTAAGAATGCTGATGGGAGGAGTAGGAGACATATTTGAACTAAAAATAATAAAGATTTTCTAATTACTATCTTTGTATTAAGCACATATTTTTCATTTCAACAATATATTAAGAATGCAGTATGATACGTGCGTCTTGTATTAAAACCTTGAAAAAAAAATTTATGTTGCTACAATCATTCTCAGATACATCAACCATGCCACCTTAGGGTCCCATGATTAACTAGCAAGAACATGGATTACATCCAATCAGTTCGTGAACCTTAATTCTCAAGACTTCATACAAACTAACGACCATTTAACGTTTGGCCATCATTTCTAGCTTAAATATCATTTCTTGGGAAACTATTTAATAAGAGATGATCTTGAGTGTGTAACCATTGAATCAACACCCATCATGAACATACTTTCATTTGTGATCATGAACATACTTTCATTTGTGATCATGAACATAATTTCATTTGTGAGTTATCTTAGGACAATCTCTCTGAAAGTCATGTATGACTAGTTGTCTTTAAAAAGAAACCCCATCTAGTGAACTCACGTGATAGATTTTACCTTTGGGTGCGACCAGGGTAAGAACCTGCTTGAAACTTTATCATGTTATCACTTAAGGACCATCAATGGAAGCCGTAGGTCTTGTTCAATGACCTTTTTCCACTCAATATTTTAAAAACATGCAAGGTTATTATACCAAATTTCAAGAATGACCATACAATAATCCCACTATATGCATAACATGCTATGGCAATTTTATAATATTCACATTCATCTGCAATAATCAATCATTCATAAAAACAAACAATTTTTATTCTCCACAGTTTTTATTTTAAGGGAAAAATCAAAGAAGTGAACGTAAACCATGCACCAGGTAGGGTCCTAGGAAAGGGAGGTGAGTCGAATTTGATTGTTTAAAAACTAAGCCTTTCCTAGCCAGAGCCAATCCTAGACATGCACATTGTCATTACTACACTTCTTACAGTTATCGAATAACCTAAAGAAGTGAATAGAACTGTAACACCCTTTACCCGTATTCGACGCTAGAACAGGGTACGAGGCATTACCGGACTCAAATCACAAACAATCATACAATTCTGGGTCATAAATTTGCATCCAAATTAAAACCATTTGAAATTAATTATAAATTCCCTATTACGAGCCTACGA
This sequence comes from Gossypium arboreum, assembly GCF_025698485.1. Lineage (NCBI taxonomy): Eukaryota > Viridiplantae > Streptophyta > Magnoliopsida > Malvales > Malvaceae > Gossypium > Gossypium arboreum. The sequence continues at coordinate 33,986,424 of NC_069078.1, forward strand.
GGCCAAAAACATGCTTTGGGAGTGGTCCAAGACTAAACCGACAACTCAAGGAATTTTTACAAAACTTAGAAAATTTTTCCACTAAACAAGGGTCACACGCCCATGTGGATATGGGACACGCCTGTGTGGGCAGGCCGTGTGGCTACATACGCTTGTGTCCCAACCCTGTGTAACTTTCTGACTTGTAACCCATGAACAAATTGAGGTCACACGGCCAAGTCACACGCCCGAGTGCTAGGCCGTGTGGAAAATTAATTTTCATAAAATAGGTGCAGACTTCACGTGCCCAGGACACACGCCAGTGTCTGATGCCGAGTCATCCACGCGGCTGAGACACACGCTCGTGTCTCTGCTTGTGTTCTCAATTCTGAGCATTCTGTTTCTCAAAATTAAGGTGTAGGGGATACACAGCCGAAACATATGCCAATGTGGTAGTCTGTGTGTCATACACGGCCTAGACTCAGGCCAGTGTGTCTTTCCGTGTGCCACCCTTATTCACACATATACCTACACCAATTCAAAGGAACAATATGAACCATGTATTTTATTCTAAGAATGTTTAATTGAAGCTTACCATTGAGTGGATTACTTTCAGCTAAGGTACGTAGCTTGTGTGAATTAATTGGTGTTTGCTAAGTGTGTAATTGGATGTTAAATTTTGATTATTTGTTGTATATTTGTTGTAAATAAATTAAATCGGAGACGCGTGGTTGTTTATGGTAATTAATTGTAGCGATTTCAAGTTTAATGGGTAAGTAAAATATGTAAAATCGGGTCATTAAAACGAATTTTTGACAAAATAGGTGTAGTGGTTGGCATACGAGCATGTGTCCTTTTTTACATGGGCATGTGGGTTTTTAGGGGTTTGATTTTTGGTTTTTGTAATCTAGTATTCTAATTTGCTTAATTTATAAATTAGTCTTAAAACTTGATTAGATTAATTGAAGCCTTTAATGATAAGGAAACTTTGTAATATTTTAGGATTAGACTTGTAACTGTTAATATTTGGTAGAAACACTATTAATTTTTAATTTGGAAAATGTACTAAAGTTTGTAAAAGTTACGATTTAGTTCCTAATAATAAAACTTGAATTAGACATAGTAAATGAAGTCGAATGAGGCTAAAATTTTTAGGGCTTGCATACTTTGACTAAAAGAAGGTCAGCAGCTATTTAAAAATAAAATCGAGATAGTTTAACCTTAGGTGGTAAAATGACCAAAATACCTTTAAGTTTAAATACTTAGAAAAAGTTTTAAAATGGTTCACAAATTGTTTCTGTATTAATAAATGATAGTTTACTAGTTATAAATGAGATGTTATAAGTTTGGGGTGTGTGTTGGGTGGTCGCTAGTTGGAAGTCACTTTGTTGGCTAATGTAATGTTTCGAATTCAGGCCAGTCCGTCCAAGTAGGGTTTTAGGTGTTACATTTGGTGGTATCAGAGTTACATGCTTCACTTTAGGTTAGTCTATATTTGTTAAGTATTAGAGATCTTGGATTATGTAATACTGAAGTCTAGTTTGTCTTTAAATATTGCTTCAAATTGTATGTTTTGCCTATGCATGTTCTTTTTGATATAAATTGTTCTATGGGGTAGGATTTGGGAACACAATGACCGACTGGAAATTATACTTAGTTAAGTCTTGGATCACTTGCTACTATTCACTCTTGGTACATTTTCTCTACTTTTTCTTTAGTATACAATTTGCGTTATGCCTCCAAGACACAAGCATGGTAGTCTAGATGATGATGCACTGCCGTAGTTGCATGATTATGCTCAAGGGTCGAGTTAAGCATTTTATGCTAGCGATAGTTAGGGCATTGCAACGTATTGTTGGTGCCAATGCTGCTCCTATTTGCCAGGGATTACCACTAGAGTGTTTGTGTACCCTAGGTGGTAAAGAATTTGGAGGAGTTAGGGGTGGAGACCTTACTCGTGCTGAGTATTGGTTAGAAGGAGTTATTCGTATCCTTGGTCAGATGGGTTGTTCTAATGATGAAAAGCTTGGATGTGTCGTGATAAGGCTCATCATTACTGGATGATAGTCGAACGTGGTACTGCACCCAAGAGAGTGATTTGGGACTTTTTCTTGGAGTCTTTCCGGAGGAAGTTTGTGGGAAAGTAGTATCTGGAGTCAAGGAGATGCGAGTTCATGGATGTAGTCCAGGGTACTTTTTCTGTAGACTAGTACGAAGCTGAGTTTGTGCATTTGAGCTAGTATGCACCTGAGTTGGTGGCTCACGAAGTGAGTCATTGTAAGAGGTTCAGGTTTGGACTGAACTGTGAGATTAAGTTGTATTTGGTAGCACAGTTTGCTGAGGTTTTCAATGAGTTGGTTGAGAAGACCCGTGCTTTAGAGGAGACTTGGGGGGAGAAGCCCAAAGTTGTTTCTCTTGGTAAGAGGGCATCTAGGTCTGTTAGTGGATCTGGCCAAAAAGGGCAAGAGAGTTCATTTTAGGAGGTCAGGACCACATGGTGTTGTAGGCCGAGATCAGGATAGGCAGGCTGTGAGAGCTGAGGTGAGTATGGGTGATTAGGGAGTTGTTACATGGCTGTTATGTGAGCATTGTGGTCATCGTCATCGTCATCCACAGTCATATGGTCAGTCTGAGAAAGTGATCCATATTCTCGAGGACATGCTTTAGAGTTGTGCTATCAATTTTGGTGGAAATTGGGATCGTCATTTGCCGTTGGTTGAGTTCATGTAAAACAACAATGATTAGAAGAGTATTCAAATGGCTCCGTTTGAGGCACTTTATGGTCAGAAGTGTAGGACTCCACTATGTTGGTTTGACATGGAGGAGAAGAGGAATTTGGGTCCCGATTTGGTTCGTGAGGTCGATGACAAGGTGAAACTTATCTGTGAGCAGTTTGAAGGCTACTTTAGATAGGCAGAAATCTTATGCTGACTTGAGACATCGAGATATCGAGTATCAGGTTGGTGATAAGGTGTTTTTGAAGGTTTCACATTGGAAGAAGGTTTTGAGGTTTGGGCGAAAGGGTAAGCTCAGTTTGAGGTTCATTGGCCCTTACAAGGTTAATGAGTGGATTGGACCGGTTGCTTATCATCTTCTATTGCCGCCTGAGCTTGAGCGCATTCACTATGTCTTTCATGTTTCCATGCCATGGAAGTATAGATCGGATCCTTCCCTTGTTGTTCCTGTTAAGGGGATTGAGATTCAATCTGACCTTTCATATGAGGAACCGGTTGTGATCAAAGACCATGAGGTCAAGGTGCTACGCAATCAGACAGTTCCATTGGTGAAAGTCTTGTGGCACAACCACAAGACTGAGGAAGCCACTTTGGAGTCGAAAGATATCATGAAGTGTTAGTCTTCATACCTGTTCAATTTAGGAAAATTTTGAGGACGAAATTTCTTTTAACAGGGGGAGAATTGTAGGGCCCTAAAAATAAGTCTAGTAGTTTCTGGTAAGTTTACCAAGTTCTGAGTGAAAATTGGGAATTAATCGAGTTAATTAGCAATTTATATTCTTAATTAGTTAGCTTAATTTCATCTAAAAATGATAAATAATATTTCAAAAAATAAAATATTTTAAAAAATTAAATTTATGGTTTTAAATAATTTTTGGATAAAAATAAATATTTAGGTTAAATTAGAATTTAAAATAATTTAAAATGGGGTTCAATTGGGTGATTTAAAATATTAATTAAATGGGACTAATTTGAAAAACAAAGAAAATGAGTAAGAGGTTTTATAGCAAATAAACCATATTTTTGTAATTTTGGAGGGAAAGGAGCAAATTGTAAAGCACGGGAAACGGGGCAGTTGAGTGATGGCAAAGTCTCTAAACTTTGAAAATCAGGTGAGAGCTTTTTCTCTCAATTTTTTTTTTTTTGCTTGTTTTCATAAACCAAATATCAAAGAATAAATCAAAACATTTTCTTTCCCAAATTTCTCTCTAAAATCTCTCGAAATAATTTTCAAAGTTGGGCAAAAAGTAATCTGAATTTCTTCAAGCATTTTGATTCAAACTTCCAAATCAATGATTTGAGTTCAATTGAAGGTAATCCTTATATCTGAACTTATTTTTAAGTTGATTTCAATCATTATTTGTTAATTAAAGTGATTATAATAGATTTTCAAGTTTAATTTCTTCGTTCATGAACTTGAGGATCAACAATGGTGGATCTTTAATTTTAAATTGGAGTCCAAATATTAATGGATGTCTAAGCTTAAAATAGGTCTAATAAGAGTTTTTTAATCTTAAACCAAAAAATCAAACACATTTTATGGATCAATTTTGAGAAATTCGAATTTGATCAAGAGCATGGATGATTTTTTCGGAAAATTATAGAACAAATTAAATGATGAAATTAATATTTAGAATACATGTTATTAGACTAGAAAGAAGATTTGTAACACCCCAAACCCGGCCCGAATGTTATGGCTGAATCTGGCGATGTCACATTGAAGTGTTTTTCGCAAAGTATAATATCATTGAAAAACTCATTTTATGTTTAAACTCTATGTGATCTAAACGAAGATTTTAGGATGTCTCGTTCATTTTCAAAATTTAATCATTTGGCAAAAAGTTAATCATATTAAATTGTTATTAATTTTAAAACATTATTTCTTGTGGAAGCTTCTAAAAGATGTTGCGTAAACATGGTCCATAGTCATTCTCTCTCACTTCCAAAGTGGAATCTTAACTGGCTGAAGCAACCCTGAAGGTAATTGATGTTTAGCCTTAACCTGCTAGCAAGTTAGACATTTACCCACAACGTCGGTAACTTCACGCTTAAGACCCGACTACCAATATAGCTCATGAAGGTCTTAGTACATCTTATTCCCACCAGGATGGATAGCATAGGGACTACTATGACCCTCTCGTAGTATAGACTGTCTCAAATTGGTATCCTTCAGCCCACCAATTCTCCCGCAGAAACAGAGCACCCCTTCGCTATTCAGTCCAAAATCTGATATGATACCACTCTCAATCTGTCTGAATCGAGGACCCAGTGACTCATCCTCCAACTGTTTACCCTTAATCTGTTCAATCCATGTCGGTTTAACCTGAAGTTCGGCCAACAGACTACCATCATCAAAGAAACTGAGACGAGCAAACATTGCCCTCAGATCTGTCATAGCCCTACGGCTCAGTGCGTCAGCCACCACATTGGCCTTACCAAGATGGTATTCAATCGTACAGTCATAGTCTTTTAGCAGCTCAATCCATCTACGCTGCCTAAGATTCAGCTCCTTCTAAGGGAGAAGATACTTGAGGCTCTTGTGATCCATGTAAATAATACACTTCTCATCGTACAGGTAATACCTCTAAATTTTTTTTGCGAAAACCACTACGGTCAATTCCAAGTCATGCATCGGATAATTCGCCTCATGAGCCTTAAGCTGACGGGATACATATGCAACCACCTTACCCTTTTGCATCAACACACATCCCAAACCAACATGTGATGCATCACTGTAAACAGTGAACTCTTTCCCAGACTCTGGCTGTATCAAGACAGGGGCCTCAGTCAAAACTTTCTTAAGCTTTTCAAAGCTCTCTTACTGTGCACCAGTCTAGTTAAACAACATGCCTTTACGCAACAACTTAGTCAGAGGTGCAGCAATCAATGAAAACCCCTCAACAAATCGTCGATAATACCCTGCCAGTCCCTGAAAACTACAAATCTCAGATACCATCTTAGGCGCTTTCAAATGTAGCACAGCTTCAATTTTTTGAGGATCAACCCTAATCCCTTCAGCAGATACTACATGGTCTAGAAATGTTACCTCTTGTAACCAAAATTCACACTTACTAAACTTGGCGTACAATTATTTCTCCCTCAGAATCTGCAGAACAACTAAAAGATGTTCATCATGTTCATCTTCAGTCTTTGAATACACCAGAATGTCATCAATAAAACCACTACGAACAGATCCAGATAGGGCTAGAACACTCAATTCATCAGATCCATAAAAGCCGCTGATGCATTCGTCAATCCAAACGACATCACTAGGAGCTTAAAATGACCATAGCGAGTCCTAAACATTGTCTTATAAACATCAGTCTCCTTAACCCTCAGTTGATGGTACCCCGATCGGAGATCAATCTCAGAGAAAATTGAAGCTCCACGAAACTAGTCAAACAGATCATCAATCCTTGGTAGGGGGTACTTATTCTTAACGGTTAATTTATTCAGTTGCTGATAATCGATGCACATGCGCATGGATCCATCCTTCTTTTTCAAAAACAAAATCGTTGCTCCCCATGGAGACACACTAGGTCGGATGAACCCACGATTCGATAATTCTTGAATCTGAGCCTTAAGTTCCACAAGCTCCTTCGGTGCTATTCTATAAGGGGCGATGGACACCGAAGCTATACCAGGCAGGAGCTCAATCCCAAACTCAACTTCATGGTTTGGAGTTAAACCAGGTAATTCATCAGAAAAAATATCTGTAAAGTCTTTAACTATTCTGATATCCACAACAGAAGAAACCCCAGAGTCTGAAACACCGATGTAAGCTAGATATGCCTCACAACCTTTACGAACCAATTTCTCAGCCCTTAATGCAGAAATCATATTTGACAAGTAATTCTGACGCTCCCCAATTACAATTACCTCCTCATCCTTCTAAGTTTTTAGTACTATCCGTTTAGTAGCACAGTCCAAGTTTACCTGATGTTTCACCGGCCAATCCATTCCTAGAATTAAGTCTAATTCTTTAAAAGGAAGTTCCATCAAATCCGCTAAAAAGATAACTCCTTGAACCTCCAATGGCACATCTTTGAACAGTTTATCTACCCTTACAGACTGCCCCAATGGACTCAATACAGTAACCTCACTTACAGTACTCTCAACAAAGATATCCAAAGTCTCAGACACATTACAAACTATATAGGAATGAGTAGATCCTATATCTATCAGTACAGTATATGGTACATTATAGATAAAGAATATACCTGTGATAACGTTTGGGGCATCACCATCCTCTCGGTGACATGCAACATAGACTAGAGTTGGCTGCCTCGCCTCAATGTGACCAGTACTTCTGCCCGGTGCCCTCTGACCACGGCCCATACCATTACCACCTATAGCTTGACCACGGCCTCTCGGTATCTACTGAACACCTCTCGGCAGTTAAACAGTACCCATACCAGTAGCTTGCATCTGATCGGGCCTCCGTGGACAATCTTTGATATGATGCTCTAATGATCCGTATCTCAAACATGCCCCAATCCTTTTTCAGCACTTGCCCTGATGACGTCTCCCACAATCCCATAGGGTTACGGTCCAGTAACAGTAATAGGGGCCTGAACTCTGACTGGCCCATCAACTCTGACCTTTTTCTTAGGCAGCAGAAATGAACTTGAGGGCTCCGAATCCCTCTTGTTCCTACCGCTTTCTTTTTCACGGTTCTGGTGCTTAGCATACTTCACATCCTTGGTAATCTTTGCCTTATCCACTAAAGCAGTAAAATCTCATTCCCTCTGTGGAGCTATCAGAACCCTTATACTATCCCTGAGGCCATCCTCAAAATGAACACACCGCTCGTACTCAGTCGCCACCATAGCTCTCATAGCGGCTAAGTCGTAAAAATTCAGCCTCATATTCGGCCACTAATTTATCCCCCTGTGTCAGATTTAGAAACTCCCTCCTCCGGGCATCCACATAACTAGCGCCCACATATTTTCCTTGGAAAGAGATCTTAAAGAATTCCCATGTCAATCGATCGGGCTGAGTGCCCTCTTTACTGTAAGCCACCACTAGTAAGCCTCATCTCTTAATAGTGACACTACACCTGCCCAGCCGTACAATCGAGATCATCCATAATCCTTTTCATGGCCTCAATCAAATATTTAGCCACATTAGGGGCAATTCCAACAATGTAACATCCTGATTTTCGAATTTATTCGCGGTTTTCAATATTTTGTAAAGATTTTAAAATATTGTATTTGGATGTGAAATTAATATTTTGAGTAGGTAAATGGGCTTATAGAAGGCCTATGTGTTGGCCAAAACCCGGTTGAATTTTTGAATTTTTGGACTTAGGAGTTAGGGGTTCTGGCTAGATGGCCCGTGTATAGAGATATGGGCAATTGCATCACAAAAAGAGCCTTAGTAGAATGGCAAGGGTGACGCCACTAGGCTCCTAAAAAGGTGGCGTGTGGAGCTTTGAGGGAGGCATGGGATTGATTCCCTGTGTTGACAAATAGATGCATTTATTTTTAAGTGCAGGAGGGGTAGTGTTGGAGTCCAGGTGGATTCTGCTAAAGGAGAGTTTGGATCAGTCCAAACGCTTGGATTAAGGAGTGATAAGGGGAGAGATTTAAGGGATTTGGAGAGAGGCTAAGAGTTGGCCGAATTTTGGGAATTGAAGAGGGAAAAATCGGCAGGGGGTTTTGAGGTTCGTATTTCGGCACCTAGGGTATTGAGTGGTGCCGTTCTCTTTTGCTCAGACATCACAAGGTTTTCTTTTCTCTCTTCTTCCTCTATAGACGAAACTACCACCTCCCCTATTCTACTTTTTCTATTTTTCTTCTTCAAAACCATTCATCAATTCTGCTGTTCATCGATACTTTTGCCGAATCCATAAAAGCCGAAATCTTGAACACACATTATAGGTACCGATTTCTTCAAAGCCAAACCCTTTAACATTGTGTTTCCATTAATCAAAGATTATTCTTTCTAAACTCTAGAGACCTGTCGGCAATTCTACATCCAGCTTATAGTTTCATATTGTCATCTCCTTCATCAACCAAAAGCCGAAAAACCATAGATTTGGGGGCTTATAGCCGAAACTTCAAAATTCTGGGAGTCGAGTTCTACCATCGTTTGAAAGATAAATCTGCATCAGATGCGTGGAGATCAAAAAAGAGTAAGGGGTAAGTGTTCATCATCTCAGATCTGGTCATATTTTACAAAGTTAGGAAAAGCCAAAGTCCCTAAAATCTAGTGAGGCTGTCGATTTGGGCATGTGGCTCTAAGGGTTTTTAACTGACATTTTCTGTCAATGATTAGTGTCTTCTTAAGTGTTGGATTGAAGGCGTGGGTTGTTGGAGCAATCGGATTTGGAGCTAGCTATCGATTTTGGCAAAAAGGTAAGGTTTCAAAGGCTTTTAGGGACATGGTTCTCATGGATAAGTAGGTTGTGGGTTTAGTGATTATGGTTTGTAAATAAGAACTGCTAATCAATTGTAGGACATCAAAGAGATCTCAATAGCGATTAAATCATGAATCGGTGTGTACCAACACCCTTTCTTAGTTCAATTAAAAAAAGCCGAAATGCCAAAATTTCAGATTTCATGGGCTTGTGAGTATGCGAATGCTCTCAAGACGTGGAGTAATTGTTAGATCTAGCACCGCAAGGTGGTAAGTAAGTTTCTGTGACATCTTAACGTACTTCGAGAAAAGAGGGCCTCGATGGGCCAAAATTGGGCCCAATGGGCTTACGGACCAATATGGGTAAGAGATGGGCAAAGTAGCCTGTTAGTTAGATGGTGGAACCAAATTGCATAAAACTGCTAAAAATTACTGAAATAGCTTGTGTAGTTGCGTAAGTTACGAAATTACCCCTAAAGAGTATAATTACCGAAATACCCCTAGGGTTTAAATTGGCTAAACTGCATGATTGATTAATACTGTATTTTACATGATATGCTTTTATTAATATCTGTTGCATGGGATTGGGGTATTGATGGAGGAAGTATTGAAAGTGGTTCATCCACGTACTGGAGGCTTTGCCTCAACTTACTGATATTTGAGTGCTGCGTTCTTTTAATCGTGGAGTGTAAATTTGGGTGGGTTGAGATATTCCCCACATGTAGTGTAGGGCTGGTACGGGGGCAGTGTAGCGGTTGGTGGGTTGAGTAGTCTCCCCAGTTGGGCTTACATTCATTACTACTATTGTTACTTATGTTACTGAACTGGGCCTATGGGCTACATTGTTATGTAAAAGGGCTAAGGCCTTGCTCATGTGATTCGAAAAGGGCTTGGTCCACTGTAATCGTTATCTCGAATAGGGCTTAGGCCCAATGGGCTCGAGCTAATTTGGGCTTTGGATGGGTTTCTGTATACACTGAGTTTCCCAAACTCACCCTTTTCTCTTCCATCCTTGCAGGTGAGCCTTAGTTGGTGGACTTGGAGCTGGGCGGGATTCAGAGTGGCCATGAAGATTGATTGCCAGTTTTAAATAAGTTTAGCATTTATTTTAGATTATTTTTATTATGGTTAAAGTTGTAATAAGGCCGCTCTTTTTAATTAATTTTATTTTGGGGATTTTTAAACTAGTTAGCACTAGGGTTCGTTTTATAAAAACTACTTGTTTTTAAAAGTTCGCGATGGCACGCAAAGTTTCCGCAAAGTAAATGTTTTTCCAAGAAAATAAATATTTTAAGCAGACTTAAACTTGTTTTAATGTTCGTAGACACGTAACCTGCTTAAAGTGTGGTAATGGATGTGTGCATGTCTAGGATTGGATTCGGGAAGAGCTTGGTACTTAAGCAGTCCAATAAGACTCACCTCCTCTTTCCTGGCTTCCTACCTGGTGCACAGCTTCCATTCACTTCAACTTAAAACAAGAATATATTTTTGCTAAACACTAAACAAAGAATTTAGATAAACACATGTTTTGAAACATCTCCATGTGACATACTAAATTCGGCCGTAACGTCTAGGCCAGGTTTGGGGTGTTACAAGCAATTCCCATAAAAATCTCAACTCCATTGGATCGGAGTCATTTCGTAACCGACCCACGGCCTACAGCACTAGTATTGGGTCCAGCGACCCTCTCTAGAATTTGTAACATGGCCTGGGACAATGTGTCGTCCCCAACTGCACGATTATGAGACCAAGTTTCAGTCACAGGTGAAGCTGGTGCCTCTTTAGCTTCAACATTCGGCATGTGGCCAAATGACGAAGACCTAGCTCGAGCACCTCTACAGCCTCCGCCGCGGCCCCTTGTACCCCTTCCATGAGTACCTTTGGTGCTCATTATCGAATTACACTTTATCTGTATTAACAATTTTATGCATCAGTTTTACAGTTCCAGTATTTATTAAGAATATTTTATAAACACAATATCAGTAATTCAGAGTTCGTTTTCGCGAATCGCAGTCTTACTACAGTTTTAGTTTACTCTAAATAGCATATTTCAGTACAGTTTACTACCTATAGTAATCTCAACATTTTAGTTTAAAACAAGCAACAATTTCAGAAGACTTACAGAATCAGCGCCGAAGATTCAGTATACCGCACATTTGGTAAAACTTTTCAAATTACTTTGAAATCATTTGATACAGTTCTTTTTTAGAAATTTCAAGCTTTAGAGAAAACCTAAATCCACAGTCGAGTTTTGCAACCTGGCTCTGATACCACTAAATATAACACCCCAAACTGGCCCAAATGTTATGGCCTAATCTGGCGATGTCATATTGAAGTGTTTTTCGCAAAGTATAATATCGTTGAAAAACTTATTCTATGTTTAAACTCTTTGTGATCTAAACGAAGACTTTAGGATGTCTCATTCATTTTTAAAATTTAAGTCGTTTGGCAAAAAGTTAATCATATTAAATTGTTATTAATTTTAAAATATTATTTCTTGCAGAAGATTCTAAAACATGTTGCGTAAACGTGGTGTTTTGAAAAACATTTAGCTCTTTGAAAACCCGCATCCTATTGCTAGTAGATATAAATCAAAATAAATAAAACCCCAAATTAAAGATTAAAAATTTAAAGAGGCCTTATTACATTAAAAATACCAAAGATAAAACTACTTATAATTTAAAAACCCAATGAGAAAGTCCGTGCAATTGTGTGGCCACCTTTAAGTCCCTCGCAGCACCAATTCGCCTAAGCCTAGGGATTGCCTGTACAAATAAACAGATGGGTGAGTTATGGAAACTCAGTGTGTAATCCCATAACAAAACCAAACAATGAGCATATACAGTCTGCCCAATCCAGTAACAGCTTAGTTTCAATTAGGGCCTTAGCCCATTATAGTATTAGTATCAGTGTGGGCCAGAGCCCATCTCAGTAACAGTATAGTATAGATATGCAATCAATAGATCCTACCCAACCAGCCTCTACACTCCATCTCCGTCCAACCCTACACTCCAAGTAGTATCGGTTGCGGCACTAAACAGTATTTGCAGCAGAGCTGCCAGTACAGTACACTTCCTCCAATCATAATAAATCCCATCCCCATGCAACACATTATACATCATGTCATAATATCATACATGTGATCAATATATTTAAAATCGCATGCTCAGATATAATCATACATCTCATAGGGGCATATCAGTCATTTTACCATGTAGGGGCATTTCAGTCATTTTATCAATTAGGGGGTCAAGGTACACTTACCGACCCAACAGTAGGTCTACAGTCGTCTCGGATGACCCGTGCAACCTTAACAGTCAAATAGTGAAAATGGGCCCACGGCCCATATTGCGGCCCATGTTGGCCCACATGCCCGTGTGGCCCACGAAGCCCAGAAATGGCCTTGGCTGTTTGGATACACAGCCTGAACCAATATTATCCACATGTCCGTGTGGTTTACCCGTGTGGGGCCCACATGCTCATAGGGCCCACACTACCCGATTTGGCCCAAATTGGCCCAATTTAGCCTCGGCCCATGAAATCGCTCATGGCTGGGCTCAACGATCATAACCCCATGTTTAGGCTTATGGACTACCACACATGCTAGTGCACGCCCGTGTAATGTCGTCGGTCGCTTATTTCGGCTTTTGCTTATTTACGAATAAAGGCAGTGTTTTTACACACCTTGTTCGCGAAAGAGCAAAAGCCCAGGAGCACCAACCTATATTCATCAAGACAATTCATCAGTGTAACACCCCTTACCCGAGTCTGAGGCCTGGACTGGGCATGAGGCATTACCATATTTAACCACATGCATACAATCATTTTCAAGTCACCAAGACTTGATCAAATTTAGAAATTTTTCTAACCTTGCTTAAACTCCTTAATGTGGGCCTACAAGGCCTCAAACTCTCATTAGAAACCATTTGGAACCAGCTCAAGTCCTTAAACCGACTTAATAAAAATGACCATTGAAACAGGGCACACGCCCGTGTGGAAGGGTAACACGCCCATGTATTTATCATAACACGGCCGTGCTGATGGCCCGAGTGACACACAACCTAAATCTCTATGGACACACCTGTGTCCCACATCCATGTGAATTAAATTCGAAATTCGAACCTATAGGGGTTTTTACACGGCCTGACACACGCCCGTGTCCATGGCCCGTGTCCCTCACACGGCCATGACATGCCCGCGTCCTGACTCGTGTTTAAAAATCTTGGCATTTTTTTCTGACGTCAGCAATCCCTAAGGGTCACACGGCCAAGGCACACGCTCATGTGCTAGGCTGTGTCCTTCACACAACTAAGACACACGGTCATGTCTCTGCCCGTGTGTTTACTACCATGCATACTGACTTGAAATTTTTATGTGCAGTGGACACACAGCCAGACAACACGACCATGGGGCTAGTAGTGTGTCACACACAACCATGTATCTACCCGTGTGTACAACATAAGGCTATTTACCAAGCCCTTTGCCATCCTGAAACATAAAATAACAACATCCATCATGCTAAAAATGATCATAATATGATTCCCCAATCCAACCACCACATCTAAGGCCTTTACACATTTCATATTCACTAAAACAACCAATAAATTACCCATTCCTGAAATAACTTCTTGTATTCATATAACTACGTTCAACTTTAGCCATTTCCGTGACCTTATACAAAATAAATCAAAATGCTAAAATAAGCCAACACATTTGGCCAATTAACAATGACACAAAATTCTAAAGTCAGGGTCCTATACATGCCATAATCAAAATAAATAAATCTAACTATACCAAGTGCTTCGAATGATAGTGTGATGGATGCCCCCGACGTCCGTTGATCCACGAGCTAATTAGGCGGCACTATAAGAAAATGGAAAGAAATAGGGTAAGCACAAAGCTTTGTAAGTTGTATGCAATGAATATAACAACAATTACCTTACATCATCATGCTCATAGTTCTTAAGTAGGCATAAGCACAACTTACTCGTCACTAGCCAATACATTTCACATATATTGAGCTCACATCTCATACATTTCAAATAGGTACCTGTACCACTTACAACACGGTTATACTTTGCTTGTTTAACTTCAACTGTGACTCTCACCGTTGAACCATTGGGAATGCTATCAGATATTCATTATGCCTCAAACATAGGGTGTAATGCCGATGCCATGTCCCAAACATGGTCTTACACTGGCTTATCCATCAAGTCGATGCCATGTCCCAGACATGATCTTACACTGACTATCGAAATCAAGGCTGATGCCATGTCCTAAACATGGTCTTACATTGGCTCTCACATTTCCGTGCCGATGCCATGTTCCACACATGGTCTTACACTGACACATCTCGTAGCCAATGCATGTCCCAGACATGTCTTACACTAGCTTGCATCTCAAGGCCGATGCATGTCCCTGACATGACTTACACTAGCTCTTGTCTCAATGCAGATGCCATGTCCCAAACATGGTCTTATACTGGCTCTCATAATGTGGCTGATGCATGTCCCAGACATGTCTTACACTAGCGCACGAATGACCCAAATGTCATGGCACAGATATCTGATTTGTTCCTAAGGTTCACCTGGGAATTCTATTATCTCAATTATCACCATGTACTTTTATTACCACAATTAAGCAATTTATGCTATATCAATTCAAACACATATAATAACAATGAAGTTGTATTATTTACATACAACTTACCTCGGTACTCAAAATGTGGCGACTAGTTTGGCTTAGTCCACTTGCTTCGCTTTTTCCCGGTCTAGGCCCGAATTTTGTAATTCTTGATCTAGAATGATAAAAATTTACGAATTTAATCATTTTATTAATCTAGATACTCAACAATTTAAAATCGGGCAAAATGGCCATTTGGCCCTTAGACTTTTGTAAAATGACCATTTTACCACTAAGTCCGAAAATATATTTTTATCAAATTTCTTCATATCTTAAGCCTAGTCGATTAATTTTTCCAAAATTCTAAATATTTCACACCTTTATCACCTATTTTACAATCTATGCAAAATGATCCTTTTTAGGGTTTTCATGAGAAATCTCTTTACAAAAGTTGTTTATTTCACAACCATGGTTCATTTTCTTCCATAAAATTTTAGAAAACATGTCTATTATCATGGAAAATCCCTAGACTTTCAACCACTTTGCAAAATAGTCCCTCCATTTGAAAGCTCATGATACAAGGATCTTAAAAGTACAAAAATATTCAAGAAAAACCCTCAAAATCACTTACTTATAGAGAGACTAAGTGGCTGAAATTTCAAGCTTCAAAAACTCCTCTAATGGCTGATATTTTTGGTGGAAGAAGGAAAGGTAAAAAGAGATGACAACATTTTTCTTTTATTTTATTTCTAGACAACATTAAGTCATCAACTTACCTAACCCTTTGACTAGATGAATTTTCTTGTCTCGTAGCCGGCCAAGCTAAAATCCAAGGGTCTATATGCCCTTTAAAGACCCCCAATTTAAGTTTCATGGCAATTTAACACCTTTAGCTATCAATTCAAGACTTTTGAGTTCCATGCGATTTAGTCATTTCTCGTGATTAAGCTCACAAACGCTAAAATTACTTCACTAAATTTTTTATGCATTAATATAAACATGCTATAACTCTAAAATGATAATAAAATACTTTTTCCAACTATGGATTGGTGGTCTCGAATCCACCATTTCGACTAAGCCCAAAATCGGGCTGGTATAGTCAGTCCTTTAATCCATAGGGTTAAACAATCTTTTTTTAACACTTATCCCAAAATATTACTTAATACTTGCCTTGATTGAGTAATTTAGACCATGCACACTTCAACCATTGTAGAAGACTAATTACAGGCCCTTAGAGATTACCTGCATTCCAACCGAAACCTTATGAACCTTAATAATTATTGCTCGTATAAATAATTTGAACCAATGTATACTACTTACCGAGAAGGAATAATCAATTATAGGGAAGGGAAGCAATCAGCCTGTCCCCAAAATGATCACCCAATACGACAGAGGCAAGGCTAGCACAACCACCCCCTAAGAAAGGAATATGCTAGGTGAAAACTATTAATATAGCAAAAAGAGAGAAAGAGCGAGAGAATAACAGTGTGCACTCAAACCGGATTGGTCAAATAACACTGCCAAAACCCAAAAGAATAGGGGTGACATAGTCGTCCAAACAACAAGGTGAAAGAAAATGAAAGAATTGAGAGAAATAGAGAATAGGATAAGGAGTATTTGACCAAAGTTTGAAAGAGAGAGAGAAGAGAAGAGAAGAGAGTCAGCCAAAGCAAAACCAATTGAAGGAGAGGAAGAAGGGTATTTGGTCAAGGGCAAAAGGGAGGGCACACCAGCTAGACGAGTTGAGGAAAAGAAGGAAAATCGGTAAACAAAGAGAACTACAGATAAGAGCCAAGTTGAAAATAAACAAACATGAAAGGTAGTAGCCAAAAACCCCTAGCACAATTTGGCCTCTCAGCAGAGAAAAACACAATGAAACCAAAGAATGGGCAGCAAAACTAGAGACACAAATTCAACACCAAAGAGCAAAAAAGGTCCTATGACCCATTTTGACAAAATGGGACTCCCATATTCGGCCTACCCCTAAACACTTTTCTCATTTGGATCCTCAAATCTCTCCAAACGATCACTATCCACATCCCAACATTCCCTCCTAAAATCCCTCCATCATAATCTCCTCAACCACCTATTCAAACTCCACTCACTCAGTAGTGTTTCGGTCAACTTCTACTACCCACACAGCAAAGGCAACAAAATAAAACACTCCCTTGCACAAAGCAGGACTCAAACTTAGGACCCTCAGTAACAGTAACACGTCACTTATCCCTTAGACCAGCAGGCCCTTTCTGTCATGTTATAAAAACATTAATTTAAAAGGCTTACTGACTAGAGATAGGGTTTATTCCTTTAAAAATAAAACTTTTGCACAAGCCAAGGCTTGAACCCAAGACTTCTCAGACACTTCCCGGAACACTTAACCACTGAAGCAGATACACACTTGTGTGCCACAAACATACAAAAATAATTATTTAGGATTTTTGGGCGCTACAAGATTAAAACTGGTTTGAGGTGCAAAAAAGGGAGTTTAGTTGAGGATTTCCATATTTCAACTTAGTTGTGCAACATTGGTAATGTAGTTTAGAGCAATGATTTAGATTTGTATACTTTATCAAATTTCATGTTTCTTTTTGCTATTCTGTTAAAGCTTCACATCAGGAGGAGGAATGTGCAAATCAGAATTGAAGCTCAAACTTGCTTGTTTGAACACTTTTTTTTTTTTGCTAAAAGAGCTAAGTGTGGAGGTGAGTGATATTAAGGGCAATTTGGTAAATTGGCCTAATTATGTGTTAAATTAAAGGTTTAATTGGTGTTTTTAATGACTTAATTGCATATTGGATGGTTGGATTTGTAAAAATAGGTTTTAATTTATAAAAGGGTAAAATGGCAATTGGTTTGGTAACTTGTGTATTATGCTTTTAGGATGATTAAATTGTATGAAATAAATTGATATTTGGAGCAAGAATTGTTGATTTATTAAACATTTGATAAAGTTATTCTAATTGGTATATGAATATTGGGAAAAAGATATTTGATATGCTTAATTTTGTTGATGTTAAAATTGCTTAGCAACATGTTTTTACTTGCATTTTAATATTGGCAACATTACATGGTGGATCCATTGGATATAGTTAGCATGCCATGGGATTTGTGAGTACTCACCATTATTTGTGATATTGTGAGCATATGACTCTTGGTGGACTAATTTGT
The DNA here is from genome assembly GCF_025698485.1 of Gossypium arboreum. Taxonomy (NCBI): domain Eukaryota; kingdom Viridiplantae; phylum Streptophyta; class Magnoliopsida; order Malvales; family Malvaceae; genus Gossypium; species Gossypium arboreum. Next base: position 34,004,288 of record NC_069078.1, read on the forward strand.
TTGGAGTAGATAAGGAAGTGTTGAGCTTGAGTCTCGACTCATCAGGATATTTGAGGTGCCATAAGGGAGCATGTGGCTTTGGCCCGCTCAACTTAGAAGACTGTATTTTATTTGTGGGAGTTTAGAGATCCGTTTATCCAATGTATAATCACATGTTTACTTATTGCCATGGATGTATTATGCCAAGATAATTGAATGTTTAAGTGTTAAAAGATGATTTTACATGCCATGGAAAAATTGATTCTTAATTCTTGAAATATCATGTGATGTTATGGGGAAATGTTAACATGTTGTGATTGAAAATTCAATGCTTAATTGGTTTCATTTAGCATGATTGGGTGCAAATTATTTGATGTTTTTACTATCATTCATTGAGCTTTTTAAGCTCACACCTTCACATTTCGTGTAAGGAATTTTTGGGCGTAAGGAGTCGAGAAGCGAGTGCAAAGGCGATCCAAGAATAAGGCTCGGTAGTATCTTCAGAAATTTACTTTAGAGACTATATAAGGGCATTGTGATGCTTATGGGACTAGTGTTATTTTACTTGTAATGGAAACTAGAAATTAAATTTTGGACTTTAATTTTGGTGACTTTATAATTACTTTAATACATGATTTTATGTTTAATTGATGTTTGATTTATCGTATGTTGATGAGTGTTCATACGATGGTTGATAACACAGTGTATGAAGCATATATTTTATTATAACAATGTTTAATTAAAGCTTAGCATGGAGTGGATTGCTTGCGACTAAGGTATGTAGCTTGTGTGAATTAATTGGTGTTTCCTAAGCGTGTAATTGGGTGTTTAAATTTGGATTAATTGTTGCATTTTTTTGTAAAAAAAAAAAATTGGATATGTGTGGTTGTTTATGGTAATTAATTGTAGCTATTTCAAGTTTAATGGGCAAGTAAAATATGTAAAATTAGGTCATTAAAATGAATTTTTGACAAAATAGGTGCAGTGGTTTGCACATGGGCGTGAGTTTATTTTTTCACATGGACGTGTCACACACCAAAATTAGGCTTAGGAGTTTTAGGGGGATTTCAGGAATTTTGGCTTAGATGAGTTCAAAATTTCATAAGTTGGGTAATTGATATTGTTTTTGACAATGGTTTTCATAAAATTAAGTCAATTTCTGAAAACGAGTTTTAAATGTCTTCAATTTAGTAAAGAGGACTAATTTGTAAAGAGGATTGATTTGTAAAGTGCCAAAATTAGGAGTCTTTATGAAGTAAATAGACCAGAATTTTAAAATCAGCCTAAAATCCCCCCATTCCCAGCATGTTTCACGAAAAATTTCTCCCCAATAGCTAGTGTGTCGTTTTTGCTCTCCTCTTACTCTACTAAGTGATTTTGAACTTTGATTCCTATATTCCTTTGATTTTTATAATCTTTGAGTCATCAATCTGTAACACCCCTTACCCATGTTCTAAGCCAGAACAAGGTACGGAATATTACAGATCACGAAAATATGAATTCACACATTTACCTAATCTTACATAATTAATTCCTTTAGTTTGAACAAAAATAGATAACATTAATGATATACATAAATACAAGTAAATTATCAAATTTTGAAAAGTAATATTTTAAACCAAATTAATTATAACATATAACAAAATGATTCAGCCCTCTATACATGTCATAATTCCAAAATAGTGTTTACAAAATACCAAAAAGTATTGATAGTGTGGATGTGTCTCCGACGATCTCCAAATCTTGAGCTGGCTTAGTAATTCTATAAGACAAGAAAAAGAAAAGAAGGTAAGCATATAGCTTAGTAAGTAAGTATGAAATTGATATACAATTTATCAAAGTAAAACAATTCTACTAGTATATAATCACATATTCAGGACAGGCTATTTTCTGGAGTCCCGGTTGAAAAAAATCATATCTCGAGCTACAAAACTCAAAATCCAATTTCATAAATTTTCCTTGAAACTAGACTCATATGTCTACTTACTAATTTTTTTTGGAATTTTTGGTCGGGCCAATTAGTACAATTTATTAGTTAAAGTCACCCCTGTTTCAGGGTACGACTACTCTGACCCCTGTGCACTACGAGCCAAATTTCTCCCTGTACAGAATTTCAACGACCATGCCGTTTGTCTCCCTTAAAAATAGACTCAATAAGGAATCCATGCATGTAAGGTATGACTCTTAATAATTTTTATACAATTTATGGTGAATTTCTAAAGTCAGAATAGGGGGTCTCGAATTCATTCAAACCCTATTTCACAAGAATTCAAATATCTCCCCTGTTTCTTTTATGTAAAAATAGACTCATTAAGCTTTATTTTCATATATCATTTGCATTTTTATTCAACTTCCACAATCTTTGGTAAATTTTTAAAATCATGTAACTACTGTTGTCCAACACTATTTTATTTCTAACATTCACTCTTGTATAATTCCACATAGTCCTTTTTGTTATACCATAATTCACTCAATTATCGAGCACATAGCTCCTAACTTTTCATAAACATAAATTTTCACATATTCATCTTATAATAACTTTCACATATTACCACTTTATCGATTTTCCCCGTTGAACTCAACGGAAAATAACAAATATACCATTGTTTACACATATTTCCCCCTTCCACACTTATAGCCGAAGCAATCTGATATGCATAGTAGCATGCACTTAGTACTACACATGCGATCAACAATCCGGTACACGTAGTAGCCTGCACTCAGTACTACACACGTGACCTCATCATTTGATACATGTAGTAGCCTGCACTTAGTACTACACACGTGATCGAAGTCATTGAGTACGCATAGTAGCCTGCACTTAGTACTACACATGCGACTTAATAGTATGATACACGTAGTAGCCTACACTTAGTACTACACACGTGTATTCACAATGGTTCATTCGTATTGTTCCTGTTCCAAAGGTTCAACTAGAAAATCTTTCCTTTTTCACTGTTAACACTTATTCATAATCTAATTAAATTTGCAAATTCCATCATTTAATCATTCTATGGACAGTCACCAATTCATATGATAACAACATAAAATAACATAAAAAAAATGATAAATTATTTATGTACGAACTTACCTCGGTGCAAACTTTAGAAATGTTATAATTTAGTCCGAAAGCTTTTCTTTTCCCCGATCACAATCGATTCCACGTCTTTCTTGATCTATAACAACACATTTAGCTCATTTAACACCCATACTATTTATTTCAATCCAAAAATCACATTATGGAAAAATTATGTTTTTGCCCCCTAACTTTTACAAAATTATGATTTTGCCCCTAGGCTCGGAAATTTAATTTCAGCCCTTATTCTTATGTTTTATGACATTATGAACATTTTTCTCTTCTATGGGAACATCAAATTCTCACTCTAACATGTACTTATGAACATTAGGTATTTTTACCGATTATGTCGTTTTGCTCGTTTTCACTTAAAACTGAGTAGCACTAGTTGTCTAACATAATTTAAAACCTTATATTCTATCATAAAACACCAAAATACACAAATTTCACCTATGGGTATATTTCCAAATATGAACCCTAGGTTGAATTATTGTTAACATAAGCTAAATCGAGCTACCGAGATTTCAAAAACATAAAAATTATTAAAAACGGGGCTTGAAATCACTTACTATGAAGCTTGAAAGTTGAAGAAACCCTAGCTATGAAGAGAGGTGAAATTCGGCCAAGCTTAATGAAGATGAACACATTTTTGTGTTATTTTTCCCATTTTATTTCATTTAATATACAAATGACCAAAATGCCCTTACTACTAAACTTTCCAAAAATTCCATCCATGTCCAATTTTTGTCTATAGACTTAGAAATTGGTCAAATTTCTATTTAAGACCTCCTCATTAATATTCCAAAGCAATTTCATACTAAAAACTTCTAGAATGCAAGTTTTGCAAATTATTCGATTTAGTCCCTAATTTCAATTTAAGCACTTTATGCATAAAATTTCATCACGAAATTTTCACACAATCATGCAATCATATCATGAACCTCAAAATAATTATAAAATAATTATTTATATCTTGGATTTGTGGTCACGAAACCACTATTCCGATTAGGCCCTAATTCGGGCTGTCACAATTCTCCCCCCTTTATGTAACACCCCAAACCCGGCCCAGACGTTATGGCCAAATCTGATGTGCCACATTGAATTTAAAAACCCATGTTTCATTTTAGTGCTTTAAAACCGACTTTTGTTAAGCTAACAAAGTGAATGGGAGCTGGGCACCGGTAGGAATCTGTAATGAGGAGGTGAGCCATGAAGGTCGCTAAGTACCAAGCTCTTTGATTGGATCCAATCCTGAACATGCCTACAACCATAGCCACACTTTGTTATAACGAGTTTAAGTTTGTTTAAGTGGACGTCTTTGATAAATCGATTAATCGTGGTGTTGTGATATTTTGAAATCAAATATTGTTTTGAAATCACGTCCTAAGTCTAGCCCCTTTTGAATAATTATCAACCAATTTTAAAGTTATTAAAAATAAAATAATCCCGAAAAGAAATAAAAGAAAAGTTAAAAATTGCCTTATTACAACCCAAAAATAAATAATAAAGGAAATTTAATGAAAACCAACGCTTATTTAAAAGCCCAAAGACGATCACCGTGGCTACTCTGAATCCTCTCCGGCCAAGGTCCCCACATCTAAGCTCACCTGCAAGATTAAGGAAAGGGGGGTGAGTTTGGAAACTCAGTGTGCAACAAGCCCCTTTCAGAGCCCAAAACAATAACAGTCTGTTGGGCCTAAGCCCAAATCCAATCTCAACATGTCTTGGGCAGTAGCCCTTTTCATATTTCATTTTTCATAACACTGGCCAAGCCTTTTCATATTTCATATTCTTGGGCGAAGCCTTTATCAGAAAGCGGTATGGCCCATAGGCCCATTTCAATATCACATATAATGTCAATGAAAGAATGCAAGCCCAATTGGGAGACTACTCAACCCACCATCCGCTACTCTCCACCGTACCAACCAACACACCATGTGGGGATTAACTCGACCCACCCCACCATAACTCTCCACCGGGCGGCTTAGCGCTTTATCATATAACCGAGGCCTAGTCTCTTTTAATAAGCGGGGCAAAAGCCCTTTTTATAAGCGGGGCATAAGCCCTTTAATAATCAGGCGTAAGCCCTTTTGATAACTGGGGCATAAGCCCTTTTGATAACTGGGGCATAAGCCCTTTAATAACTGGGGCATAAGCCCTTTTTCACTTCCTCCATTCATATAAAAACCCAACCCAATGCATTTATGATTACATCATGTGCATATCATACATATCATGTACATATCATACATGTCATGTGCATATCATACATACCATGTTTATCAAAATCCCATGTATTAAAATCATACATAAACCCTAGGGGTATAATGGTCATTTTTACCTAGGGACAAAACGGTCATTTTCATTTTATAAGGGTAATCTTGTAATTTTACCAAAAATTAGGGTTTCCATGTTCATTAATGGTTACTAACAATTCATGGATGCAAATAGTGATTCTGGCCCATTTTTTAGCGAAATTGAGTTATTGGGCCTAAAACCCCTAATGGCCCTACTTAGTCGATTTTATCATCTAGGCCTATTCAGCCTATATTCCATAACGGTTTTATCAGTCTCTATGCACAATTTAACAAGTTTCCATATTCTACCAATTTTACTTAAATGGGCCCGAATGCCCATTCGGCCCTGTTTCAGCCCCTCGAGGCCCAACTTATCGTGAATGCCAAAAATCATGCTCTTACCTTTTCCAACCTTCCTGATCATCATCTCAACGAATCTAACTGACTAATGAGCGTTCGCTTGCTCAAAAGTCCTCGAAATGCCAGAGTTTTGGCATTTCGGCTTTTCGATATTTATCGCTTTAAGCTATGAAAAAGGGTTCGTTACACACCTGTTTGCGATATTGCTCGTCGAGATCTCCTATGTGATTTCTCCTATAAACAACCATTAATAGATTAGACCATGTTAATATTAAACCAAATCGAAAACTACCTATTATCATCACTTACACATTCGGCCACCATCCACAATGGCCCTTGGGTTCATACCTTTGCCGAAGTTGATGACTAGATTTAGTCACTCCGATGATCCAAGCTTTTCACACACTTCTCGATCGGTAGCCTTTAATCCTCACTAGCACCAACAAACCAAATAACACCAAAAACCCTTTTAGCCTTAGTCGACGGAGGGTTTTCACTTTTCTTAAACCACAAGATACAAATGGAAAGAAGGTTCAATACTTACCAAGAGATCTACTCGTTGAAGAACGTTCCAAATACCTTCCTACCCCATATCCGTTGTGAATCCAACTTAAACGTGCGTGAGAAAATAGATCTAAATATTAATTCCGAATCACTAAAATATGAAGCTTTCGCTTTTGAAAATATTAATCTAAGCTATTACAAGGGTTAGTACACACATTACGGGTTGAAATTGAAACGTTTCCAAAATCAATCGCCTCGATAACCACCACCGTCACTCAAACTTAACTAATCCAATATCAATATATGTAAATCCTAAGCACATCACCATACGGAACATAAGGGCATATTCGTCATTTTACCATACGGGGTATTACGGTCATTTTATCCTACAGGGGTTTACGGTCACTTTACCCTAATAGGGGTATTTTAGTCATTTCATCCTACAAGGGTGTTTTGGTAAATCAACAAACCAAAGGTATTTCAGTAATTTTGTAAACCAATGGTATTTCTATAATTTTTAGAAAGTCAAGGGTATTTCTGTAACTTTGTAAATCAGGGGTATTTTGGTAATTTTACAAACTAGGGGTATTTTGGTAATTTTACAAACCAAGGGTATTTTAGTAATTTTGTAAATCGAGGGTAAAATAGTAATTCTGTAAATCAAGGGTAAAATAGTAATTCTATAAATCGACGGTAAAACGATAATTTTGTAAATTGAGGGTAAAACGGTAATTTTGTAAGTCGAGGGTAAAACGATAATTATGTAAATCAAGGGTAAAATGGTAATTATGTAAATTGGGGGTAAAATGGTAATTTTGTAAATTGGGGGTACTTTGGTAATTTTACAAGTCGAAGGTATTTCAGTAATTTTACAAATCGAGGGTATTTCAGTATTTTTACAAACTAAGCGTATTTCGGTAATTTTAGTAAACTAAAGTATTCTAAACAGGGATAACAATACGAATGGGCCTAAAGTCTATTCTCGGCCCAAATGGGGCCACACGCTCGTGTGGCCCTTTTAGCCCAAATCTAGCCACAAATATTAGATTCACCTAGCCTAGCCCAATATTTACTACACAATCAAACAACTTATCCAATTGGGCCCGTAGGCCCATTAGGCCCACATGACCCCTTTCTACCATCATGTCCAAGTAGCCATCCTACACTAGAGTAGTAAGAAATACACACCGATAGGAGACTGGAGTTAATCCACGCTCCGAGCACTCTTAGCCGACGCCCACCCAAACGAGCACGCCATACGACAAAAGGGATCACCAAGAAAGGTACATTTACTCTCCTCATGATTCCTCTATTTAAAGCCGACTTCACAATCACTCTTATATTAGCTTCGATGTGGGACCCTCAAACATTAGAGTTTAAATTCAACACCAACTCTTGCCGCCTGTTAGCAAAATAAATGCTCTTTGCTTGCCCGGGATTCGAACCTATGCCTCCCTTAAATGCTCCACACGCTACTTGCCACTAAGCCACAAGGCTTTTTGTGTCATATTTTATCCCCAATTAATTATAAGGTCTAAAGGCCAAAGTCCGTGTTCCCTTTAAAAACCCAAAATAGATTGCAAGAGCCAAGGCTTGAACCCAGGCTCCCATACAACCTTAATGACGCCACAACCACTAGACTACAAGCTTCCTTGTGTCATTTATTTAACACAATAATTTAAAACCCTCATCCAAGCATCCGGTTTTTTCACTTAATACCAAAATTTTTACTAAAGCCCAAGTTTGAACCCAAGATTTCTCCAACACTTCTCAAAGCCATTAACCACTAAAGCAAACATTTAATTGTTTCATTTCATTGCACAATTAAATACCTATATACAACCTCCTTACGGACCCCCACTGTGATAGCCCTAGTGTGACCCTAGTCGGAAAGTGGTTTCGGGACCACAAAACCGAGTCATAAAAATAATTAATTGCTATATTCTATGCTTATTATGTGTGTACATGAGTATGTGGAAGTTTCATTCTCTAATTTTTCCAATTGCATGAGAAATTATTAAATAGGGATCAATATGAGACATAGTGAAATATGATAGGCTAATTTTAAATGGCTTATTAATGCATGTTAACACAAAGGTGGACTTGCATGTCAAGTTGCCCAATTTCTTTATAGTGGCCGCCAAGATGGAATGTTGATGGGCAATACATATGTTTAATTAGATATTATAATAAGAAATTGGGTTATTGGAAATAAAATAATGTTAGTAAAGAAGGAAAAGAAAAAATGCTCATCTCTCTTCTCCATTGCCGTGACTTGAGAAGAAGAAGGAGTGTTCATGTTTTTTTCTTTTGCAATTGTCGTAACTAGAGGAAGGGAAGAAGGAAGATTCGCCAAGGTGGTCCTCTAGATTAAGGTATGTTCAAGGGTATCTTTGGAAGTATATACAACCTTTGGGTGATGAGTCTAAATTCTATCTATCTCATGGTTGGATTTGGGGTTGATGGAGAGTTAGAATTTGGCTAAGGAGCCTAAAAATTTTGGTTGATACCTTGATGCTATTAGCATGCTAGTTATATGGATGTGTTAAGTTGCTTGGGATGTTAGCATGAAAGTTGGAATTGTTAAGCTAATTTGTTGGAAGTGCCAAATTTAGGACTAATAAGAGAATGAGTATTCGGTTAACATAGTGAAAAGGTAGGTGTTGCCGATTGTTAGATTTAGACCATGGGAGTGGCTATAATGGGCATTAAGATGTAGAACTTAAGAAATGTAGTTATATGTGAATTTACATGATGTTACAAATAGATGTGAAAATATATGCTAGATTAGGAAAATTTGATTAAGTGTTCATGAGATGAAATTAGGTGTTTAAAAGATGTTATAGTTGACATTGTATATATATACATACATTCGGCCATCTAATTGAGTATGAAGGTGGTGTTAAATCTAATTGTGATGCCCATTTAGAAGTGTATATATATATATAAATATACATAAGTATGCCCGTTCGTGATGTTACCTTTAATTATGTGTATAATCGACTAAATGGGTAATTAGTGAGGATGGTTGCGAATATACAAACATACATATGCATGTGTAATTGAATTATGAATGTTTAGCAAGATGGTTAAACTAGTTGATTTATTGATTAAGCTCAAGGAGTTAAAGGAGGAGAATCAAGCAAGGGAAAGACGAAGGTCATCGAGTAGCCGACTTGGAACTATTTTACCCAACACAAGGTAAGTCACTAAGCATATATTTTGTATTGATTTAAATAGACATAATGTCTATGTAATTATGCCGAAAGGAATGATAAATTTATATACATGTATGTATGTGGTGATGAAAGTATTGAATGAAAAGAAAAGAGGTGAGATGTATTGAGTTGTTGATTTCGCACTAAGTGTGCGGGTATAAACATTTATGATCATGAGATTGGCACTAAGTGTGCGGGTTTAAAATTTGTACAGCACTAAGTGTGCGAGTTTGATTATATAGCACTAAGTGTGCGAGTTGATTATATAGCACTAAGTGTGCGGACTCACTATATGTTTTTGAATCACTATTGACATTGAGTGTGCGACATTATTGAGTTGATCACGACGACGGATCGGGTAAGTACCTTGAGTTCATGGCTAATAGGCGCTACGTTTATATTTGGAGTTGAGCTTGGTAAGTTTTGAACCTATGTGACAATTTTAATTGAAGTCACATACATAAGAATTATCGTGGAATAAGTGAAAGGTCATTTAGTTGTATGATTGTAACGAAAACAAAATGATGTATAAAATGCCTCAAATATCCTATTGATTAGTATATGGAATGTGAATGTGTAACTTGGTATGAGATTGAACCGAAAGGTCTAAGGAACTATGGTATAGTTCGGTTTGGATGGAGTAATTAGCCTCGTTCCATTTTGTTTCCTCTTGTGATAATGTTATTAATGGATGGTAGTGCATTGCTTATGACTTACTGAGTTATATACTCATTCGGTGTTTGCTTGCCACCTATTTTAGGTTCCTTGGACTCGTCTTTTTGAGTGCTCGGACCGTCATCTAAGTCATCACACCGGATTGCAACTTTTTGGGTAATCTTCTTCTTAGTTGGTCTAGGAGAACATTTCGGCATGTATAGGCTATTATGTTTTGTTGAACTTTGGTATGTAAACTTTAGCCATGCGAAAATGGCATAAATATTAAGTTGAATTTTGGTCCTATGATACTTCATCATAAGTCTTAGTAAAAATTGGTTTGATAATGTTGTCATGGCTGATTATTTTCGGTGTTAAATTCATGATTTGGTAATAGTGTAGTAGGGAGATGCTCGGTGATGATTAACCTTTGGCATGGCTAGTCATGGTCATAATTTGTAATATGTATGATGAATTATTAGTTAGATCAAGGAAAAATCATGAAATAGGCATAGTTTGCTTTAGTAACAGATGCTGACAGCAGCAGTGATGTGAGATTGAAAAATCACTAAAAATAGTAAAAATGGAATTAAATAATGAATAAATTATGTAATCGAATCTTGATGAGTATATTTCCATATGGAAGAAACGAAACTACCATATGAGCTGTATGTTAGGAGATAATTAAATTCTTGTGAAACAGGGCCAGAGCGATTTCTGGATCCCCTGTTTTGACTTAGAAAATTCACTGTAAATTTTATCGAGATAATTAGAGACCGTGCCTTATATTTACAGATTCGTTATCAAGTCTAGTTTCATTAGAGACAAATGGCATAGGTATTGAAGCCCTTTACAGGGAGATATTTAAATCGTAATGTACAGAGGTCAGTGTAGTCGAACCTTGAAACAGGGGAGACTTTAATGAATAAAATGTACTAATTGACCCAACCAAAAATTCTATAAAAATTCCCCCATATAGATATATGAGTCTAGTTTTGGAGAAAATTTACAGAATTGGATTTCGAGTTCCAGAACTCAAGATATGATTTTTAAAGCAACTATGATACAGTTAGCCAGCTTGCCTGGAACAAAAAAAATAAAATAAAATAAATAGGGAGAAATAAATGAAGTAAGCTCGGTAACACCTCGTATTCGATTTCCGGTAACGGTCACGGGATTGGGGTGTTACACCCACTCAAGGCCCAATACTTCTAGACCCAAATTCGGGGTGTTACACTTTAAGGATTTTTGTCCCCGAAAATCTTACCGGTAAAGAGGTTCGGGTACTGTTTCCTCATAGTTTCCTCAGGTTCCCACGTAGCCTCTTCTATTCCATGTCTATGCCACAATACTTTCACTAAGCCTATACTTTTATTTCTCAACTGTTTAATTTCCCGAGCCAAAATCTTTATTGGTTCCTCCTCATAGGTCATATCCAGTCGAATTTCAATTTCTGTTAGAGGAATCACATGTGAAGGATCAAAAGGGTAACGTCGCAACATCGACACATGAAACACATTATGAAACTTTTTCAACTCAGTTGGCAAGGCTAGCTGATAAGCCACTGGTCCAACTCTTTCAATAACCTTATAAGGCCCAATGAAACGCGGACTCAACTTGCCTTTTCGGCCAAAGCTTAAAATTTTCTTCCACGGAGATACCTTTAGAAAAAGTTTATCACCCACTTGGAACTCGATCTCTTTTCTCTTCAAATCCGCATATGACTTTTGTCAATCTGAAGCAGCTTTCAGACAATCACGAATCACTTTCACTTTTTCTTCAGTTTCTCTAATCAAGTCAACTCCGTGAATCTGTTTCTCACTGAGCTCGATCCAATACAAAGGAGTTCGACACTTACGACCATACAATGCTTCGTACGGTGTCATCTGTATGCTCGATTGAAAACTGTTGTTGTAGGAAAATTCGACCAAGGGTAAATATTTCTCCCAACTACCCTGAAATTCTAAAAACAACATCAGAGCATATCCTCGAGTACATGAATTACTCTTTCGGATTGACTGTCAGTTTGTGGATGAAATGCGGTACTGAAATTCAATTTCGTACCCAAAGCTTCTTGTAACTTTTTCCAAAACCTCGAATAAATTTCGAATCTCTATCCAAAATAATAGACATAGGTACTCCGTGTAATTTCACAATTTCAGAAATATGTAATTCAGCCAACTTATCAAGAGAATAATCCATACATACCGGAATAAAATGAGCCAATTTAGTCAGTCTGTCAACTATTACCCAGATGGCATTTTCTTTTTTGGAGTCAGAGGCAACCCTGTCACGAAATCCATCGTAACTTTGTCCCATTTCCACTTGGGAATCATCACTGGTTGAAGTAAACCTAAAGGTACTTGGTGTTCAGCTTTCACTTGCTGGCAAATCAAGCATTTTGCTACAAACTCAGAGATATCTCTCTTCATACCGTTCCACCAATATATTTTCTTTAGGTCGTTGTACATTTTCATACTACCAGAATGAACTTGCAAACAACCACTGTGTGCCTCATGTAAAATCTTCTGAATCAACTCAGCATCTTTCGATACACATACTCGATCACGGAACATTAAGCAATCCTCTGGTCCGATTCGAAAAACTGAGTTACAATTCAATTCACACTGAGCTCGCTTGGCTCGCAATTCATTGTCATTCTTCTGAGCTTCACAAATTTGCTGAAGAAATAGCGGCCTAACTCTTAACTCAGCCAAAATCAAACCATCATCAGACATAGCCAAATTTATACCCATAGCTCTCAAAGCAAACAAAGATTTTCTACTTAAGGCATCTGCGACTATATTCGCTTTCCCGGGATGATATCAATTATTAATTCATAATCCTTTAATAATTCAAGCCATATCCGTTGTCGTAAATTCAAATCTTTTTGATTCATCAAATATTTCAAACTTTTGTGATCAGTAAAGATTTGACATTTCTCACTGTATAAATAATGATGCCAAATCTTCAAAGCAAAGACAATGGCGGCCAACTCTAAATCATGCGTCGGGTAATTCTTCTCGTGCGGTTTCAACTGTCTTGAGGCATAAGCTACTACTTTACCTTCTTGCATTAAAACACAACCAAGACCAATTGATGACGCGTCACTATAGATCACAAATTCTTTCCTCGACTCGGGTTGCACTAACACTGGTGCTTTGGCCAACCGCTCTTTCAACTTCTCAAAACTTTGTTGGCACTCTTTAGTCCAATCAAACTTAACATTCTTTTGCAACAGCTTAGTCATAGGAGAGGCGATCATCAAAAATCCCTCAACAAAGTGTCGATAATATCTAGCTAAGCCCAAAAAGCTTCTAACCTCAGATACATCCTTCGATGGTTTCCAATTAACAATTGCCGAAACTTTGCTCGGATTGACCCGAATACCATCACCTGAAACTACATGTCCCAAAAATCCGACTTCATGAAGCCAATATTCACTTTTACTTAATTGAGCAAACAATTTCTTTTCTCTTAAAATCTATAATACCATTCTTAAATGCTAAGCATGCTAGGACTCGTTTCGAGAATAAATCAGGATATCATCTATGAACACAACCACAAACCTACCCAAGTATGGCTGAAGGATTCGATTCATCAAATCCATAAAGATAGCCGGAGCATTGGTTAAACCGAAAGGCATCACAAGGAATTCGTAGTGTCCATACCTCGTCCTGAAAGTGATCTTTGGCGCATCTAACTCTTTAACTCTCAGCTGATAGTAACCGGATCTCAAATCAATCTTTGAAAACACTGTCGCTCCTTTTAACTGGTCAAAGAAATCATCGATTCTCGGAATGGATACCTGTTCTTTACGGTCACCTTGTTGAGCTGTCGATAGTCAATACAAAGTCTCATAGATCCATCCTTTTTCTTTACAAACAACACGGGGCACCCAGAGAGAGAAACTTGGTCTCACAAACCCCTTATCTGTTAACTCTTGCAACTGAGCTATTAATTTTTTCAATTCAGTCGGAGCCATTCTGTATGGAGAGATCGAAATTGGTGCAGTTCCAGGTAATAAATCAATAGCAAACTCTACCTCTCTGATCGAAGGCAACCCCGGCAATTCTTCTAGAAATACATCCAGGAACTCGTAGACTACCGGTACTGATTCAAGCTTCGACTCAGACATTTTAGTATTTAATACATAAGCAAGATAAGCTTCACACTCTTTTCACATATATCGCTGAACAGACATGTACGAAATCACCATAGGCAATTTATTTGATTCATTTGTTTCCACCCGAAGAATTTCACCATTTTCACATTTCAACTCAAGAGTTTTCTATCTGCAATTTACTTTGGCATCATGTAATATCAACCAATCCATACCCAAAATGACATCAAACTCGTCAAATGGTAGCAAAATTAAATTAGCCGGAAAACAGTGACCTTGAATCATCAAAGGGCAATTTTTGCAAACCTTATCTACTAACACATATTTGCCTAAAGGGTTTGACACTTTAATCACAAATTCAGTAGATTCTATAGGCAATCTCTTACTAGATACCAAATTCACACAAACATAAGAATGAGCAGATCCGGGATCAATCAATGCAATAACAATAGTATCATAAAGAGAAAATGAACCAGTGATCACATCAGGAGATGACGCCTCTTCCCGAGCACGTATGGCATAAGCTCTAGCAAGTACTCTAGCTTCCGGTCTCCCAGTTAATTCCTTTGTCACACTTTGACTGCTAGCTCCACTTCTAGTATTTCTCGAAGGTCTACCTCTATTAGCAGCACTAGTCTATCTGGCACTCTGAAATTTTTCTTCTTCAACCCTTTTTGGACAATCTTTAATATAATGTTCTCAGGAACCACATTTGAAACAAGCGCGGCTAATCGTCCAACACTCCCCGAAATGTTGTTTACCATAGTGCTGACACTCGAGTCTATTAGATCTCACATTACCTACACTCGCCATTGAAGTAGCTTGAGCTTTAGAACCCGAATATGATCTCCCACGATCCCGATATGAATGTTCAGTTGAAACAGTCAACCGAGGATTTATTTCTTTAGACTTCTTTGACTGAGATTGGAATGACTTACTCATTGGCCTCTTTCTTGCGTCTCGAGTTTCATTCACAGCTTTTCTCTTCTCGTTGCTCAGTTCTTCAACTTTACAAGCTCGATCGACCAATACCACAAACTCTTTCAACTTTAGAATCCTAACTAGTAGGTTGATGTCTTCATTTAGCCCATCCTCGAACCTCTTACACATAATAGCTTCGGTGGACATACACTCCTGTGCATACTTGCTGAGTCTAACAAATTCACGTTCATATTCTGCCACAGATAATTTACCTTGTTTCAGCTCAAGGAACTCTTTCCGTTTTTGATCAATGAACCGCTGGCTTATATACTTCTTCCTAAACTCCTCTTGGAAGAAATCCCATGTAACCCTTTCTTTCGGAACCACAGATACCAGTGTCTTCCACCAATGATATGTCGAATCCCTTAGTAAAGATATAGCACATTTCAAACATTCTTCGGGAGTGCAAGAAAGCTCATCAAATACCCTAATAGAATTTTCAAGCCAGAACTCTGCTTTTTCGGGATCATCATCTATATTAGCCCTAAATTCTTTAGCCCCTTCTTTTCGAATTTTATCAATTGGGGGTTTGCTTAATCTTACCATTTTGGCACCTTGGGGAACTACAGGAACTGGTTGAGGAATAGGAGGGGGTGGAGAAGGCTGAGCGTTTGGATTTGCTCGAACAAATTCTGTGTACCAATTACTCATCATACAGAGAAAGGCTTCCCGAGCCCCATCTCCCTGATCATGTGTCTCATGCCTGCTCTCAACTGGTGCAGTCCCTTGTGCGGGAGCCTGCGCAATACTTTCTACATCATCAGCTACAGCTCGGTCGGGATCCATTTACTATATAAAAACACGATTTAAATTGTCAGGAGTCATCACACTATCATAATATAATTATGGCATGTATAGATAGACTTCCACACAGTACGTAAATCTAAGAACCACTTAAACCTCAGCTCTGATACCAATAAATGTAACACCCCTTACCCATGTTCTAAGCCGGAACAAGCTACGGAATATTACAGATCACGAAAATATAAATTCACACATTTACCTGATCTTACATAATTAATTCCTCTAGTTTGAACAAAAATAGATAATATTAACAGATATACATAAATACAAGTAAATTATCAAATTTTAAAAAGTAATATTTTAAACCAAATTAATTAGCTTTTTTATAAAAGTAACCCTAAAAAATAAATTAATTATCAAAATAACTCACCTTTTTAATTATGTACAAAAATAACCCATTTTCTACAGTAAAAAGTGGTGGAGCCATATGATATGGCGCCACCACTTTGCCACATCAGCCAGGGGTATTAAAAAATTATTTTTTGGTGGAGCCATGTTGAATGGCGCCACCAGTATAAAATACTAGGGAAATACTAAAAAATCTAGAAAAACGGGGGACTTAAAAAAATTTTCCATTTTTAGGTGGAGCCATTCTAAATGGCGCCACCACTTTTCTGATTTGTCAGGTTCTTATATTTTTTTTACTTTTTTTACTTTTTTAACTTTTTTATTTTTTTCTTATATTTTGTCTCTTTCTTAGATTTTTTTCTTTTTTAAGTTTTATATTATTTTCTTAATTTATTTTACTTATTTAATTTATATTATTAATTTTAAAAATTTGTAATATATATTTAAAATGTTTTATAATATTTTTTAAATTTTAATTATTATTTTTAAAAATATTTTTTAACTTTATATATATATATATATTTGTGAAATTAATTATTTATAAATTTTAAAATGTATTTTTCAAATTAATTTTTAAAATTTTAAAAAATAATTATTTTTCTTTTTTTTTTAGTTTTTGAAGTCTAATTTTTCTTATTTTATTTTGTTTATCTATTTTATTTATTTTTATTATACATTTCAAATTAAATTTTAGATTAGTTTTTCATAGATTTTGTCTTTTCTTTAATTTTTTCTTTTTTTAAGTTTTATATTATTTTCTTATTGTATTTTGTTTATTATTTTTATAATATTTGAAATGTATGTTTAATATATTATTAATTTTACATAGAATTTTTAAATTAAGATTTTATAATTTTTTGTTATTTTATTTTAGTTTATTTAATTTATTTATTTCTTATTATTAATTTTTAAAAGTTTGTAATGTAGATTTGAAATGTTCTATAATATATATTTGTTAAAATTTTAAATATCAGTTTTAGATTTTTTAAATTTTAAATGTATATTTCTCAAATTAATTTTTGAAAATTATAAATATTATATTTTAAATATTAACCATATTTTAATAATATAAAATATTAAAATAATTTAAAGATATGATCTTTCAAATTTATTATTTGTTTTATTTTTTAATAATATAAAACATTTAAACATTTAAATTTTTAAATAAAATTTGTATAAAAATTTAAAAATGTTAAATATTTTAAAAATAAATAAAAATTAGAAATTTCAAAATTCTATGTAAAATTTAAAAATATTTAAAGTCATTTAAAATATTAAAAATATTTTAAATCATTTTAAATCATTTTAAATGTTTTATAATATTAAAATATATTAAATAATTTGAAAATATATTTTAATATTTATAAAAAATATATTATAAAACATTTTTAAAAATATATTTCAAGTTGTTCAAATAAATAAAATAAATAAGGACTTAAAAAAGAAAAAAAAAGTCAAAACTTAAAAAAAAAGAGAGGCTAAAACAAATAAGTTGGCTATCAGACTTGAAAACTAGTGGCGCCAAATTATTTGGCTCCTCCAGGAAATGGAAAAATTGCTACGGGGCCCCCTATACTTTAAAAAATCACAGTATTTTGGTGGAGCCATTCTTTATGGCTCTACCTCTTGGTTCTCTTCTATATATAGAGTGGTGTAGTTGTTGTGTTAAGTGGAAAAGTTCAAAAAATTTGTTAAAAATGAATAATGAGGTGTTTTTGGTGTATGTTGTTTTTTATGGTGAAATTGTAGAAGGTGATATTGGCTGTGTATTTCAAGGCTGGCAAAGAGTAGGTTTGCGATTCAAAAAAAAATGTGAAGCTAGCAGAAATGAAAAGGAAGATCAGTGCGAAAATAGCTATCCGTTGTGGAAGGGCGATGTCCAAATTATTTTACAAGTTTCCAATCTCTACAGATCCGTTCAAATTTTGTGCGATGCAACTGTTAGATGATGATGACTTGGGCACTATGATGGAAATATGGTGGTCCACTACCAGTTGAATTATTTGCTGAGTTAGCAGACTTAGAGCCTGTTGAGAATGTTAGCCCAATAAGTCAACATCGCGAATTTTATTTTGATCTTAATGTTGGATGGACAGGCCAATTAGAATGCGGTGAAACGTCACAGATACCCAAAATTCCTAATTATGGTGGGAGTTTGTACAACAACCCAACCCTCGGTCCCCGTCTACAAATACATCTGGAGGTGATAATAAGCACTGAGACAAATGTTAGAGAAATGACCAATAATGGTGAAGATTCTGATCAAGACGTTGAAGATTTTAGTGACCCCGATGTTGATGAGGTTTCGGATGATATCGATGATGAAGGCCCGAAGGAGGTTGAAGATGTTCACGGCCCTTCATTCTGTAACTCGAGTCATGGTATTATTTTATGAAATGAACCTGAGGGCAACATGTTGAATGTAGATCTAGATGTAGCGCATGCATCCGAGTTCCCTGAGTACGCTGATATCGTACCTACTCATAGATTAGCGTCAAATTCACAGTTCGACGAGTTGTTCGTTGGGAAACAGTTCGAGAACAAGGCAGATTGTGTGTTTGCCATCAAACAATACAGCATGAAGTTGTCGATTGATTACAAGGTTTCCAAATCTACACCGACATTATACGTTAGGGAATGTTGGAGAGCCGACGATGGGTGTGGTTGGCGAGTTCGTGCTGCATTTATACAGAGGACTCAACAGTGGAAAATACGAAAATTAGAAGGACGTTATACATGTACTATTGCACGCATGTCTCAAGACCACTGAAAATTGGATGCCAAAAGTATTTGCCACTGCATCATGCCACTGGTGAAAGATAGCCTAATCATTCCTATGTCGACATTGATTGCAGACATGCAAGCTCGATTTCAGTACAGAGTGTCATACAGGAAAGCGTGGTGGGCGAAATAAATGGCCATGCAACATTTGTACGGCGACTGGGATGAGTAATACAATGAACTTTAGAGTTGGATTTCAACAATGGTAGAGTATGTCCCAGGAACTGTCGTGGACTTGCAAACGTTGCCTTATAGAGGCCCTAATGGAGAATTGGAACTGGGAAAAAGAGTGTTTCGTCGACTGTTCTGGACTTTCGATCCATGTGTTAGGGCCTTCTCCCACTGCAAACCGGTAGTGCAAGTTGATGGAACATGGATTTATGGAAAATACATGCAAATACTTCTGATTGCGGTTGCATAAGACGGTAATGGAAATGTACTACCAATCGCTTTTGCCATCGTAGAGTCGGAGAACTCTGAATCATGGGCATATTTCATTCGAAACTTACGGAGCCATGTTGTCAGACAAGACAACATTTGCATTATATCTGACAGATCGAAGGGTCTTGTTGCTGTAATTCGGCAATCGGAGGTTCCGTGGAGGTCTGTCTATTGTATTCGTCACATCGCTATGAACTTCCACAATGAGTATAAGAACAAAGACTGGCGCAAACAAATTTTCAACATAGGTAAAAATATCGTATTTAAATTCGTATTTGTAATTATTTCTAGTCCATTTCCTAATTTTAACTCATTTTATTAGAATATATACATAGGGTACGAGCTGGAACTACATCGATTTAGACATAAGTTGGCGAGGTTAGAGACTGATATGGCGGGCTGCAAACCTTCTCTTACACAGTGGTTGAGTAGCATGGAGTCGTGGCAATGGGCTCAATGTTTTGACGAGGGCTACTGTTATGGCCATATGACAACTAACCTTGTTGAGGCCGTTAACTCCGTCTTAAGGCGTACGCGTCACTTGCCAATTTCAGCTATTTTTTCAGCCACATTTTACAGGTTAGCAACCTTAATGCCAAAAATGGGGTTGAAACAAGCAAAACAGTTAGAGGCAAGACACGTATATGTCGAAAAAATCAGAGATGCCATGAAAGATAACACTCAAAGGGCTAGGTTGATGAATGTAGAACTATATTCTCAAAATTTGGAAACTTTTCGAGTGACAGAGTATATCAGTCGTCGGTCAGGGATCCCGCCACGGTCCTATGGAGTTGATCTCCGAAACAGGCGGTGTGAGTGCGGGATGTTCCAAGCACTACGATACCCATGTGCGCATGTGGTTGCAGCTTGTACTACCTATAGTTTGAATGTCGAACAATATATCGATGATGTATACACACTTGAACGTACGTTGCGTATTTGAGGTAACGAGTTCCCTGTATTAAGGGATATATCGACATGGGAAGTGCAATTGCCTATATTCGAGATGTTGCCTGATCGGTCACTATGTAGGAGAGTCAAAGGTAGACCGACAATAACGAGGATTTGAAACGACATGAATGTAAGAGAACAAGTCGATCCAAAGCGTTACACCATATGTAGAACAGTTGGCCACAATCAGAGCAAATGTCCCCATGGAAACGTCTACACTGGCCAATCTTCACGGTCTGAAAGAAATTAAATGTTGTAACTGAGGTCTGTCTATATTATTACCTTTTAGAAATAAAGTTTGTATTATTTAGTGTTAAAATTATATTTAAAATTAAAAGTTGCAACTTTTAATACTTTAAAAGATTTTATAATAAATTAAATAAAAAAACACTAATATATAAGTTGTGAAACCTTAAACCAATACAACAAACATCACATAATACTTGAAATTTACATAACTTAAAATTGGAAAGAACCAGGAGTGGTATCATTGTTCGAGGTATAACGGTTTAGGGGCCTTCGTTGACGGGGTGGACGTTGAGGTCTATTGTACACATCTGAAGGATTGGAAACTGGGTCGATCGTGGCCTCAGGCGGGGTGGAGTACATGTTATTACCAAACATATCAACTGATGTCAGTGGTTCCTCTAGGTCAAATAGACTCGAACCGCCTATATCCAGGTGATATGAACTCGAACCACCCATGTCCGGGTGATATGAACTTGAACCACCCATGTCCGGGTGATATGAACTCGAACTACCTATGTCCGGGTTATATGAACTACTCTGGGACTCATCACAAAAAGTGTCAACCCATTGCTCCGATGTGTTTAAAACTTGGTCCTTTGAGTCGGGCTCCGCCATATGTTGATCCTCTACCTCCACCGTAGGTTGATTTCCACGTCTGTAGCCGTGACCTGGTACTATCATAAGTTGTCCACCATATAAATAAACTCGCCATTGATTCATGTACCACTGCATATATTCTGTCCAGGGACTAAAGTCAAACATGCAGGAGTGCATCTCAGGCTGCCTGTCGTACCAGGTATTCCATAGTGCTACATAACATTGATGTTCCACGCTCCAATCTAATGTATGTCTCCCCTGCATGGTCTTACCGCGGACATCAGCAAACTGTTGTGGCTCGACCGGCACAAATTGTTTACACCCAAATTGTCGCATAACTCGATCACCGTCGTACCACTCAACGGTTGAGAAGTTGAGCACTGGCCTGTTAATGCACCACATAGAGCTTTAGCGTGAACCCTCTAAGGAATAAGGGTTGCAATGTTTACTATAGAATACGGCATCCACAAAAACTGCACAATATAACATAATGAGTCAATTCACATCACATACTGTAAGTGGATAAGTTAAATAAACGTTACTTAAACTATATTAATATATATTACTTTCTCTCCGACGTACGCCTCTATTATTTGACGGTAAATGATTAATGTCTGGCTCGCACCAATTCCCGGAGACGTCGCCCATCTGAAATTGAAACAAACATGTTGGCAGTTAAACTTTGAAAAATATTATCCACACTTGTGAGTCATTAAATGTTAAGTATAATTTTGTTTTTACCTATTTATAAGTGGCCATGAATATGGTTGGTGCCTAACAGCCGCTAGAAACGGCATCCTGTATAGAGCCCAAGACTGTAGTAGACCCAGACAACCAGCCATATTACTAACCCTATGTTTTGTTGCACGACAGAGCTCATAGTATAATGCAGCCAACACTGCAGATCCCCAGCTGTAACTACCGGCACGAGAAAAATCCTCCAATAGAGGAAAGTACTTTAAGTGGACTCTATTAGACGTGTTGTTCGGAAGAAGTACCCCCCCAATCAGCTGCATAATATAGGCTCGAGCAACATACATCACCTCCTGCTCAGTGGCAATGCTCGATAACTGCTTAAAATTTGCTCTCAACCATGCTAATGTCAAGCATGTGAAATTCTGTTCCTCATCACGATGAGACCGTCCAAGCAGTCTGTGGCATACTACAGAAGGTTCCAACACTTTGCTTCGACCCGTGACCACAGTACCGTCAACTCGTAACCCAAGTTGCATAGCAACGTCTTCTAATGTGATAATGCACTCCTCGCATGGCATAATGAAGGTGTGGGTCTCCGTACACCACCGCTCAACCAAGGCAGATAGTAAGTTTGGCCTCAAGTCAAACCTTCGGATCAATACGACGTCCCCAAATCTGGCCAACCGTAAGTATGGCATGATCCGCTCGTCCGGATCGTACTTGGGAAAATGACACCGCAACCTCAAAACCCGATAACCATCCTCAGTATGGTAAATTTTTATAAAAATATGATAAATCAATTATCTATATAATTTAAACATAAAAAATATATTCAAGAATAAAATTGAAAGGTTGAGAAAACAAAAACATCACACTTATATTATACCAACGTAACCATTCTAAGTATTTTTTTATTTAAGTTAAATTAAATAAGTAATAATATATTAATAATAGAATGAAAATTTGTCATAAAATATTAATAATAACACGTAGAAATCAAATGTGATTATTATATCCTAACCATAGTTAAGCATTAAATTAATTAAAATAAATATATTAATAATAAAAGAATGGGAGAAATTACAGAATATGAACTGGGACTAGTAAAATTACAAGAAAAGAGAAATTCATTGAGCAGCAACTCCAACTCCAACTCCACCAGTGTAAAAAATAAGTCCAAGCCAGAAAGCAACCCAAGAGAAGATGATTGGTTCAAGCAAGTTCAATTTGACACCAATGGCTACAATACGTATATATTTCTAATTTTAAAATTTTATGATATCTTATTCAAATTTTAAAGTGAGTAATAGCGAAAAATTGTTTTTCAAGGAATACTAATATTTTTTATATGATAAAATTTAAAACATAAAGTATTTTTAAACAAATACTTATGTTTTCTAGTTATTTATAAATTAACTAGTAAATAATCAAATATATTCACTTTTATTATTATTGTTTTAATAATATATATATATTAAAATTAAAAGAATTTTGTTTCATAAATCGAGCTCGTCAAGTAATAGTTTTATGTATTAATCCCTACACACCGCCTAATAAATTAAGTATGAAATTAGTAAAAATAGAGTAAAGTTTTAAGTAAGTCGATTTTAAGGGTAGTTATTTAAAAAATGAAAATATCCTAATTTTTTTATAATATATCTATTCTATTATAATTTGTGTGATTAAATTAGATGTTTGGAGGTGAGTGCTACTAACTTTTTTTAAAGTATACAAATACAATTACAAATAATGTATATCTAAATCAATTATAACAAAAATAATGTATTACAAAGTATAATCAAATTAATAATCTAAAATGTTCAATGAAGCTAAATAACAACTAATTAGAGATAAGGATTTTAAAGTAGTCAAAACATGTTCAACAGAGTAGCGATTAGCAAAAAAATTTGGGAAACTAAACCGAATTTTTTAATTTATAATAAATTTTACTGTTTAACGATCATCGATGAAGTGTGATCCGTATTTGCTCCGAAGACATCTTCAAATCAGATAATATAAAAAACAAACATACAATACAATTATTTATTATATTACATTAACTATAAAATATAAAAATAAAAAATAAAATTTTAACAAACGTACATTTTTTTCCCTCACTCAACTTCTTAATCTATACAAGGGGACCAAGCCCCACCCATATATATAACAAATTTTAAAAAAAAATAAAACAATAAAAGAGTCAAAATAATAAAAAATATTTAATATATATATTTTTTAATTTTATATTTATATTTAAATTTATTAATAGTCACATCACTAACATGATGTGACAAGTTATAATAAATATATATATATATTTAATTTAAACTTTAAAATTTAAATACATATATCTAATGTTAAAAAAGAATTTAAAATAATATTTAAAATTGTAAAAAATATATTATAAAACATTTTAAATATACATTACAAAATTTTTAAAGTTAATAATAAAATAAATAAACAAAATAAAATAAGAAAAAACATAAAATTTCAAAAAGTAAAAAAAGGAAAAGACAAAATTTTTAAAAATATTTAAAATATTATGATTTCTTATATTATTAAAAATTATAATTTTTAAATGTATTTAAAATTATATTTAAAATTTTAAAAATAATCTCAATTACAAATATATATATATATTAATAAAATATTTCAAATTTTTAAAGTTAATAATAATAATTAAACATAAAAGAAAAAACAAAACAATAAAAGAGTAAAAAAATATATTTAATATTTATAAAATAATATTTAATATATTTTTTAAAATTTATATTTATATTTAATTTATTAATAGTCACATCACTGACATGATGTGACTAGTTATAATAAATATATATATTTTAATTTAAACTTTAAAATTTAAATATATATACCTAATGATAAAAAGATTTAAAAATAATATTTAAAATTGTATGTAAAATTAATAAAATATTAAACATACATTTCAAATATTATAAAACTAATAATTTCAAAACTAATTTGAAAATACATTTTAAAATTTATAAAAATTAATTTCACAAATATATATATAAAGTTAAAAATATTTTTAAAATAATAATTAAAATTTTAAAAAATATTATAAAACATTTTAAATATATATTACAAATTTTTAAAATTAATAATATAAATTAAATAAGCAAAATAAATTAAGAAAATAATATGAAACTTAAAAAGAAAAAATCTAAGAAAGAGACAAAATATAAGAAAAAAAAGTTAAAAAGTTAAAAAGTAAAAAAAGTAAAAAAAGTAAAAAAAAAATATAAGAACCTGACAAATCAGAAAAGTGGTGGCGCTATTTAGAATGGCTCCACCCAAAAATGGAAAAATTTTTTTAAGTCCCCCGTTTTTTTAAATTTTTTAGTATTTCCCTAGTATTTTATACTGATGGCGCCATTCAACATAGCTCCACCAAAAAATAATTTTTTAATACCCCTGGCTGACGTGGCAAAGTGGTGGCGCCATATCATATGGCTCCATCACTTTTTACTGTAGAAAATGGGTTATTTTTTTACATAATTAAAAGAGTGGGTTATTTTGATAATTAATTTTTTTTAGGGTTACTTTTATAAAAAAAAGCCAAATTAATTATAACATATAACAAAATGATTCAGCCCTCTATACATGCCATAATTCTAAAATAGTGTTTACAAAATACCAAAAAGTATTGATAGTGTGGATGGGTCTCCGACGATCTTCAAATCTCGAGCTGGCTTAGTAATTCTATAAGACAAGAAAAAGAAAAGAAGGTAAGCATATAGCTTAGTAAGTAAGTACGAAATTGATATACAATTTATCAAAGTAAAACAATCCTACTAGTATATAATCACATATTCAGGACAAGCTATTTTCTGGAGTTCCGGTTTAAAAAAAATCATATCTCGAGCTACAAAACTCGAAATCCAATTCCATAAATTTTCCCTGAAACTAGACTCATATGTCTACTTATTAATTTTTTTTTTGGAATTTTTGGTTAGGCCAATTAGTATAGTTTATTAGTTAAAATCTCCCCTGTTTCAGGGTACGACTACTCTGACCCTTGTGCACTACGAACCAAATTTCTCCCTGTACAAAATTTCAACGACCATGCCGTTTGTTTCCTTTAAAAATAGACTCAATAAGGAATCCATGCATGTAATGTGACGGCCCAAAATTGACCCTAGTGGGGAAGTGGTTTCGAGACTGCTAAACCGAGTCACCGAAATGTTTGAACGTAATATTTATTGTCTAGAATGTGTATTTATGAATGTGTGAAAATTTCAAGCTTCGATTTAGTCGATTGCATGTGAATTCAGTTATTAGGACTTGTGTGACATTTTTGAAATGTGATAGGCTAATCTATAAGGACCTAATAGTGCATGTAATCAAAAGGGAGGACTTGCATGTCAAATATCCCTTCTTTTTATAAGTGGTGGCCGGCCATGACAAAGAATGATGGGCAAAACATGTCATAGACATGTTTTGTTGGTGCATTATGGGAGGAAACAATAAATTAAGGTTAGGAATAAAGAAATGAAAAAAAAAAAAGAGAGAAGGTGTGTGACCCCCTATTGCCGTGAGTTGAGGGAAGGAAAACAAAAAAAATGTTCAACATTTTCACTTCTCTTGGCCGAAAATCCTAAGGAAGAAGGAGGGAGTTCTTGCTTCATGCTTGGGTTGGAAGAGGATTAGGAGGAGGTTTGGCCATACTTGTATCTAGATTAAGGTATGTTGAGGTTGTGCCTTGAGATTCATGCATGTTTTTAGTTGCTAGCTTGAGTTCTAATTAGCCCATGGTTCAAATCTTTGCTATGTCATGGGAATGATGTTCGGCCAAGGTGGATTTTGTGTTAATGCCATTGCATGCTAAAATATGAAGCTTGTCGATGATATATGTGATGGTGGGTTGATGATTCTTGGATTTTCTTTTTAGCATTTTTGAGTGAGACATTAAGTTCTTTGTTTAACCATGACCAAAATTGAAATGGTATGGTGTTGTGATGTATTCGGCCATGGTATATCCATAAGAATGATTTATGCTTATTGCATGGTAGGTAAGATTTGTGTTTTGGATATATGTTTATATTTGGTTATAATCAACTTGAGATTCGGCCCTTGCACCTATATGTATATATGTTTGCATATGACAATATACTATCTCAAGGTATATATTTACTTGTGATGATGTTTTGGTTATGAAGTAAATGATAGATGTGTATTGAGCTACAATATGTAATGCATTAGTTAGTAAAATGTATGCCATTCATGTGTGGTATTAAACATGTAATTGGCCTCAACATCAACATGCATAATCGGCCACATGAATGAGTACCTAGGTTGATGTGTTGTTCGGCCATGAGTAAGCATGTTGAAGGCTTTATCTTGACTTAGAAAATTCGGCTAAGGAGAGTACTAACTAATGTGTTGAGTTTGATTCATGAATTCCGTACATATGTGACTTCAATGTCTTGTCGATGCTCAAATGATTAAATCAATTTATTTGTTAAATTAAGCTCAAGAGCAAAGGCGGACTAAATTCGATAAAGGGAAGGAAAAAGTGGTCGAATAGCCATCGGAATCGTTCGACAACATCCGAGGTAAGTTTTCGAGTAATGGAACTTAGATTATGTAATAAACAAATCAAAATCATGCTTTTGTATGTGGCTATTGAGCCGAAATTGTAAATATGATAGTGTCTTGTGTTCGAGCTTTGGTAGTGAGAATGAAATACGGATGTGTTATGATTTGTTAATATATGTGCTTGGTTATTCGAATGATATCCGGGTTAATTCCCGAAGGTATTTGTGCGAGTTGCTAAATCTGGGTTAATTCAAGGCATTTGTGCGAGTTACTAAATCCGGTTAATTCTCAAGGCAATTGTGCGAGTTACCAAATCCGGGTTAAGTCCGAAGGCATTTATGCAAATTACTATAACCGGGCTATGTCCCAAGACAATCGAGCGAGTAGCTATATCCGGTTAAATTCAAGGTACGTGATTCGGGATGAGCAACCTTGCTATAAAATTTCAGTTAATACGCTTGAAAAATTCCAGCAATGAGGTATGTTCGTATGTGCATTGGAATAGTTGATTCCCTTCGAATAATATTCGCTCAATCGAGTAGTGAGCTTCCGGTATTTGGCTAAGATGATCCCTCATGTATGAATTCAGGGGTTGGAATGTGAAGTAGGAATGATTTGAGAATATGTATATACGGAATTGTCCGCTTAGTTATATGAATGCTATACCTCTGTTGTGCTTAAAATCTTTGCTCAAAACTTACTAAGCATAAATTGCTTACTCCGCTTTCTTTGTTCTCTGTTTTATAGATTTTGGCTCGTCACCATCGGACTGGATTTTTGGAAGTCAAGTCTCCCACACTATCAAAGCCCCTTTTGGTACAAATTTTGGTTGAGCTTTGAAATGGCATGTATAGGACTACCCTTTGTTGTTTTTCAAGTACTTTTTGTGATGTATGTGTGTACCATGCAAAATGGCTCGTAGAAGTGGAGTATGGCATTAGACCATTTGTGTTTATGTATATATATATGGTTTCATGATGTGACTATGGACTGGAATGGAAGTGTTGGGCAATGATCAGCCCTTGGAATGGCTCATATGATTATATGTGGACCTATGTATGACAAAACTCTAGTTGGTCCATGGAAACCACGAAATAGGTAAAGTTTACCTTAAGAATAGATGCTGACAGCAGCAGTGGTGTGGATGTGAAAAATCACTAAAATTAGGAGGAATGGAATTAAATAGTGAATAAATTATGTAAATGAACCTTGATGAAACTACTTTCATATGGAAGAAACGAAACGGTCATATGAGTTGTATGTTAAGAGATATTTAGGTTTTCGTGAAACAGGGCCAGAACAGTTTCTGGATTCCCTGTTCCGACTTTGGAAATTCATTATAAATTAACCAGAGATAATTAGGAGTCATGCCATATATTTATAGATTCCTCTTTGAGTTTAGTTTCTATAGAAACAAAAGGCATCAGTATTGAAGCCCTGTACAGGGAGATATCCAATTCGTAATGCATGAAGGTCAGTGTAGTCGAACCCTGGAATAGGGGAGACTTTAACTAATAAACTGTACTAATTGGCTCGACCAAAAATTCTAGAAAAAAATATGTAGATGGACATATGAGTCTAGTTTCAGGAAAAAATTACAAAACTGATTTTCGAGTTTTGAAACTCAAGATATGATTTTTAAGATGAAAGTGATGCAGTAACCAGCTTGTCTGGAAATTTTTAAATGGACTGTGAAAACAATTAAGTTAAGTCTGTGTGCACCTTGTGTTCGACTCCGGTAACGGACTCGGGAACGGGGTGTTACATGTAAGGTATGACTCTTAATAATTTTTGTACAATTTATGGTGAATTTCTAAAGTTAGAATAGAGGGTCTTGAATTCATTCAGACCTTGTTTCACAAGAATTCAAATATCTCCCCTGTTTCTTTTATGTAAAAATAGACTCATTAAGCTTCATTTTCATATATCATTTGCATTTTTATTCAACTTCCACTATTTTTGGTAAATTTTTAAAATCATGTAACTGTTGCTGTCCAACACTGTTTTATTTCTAACATTCACTATTGCATAATTCCACCTAGTCCTTTTTGTTATACCATAATTCACTCAATTATCGAGCACATAGCCCCTAACTTTTCATAAACATAAATTTGCACATATTCACATTATAATAACTTTCACATATTACCACTTTATCGAGTTTTGCCGTTGAACTCAACGGAAAATAACAAATATACCATTGTTTACACATATTTCCCCCTTCCACACTTATAGCCGAAGCAATCTGATATGCATAGTAGCATGCACTTAGTACTACACATGCGATCAACAATTCGATACACGTAGTAGCCTGCACTTAGTACTACACACGTGACCTCATCATTTGATACATGTAGTAGCCTGCACTTAGTACTACACACGTGATCGAAGTCATTGAGTACGCATAGTTGCCTGCACTTAGTACTACACATGCGACTTAACAGTATGATACACGTAGTAGCCTACACTTAGTACTACACACGTGTATTCACAATGGTTCATTCAGATTGTTCTGTTCAAGGTTCAACCGAAAATCTTTCCTTTTCACTTTGTTAACACTTATTCATAATCTAATTAAATTTGCAAATTCCATCATTTAATCATTCTATGGACAGTCACCAATTCATATGATAACAACATAAAATAACATAAAAAAAATCGATAAATTATTCATGTACGAACTTACCTCGGTGCAAACTTTAGAAATGTTATAATTTAGTCTGAAAGCTTTTCTTTTCCCCGATCACGATCGATTCCATGTCTTTCTTGATCTATAACAACACATTTAGCTCATTTAACACCCATACTATTTATTTCAATCCAAAAATCACATTATGGAAAAATTACGTTTTTGCCCCCTAACTTTTACAAAATTATGATTTTTCCTCTAGGCTCGGAAATTTAATTTCAGCCCTTATTCTTATGTTTTATGACATTATGAACATTTTTCTCTTCTATGGGAACATCAAATTCTCACTCTAACATGTACTTATGAACATTAGGTATTTTTACCGATTATGTCGTTTTGCTCGTTTTCACTTAAAACCGAGTAGCACGAGTTGTCTAACATAATTTAAAACCTCATATTCTATCATAAAACACCAAAATACACAAATTTCACCTATGGGTATATTTCCAAATATGAACCCTAGGTTGAATTATTGTTAACATAAGCTAAATCGAGCTACCGGGATTTCAAAAACATAAAAATCATTAAAAACGGGGATTGAAATCACTTACTATGAAGCTTGAAAGTTGAAGAAACCCTAGCTATGGAGAGAGGTGAAATTTGGCCAAGCTTAATGAAGATGAACACATTTTTGTGTTATTTTTCCCATTTTATTTCATTTAATATGCAAATGACCAAAATGCCCTTACTACTAAACTTTCCAAAAATTCCATCCATGTCCAATTTTTGTCCATAGACTTAGAAATTGGTCAAATTGCTATTTAATACCTCCTCATTAATATTCCAAAGCAATTTCATACTAAAAACTTCTAGAATGCAAGTTTTGCAAATTATTCGATTTAGTCCCTAATTTCAATTTAAGCACTTTATGCATAAAATTTCATCACGAAATTTTCACACAATCATGCAATCATATCATGAACCTCAAAATAATTATAAAATAATTATTTCTATCTTGGATTTGTGGTCACGAAACCACTATTCCGATTACGCCCTAATTCGGGCTGTCACACAATCTCTACTAAAACCAAGTAAATCACTCAAAAACTACATCATTTTCTTCATTTTCTCCAAAACGTGGATTTTTTGTGTTGTGTCAAAATTATCTTTTTCTTGCATTCAAGGTAACTAATTATCTTCCTATTAATTTTAAATGTTATCTAGTCTCTTAAATTGAATTTTTAGGTATTGAAATGCATGGTTTAGATAAAAATCAAAATTATGGTCATTAATGGTGGATTTCGGGTTTGTTGATAAAAACTTGATTTTAAAATATTTTTCAACTTGTCTTAACATGATTAGAAGCTTTCTAAAGATAATTTAAAGTTTCATAAAGAAATTCTTTAGTTTTAATGAATTTTCGTTCTAAAGCTAAAACTTGTGGAAATATTTTGATACCTTAAAATGCGTGGTTTTGGGTAGTGTAAAGGTTGGAAATTAGTAGTAGATGAACATGTAGGTGAATGGAATTCGTTTCGTGTGAAAAGATTAAGTGTAGGTCTAGATATTCGAATCTAAAGTTTCTATGATAAAAATTTCGGTTAAAAAGTTAAGGTAGCTTAGGCTTATGTTTGTGACTGTTTTAACGAGTTGATGGTTTTTTGGTTGATGGTGTATTTGTATGGTTTGCCTTGTTGGAGAATTGAAGTCAGCAGGACCTTCAACGAGTAGGGGTAAAGGCAAGGAAAAGCTTACCTAAGCTTTTGGCTTTCGGCAAAAGCGTGCAATTTGGTGAGTGTTTGGAATAATCGCTCGCAAGTGAGTCACTGTGTATTTGGGAATTTAAAAGTAGCCTAAACCCCTACCCTAAATTTTGAGTGTAAGTATTCTCACATTTATGACAGAATGGATTGTATGTGTATTGTGGAAACTGAGATTGTGGACTTATGAATATAAATGTAATGCTAGAACATTTGCCATGAACATGAGATGACTGTTGTGTATGTGATTATGAGGGTATGTTAAACATGCCGTGTGATAGAGAATATAATGTGATTGGCCTTGTGATTAAATGAGACCTTTGGATATAGTTTTCATGCGATAAGATTATGGGTGCTCATTTACATGTGTTGTGATATTGGGGCGTTGAGGCTCAGGGATAGAACTCGGAGACATAAGGGATTGTGAGCCAAGCTCCATTTATCAGGATATATATGTATAGTGTGTTTGAGAGTGTTAGTTATATGCTTCACTTATCGGATATAATTGACTCAATGAGTTTATGTGTGGTGTGGAGGAGATTTGTGTACCCGATGTGTGGCAATAAAGTCCACTTTATGTTTCATCCTCTCAAGAGACAATCTATCATAATTTGCACTTGTATGTGATTCTTGTGGTTAAATGCATGATTATGGGTGTATATATGAAATTGTAGGCAAGTCCCATGTGTTAAACAACATGCTATATGTCGCCTTGATTGCTTGATGTCTTATTTGTACAAGTGGTTACTCTGAGCATTCACTGAACTTGTAAACTTCACCCACTCCATTTTTACCATTGCAGATACTTAGTGCTGGTGTGAGTGGTGTGGCCATCTAGGGGTTGATCCAAGCTATTCTTCAGTTGTTATAATAGGTGTTATTAATTATTCTTGATTATATAAGTTAAGGCAATGGGATAGAAGTTTATATTGATTTTATTGAGTATATGTTGGATTAATTGTTTGCATGTTAAATATGTTTAGATGTATTTGGATTTGGAAAAGCTATTTTGGATTTTTGTTTTAGTCATTTCGATGCTTGTTTGATTAAATAAATGAAACATAATGTTGATGAACTAAGTTTGCATGATTTAAACACAAATGTATGCTGAAGTTTTGTTAATAGAAGTAGGGGTCAATATTAAAACCTAAAAACGATACCTCTGTCTTCACGAAAGTGCAGGGAGTCAGAATGCGAAATTGGTATCGATACCATAGCCTGAGCATCTGTAACAACCCGATTTTAGCTAAATCGGAATAGTGGTTTCTGAACCACAAATTTGATGTTGGAAAATTTATTTTAATATTACTTTTGGTGTTTACAACATGATAGCATGTATGTGTGAAAGTTTCGTGAAGTAATTTTGTCGTTTAATTGCTCAATTTGAGAAAAAGGATTAAATCGCGTAAAATGCAAAAGTACGTTCTATTAGCTAAAGGTGTTAAACAGCTGTAGAACCTTAAAGTTTAAGTCCTTATGAAGTGAATAGTCTAATTGTGAGTTAGTGGATGATATTTGGTTTGGCATTTGTGTAAATATGAAATATTTTAATGGTAAATTAGTAAAAAGGTAAATAATGGTTAATAAAATAAAAACAACTGAAATTGTCATCATCTTTCTCACTTGGAACCGAAATTGGAGAAGAAGAAGAAAGCCAAAGAATAGGTTTTTCCATTCAGACACTTTGAATCTTTGGATCCTTTTTGATGATTTCTATGTTTTTGTAATCGTTGCAGCTCAATCTAGCTAGCCCGTACCTTTAATTTTGAAACTGTTAAAGATTTTGAGTTTCCATTGTTGAATCTATGTGTTCTTTGATGTTTAATGATAAAATATGAAAGCTTGATGATAGTTTTACTAGTTTTGTAAAGTGATTTTTGACAAAAATGTCGAAAAAAGGGATTAAATTGTGAAATATGCAAATTGTGTGGTTAAAATGTGAAATAAATGAAAGTTTTGGGCTGCTAGGGACTTATATGTAATTCGGTCAAGCTTGGGTTTATTGAAAATATGTGAATTTTGTATATTTGTGAAATAAGGACTAAATTGTTAAAGGTGTAAAAGTTTAGGGGCTAAAGTGTAAATATGCTTAAATGTATGTTTTGGACTAAATTGAATGAGTGGTTGATTAAAGAAGTTAATTTTGAACATATTTAGATCAAGAAAACAGGAATTCGAAATTAGATCAGGAAAAAGGCAAGATTATCGAGTAATTGACTCATTTCGCCGTTTTCATACTCGAGGTAAGTTTGTATGTGACGATTTCATTATAAACATATGTTAAATGCTTTGATATTGCCTAAAATGTGATTATGAGATTTTCATTAATGTATTAATTGTAAATACGACTCTACGGAATTATTCGGAGATGAAATTGATAAGCTAGAAATTGAACCTTAGGAATAGATTTGGATACTTGTGACATGTTATAAGATGATAGACCGATTTAGCATCGGGCCATTCATATCGGATGTGTTGGCTTCGGGCCATGATATTAGCACTTCAGGTGCGAGTTATACCGATTTGGCTTCAGGTCATGCATATCTGATGTTTTTTTATTGGCTTCTGGCCATGGAAAATAGTTCTACAGATAAGTTACCTTGATTTGGCTACGGTCCATGGTATAGGTACTTATCGTACAAGACTTATGAGTATCTAATTTCTATTTCGGATGTTTCAACGGATAAATGAATGAAATGGTTGAGAAAAAGGTTAGTATGAGGCGATACAGGTATGTACAGAACCTATTCAAGTATTAAATAGAGAAAGTTCAATGAGATGATATTTGATCATGTTTTGAGACATGAGAAGGTTTGTATTTAATGTGTATAATTGGTTGATTTGTATTTATTTGATGAATTAAGTTATCTACATACGAGCTTACTAAGTTATGAAGCTTACTTTGTGTAATTTTTCTATGTTTTATAGTGAATCAAGGCTAGCTCGGATCCAAAGGTCATTGGGAACATCACCGCACTATAGGACA
This sequence comes from Gossypium arboreum, assembly GCF_025698485.1. NCBI lineage: Eukaryota > Viridiplantae > Streptophyta > Magnoliopsida > Malvales > Malvaceae > Gossypium > Gossypium arboreum. The sequence continues at coordinate 34,039,278 of NC_069078.1, forward strand.
TCTAATTGGTACTTTTGAGTTGTATATATATGGTATATGGCATGTATAGGCTACTTCTGGTATTTTGGTTGTGATTATAGCCATGAGAGTTGGCTTGTAAATGATGATAATGCTGATGTGTGTTTGGCTATTAGAAATGGCTTGTAAATGTATATGTTTTGGTTTGTATGTAATGCCCCAAAATATAGGTACTTATTTTTTGTATGTTGTGTAACTCAAATGCATGCTTGTCCCAATGGTTAAGTGTCTTGGGAAGTGCCTGAGAGGTGTTGGGTTCAAGCTTGGGCATTTGAGAAAAAAACTTTGTTTTTAAGGAATGAGCCCTTGTCGTGGTTGGTAGACTTTTAAATTATTGAGGGTAAGATATGTCATAAAAACCTTGTTGGTCCAAGGTTTAATGGTGTGTTTCTAATGCTAAGGGACTTAAGTTCGAGTCCTACTGCGCGCAAAGGGTGTCTTTTTGCTGCTGTGCCGTGTAAGAGGTTGTATGTCAGTGGGATACTGATGCTCATGGGCAGTTGAGAGTGTTGAGGGGAGTGGGTAGTGTGGGGACAAATTCTAGGAGGATATTGTGGAGAGATTTGAGGAGAGGATTAGGGGGAATTGAGGTAAAAGAGAGTGGAGTACCGAATTTGGACTCTAGGCACTGAAGGAATTGGTTTATGTTGGGGATTCGACTTTAGGTGAGTTTAGTTCGGTGGCTATGCACTTTTTTTTTCGCTCCTCAAATTTTGTCTATTGTGACATTTGTTTTTGGGTTCTTTTCTGCATTTTTCTAATAGCCGAATTCTGCTAGGGGTTCTTTGGGGTATTTTCTTTTTGCCTATTTCAGTTTTTTTCCTTCTACCACTACTCCTTAACGAATCATTTTTTCCCTTGTTGTTCTTGTGGCCAAATACTTTTCTTTCTCTCTGAAATCCAATTTGTTTTGTTGGCCAAATTTCTTCTTCCTCCTTTTCCCCAATCAGTTTCTTATTGATCAATTGCTTCTTTCCCTCTCTGTGCTAATTCTTCTTTACCTTCTGTTGGCTTTGGTGGTAATGCATCTACTCAGTTTTGCTCTTCCTCTCTCTTTCTCCCTCCGTGTATATTTAGTGTTATACTTATCATCTTCTTGTGTTGCCGATTTCTGATAGGATGGTAGTTATGCCTTTGTTACCTCTGTCAAAGCGGGTGCTTCTGGATTTCGTGTTGGGTATAGGTCGACTACTCTTTTCTCTGAATTGGTTCTGCATTTTTTAGTAGGTCACTACTTGGTTTCTACTCTTTCGACTTTCTCTTACTTTCCCTCTCTGTTGTGTTAATCCTGTAGGTAACACCTCCTTTTACTGTCGATTTACTAGGAGTATTGGGTGATCAATCTTATTCAGCAGTTTAAGTGGATTAAATCACTTTTGTTCATTCAAGGCAGGTATCTAATGTTTTAGGATTAAGTAATAAAGAGGAGGGTGATTTACCTTATTATCAAATGGCTAATTGAATGCCTTGAAAGAATGTAGAATTGGTGCTCGTAGACTTTTAGCACTTTTCACAAACAGGTGTGTAACCACACTGCTATAAATGTAGATCGGCAAAAGCTGAAAAAGTTTGTCTACTGATGCTACACGAGTGTGCGCTCACTCGTATGGTAATCCGAACGCGTAAAACATGGGTGTTAGATCGTAAAGGCTTCCATGAACATTTTCATGGGCTTAGGCCATTTTGGGCCACGTAGGGCCGAAATGGGCCGTGTGGGCTTCACGGGCTCATAGGCCCCACACGGATAAAGCACACGGATGTGTGGAGATTATTCAGCCAAGTTGTGTTGTTCACACGGCCAAGGTCATTTTTGGGTTTTACGGGCCACGCGAGCGTGTAGGCCCACATGGGTCGTATTATGGGCTTGGGCCTATTTTCATTGTTTGGCTGTTAAGGTTGCACGGGTCGCCCAAGACGACTGTGGACCTACTGTTGGGTAGGTAAGTATAGCTAGACCCTAATCTGATGAAATGACTAATATGACCCTATGATATGTATGACTGTGTTCGAGCATGACATGATTTGCATACACATATGATATTGTGACATGACATTTTGCATTGGGATGGGCAATTATATTTGCAGGAAGTGTACTGTACTGGCAACTCTGCTGCAAATACTGTTTAGTGCCGCAACCAGTGCTATATTTTGGAGTGTAGGGATGAGTGGGATTTTATCCCCACATGGAGTGTAGGGCTGGACAGAGTGGAGTGTAAAGGATGGATGGGTAGGATTTCTGATTGCATTTTTGTTACTGTTACTGAAATGGGCTAAGGTCCTGACTGAGATTGAACTGCTACTGAAACGGGATTAGGCCTAGATTGTAACTGGTTTCTAATTGACTGATTGTTGATAAGGGATTACACACTGAGTTTTCATAAACTCACCCTTCTGCTTCTCTGCGCAGGTAATCCTTAGGCGGGCCGGTGCTGCGAGGGACTCTGTGGTGGCCACACAATCGCACTTGTTTTCACTTTTTAACTTCTATTTTATAAGTAATTTAATTTGAGTATTTGTTATGTAATAAGGCCTCTTAAAGTTTTATTTTTGATTTGAGATTTGTTTACTTTGAATCATATCTGTTAGAAGTAGGCCGCGGTTTTCATAAAGATATATGCTTTTGAAACACCTCGCTATTGCCACATAATTTAAAGCTTCCGCAAACAAACAATGTTTTTAAAGTGCAATAACAACCTAATATGATAAACACTTTGCTAAACCAACTTGAGTTTTAACAACGATCAAGATACCTTAAATTTTCATAATGATCACAACGAGGTTTTAATATAGAACAGATTATTCAACAAAACTACATTTTTTGAAATACACTTCAATGTGACATCACAGATTCGGTCATAACGTCTAGGCCAGGTTTGGGGTGTTACATTGTATATATAGCCATGAGTGATGGCTTATTTTGGCATGTTTGGTATGAATATGGTTATGGTTTTATAGTTGCAAATGGTTAATTGATTTATGGTGTATAATGCTTGAGAAATGCTTTGATGAAATATGATTTTGGAAGTTGAGTTGATAAGTATTGGATTAGGTAAATGGCATTGAACTGATTATTGAATTTGGTTGAAAGGGATATTATATGAATTATGCATTTGGTTGATGTTTTGGCTGCCTAATTATGTGATGAAATAGTACCATTTTGATTGTCTAGGTGTGCATGAATAAATGTAGCAAATTGGCCCTGCAAATGGCCTATTTTTGTCCACACGGGAAGAGACGGGCGTGTGTGACACACTGTCATGTTACACGGCCGTGTGTCCCCTGGTGTTGTTATTAAAATAAAGTCAGTATGCTCCACACGGTCTCACACACGGGCGTGTGACTGGCCGTGTGGTACAAGTCAAAATACCCTCTAATTGGCACACAGCCTAGCACACAGGCGTGTGAATTGGCCGTGTTGCATAACTCAGTATACCCTACAGTTTTGGTGTAACACCCTTAACCCTTATCCGTCATCGGAATAGGGTTACAAGGCATTACTGGATTTATACACTAACATTTATATAAAATCGAGTCAAAAATTTGCATTCCAAATCAAAACTTTTCATATTTCACCATAAAGTCCAAAATATGGGCCTACGGGGGCCAACACATGGTTAGGAAGTGGTTTGGGATTAAACCGGACACTTTGGAAATTTTACCTTGAAGATAGGGGCACAGCCCGTGTGGCCTGGGACATGGCCGTGTGGCCAGCCCTTGGGGTTCCAGGGCCGTGGGGCCAGGCTGTGGGAAGATCTAACTTGCACACACGACTATGGGGACAGCCCGTGTGACATAAACAGAGAGCCACACAGCCTGAGCACACGCCCATGTGACTTGGCCGTGTGGAAACATGATTTTTAACCATTTTTAAGCTATTTTCAAATGATTTTGTCACACGACCATTCTTGAAACCCGTTTTCTTCACACGACCAAGACACACAGCCGTGTCTTTGGCCTGTGTACTATCTTGACTTCACAGTTAAGGATGCAGGGGACACACGGTCATATAACATGCCTGCGGGCTTAGCATGTGTTACACACGGCCTGGGCACACGACTGTGTGTCTAACCGTGTAGACGAAAATAGGCTGTTTTAGGCCACTTTTCTCACCCTTCCATCCATTACCTGCACCTAACACAATTATATACAAATTCCAACCAATCAACCAATTTATACCCACAATATGTACTTTATATTATCACACTATTACTACTTAACCATTAAACTAACTTTCATACACATATGCCATCCCTTTATATATATTATAGCCATCTATAACTTTATCCAACCAAATACTTATACATGCCATATAAATCAAAAGATAATAACCCAAAAACTAGAAGGGAATGTCTGGATAGTGTGGTTTTCAGTGATGATCTGATCCTCTGTGTCCACGTTAATCTACATGACATATGAAACACATACAAGTAAGCTTATGAAAGCTTAATAGGTTCATAGGCTTCAAATTAAACTTACCAAATATGGTAAAGCATTCTTATCATATATAATTCACTAATTTCTCCCTGACATCCACAAATAAATCAATTACACTTAGTATTATTCAATATTACTCACACCTAAACTTCATTCTTTTGGGCCCATTTATCGCTTACCATCTATTTTCAAATTAAGAAACTATACGAAATTGAGTACTTTGTCTTCACTGTGCCATAGTAAAACTATGGACTTACACATGATCACATTTCACTTTCCGAAGCCATGACTCAATCATGGTCTTACATGAGTCATATATCATACCAATGCCATATCCCGGATATGGTCTTACATGAAAACACTTATCACATTTCTTCGATGCCATAGCCTAGCTATGGTCTTATACGGATCACTTGTATCACTTTAATTCGAAGCCATAGCCCGGCTATGGTCTTATACAGAAATCAATTATCACTTGTTTTCTGATGCCATAGCCCAGCTATGGTCTTATACGGGTATCACTCATCACTTGTTGCCATGGTCAAACCATGGTCTTTTTCCATCAATTCATCGTTTGTCACTGGACAAAAGTACTCAATCCGATGTTTCATTCAATTTGATTACTTCTTCAATTTCATATTTTTACATTGTTCATGGTTTTATCATAATCATATAGTATAGTTGATATTATAAAATTCATACGAACAACAATGATCACTAAAATTTAGCTACGTGAACTTACCTGGTCTAATTTGCAACAGTCATAGAAATTCAGGTACTATTCTTGCAATTTCTCCTTTCCACGTTTCACTTCGTTTTCTTGATCTATAATTATAAAATCATTCCTTCATTAGCATCCATTTCAATTCTATTCTACTTCACAATTTATGCCCTTTAATTCCCAAAATTACACTTTTACCCTAAATTTCACAATTTTCACAATTTGGTCCCAGACCAATTAACTCATCAATAAAACCTTTTCTTCTCAATTAACACTTTCCTTAAAAATTTTAAATTACTTCACAAACATTGAAATTTAAAGTTTCCACATAAAACCCTAATTTCAAGTTCTTTTACAATTAGGTCCCTAAATATTCACTTTCTATATATTTCTTTCAACAAAATCAACATATAAACAAATTAAAGCTTTAACTCTATGCTAAATCATCATAAACTTCCAGCACTTATTCATGGCAACTTTCAAAATCAACCATGAAACCAAAAACTAATGAATTAGATAATAGGACCTAATTGTAAAAGTCTCAAAAACACAAAAATTACAAGAAATAATCAAGAATTGAGCTTACATGTAATAAAAATATGAAAGACCAGCTTAAAAGAACCCTTCAATGGTGTTTTTACTGGAGAGGATGAAGAAAAATAAAGAAAACTCTAGATATTCTAATTTAATCCAACTTTTAACTATTCAATTTCAACCTAATTACCATTTTGTCCTTAGTTCACAGTATTTTTCAGCCATTTACTTACCCAACCGTCCAGACCATTTTATTTTGGGCCAATTTGCTCTTTGAGTCCCTCTTATTTATTATTAAAGCTATTTAATGTCATTTCACAATTTTACACTTAATTCAATTTTGTCCTTTTTACCCAATTGACTACCGAAACCTTAAAATTTATTGACGAAACTTTAATACTAACTTACTAACACTCCATAAATATTTATAAAAATATTTATAACTCGGTTTAATAATTTGAGGTCTCGATACCTCGTTTTCACTTCCAAATTATTTAGTATTTATTATAAAATATTATTCACTATTTCAATCATTTTTCTAATTTCACATCTAACTTATTTTCATTAAATTAATAATATTTTCTACTAATTTGTCAGATTTAGTGATCTCGAATCACTATTCTGATACCAGTGAAATTTGGGCCGTTACAACTCTCCCCCTTAGGAAATTTCGTCCTCGAAATTTCGTACTTGAAAATAAATGCGGATACTGTGATTTCATAGATTCCTCTGTTTCCCAAGTTGCCTCTGCCAATCCATGTCGATGCCATAATACTTTCACTAATGGTACTCGTTTATTCCGTAGCTCTTTAACTTCCCGAGCTACTATTTTCACCGGTTCATCCGAATAAGTCATATCTAATTGTAGCTCTATCTCAGTATGACGAATCACATGTGAAGGGTCTGATCTATACCGTCTTAACATAGACACATGGAACACATCATGAATTTTCTCAAGTTCTGGAGGTAAGGCCGATATATAAGCTACTGGACCAATCCTCTCAATGACATAAATCGTGGACTAAGCTTTCCCTTTCTACCAAACCTTAGAATTTTCTTCCACGGGGAAACTTTCAAGAACACACGATCACCCACATTAAATTCTATATCTCTTCTTTTCCAGTTTGTATATGACTTATGACGATCTAAAGCAGCTTGCAAACTTTCTTAAATAATTCAAACTTTCTCTTCAGTTTCCTGAATCGAATCCACTCCCACTAATTTTGAGTCACTTAATTCTAACCAATACAATGGGGTTTTACATTTTCTTCCATACAAAGCTTCAAAAGGTGCCATTTTGATACTAGCTTGATAGCTATTATTATAAGCAAATTCAGCTAAAGGTAAATACCTTTCCCAGCTATCACCGAACTCGAGTATACAACACCTCAACATATCTTCCAAAATCTAAATCACTAGCTCTAATTGTCCATCGGTCTGAGGATGAAAAGTTGTGCTGAAGTTTAACTTGGTGCCCAAAGCTTCTTGTAATTTAGCCCAAAATCTTGAAGTAAACCTCGGATCTCGATCAGAAATAATAGACGTCAGCACTCCATGTAATTTTACAATTTTTTACACATATAATTCCGCTAATTTTTCAAGCGAAAAATCTGTTCTAACTAGAATAAAATGTGCTAACTTAGTCAATCTGTCCACTATCACCCAAATCGAATCTTTCTTCTTCAGAGTCATAGGCAACCCAATTACAAAATCCATCATCACATGTTCCCACTTCCATTCTGGAATCATTATAGGTTGTAATAAACCCGTAGGCACTTGATGTTCAGCTTTTACCTATTGATAGATTAAACATTTTGCCACAAATTCGCTAATTCCCTATTTCATACTAGGCCGCCAATACATTTTTTTTCAAATCACAATACATCTTCATACTACCCGGATGAATCAAATACATGCTACTATGAGCTTCTGATAAAATATCATTTTTCAAATTTGAATTATTCGGAACACAAATTCTATTGCGATAGAATATTCTAAGTTCAAGTTGTCTTGAACCATCTGTAGTTTCAACACCAACTTCAGATCTTCATCTTGTAACTTCCGAATTCGTGAAAGGAATACTGGTTTTACCTTTAATTCGGCTATCACAGAACCATCTTCATTAATAGAAAATTGAACATTTAACGCTTGGAGAGAAAACAATAACAATTTTCAGCTAAGTGCATCTGCTATAACATTAGCTTTCCCCGGATGATAATCAATAACAAGATAGTAATCTTTCAAAAGTTCTAGCCGCCGACTCTGTCTCAAATTTAGCTCTTTTTGTGACATTAAATACTTCAGACTTTTATGGTCTGTATACACATAACATTTCTTCCCATATAGGTAATATCTCCAGATTTTTAAAATAAATACAATAGCAGCTAACTCAAGATCGTGTGTAGGGTAGTTCCTCTCATGTAGTTTCAATTGTCGAGAAGCATATGCTACCAGTTTTCCTGATTGCATCAGTACACATCCTAAACCATTCAAAGATGCATCACTATATACTACATACGGCACACCTGATTCAGGCTGAGTTAACATTGGAGCCTCTGTCAACATTTTCTTCAACTGATCAAAACTTCGTTGACACTTATCAGACCATACAAATTCATCATTCTTCTGTAGTAACCGGGTCATCGGTGAAGCAATCATTGAAAAGTCTTTCACAAATCAGCGATAGTAACCGGCTAATCCAAGAAAACTTTGCACTTCCATAACATTCTTTAGAGTTTTCCAATTAACCACTGCTGACACTTTGCTCGGATCTACTAGTATACCATCAACAGACACAATGTAACCCAAGAATCCAACTTTGTGAAGCCAAAATTCACATTTACTGAATTTTGCATATAGCTATTTTTCTCTTAAAATCTGTAACACAACTCTCAAGTGTTGAGCATGCTCAGATTTTGTTTTTGAATAGATCAGTATATCGTCAATGAACACAACCACAAATCTATCCAAGTAAGATTGAAAAATTCGATTCATTAAGTCCATAAAAGTAGTAGGAGCATTTGTCAAACCGAATGGCACAACTAAGAACTCATAATGGCCATACCGAGTTCTGAAAGTTGTTTTTGACACATCACATTCCTTTACCTTTAACTGATAATACCCAAATCTGAGATCTATTTTCAAAAACACCACAACACCCTTCAATTGATCAAATAAATCATCAATCGAGGCAAAGGATATTTATTTTTAATCGTTACTTTATTCAACTGCCTGTAATCTATACACTGCCTTAATGAACGTCCTTCTTTTTCACAAATAAAACAGGTGCACCCCATGGCGACATACTCGGTCTAATAAACCCTTTGTCCAACAGCTCTTGTAACTGTGTTTTCAATTCTTTTAGTTCTACTGGAGCCATTCTATACGGTGTCACTGATATGGGAGTTGTTCTTGGAAGCACATCTATCACAAATTCCACTTCTCTATCAGGTGGTAACTTGGTAACTCCTCAGGAAACACATCGGGGAACTCATTGACTACTGATATCTGTTCTAACTTTGAATTGGAACCCCGAGTATCAAGAATATAGGCCAAGAATGCCTCGTTTCCTTTATGTAACAATCTCTGAGCAGAAAAGGCTGAAATAATACTAACAGTATCACCCAGATTTTCAGACCTAACTGAAATCATATACCCTGATTGGCATTTCAGACTGATTTATTTTTCACGACAGTCCACTATTGCATCATGTTTCATTAACCAGTCCATTCCCAAAATAATATCAAATTCCCAAAAGGGTAGAACATCAAATCAGCGAGGAACTCATAGCCCTTTATTCTCAGTGAACAATTACGACATATCAATTAACTATCACACACTGGTCTAAGGGATTAGTAACTTGAACATCAAAATCAGTAGGTTCAACAGATAAATTCTTTTCAGATGCTAACACGATGCAAATATATGAATGTGTAGACCCAGGGTCTACTAATGCGTACACAGTATCATCATAAAGATAGAAAGTACCAGCAATTACATTTGGAGCTGTCACCTCTTCTCTCGCTTGAATAGCGTAGGTACGTGCAGGTGATCTAACATCTGATCAACTAGCTGATTCTCTCATACTTGAATGAGTAACCCCTATAGCACTACTCTGCCTCAAACGTTTACTTTGTTGAGGAGTAACTTTCTGTTTCTCTTTCTACGCTACTTCATCTTGTTGTAGTTGGGGACAACCTCGAATGAAATGATTAGCAAATCCACACCTATAACAAGCTCTTGTCTAGCTTCGGCACTCACCAAGGTGATTTCTTCCACAATACTGACATTTAGGCCTTTGGGTGTTTTATACACTACCTACGCTAACAGCAGGTCTATCAGATGCTTTGTAATCAGATTGTCTTGGTCTACTCTTTCCTGATCTTTCCGGTGCTGAAGTGGCTCGACTAAGTTCCTCTTTAGATTTCTTCACTGGTAAAGCTAAAAATAACTTAGATGCACTTCTTTTGAAAGATTCTTTTCTCCTTCTATCTCATTGCATCTTTCTATTATATACTTCTTCAAGCTTCTGAGCACGATCTGATAGAACAATGAATTCCAGTATCTCAGTGCCCCCTATCATCATTCTGATCTCATAATTAAGCCCTTCTTCAAATCTGATACACATTTCCTCCTCACTGGGTGCAATATCTCGTGCACATTTGCTAAGATAAACAAATTTTCTTTCATATTCAGCTACCAATTTACTTCCTTTTCGTAGATCCAAAAATTCTCTCTTTTTCTTATCCAGATACCGTTTGCCCACATATTTCTTTTTGAACTCATTCTGAAAGAATTCCCACGTGATTTTCTCTACCGACACCACTGCCTCGATTGTTTCCCACCAATTGTATGCTTCTTCTTTCAGTAGCGACATAGCACATATTAAATTCTCATCTGGTGAGCATACCATTTGCTTAAAAACTCTCACTATACTTTGCAACCAATATTCAGCTTTGACAAGGCCATCATCTGATCTTCCCCGGAATTCTTCAGCTCCTAGTTTTCTGAGCTTTTCCAACGGAGTACGTTTACTAGATTCAGTTGTTGGAGGAGGTGGAGGGGTAACCGTGTAATACCCTAAACCCAGCCCAGACCTTATGGCCGAATCTCACGTGTTACATTGAACTATTTTAGCTAAAACAGTGTTTTCATTGAAAACCCTTCTTAAACAAAAGAAACCTTAATAAACACACCTTTCAGTTGCGAAAACCTTGTTTTAAGCATTTGATTTAGAAAAACTTATCATTTAGAAATTAAGTTGCGAAAACATAGAAAACATACTATAATTTAGGAAACCCATGTTCAACTTCTTGTAATTACAATGAAAATAATAATAATAATTCAAGTAATAATAACATAATGAAAACCTTGTTACAATCTAGTCTAAACACACTTAAAAAGAAATAAAAACTTAAATGCTTAAAAAAAAAACCAAGTCCGAATTATCTTGCTAGCCGGCCACCCAGAGTCCCTCCAAACATCGAACCTTCTATTAAGCATCACCTGAAAATAAAATAAAAGAGGAGGTGAGTTTTCACAAACTTAGTGTGTACAACCCTCGATGAAAAACAAGCATTCTAAGAGAAAACATGCAATGCAATCCCATCCAAATTATCCATCCGCTACACACCAGCTCTGTCCCCCGTCACACCATGTGGGGATATAAATATTGACCCAACCAGCCCACACACCAATGGTAGCCCGGTTGCGGAACTACCTTCATTTACATATTGGGCTTTAAAAGCCGTCGGTGGATTTACAATTGTAAATCAACCATGAGATCTTCATATACTTCCTCCGTTCCATAATTCCCAACCCATATGCAACCTAAGCAGAATATCATATGTATGCATGTCACATCCATAAAACTTCCATTTAACACCTAGAGGTATTTTGGTCATTTTCACCTTTAAGGACATTTCGATAATTTTCCCTCTATTACGGTTTTCACTTACCTTGGCCTGTTAACAAATCCCATGAGATAAGATGAATGAATACTATGCTCCAGGTAGGATTCCATAGAAGAGGAGGTGAGTCATTAAGACTGCTTAAGTACCAAGCTCTCCCTAAATCATATCCTAGACATGCATATACCCGTTGCCACACCTTAACCCTATGACTTGTCCACGGTCGCAATTTATTAATAAAGTTTTATGTAGTTGTCTTATACTAGGCCCAAAACCCCTACATACATGCGTATGACCCACTTTGCCCATCTCATTCATATTGCCCATTAGGCTCAATTCACATTCATATGGCCCATCAAGCCCAATTCATATTCATATGGCCTATTAGGCCCAAATCACCTTTATATGGCCCGTTAGGCCCAAATCACCTTATATTCATGCTCACACACAAAGTTTCTATCACATAGCATCAATTATCAAACTTTGCCTATTATGAGCCCAACAGCTCATTGGGCCCATTAAGCCTATTCTGGCCCGGTTGGCCAGATCACAGCCCAAGTCCATGGAATCGCCCATGGGCCTCAAATAACCTATCGGTTTCCTCCTCACGAGTGTTCATACACTCGCAAGACTACCGCAGCCAAACTTTCAGCTTTTTGGCATTTTGGCTTTTCGGCTTTTACCGATCTACTTGCGTGTGCAGTGTATGTACACACCTGGTAAGCAAGCATGCTGCGATTCCCTTAGTCACCAACCTACAAATGATATCATTCCACAATTAATCGCATGCTTAATACATATTTTTACTAAAACTAAAACCCCACCTTTCACCTTACCTTACGCGATAAGTATAACAACCCCTTCTTTAATCACTAACCACGATCAACTCCTAGATCTGCATCAATCTTAACTATTGAAACCAGAATAATAGGTGACTAGTATCCAACACAATTCCCCTTACCTTAACTATGACCATTCAGCCAACTAACATTAAAAGTACTTACCAACGTCTCTCACCTGAAGAGCAAATCGGCAGGGATCCAAAAACTGAAATTTGATCCTATTCCTACCCAAAAACTAATTAGAATAAGTGAGGAACAATAACCGATACCTTAGCAAAAACTGACTGGAAGAGCAACACTTACACTAGATTCGATCAAAGAGTATTCGGCCCTTGGAAGATTCGGCTTCCAAACTTAGTATGGTGAATAAGGTATATTTGGAATAGATTAAAGAAGAAGAGTAGAAGAAGAAATCAGGAGAAAGAAAGAAAAACAAAAGGGTTTTCGACTTTTTGGATCTTGAAGCGAAAAGGGTTTCCAGTAGCAAGGTGAAAGAGATTTCGGCATTAGCCTGATACCCTCGCATTCGGCACCTATTTATAACCTTTATGGTCGAATTCCTCAAGCCTAAGTTCCCATTTCGGCTCCACTTACTCCTCACTTCTCATCTCCTCGTTTTTCTCCCCGATAACCCCTTGATCCTTTCCTCAAATTTCTCTTCTGATCACTCCCCTTAGAGTCCATCTTCACGCCACTTCCATCCTTCTAGAAGGCCTAAATTAAACTTTTAAAAATACTAAACTAGGATTCGAACCTTGGATCTCCTTGCTAGCCACTAACGCCACTCCCTACACTCTAAGTGGCGTCATTAGCCACTCTTCCACAAGGCTTTTTGATGCCATTTTTCCCTATCTTTATTTAAAAGCCCAACTACTTGCCAACAAGGTCCTTTTAATAATTAAACTATAATTTCATTTACCCCTAGGTTCGAACTCAAACCTTAATTAAGACCTACTATAATTATCACATGGCTAGGAACAAAAACACAATTTTCATCAAAACCGAAAACAAAGAAAGTTCAGGATTTTAGGATTTTTGGGTTTCGAGATTTTTGGGGTGTTATAAATCGGGGGCACTTCGGGTGGTGCAATAGGGGGAGGGGGTTGTCGAGCCGAGTTTCTTTCTTGCATTATATCATTGAACCATTGATTCATAATTCCATAAATCATATCTTTAAGTTCCCATTCCCTCATCAAAGAAATCAGAACTTTACTACTGGTCCCCTGTTCAGAAGTCTGTACTCTACTATTTACTTATTCTTCTTGTTTTGTACGTTCTGGTCTATCTGACATCTTTATAATCAAGAGTTATCTATAAAAATAACAAAATTTAGATCGGATCATACACATCACACTATCACAAATTTATATGGCATGTATTTCTAATCACTTTACACAACACGATCGTTCTGAGAATTGGCTAAACTGAGCTCTGATACCACTAAATGTAACATTCCTAACCCATATCCGTCACTAAAATAGGGTTACAAGGCATTACTGGATTTATACACTAACATTTATATAAAACCGAGTAAAAAATTTGCATTCCAAATCAAAACTTTTCATATTTCAGCATAAAGTTCTTAATATGGGCTTACGGGGCCCAATACATGGTTTGGAAGTGGTTTAGGATTAAACCGAAAATTTTGGAAATTTTACCTTGAAGATAGGGGCACACGCCCATGTGGCCTGGGACATGCCCATGTGGCCTGGGACATGGCCATGTGGCTAGCCCGTGGGGTTCCCATGGCCGTGGGGCCAAGCCGTGGGGCCAGGCCGTGGGTAGATCTGACTTGCACACACGACCGTGGGGATAGCCCCTGTGACATAAACAGAGAGCCACACGGCCTGATCACACGCCCATGTGACTTGGCCGTGTGAAAACATGATTTTTGACCATTTTTAAGCTATTTTCACATGATTTTGTCACACGGCGATGCTTGAAACCCGTTTTCTTCACACGACCAAGACACACAGCAGTGTCTTTGGCCCGTGTACTATCTTGACTTCACATTTAAGGATGCAAGGGACACACGGTCATATCACACGCCCGTGTGTCTAACCGTGTGGACGAAAATAGGCCGTTTAGGCCACTTTTCTCACCCTTCCATCCATTGTTTGCACCTAACACAATTATATACAAATTACAACCAGTCAACCAATTTATGCCCACAATATGTACTTTATATTATCACACTATTACTAATTAACCATTAAACTAACTTGCATATACATATGCCATCCCTTTATATATATTATAGCCATCTATAACTTTATCCAACCAAACACTTATACATGCCATATAAATCAAAAGATAATAACCCAAAAACTAGAAGGGAATGTCTGGATAGTGTAGTTTTCGGTGATGATCCGATCCTCCATGTCCACGTTAATCTACATGACATATGAAACACATACAAGTAAGCTTATGAAAGCTTAATAGGTTCACAGGCTTCAAATTAAACTTACCAAATATGGTAAAGCATTCTTATCATATATAATTCACTAATTTCTCCTGACATCCACAAACAAATCAATTACACTTAGTATTATTCAATATTACTCACATTTAAACTTCATTCTTTTGCGCCCATTTATCGCTTACCATCTATTTTCAAATTAAGAAACTATACGGAATTGAGTACTTCAACTTCACTTTGCCATAGTAAAACTATGGACTTACATCTGATCACATTTCACTTTCCGAAGCCATGACTCAATCATGGTCTTACACGAGTCATATATCATACTGATGCCATATCTCAGATATGGTCTTACACGGAAACACTTATCACATTTCTCCGATGCCATAGCCCAGCTATGGTCTTATACGGATCACTTGTATCACTTTAATCCGAAGCCATAGCCCGGCTATAGTCTTATACGAAAATCACTTATCACTTGTTTTCCGATGCCATAGCCCAGCTATGGTCTTATATGGATATCACTTATCACTTGTTGCCATGGTCCAACCATGGACTTTTTCCGTCAATTCATCGTTTGTCACTAGACAGAAGTAGTCAATCCTATGTTTCATTCAATTTGATCATTTTTTCAATTTCATATTTTTACATTGTTCATGGTTTTATCATAATCATATAGTATATCTCATATTATAAAATTCATAAGAACAACAATGACCACTAAAATTTAGCCATATGAACTTACCTGGGCTAATTTGCAAAAGTCGTAGAAATTCATGTACTATTCTTGCAATTTCTCCTTTCCACATTTCACTTCGTTTTCTTGATCTATAATTATAAAATCATTCCTTCATTAGCATCCATTTCAATTCTATTCTACTTCACAATTTATGCCCTTTAATTCCCAAAATTACACCTTTACCCTAAATTTCACAATTTTCACAATTTGGTCCCTAACCAATTAACTCATCAATAAAACCTTTTCTTCTCAATTAACACTTTCCTTAAACATTTTAAATTACTTCACAACCATTGAAATTTAGATTTTCCACATAAAACCCTAATTTCAAGTTTTTTTACAATTAGGTCCCTAAATATTCACTTTCTATATACTTCTCTCAATAAAATCAACGTATAAACAAATTAAAGCTTTAATTCCATGCTAAATCATCATAAACTTCCAGCATTTATTCATGGAAACTTTCAAAATAACCATGAAATCAAATACTAATGAATTAGATAATAGGACCTAGTTGTAAAAGTCTCAAAAACACAAAAATTACAAGATATAATCAAGAATTAAGCTTACATGTAATAAAAATATGAAAGACCAGCTTAAAAGAACCCTTCAATGGTGTTTTTGCTGGAGATGATGAAGAAAAATAAAGAAAACTCTAGATATTCTAATTTAATTCAACTTTTAACTATCCAATTTCAACTTAATTACCATTTTGCCCTTAGTTCACACTATTTCTTAGCCATTTACTAACCCAACCATCCAGCCCATTTTATTTTGGGTCAATTCGCTCTTTTCTCTCTTATTTATTATTAAAGTTATTTAATCTCATTTCACAATTTTACACTGAATTCAATTTAGTCCTTTTTACCCAATTGACTACCGAAACCTTAAAATTTCTTGACGAAACTTTAATACTAACTTACTAACACTCCATAAATATTTATAAAAATATTTATGGCTTGGTTTAATATTTTGAGGTCTCGATACCTCGTTGTCACTTCCAAATTATTTAGTATTTATTATAAAATACTATTCACTATTTCAATCATTTTCCTAATTTCACATCTAACTTATTTTCCTTAAATTAATAATATTTTCTATTAAGTTGTCAGATTTAGTGATCTTGAATCACTATTCTGATACCACTGAAATTTGGGCCGTTACATTTGGCATGGCCTAACACACGGGCGTGTGTGGCTACTTCGAAAGGCACACGGGCTAAACACATGGGCGTGTGGTTGGCCGTGTGACCCAAGTCCGTATGTATACCCTGTTTTCACACAGTCTGAGACATGGGAGTGTTTGGAGCTGTGTGAGGCACTCGGCCTGTTCATACGGGCGTGTGATCCCTGTATGATTAAAATTTTTTCTACGTTTCCAAAATTTTCGTATGATATCGGTTTAGTCCCGAACCACTACTAAAGCATATTTAAGGCCTCGTAGGCCCTTGTAAAGGACGATGTGATTGTATTGAATAATTTATGAAAATGAATGCTTTATGCTTGATAAATGTATGCTATACATTATGTATTGATTGGTAATACCTCGTAACCCGACTCTAGCGACGGATACGGGTTAGGGACGTTACAGTATCCATACTAAAGGTGTAACACTCCTAACCCGTACCCGTCTCCGGAGGGTTAAAGAGTATTACCAAACAAGCACGAAATTTCATTTAACTATATTTGAATAACTCCCGATGTCACACTTATAAAACCGAATTCCAAATTGTTTTTTTTTATACAATATACAAAAGAGTCATCTCAAGATAATGGGCATATTGATTCATTCTTAAGTTCAATTCACATCAAAACATTGAAAACATTAATCAAATATCAAACACACATTCACATTAACTATATGGAATACATATAGTAACTTAACAAGCCATTTTCGCATGGCTATACATATATACATCATCAAAAAGATACTTATTTAACAACAAAAAGAAAAGCCTATACATGCCATTATCGAAGTTTAACTACTAGAGTACCGAATGGGCTTAGATAGTGTGGACGACTTCGACTTTGGGATCCCCGAGACCGTAGCTAACGAACAAGATCTATAAAACAGAGGATTAAAGCAACATAGTAAGCATTTCTATGCTTAGTAAGTTTTAAGTAATGAAATCATTAAAAATTAAGGCATAGCATTCATAATGCTTATCATCCTTTCTTTGACCTAATATAAACATGTCTAACTATACTACTATTGTTCATGCCTGTCATTTTAATTTATTCTTTAAACATCAATTCATATCACATAGATAACTTCTTTTTATTCAACCAACTTCATTATTTAGTCGAATACATCTCATCCAATTTCAAGGCTAAATAAATACATATACGCATATTCACATGTTCATGTTACTTCATACTTCAACCAATATACGTACATACTCAGAGCCAATCTTAACATATTTTCACTTGAATCAAAATTCATATATCCTGAATAAGTTATATATATACTTCATACAACCATATCCAATGGCCGAAAGAACACTATCCAAATGAATAATCACAATTTAAACCGAATCAATTTCATAACATATATATGGTACATACCTGACCATCTTAGGTTTGTGAGCCCATTTATTTGAATTATTACAGCAAGATCACACATTTCCAACCCAAATGCCTTCGGAACTTAGCCCGGATATAACATCAGCACGAATGCCTTCGGGACTTAGCCCGGATATAATATCAGTACGAATGCCTTCGGGACTTAGCTCGAATATAATACCAGCACGAATGCCTTCGGGACTTAACCCGGATATAATATCAGCACAAATGCCTTCGGGACTTAACCCGGATATAATATCAGCACGAATGCCTTCGGGACTTAGCCCAGATATAAATCTCACACAAGGCCTGCGGGTCTTAGCCCGGTTAAAATCCTCAAATATCGTGCACATATATATATCTTAATACATTAGCATTTCATTTACCTTACTAGAACACAAGCACAACATGCTTATCAGTAATTTCACTTTCGGCTCAATAGCCACATACAAAGAACCCGATTTCATTTCAATATTCAACATGATCTCTATAAGCATTCGGATACAAGTCATAATTACAAATTATTTATCTCACTACTTAATTCAAGTATAAACTTTAGGTTACAATTTATATATTAAGCTTATATATCATGATTTTATCAAATCATAAGCTAAGTTCCATTACTCAAAAACTTACCTCGGATGTTTTGAATAGTTGCAGATAGGCTACTCGATTGCTTTCTCTTTTCCCTTATCTGAATTAGTTTCTCTTTGCTCTTGAGCTTAATTTAAACAAATGAATTTTGTTAAATTACTTATCAATTAATCAATTTAATTTAATACATATATATATCATATATTTAAGGTACAAATGACCTTACTAAACTAGTTATTTAAACATCATTCATATGCCCTACTCATGCATAATCGAACATATTACTAGGCTACAATCGATAATCACATTTATTCCCAATTAATAAACTAAACTATCAAGGAACATTTTACTAACTTATTACCTTGCATATTCAATTTCATAAACTAAATTTGCATACAATTTCATGTATTTTATCATGGAGTAAGTCTGGATTATAATTTGTAACAAAATCAAAATATATCTCTTATCATAATTCCATATACATCATTTCATTTTATAAAATTTATAACATAGTTGAATATTCCTTAGCATATATGCACATAATAACACTTTACTCATGCAAAGACCATAATCGAATCAACCATAGGTAGTACTCAAATCATCAACTATTTTAATGTACTTAACTACTCAAACTTAATCTTTCATACACTCATATCCGATGTCATAAGTAATGTCGAATGCCTAATTTAACCAAACTTAAAAATTTAACCTTCATCACTTAATTAAACCCTACCTATTCTTCAAAACTTCAAATACAAAGTAGTTGTCACCTATACTCTTATGTCGAATTAGCTAACATTTATAATCCTTAGCCGAGTGTTATTCAACTTAAGCCACCATTATATTTTTACTTATCAAAGCCGAAACCTATGCATAACATTACTTATATCATTCAAAATCACATTCTAAAAAAAATCATGAACAATGCCGAATCCTTAAGTGTTCAAACATCTAATTTACTCAATTCAACACATCGAAACAACATTTGTTCAAGACATCAAGCATTTTTATTTTTGGCTATTACATATATGAGCATTAAAAATTCATATTTTTAGCAAGATCAATTTCTTTCCTCAACACATTCTTCATCAAAACTTAAAGGAAATAATCAAATTCCTTCATTAATAACCATAGCCGGATGCTCCATCCATCCATCAAAATTTAAAAATTTAGCATGGGCTAAGTAAGAACCATGATAATTAACCTAAAACAAGCTAAAATTTCACAACTTTAACACAATATACTAACCTTCTTAAGCATTCAAATGACCGAAAGTCTTTCCCCTTTTCTTTCTTCAATATTTTCTTTCCTAAATTCGGCAATCAAGAAGAAAGATGAACATCTATTTTTTTTTTTCAACTTTTATTGTTTTACTAATTAATTTCTTTAAAAAAATAAAGCCATCACTTATTATAATAGTATAATAAAACATATATTATACATCAACCATCATTTATGGCCGGCCACTAAACAAAATTGGTCCATTTGACATGCAAATCCCTTATGTTATCATTTCATGCATTATTTGATACTTTAAAATTTACCTATCGCACTTTCAAGTTTTATCACATGAGTCCTATCTTATAAATTTCACATATAAGTGACCAGATCAAAGCATGAAACTTTCCCACATGCATTTACACATATAATAAACACAGAATTTAACAGTTAATTATTTTTATGACTCAGTTTTGTGGTCCCGAAACCACTTTTCGACTAGGGTCAAATTAGGGCTATCACAAAAGGTGCAATTATTGATACCCTAAGAGAGGTACAGATATTTTCCTTGTGGTATCGATACCACTAAGAAGAAATATCGATACCTTAGATTTAGTATCGATACTTACATAACCTTTCTGGTAAATTTTGCTAAGAGGTCCCAATGTTTGATAAATGCTCATGTTTAGTTCGTTTGTTGTATGTTAGCTCAATTAAACATTAAATTGAGTTTGCATGACTTGTAATTGGCTTAGTGTACTATCTCTTAAAGCGATTAAAAAGATACATGTTCAATTAACAAAATGTGGTCTTGATGAATATGAAGTGAGACAGTGATGTAATGTCCTAGTATTCAGGCGAGACGGTTGAGCCGAGTATAGGGCGTTACAGGCGTGTGGGTTTTTGGGGTTTTAATTTTTTGTTTTTGTAATCTAGTACCCTAATTTGCTTAATTTATAATTTAGTCCTAAAACTTGATTAGATTAATTGAAGCATTTAATGATAAGGAAACTTGGTAATATTTTAGGATTAGACTTGTAACTATTAATATTTGGTAGAAGCACTCTTAATTTTTAATTTCAAAAATGTGCTAAAAGTTTGTAAAAGTTACGATTTAGTCCCCAATAATAAAACTTGAATTAGACATAGTAAATGAACTCAATTAAGCTAAAAAATTTTGGGCTAGCATAATTTGAGTAAAAGAAGGTCGATAACTATTTAGAAATAAAATCAGGATAGTTTAATCTTAGGTGGTAAAATGACCAAAATACCTTTAGGTATAAATACTTAGAAAATGTTTAAAAAAGGTTCAAAAATTGCAATAAATGATAGTTAATTAGTCATAAATGAGGTCTTATAAGGTTGGGGCGTGCATTGGGTGATAATTAGCTAGAGAGTCGTTTTGGTGGCTAATGTAACTTTCTGAATTTAGGCCAGTCCGTCTTGGTCGGGTTTGGGGTTTCACATAATAATATCTTTGTGTTAGGCAAATGTTTGAAAACATTTTGCAACATTACGATATGTTTAAGATGATGCATGCATCTTACATTAAACTTTGAAAACATTTGTAAGTCGTAGCAACGATAATTCCTACACCCATTGAATATCAAGATCAACTAGTAAGAACATGGTTTTCCATCCAATTAGTACATGAACCTAATTTCTTAGGCATTCACACGCACTAGTAATCGTGTAATGTTTGGCCATCATTCTAACTTAAGTAGAGCTCCATGGGGAGTTACATAACTAGAAGATCTTGAGTGTATAACCATCAACTCAACACCTATCGCATCATGGACCACAAATGGGTTATTATGGGACAATATCATCGAGTAATATTTTGTGACTAGTTGTCCTCTTTGAAGACAAAACTTCTTGAAATATCGTACAATAGTACCTACCACAAAGGTTGGTAGGTCTTGATAATCCTACCATGGGGTAGTTAAATTGCCATACCATCATAAGAGACCATTGATGGAGGCTTAGGTCTTGAGTAGGGACCTTCTCCCACCCAATATCTTAAAAACATGCAAGGTTTTTATTTTTTGGTTTCAACCATGAATGATCAATATATGCATGACAAGTGCATGTGACATTCTCCTTAATCTATATGGCATGCTTATCTCATATATGCATGAACATACATTCGCAGCCATATAATTATCAACATAATTATCTTATAAAATTAAAAGCATAGAATTAAATGACTCTGACCAATTAATGTTTTCATGATTCCATGATAAAAAATTAAAAAATTTACAAAATTACAAAATTACAAAATTTACCCCAAAGCATACTTTGGATCTTCACTTTTGTCACCATGGACTTTTATTGTGGTACCAGTTCACATTTTTATCATTGTCATCTTTCCACCATTGGTTTCATGTTGTTATTGCTGTCGGTCACCACCGTCAAACACCATCGACACCTACAGGTTTGATAGGTTTGGGTTTGTATCGTCTCGATTAGTTTGAATGCATCTCAATTTTTCAGGTTTTGCTAAGAAAAATTAGATGACTTAATTCCTATGTCCGTTTCCGGCTCAAATATTTTATTCTAAATAAATAATAAAATAAAACCCTATGTGGAGATTATATTCCACAGCCTAAAATATACATGCCCGAGCTAATAACAAATTACATTTAAATTTCTAAGAATCATAACTTTAGCAAAATTACTTTATCCATAATAATAAAATGATAAAATAACAAAATAACAAAATAATATCATACATACATTCCTTTCAACATGCATATATTTACGAGAATGCCACATCTTATCTATAATCACACATGAAGAAAAGAGAGAATTTTGGTCTCGGTTTACACTATAAACATAGCACAACCTAGCTTTGATACCAATTGTTGGAAAAATATCCGGTTTGAAAACGGTTTTCTTGCACAGTGGAAAATAAAAATTTTGAAAATTGACCCATTTTTTATATTTATAGAAATAAACCCTTAACCGAAATCATACTTGTGTTTTTAGATAAACGAATCCTTGTCATTCCTAGCTTTCAACCTGGTGATGTTTTCTGCTATTCTCATACCATGAATTGCTTTGAGTGTGGGCTCAAGTGATTTAAATGAAACAAAAATAGAAATAATTTTCTTTTCTTTTAGGGTGAAAATATCAAATAGAAACTAAAATAATCATTATTCTGGAAAATATATTTAATTCTTAGAGAATAAAAGTCTCTCTATTTCCAGATAGAATACCAATATCTTAAAGTTGTGTCAATAGCTCAACTGGTGCTATCTATTTATAGGGAGAAAAGGTGGAACCCCTATTGAATTAGAGAAGTTTATTTCAAATAGAAAAACACTTCCTACTTAGAGGAGGATTAAGGTGGGCGGCACACTCCTCGTACTCCTACTAGGGTTGCTGCCCTCTCATATTCTATGAGGGGGTTTTGAGCCTCTATCACATCGAGTCCAATTATGAGTACTTTCCAAACTTTTTGACCCAACACTTTGTAATATGATCCAACCTGATTCTGTTTTTCTATTTCCCAAAAAAACTTCTATATTTATATTTAATTAAATAATTTTTCATACTAATTTTACCCTTAATAAAATTTGCAAGAAAACATATTTAATATTTCACCATTCAATTATAACAGCCCGATTTTGGGTCTAGTCGGAACAGTGATTTTGGAACCACTATTTTGAGGCTGGAGAAATTATCTTTAATATTATTTTATGTGTTATAGCATGATTATATGAGTGCATGAAAATATTGGTGAATTAATTTTTGCGTTTGTGAGCTTAATTGCGAAAAAAGACTAAATCGCATAAAGGGCAAAAGTCTTATTTTACTACCCAAATATGTTAAATAGCTAGAGAACCAAAATAGGAGGTCATTAAAGAGAAAATAAACCTTTAAGAAAGGCTTGGTCGGCCATAGAGACAAAGATGAGTAGAAAAGTCAAAAGTTGGTGAAGTTGGTGGCTTATTTTGACTAGTAAAATAATAAAATAAAGAAAAAAGAGATATCATCTTTTCTTTTTCCTTCCTCCACCGAAAATACTAGAAAAATAGGGGTTTTGAGAGCTCAAAATTTTAGCAACTTCCATCCCTTGCAAGTAAGTGATCTTGATGATCATTTTTGTTGATTTTTGTGTTTTTGGGACCCTTGTGGCATGTGCTAATTAAAGGGGGGACTATTTTGCAAAATGGTTGAAAGTATAGGGTTTTTCCATGAGATCATTTAGTTGTTTGCTGAATTTTTATGGAATAAAATGAGTCATGGTTGTGTAATAAACAATTTTTGTGGAAGGAGTTTGCATGAAAACACCTAAAAAGGGCTATTTTGTAAAGTTTGTAAAATAAGTTGTAAATGTGTGAAATAATTGAAATTGTGAGTTGCTATAGTTATAAAAAGAATTCTTCTAGGCTTGGTAAAGGAGGAAATTCGATAAAAATTGATTTACGAGCCTAAGGGCAAAATTGTAATTTTTATAAAGTCTAAGGGCAAAACTATCATTTTTCCAAATTGTGAATTATAGAATGTTTAAACTAATGTAATGATTAAATGAGTGAATTCATCATGTTAGATCAAGAAAATCGAGATTTGGGCTTAAATCGGAAAGTACGAGGTTATAGACAAAAATGGAATAATTAGCCAAAATTACATTCGAGGTAAGCCCGTGTGACTAAATAAGCATGCTATTCATGTTATTGTTAATATCCTTGAAATATATCTTGCTTTGGTTATATTGAATTATATGTTGATGATATTGAGTATGATGAAAGTGATGCCAAATGTTAATAATATTCATGTGATGGTAGAATACATTAGAAGTTTGATGGAATATGATATCCCAGAGAAACGAGCAAGTTGTACGTAAAAAATGCAACTTAGTCGTATTTACGCATTGAATATTTGATTATGTATATAATGCTTGAATGTATCTATGAGTAATATATGGTGAGATTTAATGCGGTAAAAACTCCCGGTTGAACCTTAGGAATAGATCGGATATCCTTGCCATGACATTTGGGTGATATGGATTTGTGCTAGTGTAAGACATGTCCGGGACATGCATCGGCCACATTATGAGAGCCAGTGTAAGACCATATCTGTGACATGGCATTAGCATTAAGACGAGAGCTAGCGTAAGACATGTCTGGGACATACATTGGCCTCGAGATATAAAAGCTAGTGTAAGACCTATCTGGGACATGGCATCGGCTTGACATGTGTCAGTATAAGACCTGTCTGGGGCATGGCATCGACACCGATAGATGAGAGCCAGTGTAAGACTTGTCTGGGACATGCCATCGGCCTCGATATATGAAAGTCAATGTAAGACCTGTCTTGGACATGGCATCGACTTAGATATGTGAGCCAGTGTAAGGCCTTGTTTAGAACATGACATCGGCATCATGCCCTTATGTTTGAGGCTTAGTGATTATCCTGTGGTATTCCAAATGGTTCAACGAGAAGTTTACGGTTTAAGTTAGAATGATACAGCTTATGGCTATGTTGTGAGTGGTACAAGTACTTACATGAAATTGATGAGATGTGAACTCAATTCATGTTGTATGATTAGTAAGGAATGAATATGAGCATGTTGAGTAACACATGTATGTATGCCAAGCTCATGAGAAATTATTCCAGTTTATGGTGCACATTTGGTGAAGATGTACATGGGTAATTCATGCCTATGAGAATGATTTTGTGATGACCTCGTGATTATAGGTCTATACTTATGATGTATAAATATGTATTTTTACCAATGTGGTGAAAATGAATTAATAAGGTGTAAAAAACTTAGTATTATTAATTTACACTAAAATAGTTTTGGACAGCAGCAGCAGTCCGAATTTGAAAATACACCAAAAATAGTAAAAAAGTGAGTTAGAGATTGAATGAAGTATGAAATTGAAGCTTATCGAGTCTAGTTTCTTATAGAGGAAAAGTTGTAAGCAAAATATTCCATATTATGAGATATTTGAAATTGTGTGAGATAGATTTAGAACAATTTTGAAATCCCCTATTCCGATTTGAGAAAATCATTCAAAATTGTAAACAAATACTTATGGTTTATAATTTATGTTCTTAGAATTATTAATGAGTCTATTTTCAAAAGAAATAGACGGGAACATCATCTGAGTCCCGTACTATGAGATAATTAATTTTTAGTGAAGTGGGGTCGAAACTATCAGGCAGCGAAACAGGGGTAACTTTAATGAATAAACTGTACTTATTGGCTGAACCAAAAATTCTTAAACTTTTATGGGAAGAAGACATATGAGTCCGGTTTTAGGGAAAATTAGTATATCTTAAATTGGAGTTTCGTAGATCTTGATATAAATAATTTTATGACTATGACTCGAGAAAACAACTCGACCTGAACATAAATAAAAGTACAAATATGGATGTATTACCTTGAGAAGCAAGTTAATAAATTACTTATTATTTTCATACGGTCTTACTAAGCTATAAATCTTACTTCCTTCCTTTCCTTTTCTTTAGTGTTGATAGGTTAGCTCGGGGTTGGAGATCGTTGGGAGCAGCATCACACTATCAAGCTATTGCCTTTTAAGTATTGACCTATAAATATTAAGCGTTTCCGTGTAAGTGGCATATATAGGGACTTATTTTTTATGTTAGGTATTATTATGATTAGCCTAAGGTATTGGTTTACATTGAGTTACTTATATATGGCCATGAGGTGTGACTCATAGTAATTGTGGTTTGTAAATCTATTTATCCATGTTAAGTTCTAGTGGTTGTGATGTTATTATGCTTGTAAGGCATGCATGATTGGTATTAAGACATATGTATATGATGAATGTTTTATGACCAAATCTAAATTTTCATGGCCATGAATTAATTGTGTAATATGGAAATAAAGATGCGAAGGATTAAAGGTAACTTAAAGGCTTGGAAAATAGCCTAAGTGTTGGCCACACGGTCTGAGACAGGGCCGTGCGTCTCAACTGTGTGGGGGACACGGCCTTAGCACACGGGCATGTGGCTTGGCCGTGTCGTTTTATTAATTAGCTGACGTCATAGTTAGAGAGTTACATGGCCTGAGGACACAGGTGTGCGCCTGTGTCCACACGGACGTGTGACCTTGTGTCATGGAAAAATTTTGTAAGTTTTCCCAAAACTTTCTAAGGTTCTTGGTTTAGTCCCTAACTACTTTCAATGCATGTTAGGGCTTCGTAGGCTCATGTATGGGACATTATGCATGTGTATGAAAAATTTTGATACAATGAAATTATGTAGCCTGGTTTTTGTATGTTTGTGAACGATTAAGTCCGATAATGCCTTGTACCTTGTTCTGGTGCCGGACATGGGTAAAAGGTGTTACATTTAGTGGTATCAGAGCTATAGTTTAGTCAGTTCTCGGACTAACCTAGAACATGTAAGAGCCTAGCTATACATGCCACAAATTTGTGATAGTATGATGTCTTCCGACGCGAATGAGAAATATCTTGTGTAAATAAGGTACTCTCCAATCGAGCTACACCCTATCACGTAGATAAAGATGTTAAGGTATTCAAAGAAAGTGCAATTATAAGGAGTTGAAACTCGGGAAGGTACGAATAAGAATTTTTGAAATGTAAATGTATGTATTTATGATATGAGAAACATGAAATAAAATGTGTACATGGCATAATGAGCTTATCTGTGATTGATTGACAATCCCATGGTGTATATGATTGATTTGTTCGAGTGAATGCATGTGTTTAGAAAACGTACTCAAAATACAAGTAGAACGAATGTTCATGTATAATTAATTGAATGAATATGGTTGGCAAGTTCGCATAGTCTGAGTATAAGTGTTAAATTGCTTGGATTGATTTACATGTTTGTAATTATATGCATATGATGATGTGCGAGATGAAAGTATAGATTGGAATATACTTATCCATGTTTGTTGGCTCTCGTATGATGTTATGTATATGATTTGTTTGATTAAATGAATGGGATAAGTAAAGTTAGTTAGAATTCATAGAGTACATGCATAAGTGTACTTGTCTAAATGAGATAACTGGAAAGTTGGCGTAAAACTAATATGAATGTCAATTTGTCTGAAATGAATTGTATGATTTTGATGATGTTGCTATAATGATGAAAGTTGTATCATATGCATATGTGTATGAGACTCGAGTCAGAGGCCCTACGACCTCACCCCCTTACTAGAGTGGTACTTTGTAATGGAAATTCATGAGATATGCGCTGAATAAACTTACAAGTGTGAAACCAAAGAGTTTAGTGGGGGAATAATTATAAACATGATTAGAGATTGAGAATGAGTTGATAAGTAAGCCAAAGCTAGAAAAGTATTAGGTTGACAGAAAGATTATTTGAGTTATGCAATGCCACAGTTAGAGAAGAAATTTACTTTGGTAAATCGAATTACTCAAGTACGAGGTCGAGAAAATGTAATGATTGTGACCTTCTCAGAACTGATCTTCTTTAGTGAAAAGAATAATATGGGATTTATGATGACAGAAATAGTTAGAGAAATTACATTTGAAATATGAGATGTCTGAGTGTGGTAATTACAGTGAACAAATGATGACTATCTCTCTTGATATATTCTGAAAGATCATTTTTCTCGGAAGTGTTATAATAGCTATCTATCTTCTGATGAAATTCTTGTTATATGAGAATGCTATCTGATCTAAATGTTAGACGAATCCATTGTCTGTCTGATCGATTTATAACCTATTTTGCTCTACTTCTCTATGGTATTCTGTTATATTCTGTCTGTTGGGAACTTATGAGAAAATGCATGTGATGCTATGATTTTGTTTCTTTTAATTGTTGCATTTGATTCCAGTGGGATGAAATGATGTTTTCTTCTCGACTTTTTCCCTCTGAGGGAATTATCGAGGTCTTTCATATTTTCTTAAGAGTTTGTTTTCGGCCTTCCGATATAGTATCGTAACTTGGGATTTCTCTATCATGCATTTCTTTATTTGGTTTTCTTGATATCTTTGTTCCATAATCTGTCAATTATGACTCATGTTCAAAGTGTGTTCTTTAGCTTGTGATAATCATGTCAAGTGTGGCTATGCTTCTGATTTGATCATGGTAATGCGGTGATTTTAGTATTTGGATTTCTCTAATTTTCGTGTAAGTATTTGACATCAGCAAAGGCATAAGTGGTGAAATTTTGAATTTCAATTGGTAAGATGGATCTCTTTTCTCAAGTAAGTTAATCAAAGCTAATGTCTTCAATTGAGATATATTGGTTATTTGAGCTAATGCAAGTGAAATGGTCTTTGATTAGCATGAGGATTGATTTCTGAATGATTGTATGTTAAAATTTTTGTTTTATGAAAGTCGAATAGCTTATTCCATGTTAGCAAAACTTGGACAGATGATAATATTATAAACTGAAGCATTTGAACTGGTCTAGTTTGCATTTGGGTAGAAACTTCTTAATTTTCAGTGATGCACTATTGTATAAATTGTGATGTGTTTTAAGACAATAAGATAATGTGATAGCTTAGAGCATTCGATGCCATAGAAAGATTTGATTTGTTAATGGCGTTAGAGCCGAGCATTATGTTTTATCGGAACTATCTTCTTCAGTGCTGATATTAGAATAGAAATGAGAAAGGATTATTCTCGAGGCCATATCAGAATTTTTCCTGCCTGGAAAGTGGAAAATGTGATGTAGTTTATTGCTAGATGTTTGACGAGATCTGCGAATCATGGCAGGATATACTGAATCCTCGCTCATCAGATTAATGAAATTTTATGTCTATATGATTGTTGGATTTCTTGGAATACTAGTCTCCACTAATCAGACTGAGATTCGGGTTATATATTGTGATTTCTTGGGAAAACTAAAAGAGGCTTAAAACTTAAAGGCAACCGAGAGTTGATTTTGTAATCAATCAGACTGTGTGAAATCATAGAGAGTGTAAGGCCAAGATGAACTAGCTAGTTTTATTATTCGAATTCTAAAAGACTCAAGTATGCATGTATATGTGACATGATGGCATAGGTCGGACCATTGTGTATATGAACTCTCAGATGGAGGTTGAAATTTAGCCGAGGTGGGATATAGAAATGAATCCCTTATGGCATTGATATGAGAAAGTAAAGAGATAAGGATTAGAGGCACAGTCGAGTGAAAGTTCTTTAGTGATGATTATGGGAAAGAGAAGTTTATGTGAATATCAAAACCAATTTCCCGGTAAGATTTTCGAGGACGAAAATCCCTAAGGGGGGAGAATTGTAACAGCCCAATTTTGGGCCTAGTTGAAATTGTGGTTTCGGAACCACTATTTTGAGGCAGGAGAAATTATTTTTAATATTATTTTATGTGTTATACCATGATTATATGAATGCATGAAAATTTTGGTGAATTAATTTTAGCGTTTGTGAGCTTAATTACAAAAAAGGACTAAATTGCATAAAGGGAAAAAGATTTGTTTTACTACCCAAATATGTTAAATAGCTAGAGAACCAAAATAGAAGGTCTTTAAAGAAAAAATAGACCTTTAAGAAAGGCTTGGTCAGCCATGAGACAAAGATGAGTCAAAAAGTCAAAAGTTGGTGAAGTTTGTGGCTTATTTTGACTAGTAAAATAATAAAATAAAGAAAAAAGAGATATCATCTTTTCTTCTTCCTTCCTCCACCGAAAATACCAGAAAAATAGGGGTTTTGAGAGCTCAAAATTTCAGCAACTTCCATCCCTTGCAAGTGATTTTGCAGATCATTTTTGTTGATTTTTGTGTTTTGGGGACCCTTGTAGCATGAGCTAACTAAAGGGGGGACTATTTTGCAAAATGGTTGCAAGTCTAGGGTTTTTCCATGAGAGAATTTATGTTGTTTTCTGAATATTTACGGAAGAAAATGAGTCATGGTTGTCTAATAAACAACTTTTGTGAAAGGAGTTTGCATGAAAACACCTAAAAAATGGCTATTTTGCAAAGTTTGTAAAATAAGTTGTAAATGTGTGAAATAATTGAAATTGAGTTGCTATAGCTATAAAAAGAATTCGTCTAGGCTTGGCAAAGGAGGAAATTCGATAAAAATCGATTTACGAGCCTAAGGGAAAAATTGTAATTTTTATAAAGTCTAAGGGCAAAACGGTCATTTTGCCAAATTATGAATTATAGAATGTTTAAATTAATGTAATGATTAAACGAGTGAATTCATCATGTTAGATCAAGAAAATTGATATTTGGGCTTAAATCGGAAAGTACGAGGTTTTGGACTAAAATGGAATAATTAGCCGAAATTGCATTCGAGGTAAGTCCGTGTGACTAAATGAGCATGCTATCCATGTTATTGTTAATATCCTTGAAATATATCTTGCTTTGGTTATATTGAATTATATGTTGATGATATTGAGTATGATGAAAGTGATGCCAAACGTTAATAATATTCATATGATGATAGAATACATTAGAAGTTTGATGGAATATGATATCCCATAGAAGCGAGCAAGTTGAATGTAAATAAAGCAACTTAGTCGTATTTATGCATTGAATATTTGATTATGTATATAATGCTTGAATGTATCTATAAGTAATATATGGTGAGATTTAATGCGGTAAAAACTCCCGGTTGAACCTTAGGAATAGATCGGAAATCCTTACCATGACATTTTGGTGATATGGATGTGTTCTAGTGTAAGACATGTTTGGGACCTGCATCGACCACATTATGAGAGCTAGTGTAAGACCATGTTTGGGATATGGCATTGGCATTAAGATGAGAGCTAGTGTAAGAAATGTCTGGGATATGCATCGGTCTCGAGATATGCAAGCTAGTGTAAGACCTATCTAGGACATGGCATCAGCTTGACATGTGTCAATGTAAGACCTGTCTGGGACATGGCATCAACACCAATAGATGAGAGTTAGTGTAAGACCTGTCTAGGACATGGTGTCGGCCTCGATATATGAAAGTCAGTGTAAGACCTGTCTTGGAGATGGCATCGACTTAGATACGTGAGCTAGTGTAAGACCATGTTTGGAACATGGCATCGGCATCATACCCTTATGTTTAAGGCTTAGTGATTATCCTGTGGTATTCCAAATGGTTCAATGGGAAATTTACGGTTTAAGTCAGAATGATAGAGGCTATGGTTATGTTATTAGTGGTACAGGTACTTACATGAAATTGATGAGATGTGAACTCAATTCATGTTGTATGATTAGTAAGGAATGAATACGAGCATGTTGAGTAAAACAGGTATGTATGCCAAGCTCATGAGAAATTATTCCAGTTTATGATGCACATTTGGTGAAGATGTACATGGGTAATTCATGCCTATGAGAATGATTTTGTGATGACCTCGTGATTATAAGTCTTTACTTGTGATGTATAAATATGTATTTTTACCAATGTGGTGAAAATGAATTAATAAGGGGTGAAAAATTTAGTATCATTAATTTACACTAAAATAGTTTTGGACAGCAGAGCAGTATAACTTTGAAAATACACCAAAAATAGTAGAAATTGAGTTAAAGACTGAATGAAGTATGTAATTGAAACTTATCAAGTGTAGTTTCTTATAAAGGAAAACGTGTAAGAAAATAATTTCATATTATGATATATTTGAAATTGTGTGAGACAGATTTAAAACAATTTCGAAATCCCCTATTCCGATTTGAGAAAATCATTAAAAATTGTAAAAAAAATAATTATAGGTTATAATTTATATGCTTAGAATTATTAATGAGTCTATTTTCAAGAGAAATAGATGGGAATGTCATCCGAGTCCCGTACTATGAGATAAGTAATTTTTAGTGAAGTGGGGTCGGAACTATTAGATAGTGTAACAGGGGTAAATTTAATGAATAAAATGTATTTATTGGATGAACCAAAAATTGTAAAACTTTTATGGTAAGAATACATATGAGTCTAGTTTCAGGAAAAATTAACAGATCTTAAATTGGAGTTTCGTAGCTCTAGATATAAATATTTTAGTGACTATGACTTGAGAAAATAGCTTGACCTGAACATAAATAAAAGTACAAATATGGTTGTATTACCTTGAGAAGCAAGTTAATAAATTGCTTATTATTTTCATACGGTCTTACTAAGCTATAAAGCTTACTTCCTTCCTTTCCTTTTCTTTTGTGTTGACAAGTTAGCTCGGGGTTGGAGATCGTCGGGAGCAGCATCACACTATCAAGCCACCGCCTTTGAAGTATTAACCTATATATGTTAAGCATTTTCGTGTGAGTGGCATGTATAGGGACTTAGTTTTTATGTTAGCCGTTATTATGATTAGCCAAAGGTATTGGTTTACACTGAGTTACTTATCTATGGCCATGAGGTGTGGCTCATAATGATTATGGTTTCTAAATCTATCTATCCATGCTAAGTTCTAGTGCTTGTGATGTCATTATACTTGTAAGGCATGCATGATTGGTATTAAGATATATGTGCATGATGAATGTTTTATGACCAAATCTAAATGGTCATGCCCATGAATTAATTGTATAATATGGAAATAAAGATGCGAAGGATTAAGGGTAACTTAAAGGCTTGGAAAATAGCCTAAGTGTTGGCCACAACGTCTGAGACACGTTCGTGTGTCTGAACCGTGTGGGGGACACGGCCTTAGCACACGGGTGTGTGGCTTGGCCATGTGGTTCAATTAATTCACTGACGTCATACTTAGAGAGTTACACAGCCTGAGGACATAGGCCTGTCGAAGGCACAAGGACGTGCCCCTGTGTCCACACGGGCGTGTGACCATGTGTCATGGAAAAATTTTCTAAGTTTTCCCAAAACTTTCTAAGGTTCTCGGTTTAGTCCCTAACTACTTTCAATGCATGTTTACGGCTTTGTAGGCACGTGTATGGGACATTATGCATGTGTATGAAAAGTTTTGATCTGAATGAAATTTTGTAGCCCGATTTTTGCATGTTTATGAATGATTAAGTCTGGTAATACCTTGTACCCTGTTATGGCGTCGGACACGAGTAAGGGGTGTTACACAACTTGTTCATTATGATCATATAATTTATTTTCATTTTTGAGCTTTAAAATAGCTCAAAAACATAAACTCAATCTTCTGATAATTTTTTAGAATTCCTTGTTCATTTCTAAATGAATTCATTTCTCATTTTCATTTCCATTTTGAGAAAACCACCTTCATTTCCAAAATATTCCATTTTCTCCATTTTCACTTTCATTTTGGAGAAAACCATAATCATTTCCTAAATGTTTCCTATTTCTCCATTTCACCATTTCTATTCAGTTTTGTTCATTTAATTCATCATGCAATTTATTTTTGGTTTAATGAGCTAGCAAAGGGATCAATTAAACATATGCAATTAGGACTTAAATTATTTATAATTAAGTTTTATCTTTTCAGCTATTAATTATAAATACTTTTTTTCATTCCACTATAGTATCGTGACTGACCTCTCCTTAACAACATACCATTATGAAAGCAACTCGATCAGTGCTTGTCTAATGACCTTGTTATAAGTGTGTTACCCTCATAGGATATCCTTAATCTCTTTGGGATAATATCCGTTCTCATAATATGATCCTATTTTATGTCATGGTAATCATTACATCTTCCTTCATGAAAAGTCAATCACTATCAATTAATGATCAAGTCATCCATCACAAAGACAAATGAATCATGGCCACCTTTACTTTTCATCAACCACATAATGTCAATGAGAGGATATCATTTACCCATGTCTCGGGCTATGAATTCACTATTGTTAATGACACTACATACTGCAGAAGTTGTACACCCAACGCACCAACTTTAGGTACCTTATCTATTTGAACTCAAGCTTTTACTTACATTAAACTGTACGAGTCACGTATACATAGTCCATCATCCACTTAGGATTTAGGTATGCCACACAATGAATTTTTCTAGTGAATAAATCCATAAACATATCCAGGATCTATTCTTCTTGGGTCTAGTATATACAGTCAATCTAATTAGTCACATCTATGCCTCTATCTTTTGGGAGTCATTCGCTCTGATGTTCAAGACAAAGTATCCCCTCCAATTGGACTCAATAGCTGACATATTAGTCTTTCAATCAATTTCCTCATTTTCGATTAGACTAAGGATATGTTTAGGTTCATCTATTAATATAAGCTGTCTTTCCGTAATACGATTCAATCATGTAATACCACTTTGTATTAGTTTAAACATTAGACAACCAATGAGCAACATTTGCTTCAAATTTTCTTTGTGTCCAAAAACCATATAGGAAAGTTATACAACGTATTAATGTAATTCATGAATAATTTTATTAACCAATTTGTTTGAAAAAATTACAAGTGTACACTGACGAAAATACTACACTTAGGGCATTGGATCCAAAAAATGTGTGTTAATGTACAGTATTGGTTTGGTATATAAATATATTTTAATAGACTAAGAGTTGGACCAAAGTGGAGCTAGTAGAGGATAAGAAAAAATTGCGGATTAGGCTTTTCAAAATCTACCCGTTTTGTGTTTTGAAAAAGGTAAGTTCTTATGAAAATTACTTGCCTTACTTAGTTAATAGGTTTTCTTGCATTGATTCCATTTTTATCTATGTTTGAACATAAATTTAAATTTTGAAAAAGTTGGCATACATGGCTAGAAAGTGAGATGGATTTGGATTGAATTGAAATGAAACAGGATTGGTGATTGATATATGATAATACAAGGTATGGGTATGAAGATATGAATGATTACAATGTATGAATATGAAAATATGATTGGTTGATACCCATGTGAACATAGTAAAAATTTAGGATACAATTGGCATGCCAATAGGATCATATATGTGCTTGTGTATGAGAAATTTGATGATATAAAAATTATGATAGGTTATTTCGAGATCTAGCATCTGTTGTGGATCATCGAGTATTCTTTGTCTCTACGAAAACTTTGGTGTAGTGGAGGGATGTAATTGAAATTGTTTAAATTTTTATACCTATAGGATTTGCAGTTCAATGCCTTGGTGTGGTGTAGTTGAAGCTCACACGAACTATCCTGGTATGGTGTAGTTCACCCGTTTATTGATCACTGCCAATTGTGCGAATGTTTGGACTAGAAATATTGCAACAAAAAGATATATAATAAAGCAGGGGTGTCTGCAAGTATATAGGTCAAATTGTAATACAATATTGTACAATGGGGTACAGGAAGTACTCTGAAGACTGTACCCAATGGAGGATGGATTAAACTTAGTTTTATATTCTACAACAAAGGTCTAAATAATAACTAGAAATTATATTATGAAAATAAAAGTGAAATTTAATATCATAAAATAAACTAAATTTGTTGAAAAGAAATTATCAATTAAAAAAATATTGAATAATAGATAGAAAATTAACTCACTTCACTATTTGTAATTAACTTCAAAACTCGAGTTTTAGTGAATTAGCTAATATAACCAATTATTACCTTTCAACCTATAACTGATTAATTAATCGATAAAAACCCACTTATCTTTCGACCTTGTAGTTTAAAACCGAGATAAGTTATGAGGTGCTCAATAGACATTAGATTTAGTTAAGTTTAGACATTAGATTTAGTTTTTAATTAGATTTTTAATTAAAAACCTAGTTTAAAACCAAGATAAATTATGAGCTGCCATAACTAGGTCAAATACAAGCCTTAAAATTGATAAGTATTGATTGTGTGGACGAAAACACCCTCAATTAACTTTTGGCGCTCGTTAGTGCTATGTTGTGACACACAACTTTGAACTTAGAGTCTGGAGCCCGTTCTGTCATGTTGTGACCCCAGAAGCCTGTTTTGTGACATAATAGTCATTCCAGAAGCTTTTAGGCCTAAAAATAGGTATCTGCTCACTCTGTAACACCCCCACCCAATCAGTTCAATGGATCTAGGTACAGACGTCAAAACATAACTGATTATTGACCATTTGGGTCCACAAGTTCTCTTTCTTACCTTCTGGTTCCTACAGAACTATCCATTTCGCTGATACCCTTATACTAGTTCTTTCCCCTAAGAGTGGAATAGTCTATCAAGACACTTCTATCATTCCTTATATTCTTCCTTATCAACAAGTTCTAATCAACCCCACTCTTTTATCAAAGACAAGACCCACTATCCTTTTTGACTAGTCGGTGTAGTCTCGATCCATTACCAACTTGGTGGGGTTCTCGAATACCCTTGGGAAATTTTTAATGGTGGTTCCTTATCGATGGACCTTGGTTAAGCCTTCTGACAACCTCTAAATGTACTAACGCCAAAAGTGTGAATACTACATTAAAATATAGAATTACAAGGAGGTATCCGCAAGTATGGGTCTAGTTGTAATATAGTTTTACAATGGAGTGGGTAAGTAATCTAAGGATCATACCCAATGGAGGCAAAGGCTAGATCAATTTTAACCTACACACTAAAAGAACTAATGTAACGCCCTAATTTTCGGGATTTTCCAAGTTTCTGTGATTTTTGGTAAATTTTGAAATTTTGGTGTTCTGAATATTGGAATTGTGTTTAAGTGTGTTAGTGGGCCTTTAGAAGGCCCAAGCCTAAGTTAAACACGGTAAAATATCAAGGTTGGATTTTAAGTGAATAGGAGACTTGGTTAAGTGGGCTTTTAAGAAGAACTTTGTAAATTATGACGCAAATAAGGCCTTGGTAAAGTGGCAAGGTGGCGCCACTAAGTTCCTAAAAAAATGGCGTCTGGGAAGGAATTAAAGGTCCAGGGTTCAAGTTGCAAGGTAGGCATATGGTTACTTTTTAATTTTAGGCATACGCCGGGCATGTGATCACTTAAGTGAATTTCGGCAAGGTCTTTAGGGAGGTTGGGCCAATTGTCTTAGTTGATATTAGGGTTAGGTTCTTTTCTTTTTCTATCTTAGAGAATTAGGGTTAGCCACCTGAAAGCTTTCACTGCCATTCATCCTTTCTGAGTTCTCACAAAAGCCGAAAATGCAAATTCCTTCTCCTTAGTGTCGATTTCTTCTTCCTCTCCTTTTCCTCCATTTTCTTTCTTCCTTTTTGCTTTTTCTTCTAGCCAAAACCTTTTGATCACCTTACTCACCTCCTCTGTCAATCCCATCCTCCACAAAACCTCCATAGTGATTGCCATAAAAGTCGAAATCCTGAAAACTCACTTCTTGTGCCGATTTCTCCAAGCCAAAATCCTTCAGTTATTTTTGTTCTTTTTGATCAAATTTCATCTTCTCTAAACCCTTAGTAACTGTCGGCAACATTACTTCAAAGTTATAGCCTCAAATAGTCATCTTCTTCATCGCTTAAAAAGCCGAAATACCATAGATTTAGGGACTCATGGCTGAAACTTTAGATCTCCTGGATTTGAGTTCTACTATCATTTAGAGGATAGACCTGCATCAGATCTGTGTAGAAATTAAAGAGGAATAAGTGGTAAGTGCTCATCACTTCAGATCTAGTCTTATTTTACAATTTAGAAAAGCCGAAGTCTCAAAAATCTAGGGAGGCTGTCATTTGGGCATAGGGCTTTAAGGGTCTTTAACCGACAGTTTCTTTTGTTGATTAGTGTCTTCTAGAGGTTTGATCGAAGGCTTGGATCTTTGGAACAACTAGACTTAGATCTAGCCATCGGTTTTCGACAAAAAGGTAAGATTCTAAAGGCTTTAGGGGTATGGTTCGAATATGGGTTGCTGAATATTGGGATTGGTTGTTGTGGGTTGCAATCTAAGAATTTTGTTAATCAATTGTAGGACAACGTAAGGGATCTCAGTAGTAGTCATTGCGAAACAGGTGTGTATCGAACACCCTTTCATAGTTCAATTCGGCAAAAGCCGAAATGCTGAAATTTTGGCATTTCGTGGGCTTGCGAGTGTGCGAGTGCTCACAAGACATTTAGAAATCATTAGATCTGAAATCGCAAACTGGTAAGTTAGTCGTGTTTGAAATTTCGTGCACTTCGATAATTGGGCCTCGATAGGCTAAAACTGGGCCCAATGGGCTTATGGGCTCATACGGGTTAATAAATAAAAAAATAAAAAAATATATGTATAATATAAAAAATAGGCAATAAGTATGTTCTGTTAGACTGTAGAATCGAAACTGCTTAAACCGGTAAACTGGTCATAAAACTTGAGTTAAATGGGCTTAAATGGCTAATGGACACTATAAGGCCCATTAGGGGTTTTAGGGCCCAATGGCTAAGATTGTGAAATTGAGATAAATAAATTACTGCGATGACAAATGGGCTAGTAAGGATCGTAACATTTATGAGAACCACGAAACCGATAAAAGTATGAAATACCTGTAGGTGGAAAGTTTACGCTTTACCCCTAGGAGCAAAATTACCGATATACCCACAGGTTAAGGTTGACCGAATGCATGTTTGATCACACTATTTACTGCATGCCATGTTATTATTATCTGATGCATGGGACTGGATTATTGATGGAAGAAGTACTGAAAGTGGCTTGACCACGTACTGGAGGCTTTTCCTCAACTTACTGATATCTGAGCAGACTATGCTTTAATGTGGAGTGTAAATTGGGTGGGTTGAGCTATTCCCCACATGGAGTGGAGGGCTGGTACGGGTGGAGTGAAGCGATTGGTTATAGGCTGGGTTGGGCTTGCATACACGAATATGTCTGTTCTGTTCTGGAATGGGCCTATGGGCCATATCGTTATTTGAAAAGGGGCTAAGGCCCAATTTATCGTATTCTGAAAAGGGCTTTGGCCCAGTACCCGCGGTTATTTGAATAGGGCTTAGGCCCAATAGGCTTGAGCTAACTTGGGCTTTGGATGGGATTTCCATATACATTGAGTTTTCCAAACTCACCCCCTTTCTCTTCCATCCTTGCAGGTGAGCCCTAGTTGGTGGACTTGGAGCTAGGCGGGATTCAGAGTGGCCACGAAGATTAAGTTTTTGGTTTTAAATAAGTTTCAAGTAGCTTCCTTTTAAATTTCGCATTTATTTTTGATTATTTCTATTTTGGTTAAAGTTGTAATAAGGCCGCTCTATTATTTTTATTTTGGGTTTTTAAATTACTTAAATCGTTTTCGACTTGAGATTCACATCACTTAAATTGATTCCTTGAAATTGGTTAACTCTGGGTTTATCAAAAATTACTTGTTTCAAACCGACATGACAATCAAAAGTCTTCAAAATGAAACTTTTCAAGGTGCAAAAAAAGTCTCATTTTTCTAAACCCTTAACAATCGAAAATGGATAGGACTCACACTAGTGAATCGGAACATCTCTCTTAAAACTTCATTAATGGTTTTTGCAAAGCTCACCCAAACTTTTGTAAACTAGGTAACTTGGTTAGTGGTAGGTAATGTGACACACCGGATTCGGCCGTAACATCTAGGCCGGGTTTGTGGTGTTACATCTAATTAATACTTTAATTAAGTTATAGTACGATGACTGATATGAACTCACCTCTGTGATGATTCGAGTCATAATGTTGCCCAATCGTGAATTTGAGTAAATCTGAATGGTTAGAAAAAGTGGCTTAAAATTATGAAAATAGGCTCAAATGGAATGGTTTCGAAATGGTTATGGAATTAAAGAATTGGATTAGGCTAAGGCTTAAGAGTGAACCAAAAATATTGGATTGTTGACCCGAAACTTAGACAAGCACTTAGGTTGAAATCGGTGGAAATGATAAGGGATAGTTGGATAAAAACCTTGACCCTTTATCTATGCAAGATAGGAACCAAAGGTAAAGTTGAACACCACACTTAGAAAAGTGATAAGTTCAGTTAACAAGGAAAGGATAGACGCCACAAGCAGTGCTTGATAAGTTAGATCAGTTCCAAAAGAACAAAGAGAACTGGATAACTTACAAAACTCAAGTTTAACATAAATTCAGCAAAAGGTTCCTTACAAAGGCTGATTACACATATTTATAGTACAAAAGAGGTCTATCCAAATAGTCAGACGTGATCATCTTAATGAGCTAATAATGAGTTGAAATAAAGCTCAAAAAATCTTGAAATGCTGAACTAAGTAACTCCATCCTTCAATACTCTTCAATTCAGCTGAATCAATAGACTTGAAAGCTTAGGAAAAACCTTTGAAGTCTCCTTGGTCAACCGAATGGAAACCAACAACTTTAATGAAAAATTAACTCATGAAATGATCATTTTAATCAACAACAGATTATGAAAGATGGAAGAGGCTACTGCCGAATTTAAGGATGTGTAATGCTCCCTTTAATTGATGATAACAACTCCTTTTAATAAAGAATAATGTTCCCCCTTGTATGTAACCGAAATTCACTTGAAAAGTCACATTAATCAATTTGTAACAGCCCTTGAATGTAACAGTTTCCAGCTAAAAAGACACCTGAAATTAAACACATTTAAACACATAAAACACATTAAACACTTAACTTAAATAAATGGACTTAAAAATTAAAAAACACATGCATCATTAAATTATTCTAGCAACTAAATTAACTAAGATGAACTTAATTAACTAATATGAATAATTTATTCCAGCAACTAAATTAACTAAGATGAACTCAATTAACTAAGATGAGTAATTTATTCCAGCAACTTAATTAATTAAACTAAGTATTTTAGCAATTAAAACAACTGAATTAATTAACTAAACATATTAAAAGTTCAATCCAACAATTATTTAGCTCAAAACACATAAACTACATAAAACTAAAATTGAGCTGAAACCAGATTAAATATTCCAGCAAATTGATGCACAAGCTAAAACCGAATAATGTTGGGCTCAATAAACTCGAATGAGCTATGAACGAGCTAAATGAGCTTGTAGCACATTGCATGGAACACTTGAATCGAACATCCTTGATGGTTCGATTAGTCCAAAAATGGTTTCCAACCCAAGTTCGCTTAATTAAGACCTACACACAAATTAACAAACTGAAATTAGATTTCATTTTGTACTTGGGCCCCTCACGTTTAGGCCAATCTCGATGTTGTTAAAGTGAGTCAAAACATGATGCGGTCGGGATCGCATCAGGAACATAAATAAGAGATTTTTTGGAGTTTTATATTACTAATAATAAGAAAATAAAAGAAAAAACTAAATTTCAAGAGATAGAAAAGTAGAAAAGAATCAAATCTAATGATAGGTGATTTGTAACAACCCATTTTTAGTCAAATCGGAAAAGCGGTTTTCGGACCACAAATTTGAGGTAAAAATAACTATTTTATAATTATTTTAATGTCTATAGCATGATAGTATGATTTTGTAAAAATTTTGTTAAGAAATTTTATCGTTTGAATGCTCGATTTGATAAAAAGGACTAAATCGCGTAAACTGTAAAAGTTGAGTTCTATTAGCTAAAGGTGTCTAATAGCTACAAAACTTTAAAGTGGAAGTCCTTATGTGGTATATAGCCCAATAATATGATAGTGGATGATAATGGCTTGGTAATTTTGAAATTTGTGATATTTTTAAAGGTTAATTTTGGTATTTAGTAAATAAAGGTTAATTAAATAAAACAAATGAATATTTTGTTTCATTCATCTTCTTCATTACTGAAATTAGAGGGGAGGAAAAGCCATAGCTAGGGTTTTCATTTGGCCAAGCTTATATTTTCTATTTTGGTATGGTTTTTATCCGAATTTTAATGACTTCTATGTTTTTGAGATCGTTGCAACTCAATCTAGCTCGCCCAAGGACTAACTTGCGAAACTGTTAAAGTTTTAGGGTTTTGCCTATAACACCCCTTACCTGCATCTGATGCCGGGACAGGCTCGAGGCATTACCAGACTTAAAATAAACATTCATACAAAATCGAGCCATAAAATTTCATTCAATTTAAAACTATTCATACACATGCATATCGTCCCTTATATGGGCCTAAGAGGCCCAAAACATACATTAGAGATGATTCGGGACTAAACCAAGAATTTTCAGAAATTTTACAACACTTAAGAAATTTCCCATTTTTAGAGTCACACGCCTGAGTGGAGTAGGCCGTGTGGTTACACACGCCCGTGTGGCTTGGGACACGCCCGTGTAACTCTCTGTTTATGACGTCATCATTCATTTAGGGGCACACGGCCAAGACACACACCCGTGGGGGCGGACCGTGCGTCACACACAGCCTAGACACACGCTCGTGGGTCTACCCATGTGGACGATTGCAAGGCTATTTTCCAAGCCATTTTGTCACCCTTACTTGCACAATTTCATATCACATCACATGGCATATTATCAAGCATATAAATGCAATTTAAACTAACCACATTCATGCAATAACATATCATTTACATAAGATTAAGCATATGATTATCATAAGCCATCATTTATGGCTATGCATGTTCAAATTGAATCACAACTCATTATAGGCCAAGACACTTGGCCCTAATAGTAATGAATAATATAAGAAAAGACATAATTCCTATACATGCCATAAACTTGAGTACTTGAATACTTATACCCCAGATGGTAGCTTGATAGTGCGATAGCATCGCTGGCGATTTCCAACCCGAGCTAGCTAAATAAACCTATAAGAGATGGAAAGGAAGGGGAGTAAGCTTAAAGCTTAGTAAGTTCATATGAAAATAATAAGCAATTTATTTATATGCTTTTGCCAAAT
This sequence comes from Gossypium arboreum, assembly GCF_025698485.1. Taxonomy (NCBI): domain Eukaryota; kingdom Viridiplantae; phylum Streptophyta; class Magnoliopsida; order Malvales; family Malvaceae; genus Gossypium; species Gossypium arboreum. Next base: position 34,082,751 of record NC_069078.1, read on the forward strand.
TCTTATAACATGTTCTTAAGGTATCACAATCATATTTGCACATTACTCCACTATTTGCTCAAATTCTAGTTAAGATGTCTACTCGAGTCGCAGTCACTAAATTATTTATATCTTAAGTGATGGAACTCCAAATTAAGTTCCACAATTTTTTCCTAAAACTAGACTCAGATATCTCCTTACTATAAAATTTTCAGAATTTTTGGTTTAGCCAATTAGTCCAGTTTATTCTTCAAAATCACCCCTGTTATGCTGTTTGACAATTTCGACCCTTCTTCACTAAAAATTAATTAACTCCTTATACAGGATCCATATGATGTTTCCATTTGTTTCTTTTATAAGCATATAAATTATAACCCATAATTATTTTTGTATAATTTTTTATGATTTTCCCAAATTAGAACAGGGGATGCCAAAAAAATTCTGACTCTATCTTACGAAAATTCAAATATGTCATAATCTAATATTCTTTTTCTTACACCGTTTCTTCTATGTAAAACTAGGCTCAATAATCTTTAATTTCATATTTTATTCAAACTCAAATTCAATTTCCACAATTTTTGGTGAATTTTCAAATGTGGACTACAACTACCGTCCAAAATAGTTTTAGTACAAAAATGATAATAACTAAATTCATCACACCTTCATTTCTTTTAAATTAGAAATCTATGCATTTATAAACATATATCATAGTCCACCAAATTAATACAACATCATTTCACAATACTCATAGACTTAGCATTCATGGATTTCATATTCAATTGAGTTTCTGTACATACCTGTACTCATTCGTAACATAACTCAAGTTCATTCTCATCAATTACATACCTCATTGGGACCATCATCAAATCCTTCCTTGAATTACCCATTGAACACTTGGAATACTAATGGATACATGGAAACTTGCACATAGTGCCATATACGCAGCTAGAACCAACTTTTAGCGCGTAATGTATGTAGCTAAAGCTATCACATATTTTATAATGCCTGCATTTGAGCTACTCACCAGTCTATACACAAAGTCAGCACCCAGACCCCAAAGCATTATCAAGTAATGTCTGCTCATTGAGCTACTCACGGGTTTATACACAAAGTCAGTACCCGGACCCCAAAGCATTAGCATGGTATGCTCGCTCAACAAGTTGCTCACGGGTTTATACACAAAGTCAGTACCAGGGCCCACATTACATGTATCACTTATCTCATGAACTCAGACTCAACTCATGAGTTTATACCACTCAATTTCTCATGACTTACCTTTTGTATCCTATACTATTTTCATGGTTCAAACGTGATTTCTTGTCTAGCTCAATGTCGTTGCACTTGCTCATAATGTCATTTATTCTTCCATCATACATTTCATACTTTCATGATAGTAATAAAACATTTAAATGCACATATTATCAAAGCATTAAAATATGCTACAACATCACATTATTTGCTTATGTACTTACTTGTTGAATCTTCATCAAGAATATCCGTATAATCAATCATAAAATTTATATAATAATAAAAATAAAGCATTTAATATTCAATTATAACATTGCATTATTATAATCACACGAACTTACCTTGACACAAAATCCGCAATTGGACATAACCGTCATATTCTTTGATTTCCCTCGTTCTAAGTCCGAATCTTGTTTTTCTTGATCTAAAATATCACATTAGTCTAATTATTAGTCACATTATTCAATGTGATCCAAAAATCATATTTTTGCAAAATTACATTTTTACCCCTAAACTTTATCATAATTACACTTTTTCCCCTAGGCTCGTAAAATGAAATGCACTCAATTTCTTCGTACTTTAAGCCTAGCCGAACCATTTTCATAACTATAGCAAACTACAATTCTCATCAAAACACACTTTTATACCATTTTTACAACTTTTACAAAATGGTCATTTCGGACATTTTCACCGAAAATCACTTAGTAAAAGTCATTTTAACAACAAGGTTGAATTTTCCATCATCAAGAATCAAAATACACATTAATTAATCAATGGCAAAATTTACAAACTTTAACAATTTTGAAAACGAAGGTAGGAGATAGCTAAATTGAGTTACCACGACTCCAAAAATGTAGAAATAATTAAAAACAGGACAAAAATTGTACCTAGATGAGCCATAGAAGCTTGGTCGAATGTTTGCTCATCCATGGCTGCCCATTTTCTTCATAAACGGTTGAAAAAGAAATAACAAAAGATGATAGCTTTTAAATTTTTGTCTTATTAAGCCTTTATTAACTTAATTGCCAATTTGCCCTTTTTCTTTTCAAACAAATTTAAAAAATACCAAAAAAATTTCTTCCACTAACTTATTAATGGGCTAATTATCACATAAGGACTTCTACTAAAAATTCTATAGCTATTTAATACCTCTAGCTTCTAGAACCTAAGTTTTGCACTTTTTACGATTTAGTCCTTTTTACTAATTTGAGTACCCGAACATTCAAATTTTTGAACGAGATTTTCACAAAATCATTTCATGAAACTGTAGGCCATAAAAATATAATAAAAATAATTTTTCCCAAGTCAGATTTGTGGTCCCGAAACCACTGTTCTAACTCAGCCCAAAATCGAGCTGTTACATTGCCATTGACGAATGTACATTTATTTTGATATTTAATGATAGAAAATGTAACCTTGTTGTTAGATAAACAACATTTGTTTAGTGATTTTTAGTAAAATTGTCAACTAGGGATTAAATTGAGAAATGTGTAAATTTTATGGTAGAAATGTGAAATAAATGGAAAATATGGGCTACTATGGAAATAAGGGAAATTTTACTAGCATGGGTAGGGACTTAATTGCATGAATTTGTATTTTTATGAGATAAGGACTAAATTTTAAAAATTTTGAAAATATTAGGGGTAAAATTGTAAAGTTGCCATAATGTGATTTTTAGGCTAAATTGAATAGAATGATAATTGAATAAGTTAAATTTGATATTATATGGATCAAGAAAAATGAAGTTTGGATTTAGATCGAGGGAAAAATAAAGTATTGGACTAATCGATCCATTTCATCATTTTTGCATTCGAGGTAAGTTCGTATGTTAATAAGCATTAATATAATTGTTTTTCAAATGCTTTATTATTGAATTATTTGTGAATACGACCTTACGGATAGGTTTGACAATTATTCGAAAAAAGTGAAATCTCGATTGAACCTTAGAAATCGATTAGGATACGAATGACACGTCATTAGGGCTTATGTGTTTGGGTGCTGGTCCGTACATCCTACCCATGGCTGAGTTATCCGACATGTGTTGTGGATTCTCGTCAGCTTGTGTGAGCAGCATTGTATAGTTACGTCATGAACATCAGCTTGTGTGAGCAGACCCGTTCATAACTCAAGAGTGAGCATTATATGTGATATGAGATTGAGATAGCTTCGGCTTTGTATTGGCACTTAAGGTGCAAGATTCCCGAGTATTTGATACTAGTCCAAATGGTTCAACGGGTATATCAAGAATATGGATGAGTATGAGATTAATACGAGTTGGTACAGGTGTGTACATGAACCATACAAGCATTGAATCAAAGAAACTTGTTAATTTCATATCTAACCTTGTGAATGAATATGTGATACGTTTGTGGATCAAAATGAGATTATATTATGATAAGTTTAATTGCATAAATTGTGCATGTATGGGAGTCGTTAGAGATCTCATCGCACTATCAAGCTATCACTTTGGTACTTTTGATCTTTTCTAATTTGGTTATATGGCATGTATAGGAGTTATGGTCATTTTGGTATAAGTTAGTAATGGATTTAGCCATTTGAGTTGGCTTGTAAATGATGAAAGGTTTATTATGTGTATAGCCATGTGATTTGGCTTATTTTGGCATGTTTGGTGATGTATGTATATATGTGGGAAAGGCCTTTTGATATGTTATGAATTTGGTAGTAGCTATGTAAATGCTTGTGGCGAATGGTTGTTTATGAATTGGTAAATTGAGTATAAAATAATTGAGAATTGGTATGCTTATGATTTTAGGCAAATTGGTGCATAAACAAAAGTGACCATTTAGGTGATTTGAGAATGTGAACTTGGTATGAAATTGAATGGCATATTGTGGTACTTGTGCGCTTTATAGTTGTTGGTACTGAAATGGCATGAATTAGGTTTGATTGAGATTGGTTAGATTGTCTATTGATGATATGTTATATGCCAATTGATGTGTTTAAATGGATGAAAGTTTGGGTGAGAAAAATGGCTTGGTAATAGCCTATTTTTGTACACACGGGTAGAGACATGGGCGTGTGTGACACACGATCAGGTGATACGGCTGTGTATCCACTGGTGTTTAATTAGAAATCAAGTCAGTATGCTCCACACGGCCCAGCACACGGGCATGTGACTTGGCTGTGTGGCACAATAGCGTGTGAGGCCATTTCTAAGGGCACACGGGCTAGAACAAGACCATGTGATCCCATTTTGAATGTCCACACAGCCTGTGTCATGGGCGTGTCTTTGGCTGTGTGAGACACACGGTCCAGCCACACGGGCATGTCTCCCCTTTATATTGTAAAATTTTCTAAGTTTTCCAAAAATTTCTTGAGTTACCGGTTTGTCCCAAACCATTCCAAAAGCATGTTTTAAGAATTCGTAGGCTCATATTAGGGACTTTATGAATGATTTTGAATGATGTTTTCTTGGAAATTTAAAATGTATGTTAAATGTATGTTTGATTGTAATATAAGTTTGGTAATGCTCCGTAACCCTATTCTGGTGACAGATACGGTGTTATATTTATTGGTATCAGAGCTACGATTTCATTGATTCTTGGACTAACGTAGCGTATGTGAGAGTCTAGCTATACATGCCATAAATAACCTGTGATAGTGCGATATCTCCTGATAGTTTGAATCGTGTTTTTATACAGAAATGGATCCTAGTCGAGAAATGGCTGATGATGTTAAGAGTAACGCGCTAGCCTCTGTTCACGGAGTAGTGCAATCTGAGTTGAGACCCTTATCAGATAGTCAGGGAGGAGAGGCTAAGGAAGCCTTCTTCCAAATGATGAATGAGTGGTTTACTAAGTTTGTCTGAACTAATCCGGTTGCTCAACAACCTCTACCCCCACCTATTCCCCAATCGGTCCCTGTAGCTCCTCAAGGTTTGGAACCTTTACAATTGAATAAGCCACCTGTTGATAAAATTCAAAAGTATGGGGTTTAAGAGTTTAGAGCTACTATTGATGATGATCCTAATAGAGCTAAATTTTGGGTTGAGAATACGATCAGAGTATTTGATGAACTATCGTCCACGCCAGTTGAATGTGTAAAATGCGTCATATCACTTCTGAGAGACACTGCATATCTGTGGTGGAATACCTTAATATCCGTAGTATCGAGAGAAAGATTCATGTGGGAATTCTTTCAAACCAAGTTCAGAAAGAAATATATAAGGCAGCGGCTTATCAACCAGAAGCGCAAGGAATTTCTAGAACTAAAACAGGGCTGAATGTCTACGATTGAGTACGAGAGAGAGTTTGTGAGACTCAGTAAATATGCTCAAGAATGTGTTTCAACTGAGGCAATTATGTTTAAATGATTCGAAGACAGGTTGAACAAATACATTAGACTTCTAGTTGGGTGTAATATCCCGAATTAGGGCCTAATCGGAATAGTGGTTTCGTGACCATAAATCCGAGATAGAAATAATTATTTTATAATTATTTTGAGGTTTATGATATGATTGCATGATTGTGTGAAAATTTCGTGATGAAATTCTATGCCTAAAGTGCTTAAATTGAAAGTAAGGACTAAATCGAATAAGTTGCAAAACTTGCATTCTAGAAGTTTTTAGTATGTAATTGTTTTGGAATATTAATGAGGAGGTATTAAATAGCAATTTGACCAATTTTAAGTTCATGGACAAAGTTAGGACATGGAAGGAATTTTTGGAAAGTTTAGTAGTAAGGGTATTTTGGTCATTTAGTTATTAAAATGAATTAAAAACAAAATTAAAAGCCAATTTTTGTCCATCTTCTTCATTAGGCCGAAATTTCAAGGGTTCTCCATAGCTAGGGTTTGTTTCAAGCTTCCAAGCTCCATAGTAAGTGATTCCAAGCCCGTTTTTAATGATTTTTACGTTTTGAGATCCGGTAACTCGATAAAGCTTATGTTAGCAATAATTTAACCTAGGGTTTATATTTGGAAAAATACCCATAGGTGAAATTTGTGTATTTTGATGTTTTATGATAGAATATGAAGTTTTAAATTATGTTAGACAACTTGTACTACTCGATTTTAAGCAAAACGAGTAAAAGGGCTTAATCGGTAAAAATACCTAATAGTCACAAGTACATGTTAGAGTGAGAATTTGATGTTGCCATAGAAGAGAAAAGTGATCAGCATGTTGTAAAACATAAGAATAAGGAATAAAGTTTAATCCCGAGCCTAGGGGCAAAAATGTAAATATGCAAAAGTTTAGGGGTAAAATTGTAATTTTGCAAAAATTTGAGTTAAGGATTAATTTGATAATGTGAGTATTAAATAAGCTAAATGTGTTATTTTAGATCAAGAAAGATGTGGAATCGACCTCAATCGAGGAAAAGAAAAGATTGTGGACTAAATTGCAAAATCTTTGTATTTTGGTACCAAGGTAAGTTCATGTGTAAATAATGTAGCATAATTGTTATTTTTAAGTTATTGATATTAATTATGTGTTATGCTGAATTTCATTATGAAATGTATGCTTTGTGGTTAATTTCAAATAATATGTAAATTATGTGAACTACTTGTTAAATATAATTGTTACTGAGTATTGATTTTGGCATTCTACGGAAGACGGCAAGGATAAGTGTTCGAGGAAAAGCCCGTTTGAACCTTAGGAATAGATTAGGATACAAGTGACATGTCACTAGGATGGTTGAGCATCCGAACTCGTTGAGTTGAGTCCGAGTTCACTTATGGATGCGAATGTCCGAACTCGTTGAGTTGAGTCCGAGTTCGTGAGATGTAACTAGGCATCCGAACTCGTTGAGTTGAGTCCGAGTTCACTTATGGATGCGAACGCCCGAGCTTGTTGAGTTGAGTCTGAGTTCGCTTATGGGCGGGTTACATGATTGCTTGATTGAATATGTGGCACTTATATGCAAATTATCCATGTATCCGAATTATATTCCGATGTGTTCAACGGGTAAAGTTCTACTCAATGGAGGAATATTCGAGATGTAAAGAGAAGTATTGGTGAGTGATGTGAAATGGTTATTTTGGATAGGTATGTATTTAACCCTCGGGTTGAGTATTGATACAACCACTATAAGGTAATAAGATGATGAAAAATGATCAGAAATGTGATATGTGTTTTAGTGATGTATGCTAATGTTGATTGGTATAACTGTTTGTTATGTTACTTATTATTTGCATATGAACTTACTAAGCATTTATGCTTACTCCCTCCTTCTTACTCATTGTAGCTTTGGACAAGCCAGCTCAGGAGTCGGGATAGGTCGAAGGCTCATCACACTATCCTAAGACTTTTGGTAAATGGCTTGTAAATTTAAGTATGGCATGTATAGCAATATACCTATTTTGTGTAAATGATCTTATGGTATGGTTGTGTAATGGTTGAGGAAATGCTTGATCATGATAAATTATGAAAATGGTTAGTGTAGATTATGTTTGATGTTAAGGAAAACTATTAAGATACTTAGTGCATAAAAACTCATAAAAAGGATGAAATTTGCCATAAACAGAATACTGCAGCAATACTGATGCGAGTTTGAAAATTTACTAAAAATCATATCAATTGAATTTGGTGATGGAATACATATCAAATTGAAGCTTATTATGTCTAGTTTCACATGAAACAAATGAAAAAGGTAAAGGAATTATATGTTAGAAGATATTTGAATTTTAGTTAAACAGGGTCATAGCAGTTTCTGAATCCCCTGTTCCTACTTTAGAAATTCATAATAAATTATAAAGATATAATTAGGTGGTATATTTTATATCCCCAGAATCCTTATTGAGTCTAGTTTTAGTAGAAACAAATATCATAGTCATATGAATTTCTTACAGAGAGAAATGTGGTTCGTAGTAAACAGAGGTCAGACCAGTCGAGTCCTTAAAAAGGGGTAACTTTAACTAATACACTGTACTAATTGGCCCAACCAAAAATTCTAGAAAAAAATTAGTAGATAGGTATATGAGTCTAGATTCAGGGAAAATTTACGGATCTTGATTTCGAGTTTCGTAACTCGAGATATGATTTTTCTTGTGACTGTGATGCAAGTAGCTTAAAAGCTGTGAATGTAGAAACAATAATCCAAAGTTCTAAAAATGTTAAACTAAGCTTAGTAACACCTCATACTCGACTCCGGCGATGGTATCGGGCGTGGGGGCATTACATTTAGTGGTATCAGAGCAGGTTTAGTCGGTTCTCGGACTACGTGTTGTATGTACGAATTTTGCTATACATGCCATATGTATGAATTGTGATAGTGTGACGACTTCTGACCTTTTTAAATGAATTATTTTATATATAGTAAATGGATCCCGATCCAGCTATGACAGATGAAGTAGAGAGTAATGCGCCAGCTCCAGCTGAAGGAGCAGCGCCGACTGAAGATCCACCTCCTACTGTTGGTCAGGGAGGAGGAGAAAGGGGTCGGGAAGCCTTTCTCCAAATGATGAGTGCATGGTACATTGAGTTCGTTCGTACGAACCCAAATTTACAACCTCCCCCACCTCCCCCAATTCCTCAACCTGTACCCCCGATGCCTCAAGGTATGGATCTGATGAAATTTCACAGAACTCCAGTTGATAGAATTCGCAAGCAAGGGGCCGAAGAATTTAGAGCAAATATTGATGATGATGCAGAGAAAGCAGAGTTCGGCTTGAAAATTCTATCCGGTATTTGATGAATTATCTTGTACACCAAGAATGTTTGAAATGTGCTACATCTTTGTTGAGAGATTCAGCCTATAATTGGTGGAAGACTTTGATTTGGTGGTACCGAAAGAGAGGTAACTGGGAATTCTTTCAAGAGGAGTTTGGAAGAAATATATTAGTGAAAGATTTATTGATCGAAGCGTAAAGAATTTCTTGAGTGAAGCAAGGTAATATGACTTCTGAGAATATGAAAGAGAGTTTGTTCGATTAAGTAAGTATGCGGAGAGTATGTTCCTCAGAGGCCAAGATGTGCCGACGATTTGAAGACGGGCTCAACGAAGACATCAAGGTATTTGTTGGAATTCTTGAATTAAAAGAAATGGTAGTATTGGTTGATCGAGCTTGTAAGGCGAAAAATTACTTAAAGAAAAGAAAAGGTAGAGGTGAGACTAGAAATTGGAAGAAAAGACCGATGAGCGGTTCATTTTCACAAAGAACTCGGAAAGTCAAGGAATATGAATCCTCGTTCCCAAGCTTCACTTGGGCAATCATATGGGAATTATAAGAAGCAAAATGTGGGTCCTAAATCCCGGACTACTTGGCTGACCAAGTAGGGAACTCGAGATTTGTTAAACCGAGTGCCGGTGTGGTAGAAATCATTTTGGTCCGTGTAGAGCAAATGAATGTTTTCGATGTGGTTCTCTGGATCATTTTATTAGAGACGCCTGAGAGAGTGAAAAAGAAAAATTTCAGAATACAAAAACAAGTGGGACGGATTCGAGAGGAAGATATCCAAGAAAAGCTGGGAGCGAAGCAAGCAGTAAGAATGAAGCCAGGGATGCACCAGTTAGACCTGAAGGAAGGGCTCCGCTAGAACTTATGCTATTAAAGCGCGTGAAGATGCTTCCTCACCGATGTGATTACCGTACATTTTCCTCTATAATGTTAATGTTATTGCTTTGATTGATCCGGTTCTACTCATTCATATGTGTGCATGAAACTGGTGTCTAGTATGAATATACCTGTTGAGAACACAGAATTTATGATTAGAGTGTCGAATCCGTTAGGTAAATGTGTGACTGTTGATAAAGTAAGCAAGAAATGCCCTTTAATGATTCGGGGTCATTACTTTTCGGCCGACTTGATGTTGTTGCCGTTTGATGAATTTGATGTTATTTTGGGTATGGATTGGTTGACATTGCATGATGCTAAAATAAATTGCAAAGAAAAGGTTATAGAATTAAAGTGTGGAAATGGTGAAACTCTGCGGGTTGAATCAGATAAATCAGAGGCATTGCCTAGTGTGATTTCTTCAATGTCGGCTCAAAGATATCTGAGAAAGGGTTATGAAGCTTATTTGGCATATGTAATTAATACAAAAGAAGTTGAAAAGAAAGTTGAATCGATTATCGGTTGTGTGTGAATTTGCGACGTATTTCGGAAGAATTGGCGGGTTTGCCTCAATCGGGAAGTAGAATTTGGTATTGATTTGATACCGGAACACTCCGATTTCGATTGTTCCGTATAGAATGGCACCAGCAGAGTTGAAGGAATTAAAGTCACGAGTTGCAAGAGTTGGTGATAAAGGTTTTGTGAGACCGAGTTTTTCACCTTGGGGTGCTCCGTGTTATTTGTGAAAAGAAGGATGGTTCTATGAGGTTCGTGTTGATTATCGGCGGTTAAACAAGGTGACAATCAAAAACAAGTATCCGTTGCCAAGAATTGATGATTTGTTTGATCAGCTAAAAGGAGCGACATGGTTTTCAAAGATTGACTTGAGATCCGGTATTACCAAGCTGCGGGTAAAAGAGTCGGATGTGCCTAAAAGCGCTTTTAGAACAAGGTATGGTCATTATGAATTTTAGTTATGCCATTCGGATTGACAAATGCTCCTACTGTGTTTATGGATTTAATGAATCGCATATTTCGGCCATACTTGGACAAATTTGTTGTGGTGTTTATAGATGATATTTTAATTTATTCAAAAGATGATCTGAGCATCTTTGAGCATTTGAGGATAGTTTTGCAAACTTTGAGAAATAAGCATTGTATGCTAAGTTTAGTAAAAGTGAATTTTGGCTTCAAGAAGTTGGATTTTTAGGTCATATTGTTTCAGGTGATGGTATACGGGTTGATCCTAGTAAAATTTCAGCCATTGTTGATTGGAAACCGCCAAAAAATGTAACTGAAGTTAGGAGTTTCTTGGGGCTAGCTGGGTATTATCGGCGGTTTGTAAATGGATTTTCTATAATTGCTGCTCCTATAACTAGATTACTCCGAAAGGATGTTAAATTTGAATGGACGGAAGAATGTCAATAGAGTTTTGAAGAATTGAAAAAGTTATTAACAGAGGCACCAGTGTTAGTACAGCCCGAATCAGGTAAAGAATTTGTGGTGTATAGTGATGCTTCTCTAAATGGTTTGGGGTGTGTGCTCATGCAAGAAGGAAAAGTGGTGGCATATACTTCGAGGCAGTTAAAACCTCATGAGAGGAATTATCCTACTCACGATTTGGAATTGGCTGCGGTGGTGTTTGCTTTGAAAATTTGGCGACATTATTTGTATGGTGAAAAGTGTCGGGTATAAACCGACCATAAAAGTCTTAAGTACTTGATGTCACAAAAAGACTTGAATTTAAGACAGTGAAGATGGTTGGAATTATTGAAAGATTACGAGCTTGTTATTGATTATCATCTGGGAAAAGCGAATGTGGTTGTTGATGCTTTAAGCAGAAAGTTGTTGTTTGCTTTGAGAGTTATGAACACTTAGTTGAAAATGTCAGATGACGGTTCGATTCTAGCAGAGTTAAGAGTAAAACCAAAGTTTTTACAAGAGATTTCTGAAACTCAGAAAAATGATCAAGATTTGCTAGCCAAAAGAAAATAAAGGTGAAGTCGACACGGGATCGATTTCAGAATTGGTTTTGATGGGTGCTTAATGTATAAAGATCGGATTTGTGTACCGAAGAATGAGGAATTGATTCAAAAGATCCTACAGGAAGCACATAGTGGTTATTTCTCGATTCATCCGGGTAGTACGAAAATGTATAATGACTTCAAGAAAATGTATTGGTGGAATGGAATGAAAAGAGATATATCAAAGTTTGTGTCCAAATGCTTAATTTGTCAACAAGTGAAAGCTGAACACCAAGTACCTTCGGGATTACTTCAGCCTATTATGGTTCTTGAATGGAAATGGGATCGGATTACTATGGATTTTGTTAGAGGATTACCATTGACTCCATGTAACACCCCTAACCCGAGACCGTCGCCGGAGTCGGACATGAGGTGTTAACAAACTTCAAACCACTTATTGATAATTTCCCAGACAAGCTGCCAATCTGTGTACTAGTCGCTTCAAAAAATCATAACTTGAGTTCTACAACTCGAAAATCAGTTTCATAATTTTTCCCTGAAACTAGACTCATATGTACATCTACATATTTTTTCTAGAATTTTTGGTCAAGCCAATTAGTACAGTTTATTAGTTAAAGTCTCCCATGTTACAGGGGTCGACTACACTGACCTTCGTGAGTTGCAACTGGAATAACTCCCTGTGAAGGGCTTCAATACTGATGCCGTTTGTTTCTATAGAAACTAGACTCAAAAAGGAATCTATACATATATGGCATGATTTCTAAATGTCTCGGGTTAATTTATAATGAATTTTCAAAGTTGGAACAGGCAATCCAGAAACCGTTCTGGCCCTATTTCACGAAAACCCAAATATCTCTTAACATACAACTCATATGACCGTTTCGTTTCTTCCATATGAATATAGATTCATCAAGGTTAATTTACATAATTTATTCACTATTTAATTCCATTCCTACTATTTTTAGTGATTTTTCACATCCACATCACTGTTGCTGCCAGCATCTATTTCTAGGGTAGACTTTCTCTAACACATAGTTTCTATGATTCAACCACCCTTTTTTCATATATAGTCCAAAATATAATCATGATGACCCATTCTAATGGCTGGTCATTGCCAAACATTTCCGTGCCTCTTAATGAGCATATACATACCAAATGATTATAACATTATGCTCAAAACATTTATAAGCCATTTTCGCATGGCTATTCAAAATTTTACATACCAAGTTCAAACAAAACATAATAGCCTATACATGCCGAAATGTTCTCTTAGACCATCTAAGAAGAAGATACCAAAAAGTCACTAGTTGGTGTGATGACTTCGATGACGGTCCCGAATACGCAAAAAGTCGAGTCCAAGAAACCTAAAATAGGTGACAAGCAAAGACCGAATGAGTATATAACTCAGTAAGTCATAAGCAATGCACTACCAACCATTAATAACATTATCGCAAAAGGAAACAAAATGGAACGAGGCTAATTACTCCATTCAAACCGACCTATACCATAGTTCCTTAGACCATTCGATTCAACCACATACCAAGTTACACATTCACATTCCATATACTAATCAATAGGATATTTGAAGCATTTCTATACACCATTTTGTTTTCGTCACAATCATACATCTACATGACCTTTCACTCATTCCACGATAATTCTTATGTACGTGACTTCAATTTACATTGTCACATAGGTTCAAACTTACCAAGCTCAACCCCAAATATAAACATAGCGCCTATTAGCCATGAACTCAAGGTACTTACCCGATCCGTTGTCTGTGATCAACTCAATAGTGTCGCACACTCAGTGTCAATAGTGATTCAAAAGCATATAGTGAGTCCGCACACTTAGTGCTATATAATCAACTCGCACACTTAGTGCTATATGATCAAACTCGCACACTTAGTGCTGTACAAGTTTTAAACCCACGCACTTAGTGCCATTCTCATGATCACAAATGTTTATACCCGCACACTTAGTGCCGAAATCAACAACTCAATACATCTCACCTCTTTTCCTTTCATTCAATACTTGCATCACCACATACATACATGTATATAAATTCATCATTCCATTCGGCATAATTATATAGACATTATGTTTATTCAAATCAATACAAAATATATGCTTATTGACTTACCTTGTGTTGGGTAAAATAGTCCAAGTCGGCTACTCGATGACCTTCGTCTTTCCCTTGCTTGATTCTCCTTCTTTAACTCCTTGAGCTTAATCAATAAATCAACTAGTTTAACCATCTTGCTAAACATTCATAATTCAATTACACATGCATATGTATGTTTGTATATTCGGCAACCATCCTCACTTATTACCCATTTAGTCAATAATCTAAGCTAAGATAAGGCTTCAATATGGTTGCCTCTAACCGAATACATGCACACCAATCTACTTCATTTGGCCGAATATGCATGTCTATGTTGAGGCCAATTTTACACTTAATACTACACAAAAAAAAACAGCATACATTTTACTAACTAACGCATTACATATTGTAGCTCAATACACATCTCTCGTTTACTTCATAACCGAAACAACATCACAAGCAAATATACACCTTAAAATAGTATATATGTCATACCAATACATCATGTGCAAACATATATTCATGTAGGTGCAAGGGCCGAATCTCAAGTTGTTTATATCCAAATATAAACACATATCCAAAGCTCAAATCTTACCTACCATGCAACATGCATGAATCATACTTATGGATATACCATGACCGAATACATCACAACACCATAATTTTGGTCATGATTAAGCAAAGAACTTAATGTCTTACTCAAAAATACTAAAAAGAAAGTCCAAGAGCCATCAATCCACCATCACATATACCATTAGCAAGCTTCATATTTAACATGCAATGGCATTAACACAAAATCCACCTTGGCCAAATACCATCCCCATGATATAACAAAGATTTGAACCATGGGCTAATAAGAACATCAAGCTAGCAACTAAAAACATGCATGAATCTCATGGCACAACCTCAAACATACCTTAATCTTGATGCAAGTATAGCCAAATCTCTTCCTAATCCCTTCCAAACCAAACATGAAGCAAAAATTCCTTCCTTCCTCTTTGGTATTTTCGGTCAAGAGAGAATGAAATGGATGAGCAATATTTTTTCTTTTCTTTTCTTCAATGCACGACAATGGGGGTTCACTCACACACATTTTTTTCTTTCTTTATTACCCATACTTATTTGTTTATTGTTTCTCCTAATGCACCAACAAAACATGTTTCATGACATGTTTAGCCCATACTCCTTGTCATGGCCGCCACCTCCTATAAAAAAGGGATATTTGACATGCAAGGCCATTGTTTTGCATGCATGCTTTAATTAGTCATCACACATTTCCCCATCATACTTTCAAAGTTTTCTACTAGGTCCTTTCTAGTGAAATTCACATTTATAACTCTAAATCAAACATCAAAAATGTCACACACGAATTAACACATATCATAAGCATCAAAATGAGGATTAAATTATTTTTATGCCTCGGTTTTGCGGTCCCGAAACCACATTCCGACTAGGGTCAATTTTGGGCTGTTACACTCCAGGAAAGAAAGATGCCATCTGGGTAATAGTTGACAAATTAACTAAGTCGGCTCATTTTATCCCGGTACGTACGGATTATTCTCTTAACAAGTTGGCTGAACTGTATATTAGAGAAATTGTTAGATTACACGGAATACCATTGTCGATTATTTCAGATAGAGATCCAAGGTTTACCTCGCGGTTTTGGCAAAAGTTGCAAGACGCGTTAGGTACAAAGTTAAATTTCAGTACTGCTTTTCATCCACAAACTGATGGACGATCAGAGAGAGTAATTCAGATTCTTGAAGATATGCTTAGATGTTGTGTATTGGAATTTCAAGGAAGTTGGGAAAGATATTTGCCGCTGGTAGAATTTGCTTACAACAATAGTTATCAGACGAGCTTGAAAATGGCACCTTATGAAGCATTATATGGTCGTAAGTGTCGAACGCCATTGTATTGGACTGAACTCAAGGAAAATCAGATTTATGGAGTTGATCTAATAAAAGAAACTGAAGAAAAAGTGAAAGTAATCCGAGATTGTTTGAAAGTTGCTTCAGATAGACAGAAATATTATGCAGATCTAAAACGAAAGGACATTGAATTTCAAGTTGGTGATAAAGTATTTTTAAAGGTGTCTCCGTGGAAGAAAGTCCTTAGATTTGGACGGAAGGGCAAATTAAGTCCGCGTTTTATTGGGCCGTATGAAGTAATTGAAAAAGTTGGACCGATAGCATATCGGTTAGCATTACCACCTGAATTAGAGAAGATTCATGATGTGTTCCATGTAACTATGTTACGTCGGTATCGTTCGGATCCTTCACATGTAGTTTCACCGATAGAAATTGAACTACAACCAGATATGACCTACGAAGAAGAACCGATTAAGATATTAGCTCGAGAGGTCAAACAACTAAGGAATAAAAATGTTGCACTTGTGAAGGTGTTGTGGCAAAGGCATGGAGTAGAAGAAGCTACATGGGAATCTGAAGAAACTATGAGAAATCAAAACCCACATCTGTTTACAGGTAAGATTTTCGAGGACGAAAATCCTTAAAGGGGGGAGAGGTAATATCCCGAATTAGGGCCTAATCGGAATAGTGGTTTCGTGACCATAAATCCGAGATAGAAATAATTATTTTATAATTATTTTGAGGTTTATGATATGATTGCATGATTGTGTGAAAATTTCGTGATGAAATTCTATGCCTAAAGTGCTTAAATTGAAAGTAAGGACTGAATCGAATAAGTTGCAAAACTTGCATTCTAGAAGTTTTTAGTATGTAATTGTTTTGGAATATTAATGAGGAGGTATTAAATAGCAATTTGACCAATTTTAAGTTCATGGACAAAATTAGGACATGGAAGGAATTTTTGGAAAGTTTAGTAGTAAGGGTATTTTGGTCATTTAGTTATTAAAATGAATTAAAAACAAAATTAAAAGCCAATTTTTGTCCATCTTCTTCATTAGGCCGAAATTTCAAGGGTTCTCCATAGCTAGGGTTTGTTTCAAGCTTCCAAGCTCCATAGTAAGTGATTCCAAGCCCGCTTTTAATGATTTTTATGTTTTGAGATCCCTTAACTCGATAAAGCTTATGTTAGCAATAATTTAACCTAGGGTTTATATTTGGAAAAATACCCATAGGTGAAATTTGTGTATTTTGATGTTTTAAGATAGAATAGGAAGTTTTAAATTATGTTAGACAACTTGTACTACTCGATTTTAAGCAAAAACGAGTAAAAGGGCTTAATCGGTAAAAATACCTAATAGTCACAAGTACATGTTAGAGTGAGAATTTGATGTTGCCATAGAAGAGAAAAGTGATCAGCATGTTGTAAAACATAAGAATAAGGAATAAAGTTTAATCCCGAGCCTAGGGGCAAAATTGTAAATATGCAAAAGTTTAGGGGTAAAATTGTAATTTTGCAAAAATTTGAGTTAAGGATTAATTTGATAATTTGAGTATTAAATAAGCTAAATGTGTTATTTTAGATCAAGAAAGACGTGGAATCGACCTCAATCGAGGAAAAGAAAAGATTGTGGACTAAATTGCAAAATCTTTGTATTTTGGTACCAAGGTAAGTTCATGTGTAAATAATGTAGCATAATTGTTATTTTTAAGTTATTGATATTAATTATGCGTTATGCTGAATTTCATTATGAAATGTATGCTTTGTGGTTAATTTCAAATAATATGTAAATTATGTGAACTACTTGTTAAATATAATTGTTACCGAGTATTGATTTCGGCATTCTACGGAAGACGACAAGGATAAGTGTTCGAGGAAAAAGCCCGTTTGAACCTTAGGAATAGATTAGGATACAAGTGACATGTCACTAGGATGGTTGAGCATCCGAACTCGTTGAGTTGAGTCCGAGTTCACTTATGGATGCGAATGTCTGAACTCGTTGAGTTGAGTCCGAGTTCGTGAGATGTAACTAGGCATCTGAACTCGTTGAGTTGAGTCCGAGTTCACTTATGGATGCGAACGCCCGAGCTCGTTGAGTTGAGTCCGAGTTCGCTTATGGGTGGGTTACATGATTGCTTGATTGAATATGTGGCACTTATATGCAAATTATCCATGTATCCGAATTATATTCCGATGTGTTCAACGGGTAAAGTTCTACTCAATGGAGGAATATTCAAGATGTAAAGAGAAGTATTGGTGGGTGATGTGAAATGGTTATTTTGGATAGGTATGTATTTAACCCTCGGGTTGAGTATTGATACAACCACTATAAGGTAATAAGATGATGAAAAATGATCAGAAATGTGATATGTGTTTTAGTGATGTATGCTAATGTTGATTGGTATAACTGTTTGTTATGTTACTTATTATTTGCATATGAACTTACTAAGCATTTATGCTTACTCCTCCTTCTTACTCATTGTAGTTTTGGACAAGCCACTCGAGAGTCGGGATAGGTCAAGGCTCACCACACTATCCTAAGACTTTTGGTAAATGGCTTGTAAATTTAAGTATGGCATGTATAGCAATATACCTATTTTGTGTAAATGATCTTATGGTATGGTTGTGGAATGGTTGAGGAAATGCTTGATCATGATAAATTATGAAAATGGTTAGTGTAGATTATGTTTGATGTTAAGGAAAACTATTAAGATACTTAGTGCATAAAAACTCATAAAAAGGATGAAATTTTCCATAAACAGAATACCGCAGCAACACTGACGCGAGTTTGAAAATTTACTAAAAATCATATCAATTGAATTTGGTGATGGAATACATATCAAATTGAAGCTTATTATGTGTAGTTTCACATGAAACAAATGAAACAGGTAAACGAATTATATGTTAGAAGATATTTGAATTTTAGTGAAACAGGGTCATAGCAGTTTCTGAATCCCCTATTCCTAATTTAGAAATTCATAATAAATTATAAAGATATAATTAGGTGATATATTTTATATCCCCAGAATCCTTATTGAGTCTAGTTTTAGTAGAAACAAATATCATAGTCATATGAATTTCTTTCAGAGAGAAATGTGGTTCGTAGTAAACAGAGGTCAGACCAGTCGAGTCCTGAAACAGGGGTAACTTTAACTAATAAACTGTACTAATTGGCCCAACCAAAAATTCTAAAAAAAAATTAGTAGATAGGTATATGAGTCTAGATTCAGGTAAAATTTATGGATCTTGATTTCGAGTTTCGTAACTCGAGATATGATTTTTCTTGTGACTGTGATGCAAGTAGCTTAAAAGCTGTGAATGTAGAAACAATAATCCAAAGTTCTAAAAATGTTAAACTAAGCTTAGTAACACCTCATACTCGACTCCGGTGATGGTATCGGGCGTGGGGGCGTTACATTGGGATTCTAGAATTGAAAGAATTTGTGGTGTTAGTCGACAGAGCTTGTAAACCATATCACTCTTCTTAAAAGAATTCATGAGATTCGTATAATCGTTCTAATGCTTCAGTGGGGTATTCTCAAATAGATTGTAGGAAACAATACAGAAGTCCTAAACCCCAAGCCACTTCAGTATCGAGCGTTAGTAGTGTTAGAGTCAAAAAACCCGAGTGTCCACAGTGTGGTAGATGGCACTTTGGAGACTGCTAGATGAGTAATAAATGTTGTTTCAAATGTGGCTCGCAAGATCACTTCATTTGAGATTGTTCTGAGTTACCCGAGACAAATATATATCAGAATGCAAGATCGAGTAACACAGCTACTAGAGGGAGACCACCTAGAAATACAGGAAATGTGACTAGTAGGAAAAGAGTGACAAAGGATTCTGCTGTGAGATCCGAGGCTAGAGCACTAGCTAGAGTTTACATTATTCGTACTTACGAAGATGCATCATCACCAGATGTTATCACTAGTACATTTTCTCTCTATGACACTAATGTAATTACCTTGATTGATCCTGGATCTACTCATTCATATATCTGCATGAACCTAGTGTCTGATAAAAGTTTGCCTGTTGAGTCTACTGAATTTGTGTTTGAAGTATCGAACCCCTTAGGCAAGTATGTCCTAGTTGATAAACTTTGCAAGAATTGTCCTTTGATGACTCAGGGTTACTGTTTTCTGATAAATTTGATGCTTTTCTCGTTTGATGAATTCGATGTGATTTTGAGTATGGATTGGTTGACTCTGCATAATGCTGTTGTGAATTGTAGATGAAAGACTATTGAATTGAAATGTCAAAATAGTGAAATTATTTGAATTGAGTCAGATGAGTCGAGTGTATTGCCTATTGCCTATTCTCAGAAATATGTGAGAAAAGGTTGTGATGCTTACCTTGCGTATCTACTGAATACAAAAGTGTCTGAATCAAAGATTGAATCAGTAATAGTTTGTGAGTATCAGGATGTGTTTCCAAAAGAATTGCCTGTGTTGCCACTGGTCAGAGAAGTTGATTTTGCTATTGAATTAGTACCGGGAACATCACCGATATCGATAGCATCATACAAAATGGACCTGACAGAATTAAAAGAGTTGAAGTCTCAGTTGCAAGAGTTAATAGATAGAGGTTTTGCATGACCTAGTTTTTCGCCCTGGGATGCGCCAGTGTTGTTTGTAAAGAAGAAAGATGGATCGATGAGACCGTGTATTGACTATCGTCAACTCAAGAAGGAAACAATTAAGAATAAGTATCTGTTGCCGATAATTGATGATTTGTTGATTAGTTGAAAGGAGCAACAGTATTTTTGAAGATTGATCTAAGATCTGGCCATATCAGTTGTGAGTTAAAGATTCGAATGTGCCGAAACTACGTTCAGAATAAGGTACGAGCATTATGAATTTCTTGTTATGCCTTTCATATTAACTAATGCTCCTGCAGTTTTTATGGACTTGATAAATCGAATCATTAGACCGTATTTGGACAGATTTGTTGTTGTATTCATTAATGACATTCTGATCTATTCCTGAGATGAATCTGAGCATGCTGAGCATTTGAGAATTGTGTTGCAAACATTGATAGATAAGAAATTGTTTGCTAAATTCAGGAAATACGAGTTTTGTCTTTGAGAGGTTGGATTTTGGGGGCATATTGTTTCAGCGGAAGGTAAGTTGATCCGAGTATGATTTCTGCAGTTGTTGACTAGAAACCACCAAGAAACATATTCGAAGTTAAAATTTTTTTGGGATTGGCTGGTTACTATCGTTGTTTTGTAAAAGGGTTCTTAATATTGGTACACTGATGACTCAATTGCTACAGAAAGATGTGAAGTTTGAATCGTTTGAGAAATGCCAACAAAGTTTTAAACAATTGAAAGCATTGTTAACTGAAGCACCAGTTCTAGTTCAACCTGAGTCGAGTAAAGAGTTTGTGATTTTTAGTGATGCGTCATTGAATGGTTTGGGTTGTGTTTTGATGCAAGAAGACAAAGTGACAGTGTAACACCCCTACCCCTAACCGTTGCCGGAATAGACAAGGAGCATCACCGGATGGACAGAACATTTTAGAACAATATAAAATCACAAATATTATATAACAATGATACTTAGGTATTCATCAACAATTCATCCATTAAGAAGGTCTACGAAACCTAAAACATACATTTAAGAAAGGTCTGGACTAAAACGAACACATTCAAAATTTTCAAAACTTAACCAAATCTTTCAAAACTGTTAAAGTCACACGCCCATGTGTCCGTGTGACTAAGCCGTGTGACACACACGGGCACCAGACACGCCCATATGATCCAACCGTGCCAAAAAGAGGTCCTATACTGACTTTTCACACGGCTAACAGACACTGCCGTGTGCCATGGCCGTGTGGTACTTAGCTAGCTACTGACTCGGCCATATGACACGCCCGTGTGTCTTAACCGTGTGGCACAATGCAGGCTTGGTTTAAGCCAATTTTGCCACCCCTTTTTGGGTTCAATCCTACAAGCAATAATATACATCAATCATACCAAAATTTTCAACCAATTCTATGTTCAAAATGGCCAAATCACATTAGAACATAGCACATTACAAACATACACCAAAACTATACACAAACTTATCATTTGTTAGCCAACTGTCATTTCCTAACATATATACAATTCAAAACTTACGTACTTAGACATTCTAGCCTATAAATGCCATACTTTAAAATTTACACTTTCAAAAGTACAAAAATGAGTTCGATAGTGTGGTGACGACCCTCGATTATCCCCGAGCCTTCAGTAGCTACGATAACTGTAAAACAGACAGAAATCCCATAGAGTAAGCTACAAAGAGCTTAGTAAGCCAAATACAATTGGTCAACTACGAAAGCATATAAGTGCAATTTAACAGTAAAGATTCAGAGCCGTTTCCTAAATAATTCATAAGCTTAACCATGCTCCTTTGTTTGCATATATGTCATGCTTCATTTCCAAATTCCATACATATTTCACAAAAACAGAGTCTTTCATATTTAGAAATTTAGTACGATACAAACGTACTTGTATAGGTTATACATTTCATATACTCATTCTCATATTTCGTACTCTATCATCAGACGATTCAGAAACAATACAGATACTCATACACAAGTACAATGTCGACGTCCCAGACGTGGTCTTATATGTAATTCAATACTGATGCCTCTGTCCCAGACAGGGTCTTACATGAAATCAAATACGATGCCAATGTCCCAGACATGGTCTTATACGTAAATCTCAATCGAGGCCTGTGTCCCAGACACGGTCTTACACGATATCTCAGATAGATGTCAATATTCCTTTAGAAGTATACAGAGCTTTTAGGATACTAACAAATTATCAAGCTTTACTCGAAAGATATTCATCAGGCTCACAAGGCCATCCAATATAAATTACAATTTATATATGTGGAAATTAGTAAATTTAACACATAACTGTAATTTGACTTACCTCGTACGGATTTCGGACGGAACGAGTCGACTATTCAACTTTAGACTTCCCTCGATCTAAGTCTGATTTTCTTTGTTCTTGATCTAATACAATTCAAATTCAACCATTCAATCATTCATTTCACTCAAAATAATCCATGAACACATATTTAGCACACTTTTCATTTTAGCCCTTACATTTTCACACTTTGACAATTTAATCCATTTTCACAAAATCACAAATATGCAAAATTTATGAAGACTATAGCTTGGAAGAATATACATGGCTTCTAGACCAGCCCAAATAACATATTTAATTCACAATTTAGTCCTTCAAAACCTCATTTTCACAAATTAGCTCAAATAGCTCTATTTCATCAAAATTCAAAGACAAAATTTATAAATCATCTACCAAGCCTTTATAATTCATCCAAAAACATCACAAAACTCATGATATCAACAATGGAATTTCATGAAATGTTTAATGAAATGAAATTCAGACATGGGTTTTGAAGAACACAAAGTAACGATCACAAAAGCGTAAAAATCATCAAAAAGAACAAAATAGACTAACCTATTCACTCATGCAATGGCTGAATACCTTGAAGCCTCAATGGCTTCCTTTTTCTCCTAATTTTCGGCAAAGATGAAGCATAATGGAAATATTTTATGCTTGGGTTTTATTATAATATACATTAATAAACCATTTACCTAACCACCCTTTAAAAATAACCATATTAACCATTATGCCAAACCATATATTCCACTATCATATAATTGGATTTATTTCATCATAAGGACCTTACCTTTAATGAGCCAAAATAAATAGGCACTTTTAACAAACATCAGATAACTTTTACTGTTTACGCGATTTAATCCTTTTTCATAATTAAGCACAGAAACAGACAAATTAAGTCACAGAGATTTCACAGACATAAATTCACATATCACAGACACAGAAAATAATATTAAAATATTTTTTAGATTCAGATTTGTGGTCCCGAAACCACTATTCTGACTAGGGTCAAAACCAGACTGTTACAGATAGTTCATGCTTCCAGAAAATTGAAAATGCATAAAAAGAATTATTCTACGCAAGATTTAGAGCTGGCCGCTATTGTTTTTGCTTTAAAAATTTGGCGACACCATTTATTCGGTGAGAAGTGTCATATCTTTACCGACCACAAGAGTTTGAAGTGTATAATGACTCAGAAATATTTGAATTTGTGACAATGAAGATGGTTTGAGTTGTTGAAAGATTATGAATTAGTGATTGATTATCATCCGGGTAAAGCGAATGTAGTCACAAATGCTTTGAGTAGAAAATCTTTGTTTGCTGTTGTAACACCCCAAACTCGTGACCGACGCCGGTGTCGGACACGAGGGGTTAACGGCCAAATCCTCTCAAGATACCAACCAATTTGACATTACCAGTCAGGCTGGAAAACTGCGTCACCGTCGCCTTAAAAATCATATCTCGAGTTTCAAAACTCGGAAACTGGTTTCGTAAATTTTCCCTGAATTTAGACTCATATACCCATCCATGGATTTATTTTTAGAATTTTTGGTTGGGCCAATTGGTACAGTTTATTAGTTAAAGTCACCCATGTTACAGGGATCTACTGCTCTGACCTTCGCGCGTTACAACTTGAATATCTCTCTGTACAGGGCTTTAATACTGGTGCCGTTTGTTTCTAGTGAAACTAGACTCAAAATGGAATCTGTAAATATAAGGCATGACTCCTAATTCCTTCTGGATAATTTATGGTAAATTTTCAAAGTCGCGACAGGGGACCCAGAAACCGTTCTGGCCCTGTCTCACGAGAACTTTAATATTTCTCAGTATACAGCTCATATGGTCGTTCCGTTTCATCCATATAAAAATAGATTCATCAAGGTTCAGTTCCATAATTTACTCACTATTTAATTCTACTTATACTATTTTTAGTGATTTTTCAATCTCATCCCACTGCTGCTGTCTGCAACAGTTACTGCAGTAGACTATGCCAATTTCATGAATTTTCCCTTGGCCTTAATCATCCATCATACATGACACAAATTATGGCCACCTTATCAAAATTTGAGTTTCTAAGACTCGTGGCTATAGGTTCTAGCATCCCACTCGACGACCACATAGGCCATTTTCACATGGCTTAAAGTTTACAACCCACAATTCGACAAAATATAATAGCCTATACATGCCAAATGTTCTTCAACAACAAAAACAATACCACAAGATTTCAGCCGGTGTGATGACTTCAACGACGGTTCCGAGCACGCATAACAATACGAGTCCAAGAGACCTAAAATGGGTGACAAGAAAACACCGAGTGAGTTTACAACTCAGTAAGTCATAAGCATTCCACAACCATCCATTAACAAAATTATTACAACATGAAATAATGAACGAGGCTAAGTACTCCATCCATATCGAACTATATCATAGTTCCTTGGACCTTCGGTTCAATCTCATACCAAGTCATACATCCACATTTCATATTCTATACAATAAGATATTTGGGGCATTTTACACACCAACTCATTTTCACCACAATCATACAATTGCAATCATCACATAGATTTAAAGCTTACCAAGCTCAACCCCGAGCATGAACATATTACCTATTCGTCATGAGCTCAAGGTACTTACCCGATCCGCTGTCCATACTCAACTCGATGGAGACACACCCTCCATATAATTGTTCGATCGGAGATATTTATATATATATATAGAGTACGCACACACGATTGCTTAATACTCGATTTCGCACACTTAGTGCCATGCGATTTAAGCCCGCACACATAGTGCCATGCCCTTGAGCTCGCACACTTAGTGCCATATATTTCCAGCATGCACACTTAGTGCCATATATTTCCAGACGCACACTTAGTGCCAATCTCGTCACCGTACACACGTATTGCCCGCACACTTAGTGCCAAAGCAAACTTTCTACACATTTCACTATTTCTTTTACATTCAACAATTGTCATCACTCCATACACATACAATTTCATTTATATATATATAGCATCCCATTAAACACAATCGCATAGATTTTACAATCATTTAAGCAATATCAAACATATGTGCTTAATGACTTACCTCGGACGTTGTCGCACGTCTTCAACGGCTATTCAATTACTTTTCTTTTCCTTGTCCAACTTGATCCTTTGAGCTCTTGAGCTAAATCAAACAAATTTACTTCCCAATCAAACACACACATACGGCAACCATATATTGTTTTTAACACATTCGGTCACTTGGGCGACCCATTTAACTTTTAAGCATTCATTTCAAATTTTTAGTTAAACAATGCGAATGCTATTAGCTACTAATGCCACACACACATATGCATAAAATTTAATCATACATGACCCATAGCTCATTTGGTCATTCATCTCTCAAACTTACCAAGCTTCATACCACACTTCCTTGGCGAATACATATATAAGCACAATTTAGCATTTTCATTTACTTAATATTTCATACCTATCATGCTAGCCGAATATTGTTTAATCAAGTTCAACATCCTCATATACGGCATTAGCATCCAAACAACCTATATGAACATTTAACTAATTCAAGCTTCACCCATCCACACTTATTCATTTAACATAAAGAAAATATATCAACCTCTTCACTATCAACCATGGCGAATGCTTCATGGGTTTAAGGTAGATTCAAGAAAGAACCTCATAATTATTAAGATGTAAGCAACTACCCTTGTTCATCTAGATTTAGTATGAACAACAACTATCACCATTATTAATCACCATAGCCGAAAACCTCACCCTCATGGCCGAATGTACCAAACATTTCCCTAACTAAACTTTCACAAATTTTTAACCTCATATCGACCTCAACTTGTTCAATACAACATGAAACAATCCCTTCTCCTAACCTCTTGATACACGGCTTGATGTTCAAACCCCCATGAAAGTTTGATTTTCATGACATTACCAAAATGCATTATGACAATTAGCTCAACAAACTCAAGAAGTTAAAGCCAACATCTCAAAGCTTACCTCCAACTAGAAGAAGGGTTGCGAATTTGCTTAATGAAAAACTCTCCCATTTCTTTCCTTTGGTTCACGGCAAGAAGAACAAAGCATAACCAAATTCCCTTTTTTTTCTTTCTTTGGTTAGTCACGCAATGGGGCATCCACACACTTTTTTTTGTCAACATTTTCTTTAATGCTAGCACATTATTTTATTGCTTCATACATCACTAACTAACCAAACATGTTGGGAGCATGTTTCCTTTGCCCATCAACACCCACCTTGGCCGGCTACTATAGTCAAATTTGGGAAATTTGACATGCAAGGACAACATTTCCTAGTATGCATCAATAGGCCACTTCAACATTTGCCTATCTCATTTCTAAGTTTTCTCACACAAATCCTTTCTAGTGAAATTCACCTTTATAACACTAAATCAAATCATCAAAAATGTCACACACAATTTAACACATATCATAGGCATCACAATAAATTTTAAATTATTTTTATGCCTCGGTTTTGTGGTCCCGAAACCACATCCCGTCTAGGGTCAATTTTGGGCTGTCACAGCTGTGCGGGAGAAGAACGCGCAGTTAACTGTGTCTAATGATGGTACGATTTTAGCTGAATTAAAAGCTAAACCATTATTCCTTCAACAAATTTGTGAAGCTCAAAAATGTGATAACGAGTTACAAGCTAAAAGAGTACAATGTGAGTCGATTACTGATTCAGAGTACTAGATAGGATCCGATGATTGTTTATTCTAAGGTAGAATTTGTGTACCAAAGAATTTCGAGCTTATTCAGAAAACTCTACATGAAGCACACAGTGGTTGTTTATTTGTTCATCTAGGGAGTACTAAAATGTACAATGATTTGAAATAGTTGTACTAGTGGTCAGGCATGAAATGAGACATTTCAGAGTTTGTGTCGAGATGCTTAGTTTGTCAATAGGTCAAAGTCGAACATCCAGTGCCTTCGGGATTACTACAGCTAGTGATGATACCAGAGTGGAAATGGGATAGAGTTACAATGGATTTCGTATCAGGATTAACCCTATCTTTGAAAAAGAAATATGCTATTTGGGTTATTGTTGATTGTTTGACGAAATCAACACATTTCATTCCAATACGTACAAACTTTTCGCTTGATAGACTAGCTGTAACACCCCAAACTCATGGCCGTTACCGGAAATCGAACACGAGGTGTTACCGGCTTACTTCATTTATTTCCCTATTTTTTTTGTTCCGAGCAAGCTTGCTCTCTGTATCGTGGTCGCTTTAAAAATCATATTTTGAGTTCAAACTCGAAATCCAATTTCGTAAATTTTCCCCGAAACTAGACTCATATATCTATATGGGGGAAATTTTGTAGAATTTTTTTGTTGGGCCAATTAGTATAGTTTATTTGTTAAAGTCTCCCCTATTTCAAGGTTCGACTACACTGACCTCTCTACCTTACGATTTAAATATCTCCCTGTACAGGGTTTCAATGCCTATGCTGTTTGTCTCTAATGAAACTAGACTCGATAATGAATTTGTACATATCAGGGACAACCTCTAATTATCTCGATAAATTTACGGTGAATTTTCTAAATCAAAACAGGGGATCCAAAAATTGCTCTGACCCTGTTTCACAAGAATTTAATTAACTCCTAACATACAGCTCATATGGTCGTTTCGTTTCTTCCATATGAAAATAGACTCATCAAGCTTCGATTTCATAATTTATTCATTATTTAATTCCATTTCTACTATTTTTAGTGATTTTAAATCTCACATCACTCTTCTGTCAAGATCTGTTACTAAAACAAACTATGCCTATTTCATGATTTTTCCTTGATCTAACTAATAATTCATCATACATGTCACAATTTATGACCATGACTAGCCATGCCAAAGGCTAATCATCACCGAGCATCTCCCCACTACACTATTACCAAATCATGAATTTAACACCGAAAATAATCAGCCATGACATATGGCATAATAATCGAGTAGGCCTCAACCAATACTCAACCAAAACCGAATTACCAAGACTTGTGTCCAAACATCATAGAACCAATTCCAACCGAACATTTATGCCATTTTCGCGTGGCTAAAAGTTTACATACCAAATTTCAACAGAACATAATAGCCTATACATGCCGAAATGTTCTCCTAGACCAACTAAGAAGAAAATACCAAAAGTTGCTAGCGGTGTGATGACTTCGATGACGGTCCCGAATCTGAAAAAAGTCGAGTCCAAGAAACCTAAAATAGGTGACAAGCAAACACCGAATGAGTGTATAACTCAGTAAGTCATAAGCATTACACTACCATCCATTAATAAAATTTTCACAAGAGGAAACAACGAAATGAGGCCAAGTACTCCATCCATACCGAACTATGCCATAGTTTCTTAGACCTTACGATTCAATCTCATTCCAAGTCCTAAATTGACATTTCATACGCTATTCAATAGAATAATTGAGGCATTTCCATACATCATTTTATTTTCATTACAATCATACAACTAAGCGAACTTTCACCTATTCCACGATGAACCTTATGTATGTGACTTCAATTATAATCATCACATAGGTTCAAAACTTACCACGCTCAACTCCAAATATAAACATAGCACCTATTAGCCATGAACTCAAGGTACTTACCCTTTCCGCTGTCCGAAATCAACTCGGTAAGGTCGCACCCTTAATATAAATAATTGATAGAAAATATATATATATATATATATAGTGGGTTCACACACATAGTGCTTAATAATCAACCACGCACACTTAGTGCCATGTACTTTAAACTCGCACACTTAGTGCCATGCATTTCAAGCCCGCACACTTAGTGCCAATCTCACAACCGTGAACACTTATTGCCCGCACACTTAGTGCTGAAAACCAGCCACTCTATACGCTTCACTTCCTTTTGCATTCGACAATTTCATCTCTACATACATATACATTTGTATACATTTCATCTCATTAAACACAATTGCATAGGTATTACGATCATTTAAATCAATATCAACTATATGCTTAATGACTTACCTTGTGTTGGGTAAAATAATTCCAAGTCGGCTACTCGATGACCTTAGATTTCCCCTTGTTGGACGCCTCTCCTTTAGGATCTTGAGCTTAAACAAATAAATTAACTCATTCAACCGCTTTGCTACATATATTGGTATTCACATTTTAATGATTTTATGACATACGGAACGGCATGGTAAAATTTTTATCTTGCTACCTTATGTCCTTAGCTATTCGGCTAATAACCTTATGCAATTACCATACTTTCAATAATCCAATCACACATGCATATGTATACTTGGACATTCGGCAATCATCTTTGCTAGTTTTTCCCATTTTTTTGTCGGTTATATATACATAGTCTTAAGGTAATATCACGAATGGGCTTACATATATATGTATATATATAGCCGAATATGCAAAGCTTAAACTCAACATCACATAAGCTCCTAAGTGATGGCCGAATATGTATATCTATCTATATATATATATATATATATCAACTATACTATTACTTTTAATTCATCTAATCACAAAATTTCATCTCATGAACACTTGACCCATTTCTCACAAAAATGAAACAACAACTAAAATGAACATCCCATTTTTACCCCATATGGCCGATTGCTTCATTTGTTACCCAACTAACAATTCAACAATTTCAACCTCATTACAACCTCTACCTATCCAATATAACATGAACACAATCCTCCACCCCTAAATTAGATTCGGCAATCACTTAACCCATTTTAACCTCAACTTTCAAGTTAAAAGCAATTAACCACTCACCATATCCTACATTACTATCCATTTTAATGACATTAACACATCTACTAAGAGTTTCAAGCTTCTTGGCCGAATTTCAACCTCAAAATCCTAAGTCTAATCTATAGGATGAGTAGAATTTGAACTAACCATCTCAAACATGCATAGATTTTCAAGAATCATTCAATACATACCTCATTCTAGCCATCTTCCAAGCCAAAATCAAATAACCAAATCTCCCTTCCTTCTCCTCACTCACGGTAATAGCCAAAGAAAAAAAAGATGAACACTCCCTCTTCCCTCCTTATTTTATTCATCTTTTCCTTTTTAATTCCTTTCTTTAATTTATTTTAATTTACTTACCAATATTAAATAATAAACAACATAAACTTGGAGGAATGGAACCATGCTTGGTGGCCACTTAACATGAATTGGGCACTTTGACATGCAAACCCAAACTTTCCTATTTTAATACTATTTGGTCCTTACTTATTTACCTATCATAATTTTCTAAGTCTCTCAACTAGATCCTTTCAAGCAAAATTCACATTCCTAAGATAAAATTAAAACATCAAATTTTTATACAAGTACTATCACACATATAAGATATGCAATTAAAATTTTAACTAAATTTTATGACTCGGTTTTGTGGTCCTGAAACCACATTCCGACTAGGGTCAAATTAGGGTTGTCACAACTCTCCCCCACATAAGGAATTTTCGTCCCTGAAAATCTTACCAGTGAAAAATTTAGGATATCGATCCTTCATAGAGTCCTCAAGTTCCCAAGTGGCTTCTTCGATTCCGTGTTTATGCCACAACACCTTCACTAATGGGATTTTTTTATTTCGCAACTCTTTTACTTCACGCATCAAAATGCGAACCGGCTCTTCTTCATAACTCAAGTTAGGCTGAATCTCGATCTTAGATGGAGTGATTACGTGCGACGAGTCGGACCTATATCGTCGAAGCATCGAGACATGGAAAACGTTGTGAATCTTTTCAAGCTCAGGGGGTAAAATTAACCGGTATGCGACTGGCCCAACTCGTTCGGATACTTCATATGGACCGATGAACCTCGGACTCAATTTGCCCTTACGGCCAAATCTAAGCACCTTTTCCAGGGTGAAACTTTGAGAAATACCTTGTCCCCAACCTGATATTCAATGTCTTTTCTCTTTAAATCCGCATACGACTTTTGACGATCCGAAGCGGCTTTCAAACTTTCACGAATTACTCGAACTTTCGCTCAAAGATCCTTAATCAAATCAACCCCGAAGATTTTACTTTCACTAAGTTCAGTCCAAAATAATGGGGTACGGCATTTACGACCGTATAAAGCCTCGTAAGGTGCCATCTTAATTCAATCAAAGGAAAATATCTTTCCCATGAACCACAAAACTCTAAGACGCAACATCTCAACATATCCTCGAGTATCTGAATTATTCGTTCAGATTGGCCATCAGTCTGGGGATGAAATGCGGTGCTAAAATGCATCTTAGTACCCAACGCTTCTTGTAACTTCTTCCAAAATCGCGATGTAAATCTTGGGTCTCTATCCGACACGATAGAAATAGGTACCCTATGCAATCGAACAATTTAGGGGATGTATAATTTTGCCAATTTATCGAGTGAAAAATCCGTGCAGACAGGATAAAATGAGCGAGACTTGGTCAATCTATCAACAATAACCTGCATCGAGTCTTTCTTACTCGAGTCAAAGGTAACCCGATACAAAGTCCATTGTCACTCGATCCCATTTCCATTCGGGTATCATGATTGGTCAAGTAATCCCGATGGCACTTGATGTTCCGCTTTTACTTGTTGACATATCAAACACCTTGAAACAAATTGAAATGTCTCATTTCATACCCGCCACCAAAATTGACGTTTGGATCGTTGTACATTTTAGTACTACCGGGTGGATGACATTCGACTCTGTGAGCCTCATTCAAAATTATCGAAATAAGTTCAATTTCTTGGAACACATAATTGACTCTTGAACGTCAAGCAATCATTGTTGTCAATCCGAAACTCCGATTCCTCATTCGAGGCACATTCAGCTCGTTTAGCGACCAATTCAGCGTCGACTTTTTGGGATTCAAGTATTTGATGAATCAATAATGGTTTGGCCTTTAATTCAACTACTAGCACCTCATCGGGCGAAACGGATAGGTGAGCATCCATCGCTCTTAAAGTAAACAGTGCTCTACGACTCAAAGCATCGGCCACCACGTTAGCCTTCCCCGGGTGATAATCAATGACAAGTTCATAGTCTTTCAACAACTCAAGCCAACGTCTTTGTCGCAGATTTAAATCTCTTTGAGTCATCAAATATTTAAGACTCTTGTGGTCCGAATAAATATGACACCTCTCTCCAAACAAGTAATGTCGCCATATTTTCAAGGCGAACACTATGGCTGCTAATTCATGGTCATGGGTCGAATAGTTTCTCTCATGCGGCTTTAATTGTCTCGACGCGTAAGCCACAACTCGACCTTCTTGCATCAACACACAACCTAGCCCAAGCAAGGATGCATCACTGTAAATAACAAACTCCTTGCCGGACTCCGGTTGTACTAGCACTAGGGCCTCGGTTCAACAGGTTTTTAGTCGATCGAAACTTTCCTGACAGTGTTCTGACCATTCGAACTCAATATCTTTTTGAAGTAGTTTTGTCAACGGT
Source organism: Gossypium arboreum (assembly GCF_025698485.1). Taxonomy (NCBI): domain Eukaryota; kingdom Viridiplantae; phylum Streptophyta; class Magnoliopsida; order Malvales; family Malvaceae; genus Gossypium; species Gossypium arboreum. Next base: position 34,115,818 of record NC_069078.1, read on the forward strand.
GCAGCTATCATCGAAAAGCCCTTTACAAAACGTCGGTAGTATCCGGCAAGTCCCAAAAAGCTCCTAACTTCAGTAATATCCCTTGGAGGTTTCCAATCGAGTATGGCAAAAATTTTGTTCGGATCCACCCTGACACCCGATGCGGACACCACGTGCCCCAAAAAGCTAACCTCTCTCAACCAAAATTCATATTTACTGAATTTTGCGTATAACTGCTTGTCTCGTAAAATTTGTAATACTAATCTCAAATGCTCGGCATGTTCAGCTTCACCTTGTAAATAAACTAAAATATCATCAATAAACACAACCACAATCCGATCCAAGTATGGTCTGAATACTCGATTCATTAAATCCATAAATACCGCAGGGTCATTAGTGAGCCCAAACGGCATCACTAAGAATTTGTAGTTACCGTACCTCGTTCTAAAAGTAGTTTTGGGTATGTCCGAGTCTCGGACCCTCAACTGATAATAACCAGATCTCAAATCTATCTTTGAAAACACTGAGGCTCTCTTCAATTGATCAAACAAATCATCAATATGTGGCAACGGATATTTATTCTTTATTGTCACTTTATTCAACTGAAGATAGTCGATGCACAATCTCATGGTTCCATCCTTCTTTTTCACAAACAGTACTGGTGCGCCCCATGGTGAAAAACTCGGTCGAGCGAAACCTCTATCCGTCAATTCTTGTAATTGAACTTTCAATTCCTTTAATTCCGTTAATGCCATACGATACGGGGCTATTGAGATTGGCGTGGTACCAGGTACAATTTTGATGCCGAATTCCACCTCTCGAACCGGTGGCAACCCCGGTAACTCTTCGGAAAAACATCCCGAATACTCACGGACCACTAATCTCGATTCAAGTTTCCTTTCGTCTCTTTGCTATCAAATACATACGCAAGGTATGTTTCACACCCCTTTTTCACATATCTCTGAGCGGTCATTGAAGATATTATCGCTGGCACCCCCTTTAAATCAGTAGACTCAACTTGGACTACTTCATTATTTGTACTCCTCAATTCAATGGTTTTCCTTTTACAGTTCACCACTGCATCATGTACGGTCAACCAATCCATACCCAGAATAACATCAAATTCGTCAAACGGTAAAAGCATCAAATCAGCCGGAAAACAGGATTCTTGGATTAATAGAGGGCATCTCTTACACACTTTATCAACGAGTACGTATTGACCCAAAGGGTTTGACACTCGAATTACGAACTCAGTAGACTCGACAGATAGAGTCTTACTAGATGCTAAGGTTTCACATACGTATGAATGAGTAGAGCCAGGGTCAATCAATGCAATCACACTAGTATCAAAGAGAGTGAAAGTACCAGTGATAACATCAGGGGAGGATGCCTCCTCTCGTCTTGCGAATGGCATTTGCTCTAGCAGAGTACGGTCTCGGTTGAACAGCCGTGTCGAGGCCCTCTCGACTACCACCCTACCTCTTGAAATTCTCGGTGGTCTACCTCTAGCTTTCATTCCACTAGGTCTTGCACCTTGCATCCTATTCTTCTCATCAAGCTCCGTGCAATCTCTAATGAAGTGGTCCTTGAACCGCATCTCATAATGAGCCTTGTTAGTAGACTTACCCCAACATTCACCTATGTGTCGTCTTCCACATTGGGGTCATTCAGGTTTCTCTTGGCGATTATTGCCCACACTAGCTACCGAAGTAGCTCGGGAGTCCGTCGATGGTCGTGCTCTAATGGAAATTCCCGCAGTCGTCCTTGATTTATTAGTGTCCTCCCTGAACTTCTTTACAGCCGAGCATGGAGCTTTACCCATCGATCTTTTACGATAGTCTCTAGCTTAAAATTCAGCCTTCTTCTTCTCCTTTCCAAGTTCTTCCGCCTTGCAGGCTCGTTCAAATAGTGTTACGAATTCTTTTATCTCCAAAATACCCACTAGTAGCTTTAAATCTTCATTCAATCCTTCTTCAAATCTCTTGCACATAGCAACCTCATCAGCCACACAATCCCGGGCATACCGACTAAGTCTTACAAACTCATGTTCGTATTCAGATACTGTCATACGGCCATGCTTGAGTTCCAAGAATTCTTTACGCTTTTGATCGATGAACCGTTGACTAATATATTTCTTTCGAAATTCCGCTTGGAAGAAATCCCAAGTAACTCGTTCGTTTGGGACTATGGAAATCAAAGTCCTCCACCAATAGTAGGCTGAGTCTCGCAACAAGGATATAGCACACTTTAGACATTCATCGGGTGTGCATGACAGTTCATCGAACACCCGAATGGTGTTATCAAGCCAGAACTCGGCCCTTTCGGCATCATCAGTAACTATGGCCTTGAACTCCTCCGCTCCGTGCTTCCTAATCAAGTCTACAGGTGGTTTATTCAGCCTCACAGGATCATTAATTGATGGCATTACGGGCTCTTGGGGTGGATTATTCAAATTCGAGAATGGCTGGACAGTCGGAATGGTTCGGGCATATTGCGTGACCCACTCATTCATCATGGTGAAGAAGGCTTGTTTTGCCCCCTCATCCTGATTATTTGCAGATGACTGAGGTTCAACAGGCGGTGTCCCTTGCGCAGGAGCAGCCGCTACACTTTCAACGTCATCCGCTAAGGGTCTCTCTACCCCAGGTTCCATTTGCTAATCAAAACAAAAATTTTAACCGTCAGAAGTCATCACATTATTAAGCACTAACATTAAGGCATGTATAGTTAGACTCATACGCGCTATGGTAGACCTAGAACCGACTAAACCATAGCTCTGATACCAATAAAAATGTAACACCCCGAACTCATGGCCGTTACCGGAAATCGAACACAAGGTGTTACCGGCTTACTTCATTTATTTCCCTATTTTTTTTTGTTCCGGCAAGTCACTCTTTGTATCGTGGTCGCTTTAAAAATCATATTTTGAGTTTTGAAACTCGAAATCCAATTCCGTAAATTTTTCCCAAAACTAGACTCATATATCTATATGGGGGAAATTTTTTAGAAATTTTTTGTTGGGCCAATTAGTACAGTTTATTTGTTAAATTCTCCCCTGTTTCAAGGTTCGACTACACTGACCTCTGTACTTTATGATTTAAATATCTCCCTGTACAGGGCTTCAATGCCTATGCTGTTTGTCTCTAATGAAACTAGACTCGATAATGAATTTGTACATATAAGGCACGACCTCTAATTATCTTGATAAAATTTACGGTGAATTTTCTAAATCAAAATAGGGGATCCAGAAATCACTCTAGCCCTGTTTCACAAGAATTTAATTCACTCCTAATATACAGCTCATATGGTCGTTTCGTTTCTTCCATATGAAAATAGACTTAACAAGCTTCGATTTCATAATTTATTCATTATTTAATTCCATTTCTACTATTTTTAGTGATTTTTAAATCTCACATCACTGCTGCTGTCAGCATCTGTTACTAAAACAAACTATGCCTATTTCATGATTTTTCCTTGATCTAACTAATAATTCATCATACATGTCACAATTTATGACCATGACTAGCCATGCCAAAGGCTAATCATCACCGAGCATCTCCCCACTACACTATTACCAAATCATGAATTTGGTAATAATTCATAAGCTTAACCATGCTCCTTTGTTTGCATATATGTCATGCTTTATTTCCAAATTCCATACATATTTCACAAAAACAGAGTCTTTCATATTTAGAAATTTAGTACGATACAAACGTACTTGTATAGGTTATACATTTCATATACTCATTCTCATATTTCGTACTCTATCATCGACGATTGAAACAATACGATACTCATACACAAGTACAATGTCGACGTCCCAGGGCGTGGTCTTATATGTAATTCAATCATCGATGCCTCTGTCCCGCATGTGGTCTTACGTGAAATCAAATACGATGCCAATGTCCCAGACATGGTCTTATACGTAAATCTCAATCGAGGCCTGTGTCCCAGACACGGTCTTACACGATATCTCAGATAGATGTCAATATTCCTTTAGAAGTATACAGAGCTTTTAGGATACTAACAAATTATCAAGCTTTACTCGAAAGATATTCATCAGGCTCACAAGGCCATCCAATATAAATTACAATTTATATATGTGGAAATTAGTAAATTTAACACATAACTGTAATTTGACTTACCTCGTACGGATTTCGGACGGAACGAGTCGACTATTCAACTTTAGACTTCCCTCGATCTAAGTCTGATTTTCTTTGTTCTTGATCTAATACAATTCAAATTCAACCATTCAATCATTCATTTCACTCAAAATAATCCATGAACACATATTTAGCACACTTTTCATTTTAGCCCTTACATTTTCACACTTTGACAATTTAATCCATTTTTCACAAAATCACAAATATGCAAAATTTGCGAAGACTATAGCTTGGAAGAATATACATGGCTTCTAGACCAGCCCAAATAACATATTTAATTCACAATTTAGTCCTTCAAAACCTCATTTTCACAAATTAGCTCAAATAGCTCTATTTCATCAAAATTCAAAGACAAAATTTATAAATCATCTACCAAGCCTTTATAATTCATCCAAAAACATCACAAAACTCATGATATCAACAATGGAATTTCATGAAATGTTTAACAGAAACAGAAATTTAGACATGGGTTTTGAAGAACACAAAGTAACGATCACAAAAACGTAAAAATCATCAAAAACAGAACAAAATAGACTAACCTATTCACTCATGCAATGGCTGAATACCTTGAAGCCTCAATGGCTTCCTTTTTCTCCTAATTTTCGGCAAAGATGAAGCATAATGGAAATATTTTATGCTTGGGTTTTATTATAATATACATTAATAAACCATTTACCTAACCACCCTTTAAAAATAACCATATTAACCATTATGCCAAACCATATATTCCACTATCATATAATTGGATTTATTTCATCATAAGGACCTTACCTTTAATGAGCCAAAATAAATAGGCACTTTTAACAAACATCAGATAACTTTTACTGTTTACGCGATTTAATCCTTTTTCATAATTAAGCACAGAAACAGACAAATTAAGTCACAGAGATTTCACAGACATAAATTCACATATCACAGACACAGAAAATAATATTAAAATATTTTTTAGATTCAGATTTGTGGTCCCGAAACCACTATTCTGACTAGGGTCAAAACCAGACTGTTACAGATAGTTCATGCTTCCAGAAAATTGAAAATGCATAAAAAGAATTATTCTACGCAAGATTTAGAGTGGCCGCTATTGTTTTTGCTTTAAAAATTTGGCGACACCATTTATTCGGTGAGAAGTGTCATATCTTTACCGACCACAAGAGTTTGAAGTGTATAATGACTCAGAAATATTTGAATTTGTGACAATGAAGATGGTTTGAGTTGTTGAAAGATTATGAATTAGTGATTGATTATCATCCGGGTAAAGCGAATGTAGTCACAAATGCTTTGAGTAGAAAATCTTTGTTTGCTGTGCGGGAGAAGAACGCGCAGTTAACTGTGTCTAATGATGGTACGATTTTAGCTGAATTAAAAGCTAAACCATTATTCCTTCAACAAATTTGTGAAGCTCAAAAATGTGATAACGAGTTACAAGCTAAAAGAGTACAATGTGAGTCGATTACTGATTCAGAGTACTAGATAGGATCCGATGATTGTTTATTCTAAGGTAGAATTTGTGTACCAAAGAATTTCGAGCTTATTCAGAAAACTCTACATGAAGCACACAGTGGTTGTTTATTTGTTCATCTAGGGAGTACTAAAATGTACAATGATTTGAAATAGTTGTACTAGTGGTCAGGCATGAAATGAGACATTTCAGAGTTTGTGTCGAGATGCTTAGTTTGTCAATAGGTCAAAGTCGAACATCCAGTGCCTTCGGGATTACTACAGCTAGTGATGATACCAGAGTGGAAATGGGATAGAGTTACAATGGATTTCGTATCAGGATTAACCCTATCTTTGAAAAAGAAATATGCTATTTGGGTTATTGTTGATTGTTTGACGAAATCAACACATTTCATTCCAATACGTACAAACTTTTCGCTTGATAGACTAGCTGTAACACCCCAAACTCATGGCCGTTACAGGAAATCGAACACGAGGTGTTACCGGCTTACTTCATTTATTTCCCCCTATTTTTTTTTGTTCCAGGCAAGCTTGCTACTGTATCGTGGTCGCTTTAAAAATCATATTTTGAGTTCTGAAACTCGAAATCCAATTTCGTAAATTTTCCCCGAAACTAGACTCATATATCTATATGGGGGAAATTTTTTAGAATTTTTTTGTTGGGCCAATTAGTACAGTTTATTTGTTAAATTCTCCCCTGTTTCAAGGTTCGACTACACTGACCTCTGTACTTTATGATTTAAATATCTCCCTGTACAGGGCTTCAATGCCTATGCTGTTTGTCTCTAATGAAACTAGACTCGATAATGAATTTGTACATATAAGGCACGACCTCTAATTATCTTGATAAAGTTTACGGTGAATTTTCTAAATCAAAATAGGGGATCCAGAAATCACTCTAGCCCTGTTTCACAAGAATTTAATTCACTCCTAATATACAGCTCATATGGTCGTTTCGTTTCTTCCATATGAAAATAGACTCAACAAGCTTCGATTTCATAATTTATTCATTATTTAATTCCATTTCTACTATTTTTAGTGATTTTTAAATCTCACATCACTGCTGCTGTCAGCATCTGTTACTAAAACAAACTATGCCTATTTCATGATTTTTCCTTGATCTAACTAATAATTCATCATACATGTCACAATTTATGACCATGACTAGCCATGCCAAAGGCTAATCATCACCGAGCATCTCCCCACTACACTATTACCAAATCATGAATTTAACACCGAAAATAATCAGCCATGACATATGGCATAATAATCGAGTAGGCCTCAACCAATACTCAACCAAAACCGAATTACCAAGACTTGTGTCCAAACATCATAGAACCAATTCCAACCGAACATTTATGCCATTTTCGCGTGGCTAAAAGTTTACATACCAAATTTCAACAAATCATAATAGCCTATACATGCCGAAATGTTCTCCTAGACCAACTAAGAAGAAAATACCAAAAGTTGCTAGCCGGTGTGATGACTACGATGATGGTCCCGAATACGAAAAAAGTCGAGTCCAAGAAACCTAAAATAGGTGACAAGCAAACACCGAATGAATATATAACTCAGTAAGTCATAAGCATTACACTACCATCCATTAATAAAATTTTCACAAGAGGAAACAACGAAATGAGGCTAAGTACTCCATCCATACCGAACTATGCCATAGTTTCTTAGACCTTACGATTCAATCTCATTCCAAGTCCTAAATTGACATTTCATACGCTATTCAATAGAATAATTGAGGCATTTCCATACATCATTTTATTTTCGTTACAATCATACAACTAAGTGAACTTTCACCTATTCCACGATGAACCTTATGTACGTGACTTCAATTATAATCATCACATAGGTTCAAAACTTACCACGCTCAACTCCAAATATAAACATAGCACCTATTAGCCATGAACTCAAGGTACTTACCCTTTCCATCGTCCAAATCGACTCAAGAAGGTCGCACCCTTAATATAAATAATTGATAGAAAATATATATATATATAGTGGGTTCGCACACATAGTGCTTAATAATCAACCACGCACACTTAGTGCCATGTACTTTAAACTCGCACACTTAGTGCCATGCATTTCAAGCCCGCACACTTAGTGCCAATCTCACAACTGTGAACACTTATTGCCCGCACACTTAGTGCCGAAAACCAGCCACTCTATACGCTTCACTTCCTTTTTACATTCGACAATTTCATCTCTACATACATATACATTTGTATACATTTCATCTCATTAAACACAATTGCATAGGTATTACGATCATTTAAATCAATACCAACTATATACTTAATGACTTACCTTGTGTTGGGTAAAATAATTCCAAGTCGGCTACTCGATGACCTTCGATTTCCCCTTGTTGGACGCCTCTCCTTTAGGATCTTGAGCTTAAACAAATAAATTAACTCATTCAACCGCTTTGCTACAAATATTGGTATTCACATTTTAATGATTTTATGACATACGGAACGGCATGGTAAAATTTTTATCTTGCTACCTTATGTTCTTAGCTATTCGGCTAATAACCTTATGCAATTACCATACTTTCAATAATCCAATCACACATGCATATGTATACTTGGACATTCGGCAATCATCTTTGCTAGTTTTTCCCATTTTTTTGTCGGTTATATATACATAGTCCTAAGGTAATATCACGAATGGGCTTACATATATATGTATATATATAGCCAATATGCAAAGCTTAAACTCAACATCACATAAGCTCCTAAGTGATGGCGAAAATGTATATCTATCTATATATATATATATATATATCAACTATACTATTACTTTTAATTCATCTAATCACAAAATTTCATCTCATGAACACTTGACCCATTTCTCACAAAATGAAACAACAACTAAAATGAACATCCCATTTTTACCCCATATGGCCGATTGCTTCATTTGTTACCCAACTAACAATTCAACAATTTCAACCTCATTACAACCTCTACCTATCCAATATAACATGAACACAATCCTCCACCCCTAAATTAGATTCGCAATCACTTAACCCATTTTAACCTCAACTTTCAAGTTAAAAGCAATTAACCACTCACCATATCCTACATTACTATCCATTTTAATGACATTAACACATCTACTAAGAGTTTCAAGCTTCTTGGCGAATTTCAACCTCAAAATCCTAAGTCTAATCTATAGGATGAGTAGAATTTGAACTAACCATCTCAAACATGCATAGATTTTCAAGAATCATTCAATACATACCTCATTCTAGCCATCTTCCAAGCTAAAATCAAATAACCAAATCTCCTTCCTTCTCCTCACTCACGGCAATAGCCAAAGAAAAAAAGATGAACACTCCTCTTCCCTCCTTATTTTATTCATCTTTTCCTTTTAATTCCTTTCTTTAATTTATTTTAATTTACTTACCAATATTAAATAATAAACAACATAAACTTGGAGGAATGGAACCATGCTTGGCCGGCCACTTAACATGAATTGGGCACTTTGACATGCAAACCCAAACTTTCCTATTTTAATACTATTTGGTCCTTACTTATTTACCTATCATAATTTTCTAAGTCTCTCAACTAGATCCTTTCAAGCAAAATTCACATTCCTAAGATAAAATTAAAACATCAAATTTTTATACAAGTACTATCACACATATAAGATATGCAATTAAAATTTTAACTAAATTTTATGACTCGGTTTTGTGGTCCCGAAACCATATTCCGACTAGGGTCAAATTAGGGCTGTCACACTAGCTGAGTTGTACATCTCTGAGATCGTTAGATTCAATGGGTACCAGCTTCTATTATTTCGGATAGAGATCCGAGGTTCATATCATGATTTTGGAAGAAATTACAAGAAACTTTGAGTACGCGATTGCACTTTAGCACTGTTTTTCATCTGCAAACTGACGGTCAGTCTGAGAGAGTAATTCAGATTCTCAAAGATATGCTTCGTTGTTATGTTTTAGAGTTTGATGGCAATTGGGAGAAATATTTACCATTAGTTGAATTCGCGTATAACAACAGTTTTCAATCGAGTATAAAGATGGCACCGTATGAAGCATTATATGGTCGTAAATGCCGAACTCCTCTATACTGGACTGAGCTTAGTGAGAAAAATATTCATGGGGTTGATTTGGTTAGAGAGACCAAAGATAAAGTGAAATTAATTCCCGACTGTTTGAAAGCAGCTTCAGATTGATAGAAATAGTATGCGAATTTGAAACGCAAAGACATTGAATTTCAAATTGGCGAAAAAGTATTTTTGAAAGTATCTCCGTGGAAGAAGATTCTTTGTTTTGGTCGCAAAGGAAATTTGAGTCTGCGATTTATTGGGCCGTATGAGATTATCGAAAGAATAGGGCCAGTGGCATATCGACTAGATTTACAATCAGAGTTAAAAAGGATCCACAATGTGTTTCAGTTTTGATGTTACGCCGATATAGATAAGATCCATCGCACATAATTTCTCCAACAGAGATTGAAATTCAACTGGATATGACGTATAACGAAGAATCGATCAGAATTCTAACTCGAGAGATTAAAAATTTGATAAATAAAAACATATCTTTTGTGAAGGTTTTGTGGCAACGTCATGGGGTTGAAGAAGTTATGTTGGAACCCAAAGAATCTATGGGAAAATAGTACCCTAACTTATTTTTTGGTAAGCTTTTCGGGGATGAAAATTCCTTGGGGAGAGAGTTGTAACAGCCCATTTTTAGTCAAATCAGGAAAGTAGTTCAGGACCACAAATCTGAGGTCAAAATAATTATTTTAATATTATCTTAATGTATAAAACATGATAGTATGATTGTGTAAAAATTTTGTTAAGAAATTTTACTGTTTGAATGCTCAATTTGATAAAAAGGACTAAATCGCGTAAAGTGTAAAAGTAGAGTTCTAGTAGCTAAAGGTGTCTAATAGCTATACAAATTTAAAATGGAAGTCCTTATGTGGTAAATAGCCCAATAATATGATAGTGGATGATAATGGCTTGGTAATTTTGAAATTTGTGATATTTTTAAAAGTTAATTTTGGTATTTAGTAAATAAAGGTTAATTAAATAAAACAAACAAAAATTTTGTTTCATTCATCTTCTTCGTTACTGAAATTAGAGGGGAGATAAAGCCATAGCTAGGGTTTTCATTCGGTGAAGCTTCCATTATCTATTTAGGTATGGTTTTTGTCCCGAATTTAATGATTTCTATGTTTTTGAGATCGTTGCAACTCAATCTAGCTAGCTCAAGGACTAATTTGCAAAATCATTAAAGGTTTAGGATTTTTCCATTGATGAGTGTACATGTATTTTGATGTTTGATGATAGAAAATGTATGCTTGTTGTTAGATAAACAACATTTGTAAAGTGATTTTTAGTAAAATTGTCAATTAGGGATTGAATTGAGAAATGTGAAAATTTTTTGGTAGAAATATGAAATAAATGGAAAATATGCGATGCTATGGTAATAAGTGAAATTCAGCTAGCATGGGTAGGGACTTAATTACATGAATTTGTATTTTTATGAGATAAGGACTAAATTATAAAAATATTGAAATATTAGGGGTAAAAGTGTAAAGTTGCCATAATGGGATTTTTGGGCTAAATTGAATAGAATGATAATTGAATAAGTTAAATTCAATGTTATACAACTCAAGAAAAACGAAGTTCAGATTTAGATTTGGGGAAAAATAAAGTGTTGGACTAATCGATCCATTTCGTCGTTTTTGCATTCGAGGTAAGTTCGTATGTTAATAAGTATTAATATAATTGTGTTTTAAATACTTTATTATTGAATTATTTGTGAATACGACCTTGAGGATATGTTCGACTTCGATTTGGCAAATGTGAAATCCCGGTTGAACCTTAGGAATAGATTAATATACTAATGACATGACATTAGGGCTTATATGTTTGGGTGTTGGTCCGTATGTCCTACCTGTGGCTGAGTTAACCAGCATGTGTTGCAGATTCTTATCAGCTTGTGTGAGTAGCATCATGTATCTATGTCATGATGATTGATGCAAATTGCGATAAGTTTTAAATTTATAATTGACCGTACTTGAAAACTAACTATTATCACGATGAAGGCTAGCGCACCTATCGAGCAGTGGTATAGTTTATAGCAAGACCGAGATGTCGATCCCACAGGAACTAAAAGTACCAGTATTAACTTCCTTTTTATTATCTATCCTAAAATTAAGGGTATTTGTTTGAACTAAACTAATTAACTAAACTAAGAATGCACAGAAAGTAAATTAGGGAAATACTTTTAGGAAAAACTGATTGATTTGGACAATACCCAAGGGAAAATCCACCTAGACTTCACTTGCTATTTGACTTTGAATCAGACGATTTATTCACTTGACTTGATCCATAAAAATCCCTAAGTTATATTATTATCTCTCTCGAGACTAGCAATGTCTAACCCTAGGTTGATTAATTGAAATCTCTTTCTAATTAAAACCCCTAGTGTTGCATTAACTTGATCTATAGATTCCCTTATTAGGTTTTACCCTAATCCGGTAAAATTATGTCACCCTATGTCTAGGGGTGCAATCAACTCCGCTTAATTATGGTAGATCTACTCTTAGACAGGGACTTTTGCTCCTCTGAATAATCATATCAATACTTGAATAAATATCCTAGAATATTAAAGCAAGAATTAATATCTCATAATTAAGAACAAGTCAAATATTTATCATATAATTTAGAAAATAATAACAAGATCTGTCTTAGGTTTCATTCCCCTTAGGTATTTAGGGGATTTAGTTCATAAGTGTAAACGAAAATATCTCAGAAGAATAATGATAACAAAACATAAAGAAACCCAAAAATCCCAAAGGAAATTGAAGGGAGATCTTCAGTCTTAAAGGAGAATCCGGCTTCTGAGATGGATCAATCAGCTTCCTTCGAGTAATTCCTTGCCTCCTACTCCATGTGTCTTATTTAGGTACCTCCTAGAGTGTTTATATAGGCTTTAGAATGCTTCAAAACCCTCAAGAGTGGCCTTTTCTGAATAGGACAAGACTTGGGCTTGACAGGGACACGCCCGTGTCAGGTGGCTTAGGCCGTGTTACAATCTGTTAAATAGTCACAGGCGTGTGAACTACCCGTGTGAGGAAGTCCTAGCCGTATTGATTTCCTACGTTGACCCATTTTCTCTATTTTTGGCTCGTTTCTTGCTCTTTTTACTCTCCTATGCTCACCTAAGTATAAAACATGAAATTAAAGGATTAGGAGCATCAAATTCCACAAATATGATGATAATTCATCCAAAAATATGCTAAGCATGGGATAAAAATATGTATAAATTATGACTTATCAAATACGCCCACACTTAAGTGTTTGCTTGTCCTCAAGCAAAATCCTCAACTCACAATCAGAATAAATTATTCTCAACTTATAATTCTCATCAATAGTATCTCAAAAGAATCCATAAGTAATCATACATTGAAAATTCAACTCGAAGAACATCAAAGTTTCAAACATTCCAAGTTGAGCATTTTATCACAAAAACATAGGTGTCTCCCCTTATCTAAGTAATCACCTTTGATTCAAAATATCACAGAGTTTCACATCCTCACTAAAGATTCACTCAAATCACTCAAGGTGTTGAAGGACAAGAAATTTAGCACTCAACAGTCAATATGAAAAGTTTTTACCATAGGCTTGCGTGAAAATCAAATCTCCACCACTATATATTGAGATAATTCATTAATCAAAAGGTCTTTAGACGGTTGTAACGTGGCTTTGGTTAGGGGCTATGGTCACAAGCTGAAAGAAGAAGTTAGAATCGAGATTGAATTGAAAATTTACCTAACTAGAAAAATACTAAAACTTGATAAATTACTTTTCTAATTTAGAAGATCCTAGAATTGAGCTTTTCTTCATGGGATATAGAATTAAATACTTAAGCTCAAAAACAAAAAGTTACTACTAATATGTATGTATGTTTTTTTTTAAGAACAAATCAAGTTAACATAGAATTTTTCTAACTATCAAAAATAAAACATAGCTAAGCAATTTATTCAAATCAAATCTCGACAAAAATAGGGATCAAATGAGGGGATTTCAACAATAATGGGTTATGGGTTAATATTGAGGGTAAATCAATGAATAGTTTGTTAGGCTCAAGGGGGTTCACTAAGGGTTAATTATGAGGGTAGACTTTTATGAAGTAAGTGGGTTAAACCTAAGTGCCTTTATCATCTCGACATATCAAATCAAATGGTGTAGTCTTGACATGCATAATCGAAGCAAGTTCTAGAATAACAAATCAATATTGACGCACTCATAGGAACAATAAAAGTGAGCATGAAAGAAATAATATATGCTCTAAAGGCTCAAGATCTCACAAAAATTATGGCTCTTTGATGTTAATCTTGTGAATTTCAACTTAAGATAATACCTAAACTTGGGGAAACAACCTAAAAAATTGAATTTTCAAAAATCAACTTATCATGCTTGATTCTCTAATTCCTTAAAGTTTAAATAGTCAATGCATAAATGCCTATGTTTTAATTCAAGACATATCAATAAGAATAATAAATTAACCAAAATTCATTCTAATAGTGATAAGAGTGAGTCACGTGAGAATAAGGAAAAATTCAGGGATTTTTCTGATAATGATATGAATAACCCTCCCACACTTAAGATGTACATTGTCCTTAATGTACAAAGATAGATTTACTAAAAAAATATAGATATAAGATCATAAGATAGAGAGAGAAGTGAAACTTCCTAAATGTTAAATGGAATCCTTGAACTGGATTCATAGAGAGTGGTCGGCTAAGGCAAGTGTAAGATTGGAGGAGGATACTCCAGTGGTGGTAGAGGTTCGTTAGTCCACAAGTCCTGTGCCAAAAGAATATCATATCTGGTGGTAGCTATGGTCGTGGTCGATCAGGACATGGCAGTCGTGGAAAACCTTTTCCAGTGGAGTTGTAAATTCCTAAGTAATAGTGAGCTTTGGAGCTCTTTATACTTGCGATAAAATAAATAACTCTTTAGGAAATATAAAGTAGCATGATTACTCGTAAAGAAATGGCCAAAAATATAAATTGTTTAATATAAATTATAAAACCTAAGGATGAAGTAAAAATAAAATTAAAGAAAAATAAAATAAAAAGTAGTTCTAAAAAGTCTTTAAACATCTTTATCGCCAGATGGTTCGCGAGGTGAGGGCGGCGATGAGATGTGAAGGTACTGACAAATCTGATGTGGAGTTGCATCAATGTGATCAAAGTGCTAAAAACATTGCTGCTCGAATCGAGTGAGGCACTCAGAGATGTGAGAGAGTAAAGTCGCCACATGAACTGGATGCTGAATAGGTGGTGGCTGAGAGGCTGGATCCTCGTGAGGTGGAGGGACATCATCGGTAATGTCCTCTGGGTCCTCCTACTCGGCTGACTGGACGAGGTGGTACTAGGGAGGATCAAATCCAAGTCGTCGCTCAATCGTCCTCATATACAACATACTCGGGATGCCCTCTAGGGATATCTGACAGATGAGAGTGAGGGATAAGCAAGTACCGTGCCAGGCGAGTCACATAAAGGATGATGGAAATGATCCCTTCCTATACCACTCCGTCTGATGGCGAATGGCGAGGGCAATGAAATAGACAAGGTCGAATACATGCCCATGTGCCATGCTCTATAAAAAATAGGCGTCGTTAGTGTTGACGACACCAGTGCTCTCTCATTGTTCTGTCAGGGTGTGGGCTAGGATGGCGTATAGGTATCTCAAGGATGGGGTGAGAGCCTATGCCTTGGAGCGACTCGGGTCAGAGGTGGCCGAAGCAGGGACGAGGGCCCTCTAGTAGTTTGAAGAAGAGTAATGGATGTGGCGATGGAGGCTAACGAAGTCGTTGTCCTCCATGAACTCCTCTGTGTATAGTGCTAACGTGACTCCAAACTCAGGCACACTCAACTAGCGAACTAAACCGCCGAGACAGAACTGGACCATTCCAGGATCATCGAACTCTGTTATAACGACTTAAAGATGGAAGGTTGAACAGAGTTCGAGTGGGAGCTCAAGGTAGGCCGGCTCAATGATCTCGAAGAAGAGTCCCCACGGGTCGGTAGTCAGGAGATCTTGAACTGCGTCAGCGAGTTGGATCTGTTCTAGGGCAGTCTAATCAATGCAATGGTCCACACCTAGGGGTTGGGCCCGTAGTATCTAGAATAGTTCCTCCTGGGGTCTCGGTGGAAATTGGAGAAATGGGTGCCTGATTCCGATGGTAGGACCCGAGGAGGATGCTGCTCCTTTTCATTTTTTTTGAGGCGGGGATAGTGGTTTTCTTACCACGTGGATTTGACATGGTATACCTGCAAAAAGAAAAGATTAAGTCAACAATAATGCCCACATCTTCAAGTAAAATCTGAGTAATCCAAAAATAATGACTTGCTAGGACACACATTTAAGCATGCTAAAAACGTGGTGATATTGCATATGAATCAACGGGTTAAGTTAAAGATGGACATAGTGCTAAGGTTAAACCAAGTGAATACTAAAAGATCAATCAAGTGAATGGGAAAATCAAGCAAGAGTAAAGATCAATGAGAACACAACTATGTAAGTAAATCTTTATCATTAGGGAAAAATGGAAACATAGATAAGGTTAATACACATGCAAATTATTAACAATAGAGAGAATAACAAGAATAAGTTAAGAAATCAGTACAAGAAATAAAAGTAATGGGGTGAAAGGGAAACAAACGACTGATAAACGATGGTGGTCTTGCCGAAGGAGGGATACGACATTGATGTGCGGCGGATGGCGGCGACAGTGTGGCTGGTGCGATGGCCACGGGCGTAGGCAGTGAGGCCATGGGGCGCACAAGGGTGAGAAGAGAAAAGAGGGGAAAGAGATAGGGGAGAAAATAGAAAAGAAAAGGGGGCTAGGGGTGGCCGGTCAGTGGGGAAAAAGAGATTTTGGCGGCTAGGTTTAGGGTTTTTAGGGAAGGGGATGATGAGTAGTGAGGGGTTTATATAGATATTGGGGCACACAGCCGTGCCTGTGATTTTCAAATTTGGGCGCGTCTGAAATTTGGTCCATACCTGTGTTCCTTGGGCGTGTTGGTGCACACGGCCGTGTCGCACGGCCGTGTCCTACTTCGTTCGCTTCTCCCACGCCCATGTATATGTGCGCACACCCGTGTTATTTTGACAGTTTTGACCACGGGTGGTGGGCACGGGTGTGTCGCACACCCATGTTAGTTTGGCAGTTTCGGCCACAGTTTATAGACAAGGGCGTGTCCTACACCCGTGTTGATTTGATAGAATTGCCCATGGCCAAGTTGCATGGCTGTGGCAATGTATCGAATCCCGTATTGGGGAAAAATTTTGCTCTGTTCTCACACGGCCGTATCGCACGGCCATGTTGCCTCCCGTGGTATGAGCACGGCCTAAGGCATGCCCGTGTGGATGTGGAAAACCTGAGTTCAAGGACTCAGTTAGTGATTTAGAAGTTAAAAACTAAAATTGAAAAAAAATCAACACTGTTAGTGCTCGGGTTGCCTCCCGAGAAGCACTTATTTAGAGTCTAAGCTTGACTTACCTCTCTTGTTGAGTGGTCATGGTGGTGCGAGGAGTTTACACTCCTCCTTTCTGCTATCAATTTTATCAAAATAAGGTCTAAGTCGAGTATTATTTACCTTAAAAGTTTCAAATACAGTATGTGTTACCTCGACTATACCACGTGGAAAAATGTTCGTTACCGTGAAGGGAGTCGCTCTGTCCGTATTGTGCTCTAGAATAGCAATTCAGGGGTCATTTTCATCTAACAATACTTTGTCCCCAACTTTAATTTTCTTCGTTTCATCCCTGTGTTCATTGTGGTGTTGCTTCAATTTTTCATGTGCTTTTGGTTTTTCCTTGACAGGTGTTCGCCATTCATCTAATTCTTCAATCTGTAGCCTTCGTTCTTCATAGATGGGTTCTTTGTTGTTACTTGAACAAGGCTCATTTATGCTCATCGAATGTGTTTCCCGCAAAGAAGGTTACACCACATGATCAGTATTGGTAGTATGATTTATACAGCCTCCCTCAATTTTCGATGTGTTATTCAAATTACGAGCTTGAAGAGTGATTGTTTTATCACCCACACGAAGTGTGAGTTCACCTGTACCAACATCAATAATGGTCCTAGCAGTTGCTAAAAAGATTTATCCTAAAATCAAAGGTATGTTACTATCCTCTTCCATATCTAGAACAACAAAGTCTACTGGGTATATAAATTTATCAATTTTAATAAGAACATCTTCAATGATAGCCCTAGGAAATATAATGGTTTTATCAGCCAATTGAATGCTCATCCTAGTTTGTTTGGGTTTCCCAAGACCTAGCTGTTTAAACATTTTATAAGGCATAACATTAATGCTCACCCCTAAATCAGCCAATGCATTATTCCCGTTCAAACTACCAATCAAACAAGGAATCGTAAAACTCCCTAGATCTTTCAACTTGTTGGGTAGCTTATTCTATAGATCGGTTGAGCAAACTGCATTCAACTCTACATGCGACGCCTCATCCAACTTTTGTTTCTTTGCTAAAAGCTCCTTTAAAAATTTAACTGCGTTTGGCATCTATGAAAGAGCTTCAATAAACGGTAAGTTAATGTGTAATTTCTTTAATAGTTTAAGGAATTTACCAAATTGTTCATCTATGTGGTCTTTCCTTGTCGCACTGGGGTATGGCACACGAGGTTCATACTCTCTACTTACCGGTTTTTACTCATTGTGGTCCACCTCACCTTTACCTTTACTTGCCACAATTCCTTTCCTCGGTTCTGGTTCAGGTTTGACTATCCATTCCTTCTCTCGAACGGTAATCGCATTGAGCTGTTCCCTTGGGTTAGATTCAGTATCACTCGGCAAGCTACCTTGGGGTCGTTCAAAAATTAGTTTGGCAAGTTGGCCTATCTGAGTTTCGAGCCCTTGGATCGACACTTGTTGATTCTTAAGTGTTGTTTTGGTATTCTAAAAATGAGTTTCTGACACCGAGATAAACTTTGTGAGCATCTCCTCAAGGTTCGGCTTTTTTTCCTACAGGTAAGGTGGTTGTATTAAATTTGGGGGATGTTGTGGCCTTTGATTTCCTTGGCCACCCCACAAGAAGTTGGGATGGTTCCTCCAACCTATGTTATAAGTGTTACTGTATAGGTTATTTTGAGGTCTAGAATTATTATTACCTATATATTGAACTTATTTCTCCTCTGTGCTAGGGTTGAAGGATTGATATTCTGCGTGTAATCCTCCTCTATTTACGTCGCACCTCATCACTGGATGTACCTGAGTAGAACCATATAAACCATCAATCTTTTTACTTAAAAGTTCTAACTGGTTAGATAGCATAGTGACCGCGTCGAGGTTGAAAACACTAGCTGCTTTTGTCACTTCGTTCTCATGACTTGCCACTGATAGTTACTCAGTGACATCTCTTCAATAAATTCGTGAGCCTCTTCAGGTGTTTTGTTATTTAGAGTTCCACCAGCGGCTACGTCGATAAGTTACCTTGTTGAGGGGTCCACACCATTGTAAAACGTCTAAACCTGTAGCTATAGAGGTAACCCATGGTGAGGGCACCTTCTCAATAGATCCTTGTATCTCTCCCATGCATCATAGAGTGTTTCTAAATCCATCTGCACAAAAGAAGAAATATCATTCCTCAACTTAGCCATTTTAGCTAGCGAAAAATATCTAAGTAAAAATTTTTCGATCATTTGTTCCCAAGTAGTGATTGGCCCTCATGGTAACGAGTTTAAACACATTTTAGCTTTGTTCTTCAATGAAAAGGGAAACAACTAAAGGCAAATGGCATCGTCAGAAACGTCATTGATCTTAAAAGTGTCGCAAAACTCCAGAAAATTCGCTAAATGAGTGTTTGGATCCTCATCCTACAAACCATTAAACTGAACAAACTATTGTATCATTTGAATTGCGTTAGGTTTTAGTTCAAAATTATTTGCAGCAATAGCAGGTCTAACTATACTCGATTTAGCTCCTGTTAAAGTAGGTTTAGCATAATCATACATAGTATGAGGAGCAGGATTCTGATTTATTGGATCTGCAGCAACCATAGAAGGAAGCTGATTATTCTGATTTTCAGCCATCTCCTCTGTTGTGGTTTGAATATCGTCCTCTTGTCCTTCCTCTATGTCACGTACGCTTCGCCTAATTTCTCTTTGGTTTCTATGAGCTGTGTGTTCGATCTCCCTATCAAAAAGTAATGGTCCTGACGGGTTTCTTCTAGTCATAAACTATAAAAACCTGCCAGTTGAAAATAAAAGAAATTTTAGTAATATAAACAAAAATAAAATTTAAATTGCAATAAAATAAATGGCTAAAGTAATAAAAATTAAGTGGTCCTAATATTTTAGTTCCCCGGCAATGGCGCCAAAATCTTGATTGATGCAAATCGCGATAAGTTTTAAATTTATAATTGATTGTACTTGAAAACTAACTATTATCACGATGAAGGCAAGCGCACCTATCGAAGAGTAGTATAGTTTATAGCAAGACTGGGATGTCGAACCCACCAGAACTAAAAGTACCACTATTAACTTTCTTTTTATTATCTAGCCTAAAATTAAGGGTATTTGTTTTAACTAAACTAATTAACTAAACTAAAAATGCACAGAAAGTAAATTAGGGAAATACTTTTAGGAAAAACTGATTGATTTAGACAATACCCAAGGGAAAAGCCACCTAGACTTCACTTGCTATTTGACTCTAAATCAAACGATTTGTTCACTTGACTTGATCCGTAGAAATCCCTAAGTTATATTATTATCTCTCTCGAGACTAACAACGTCTAACCTTAGGTTGATTAATTAAAACCTCTTTCTAACTAATATCAAGTCATTGTACATTTTCACACTACTCGGGTGGATAGACAAACAACCACTATGTGCCTCTCGTAAGACCTTCTGAATAAGCTCACTGTCCTTGGGTACACAAACTCTATCTTTGAACATTATACATCCACCGGTACCAATCCAAAAGTCTGATTCAACCCCCGACTCACACTGAGTTCTCATGGCTTCCAAATCTTTATCATCTTTCTGAGCTTCACGGATCTCTTGTAGAAACACCAGCCTAGCTCTCAATTCTGCTAGAACTGAACTGTCATCTAACAAGGACAATTAGGCATTCATTGTTCTCAACGCATATAATGATTTTCTACTCAATACATCGGCAATCACATTCGCCTTTCCTGGATGGTAGTCGATAATCAACTCATAATCTTTTAATAATTCCAATCATCTCCGTTGTCTCAGATTTAAATCTTTCTGATTCTTCAGGTACTTAAGAATTTTATGGTCGGTGAATACTTGGCATTTCTCGCCATACAAATGGTGTCTCCAAATTTTCAACATGAACGAGATGGCGGCCAACTCTAAATAGTGCGTCGGGTAGGCTTTCTCATGCGGCTTCAGCTGTCTCGAAGCCTAAGCTATGACTTTACCTCCTTGCATGAGCACACACCCCAATCCATTTAATGAGGCGACACTATATACCACAAACTCTTTTCCCGGTTCCGGTTGCACTAACACTAGGGATTTAGTCAACAAAGCCTTTAATTTCTCCAAACTCTGTTGGCACTTCTCCGTCCATTCAAACTTGACATCTTTTTGCAACAACCTTGTCATCGAAGTTGCTATCATTGAGAATCTGTTCACAAATCTTCTGTAGTATCAGGACTAAACCTAGAAAACTTCAAACCTCTGTCACATTCCTCGGTGGTTTCCACTCAACAATAGCCGAGATTTTATTCGGATCAACTCTAATCCCATCACCCGACACAATGTGTCTTAGAAATCTGACCTCTTTAAGCCAGAATTCACTCTTACTGAACTTGGCGTACAACTGCTTGTCTCTCCAGGTTTGTAAAGCTATTCTCAAATGCTCTGCTTGCTCACTCTCATCACGCAAATAAATCAATATGTCATCGATAAAAATGACAATGAATTTATCCAGGTACGGTAGGAAAATGAGGTTTATCAGGTCTATAAAAATCGCTAGGGCATTCATTAAGCCAAAGGGCATGACGAGGAACTCATAATGGTCGTACCTCATTCGAAAAGTAGTCTTCGGAACGTCTTACTCCTTAACCCTTAACTGGTAGTAACTAGACCTTAAGTCGATCTTAGAAAACACAATGGCTCCCTTCAATTGATCAAACAAATCATCGATCCTTGGCAAGGGACACTTGTTCTCTACAGTCACTATGTTGAGTTGTTGGTAGTCTATGCACAATCTCATCGACCCATCCTTTTTCTTCAAAAATAGTACTGGGGTACCCCACGAAGAAAAAATCAGTCTTGCAAAACCTTTGTCAGTTAACTCTTGTAGTTGAACTTTCAACTCTTTTAACTCCGTAGGAGCCATCCTGTATGGAGCAATCGAAATGGGTGCCATACCAGGGGCTAACTCAATTCCAAACTCGACTTCTCTAGTTGGCGGTAATCCAGACAACTCTTCCGGAAACACATCTATAAACTCACAAACCACCGGTACTAATTCAATCTTCGACTCAGACACTTGAGTATTCAACACAAAAGTGAGATAAGCCCATATCCCTTCCTCAAATACTTCTCAGCAGTTAAAGATGATATTATTACATACAAGTTATTCGATTCATCTGGTCCAATCCGAAGAATATTCCCATCTTCACATTTCAACTCCATAACTTTTTTCCTGCAGTCCATTACAACACTATGAGAAGTTAACCAATCCATCCCCAAGATTACATCAAATTCATTAAACGACAATAACATCAAGTTAGCCAGAAAACAATGACCTCTAATTGTCAAAGGACATTTTCTACACATTTGGTCAACTAGCACATGTCTGCCTAAAGGGTTAGACACTTTTACCACAAATTTAGTAGACTCTACTAGCATGTTCATACGGGATATCAATTTCATACAAATATATGAGTGGGTAGACCCTAGGTCAATTAAAGCAAGGACAGATATATCATGGATAGAAAAGGTACCCGTGATCACATCGAGAGACTTTTCCTCTTCACGAGCACGTATAGCATAACTTCTTGCAGGCGGTCTGGCCTTGGACCTCACTGCAGCTGTAATATCCCGAATTAGGGCCTAATCGGAATAGGGGTTTTGTGACCACAAATTCGAGATAGAAATAATTATTTTAGGATTATTTTGAGGTCTCTGATATGATTGCATGATTGTGTGAAAATTTCGTGAAGAAATTCTATGCATAAAGTGCTTACTTTGAAGTTAGGGACTAAATTGAATAAGTTGCAAAACTTGCATTCTAGAAGTTTCTAGTATGAAATTGCTTTGAAATATTAATTATGATGTCTTAAATAGAAATTTGACCAATTTCAAAGTTTATGGACAAATATTGGACATGAATGGAATTTTTGGAAAGTTTAGTAGTAAGGGCATTTTGGTCATTTAGGGGTAAAATGAATTAAAATACAAAATTAAAAGCCAATTTTGCTCATCTTCTTCGCCATGAACGTGTATACCAAGGGAGACTCCATGGATAGGGTTTCCAAGCTTCCAAGCTCGATTGTAAGTCCGTTCTAGCCTCCTTTTTAGTGATTTTTACGTTTTTGGAGTCCCGATAACTCGATTTAGCTAATGCTAGCAATAATTCAACCTAGGCTTCATATTTGGAAAAATACCCATAGGTGAAATTTGTGTATTTTGGTGTTTTATAATAGAATATGAGGTTTTAAATTATGTTAGACAACTTGTGCTACTTGGTTTTAAGTGAAAACGAGCAAAAGGGCTTAATCGGTAAAAATACCTAATAGTGATAAGTACATGTTAGAGTGAGAATTTGATGTTGCCATAGAAGGGTAAAATGATCAGCATATCATAAAACATAAGAAAATAGGATGAAGTTTAATTTCCGAACCTTGGGGCAAAAGTGCAAATATGCAAAAGTTTAGGGGTCAAAATGAAAATTTCTAAAAATATGATTTTTGGACCCGTATGAATAGTGTGACTAATTATTAGGCTAAATGTGATATTATAGATGAAGGAAATCGAGTTTCGGGCTTAAATCGAGAAAATAGAAGGTTATGGACTAAAATGGTAAATTGTTGTTTCTGGATCGAGGTAAGTTCTGATGATGATAATAATGAAATTTTATGTTTGAATTATATTTCTTACTATTATTGCATATATTTTATGATTTAATATATTGGAAAAGTTGATGGAATGGTGTTTATGATGTGGAAATATGACATGAAAGAATGTTACATGAAATGCAAGAAAATGAAGATACATGACAAGTGATATATGAAATATGTGATATATGTTATGAAAATTCTTAAAAGCTGGTTTGATATTTGAGTTGTGTCTTATTATACTATGAATGGACAATTGGTACTATGGATAGTGAGATCGACACTTCGAGTAAATTCATACATAAATAATCTATCGATTCTTTTTATGTTATTATATTTTGATATCATATGAAATGTGGCTGCCTATCAAATGGTTATTTGATGAAAATTATGAATTTAAATTGATTACGGACAATTTAGTAAAATGTTCAAAAGTGAGGAATTTCTCGATTGAACCTTTCGGAATAAAAACGATACGAATGATCTATTGTGAGGTCGCATGTGTAGTACTAAGTGCAGGCTACTATGCGTACCTGAAAACTGTGATCACGTGTGTAGTACTAAGTGCAGTCTACTACGTGTATTAGATGGTGAGGTCACGTGTGTAGTACTAAGTGCAGGCAACTACGTGTACCAGACTGTTGGTCGCATGTGTAGTACTAAGTTCAGGCTACTATGCGTACCAGATAGCTTCGGCTACAAGTTTGGAAATGGGAAAATGTGCAGGCAATTGTGTATCTGTTATTATTCCGATGATTTGAACGAGAAATCGATTAAATGAAAATACATGTGAAAGTGATTATGTGATGAACAAGTGCAAGTATATGTTTATTTGAATTTATGAGTAATATGCTCAATATTTGAGCGAACCTCGGTAAAATGGAATGGATTAACTGAAATTGTGTAAAAGTGAACTTTAGTAGTAAAACAGTATTAGACAGCAACAGTGCATGACTTTGAAAATTCACCAAAAATTATGTAAGTTGAATTAAATTAAAAAAAATTATAGAAATAAAGCCTAATCGAAATAGTGGTTTCGTGACCACAAATCTGAGATAGAAATAATTATTTTATGATTATTTTGAGGTCTATGATATGATTGCATGATTGTGTGAAAATTTCGTGAAGAAAATCTCTGCATAAAGTGCTTAATTTGAAGTTAGGGACTAAATTGAATAAGTTGCAAAACTTGTATTCTAGAAGTTTCTAGTATGAAATTGCTTTGAAATATTAATTAGGAGGTCTTAAATAGCAATTTGACCAATTACAAAGTTTATGGACAAATATTGGACATGAATGGAATTTTTGGAAAGTTTAGTAGTAGTAAAGGCATTTTGGTCATTTAGGGGTAAAACGAATTAAACCACAAAATTAAAAGCCAATTTTGCTCATCTTCTTTGCCATGAACGTGTATACCAAGGGAGACTCCATGGCTAGGGTTTCCAAGCTTCCAAGCTCGATTGTAAGTCCGTTCTAGCCTCCTTTTTAGTGATTTTTACGTTTTTGGAGTCCCGGTAACTCGATTTAGCTAATGCTAGCAATAATTCAACCTAGGGTTCATATTTGGAAAAATACCCATAGGTAAAATTTGTGTATTTTAGTGTTTTATAATAGAATATGAGGTTCTAAATTATGTTAGACAACTTGTGCTACTCGGTTTTAAGTGAAAACGAGCAAAATGGCTTAATCGGTAAAAATACCTAATAGTCATAAGTACATGTTAGAGTGAGAATTTGATGTTGCCATAGAAGGGAAAAATGATCAGCATGTCATAAAACATAAGAAAATAGGATGAAGTTTAATTTCCAAACCTTGGGGCAAAAGTGCAAATATGCAAAAGTTTAAGGGTCAAAATGAAAATTTTAAAATATGATTTTTGGACTCGTATGAATAGTGTGACTAATTATTAGGCTAAATGTGATATTATAGATGAAGGAAATCGAGATTCAGGCTTAAATCGGGAAAATACAAGGTTATGGACTAAAATGGTAAATTGTTGTTTCTGGATCGAGGTAAGTTCGTATGATAATACCAATGCAATGTTATGTTTGAATTATATTTCTTACTATTATTGCATATATTTTATGATTTAATATATTGGAAAAGTTGATGGAATGGTGTTTATGATGTGGAAATATGACATGAAAGAATGTTACATGAAATGCAAGAAAATGAAGATACATGACAAGTGATATATGAAATATGTGATATATGTTATGAAAATTCTTAAAAGCTGGTTTGATATTTGAGTTGTGTCTTATTATACTATGAATGGACAATTGGTACTATGGATAGTGAGATCGACACTTCGAGTAAATTCATACATAAATAATCTATCGATTCTTTTTATGTTATTATATTTTGATATCATATGAAATGTGGCTGCCTATCAAATGGTTATTTGATGAAAATTATGAATTTAAATTGATTACGGACAATTTAGTAAAATGTTCAAAAGTGAGGAATTTCTCGATTGAACCTTTCGAATAAAAACGATCTGAATGATCTATTGTGAGGTCGCATGTGTAGTACTAAGTGCGTGCTACTATGCGTGCTGAAAACTGTGATCACGTGTGTAGTACTAAGTGCGATCTACTACGTGTATTAGATGGTGAGGTCACGTGTGTAGTACTAAGTGCGAGCAACTACGTGTACCGCATTGTTGGTCGCATGTGTAGTACTAAGTTCAGCTACTATGCGTGCAGGATAGCTTCGGCTACAAGTTTGGAAATGGGAAAATGTGCGAGCAATTGTGTATCTCATATTATTCGATGATTTGAACGAGAAATCGATTAAATGAAAATACATGTGAAAGTGATTATGTGATGAACAAGTGCAAGTATATGTTTATTTGAATTTATGAGTAATATGCTCAATATTTGAGCGAACCTCGGTAAAATGGAATGGATTAACTGAAATTGTGTAAAAGTGAACTTTAGTAGTAAAACAAGATTAGACGAAGAACGATTGCATGACTTTGAAAATTCACCAAAATTATGTAAGTTGAATTAAATTAAAAAAATTATAGAAATAAAGCCTAATCGAAATAGTGGTTTCGTGACCACAAATCTGAGATAGAAATAATTATTTTATGATTATTTTGAGGTCTATGATATGATTGCATGATTGTGTGAAAATTTCGTGAAGAAAATCTCTGCATAAAGTGCTTAATTTGAAGTTAGGGACTAAATTGAATAAGTTGCAAAACTTGTATTCTAGAAGTTTCTAGTATGAAATTGCTTTGAAATATTAATTAGGAGGTCTTAAATAGCAATTTGACCAATTACAAAGTTTATGGACAAATATTGGACATGAATGGAATTTTTGGAAAGTTTAGTAGTAGTAAAGGCATTTTGGTCATTTAGGGGTAAAACGAATTAAACCACAAAATTAAAAGCCAATTTTGCTCATCTTCTTTGCCATGAACGTGTATACCAAGGGAGACTCCATGGCTAGGGTTTCCAAGCTTCCAAGCTCGATTGTAAGTCCGTTCTAGCCTCCTTTTTAGTGATTTTACGTTTTGGAGTCCCAGAACTCGATTTAGCTAATGCTAGCAATAATTCAACCTAGGGTTCATATTTGGAAAAATACCCATAGGTAAAATTTGTGTATTTTAGTGTTTTATAATAGAATATGAGGTTCTAAATTATGTTAGACAACTTGTGCTACTCGGTTTTAAGTGAAAACGAGCAAAATGGCTTAATCGGTAAAAATACCTAATAGTCATAAGTACATGTTAGAGTGAGAATTTGATGTTGCCATAGAAGGGAAAAATGATCAGCATGTCATAAAACATAAGAAAATAGGATGAAGTTTAATTTCCAAACCTTGGGGCAAAAGTGCAAATATGCAAAAGTTTAAGGGTCAAAATGAAAATTTTAAAAATATGATTTTTGGACTCGTATGAATAGTGTGACTAATTATTAGGCTAAATGTGATATTATAGATGAAGGAAATCGAGATTCAGGCTTAAATCGGGAAAATACAAGGTTATGGACTAAAATGGTAAATTGTTGTTTCTGGATCGAGGTAAGTTCGTATGATAATACCAATGCAATGTTATGTTTGAATTATATTTCTTACTATTATTGCATATATTTTATGATTTAATATATTGGAAAAGTTGATGGAATGGTGTTTATGATGTGGAAATATGACATGAAAGAATGTTACATGAAATGCAAGAAAATGAAGATACATGACAAGTGATATATGAAATATGTGATATATGTTATGAAAATTCTTAAAAGTGGTTTGATATTTGAGTTGTGTCTTATTATACTATGAATGGACAATTGGTACTATGGATAGTGAGATCGACACTTCGAGTAAATTCATACATAAATAATCTATCGATTCTTTTTATGTTATTATATTTTGATATCATATGAAATGTGGCTGCCTATCAAATGGTTATTTGATGAAAATTATGAATTTAAATTGATTACGGACAATTTAGTAAAATGTTCAAAAGTGAGGAATTTCTCGATTGAACCTTTCGGAATAAAAACGATACGAATGATCTATTGTGAGGTCGCATGTGTAGTACTAAGTGCGAGCTACTATGCGTGCTGAAAACTGTGATCACGTGTGTAGTACTAAGTGCGATCTACTACGTGTATTAGATGGTGAGGTCACGTGTGTAGTACTAAGTGCGAGCAACTACGTGTACCGCATCGTTGGTCGCATGTGTAGTACTAAGTTCAGCTACTATGCGTGCAGATAGCTTCGGCTACAAGTGTGGAAATGGGAAAATGTGCGAGCAATTGTGTATCATTTATTATTAGATGATTTGAACGAGAAATCGATTAAATGAAAATACATGTGAAAGTGATTATGTGATGAACAAGTGCAAATATATGTTTATTTGAATTTATGAGTAATATGCTCAATATTTGAGCGAACCTCGGTAAAATGGAATGGATTAACGAAATTGTGTAAAAGTGAACTTTAGTAGTAAAACAAGATTAGACAAAGAATAACGATGCATGACTTTGAAAATTCACCAAAAATTATGTAAGTTGAATTAAATTAAAAAAAATTATAGAAATAAAGCCTAATCGAAATAGTGGTTTCGTGACCACAAATCTGAGATAGAAATAATTATTTTATGATTATTTTGAGGTCTATGATATGATTGCATGATTGTGTGAAAATTTCGTGAAGAAAATCTCGCATAAAGTGCTTAATTTGAAGTTAGGGACTAAATTGAATAAGTTGCAAAACTTGTATTCTAGAGGTTTCTAGTATGAAATTGCTTTGAAATATTAATTAGGAGGTCTTAAATAGCAATTTGACCAATTACAAAGTTTATGGACAAATATTGGACATGAATGGAATTTTTGGAAAGTTTAGTAGTAGTAAAGGCATTTTGGTCATTTAGGGGTAAAACGAATTAAACCACAAAATTAAAAGCCAATTTTGCTCATCTTCTTTGCCATGAACGTGTATACCAAGGGAGACTCCATGGCTAGGGTTTCCAAGCTTCCAAGCTCGATTGTAAGTCCGTTCTAGCCTCCTTTTTAGTGATTTTTACGTTTTTGGAGTCCCGGTAACTCGATTTAGCTAATGCTAGCAATAATTCAACCTAGGGTTCATATTTGGAAAAATACCCATAGGTAAAATTTGTGTATTTTAGTGTTTTATAATAGAATATGAGGTTCTAAATTATGTTAGACAACTTGTGCTACTCGGTTTTAAGTGAAAACGAGCAAAATGGCTTAATCGGAAAAATACCTAATAGTCATAAGTACATGTTAGAGTGAGAATTTGATGTTGCCATAGAAGGAAAAATGATCAGCATGTCATAAAACATAAGAAAATAGGATGAAGTTTAATTTCCAAACCTTGGGGCAAAAGTGCAAATATGCAAAAGTTTAAGGGTCAAAATGAAAATTTTAAAATATGATTTTGGACTCGTATGAATAGTGTGACTAATTATTAGGCTAAATGTGATATTATAGATGAAGGAAATCGAGATTCGTGCTTAAATCGGGAAAATACAAGGTTATGGACTAAAATGGTAAATTGTTGTTTCTGGATCGAGGTAAGTTCGTATGATAATACCAATGCAATGTTATGTTTGAATTATATTTCTTACTATTATTGCATATATTTTATGATTTAATATATTGGAAAAGTTGATGGAATGGTGTTTATGATGTGGAAATATGACATGAAAGAATGTTACATGAAATGCAAGAAAATGAAGATACATGACAAGTGATATATGAAATATGTGATATATGTTATGTAAATTCTTAAAAGCTGATTTGATATTTGAGTTGTGTCTTATTATACTATGAATGGACAATTGGTACTATGGATAGTGAGATCGACACTTCGAGTAAATTCGTACATAAATAATCTATCGATTCTTTTTATGTTATCATATTTTGATATCATATGAAATGTGGCTGCCTATCAAATGGTTATTTGATGTAAATTATGAATTTAAATTGATTACGGACAATTTAGTAAAATGTTGAAAAGTGAGGAATTTCCCGATTTAACCTTCAGAATAAAAACGATACGAATGATCTATTGTGAGGTCGCATGTGTAGTACTAAGTGCAGGCTACTATGCTTACCAGATAGCTTCGGCTACAAGTGTGGAAATGGGAAAATGTGCAGGCAATTGTGTATCTGTTATTATTCCGATGAGTTCAACGGGAAATCGATTAAATGAAAATTCATGTGAAAGTGATTATGTGATGAACAAGTGCAAGTACATGTTTATTTGAATTTATGAGTAATATGCTCAATATTTGAGCGAATCTCTGTAAAATGGAATGGATTAAGTGAAATTGTGTAAAAGTGAACTTTAGTAGTAAAACAGTATTAGACACCAGCAGTGCATGACTTTGAAAATTCACCAAAAATTGTGTAAGTTGAATTAAATTAAAAAAAATTATAGAAATAAAGCCTAATCGGAATAGTGGTTTCGTGACCACAAATCTGAGATAGAAATAATTATTTTATGATTATTTTGAGGTCTATGATATGATGCATGATTGTGTGAAAATTTCGTGAAGAAAATCTCTGCATAAAGTGCTTAATTTGAAGTTAGGGACTAAATTGAATAAGTTGCAAAACTTGTATTCAAGAAGTTTCTAGTATGAAATTGCTTGGAAATATTAATTAGGAGGTCTTAAATAGCAATTTGACCAATTTCAAAGTTTATGGACAAATATTGGACATGAATGGAATTTTTGGAAAGTTTGGTAGTAAGGGCATTTTGGTCATTTAGGGGTAAAATGAATTAAAATACAAAATTAAAAGCCAATTTTGCTCATCTTCTTCGCCATGAACATGTATACCAAGGGAGACTCCATGGCTAGGGTTTCCAAGCTTCCAAGCTCGATTGTAAGTCCTTTCTAGCCTCCTTTTTAGTGATTTTTACGTTTTTGGAGTCCTGGTAACTCGATTTAGCTAATGCTAGCAATAATTCAACCTAGGGTTCATATTTGGAAAAATACCCATAGGTGAAATTTGTGTATTTTGGTGTTTTATAATAGAATATGAGGTTTTAAATTATGTTAGACAACTTGTGCTACTTGGTTTTAAGTGAAAACGAGCAAAAGGGCTTAATCGGTAAAAATACCTAATAGTGATAAGTACATGTTAGAGTGAGAATTTGATGTTGCCATAGAAGGGTAAAATGATCAGCATATCATAAAACATAAGAAAATAGGATGAAGTTTAATTTCCGAACCTTGGGGCAAAAGTGCAAATATGCAAAAGTTTAGGGGTCAAAATAAAATTTCTAAAAATATGATTTTTGGACCCGTATGAATAGTGTGACTAATTATTAGGCTAAATGTGATATTATAGATGAAGGAAATCGAGTTTCGGGCTTAAATCGGGAAAATAGAAGGTTATGGACTAAAATGGTAAATTGTTGTTTCTGGATCGAGGTAAGTTCGTATGATAATAATAATGAAATTTTATGTTTGAATTATATTTCTTACTATTATTGCATATATTTTATGATTTAATATATTGGAAAAGTTGATGGAATGGTGTTTATGATGTGGAAATATGACATGAAAGAATGTTACATGAAATGCAAGAAAATGAAGATACATGACAAGTGATATATGAAATATGTGATATATGTTATGTAAATTCTTAAAAGCTGGTTTGATATTTGAGTTGTGTCTTATTATACTATGAATGGACAATTGGTACTATGGATAGTGAGATTGACACTTCGAGTAATTCGTACATAAATAATCTACCGATTCTTTTTTATGTTATTATATTTTGATATCATATGAAATGTGGCTGCCTATCAAATGGTTATTTGATGAAAATTATGAATTTAAATTGATTACGGACAATTTAGTAAAATGTTGAAAAGTGAGGAATTTCCCGATTGAACCTTTCGGAATAAAAACGATACGAATGATCTATTGTGAGGTCGCATGTGTAGTACTAAGTGCGTGCTACTATGCGTACTGAAACCGTGATCACGTGTGTAGTACTAAGTGCGATCTACTACGTGTATTAGATGGTGAGGTCACGTGTGTAGTACTAAGTGCGAGCAACTACGTGTACCGACTGTTGGTCGCATGTGTAGTACCAAGTTCAGGCTACTATGCGTACCAGATAGCTTCGGCTACAAGTGTGGAAATGGGAAAATGTGCGCAATTGTGTATCTCATATTATTCGATGATTTCAACGAGAAATCGATTAAATGAAAATACATGTGAAAGTGATTATGTGATGAACAAGTGCAAGTATATGTTTATTTGAATTTATGAGTAATATGCTCAATATTTGAGCGAACCTCGGTAAAATGGAATGGATTAACTGAAATTGTGTAAAAGTGAACTTTAGTAGTAAAACAAGATAGACAAAGAATAAAGGTGCATGACTTTGAAAATTCACCAAAAATTGTGTAAGTTGAATTAAATTAAAAAAAATTATAGAAATAAAGCCTAATCGAAATAGTGGTTTCGTGACCACAAATCTGAGATAGAAATAATTATTTTATGATTATTTTGAGGTCTATGATATGATTGCATGATTGTGTGAAAATTTCGTGAAGAAAATCTCTGCATAAAGTGCTTAATTTGAAGTTAGGGACTAAATTGAATAAGTTGCAAAACTTGTATTCTAGAGGTTTCTAGTATGAAATTGCTTTGAAATATTAATTAGGAGGTCTTAAATAGCAATTTGACCAATTACAAAGTTTATGGACAAATATTGGACATGAATGGAATTTTTGGAAAGTTTAGTAGTAGTAAGGGCATTTTGGTCATTTAGGGGTAAAATGAATTAAACCACAAAATTAAAAGCCAATTTTGCTCATCTTCTTTGCCATGAACGTGTATACCAAGGAAGACTCCATGGCTAGGGTTTCCAAGCTTCCAAGCCCAATTGTAAGTCCGTTCTAGCCTCCTTTTTAGTGATTTTTACGTTTTTGGAGTCCCGGTAACTCGATTTAGCTAATGCTAGCAATAATTCAACCTAGGGTTCATATTTGGAAAAATACCCATAGGTGAAATTTGTGTATTTTGGTGTTTTATAATAGAATATGAGGTTCTAAATTATGTTAGACAACTTGTGCTACTCGGTTTTAAGTGAAAACGAGCAAAAGGGCTTAATCGGTAAAAATACCTAATAGTCATAAGTACATGTTAGAGTGAGAATTTGATGTTGCCATAGAAGGGAAAAATGATCAGCATGTCATAAAACATAAGAAAATAGG
Source organism: Gossypium arboreum (assembly GCF_025698485.1). Lineage (NCBI taxonomy): Eukaryota > Viridiplantae > Streptophyta > Magnoliopsida > Malvales > Malvaceae > Gossypium > Gossypium arboreum. Next base: position 34,149,240 of record NC_069078.1, read on the forward strand.
ATGAAGTTTAATTTCCAAACCTTGGGGCAAAAGTGCAAATATGCAAAAGTTTAGGGGTCAAAATGAAAATTTTTAAAAATATGATTTTTGGACCCGTATGAATAGTGTGACTAATTATTAGGCTAAATGTGATATTATAGATGAAGGAAATCGAGATTCGGGCTTAAATCGGGAAAATACAAGGTTATGGACTAAAATGGTAAATTGTTGTTTCTAGATCGATGTAAGTTCGTATGATAATAATAATGAAATTTTATGTTTGAATTATATTTCTTACTATTATTGCATATATTTTATGATTTAATATATTGGAAAAGTTGATGGAATGGTGTTTATGATGTGGAAATATGACATGAAAGAATGTTACATGAAATGCAAGAAAATGAAGATACATGACAAGTGATATATGAAATATGTGATATATGTTATGTAAATTCTTAAAAGCTGATTTGATATTTGAGTTGTGTCTTATTATACTATGAATGGACAATTGGTACTATGGATAGTGAGATCGACACTTCGAGTAAATTGTACATAAATAATCTATCGATTCTTTTTATGTTATCATATTTTGATATCATATGAAATGTGGCTGCCTATCAAATGGTTATTTGATGTAAATTATGAATTTAAATTGATTACGGACAATTTAGTAAAATGTTGAAAAGTGAGGAATTTCCCGATTTAACCTTCAGAATAAAAACGATACGAATGATCTATTGTGAGGTCGCATGTGTAGTACTAAGTGCAGGCTACTATGCTTACCAGATAGCTTCGGCTACAAGTGTGGAAATGGGAAAATGTGCAGGAAATTATGTATCTGTTGTTATTCCGATGAGTTCAACGGGAAATCGATTAAATGAAAATTCATGTGAAAGTGATTATGTGATGAACAAGTGCAAGTACATGTTTATTTGAATTTATGAGTAATATGCTCAATATTTGAGCGAACCTCGGTAAAATGGAATGGATTAAGTGAAATTGTGTAAAAGTGAACTTTAGTAGTAAAACAAGATAGACAACAAAGAAGCATGACTTTGAAAATTCACCAAAAATTCGTAAGTTGAATTAAATTAAAAAATTATAGAAATAAAGCCTAATCGAATAGTGGTTTCGTGACCACAAATCGAGATAGAAATAATTATTTTATGATTATTTTGAGGTCTATGATATGATGCATGATTGTGTGAAAATTTCGTGAAGAAAATCTCTGCATAAAGTGCTTAATTTGAAGTTAGGGACTAAATTGAATAAATTGCAAAACTTGTATTCAAGAATTTCTAGTATGAAATTGCTTGGAAATATTAATTAGGAGGTCTTAAATAGCAATTTGACCAATTTCAAAGCTTATGGACAAATATTGGACATGAATGGAATTTTTGGAAAGTTTAGTAGTAAGGGCATTTTGGTCATTTAGGGGTAAAATGAATTAAAATACAAAATTAAAAGCCAATTTTGCCCATCTTCTTCGCCATGAACGTGTATACCAACGGAGACTCCATGGCTAGGGTTTCCAACCTTCCAAGCTCGATTGTAAGTCCTTTCTAGCCTCGTTTTTAATGATTTTTACGATTTTGGAGTCCCGGTAACTTGATTTAGCTTATGCTAGCAATAATTCAACCTAGGGTTCATATTTGGAAAAATACCCATAGGTAAAATTTGTGTATTTTGGTGTTTTATAATAGAATATGAGGTTTTAAATTATGTTAGACAACTTGTGCTACTCGGTTTTAAGTGAAAACGAGCAAAAGGGCTTAATCGGTAAAAATACCTAATAGTCATAAGTACATGTTAGAGTGAGAATTTGATGTTGCCATAGAAGGGAAAAATGATCAGCATGTCATAAAACATAAGAAAATAGGATGAAGTTTAATTTCCAAACCTTGGGGCAAAAGTGCAAATATGCAAAAGTTTAGGGGTCAAAATGAAAATTTTTAAAAATATGATTTTTGGACCCGTATGAATAGTGTGACTAATTATTAGGCTAAATGTGATATTATAGGCTAAAATGGTAAATTGCTGTTTCTGGATCGAGGTAAGTTCGTATGATAATAACAATGCAATGTTATGATTGAATTATATTTCTTACTATTATTGCATATACTTTATGATTTAATATATTGGAAAAGTTGATGGAATGGTGTTTATGATGTGGAAATATGACATGAAAGAATGTTACATGAAATGCAAGAAAATGAAGATACATGACAAGTGATATATGAAATATGTGATATATGTTATGTAAATTCTTAAAAGTCGATTTGATATTTGAGTTGTGTCTTATTATCCTATGAATGGACAATTGGTACTATGGATAGTGAGATCGACACTTGAGTAAATTGCATACATAAATAATCTATCGATTCTTTTTATGTTATTATATTTTGATATCATATGAAATGTGGCTGCCCATCAAATGGTTATTTGATGAAAATTATGAATTTAAATTGATTACGAACAATTTAGTAAAATGTTGAAAAGTGAGGAATTTCCCGATTTAACCTTCAGAATAAAAATGATACGAATGATCTATTGTGAGGTTGCATGTGTAGTACTAAGTGCAGGCTACTATGCGTACCCAAAAATTGTGATCACGTCTGTAGTACTAAGTGCAGGCTACTACGTGTACCAAACTGTTGGTCGCATGTATAGTACTAAGTGTAGGCTACTATTCGTACCAGATAGCTTCGGCTACAAGTGTGGAAATGGGAAAATGTGCAGGCAATTGTGTATCTGTTATTATTCCGATGAGTTCAACGGGAAATCGATTAAATGAAAATACATGTGAAAGTGATTATGTGATGAACAAGTGCAAGTATATGTTTATTTGAATTTATGAGTAATATGCTCAATATTTGAGCGAACCTCGGTAAAATGGAATGGATTAAGTGAAATTGTGTAAAAGTGAACTTTAGTAGTAAAACAGTATTAGACAGCAGCAGTGCATGACTTTGAAAATTCACCAAAAATTGTGTAAGTTGAAATAAATTAAAAAAAATTATGGAAATAAAGCCTAATCGGAATAGTGGTTTCGTGACCACAAATCCGAGATAAAAATAATTATTTTATGATTATTTTGAGGTCTATGATACGATTACATGATTGTGTGAAAATTTCGTGAAGAAATTCTATGCATAAAGTGCTTAATTTGAAGTTAGGGACTAAATTGAATAAGTTGCAAAACTTGCATTCTAGAAATTTCTAGTATGAAATTGCTTTGAAATATTAATTAGGAGGTCTTAAATAGAATTTGACCAATTTCAAAGTTTATAGAAAAATATTGGACATGAATGGAATTTTTGGAAAGTTTAGTAGTAAGGGCATTTTGGTCATTTAGGGGTAAAATGAATTAAAATACAAAATTAAAAGCCAATTTTGCTCATCTTCTTCACCATGAACGTGTATACCAAGGGAGACTCCATGGCTAGGATTTCCAAGCTTCCAATCTCGATTGTAAGTCCGTTCTAGCCTCGTTTTTAATGATTTTTACGATTTTGGAGTCCCGGTAACTTGATTTAGCTTATGCTAGCAATAATTCAACCTAGGGTTCATATTTGGAAAAATACCCATAGATAAATTTGTGTATTTTGGTGTTTTATAATAGAATATGAGGTTTTAAATTATGTTAGACAACTTGTGCTACTCGGTTTTAAGTGAAAACGAGCAAAATGGCTTAATCGGTAAAAATACCTAATAGTCATAAGTACATGTTAGAGTGAGAATTTGATGTTGCCATAGAAGGGAAAAATGATCAGCATGTCATAAAACATAATAAAATAGGATGAAGTTTAATTTCCAAACCTTGGGGCAAAAGTGCAAATATGCAGAAGTTTAGGGGTCAAAATGAAATTTTTAAAAAATATGATTTTTGGACTCGTATGAATAGTGTGACTAATTATTAGGCTAAATGTGATATTATAGATGAAGGAAATCGAGATTCGGGCTTAAATCGGGAAAATACAAGGTTATGGACTAAAATGGTAAATTGCTGTTTCTGGATCGAGGTAAGTTCGTATGATAATAACAATGCAATGTTATGTTTGAATTATATTTCTTACTATTATTGCATATATTTTATGATTTAATATATTGGAAAAGTTGATGGAATGGTGTTTATGATGTGGAAATATGACATGAAAGAATGTTACATGAAATGCAAGAAAATGAAGATACATGACAAGTGATATATGAAATATGTGATATATGTTATGTAAATTCTTAAAAGCTAATTTGATATTTGAGTTGTGTCTTATTATACTATGAATGGACAATTGGTACTATGGATAGTGAGATCGACACTTCGAGTAAATTCGTACATAAATAATCTATCGATTCTTTTTATGTTATTATATTTTGATATCATATGAAATGTGGCTGCCCATCAAATGGTTATTTGATGAAAATTATGAATTTAAATTGATTACGAACAATTTAATAAAATGTTGAAAAGTGAGGAATTTCTCGATTTAACCTTCAGAATAAAAATGATATGAATGATCTATTGTGAGGTTGCATGTGTAGTACTAAGTGCAGGCTACTATGCGTACCCGAAAATTGTGATCACGTGTGTAGTACTAAGTGCAGGCTACTATATGTATTAGATGGTGAGGTCACGTGTGTAGTACTAAGTGCAGGCTACTACATGTACCAGACTGTTGGTCACATGTGTAGTACTAAGTGCAGGCTACTATGCGTACCAGATAGCTTCGGCTACAAGTGTGGAAATGGGAAAATGTGCAGGCAATTGTGTATCTGTTATTATTCCGATGAGTTCAACGGGAAATCGATTAAATGAAAATACATGTGAAAGTGATTATGTGATGAACAAGTGCAAGTATATGTTTATTTGAATTTATGAGTAATATGCTCAATATTTAAGCGAACCTCGATAAAATGGAATGGATTAAGTGAAACTGTGTAAAAGTAAACTTTAGTAGTAAAACAGTATTAGACAGCAGTAGTGCATGACTTTGAAAATTCACCAAAAATTGTGTAAGTTGAATTAAATTAAAAAAAAATTATGGAAATAATGCTTAATGAGTCTATTTTCACATGAAAGAAACAGGGGAAGCAAAAGGATTTTATATTGTGTGATATTTGAATTCTTGTGAAACAGGGTCTGAATGAATTCGAGATCCCCTGTTCTGACTTTATAAATTCACCATAAATTGTACAAAAATTATTGAGAGTCATACCTTACATTCATGGATTCCTTACTGAATCTAATTTTAAGGGAAACAAATGGCATGGTCGTTGGAATTCTTTACAGGGAGAAATTCAGTTCGTAGTGCACAGGGGTCAGAGTAGTCATACCCTAAAATAGGGGAGAATTTAACTAATAAACTATACTAAATGGCATCAAAAATTCTAGAAAAAAAATTAGTAAGTAGACATATGAGTCTAGTTTCATATAAAATTTACTGAATTGGATTTTGAGTTTTGTAACTTGAGATATGATTTTTTAAACACCGGACTCGAGAAAACAGCACATCTGAATATGTGTAATTGTACAATTATAGTGTTTTATCTTGAAAAGCATGGTAGTAATTGCTTATTATTTTCATATGAACTTACTAGGCGTAAAGCTTACCCATCCTCTCCATTTCTTTAGTATTGGCAGGTCGGCTCGGGGTTGGAGATCGTCGGAGGCAAAATCACACTATCAAACTATCATTTTTGGGAAAATTAATTCAAATATTAGAAATATCAAGTGAGTGGCATGTATAGGAAGTTGGTTTGTGATATGTATTTTTATTATTATTTTGACCATATGTATCAGTCTGCATTGAGTTATCGTATAAAATCATGAGATGTGGTCCTTATCCATTATGGTTTATAAGTTTAATTAATCGTGCCATGTCCTATGTTTTGATGTGATGATATAGTTAGCTTTGTTTGTTATGCATGTGTTCGAAAAGTTTTGAATTAAATGAAATTTTATGGCCCGATTTTCATCTATGTGTATTGTTAAGTCTGGTAATGCCTCGTACTCTGTTCTGGCCTTGGATACGAGTAAGGGGTGTTATAGCAGCATCTCTTGGCGCACCTCTACTGCTAGCCCCACTTCTAGAGTTCCTTTGTGGTCTACCCCTCAAAGGAGCACTACTTGCCTTCACATCTTGCTTTTTCTCTTTGCCATCTAATTTGGGACAGTCTCAGATGAAGTGGTCTAGTGATCCACATTTGAAGTAGCCCCTCTCATTTCCTCGGCATTCGCCGAAATGACATCTACTACATTGTGAACACTCTGGCCTATTTGGCTGAGCACTACCAACACTAGCGATAGAAGTGGTTTGAGCTCTAGAAGCCGTGTTCTGCTGGTTCTTGTTTCTACTCAGGAACCCCACCGAAGCACTCAATTGGGTAGAAAACTCTCTCGATCTCTTATATGAGGTTTACTGTGATTTCCCCATCTGTCTTTTCCTTGAGTCTCGGGACTCGATGTCAGCTTTTCTCTTCTCTTTGGCTAATTCCTCGCCCTTACATGCTCTCTCCACGAGCACCACAAATTCCCTTATCTCCAAGATGCCAACTAATAAACAGATGTCGTCATTTAAAGCATCTTCAAACCTCTTGCACATAATGGCTTCTGTAGATACGCACTCTCGCACATACTTGCTGAGTCTCACAAACTCAGGCTCGTATTCAGTCACCGTCCTACGGCCTTGCTTCAACGCTAAAAACTCTTTCCTTTTCTGGTCTACAAACCTCTGGCTAATATACTTCTTTCGAAACACTTCTTGAAAGAATTCCCACATTATCCGATCTCTTGGTATGACTGACACGAGAGTATTCCACTATTAGTAAGCTGAATCTCGTAAGAGTGACACTATGCACTTCATCATCAATGTTATTTTCCAACCAAATGTTATTTTTGAAACACTCCTCTGACATGCACGATAATTCATCGAATACCCTAATGTTATTTTCCAACCAAAACTCAGCTCTTTTTCAGTCATCATCAATGTTTGCCCAAAATTATTCAGCCTCATGTTTTCGAATTTTCTCTACTGGAGGTTTCTCTCTCCTAGCTATCTCTGCTCCTTGAGGAGCTATATGAACTGGTTGAGGAATTGGGGAGGTGGGGGAGGTCGAGTATTCGAGTTTGCTCGAATAAACTCCGAGTACCACGCGTCCATAATATGGAGGTAAGCCTCTCTATCCCCTTCGCCCTAACTCATTATCACAGGCCCACTATCTACTGGCACGGTCCCCTCAGTGGGAGCCGGCACATTACTCTCCACATCATCGCTGTAGCTACGTCAGGATCCATTTACTATATGAAAAACATAATTTATAATCGTCAGGGATCGTCAAACTATCAATATACAGTTATGGCATGTATAGCTAGACTCGTACTCATGCTAGGTTAGTCCTAGAACCGATAACCCATGCTCTAATACCACTAAATGTAACACCCCACACCTGTACCCTACGTCAGGATGGAATACGAGGCGTTACCTAACTTGAACACATACATTCACACGTTATTTGAGTCACCAAGAATTGGTCAAATTTAAAACTTTTCCCAACTTTACTGTAAACTCCTTAATATGGGCCTACGAGGCGCAAAACATTCATTTGAAACTATTCAGGACCGATTCGGGTCATTTTAAGAACTTTGAAAAATTACACGTGACATAGGGGCACACTCCCATGTGAGAAGGGCAACACGCCCGTGTGACCATATCAACATGGTCGTGCTAATGGCCTATGTGGTTCACACAGCCTAAGCATTTAGGGACACGCCCGTGTCCTTTACCCGTGTGGAATTAATTTCCAATTCGAACCTACAGGGGTTTTCACACGGCCTGACACACACCTGTGTCCTAGCCCGTGTGCAGAAACCTAGACATTCTATTTCTGGCGTCAGTAATTCTCAAGGGCCACACGGCCAAGGCACACGCCCGTGTGCTAGGCTATGCCCTTCACACGGCTAAGACACATGGCTGTGTCTCTGCCCGTGTGTTTACTACTAGGCATACTGACTTGCAAATTTTACGTGCAGGGGACACACGGTGAGACAACATGCCCATGGGGCTAGCCGTGTGTCACACACGCCCGTGTGTCTACCCGTGTGGACAATATAGGGCTTTCTACCAAGCCCGTGCCACCCTAAAACATAATATAACAACATCCATTCAAAAATACAAGGTATTATCAGCCACACAAGGCATTATCTCATTTATGAAAATATCATCATTGTATATATCAATAATGAACATTAGCAACTATTCCAAGGCTTAATACAAAATGAAGGGATTCATCCCAAGCTTCATCCCAAGCAAACAAATTTGGCTAATTTAACATGACACAAACATCAAAAGTCTAAGCCCTATACATGCCATATTTCAAATATAAAAAACAACTATACCAAGTGCTTCGGTTGATAGTGTGATTGATGCTTCCAACGTCTAATGATCCTCAAGCTAATTAGGTGGCAGTATAAGAAAATGGAAAGGAGAGGGAGTAAGCATAAAGCTTAGTAAGTTGCATGAAAATAAACATAACAACAATTCTACGATTTGTTAACATGCTCATAATACAAAAGAAGGCATAAGCACAACTTACTCATCACTATCCAATACAAATAAATAGCATATTTTGAGCTCATATCTCTTGCATTTCAAATAGGCACCTGTACCACTCACGACATGGTTAGACTTTTCTCGTTTGACTTAAATTATAACTCTCACCATTGAACCATTTGTAATATTATCGGATAATCACTAAGCCTTAAACATAGGGTATAATGCCGATGCCATGTCCTAGACATGGTCTTACACTGACTATCGTCATCGAGGCTGATGCCATGTCCCAGACATGGTCTTACATAGGCTCTCGCATATTCATGCCGATGCCATGTCCCAGACATGGTCTTACACTGGCTTACTTCACGAGGCCGATGCATGTCCCAAACATGTCTTACACTAGCTCACAGTAACTCATACATCATGGCATGAATATCCAATTTATTCCCTATGGTTCAAATGAGAATTCTACTATCTCAATTATCATCATGCATTCTCATTTCCATAATCAAGCACTTCATGTTATATCAATTCAGCACATATAATAACAAAGTAGTTGTATTATTTACATACAACTTACCTCCGCTTACAAAATATGGTGACTCGTCGATCTAATCTACTCACTTGGCCTTCAAGCAATTCCTTAAAATAAAAATAAAAATAAAAATAAAAATAAAAAGAGGGCTTCCAGCAAAAAATAATACCTCTTGTGCAACTACAAAAAAAAAGTCAATTTTTATATTTCGCATCTAATTGACTTGCGGAAATATGATAATTTCCTTCATGAATTATTATAAACCAACTCGTTGGATTCACGGGTTACCTGATTTTCCGTTTCTAGGCCCAAGCCAATACCTCTAGGAATTTGTGGAATTTTCTATTGCATGATACTGGTCTAAGTTCAGATCTTGAATTTCTTGATCTATAATAACAAAATTCACTCGTTTTATCAGCACATTAATCTAGACACACGAAAAATCATAATTTGGCAAAATGACCATTTACCCCTATGCTCGAAAATCAATTTTTATCAATTTTTTCATATCCTAAGCCTAGCTAAACCCTTTTTACTCTTATAACATCCCAAAAATTTCCATTATTTCACACTTTTATCACTTATTTTACAACTTATGCAAAATGGTCCTTTTTAGGGTTTCCATGAGAAATCTGTTCACAAAAGTTGTTTATTTCACCACTATGATTCATTTTCTTACATAAAATTTTAGAAAACAACATTAACACACTCATGGTAAAACCCTAGACTTTCAACCATTTTGCAAAATAGTCCCCTCATTTGAAAGCTCATGTTACAAGGGTTTTAAAAGTGCAAAAATCATTAAGAAAAATCATCAAAATCACTTACTTGTGGAGAGACTAAATGGCTGAAAATTCAAGCTTCACAAACCCCTCTAATGGCTGATATTTTTGGTCAAGAAGAAAGAATGAAGGAAAAAGATGATGACTAGGCTTTTAGGGTATTATTTTATTACACATTATGTCATCACATACTTAATACCTTGACCATTAGATTTTCTTTGTCACATGGCCGGCCAAGCTATAGTCCAAGGGTCTATTTGCCCTTTAAAGACCCCCAATTTAAGTTTCATGGCAATTTAACTCCCTTAGCTATCAAAATAGGACTTTTGTACTTTATGTGATTTAGTCCTTTTTCGCAATTAAGCTCACAAACGCTAAAATTAATCCACCAAAATTTTCATGCACCTTTATAAACATGCCATCACACATAAAATAATATCAAAAATAATTTCTCCAACCTCGGGTTAGTGGTCCCGAAACCACTGTTTCGACTAAGCCCAAAATCGGGTTGTTACAGGCAGTGATAGATGAGAGCCAGTGTAAGACCATGTTTGGGACATGGCATCAGCTTTGATGTGTGAGCCAGTGTAAGACCATGTTCGAAACATTGCATCGGCACCTTATGCTATGCTTGAGGCTTATTGAATATCCTATAGTATTCCAAATGGTTCAACGGGAAGTTTACGGTTTATGTCGGAATAAGAGAGGTTATGACCATGTTGTGAGTGGTACAAGTACTTACATGAAAATCATGAAATGCGTGCTCAATTTATGTTGTATGATTAGTAAAGAATGAAAATGAGTAAAAACTCATGAGTGATGAGCTTGATGTATATTGGACCTTTGTAAGAATGTAAATGAGTAAGTCATACCTATGAGAATGACTTTGTGACGACCTTGTAAATATTAGGTCAATACCTATGGTGTATAATTATGTGGTAAAGTTGATGGATGATTATATGTGAGAATTTTAGGTTGAATTAAATTTAGACATGATACATTTATCCCTTCACCTTATGGCCTAATGAATATGAAAAGAGGAATTGATTGGCATAAAAGCATATTTAAAGATAATTATGAAATGGTAAAATTAGCATTGAAACAGTTTTGGATAGCAGCAGCAGCCCGACTTTGAAAGTCCACCAAAAATTGTGGAAATCAAATTAGAGGCTAATTAAAATATGAAATTAAATCTTATTAAGTCTAGTTTCATATAGAAGAAACGTGTAAGCAAAAGAAGTTCATATTTTGAGATATTTGAATTATTCTGATACAGAGTCAGAATGATTTCAAAATCCCCTATTCCAATTTGGGAAAATCATTAAAAATTGTACAAAAATAATTATAGGTTTTAATTTGTATGCTTTGAATCCTTAATGAGTCTATTTTCAAAAAAAAATAAAATGGAACATCATCTAAATCCTGTATTAGGAGATAATTAATTTTTATTGAAGAGGGGTCGCAACTATCGGACAGCGAAATAGGGGTGAATTTAAAGAATAAATTGTACTTATTGGCTAGACCAAAAATTCTAAAAATTTTATGGTAAGAAGACATATGAGTTTAGTTTCAGGGAAAATTAACGGATCTTAATTTGGAGTTCCGTAGCTCACAATATAAATAATTTAGTGATTGTGACTTAAGAAAGAAGCTTGACTTGAACATAAGTAAAAGTGCAAATATGGTTGTATTACATTGGGAAGCAAGTTGGTAAATTGCTTATTATTTTCATACAGTCTTACTAAGCTATAAAGCTTACTCCCTCCTTTTCATTTCTTTAGTGTTGCCAGGTTAGCTCGGGGTTGGAGATCATCAGAGGCAACATCACACTATCAAATTATCAAGTTGGGGTATTAATAAACCTTAAGTATTTTCAAGTGAGTGGCATGTATAGAGACTTAGTCTTTTGATATATGTTTTCATGATTTGGCCAAATATATTGGCTTATAATGATTCAATTGTATATAGCCATGAGAAATGGCTTATATTGATCTATATGTGCATGCACAAGCTTAAAAGTTCCATGTGATGTGAGTATGTGACTTGATATGGTGTGCAATGTCTTAGGCAAGCATGTTATTCTACGCATGTGAAATATGTTGGTATTTTATAAAGTTATGAGCTAGCCTTGACTATGAATGTTTGATGACTAAGTTGAAATCTTTTGGTATAAAAGTATAAGTGATATCATAATAGACAAGGCTTAATGAGTGTGTAAAACACATGTATCATGGCATGCAAATGTTATGTGTGTGGCCTAATTGAAGATGTTTAATCATTAAATGGATGCCATGTTATATGTCCTTGATGTGTATAAATGTGTGAGGGTTTATGGTTGACCAAGGCTTGGAAAATAGCCTAAGTGTTGGCCACACGGGCAGAGACACGGCTGTGTGTCTCAGTCGTGTGGGGCACACGGCCTTAGCACACGGAGGTGTGACTTGGTTGTGCGACCCCATTTTGTTGCTGATGTCATAAACAGAGAGTTACACAGCCTGAGGACACGGGCGTGCCCCTATGTCCACACAGGCATGTGACCCTGTTTGCTTGAAATTTTACAAAGTTTTCTAAAGTGCACAATTTAGTCTCGAATCAATTTCAAAGTGTGTTTGGAGCCTCGTAGGCTCATAGTAGGGACATTAAGGGATATTGTGAAAAGTTTAAATTGGAAGGAAATTTTATGACCTGAAAATGTTTGAAAGTATGTGTTCAAGCCTAGCAACACCTCTATCCTGTTCCGGCGTCACACTTGGGTAAGGGGTGTTACAATGTCTAAGACATTGGCATCGTATTCGATTTCATATAAGACCCTATCTGGGAGAGTGGCATTGATATTCAATTACATGTAAGACCACATCTGAGACGTTGGCATTGTACAAGCTTTCCGAGTTATCCAAGTATCCTTAATTGATTTCGAACGGTTCAACAAGCATTCTGAGATAATGGATGACTATGTGAATTTGTATCTGATCCAAGTACGTTTGAATTGTATACTATGTTTGAGAATGAAAGGTAAGTTTATGCACCTTGGTGAACATATGGTATAAGTATGAGTTGCTATGGGAATAAGATATGTTATGTATATGTAAATCATGTTCAAATGAACTATAAGAGAGATATAAATATGTGAATGTATTTTGCCTTGAAATATATGAATGAATTGATCTAGATTGATGTTATTTGTCAAGTTTATTTGTATATGGCTTACTAAGCTTTTGAAAGCTTACTTTGCGTGTGTTTTCAATTATTTTATAGATATCGTAGCTAAACTTACTTTGCACATGTTTTCAATTGTTTTATAGATATCATAGCTATTGGGAGCTTAGGATCGTCGAGGATCATACCACACTATCAAACTCTATTTTGGTACATTTTGAAAGTGTAAATATTAAAGTATGGCATTATAGGCTAGAGGTATTTGAATATGATTTGTGAAGTGTATATTTAGCCATGTGATATGGCTTAATTATGGTTGAACTTATGGTTTGATTTTGGTATATGATATCTGATGCAAATTATGCTTAAGTGATGTGTTCATGAATGGCCAAGTGAATTGATCAATTTGGTAAGTTTTGGTGTGTGCTTATTAAGGATTTCGTAGATTTTGGTATGAGAATGAATGAATTGAAATGATGTTATGAAACAATTGTTTAGATATGATTTTGTATTATGATTTGGAATGATTTTGGTATGGTTATAAGCATGAATTTGATTGATAATGATATAGTATGATTGATGTAGGTTTTGGTTATGAATTGGCTGGGAATTTGGTATAAAATGTTTGGTTTTGGTACTTGTAGGTTTGACTAAAAAAGGGTGGCAAATTAGGCTTTGCAAATCACCTATTTTTGTCCACAAGGGCAGAGACACGGGCGTGTGCCTCAGCCATGCGTGACACATGGATATGTTACACAGCTGTGTGTCCCCTGGGGTACCCTATGATTTAAAGTCAGAATATCCTATAGTTTTGACACGGCCTAGACACACGAGCGTGTCTAGTGGCCGTGTGTGGACACAGCCTTGGCACATGGGCGTGTGTGGCCATTTCGAAGGGTACACGGGCTAGACACATGGGCATCTAGTCGGCCGTGTGATCCAAGCCAGTAGCCTCCCTAATTTTCACACAGCCTGGCACACGGGCGTGTCTTGTGGCCGTATGGACAAGTCGGTATGTATTCCTTATTTTGCCACGACCGAGACACACAGGGGTGTCTAATGCCGTGTGAGGCACACGCCCTGTTCACATGGGTGTGTGACCTCTGTAATTTTGAAAAATGTTTAAATTTTGAAAGATTTTGTATGAGCTCAGTTTAGTCCCGACCCCTTTTTAAAGCATGTTTAAGGTCTTGTAGGCCTACATAAGGGACAATTGTGAATGATTATTATATGTTTTGATTATGTTATGCTTAAGTATATATGAATGTTTTGATATGTCCGGTAATGCCTTTAATCCTATTCTGGCGACGGATATGGGTTAGGGATGTTACAATGCTAAAAGCTTATTGAACTCATATTTTGAAACTTATTCAATTTAGTCACTAACTTCAAATTGGACACTTTAGGCATAAAATTTCTTCATGAAACTTTCACACAAACATGCAATCATATCATGGACCATAAAATAATCATAAAATAATTATTTCTATTTCAAATTTGTTGTCTCGAAATCACTATTTTTACTAGACCCTAAATCAGGATATTACACACTCCTCGGTGGTTTCTAATCTATAATTGCTGAAATCTTACTCGAGTCAACTTGAATACCTTTACTCAACAATGTGCCCCAAAAATCTGACTTCTCGAAGCCAAAACTCACTTTTGCTAAACTTAGCATACAACTATTTATCTCTCGAAGTTTGTAAAACAGTTCTCAAATGCTCAGCATGCTCAGACTCATTTCGAGAATAAATCAAAATATCATCGATAAACATGATAAACCATAATTTATACATATTTTTACCCCATACCTAACGTAGTTATGGATGGTTTCTCCTTAGATTTGGTGAATTCAATGCTCCTAATCCTTTAATTCCATGTTTTATACTTAGGAGAGCATAAGAGAGTAAAAAGAGCGAGAAATGGGCTGAAAACCGAGAAAATGGACCCATATGGGAAAACAACACGGCCTGGACTTCCTCACACGGGCGTGTCACATGGCCGTTTCAATTTGGAAAGATCGAAACACGACTTATACGGGTGGATCACACACCCATGCCCATTTAACAGCCCTGACCACGACCTTCAGTAATCGCACATGGGCATGTCACACGGGCGTGTCCTTACCAAACCCAAGTTTAGTCCAATTTGGAAAAGGCCAATTTTGAGGGCTCTTAGACATTCCAAAGCCTATTTAAACACTTGAGGAGGCACTTATGAAGGGGGAGGCAGAGGAGAAAGCAAGGAATTACTCAAGAAAAGCCGATTGATACATCTCAAGGGCCGGATTCATCATCAAGACTGGAGATCTCCCTTCAAGTTCCTTCAGGAGTTTTGGGTTTTCTTATGTTTTGTTATCTTTATGCTTTTGAGATGTTTTCTTTCATAAGTAGGAACTAAACCCCTAAATACCTAAGGGGAATGAAACCTAAGATAGATCTTGTTATTATTATCTAAATTGTATGATAAATATTTGACTTGTTCTTAATTATGTGTTCTTAATTATTGTTTTGATATTCCAGGATATTGATTCAAGTTAAGCTCTTATTCAGAGGAGGAATAGACCCTGTCTAAGAGTAAATTTGTCATAATTAAGCGGAGTTGATTGCGCACCTAGAGATAGGGTGACAAGATTTTGTTGGATTAGGGTGAAACCTAATAAGGAATCCATAGATCGAGTTAATGCAATTCTAGGGTGTTAATTAGAAAGAGATTTCAATTATTCAACCTAGGGTTAGACATTATTAGTCTCGAGAGAGATAATAATATAACTTAAGGATTTCTCTGAGATCAAGTCAAATGAATAAATCGTCGATTGAGTCAAATAACAAGTGAAGTCTAGGTGGATTTGTCCTTAGGTATTGTCTCAATCAATCGAATTTTCCCAAAAGTATTTTCCCAAGTTTTTCTTTCTGTGCATTCTTAGTTAGTAATTAGTTTAGACAACCAAACCTCTTAAATTTTAGGCTAGATAATAAAAAGGAAGTAAATACTAGTACTCGTAGTTCCTTTGGGTTCCACAATCTGGTCTTGTTGAACTATACTACTGTTTGATAGGTACACTTGCCTTAATCGTGATAATAAGTTAGTCTCAAGAACGTTTCATTTATATATCTTTAAAACCTGTTACGAATATCACGCATCAAGTTTTTGTCGCTGTTGTCGGGGAACTAGGATATTAGGAAAACTCGATTTTTATTACTTTAGCCACTTTACTTTTATTAAAATTTAAATTTTTATTTTCTTTTCAAATTTTTCTCTTATTTCCTTCTGACAGGTTTTTCTAGTTTATGACCAGAAGAAACCCATCAGGACCACTACTTTTTGACGGTGAGATAGACTGTACAGTTCACAAAAATTGGAGAGAAATAAGGCGAAGCCTAAGATACACAGAGGATGAGCAAGAGGATGATACTTCAACCACAACAGAGGAGATGGCTGAAAATCAAGAAAATTTCCTGCCTCCTGCGATTGCTGTAAATCAGAATCCTGCTCCGCGCACTATGTATGATTATGCTAAACCTTCTCTAACAGGAACTGAATCGAGCATAGTTAGACCGACTGTAGCCGCAAATACTTTTGAACTGAAACCTAACACAATTCAAATTATACAATAGTTTGTTCAGTTTGATGGTTTGCAGGACGAGGATCCCAACGCTCACTTGGCAAACTTTTTGGAACTATGTGATACATTTAAAATTAATGGCGTTTCTGATGACGCAATTCGCCTTCGGTTGTTTCCTTTTTTGTTAAGGAATAAGGCTAAACAATGGTTGAATTCGTTACCACGGAGGTCAATCACTACTTGGGAACAAATGACCGAAAAGTTTTTATTAAAATATTTCCCGCCGGCTAAAACAGGTAAATTACATAATGATATCTCTTCCTTTATGCAGATGGATTTAGAAACACTCTACGATGTATGGGAGAGATACAAGGACCTCTTGAGAAGGTGCCCTCACCATGGGTTACCGCTTTGGCTACAGGTTCAAACATTTCATAATGGCCTAAATCCTTTGACTCGACAGATGATTGATGCAGCCGCTGGAGGAAATATCAATAATAAGACACCTAAGGCGGCTTATGAATTTATTGAGGAGATGTCACTGAATAACTATCAGAGGCAAGTTATGAGAACAAAGCCGGCAATAGCAGCCGGTGTTTTCAACCTCAACGCGGTTACTATGCTATCTAACCAAGTAGAACTCTTAAATAAAAAGATTGACAGTTTGCGTGGTTCTACTCAGGTACATCCAGTGCTAAGGTGCGATTCGAATGGAGGAAGAGCATGCACAGAGTATCAACCCTTCAATCCTAGCATCGAGGAGGAACAAGTCCAATATATGGGTAACAATAATTCTAGACCCCAAAATAACCCGTATAGTAACACTTATAATGCAGGTTGGAGGAAACATCCGAATTTCTTGTGGGGCGGTCAAAGAACTCAAAAGCCACAACATCCTTCGGGTTTTCAACAACCACCTTACCAGCAAGAAAAGAAGCCGAACCTTAAGGAGATGTTAAAAAAATTCATCTTGGTGTCAGAAACTCATTTCTAGAATACCGAGACAGTTCTTAAGAATTAATAAGCGTCGATCCAAGGGCTCGAAACTCAGTTAGTTCAGCTCACTAAATTGATATCTGAAAGACCACTAGGAAGTCTACCTAGTAACACTGAACCCAACCCAAAAGAGCACGTGAAAGTAGTTACACTAAGGAGTGGGAAAGTGTTAGCTGAATCTGAAAAGAAGACACCATAATAAGCTGACGAAAAGGAGGTCGAACCCGAAAACAATGACAACCTAATGCCAAAAGAACATAAACCACCAATCCCATACCCGACAAAGTTGAAGAAAGACCGCATGGATGTACAATTCGGTAAATTTCTTGAACTTTTTAAACAACTGCATATTAACTTACCTTTTGTTGAAGCTATATTGCAGATGCCTACATATGTAAAATTCTTAAAGGAGCTTCTAACAAACAAAAGGAAGTTTGAAGACTTATCCACAATGGAACTTAATGAGGAGTGCTTAGCCATACTCTAAAATAAATTGCCAACCAAACTGAAAGATCCAGGAAGTTTTACTATTCCCTGCTTAATCGGTAGTTTGAATGTTGATAAAGCACTAGCTGATTAGGCGCCAGCATTAATTTGATGCCATATAAAATGTTTAAACAACTTGGTCTTGGGGAACCTAAACCCACAGGATGAGTATTCAATTAGCTGATAGATCTAGTAAATATCCTTGGGGAACTATAGAGGACATACTTGTAAAAGTAGATAAATTTATATTCCCTATTGATTTCGTTGTGCTTGACATGGATGAAGATGTTGAGGTGCCTTTAATTTTAGGTCGGCCATTTTTAGCCACTGATAGAGCTGTAATTGATGTGGGTGATGGTGTAACACCCCAAACCCGGCCTGGATGTTATGACCGGATCTGATGCGCCACATTGATGCGTTCAAAACACTTAGTTTGGAAAATTTAGTTTGGTGTTGTAAAAGACACTTTTAAAAGTAGGTCAAAGTGAGCGGAAGTCAGTGCACCGTAGGAAACCGGGAAGAAGAGGAGGTGAGTCCGTCGGATTGCTTAAGTACCAAGCTCTCTTTGGATCCAATCCTAGACATGCACACCGCCATTGCCACACTCTAACATCTCGTATAATTTTGAGAAAACCGTTTGATTATGACCAGCTTAAGAAAATGATTAAGGTTGCAAATCGTTTGGTTAAAATATTTATTTTTCTTGGGAAAACATTTACCTTGCGGAAACTTTGCGCGTCATCGTGATATTTTTAAAAACAAGTAGATTTTATAAAACGAACCCTAGTGCTAGCCAGTTTAATAATCCCCAAAATATAAGTAATTAAAAAGAGCGGCCTTATTACAACTTTAAACAAAATAAAAATAAAATAATCCAAATTAAATGCTAAACTTATTTAAAATCGGCAATTAATCTTCATGGCCACTCTGAATCCCGCCCAGCTCCAAGTCCACCAATTCTAGGGCTCACCTGCAAGGATGGAAGAGGAAGGGGTGAGTTTGGGAAAACTCGGTGTATCTGAAACCCATCCAAAGCCCAATTCAGCTCGAGCCTATTGGGCCTAAGCCCTATTCAGATAACAGTACACAGTAGGCTGAAGCCCTTTTCAGAATACAGTAGCAAGGCCTTAGCCCCTTTTTACATAACAGTGTGGCCCTAGGCCCAGTTCAGTAGCATGAGTAACAACAGTAATAATGAATGCAAGCCCATCTGGGGAGACTACTCAACCCACCAACCGCTACACTGCCCCATACCAACCCTACACACCATGTGGGGAATATCTCAACCCACCCACCTTTACACACCACAGCTTGCAAAGAACGCCACTCAAATTTCATCGATTGAGGCAAAGCCTCCAAGACGTGGATGAACCACTTTCAAGATTTCCTCCATTAATACCCCAATCCCATGCAACAGATATTAATAAATGCATATCATGCAAAATACGGTAGTAATCAATCAAGCAGTTCAGCCAATTTAAAACCCTAGAGGTATATCGGTAATTTTGCTCTTTAGGGGTAATTTTGGTAATTTTGCTCTTTAGGGTAATTTCGTGATCTACGCTCTTGCACAAGCTAATTCATAATTTTATCGGTTTTATGCAATTTGATTCCACCATCTACCTAATGAGCTAATTTGCCCATCTCTTACCCATATTGGTCCGTAAGCCCATTGGGCCCAATTTTGGCCCATCGAGCCCCTTTTTCCGAAATACGCTAAAACGTCACGCGAACGTGCTTACCACCTTGCGGTGCCAGATCTAACAATTACTCTATGACTTGAGAGCATTCGCATACCCACATGACCATGAAATGCCGGAATTTCGGCATTTCGGCTTTCTTCGAATTGAACTAAAGAAGGGTGTTAGACACACTGTTTCATGACGATCGCTCTTGAGATCCCTTACGATGTCCTACAATTATTCATCACCATTTTTAGCATACAAGTTATGCTTAACAAACTCAAAATCCACCCTACCTTATTCGGCCAAAGAACCCTTATTGACCATAAGTTGCTTACCTTCACAGGGTCCAATAATACGATTCAAGCTTATCCAAGTCGATACTCCAAGCCTCGCTGCTCCTCCAAAGTTGTCTATATCACACAGTCCAAGTCACCACTTGCCCACAAGGGCAAAATAGTCATTAACACCCTAGGGGCAAAATGGTAATTTTACCCCACAAGGGTATTTCATAATTTTACCTTACAGGGTATTTTAGTAATTTTTCAAACCATGGGTATTTTGGTAATTTTATAAACAAAGGGTATTTTAGTAATTTTACAAGCAATATGTGTTATGTAATAATATTATAATATGGTAATGGCTTAATTTATGTAATAAAAAAATGTGTTAAATTAATTAAATGAATAAAACAAAGAAAAGAAATAAAATGTTCATCTTTTGATATCTTTGGCTGAAAATTCTAAGAAGAGAAGAGAGGGGGAAACCAGCATTCGGCTACTCCTTTCTAGTCTAGATTAAGGTATGAAATCCATGTTAGTTTTTGAATTCTTTTGCATATATTAAGCTAGTTACTAAGTCCCTTACTTGCCCATGTCAAAATTTTGAGTTTGGTAGTAAAATGAGTATTCGGTTATGGAAGAGGTTTAAGGGGATGTTTGTTGCCTTTATGAATTAAGGAATAATTAGGAATAGGTGATGTTGGAACTAATTTAATGTTCATATAGATAATTTTGAATGATAGAAAAAAAATCGGCTTGTGCATTGGTGAAAATGCCGAATGTGAGCATTTATAATAGTTGAGTTATGCTTGTGTTTAAAGTGATGGATTGGAGTGGATGCCTATATGTGTTTTGAATAATTACTAGTAAATTAAGGTTTTCTAGATTACCTATGTCATTGCCAAATGTGTGGATAGTTGAAGAAAAATTTGTTAAAATGCTTAGTAGATGGATATTTGGTTAATGTTGTGTTTAAATGAGCACGATGTGTTGTATTGATATTATGCTTAAGTGAAATTATAGAAATATATATGATGAAATTGATTTGGTGATATACATGTTTAAATAATATGTATACAAAGAATGTGTGAAAGAGTAAATTGGTAATAATCTCCTTGGGACAAGACGATAAAAGTGATTTTGGAAAATCACTATAAATTGTGGGAGTTGAGTTAGAAGCTGAATAAATTATGTAATTAAATCTTGATGAGTCTAGTTTCTTATAAAAGAAACTATAAAAGCAAAAGAATTGCAGATAATGAGATAATTGAAGTAATGTGCGATAGAGTCAAAATGACTTCTAGATCCCCTGTTCTGTTTTTATAAAATCACTATAAAACGTATAAAAATAGTCAAATGAGTCTAGTTTCAAATGAAATAAACAATGACATGTTTTGCATTCTGTACAATGAGAAATTTATTTTGTAGTGAAGAGTGGTCAGATTAGTCAAACAGTGAAACAAGGGAAACTTTAGGAAAAATCTGGTATTGATTGGCTAAACTAAAAATTATGAAAATTTTATGGATAAAAGATAAATGAGTCTATTTTCAAGGAAAATTTACGACAATTGATTTGGAGTTTTGTAGCTCTAGTTATAAATAATTTACTGACTGTTGCTCAGGAAGTCAGCTTATAGTGAAATTGTGATTATATTGTAAACATTGATAAAAATTTGCTAATGAATTGCTTATTGATTTCTTATAAGCTTACTATAATCAGTATGTGTGAAAGTCGAATATATATGTATTATATTCTGAAAATAATATTTGAATAGTCGATTAATGATTAGTTTAAAATTTGTTGAATTAAAGCTCAAGAGCATAGGGGGCAATTTCAAATAAGGGAAAAGAGAAAGTAACCGAGTAGCCATTTCACAACCGTTCAAATATATCCGAGGTAAGTTTTATATAGTTTCCTTTAGTATATAATTAACGATGCCACTATAAGAGTATAGTAGGTAAATTGTGATCTTTGGCTTGCACTTGAATTAAGATGTATAATAGTTAATGCATGTATATGACTTATAGTTTGATGGCCCCTTTGAATTTAAGATTAAATGATGAATAGCATGAGTGATATGAGATATAACCACTGAGCTGAAATGTGAATGATGATGTGCGTATCGAGTTTATATTCGAATGTAATATACGACTATTAAGTGATAAGGTAACTGTCATGTGTTATGATCAAATGTGTATGAGATTGAAAATATCCGGACATGAGGTCCGCAGGCTATATGCTGGAAAAATATCCGGACATGAGATCCGCAGGCTATATGCTAGAAATATATCTAGACTTGAGGTCCGCAGGCTACGTGCTGGAAAAATATCCGGGTTAAAGACCCGCAAGCTTACGCTAGTAATGTATTCTGAGCTCTAAGATTTGACAGAACCGATGCCAATAAGTTAAATAAGATTTCGACTTCGAATATCAGTGGTAAACATCGTTGCGTAAGTATTATATGTTTTACATGTTAAGGTTCGTGTTATGTGCTTATATTTGGATTGATTTTTTTAAAGTGATTTAATAGCATCAAGGCACGAAATATATATATATATATATATATATGTTTGTGAATGAATTCGGTATTTGAGGATAAGACAATAATATAATTGGTTAATGTAAGTCACCATATGAAAGGATGTGATTAAAGGTATTAGTATAATCTATGTAAATAATGAAATATGTGCAAGAAGTCTTGTGTATACATACATACATATTCAACCAAGGGGTTTTGTAACTAATGTACTGGTGTATATTTGGTCAAGTGAATTACAATTAGAATACAAGTTTTGTGATACTCAATGTTCAATTTTAATGATAAGCCTTAATAGTATGAATTGCTTAAAACTTACTAAGCCTCGAAAGCTTACTCTGTTTCTTATTTCTTTGTTTTATAGATTGTTGATTTTGGCTATCGACTCGGGGATCGTCAGCAGCTCTTCATACTATCGATCTTTTTGGTACAGTTATATTTTGGACTCGATATGGCATGTATAGGTTGGACTGTTGACAAAAATATGTTTTGAAATTTTAAATATCTTGGCCGTATGAAAATGGCATTTATGAATTATAAATCTGTATGTATTCAGTTCTATTTATATTTGTGTTGGTAGATTATGTGATTGAAATTAAATGTTTAGCTTGGTAATACCTCATAGCCTATACCGTCAATCGGACACGGGCTAGGGGTGTTATATTTTATTGGTATCAGAGCTACGGTTTAGTCGATTCTAGGACTAACGTAGAGTGTTTGAGTCTAGCTATACATGCCATATAGTATTAATACGGTAGTATGATGAATTTTGACAGTTAAAAATTGTGTTTTCGTATAGTAATGGATCCCAATCCCAATCGAGCGGTAGCCGATGATGTTGAGAGTGTAGCGCCTGCTCCCGCGCATGGGACAGCGCCGATGGACTCTCAACCTATTGCAAGCAATCAGAACGACGAGGCTAGATAGGCTTTTTATAGTGTGATGAATGATTGGTTCAACCAATACATTCGAACTAATACGGCTGTCCCACAACCCCCACTCCTGAAAATACGCTCCCTGCACCAACAATACCTCCGGCAATTGATCAAACAAGGTTAAATAAGCCTCCGGTTGATAGAATCAGAAAGCACGGGGCTACTGAATTTAAAGCTACAGATAGTGATGATGCCAAGCAAGCTGAATTTTGGTTAGACAACACTATTCGAGTACTTGATGAACTATCTTGCACACCCGATGAATGCTTGAAATGTGCTATATCCTTGCTACGTGATTCTACTTACTTTTGGTGGAACACATTGGTTTCCATTGTACCCAGAGAACGGGTGACGTGGGAGTTCTTCCAAACTGAATTCAGAAAAAAATATATCAGTCAGAGGTTCATTGATCAAAAATGAAAAGAATTTCTTGAACTTAAACAAGGTTCCATGTCAGTTACTGATTATGAACGGAAGTTTGTCAGACTCAGTAAATATGCTCGGGAATGTGTATCGTCTGAGGCTATTATGTGTAAACGTTTTGAAGATGGGCTGAATGAAGATATAAAGATGTTTGTTGGCATTCTTGAAATACGAGAGTTCGTAGTACTTGTCGAACGAGCTGGAAAAGCCGAAGAACTTAGTAAAGAAAAAAGGAAAGCTGATGTCGAAGCTGGAGAATTTCATAAAAGATATTTAAGAAAGTCTTTTCAGTAATCAGTGAAGAAATTTCGAGATGATTCAGGCCGATCAAAGAATACTTCGGGTTTTTCCAGAGGAGACCACGATCGACCCCTTGTGAGTACACAAGCCACTTCAGTTGCCAGTGTTGGAAATGATCGTCGGGACAGTACAGAGTGCAAGTATTGTGGTAAATGGCATTTAGGGAGTTGTAGATTTCATGACCGCTCCTGTTATAAATGCGGATCAGCCGACCACTTTATTAAAGACTGCCCGAGATTGTCTGAACAGAATATGAATCAGAGTGGGAAACCGAGTACTACAGCACGAGGTAGACCACCTAGGAATACGGAGAATGCTAGTGGCGGTCAGAGAGTGTATAGAGATGCTACAACTAGATCCAAGGCTCGTGCTCCTGCTAGAGCTTATGCTATACGCGTACGCGAGGATGCTTCTTCGCCTGATGTTATTACCGGTACTTTCACTCTCTTTGATACTGATGTGATTGTTTTGATTGACCCTGATCTACTCATTCATATGTATGTGAGACTTTAGCATCCAGTAAGACTCTACCTATTGAGTCTACTGAGTTCGTAATCCGAGTGTCAAATCCCTTGGGTCGATATGTGTTAGTCGACAAAGTGTGCAGGAAATGTTCCCTAATAATCCGAGGTTCCTATTTTCCAGCCGATTTGATGCTTTTACCGTTTAATGAATTTGATGTTATTCTCGGTATAGATTGGTTGACCGTTCATGATGCAGTTGTGAATTGCAAAAGAAAGACTATTGACTTGAGATATGCAAATGATGAGATAATCCGAGTTGATTCTATTGATATGAACGGGTTACCAGCAGTTATATCCTCGATGTTGGCTCAGAAATATGTCAAAAAGGGGTGTGAAGCGTATCTTGCATACGTACTTGATAGTAAAGAATCAGAAAAGAAGCTTGAATCAAGACGTTGGTTTGTGAGTATCCAGATGTTTTCCCGAGGAATTGCGGGGTTACCACCGCTCGGAGGTAGAGTTTGGCATTGAACTTGTACCTGGGACTACACCGATTTCGATAGCTCCGTATCGTATGGCACCAACCGAATTAAAGGAATTGAAAGCTCAGTTGCAAGAGTTGACGGATAGAGGTTTCGCTCGACTGAGTTTCTCACCTTGGGGTGTACCAGTATTGTTCATGAAAAAGAAGGACGGAACCATGAGATTGTGCATCGACTATCGTCGCTTGAATAAAGTGACGATAAAGAATAAATATCTCATATCAGCGTATTGATGATTTGTTTGATCACCAAGGAGCTTGTGTTTTCAAAGATAGATTTGAGATCGAGTTATTATCGCCATGAGTTCGAGATTCGATATACCTAAAAGCGCTTTCGAACGAGATACGGTCACTACGAGTTCTTAATGATGCCGTTTGGGCTCACTAGTGCCCCTGCAGTATTTATGGATTTGATGAACCGAATTTTCAGGCAGTATTTGGACTGGTTTGTAGTTGTGTTTATAGATGGCATCTTGATTTATTCACATGATGAAACTGAACACGCCGAGCACCTGAGATTAGTGTTGCAGATTTTACGGGATAATCAGTTATATGCTAAGTTCAGTAAATGCGAGTTCTGGTTGAGAGAAGTTAGCTTTTTGGGACATGTAGTATCCGCATCAAGAATTCGAGTTGATCCGAGCAAAGTTTCATCCATACTTAATTGGAAGCCCCTGAGAAATATTACTGAAGTTCGGAGCTTTTTGAGACTTGCTTGTTACTACAGACGATTTGTAAAAGGTTTCTCGATGATAGCCACACCAATGACGAAGCTACTTTAGAAAGATATTAAGTTCAAATGGTTAGAAAAGTGCCAGAAAAGTTTCGACCAATTGAAAACACTTTTGAGAGAAGCCCCAGTGTTAGTGCAGCCCGAATCCGGTAAAAAGTTTGTCATATACAGTGATGCATCCTTACTTGGGCTGGGTTGTGTGTTGATGCAAGAAGGTCGAGTTGTAGCTTACGCGTCGAGGAAATTGAAGCCGCATGAGAAAAACTATCCGACCCATGATCTCGAATTAGCTGCCATCGTATTCGCTTTGAAAATATGGCGACATTACTTGTTTGGAGAGAAGTGTCATGTATATTCGGATCACAAAAGTCTCAAATATTTGATGACTCAAAGAGATTTGAATCTGCGACAAAGATGTTGGCTTGAGTTGTTGAAAGATTATGAGCTTGTCATTGACTATCACCCGGGAAAGGCTAACGTGGTTGCCGATGCTTTAAGTTGTAAATCACTGTTTGCTTTACAAGCGATGAATTTAGACCTGTCCGTTTCATCCGATAATGTGTTGGTTGCAGAAGTAAAGGCCAAACCATTAATGATTCATCAAATACAGGAATCCCAGAAAGTTGATGATGAATTGGTGGCTAAACGAGCTGAATGTGTTTTGAATGTGGATTCAGAGTTTCAAATTGAAAACAATGATTGTTTGACGTTCAGAAGTCGATTATGTGTTCCAAGAAATTCAAAACTTATTTCGATGATTTTGAACGAAGCTCATAGTAGCCGAATGTCGATCCATCCTAGTAGCACAAAAATGTACAACGATCTGAAACATCAGTTTTGGTGGCCTGGTATGAAACGAGACATTTCTGACTTTGTTTCGAAGTGTTTGGTGTGTCAACAAGTGAAAGCGGAACATCAAGTGCCTTCGGGATTACTTCAGCCGATCATGATACCCGAATGGAATTAGGATCAAATTATGATGGATTTTGTATCTGGGTTGCCATTGTCGTCAAGTAAGAAAGATACGATTTGGGTTGTTGTTGATAGATTGACAAAGTCGCTCATTTTATTCCCGTACGTACGGATTATTCACTTGACAAACTAGCTGAGTTGTATGTTTCCCAGATTGTGAGGTTGCACGGGGTACCTATTTCTATTGTGTCAGATAGAGATTCGAGATTCACATCGTGATTCTGGAAGAAATTGCAAGAAGCTTTGGGTACCAAGTTGCATTTTAGCACTGCTTTTCATCCCTAGACTGATGGTCAACCCGAGTGGATCATTCAGATACTCGAGGATATGTTGAGATGTTGCATCCTTGAGTTTAGTGGTTCATGGGAACGATATTTTCCTTTGATTGAATTCGCTTGCAACAATAGTTTTCAATCAAGCATTAACATGGCACCTTACGAGGCTTTATACGGTCATATATGCCGTACACCGTTGTTTTGGACCGAGCTTAGTGAAAGTAAAATCTTTGGGGTTGATTTGATCAAAGATGCTGAGCAGAAAGTAAAAGTAATCCGTGAAAGTCTGAAAGCAGCTTCAGATCGTCAAAAGTCATATGCGGATTTAAAACGAAAAGACATTGAATATCAGGTCGGAGACAAAGTGTTTCTTAAAGTTTTATCTTGGAAAAAGGTGCTCAGATTTGGTCGTAAAGGCAAATTGAGTTTGAGGTTCATTGAGCAGTATGAAATATCCGAACGAATTGGACCAGTCGCATACAGATTGATTTTACCCCCTGAACTTGAAAAGATTCACAACGTTTTTCATGTCTCGATGCTTCGACGTTATAGATCCGATCCATCGCATATAATTAATCCATCTGAGATTGAGATTCACTCTGATTTGAGTTACGAAAAAGAACCAGTTCGTATTTTGGCTCGCGAAGTAAAAGAACTACGAAATAAGAAAATCTCTTTAGTGAAGGTACTATGGATTAAGCATGGGGTTGAAGAAGCTACTTGGGAACTTGAAGAAGCTATGACGGATCGATATCCTAACTTATTTACTAGTAAGATTTTCGGGGAAGAAAATTCGTTGTGTGGGGGAGAGTTGTGACAGCCCTAATTTGACCCTAGTCGAAAAGTGGTTTCGGGACCACAAAACCGAGTCACAAAAATAATTGATTGTTATATTCTATGTTTATTGTATGTGTACATGCATGTGTGAAAGTTTCATGCTTTAATTTTGTCATTTGTATGTGAAATTTATTAAATAGGACGTATGTGTGACATTTTTGAAACGTGATAGGTTAATTTTAAAATGGTCTATTAATGCATGTAATCAAAAAGGTGGACTTGCATGTCAATTTCCCCACTTTGATATTAGTGGCCGGCCATGGTAATGATGATAAGCAATATGTGTTATGTAATAATATTATAATATGGTAATGGCTTAATTTATGTAACAAAAAAAATGTGTTAAATTAATTAAATGAATAAAACAAAGAAAAGAAATAAAATGTTCATCTTTTGATATCTTTGGCCGAAAATTCTAAGAAGAGAAGGGAGGGGGAAACAAGCATTCGGCTACTCCTTTCTATTCTTGATTAAGGTATGAAATCCATGTTAGTTTTTGAATTCTTTTGCATATATTAAGCTAGTTACTAAGTCCCTTACTTGCCCATGTCAAAATTTTGAGTTTGGTAGTAAAATGAGTATTCGGTTATGGAAGAGGTTTAAGGGGATGTTTGTTGCCTTTATGAATTAAGGAATAATTAGGAATAGGTGATGTTGGAACTAATTTAATGTTCATATAGATAATTTTGAATGATAGAAAAAAATCGGCTTGTGCATTGGTGAAAATGCCGAATGTGAGCATTTATAATAGTTGAGTTATGCTTGTGTTTAAAGTGATGGATTGGAGTGGATGCCTATATGTGTTGTGAATAATTACTAGTAAATTAAGGTTTTCTAGATTACCTATGTCATTGCCGAATGTGTGGATAGTTGAAGAAAAATTTGTTAAAATGCTTAGTAGATGGATATTCGGTTAATGTTGTGTTTAAATGAGCACGATGTGTTGTATTGATATTATGCTTAAGTGAAATTATAGAAATATATATGATGAAATTGATTTGGTGATATACATGTTTAAATAATATGTATACAAAGAATGTGTGAAAGAGTAAATTGGTAATAATCTCCTTGGGACAGAGAAGTAAAAAGTGATTTTGGAAAATCACTATAAATTGTGGGAGTTGAGTTAGAAGCTGAATAAATTATGTAATTAAATCTTGATGAGTCTAGTTTCTTATAAAAGAAACTATAAAAGCAAAAGAATTGCAGATAATGAGATAATTGAAGTAATGTGGGACAGAGTCAAAATGACTTCTAGATCCCCAGTTCTGTTTTTATAAAATCACTATAAAACGTATAAAAATAGTCAAATGAGTCTAGTTTCAAATGAAATAAACAAGGACATGTTTTGAATTCTGTACAATGAGAAATTTATTTCGTAGTGAACAGTGGTCAAATTAGTCAAACAGTGAAACAAGGGAAACTTTAGGAAAAAACTGGTATTGATTGGCTAAACTAAAAATTATGAAAATTTTATGGATAAAAGATAAATAAGTCTATTTTCAAGGAAAATTTACAGCAATTGATTTGAAGTTTCGTAGCTCTAGTTATAAACAATTTAGTGACTGTTGCTCAGGAAGTCAACTTATAGTGAAATTGTTATTATATTGTAAACATTGATAAAAATTTGCTCATGAATTGCTTATTGATTTCTTATAAGCTTACTATAATCTGTATGTGTGAAAGTCGAATATATATGTATTATATTCTGAAAATAATATTTGAATAGTCGATTAATGATTAGTTTAAAATTTGTTGAATTAAAGCTCAAGAGCATAGGGGGCAATTTCAAATAAGGGAAAAGAGAAAGTAACCGAGTAGCCATTTCACAACCGTTCAAATATATCCGAAGTTAATTTTAAGTAGTTTCCTTTAGTATATAATTGGCGATGCCACTATAAGAGTATAGTAGGTAAATTGTGATCTTTGGCTTGCACTTGAATTAAGATGTATAATAGATAATGCATGTATATGACTTATAGTTTGATGGCCACTTTGAATTTAAGATTAAATGATGAATAGAATGAGTGATATGAGATATAATCACTGAGCTGAAATGTGAATGATTATGTAACACCCCGAACCCGAGACCGTTGCCGGTGTCGGACACGAGGGGTTAACAAGCCAAAACCACTTATGGCACCGACCAATTTGACATTCCCAGGCAAGCTGGAAAACTGCATCACTGTCGCCTTAAAAAGCATATCTCGAGTTTCACAACTCAGAAACTGATTCCATAAATTTTCCCTGAATTTAGACTCATATATCCATCCATGGATTTATTTCTAGAATTTTTGGTCAGGCCAATTGGTACAGTTTATTAGTTAAAGTCACCCATGTTACAGGGGTCGACTACACTGACCTTTGCACGTTACAACTTGAATATCTCTCTGTACAGGGTTCAATACTGATGCTGTTTCTTTCTAATGAAACTAGACTCAAAAAGGAATCTGCACATATAAGGCATGACTTCTAATTCATTCTGGATAATTTATGGAAAATTTTCAAAGTCGCGACAGGGGACCCAGAAACCGTTCTGGCCCTGTCTCACGAGAACTTTAATATCTCTTGGTATACTGATGATATGATTGTTTCGTTACTTTCATATGAAAATAGACTTATCAAGGTTCGATCACATAATTTATTAACTATTTAACACCATTCCTACAAATTTTGGTGATTTTTCACATCCACGTCACTGCAGCTGGCAGCCTCTGTTTTTAAGGTAGGCTTTACCTATATTGTAGTTCCCATGGACCAACTATAGTCTAGTCATACTTAGGTCCACATATGATCATATTTAGCCATTCCAATGGCTGATCATGTGACCAACACTCTCATTCCAAACCATAATCACATCATGAAACCAAATATAATTACAAACCACATATGGTCAAATTCCATACTCCACTTTTACGAACCATTTTCGCATGGCCGCACACATATACATCACAAAGTACTTAAAAACAACCGAGGGTGGTCCTATACATGCCATATCCAAAACTCAACTAAAGGAGTACCAAAAAGGGCTTCGATAGTGTGGTTGACTTCAACTTCTATGATCCCGAATCCGATCGCTAACGAGCAAAATCTCGGACGTGGTCGAACGATTTCGACGGCTATTCGACGACTTTTTCCTTCCCCTTATCGGATTTAGCTCCCCAAAATTTCTTAGAATTTTCTAAACTAAAAATGGAGAAAAATTTCCTTCCTTCTTAGAATTTTCAGCCCAAAGAAAATGAGAATGGATGAACCAAATTTTTTTCTTTTCCTTTCTCCCAACTCACGGCCAAGGGGGGGGGGGAAGCATGGATGAGACCATTTTTTTTTCTTTCTTTGTCCATGCTCTTTATTTTATTATTTCACCCTAATGCACCAACAAAACATGTTTCATGACATGTTTTGCCCATCCACTCTTGCCATGGCCGGCCACTTCATGTTGGGGGAAATTGACATGCAAATCCCTTATTTTTGCATGCATGTTCAACTAGTCATCACACCTTTCCCCATCATACTTTCAAAGTTTACTACTAGGTCCTTTCTAATGAAATTCACATTTATAACTCTAAATCGAAACATCAAAATGTCACACATGAATTAACACGTATTATAGGCATCAAAATAAATTTTAAATTATTTTTATGCCTCGATTTTGTGGTCCCGAAACCACATCCCGACTAGGGTCAATTTTGGGCTGTCACAACTCTCCCCCACTTAAGAAATTTTCGTCCCCGAAAATCTTACCGGTAAATAGGTTTGGGTAACGCTCTTTCATAGAGCTCTTGGGTTCCCAAGTAGCTTCTTCCATCCCGTGTTTGAGCCATAACACTTTTACTAACGGAACCCTTTTGTTTCGCAACTCCTTCACTTCACGAGCTAGGATACGAATCGGTTCTTCTTCATAACTCATATCGGATTGAATTTCAACCTCTGATGGACTAATCACGTGCGATGGATCAGATCTATAGCGTTGAAGCATCGAAACATGAAAGACATCGTGAATCTTTTCGAGTTCAGGGGGCAAAATCAAATGATATGCAATGGACCGACTCGCCGGATATCTCATATGGCCCAATGAACCTCGGCTCAACTTGCCCTTACGGCCGAATCGAGTATCTTTTTCCAAGGCGAAACCTTGAGAAACACTTTATCTCCCACCGATACTCGATGTCTTTTCGCTTGCAGACCGCTGCGACGACTTACGACGATCGGAGGCTATCTTCGACTTTCACGGATTACTTTCACTTTCTTCAAGATCTCTAATTAAATCCACCCCGAAAATTTTGCTTTCACCGAGCTCAGTCCAAAACAATGGTGTACGGCATTTACGACCGTACAAAGCCTCGTAGGGTGCCATCTTAATACTTGATTGAAAACTATTGTTGTAAGCGAATTCAATCAAAGGCAAATATCGTTCCCATGAACCACTGAACTCGAGGATGCAACATCTTAACATATCCTCAAGTATCTGAATTATCCGCTCGGATTGACCATCGGTTTGGGGGTGAAAGGCGGTGCTGAAATGTAGCTTGGTACCCAAAGCTTCTTGCAACTTCTTCCAAAATCGCGAGGTAAATCTCGGATCTCTATCCGATACGATGGAAATAGGCACCCCGTGTAATCTCACAATCTGAGAAACGTACAATTCGGCTAGTTTGTCCATTGAAAAATCCGTACGTATGGGGATAAAGTGAGCCAACTTAGTCAATCTATCTACCACGACCCAAATCACATCCTTCTTACTTACTGACAATGGCAGTCCGGATACAAAGTCTATTGTGACTCGATCCCATTTCCACTCGGGTATCGTGATCGGCTGAAGTAATCCTGAAGGCACTTGATGTTCCGCTTTCACTTGTTGACATATTAAACATCTCAAAACAAAGTCGGAGA
Source organism: Gossypium arboreum (assembly GCF_025698485.1). Lineage (NCBI taxonomy): Eukaryota > Viridiplantae > Streptophyta > Magnoliopsida > Malvales > Malvaceae > Gossypium > Gossypium arboreum. Next base: position 34,182,164 of record NC_069078.1, read on the forward strand.
TGTCTCGTTTCATACCATGTCACCAAAACCGACGTTTCAAATCGTTGTACATCTTCGTACTCCCCGGGTGGATTGCCATTCGGCTACAATGGGCTTCATTCAGAATTATCGAAATAAGTTCCGAATTCTTTGGAACACACAGACGACTTTTGAACCTCAAACAATCGTCATCATCGATTTGAAACTCCGAGTCCTTGTTCGGAACACACTCAGCCCGTTTTGCAGCCAACTCGTCGTCGACTTTCTGAGCTTCACGAATTTGATGTATCAATAATGGTTTGGCTTTCAATTCAGCTACTAACACATTGTCGGATCGAACGGACAAGTGCACATTCATCGCTCGTAAAGCGAATAATGATTTACGACTTAAGGCATCCGCAACCACATTCGCCTTTCCAGGGTGATAGTTAATGACCAGCTCATAATCCTTTAACAGCTCGAGCCAACGTCTTTGTCGCAAATTTAAGTCTCTTTGAGTCATCAAATATTTGAGACTTTTGTGATCCGAATCCACATGGCACTTCTCACCAACTAAGTAATGTCGCCATATCTTTAAGGCGAATACGATGGCAGCCAATTCGAGATCATGGGTCGGATAATTTTTCTCATGTGGCTTTAATTGCCTCGACGCATAGGCCACAACTCGACCTTCTTGCATCAATACGCAACCTAACCCAAGTAGGGAGCGTCACTATAGATGACAAACTCTTTGCCAGATTCGGGTTGCACTAGAATTGGGGCTTCAGTCAAATAAGTTTTCAGTTGATTGAAACTTTTCGACATTTCTCCGTCCATTCAACTTAACATCCTTTTGGAGTAGCCGTCATTGGCGTGGCTATCGTTGAGAAACCTTTTACAAATCGTCGGTAATAACCGCCAGCCTTAAAAAGCTCGAACCTCGGTAATATTTCTCGAGGCTTCTAGTTAAGTATGGCTGAAATTTTGTTCGGTCGACTCGAATACCCGATCAGATACCACATGTCCCAAGAAGCTAACCTCTCTTAACCGTAACTCACACTTGTGAACTTAGCATATAATTGCTTATTCCGTAAAATTTGCAAGACTAACCTCGGTGTTCAAAGATGTTCGGTCTCATTTCTTGAATAGACCAAGATGTCATCAATGAACACGACTACGAACCGATCCAAATATGGTCGAAGATCGATTCATTAAATCCATAAATACCGCAGGGCATTAGTAAGCCCAAACGGCATCACTAGGAACTCGTAGTGACCATATCTCGCTCAAGGCAATCTTGGGTACGTCCGAATCTCGAATTCATGAATCGATAATAGCCCGATCTCAAATCTATTTTCGAGAACACCGAAGCTCCCTTCAGTTGATCGAAAAAATCGTCGATCTGTGATAACGAATATTTGTTCTTTATCGTCGCTTTATTAAGCTGACGATAGTCGATGCACAGCCTTATGGTTCCACCCTTCTTTTACACAAACAACACTGGTGCACCCCAAGGTGAAAAATTCGGATGAGCAAAACCTTTATCCACCAATTCTTGCAACTGAGCTTTCAACTCCTTTAATTCCGTTGGTGCCATACGATACGGAGCTATCGAAATTGGGGTGGTACCAGGTACCAATTCGATGCCAAACTCTATTTCCCGAACAGGTGGTAAACCCGGCAATTCTTCAGGGAAAACATCCGGGTATTCACAAACCACTGGCACAGATTCGGGTTTCTTTTCTAACTCCTTGTCATCTAGAACATACGCAAGGTATGCTTCACACCCTTTCTTACGTATTTACGAGCCAACATTGCCGATATTACACCGGCAATCCTTTAAGTCCGTAGACTCAACCCGAATTATCTCGTTATTCGTGCACCTCAGATCAATAGTCTTGCTTTTGCAATTTACAACCACATCGTGCATGGTCAACCAATCCAAACCAAGAATAACATCGAATTTGTCGAACGGCAAAAGCATCAAGTCCGCCGGAAAACAAGAACCTCGGAATACTAGGGGACTTTTCTTACACACTTTGTTGACAAGCACGTAATGACCCAAGGGGTTTGACACCGGTAATAACATCTGACGAGGAAGCATCCTCACGTGCGCATATGACATAAGTCCTAGCAGGAGCACGAGCCTTAGATCTGATGGTGGCATCTCTAGATCCTCTCTGACCGCCACTAGCATTGCCCGTGTTTCTAGACGGCCTACCTCGAGTTGTGGTAGCACCCGGGTTCCCACTTTGATTTACGTTTTGTTCGGATAAACTCGGGCAATCCTTAATGAAATGATCGACGATCCGCACTTGTAACAGAGCGGTCACGAGTCTAACTCCCGAATGCCATTTGCCACAATATTGGCACTCCGCTTACATCTCGACGATCATTGCCAACACCGGCGATCGAAGTGACTCGCGTGCCCATAGGGGTCGATCGCGGTCTCGTCTAGAAAAGCCCGAAGTGTCTCTAGACCGCCTAAGCCATCTCTAAATTTCTTTGATGATCGTGGGAAGGGCTTCCCAAGACCTCTTACTAAACTCCCTTACTCCCACTTCACTTTTCTTTTCTCCATATCGAGCTCCTCGGCTTTGCACGCTCGCTCGACAAGAGCCACAAACTTTCGGATTTCCAAAATGCCAACATACAGCTTTATATCATCGTTTAGTCCATCTTCGAAGTGTTTACACATCACAGCTTCTGAAGAAATGCACTCGCGCGCGTACCGGCTAAGCCTCGCAAATTTTCGTTCGTAGTTGGTAACCGACATGGAACCTTGCTTAAGATCAAGGAATTCCTTTCGTTTTTGGTCCATAAATCTCTTACTGATATACTTCTTTCGGAATTCAGTTTGGAAGAACTCCCAAGTTACTCGCTCTCTAGACACCACAGAAGTCAGAGTACTCCACCAATAGTAGGCGGAATCGCGTAGCAAGGAGATAGTACACTTTAAGCATTCATCGGGTGTACATGATAACTCATCGAGCACCCGGATAGTGTTGTCCAACCAAAATTCAGCTTGCTCGGCATCGCCGCTATCCATAGCTTTAAATTTAGTGGCCCCATGTTTTGAATTACATCGATGGGGCTTACTTGACCTTATTTGGTCGGCCTGGGAGGTATTGTAGGTGTGGGGTTGCATTAGTCGGAATGGAGGTTGTGGAACAGTAGTGTTAGTTCGAATGTATTGGTTAAACCAATCATTCATCACACTATAAAAGGCTTGCTTAGCCTCATCATTCGGATTGTTAGCAATAGGTTGAGAGTCTCCCACTGTCCCTTGCGCGAGCAAGCGCCACACTCTCCACATCATCAGCTATTGCTCGGTTGGGATCGGGATCCATGGCTATAAACAAACACAAATTTCAAAATGTCAGAAATCACCACACTATCAATTATCACTTAATGGCATGTATAGCTAGACCCCAAACATATACGGTAGTCCTAGGATTGACTAAACTGTAGCTCTGATACCAATAAAATTGTAACACCCCGAACCCGAGACCGTTTCCGGTGTCGGACACGAGGGGTTAACAAGCCAAAACCACTTATGGCACCGACCAATTTGACATTCCCAGGCAAGCTGGAAAACTGCATCACTGTCGCCTTAAAAAGCATATCTCAAGTTTCACAACTCAGAAACTAATTCTGTAAATTTTCCCTGAATTTAGACTCATATATCCATCCATGGATTTATTTCTAGAATTTTTAGTCAGGCCAATTGGTACAGTTTATTAGTTAAAGTCACCCATGTTACAGGGGTCGACTACACTGACCTTCGCGTGTTACAACTTGAATATCTCTCTGTACAGGGTTTCAATACTGATGTCGTTTCTTTCTAATGAAACTAGACTCAAAATGGAATCTTCACATATAAGGCATGACTTCTAATTCATTCTGGATAATTTATGGAAAATTTTCAAAGTCGCGACAGGGGACCCAGAAACCGTTCTGGCCCTGTCTCACGAGAACTTTAATATCTCTCGGTATACAGATGATATGATCATTTCGTTACTTTCATATGAAAATAGACTCGTCAAGGTTCGATCACATAATTTATTAACTATTTAACACCATTCCTACAAATTTTGGTGATTTTTCACATCCACGTCACTGCAGCTGGCAGCCTCTGTTTTTAAGGTAGGCTTTACCTATATTGTAGTTCCCATGGACCAACTATAGTCTAGTCATACTTAGGTCCACATATGATCATATTTAGCCATTCCAATGGCTGATCATGTGACCAACACTCTCATTCCAAACCATAATCACATCATGAAACCAAATATAATTACAAACCACATATGGTCAAATTCCATACTCCACTTTTACGAACCATTTTCGCATGGCCGCACACATATACATCACAAAGTACTTAAAAACAACCGAGGGTGGTCCTATACATGCCATATCCAAAACTCAACTAAAGGAGTACCAAAAAGGGCTTTGATAGTGTGGTTGACTTCAACATCTATTATCCCGAATCCGATCGCTAACGAGCAAAATCTCGGACGTGGTCGAACGATTTCGACGGCTATTCGACGACTTTTTCCTTCCCCTTATCGGATTTAGCTCCCCTTTGCTCTTGAGCTTAATCTTGATGCAAGTATAGCCAAATCTCCTTCTAGATCTCTTCTAAACTAAAAATGGAGCAAAATTTCCTTCCTTCTTAGAATTTTCAGCCCAAAGAAAATGAGAATGGATGAACCAAATTTTTTTCTTTTCCTTTCTCCCAACTCACGGCCAAGGGGGGTGGGAAGCATGGATGAGACCATTTTTTTTCTTTCTTTGCCCATGCTCTTTATTTTATTATTTCACCCTAATGCACCAACAAAACATGTTTCATGACATGTTTTGCCCATCCACTCTTGCCATGGCCGCCACTTCATGTTGGGGGAAATTGACATGCAAATCCCTTATTTTTGCATGCATGTTCAACTAGTCATCACACCTTTCCCCATCATACTTTCAAAGTTTACTACTAGGTCCTTTCTAATGAAATTCACATTTATAACTCTAAATCAAAACATCAAAATGTCACACATGAATTAACACATATTATAGGCATCAAAATAAATTTTAAATTATTTTTATGCCTCGATTTTGTGGTCTCGAAACCACATCCCGACTAGGGTCAATTTTGGGCTGTCACAAATGATGTGCGTATCGAGTTTATATTCGAATGTAATATACGACTATTAAGTGATAAGGTGACTGTCATGTGTTATGATCAAATGTGTATGAGATTGAAAATATCCGGACGTGAGGTCCGCAGGCTATATGCTGGAAAAATATCTGAACATGAGATCCATAGGCTATATGCTAGAAATATATCCGGACTTGAGGTCCGCAGGCTACGTGCTGGAAAAATATCCGGGTTAAAGACCCGCAGGCTTACGCTAGTAATGTATTCCGAGCTCTAAGATTTGACAGAACCGATGCCAGTAAGTTAAATAAGATTTCGACTTTGAATATTAGTGGTAAACATCATTGCGTAAATATTATATGTTTTACATGTTAAGGTTCGTGTTATGTGCTTATATTTGAATTGATTTTTTTAAGTGATTTAATAGCATCAAGGCACGAAATATATATATATATGTGTGTGTGAATGAATTCGTTATTAGAGGATAAGACAATAATATAATTGGTTAATGTAAGTCACCATATGAAAGAATGTGATTAAAGGTATTAGTATAATCTATGTAAATAATGAAATATGTGCAAGAAGTCTTGTGTATACATACATACATATTCAGCCAATGGGTTTTGTAACTAATGTACTGGTGTATATTTGGTCAAGTGAATTACAATTAGGATACAAGCTTTGTGATACTCAATGTTCAATTTTAATGATAAACCTTAATAGTATGAATTGCTTAAAACTTACTAAGCCTCGAAAGCTTATTCTGTTTCTTATTTCTTTGTTTTATAGATTGTTGATTTTGGCTATCGACTCGGGGATCGTCAGCAGTTCTTCATACTATCGATATTTTTGGTACAGTTATATTTTGGACTCGATATGGCATGTATAGGTTGGACTGTTGACAAAAATATGCTTTGAAATTGTAAATATCTTGGCCGTATGAAAATGGCACTTATGAATTATAAATCTGTATGTATTCAGTTCGATTTATACTTGTGTTGGTAGATTATGTGATTGAAATTAAATGTTTAGCTTGGTAATACCTCATAGCCTATACTGACGATCAGACACAGGCTAGGGGTGTTACAGGTAATACCTCATAACCCTATTCTGGTGGCAGATATGGGTTTGGGGTGTTACAGGATGAGTAAGCTGTGTATGCATAAATTGTAAGTGTGAACTCTTGCAAGTTTATTTGCTCACTGTTATAGGGTTGTTAATGAGGAACAGATGAAGGGCGTATTGTATGTTATAGTAACTAGCACAATGATTTGTATGAAGTGCATGTTTATATTGTTTGTGGAGTTTAAGGAAATTTACATTGACGAGGTAGATGAATATAGGAATAATTGGTGGAATGGAGGAATGAGTGGATTGATAAAGGGATTCAATGAATTTTTGGCAGCATTGTGGAATGGTATCGACTGGCTCGCTAGAGCGACACTATGACGATGATCTATCAACTCTATGGAATGACACCGTGACAATAGTTATTGATAGATCCTTCGGGCCAACACTGTATAAATGTTATATAGGTATTTCGGGGAGATACCTCGGAACAGTTTTATATATTCCTCGGAATTGAAAGTTTGCCAGGACAATAATCATAGGCACACATTATGTAAGACCATAGTTTGACTATGGCAGCATCTAAATTCCACCATAACAATAAACATGGGATCATCATGTTGCATAAAACCATAGTTGGGCTATGTGTAACAGCCCGTTTTAGAGTTAAATCGAAACAGTGATTTTGAGACCATAAATTTGAAGTGAAAATATTCATTTTATTACTATTTTAAGGTCTACAGTATGATAGAATAATTGTGTGAAATTTTTGTTAAAAAATTTTATAGATTGAGTGCTCAATTTAACAGGAATGACTAAATTGCAATAAGTGCTAAACTTGATTTCTCTTAGCTAAAGGTGTTTAATTGTTATGAATTTTTAAATTGGAGGTCCTTAAATGGTAATTAGACCATTGTTTAAATTGGTGGGCAAATATAGACATGGTTAAATATGCTTTTAATATTTTTCATTAAGGGTATTTTAGTAAATTGGTCATTAAATGGATTAATAATTAAAATAAGGCCAAAATTTTGTCTATCATCTTCCTCCATAGCTGAAAATTAGGAGAAGACATAGCTAAGGTTTTTGGCCAAGCTTTCAAGCTCGATTGCAAGTCCATTCTTGTCTAGTTTTTAATGATTTTTATATTTTTGAGATATTGTAACTTGATCTAGCTATTTCAAGGACTAATTTGAGAGAAAGTTAATGTCTAAAATTTTACCCATGTTGATTATGTTTTTATTTTAATGTTTGATGGTAGAAAATGCATGTTTGTTGTTAGTTAAACAACATTTGTAAAGTCATGATTATTGAAATAAGGGTAGCAATGGCTACATATGTGACACCTTGTGTGCAAGGTTTCCCGAGATTTCGATATTATTTTTCTAAGTGGTTCATTGGGTATGCTAACGATGAGAACAAGTATGAAATTATTACGAGATGGTACAGGTGTGTACATAAAGCTTATGATTATTGAATTCATGAAATAATGATTTCAAGGTAAGTTTGTGATGGAATGAATAAAGGTCATGAGATTATGGTACATTACGTTATCTTATGAAAATTAATTAACCACACGGCCTAGCACACGGGTGTGTGTGTGGGTTGGCCGTATGACTTCAATTTGTTCACGCCTTGTAAAACAAAGAGTTACATGGGTTAGGGACATGGGCGTGTGTGACCACATGACCTACCCACATGGGCGTGTCCCAAACCACATGGACATGTGATCCCTGTACATGGTAAAAATTTTCTAAGTTTTGTAAAAATTACTCAAGTTCTCGGTTTAGTCCTGAACCACTTCTAAAGCATGTTTGAGCCTGGTACGCTCGTATTAGGGACTTTATGATTGAATACAAAAGGTTTTTAATTTGGTTGAAATTTATGACTCAAAATTGTATGATTGTTTAGGATGTAAGTCTGGTAATGCCTCGTAAACCTGTTCTAGCGTCAAATACGGGTGAGAGGTGTTAAATTTAGTGGTATCAGAGCTACGATTCAGTCTATTCTCAGACTAACATAGCGTGTGTGAGAGTCTAGCTATACATGCCATATATATAATTGGTGATAGTGTGACAACTCCTGACAATTTAAATTGTATTTTCATATAGTAAATGGATCTGGCCGAGATGTAGCTGATGATGTTGAAAGTAATCCGTCAGCTCTCGCCCAAGGGACAACGCCACCTAAAAGTAGACCAGTAACGGATAGTTAGGGTGGAGAGGCTAGGGAAGCATTTTTCTAAAGGATGAAGGAGTGGTTTGTTGAGTTTGTTCAAACAAATCCGACTGCCCAACATCCTTCGCCCCCACCTAACTCCCAACCGATTCTCGTAGCTCCTCGAGGTGTGGAATTGTTAAGACTGAACAAGCCTCCAGTTGATAAGATTAGAAAACAAGGGGCTAAATAATTTAGAGCTAATGTTGACGATAATCCTGAGAGAGCGGAGTTTTGGCTTGAGAACCCTATCAAAGTATTTGATGAGCTTTCTTATACACAGGATGAGTGCTTGAAATGTGCTATATCACTTTTGAGAGACGCAGTATATCAGTGGTGGAATACTCTTGTATCCGTGGTACCGAGAGAAAGAGTTACCTAGGAATTCTTTCAAGATGTGTTCAGAAAGAAATATATCAGTCAACGGTTCACTGATCAGAAACGTAAAAAGTTTTTAGAACTGAAATAGGGTTGTATGTCTGTGACTGAATATGAGCGAGAGTTTGTTAGGCTCAGTAAGTATGCTCAGAAATGTGTTTCCACCGTGGCCATCATGTGTAAGAGATTCAAAGATAGGCTGAATGAGGATATCAGACTGTTAGTTGGGATTTTAGAGTTGAAAGAATTTGTTATGCTAGTCAACCGAGCTTGCAAAGTTGAAGAGTTGAGCAAAGAAAAGAGAAAAGCTGAGTTTGAGACTAGAGATTTGAGAAAAAATGGCTGAATAAGTCATTTCAATCTTTGTCAAAGAAATCGAGGGATTTGTTTACTTGTTTGAATGTTTCAGCTAGGTATCCCAACAGAGATCGTGGGAAGCAATATTCGGGTTCTAAGGCCCAAACTACGTCAATAGCGAGCGTTTGTAATGCTAGGTCTAATAGGCCTGAATGTCAACATTGTGGTAGACGATATCTTAGTGAATGTAGACATCTCTATCGCGAGTGTGGGCAGTGCTCGACCAAATAGGCCAGAATGTTCAGAATATGGTAGATGTCATTTCGGCGAGTGCCGAGGTAAAGAAAGAGGGTGCTTCAAATGTGGGTCATTAGACCACTTCATCCGAAACTGTCCCGAAATAAGAAGTGAAGGCGAGTAGTGCTCTATTAAGGAGTAGACCACAAAAGAACTCTAGAAATAGGGTTACTAGCAGAGGTGCACCAAGAGATGCGGCCGTGAGGTCTGAGGGCAAAGCGCCTGCAAGGACTTATGCTATTCGTGCCCGTGAAGATGCAGAGTCTCCTGACATGATCACAGGTACCTTTTCTATCCATGATATATCTGTTGTTACTTTAATTGACCCGGGGTCTACTCAATCTTATATTTGTATGGAATTAGTACCTTATATGAACATGATAGTAGAGCCCACTGAGTTTGTTGTAAAAGTATCCAACCCTTTAGGAAGACATGTGCTAGTGGACCAAGTATGTAGGGATTGTCCTTTGAAAATTAGAGATTATTGTTTTCTGGCTAACTTGATGTTATTGCTGTTTAATGAAATTGATGTAATCCTTGGGATGGACTGGTTGACTTCTCATAGTGTTGTAGTGGATTGTGGGAGAAAACTGATTGAGTTGAAATGTGAAGACTGGAATATTCTTTGAGTTGGACCAGATGAGTCGGATAATTTTCCTATAATAGTATCGTCTTTGACTGCTAAGAAATATTTGAGGAAAGGATATGAGGCTTATCTTGCTTTTGTGCTTAATACTCAAGTACCTGAATTGAAGATAGAATCAAGACCAGTGGTTTGTGAGTTTACAGACGTGTTTTCGGAGGAATTACTCGGATTACCTCCAATAAGGGAAGTTGAGTTTGGAATCGAGTTGGTCCCCGGTACGACACCCATCTCAATTGCTCCGTTTAGGGTGGCTCCTACAGAGTTAAAGGAGTTGAAAACTCAACTACAAGAGTTAACGGACAAGGGCTTTGCAAGATTGAGCTTTTCCCCGTGGGGTGCTCCGGTGCTCTTTATGAAAAAGAAAGATGGGTCAATGAGGTTATATATCGACTATAGACAGCTCACTAAGGTAATGGTGAAGAACAAGTATGCTTTACCAAGGATTGATGACCTGTTTGATCAGTTAAAGGGAGCCACTATATTTTTCAAGATTGACCTGAGGTCAGGACACTACCAGTTAAGGGTGAAAGAGCAAGATGTACCGAAGATTGCGTTTCAGACAAGATACGAGCATTATGAGTTCCTCGTCATGCCCTTTGGTTTGACTAATGCCCCAGCAGTGTTTATGGATTTAATGAACCGCATTTTTCGGCTATATCTAGATAAGTTCGTGGTAGTCTTTATCGATGATATATTGATTTACTCACGTGATGAGAGTGAGCACGCGAAGCATTTGATGACTATATTACAGACCCTGAGAGACAAACATTTGTACGCCAAGTTCAGTAAGAGCGAATTCTGGTTTAAGGAGGTTGGATTTCTAGGACACATTGTGTCGGGTGATGGGATTAGAGTAGACCCAAGTAAAGTTTCGGCTATTGTTGAATGGAAACCACTGAAGAATGTGACTGAGGTCCGAAGCTTTTTGGGTTTGGCCGGATACTATAGGCGGTTTGTAAATGGATTTTCTATGATAGGTACTTTGATGACGAGACTGCTGCAAAAAGATGTCAAGTTTGAATGGATAGAAAAGTGCCAACAAAGTTTCGAGCAATTAAAGGCTTTGTTGACCAAAGCCCCAGTGTTAATACAGCCAGAGTTGGGTAAGGAATTTGCAATATATAGCAATGCCTCCTTGAATGGTTTGGGGCCTGTGCTTATGCAAGAAGGCAAGTTTATTGCCTATGCAAGAGGCACCATTTGTATGGCAAAATATGCTGAGTATTCACTGATCACAAAAGTCTCAAGTATTTAATGATGCAGAAGGAATTGAATCTATGGCAACGAAGGTGGCTAGAGCTAAAAAAGGATTATGAGTTGATAATTGACTATCACCTGGGAAAGGCGAATGTAGTCGTTGACACTTTGAGTCGAAAATCATTGTTTGCCTTGAGAGCCATAAATCCTAAGTTGACCATATCTAATGATGGTTCAATTATAGCAGAGTTGAGAGCTAGATTGATATTTCTCCAAGAGATTCGTAAAGCTCACAAAGGTGATAAGGAGTTGCAAGTAAAGATGGCTCAGTGCGAAACGTGAAAAGAATCCAAATTTCGTATTAGTACTAAAGGGTGTATAATGTTCAGAGATTGTGACAGCCCTAATTTGGCCCTAGTCGGAAAGTGGTTTCGAGATCACAAAACCAAGTCCCAAAAATAATCAAATGTTATATTATGTGTTTATTTCATGTGAAAGTGCATGTGTGAAAATCCCATGCTTTGATTCTGCCATTTGTGAGTGAAATTATGAAATAGGACCTATGTGAAATTTTTTGAAAATGCTATAGGCTAATATGTAGTGGCCTAATAAATAGTAGTGCAAAATAGGAGGATTTGCATGTCAAACTCCCCATTTTATGTGCAGTGGCCGGCCATGGTGTTAATGGTAGACAACATGTGCAAATTTTTTTATTGAAGTTATGGCATAAGTATGGCACAAATAATATATGTTATTTTGTGTCATAAAATGTTTAGTAATAGAATAACAAAAAGGAAGAAAAGGAAGGTTTTTGTTCATTCTTGTTCATGAAAGCTGAAAATAGAAGAGAAAGGAGAGGAAAAGAGCTCTTGAATGTTCGGTCACTTGGGGAAGAAAAATCCAAGGTAAGTTCATGGTAGTTTGCTTCTATCTTGATGTTCATGAGTTCTTCTTGATTCTACCCTAACTCACGAAGCATGTTTTGATTTTTGGTTGTGTTGTGAGCATTCGATCATGAATTAAAATGAAGGAAATGGTTGTTGTTTCATGTCCTTTTGATGAAAAATGGAAGATAGGTGAAGTTGAGCCAAGCAAATGAGCATGCATGTGCCTTAGATGCTAAGGGAAAAATCGGCTAACATGTTGTTCTTTAAAATGATGAAATGAAGATTATGCTTAAGTAAAATTATAGATATGTGATAATTGATTGGTGATATGCATGTTTAAATAACATGCATGCAAGGTATGTATGAAAGAGTGATTTGGTAATAAATCTGTTTGGGACAGCAGCAGTAACGTGATTTTGGAAAATCACCATAAATTGTGGGAGATGATTTAGAAGCTGAACAAATTATGTAATTAAAGCTTAATGAGTCTAGTTTCTTATAAAACAAACCGTGTAAGCAAAAGAATTTCCGATAATAAGGTAATTGAAGTGATGTGGGACAGGGTCAGAATGACTTCTAGATCCTTTGTTCTGTCTTTATAAAATCATTATAAATTGTACAAAAATGTTCATAAGATTAAATTTATATGCTTAGACTCCTTAATGAGTCTAGTTTCAAATTAAATAAACAATAATTATTTTGAATTCTGTACAATGAGAAATTTGATTCGTAGTGAGGAGTGGTCAGATTAGTCAAACAGTGAAACAGGGGAAAATTTAAGAAAAATATGGTATTTATTGGCCAAACCAAAAATTCTGAAATTTTATAGATGAAAGATATATGAGTCTATCTTCAGGGAAAATTAACGGCACTTGATTTGGAGTTTTGTAACTCCAGTTATAAATGATTTAGTGACTGTTTCTCAGGAAGACAGCTTGCAGTGAAATTATGATTATGTGGTAAACATTGACAAGAATTTGTTAATGAGTTGCTTATTGATTTCTTATAAGCTTACTATGATCAGTAGGTGTGAAAGTTGAATATATATATGTATATATTATATTTTGAAAGTGATGCTCGAATAGTCGAATAATGACTAGTTTAAAATCTTTGAATTTAAGCTCAAGAGCATAGAGGGGCAAAATTCGGATAAGAGAAAAGAGAAAGTAATCGAATAGCCGTTGTAATTGTTTGGCAACATTCAAGGTAAATTCTTAAGTGTTTAAGCTTGATTCCTTTTTATATGCCCAAGAGTTAAATTAATATGGAAAAGGGAATGTAAATTTTATTTAGTTAATGTGCCAAATATGTAATGATTTAAGGCTATAAGCCGATTATGGCTATTATGCTTAAGTTGAATTGGATTTCGAAATTTGATGCACTAAATGAGTGTTACAATGAATAAATTGTGCCGTATATGTGCTGGTGGAGATATCACGATTTGTGATTATTATATACCTAAAGGAAACCATGATGTGTATAAAATTATTATTATTAGTCCTTTGTGGTAGCCAAATATGGCTTGGCACTAAAGTGATTAAATGTGAACTTCGATGAGGTAAACTATTAAAAGTGTGGTGCTATAAGACTATGGCTAATACAATATGTGGATTCGTTTCGTAAAGTAAATTATTAAGGTATATGATATGTACTTATGCATGTTAAATCGATTGGAATTGAATCATGAATGTGAATTGCGAAGCATAGGTAAAAATGCCTATGACATATATGTGAGTAAGGGTGAAACCATCGTAATTTATCGATAAGGATGGGCTATGTGCGAAACCATCTTATAATTGCTAATTTGAAAGGTTGTGTGTGAATCAGTGAGCAATATGTATATATTAGATGAATCGTGACCTTTTGGTTCTACTTGAATTAAGTTGTGCGATAAATAATTTATGTATATGACCTATAGTCGAATGGTCAAGTTTGAATGGTGAAATGGATATGTGATATTTATGAATGACTTATGAACCGAAATGTAAACGATGGTGTTCATATGGAGCTTATACCTGAATGTTGCAAATGACTCGAATGTGATATGTTGAATGAGATGTATTAATATATGATTAAATATGCATGATATTTGATGTGTATTAGAGTTAAATCCCGCAGGCTTCATGCTGGTATTATATCCGAGCTAAATCCTGCAGGCCTAGTGCTGGTATTATATTCGAGCCTTCGTGCCTAGCAAGCTTCGTGCCGGTGATGTGTATTCGGGCCTTCGTGCCTAACAGGCATAATGCCGGTGAAATGATATGAATTCGGTGTTCCTTGTAAGATAAAGGGTTTAGCCGAATGTTAAAGATGAAATGATAGTGTATTGTATCATGCTTATATGGCCTAATGGCAAGTATAACATGTTGGTAAAAATGCAATATGCTTTTATAATCGAATGATAAGTTTGAAATGAACGTGAGTGAAATGTTATGCATAAGCTATCAAATGCTAAGTGTGAAAATGAGATGAAAGAAAAGTGTTTGATATGTATAATTATATACGTTCGAATGATGTTAGTACTTAATTGATATGAATATGTTATATGGAACTTGTTGACTTGATTATTCGGGCCTTTGAGCTTAGCAGGCTATAATGCCGGTGAACTGATATCGGGCCTCGAGCCTAACAGGCAAAATGTCGATGATTTGAGAAAAGTCCATGACTAAGGTACCTCGTGTTAGGTTGACAAATGAATACATTCAGTACGTTAAGTGGGCCAGGTACGCATTATGTACTCATATGTGAGTTTGATCTACAATGAATCATAAGCGTGCATTGTGATACATACTTGAATAAATGTTATAACTATATCTATGATCATGATACACCGGGTCAGGGTGTGAAAGTATGTGAAAGTATTCGATTTAATTATGTTATACGAATTCAGATTAAGTGTGATAAGAATGCTAAACGTGCATTATGTGTTTGTGTGTATTCGGCCAGATGGCAATATACCTAGAATATGGCCACTTAAGAAATTGAATAATCGAAGTATAATTGCGTTTATTTGTTTGCATTGCTTAAGACTTACTAAGCTTATGAAAGCTTACTCCGTTGTTACATTCCTCTGTTTTATAGATTGTTGACTTCGGTTACCTGCTCGGGTTGGAGTTCGCAGGAGATATTATCACACTGTCGAGCTCACGCTATTGGTGTAAGTAAATCCTAGTATTTCGAGTCTATGGCATGTATAGGGTTTTAATGTTGAGTGTGTGATATTATAATTTAGCCAAAGGTGTTGGCTAGTGATGTTTTGGGCTTCGTAAGCCCATATATGGGACAGATTGCATGTGAAAAGAAAAGTTTTAAATTGATTGAAATTTTTCGGCACTGTTTTTGTGTGATTGACTGAGTTTAAGTCGGGCAACACCTCGAACCCTGTTCCGGCAAGGGATACGGGCGAGGGGTGTTACATTTAGTGGTATCAAAGCTATGGTTTAGTCGGTTCTCAGACTAACATAGCAAGTATAAGAGTCTAGATGTACATGCCATAAGTAAAGCGTGATAGTGTGATATCTCTCGGCTCTTATAAAATGTTTTGCTCAGGTAATGATGTGTTCCAACCGAGCCATTATTAATTGATCCGAAAATGCTATTGAACTAATTGTGATATATTTGTGATATGACGGAATTGAAAGGGAATGAGTACGATCATTCACTAATGAATTGACGGAAAAGATCATGGTTGGACCATGGAAATACATGAGACAGATGAACTAGTGTAAGACCCGTCGGGGACGTGGCATCAGCTTGACTTGTGCTAAGCGTAAGACCTATCTGGGATAGGCATCGGCACAGCCCAGTGAGTGCTAGTGTAAGACCTATCGGGAATAGGCATTAGCACGGGCAGAGCAGAACTAGTATAAGACCATAGTTGGACTATGGCATCAAGTAAGCGATGTACTCAAAACCGTAAGACGATTTCCGATTTGATAAATATTGACAAGTGATCAATACTAAATGTGGAAACTTGATAAGACATTATTGGTAATTTGAGTAAGAGAAATGAAAGTGTGAATTTTGATAAATTCACTTATGTTTTTCTAATATTCACTTGAAATAAAGTTGCGTGTTTTACTGAGATATGTGAAATTGTATCTGTAACGAATTGGAAATTTGAAATGTTTGAATCAATGTGCGTAATATTATGATGAGTGATAAAGTTATCTGTGTATACAAATATGAAAGTTCCATTCTAGGCTTAACGACCCCACCCCCTTATCAGTGTTATTATTATAAGATTTCATTGTAGTATGATCGGAATAAATTCGAGGATAAATTCATACGATGTTATTCTTCCATTTCTATTGAATGGTATTCCATCTTATAAAAGTATATGAGATGTGATAGTTCAAAATGAGTTCGAGTAATGATTATTTGATTTTGGATATCTGGACATATAAGATTTCTGTTAATGTTATTATTATTCTGATATGGAATAAGTATACAGATGGATTAATGGTTATGTAAAGGATCTTCATATGAACTCTGATTTTGAAATGTTTGTTTATCTAGGTTGTAATAGATTATACAAGTATATGGAATAAAAGAAATCAGTGGTATTATAGAAGTGATTGTGAGATAGAATTTCTATCCAAATTGAATAAAAAATTTTATTATTTTCTAAGAAAGAAATCTTATTGGATTATGATTTATCATCTGACGAGAAAAGATCGGTAAGATGGGGTTTGCATGTGCAAGGTTTTATTTGATGAAGTGACTAAATTATCTATGATGTGATCTATTGGTGTAGACCAAAGTTCCGGATTTTTTTGGTAAAAAGAGATACATGTGAATAATGGAAAATTGTGATTCCGAGAATTTTGCTAAAACGTTTTTAGAGTGGAAACTATTTCTTCTGGTAAGATTTTCGGGGACGAAAATTCCTAAGGGGGGGAGAGTTGTGACAGCCCTAATTTGGCCCTAGTCGGCAAGTGGTTACGGGATCACAAAACCAAGTCCCAAAAATAATCAAATGTTATATTATGTGTTTATTTCATGTGAAAGTGCATGTGTGAAAATCCCATGCTTTGATTCTGCCATTTGTGAGTGACATTATGAAATAGGACCTATGTGAAAATTTTTGAAAATGCTATAGGCTAATATGTAGCGGCCTAATAAATAGTAGTGCAAAATAGGAGGATTTGCATGTCAAACTCCCCATTTTATGTGTAGTGGCCTGCCATGGTGTTAATGGTAGACAACATGTGCAAATTTTTTATTGAAGTTATGGCATAAGTATGGCACAAATAATATATGTTATTTTGTGTCATAAAATGTTTAGTAATAGAATAACAAAAAGGAAGAAAAGGAAGGTTTTGTTCATTCTTGTTCATGAAAGCTGAAAATAGAAGAGAAAGGAGAGGAAAAGAGCTCTTGAATGTTCGGTCACTTGGGAAGAAAAATCCAAGGTAAGTTCATGGTAGTTTGCTTCTATCTTGATGTTCATGAGTTCTTCTTGATTCTACCCTAAATCATGAAGCATATTTTGATTTTTGGTTGTGTTGTGAGCATTCATCATGAATTAAAATGAAGGAAATGGTTGTTGTTTCATGTCCTTTTGATGAAAAATGGAAGATAGGTGAAGTTGAGCCAAGCAAATGAGCATGCATGTGCCTTAGATGCTAAGGGAAAAATCGGCTAACATGTTGTGCTTTAAAATGATGAAATGAAGATTATGCTTAAGTAAAATTATAGATATGTGATGATTGATTGGTGATATGCATGTTTAAATAACATGCATGCAAGGTATGTGTGAAAGAGTGATTTGGTAATAAATCTGTTTGGGACAGCAGCAGTAACGTGATTTTGGAAAATCACCATAAATTGTGGGAGATGATTTATAAGCTGAATAAATTATGTAATTAAATATTAATGAGTCTAGTTTCTTATAAAATAAATCGTGTAAGCAAAAGAATTTCCGAGAATGAGATATTTGAAGTGATGTGGGACAGGGTCAGAATGACTTCTAGATCCTCTGTTCTGTCTTTATAAAATCATTATAAATTGTACAAAAATGTTCATAAGATGAAATTTATATTCTTAGAATCCTTAATAAGTCTAGTTTCAAATGAAATAAACGAGAACATATTTTGAATTCTTTACAATGAGAAATTTGATTCGTAGTGAGGAGTGGTCAGATTTGTCAAACAGTGAAACAGGGGAAACTTTAAGAAAAATTTGGTATTGATTGGCCAAACCAAAAATTCTGAACATTTTATGGATGAAAGATATATAAGTCTATCTTCAGGGAAAATTAACGGAACTTGATTTGGAGTTTTGTAACTCCAGTTATAAATGATTTAGTGACTGTTGCTCAGGAAGATAGCTTGCAGTGAAACTATGATTATGTGGTAAACATTGACAAAAATTTGTTAGTGAGTTGCTTATTGATTTCTTATAAGCTTACTATGATCAGTAGGTGTGAAAGTCGAATATATATATATATATGTATATATTATATTTTGAAAGTGATGCTCGAATAGTCGAATAATGACTAGTTTAAAATATTTGAATTTAAGCTCAAGAGCATAGAGGGGCAAAATTCGGATAAGAGAAAAGAGAAAGTAATCGAATAGCCGTTGTAATCGTTCGGCAACATTCAAGGTAAGTTCTTAAGTGTTTAAGCTTGATTCCTTTTTATATGCCCAAGAGTTAAATTAATATGGAAATGGGAATGTAAATTTTATTTAGTTAATGTACTGAATATGTAATGATTTAAGGCTATAGTCGATTATGGCTATTATGCTTAAGTTGAATTGGATTTTGAAATTTGATGCACTAAATGAGTGTTACAATGAATAAACTGTGCCGTATATGTGCTGGTGGTGATATCACGATTTGTGATTATTAAATACCTAAAGGAAACCATGATGTGTATAAAATTATTATTATTAGTCCTTTGTGGTAGCCGAATATGACTTGGCACTAAAGTGATTAAATGTGAACTTCGATGAGGTAAACTATTAAAAGTGTGGTGCTATAAGACTATAGCTAATACGATATGTGGATTCGTTCTGTAAAGTAAATTATTAAGGTATGTGATATGTACTTATGCATGTTAAATCGATTGGAATTGAATCATGAATGTGAATTGCGAAGCATAGGTAAAAATGCCTATGACATATATGTGAGTAAGGGTAAAACATCGTAAATTATCGATAAGGATGGGCTATGTGCGGAACCATCTTATAATTGCTAATTTGAAAGGTTGTGTGTGAATCAGTGAGCAATATGTATATATTAGATGAATCGTGACCTTTTGGTTCTACTTGAATTAAGTTGTGCGATAAATAATTTATGTATACGACTTATAGTCGAATGGTCACTATGGGTTAAGTTTGAATGGTGAAATGGATATGTGATATTTATGAATGACTTATGAACCGAAATGTAAACGATGGTGTTCATATGGAGCTTATACCCGAATGTTGCAAATGACTACGAATGTGATATGTTGAATGAGATATATTAATATATGAATAAATATGCATGATATTTGATGTGTATTCGGGTTAAATCCCGCAGGCTTCGTGCTGGTATTATATTCGAGATAAATCCCGCAGGCCTAGTACTGGTATTATATTCGGGCCTTTGTGCCTAGCAGGCTTAGTGCCGGTGATGTGTATTCGGGCCTTCGTGCCTAGCGTGCTTCTTGCCTAGGTGATGTGTATTCGCCTTCGTGCTAGCGTGCTTCATGCCTGATGTGTAATCAGACTTCGTGCTAGCAGCGTAATGCCTGGTGATGTAGCAGACCGATTTTGGGCCTAATCTCAACAAAGGTTTTCGGGACCACTATTCCGAGGCCGATAAAATTATTTTAGTATTATTTTATGTGTTATAATATGATTTTATAAGTGCATGTTAATTTTGGTATATTAATTTTAGCGATTTCTAGTCCAATTTCAAAAAGGACTAAATCGCGTAAAAGTAAAAGTTGTGTTTTAATACCTAAAGGTGTTAAATTGCCTTGTATCTTAAATTGGGGTCTTTAAAGTGAAATTAGGCCATTGAAAGTGTGATGGCCGGCCATGGGAGACAAAATAATTGAAAAGTCAAAATTAGACAAAATAGTTTTATTATTAACAAATAAAAAAAAAGAAAAAGCTATCATTTTTCTCTTCCCCTTCACCGAAATATGCAGCAAAGAAAGGGGAATAATGGAATAGTATGAGATTAGCGAAGACAGAATTAGTTAGAGGAATAATGTCGAACTTGCACAGATGTCTGAATATGACGGATTAAATTAAATAAAGTATGGCTATCTTTCTCTTCTGAGTATTCTATGTTTTCCTCTATTCTGGGGAATACGTATGGTTATCCCTTTCGAATGGAAATTCTATCGTATGAGGATGCTAGTGACTGTGATATTAGATGAAAAGTTCTATTGGTCCAGTTAGTTATGATCGACATTTCCCCATCTCTTCAAATTTCTATTCTGATATACTGGAATGAAGTTGATAGTAAAAATCTATATGAGATTATTCTGATGTTCTATTGATTATGGTTTATATATATTGGAGAATTATATTATCTCTGTTACGAGAAATTCTAGAGCGTACAGACAGTAGTTTCCTTCTGGTTTTCTCTGAGGGATTTTCCGGATCATATTTATTATTTTCTTCTGGATTATATTCTCGGATTTCTGGTATAGTCTTTATATCTTGGAATTTCTTATATTGGCTTTTCTCTCGTTCTTGTTTCGAGAATTATCAAGCTTGGCTTATCTTTACGAGTAATCTTTGACTTGCGATATTAGAATCTGTTATGATTAAGCTTCTGGCTCGACCATAGAAGTGTGGGGATTTCAGTGTCGAGATTTCTTTAAATTTCCTAGGGTAAAGAATGGTTATTCTACAAAAGTAAATCTGAGCTATGTGCATTTAAGTTTATTCTCTGGTTCAAGAATACCATTACGTGTTCTTTGGTAAGTAGTCGTACAGTCAGAAATGATGGGGTTTTATTCTTGAAAGTATGTTATGGAAACATATTAGTTGGATTTCTCTTGTTCGAGAGATGTTATAAGTATAGTTATCCTGATTAATAAAAAGACCACATCTATGAAGTTGGAATCATTTGATTCATGTTAGTAAAGTTTCTAAACAGTTGATGATCAGAGTATAGAAATGTGGCTATAAGTGGTAAATTAAACAAGTACAGCATGATTCGACTTTTAATTTGGAATTGCAGGGAGGATTTGATTTCTGGTTTCTATTACTATTAATTCAGAGTAAGATTTCAGTACTGAGAAACTCTGGGTATACAGAGAATTGAGTACAGAATTCATAGCAGTATCTTGTCTATTCGTTCAAAGGATGTCAAATTGTCTATAGGGTAAAGCCAAATATCAAATGTATTCGAGATTATTATTGTCAGTGATGACAGTGGGAAGAAAATGAGAAAGGACTGTTATGAATTTCGTATCGGGATGTCTCTCATTTCCAGGAAAAAGGAGAGATGCAAGTTGAATTGTGAAAGATTGATGATGGAAGTCTGCATGATTATTTTAGTATGTACAGATATATTATTCAACAGATGTGACTGAGTTGTATGTTTCTGAGTTTATAGTTCCAAGAATGTCAGTCTCCAGTGTTTCAAATTGAGCTCCGAGGTTTATACCTCAACTATGGAAAAGCTATAGGAAATCTTGAGTATGAGCTTGTGCGGAGTTGTTTTGTAAGTTGTGAGAAAAAGATATAAGTGACTCGTGAAAGTAGAGAACAACTTTTTCTGGTAAGATTTTCGGGGACGAAAATCCCTAAAGGGGGGAAGAAATGTAACAGCCCGATTTTAGGCCTAGTCGAACAAAGTGGTTTCGGGACCACTATTTGAGGCCGAGAAAATTATTTTAGTATTATTTTATGTGTTATAATATGATTTTATAAGTGCATGTTAATTTTGGTATATTAATTTTAGCGATTTCTAGTCCAATTTCGAAAAAGGACTAAATCGCGTAAAAAGTAAAAGTTGTGTTTTAATACCTAAAGGTGTTAAATTGCCTTGTATCTTAAATTGGGGGTCTTTAAAGTGAAATTAGGCCATTGAAAGTGTGATGGCCGGCCATGGGAGACAAAATAGTTGAAAAGTCAAAATTAGACAAAATACTTTTATTATTAACAAAAAAAAAAAAAGCTATCATTTTTCTCTTCCCCTTCACCGAAATATGCAGCAAAGAAAGGGTTTTGAAGCTGGAAAATTTCAGCAACATATTTCCCTTGCTTGTAAGTGATTTTAATGTCTTTGCTTGATGATTTTGTATTTTTGGAACCCCTAAAGCATAAGCTTTCATAAGAGGATTATTTTGCAAAATGATGAAGAGTCTAGGGTTTTACCATGAGAGTAAATGTGTTGTTTGCTGTGTTTTTATGGAAGATTATGAGTCCTAGTTATCTAATAAACAACTTTTGTGAAAGAAATTGCATGAAAATACCTTAAAAAGGGCTAAATTGCTAAGTTGTAAAATGAGTTGTAAATGTGTAAAATAGTTGAAATTATGAGTTGCTATAGTTATGAAAATGGTTCATCTAGACTCAAGGAGTAAAGAAATGTGATAAAAATTAATTTACAAGCATTGGGGCAAAAGTGTAAATATGCAAAAGTTTAGGGGTCAAAATGAAAATTTGTAAAAAATATGATTTTTAGACCCATATGAATATTGTGACTGATTGGTAGGCTAAATGTGATGTTATAGATGATGAAAATTGAGACTTGGACCTAGAACGGAAAGAAATCGATTTATGGACGAGTATGTCCTTTTCAACTTTGTGGTATCGAGGTAAGTTCGTATGTAAACAATACCATGCTATACATGTATTTAAATGTTATCATTACATGAATTGTATAGATATTAATGTGTATGTGATTAATAGAAATATGATAAGACAAAGCCTTAATAGACAAGGAAAAATCCCGTTTGAACCTTAGGAATAGAATAGGATACGAGTGACATGTCACTAGGAATTATGAGTCTAGATGACTAGCTCGAGAGTGAGCATTGAAATGTCATGAGATATGAGGTAGCTTTAGCTACAATTGAGGCACTTATGTGCAAAGGCTTTTCTGAGTATCCAATTAGTATTCCAAGTGTTCAACGGGCAATCCAAGGAAAGAGTTGATGATGGTCCCAATGAGGTTAGTCATTGGTGAGTATGCACTCGAGTTATGTTACGAGTTGTGCAAGTATGTATACTAATCATATGAGAATGCCTTGATATGTGATGATCTATGATGCATAATATGTGTTCTTACCATGATGGATAAAATGGTGTTATATTAATATTATGAACAATGACCATGAATGAGTAACATAGCCTTGACAGATTTGAGTTACTGCAGTAGTGTAACTTTGAAAATACACTAAAAATAGTGGAAAATGAGTTAGAGGTAGAATAAAATATGGGATTAAATCTTAATGAGTCTATTTTCACATGAAAGAAATATAGGAAGAAAAAGAATTCTATATTGTGTGATATTTAAATTCTTGTGAAACAGGGTCTGAATGAATTTGAGATCCCCTGTTTTGATTTTATAAATTCACCGTAAATTTTAAAAAAATTATTAAGAGTCATACCTTACCTTCATAGATTCCTTATTAAGTCTATTTTTTATTTAAACAAACGGCATGGTCATTGGAATTTTTTACATGGAGAAATTAGATTCGTAGTGCACAGGGGTCAGAGTAGTCATACCCTGAAACAAGGGAAACTTTAACTAATAAAATGTACTAAATGGCTTGACTAAAAATTCTAGAAAAAAATTAATAAGTAGAAATATGAGTCTAGTTTCAAGAGAAATAGACGAGAACATTATTCGAATCCTGTACTATGAGATAATTGAACTTTAGTGTAGAAGGGCTGAAACTGTCAGACAGTGAATCAGGAGCAAACTTGAGGAATAAACTGTACTAATTGGCTAAGTCAAAATTTCTGGAAATTTTATGACAGAAAGATAAATGAGTCTAGTTTCAGGTAAAATTAACAGAACTTAATTTGGAGTTTCGTAGCTCCAGATATAAATAATTTAGTGACTATTGCTCAGGAAGACAGCTTGTAGTGAACTTGAGAATATGTTGTAAACATTGATAAAACAAGTTAATGAGTTGCTTATTGTTTTCATATGAACTTACTAAGCGAAAGCTTACCCCCCTTCTTTCCCATGTTTTCTATAGTTTCCAGGTTAGCTCGGGTTGGAAGCCGTCAGAGATATTATCACCCTATCGAGTTAACGTTATCGGAGTAAGTAAACTCAAGTGATTCGAGTCTATGGCATGTGTAGGGTTTTAATGTGAGTATGTAATATTATGATTTAGCCAAAGGCATTGGCTTGTTATTAAGGTAGTATTAGTCATGTAAATTGGCCTATGTCGGCTAATGACGTTATGGGCCCATATGATTATTCTTATGCATGTATGTTATTATCTCTTGTGATGTGGCTTACAACATGTATGCCTAGAGATTGAATTGAGATTCATTGATGAGCTAGTAACTAATGCAGGATTAAGTGATTGGTAAATAGTTAATAATGCTTCATGAATGATTTGTGATGTAATGATAGTTATGTCTAGTATGTGGTAATGATATGGGCAAATTCTATAATATTTATTGCATAAGAAAATAACTTAAGCATAACATGTTTGTAGATGTTTAAGAGCTCATTTATGCCATGTTGTATGTTATTGGATAAGTATGTATCTATGCATGTGGTGTGAGAGTGACAAAAGGCTTGATAATTAGCCTATTTCTGGCCACACGGCCTGAGCACATGGGCGTGTGAAGCCTTAACGCAAGAGATTTTTCTAAGTTTTTCATGAGTTCTCGATTGGGTCCCGAACCGCCCCGAATGCATGTATTGGGCCTCGTAAGCTCGCATAAGGGACAGATTGCATGTGAAAAGAAAAGTTTTTAATTATTTGAGATTTCATGGCCCTGTTTAGTATGAAAGTGTTAGTAAAAATCAGGTAGCACCTCGAACCCCGTCCCGGCGTCGGATGCGGGCGAGGGGTGTTACAGGTGAAATGATATGTTATGTGAATTCAGTGTTCCTTGTAAGATAAGGGTTTAGCCGAATGTTAAAGATGAAATGATAGTGTATTGTATCATGCTTATATGGCCTAATGGCAAGTATAACATGTTGGTAAAAATGCAATATGCTTTTATAATTGAATGATAAGTTTGAAATGAACGTGAGTGAAATGTTATGCATAAGCTATCAAATGTTAAGTGTGAAAATGAGATGAAAGAAAAGTGTTTGAGATGTATAATTATATACATTCGAATGATGTTAGTACTTAATTGATATGAATATGTTATATGGAACTTGTTGACTTGATTATTCAGGCCTTTGAGCTTAGCAGGCTATAATGCCGGTGAACTGATATCGGGCCTCGAGCCTAACAGGCAAAATGCCGGTGATTTGAGAAAAGTCCATGACTAAGGTACCTCGTGTTAGGTTGACAAATGAATACATTCAGTACGTTAAGTGGGCCAAGTACGCATTATGTACTCATATGTGAGTTTGATCTGCAATGAATCATAAGCGTGCATTTTGATACATACGTGAATAAATGTTAAAACTATATCTATGATCATGATACACCGGGTCAGGGTGTGAAAATATGTGAAAGTATTCGATTTAATTATGTTATACGAATTCAGATTAAGTGTGATAACAATGCTGAACGTGCATTATGTGTTTGTGTGTATTCGGCCAGATGGCAATATAACTAGAATATGGCCACTTAAGAAATTGAATAATCGAAGTATAATTGCGTTTATTTGTTTGCATTGCTTAAGGCTTACTAAGCTTATGAAAGCTTACTCCGTTGTTACATTCCTCTGTTTTATAGATTGTTGACTTCGGTTACTGCTCGGGTTGGAGTTCGCCGGAGATATTATCACACTGTCGAGCTCATGCTATTGGCGTAAGTAAATCCTAGTATTTCGAGTCTATGGCATGTATAGGGTTTTAATGTTGAGTATGTGATATTATAATTTAGCCAAAGGTGTTGGCTAGTGATGTTTTGGGCTTCGTAAGCCCATATATGAGACAGATTGCATGTGAAAAGAAAAGTTTTAAATTGATTGAAATTTTTCGGCACTGTTTTTGTGTGATTGACTGAGTTTAAGTCGGGTAACACCTCGAACCCTGTTCCGGCGAGGGATACGGGCGAGGGGTGTTACAGAGATAGCATTTGTGTACCTAAGAACAATAAACTTATTTAGGAGATTCTATGAAAGGCACATAGTAGTTGATTGTCAGTCCACCCGGGTAGTGTAAAAATGTACAACGACCTGAAGAAATGTACTGGTCGTAAGGGATGAAAAGTGATATTTCAGAGTTTGTTTCCAAGTGTCTTGTATGTCAGCAAGTGAAGGCTGAACACCAAGTACCTTCGGGTCTACTTCAGCCTATAATGGTCCCCGAGTGGAAGTGGAATCAGATCACTATGGATTTTGTGACGAGTTTGTGAGTAACCCCGAAGAAAAAGGATGTTGTTTGGGTTGTTATGGATAGGTTAGCAAACTCGGCACATTTTATACCAGTGCGTACTGACTACTCCCTTGAGAGATTGGCTGAATTGCATGTTTCCGAGATTGTGAGACTACACAGGGTGCCCATGCCGATTATTTTAGACAGGGACTCGAGATTTACCTTGAGGTTTTGGAAAAAGCTACAAGAGGCTTTGGGAATAAAGTTGAGTTTTAGCACAGCATTTCATCCGCAAATAGATGGCCAGTGGGAAAGAGTGATTCAGATTTTCGAAGACATGTTGCTGTGTTGGGTTCCTGAGTTTCAAGGCAGTTGGGAAAGGTACTTGCCATTGGTTGAATTCACCTACAACAAAAGTTGTCAGACAAGTCTGAAAATGGCGCCTTATGAGGCTTTGTATGGGCGAAAGTGTCGAACGCCCTTATATTGGGCTAAGCTCAGAGAGAGTCAGATTCACGGGGTCGATTTAATCAAAGAGGCCGAAGAGAAAGTTAAAGTGATTCGTGACTTTTTGAAGGTTTCCTCGGATAGACAGAAATCCTATGCGGATTTGAAACGAAAGGAAATTGAGTTTCAAGTCGGCAATAAGGTGTTTTTGAAAGTATCTCCGTGGAGGAAAGTCCTCAGATTTGGTAAAAGAGGCAAGTTGAGTCCTCATTTCATAGGACCTTATGAGGTTATCGAAAGAGTAGGACCAGTTGCCTATCGATTGGCTTTGCCACCAGAATTGGAAAAGATTCATGATGTATTTCATGTGTCCATGCTACGCTGATATAGATCAGACCCTTCACACGTGATTGCGTTGACAGAGGTTGAGATTCATCCGGACATGACTTATGGTAAAGAGCCAGCCAAGATATTGGCTTGAGAAGTCAAACAGTTAAGAAATAAGAGTATTGAACTCATGAAGCTTTTTTGGATAGACATGGAGTCAAGGAAGCCATATGGGAACCCGAGGAGGCTATGAGAGATCAGTACCTGAACTTATTCACCGGTAAGATTTTTGGAGACAAAAATCTCTAAGGGGGAGAAATGTAATAGCCCGATTTAGGGCCTAGTCAGAATAGTGGTCTCGAGACCACAAATCCAGAGTTGAATAAATTATTTTATAATTTCTTAGATTTTATAGCATGTTTTTAGGAGTGCATGAAAAATTTGGTGAGTTAATTGTGACGTTTGTGAGCCCGATTGTGAAAAAGGACTAAATCACATAAAATGTAAAAGTCCTATTCTGATTTCTAAATGTGTCAGATAGCTAGAGAACCTAAATTAGGGGTCTTTAAAGGGCAATTAGGCCCTTTAGGGAGGCATGGCCGGCCATAGGAGACAAGGGTGGTCAAATTTTTAAAATTTGGTAGGTTAGGTGGCTTATTTTGACTAAAATAGGAGAAATTAAAAGAAAGATGATATCATCCTTTTTTTCATCTTCATTCCCCACCAATAATCATCCATTGAAGGGGGTTTGAAAACTTAAAAATTTCAGCAACTTTAAGCCTTCACAAGTAAGTGATTTTCCAACCCTTTGTTGAATATTTTTGTACTTTTGAGACGCTTGAAGCATGAGCTTTCAAATGAGTGTACTATTTTGCAAAATGATTAAAAGTGTAGGGTTTTTTCCATGAAAGGGTTTGTAAAGTTTGCTGAGTTTTTATGGAAGAAAATAAGTCTTGGATGTATTATGAACAATTTTTGTGAAAGGTGTTAGCATGAAAACACCTAAAAGGACTATATTGAATAAGTTGTAAAATAGATGTTAAGTATATGAAGTAGTGGGAATTTGGAGTTGCTATAAGAGTAAAAAAGGTTTGGCTAGGCTTAAGATTCGAAGAAATTCGATAAAAATTAATTTTCGGGCTTAGGGGTAAAATGGTCATTTTGTAAAAGTCTAGGGGCGAATTGGTCATTTTACCCAATTATGACTTGTAGAGTGCCTAGATTGGTAAAATGACTAAATAAGTGCACTTTATTATTATAGATCAAGAAATACCGAATCCCAACCTAGACCGAGGGAAAGTTAAGGAAAGCTACTAAATCGACTAGTCACCGCATTTTGTAATCCAAGGTAAGTTGTATGTAAATAATACAACTGCATTGATAATATATGTGTTTGAATTGCATTGAAATTATTATAGTATGAATTGCTTGATTATTGAAATAAGAGAATATGATAAGAATAGAGATAGTAGAATTCCCGATTGAACCTTAGGAAATAAATCGGATATTCATGCCATGACGTTTGGGTCACTTGCGTGAGCTAGTGTAAGACATGTCTGGGACATGCATCGGCCACATTATGAGAGCCAGTATAAGACATGTCTGGGATATGGCATCGGCATTGAGACGAGTGCTAGTGTAAGACATGTCTGGGACATGTATCGGCCTCAAGACATAAGCTAGTGTAAGACATGTTTGGGACATGCATCGGCTACGAGATGTGTCAGTGTAAGACCATGTCTGGGACGTGGCATCAACACAGATATGCTAGAGCTTGTGTAAGACCATGACTGGGACATGGCATCAGCAGCTGCACCCATGTTTGAGGCTAAATGAGTATCCAATAATGTCCCAAATGGTTTAACGATGAAAGTATGATTTCAAGTTAACAAGGAAAGTATAACCGTGTTGTGAGTGGTACAGGTACCTATATGATGTGTATGAAATGTGAGCTCAATATATGCTATATGAGGTGTATTGAATATTGATGAGTAAGTTCTAATTATGCCACTTGTGTATTATGATGCTTGTTGATGGATGATAAAGTTATGTTGTATATTTATTTATGTGCAACTTACTAAGCTTTATGCTTACTCCCTCTCCTTTTTCATTTCTTTATAGTGCCGCCTATCTAGCTCAAGGACCAAAGGAAGTTAGAGATATCGATCACACTATCAATCGAAGTTTTCGGTATAGTTTGATTTATATTTTTGAATATGGCATGTATAGGGCTTAGACTTTACTAATTTTTGTGTCATTGAGAACTGGCCAAATGTGTTGGTTTGGGTTGGAAACCCATCATTTTGTATTAAGCCTTGAATGATGGCTATTATTCATTTTGATTTATATACAAAGATGTTATTTTCATGAATGAGTAAAATGCACAAATGGAATGTTATTTATTGTGGATGATTTGGTTGTATGATATAGCCTTATATTGGTTTTGGTTGCCATTGAGCAGGTTGTGTAAATAAAGGTGGCTAAAAAGCTTGGTAAGTATCCTTATATTTTCCACACGGGTAGACACACAGGCATGTGTCTAGGCCGTGTGTGACACACAGTCTACCTTATGGGCGTGTCGTCCGGTCGTGTGTCCCCTGCACGTAAAAATTTCAAGTTAGTATGCATGATAGTAAACACACGGGCAGAGACACGACCGTGTGTCTCAGTCGTGTGGGAAACACGGCCTAGCACACGGGCGTGTGCCTTGGCCATGTGGCATTTTGGAGATGTTGATGTCAGAAATAGAATGTCCATGTTTTTGCACACGGGCTAGGACACGGGCGTGTCATGGCCGTGTGAAGGATACGGGCCAGGGACATGGGCATGTGCCAGGCCGTGTGAAAACCCCTGTAGGTGTGCCTTTCGAATTAATGGCTACACGGGCGTATTGCCCTTTTACTCGGGCGTGTGCCCTGTTCCAAAGCCAAATTTTCTATAGATGGTTTAAGGACCCAGGCTGATCCTGAATAGTTTTCAATGGTCGATTTGGGGCTCGTAAGCCTATAATTAGAAGTTTAAAGTAGAAATTGAAAGTTCTTAAGTAGACCAAGTCTTAACAACTTGGGGAACGTTTATGTACATGAGATCGAATTAGTTAATGGCTCGTATTCCATTTTAGCGTGGGTTATGAGTATGGGGTGTTACAGAGATAACTTTGGTAAAACTTGATGCTCGGCTTTAACCCCATTAACATTTCAAATATTCTTAAACAATGATCATACAATAACCACCTCATCATCTTTTAATACCCAAGTCATTTACACTATAGCAAACTTAGGTCTTTCTATGACATCAAATACTTTAAGCTATCACTTGTCTTGTTGCCTTAAAACACATTGCCATTCCAACAACAATACATCACTGAAAATCAAGAAGTCTTTGCTCAACACAGACTAGACCAGTTCAAAGGCTTTGGTTAACAGTGTTCTCATATGTCCAAACTTTGCCAATCATGCATTAAGCAATTAATTTCACGAGACGAAAATTTCACTACTTAAGCCTTTGCCAATGTTAAATCCTTAAACGGAAATTTAGAGACATCTAAATACTAAGATCACCATATTACCATAATCAAATTAGAAACATAGTCATGCTTGATATATATATCACAAACTGAAGATCATATTTTAGATATAAGCCATTCTCGACAAGTTATAAGATAAAGATAACCAGAGACTAAAGATAAAGAAACCCAATACGGAGAAATCCAGAATATAGAAATCCAAATCACGACACTATTTCGAAAGATCGAGAACAAAGTTTATAAGAAAGTATGAAAGACGTCAACGGTTCCTCAAAGAAAAGAAATCCAGAAAGACATCATTCCAACTCACTGAAAAAGAATACGACCAGAACGATATACTTCTCGTGTATATATATATATATAATCATAAAGAGCAATAATTTGTAGAGACAGAATCATGGCACCATTTACAGTTTCACATCAATTCCTAATAGACGGAATGTAACAGAATACCAGAAAGAAGATAGAATCATGTAGATCATAACCCAAATCAAATTGACAATGTCTTTGTTTAACATTAAGATCAGAAAACATTCTCATAATATCAAAATTCATCAGAAAATAGATAGTCTCAATAACACTTCAGTAGACAAATGATCTCATACTATATTTCAAGGGAGGCAGTCATAATCACTGTAATTACCATATGCGGACATCTCATATTTCAAATATTATTTCCCGACATCATTTCAAAATAGATAGACTTCCAAAGTTAACCTTTTTACTAACTGTGATATTGTGAAAATTAAATAATCTTTCAGTCAATCCGATATCTTTCTAACTCTATCTGTACTTATCAACCCATTCTCAATCACTAATCATGCTTATAACCATTCTATCACTGAATTGTTTGGTTTCTCATTTGGAAACTTGTTCATCACAAATATCGATAAATTCCATTATAAAACACCACTTTGGTAAGAGGAAGAGAGCCGTAGGGCCTCTGACTCGACTCTCATATACATATACATGTAACACAATTTTCATCATCATAGCAACATCATCACAAACATGTCATTCATTTCACGTGAATTAACTTTCATATTGAATTTACGCCTACTTTCCAATCATCTCATTTTAACAAGTATACTTATGCATGCATTCCATGTTTTTTGCATGACTTTACTTATCTATTCATTTAATCATACAAGTCATGAACATGATATCATACAAGGGCCAACAACATGGTTAAGTTTATCACAATCTATACTTTTACCTCGTACACCATCATTTAGACATATCATTACAATCATATAAATCAATTCAGGCAACTTAACACATTTACTCAAGCTATACGAGCTTGCCAATCATAATCATCCAAATATATATACATAAATATTCATCCCATTAATATTTTTCATAAGTTATCTAAACACATGCATTTACTCGAGCAATTCGGTCACTTACATCATGGAATTATCATTCAATCATAAGTAAGTTCGTTATGCCATATAATCCTTTATCTCATTTCAATAATTCATTTCAATCCATCAAATTTTTTATATCCAATCAGAACAATGACATTTTATTCATAACAGGATATTGTGAATCTTATATGTACCTTACCAAGTTTCAACTCATCATGACTGTACTTTACTCAAATACCTCATTACCCCAATTAATATGGTCGAATCTAGCTCGGTTGGAGAGTACCTTTGTCTAAACAAAATGGCTATCATATGCGTCGGGAGACATCACACTATCATAGATCGGTGGCATGTATAGCTAGACTATCATACATATGCTAGGTTATTCCGAGAACCAACTAAACCATAGCTCTAATACCACTAAATGTAACACCCCCTATCCATGTCCGGTGCTGGGACAGGGTATGAGGCATTACTGGACTTAAACGCAATCAATCATGCAAACCCGACCATAAAAATTCATTCATATTTCAAAATATTCAATCATATGGACATAGTCCCTTATTTGGGTCTACAAAAATCAAATCATACTTTAGAAAGGGTTCGGGACTAAATCAAGAACCTTTGAAATTTTTACATCACTTAAAAAAATTTTCATGGTTTGAAGAGTCACATGCCCGTGCGGGTAGGTGTGTGGTCTCACACGCCCGTGTTCTAGACCGTGTCTTCCACACAGCTGAGACACACAGCTGTGTCTCTGCCCATGTAGCCAACACATAGGCTATTTTCCAAGCCTTTTTGTCACCCTTTACATACACACACACAAACATGGATACAAAAGCATTCAACATCCTCAATTATGATGCAGACATTTCATTTACTTATCAACATACATGTGTCACACATTCTCACATTAAATCAAGTCTAGACACACCACATCTTATTCATTTGGCTTTATTAAATACCTTACCACTTATACCTTTATACCATAGTTATCATCATGTCTATTTAATTCCAACTTATCATCAAGCATAACCTTCTAGCCAAGTCATAACTTTATATAGTGTCCACATTTCACATACATAAAACAATATGCTTGACTAAGACATTCTACACCTATTCCATATTCAATTTAACATTATTACTATTTCTCAATTTATACCATTATATCATGGTTACCAAACTATCCATCAAACATCCATGTTCAAGGCATTATCATTTTATTTCCACATTACACATTTAATTCATGGTCATGACCACCTCGATTGGTCATAAAACATGCATTCAACACACATGACATATTACCAACCATGCATAGTAAACAGGCATATTCACATCACAATTATTAGACACAACATGAAATAGCTAGATTTACAAGTTGTAATCAATAGCTCAATATAGGCCAATACATTTGGCCAAATTATAATAACACATGTTATAAAACTAGGTCCCTATACATGCCACTCACTTGATATTTCTAACTTATGTATCAATACTCCAAAGGTATTGGCTTGATAGTGTAATGCTGCCTCCGACGATCTCCAACCCTGAGCCGACCTGAGAACACTAAGGAATGGAAAGGAAGGAGTAAGCTTTACGCTTAGTAAGCTCGCATGAAAAATAATAAGCTATATATTAACATGCTATTTTCAAATTCATTCTATTTATTCAAAGTCCAGTCAAGCTGTTTTCTCAAATTACAGTAATTAAATTATTTATATCTAGAGCTATGGAACTCCAAATTAAGATTCGTTAATTTTTATTGAAACTAGACTCAAATATAGTCTTACCATAAAATTTTAAGAATTTTTGGTCTATCCAATAATTATAGTGTATTATTCAAAGTCTCCCCCATTTTACTGTTTGATAGCTTCGACCTTTCTTCACTAAAATTTATTTATCTCTTAGGACGGGATTAGGATAATGTTCTTGTTTATTTCTATTGAAAATAGACTCACTAAAGACTTAGTCATATGAATTATAACTCTTAATTATTTTTGTAAAATTTCTAGTTATTTTCCCAAGTCAGAACAGGGGATTCTGATCTCATTCAACACTGTCTCACAAAAATTCAAATATATCATAATATGAGATTCCTTTGCTTATACCGTTTCTTTTATCTGAAGCTAGAGTCAACAAGCTTTAATTTAATATTTTATTTAGCATTTAATTTGACTTCTACAATTTTTGGTGGATTTTCAAATTTGGACTATTGCTACTGGCCAAACAGTTTTAGAGCAACAAAATGATAATCATCATAAGATTGCCATAAAAATTATTCTCATATGTATCACTCATTTATTAGCATTCTTACCACAAGTCCATTTCACTTCCCATGTCCAACACATGTTTGTGGGTTTCAAGGACGTACCTATGCTATCTCTTAGCACTACCACTCGTCCAATTGTGACAATCATATCCATCATAATATTATCTTATAACATAAATAAGTTCGTCATGGCAAAAACCTTTTTTATTCATTTCTCATATTAATCCCGTTGAATTTCTCGAAATCTCAATGGATATCCCATTTACCGTCAAATCATGCAAGTGATCATTTTAAGTACGTACTCCTGTGAACCTCGCTCTTACAGCGGGATTACCAGTCCAGGTTAAATCCCTCGTAGATTAAATTCATAGAGTAAATGTCGGGATTACTAGTCCAGGCTAGATCCCTTGCAACGACAATTACTCTTATGAACTCGGATCTGAATTACCAGTCCAGGCTAAATTTAGATCTTAATTGAATTACCCGTCCGGGCTATATCCATACTGCACAGATATTCTTCGAGAGGCTAGATCACTTTAGGAACACCTGTCCGGGCTAGATCCTTTTTACTGTCAATTCCTTTTTAGGAAAATCCATCGGACATCCTTTTCATTCAACCGGGGTTTTCACTTTTCATCAAGTATATTAATATGCATAGATGACCTTGTAATGTACATTCAAACCAACTCATTTTCATGTTTATTAAACATTAAACCATATAATAAAAATAACATAGCACCTTGTTTCCATACTACATACTCATTTCATTTAAAATGTCATGTTCCATTAAACTTCCATTAACATCAATTTCAACACAATCATAGAAAGATATATTTTATGCATAACAATAATAACATAAATAACATGTTTATTAAATCACACGAACTTACCTCGAATACGAAAACGACAATTTATCAATTTAGTCCATAACCTTGTATTTTCTCGATTTAAGCCCAAATCTCGATTTCCTTGACCTATCATTTCAAATATAGCCCATTTAGGACTCAAATTATTCAAATTGAACCAAAAATCATATTTTTGAAAAATTATATTTTTTCCCCTAAACTTTGTCAAAATTACACTTTTGCCCATAGGCTCGTAAAATGATTTTTGTTCAATTTCCTTGCATTTTAAGCCTAGACGAATCATTTTCATAACTATGGAAAATAAAATTCTCATAAAAAACACACATTTATACCATTTTACAACTTTTACAAAATAGTCCATTCGGACGTTTTCATCAAAAACCGCTTAGTAAAAGTTGTTTATTTAACACCCAACACTTATTTTCTACCATTAGACATCAAAATGCATGCATGTCACACATGGGTCAATTTTTAAACATAAACCCTAGCTGAAATTAATGGTAGAAATAAATAGATCTTGTTACGGGGATTGTAAAAACGTAAAAATCATTACAAACGGGACTTACAATCGAGCTTGGAAGCTTGGAAAACCCTAGCCATGGTTTCTCCATGTAATTTTTGGCCAAGAGGTTGAAGATGGACAAAAATTGGCTTTTAATTTTGTTTTTAATTCATTTTAACAACTTAATGACCAAAATGCCCTTAATGAAAAACTTTGGAAACATGCCTAACCATGTCCATTTTTGTCCACCAACTTAACCAATAGTATAATTACCATATAAGGACCTCCAATTTAAAATTTCATAACAATTGGACACCTCTAGCATTAGAACTCAACTTTTACACTTTTTACGATTTAGTCTATTTGACTAAATTGAGTGCCCAAACGTCAAAATTTTTGAATGAATTTTCACAAAATCATTTCATGAAATTGTAGACCATAAAAATATAATAAAAATAAAATTTTATGCATCAGATTTGTGGTCCCGAAACCACTGTTCTGACTAGGCCCAAAATCGGGATGTTACAATCAGTCTAGCATTCAGATGGCACCTTACGAGGATTATATGGTCGTAGGTGTTGCACTCCTTTAGGTTGGACTGAGTTGGCCGAGCGACGTATTTTGGGCCTTGAATTGGTTTTTGATACCGAGGATAAAGTTAGACCGATTCGAGATCGACTGAAAGCGGCATCTAATAGATAAAAGTCCTACGCTGACCTGAAGCGTCGTTAGATTGAGTATTCTGTGGGGGACTTTGTTTTTCTCAAGGTCTCTCCATGGAAGAAGGTACTGAGGTTTGGTCATAAGGGCAAGTCGAGCCCTTGGTTTATTGGGCCTTACCGTATTCTGGAGCGAGTGGGACCGGTTGCCTACCAATTGGAGCTACTTCCAGAATTAGACCGGATCCATGATGTTTTGCATGTCTTGATGCTGAGGTGCTACCGCTCTGATCCCACACATATTGTTCCTGTTGAGGAGATTGAGGTTAGGCCAGACTTGACCTTTGAGGAGGAGCCAGTTCAGATTTTGGATCGAGATGTAAAGGTTCTAAGAAGAAAATCCATCCCACTGGTTAAGGTTTCTGGAGTAATCATAGCACTTAGGAGGCCACATGGGAGTTGGAGGATATGATGTGACAGCAATATCCTCATCTGTTCAAATCAGGTAAATTTCGAGGCCAAAATTTTCTTTAGGGGGTAGAGTTGTAACGCCCTAGAGTTTGTATATTTGTTTCCGAGTATTGATGACACAATTGAGTATCTGCTTTTGTGGTCATGTGTTTTGGGAGTGTTTGAGAAGTCTTGGGTTCAAACTTTGTCTTAGGCTAAATTTTTGTTTTAATTGAATAAAGCCTTGCTTTTACTTAATAGGCTTATAGTTAAAAGTTTGTAGAAACATGTCAGAATGGACCTGCTAGTTTGGTGGATAAGTGGTGTGTTAAAATGCTAGAGGTCTTGGGTTCGAGCTAAGCTGGAGTATTATTTTTTCTAATGGTGTTGCGTAGTGTTTGAGCTGAACTGAAATGCCGAAGTGGTAGAGGTGTAATGGGAAGTGTGGACAGAAAAGTAAAGGATTTTGATGGAAGTGGTTGGACAGTTTTAGGAGGGATTTGAGGAGAAAATTATAGGATTAGGGAGTTATCTCGATTTGGTGGATGGTAGATTTCGGCTCCCTCTTCTCACTCTCACAATTTCCTTCGGTTTTGGCAAAATTTTTCCTCTTCTCATTTTTCTTTTCTCTTTGCCATTCTTTATCCCACTTGCTGCCAATTTTTCTATTTGTTTCTCCCCCTTTTCTCGTTGCTGAAATCCACATCTTCTTACATTTTCTCCTTCTTTTTTTTTGTTTTTTTCCTTGTTCAATCGTTTTCTGTCGTGCAACTGTTGTTTCCCTTGTTCGATAAGTGGTTTTCTTAGTGCTTGTGATTTTTTTCTCTATTAAGTGATTAACAGAGGAATCATTTTACTTACGTTAGGTACTGCTCGAAGACTTTAATCGGGTTCACAATGTGTGGGGACAGCAAGATTGTAATTTTCATCTTGGTAAGATTTCGAATCGACATTGGACTTAGTATTTCAAGTAATACAATTGGGGGTTTAATAAGAATGTTTTCTATAGTTGGAATTAATTGAGTTCTTGGGTGTTGGTGTACCATTTCAGAGGACTTGGAGTGCTCAGAAGTGCTTTTACAAAAAATGGAACCAAGTGTGTAGCCACATCACTGAAAACGAGATTCAGCGGAAAGCTGAAAAATCGGTTTATCGACGCCACACGGGAATGTGTTCGCCCGTGTGATAGGCCGTGTGATTGAACACTGGTGTGTGATCAACAAGGCTAGCTGTGCGATACACGGGTCGGACCGAAGTGGGTCGTGTGGGCCACACGGGTGTGTGGGCCACACGGGTGTATGGGCCTTCACGGGTGAACCACACGAGTGTGTGGGATTTTTTGGGGCCAAGCCGTGTGATCTACACGGGTAAACAACATGGACTTGTGGCCCCATTTTCACTGTTTTACTGTGGACCTACTATAGGGCCGGTAAGTTTACCCAGACCCCTAATTAATTGAAATGACTGTATGACTGATATGATTGTGCATGTCATTAAGCATGATGATGTCCCACTGATTTGATACTGGATGCCCTGATTACATTCATGATATTATGTTATAATGTGTCTTATTTATATATATTGCATTGCTTTGGGTTGGGGGTTTATATTATTCGGAGGAAGTGTACTTAAAGGCCTCGAGCCTAATTCACTGGCAACTCAGCTGCACACCATTGTTTAGTGCTGCATTCGGTACTTTTTGGAGTGTAGGGATGGGTGGGTTGATTATACCCCAACATGGAGTGTAAGGCTGGACGGAGTTGGAGTGTAGAGGCTAGCTAGGTAGGATTTGATACTGTATATCTGTTGCTGTATTGAATATTGATATTGTAATGGGCTAAGGCCCAAATGCGTGATTGCTTCTTTATTATAATGAGCTAAGGCCCTAAAATGAAATTGAAACTGTTACTGAAATGGGCTTAGGCCCAGACTATGATTGCATTCTATCTGTTTGTTTATATGGGGATTACACACTGAGTTTTTGTAAACTCAACCTTCTGTTTTATCTGTATAGGTAATCCCCAGACTTAGACAGATCGGAGCGGCAGAAGACTCAGTAGTGGCCACACGACCCCTTGTTACACTATTTCGTACTTAATTAGATTTTTATTTTTGAAGTTTTATTTGAGGTATTTTACTGTAATAATGACCTCTATTGATTTTTGCTTAAAATTTGGATTTTATACTAATTTATATTTTATATCTGCTAGAGTTAGGTAAAACACCGTGTTTTAGCAAAATACCTACAACGACACAAACTGTTTTAAAAAGCTTCCGTAATGTATAAGGTTTTGAAAACTAACAACAGAATCAAAACCATGACTTTGGAAATTAATAAAAGATAATGACGAGTTCTAAACGGAACATGTTTTAAGCTAAGTTACGGTTTTTTTCAACATAAGCTACGGTTTTCAACCACACTACCATGTGACATCACCAGATTCGGCCATAACGTCCAAGCCAGGTTTGGGGTGTTACAATTAACATAAATTTCATTATAAATCTCACAATCTAACTTACTCAATCACAACCTTACCAAGGGATTCATCACATATCAAGCTCATTAAGCATGATTTTTATGTATATACCTGTACCAATTTACAACATACCATAGTCTTTCACAACTTTGGCATTCTCGTTTCAATTCCTATTGAACCACATGGAATACTAAAGGATACTCGAGTATCTCGCGCACATAGTACCACACCAACGTCATAACCCAAATATGGTCTTATATGGGATTTCATTTTGATGCCATATCTCAGATATGGTCTTACACGAAATTTCATAATGATGTCATATCTTAGATATGGTCTTACACCTAGTCTCGGTAACTCTAATGTCATGACATTTGTATCCTATCTATTCCTAAGGTTCAATTGAGATTTCACGCTTGTCGTAACTTTGTCAAACACGCTCAGTGGTTGGTCATAATCCATACAATATTAAAGCATCTAAATTATAATTAAAGCAATGCATTATTTACATAAGAACTTACCTTAGTACAAAAATAGCGGAAATGGATCTAATCGCCAATAACCTTGTTTTTCCCCCGATCAAGGTCCGAACGTCATCTTTCTTAATCTATAATAGCAAATTTAACTTATTTAATTATCACATTGTTCAATTCGGTTCGAAAATCACACTATGGAAAAATTACCGTTTTGCCCCTAACTTTTCACATTTTTACAAATCAGTCCTTAGGCTTGTAAATTGAAATGTATTCAATTTCTTTGTTACCTAAGCCTAGAAGAACCATATACATACTCATATTAGCTAACATTTCTCATCAATCACATCTTTACTACACATTTTATAACTTTTTACAAATAGGTCATTTTATGTATTTCCATCAAAAATCACTTAGTAAAAGTTGTTTATTACACATCAAACTTCCATTTTCTACCAAAAAATTTCAAAACACATGCATGTCATACATGGGTAAAATTTTAAACATGAACCCTACCTCAAAACAATGGTAGAAATAGAAAGATCGGGTGAATACGGCTTCAAAAACATAAAGAGTATTAAAAACAGGGCTAGGGTGTACTTACAATCAAGCTTGAAAGATGAAAAAACCCTAGTTATGGTGTTCTTCCAAGTTTCAGCCAAGGTTAAAGAAAGATGTGCAAATTTTGGCTTTATTTTCCCTTTTTATTCTTTTATTAACCAAATAACCAAAATGCCCTTTTTCCAAATCACTAAAATACTCTTACCTCATGTCTATTTTTGTCCATGAACTTAAAAAATGATCTAATTATTATATAAGGACCTCTAATTTAAAATCCCATAGCAATTGGACCTTTAACATGTAGAACTCAACTTTTGCACTTATTACAATTTAGTCCTTTCGACTAAATTGAGTGCTTACATGTCAAAATTTTTGAAATTTTCATGAAATCATTCCGTAAAATTGTAGACCATGAAAATGAAATAAAAATAATTTTTTCTACGTCGAATTTGTGGTCCCGAAACCATTATTTCGACTAGGCCCAAAATCAGGCTATTACATCTTTTTCAAAAACATGTTGCCCTATAAAACCAAAGAATAGGAGAACAAATATTTCAAAATATTATAAATAGCCAAAGTATAGAAAATATAGAAAGGAAAAGAAACAACAAAAATAAAAAAACAAAATAGGTAAAACAATAAAATGTTACAAATGTGGAAAACCAGGACATATCTCAATATATTGCAAGACTAAAAGAAAATTTAATAATTTAAATCTAGATGAAGAAATAGAATAAAAAATTAATGAAATTCTTTTAGAAACAACTTCCTCTAAAAATGATACATCTACTAAATCAAGTTAATTACAAATAGACGAATTACATACAACATCCCAATCCTCTGATGAAAATGAACCTTTAATTACTATGTTAACCAAAGACCAAGAGTTCATGATTAAAGTTATGATAAAATTCAAGAACCAAAAAGTAATATTTACATATTCGACTATCAAAAATAAGGTTTTGAAACCACCATTTCCAATACCGCTAACTTTCGTGTCGTTACAGTTGCAACCTTTGTATCAATCCAACTCGTATCCACTAGTTGCAAAATTTTGCAGACCTCGAACACTACCCAATATATAATTTCAGTTTAGATACAATGAATTTGTAGTCCACCGACACTATCATGCTATACTTCTTAATAAGAAATACACATTCCTCTTTGTTTGCAATTTGTTAACCTACAACCAACTCTTCTGATTCAGAATTTGGCACCAACCTGTGAGAAGGTATTATATCTGTGTATTCAGGGAACTCAGATGCATGCATAACATCGGGAACTATGTTCAACAAGTGAGTTGAATGATCATTCCATATAACAATGCCAGTAGCCAAGTTCTCGAGCAAAGGGGCATATACATTATCATCATTGCTTACGCCTTCCTCGTTAATATCATTCGATACCTCATCAAGATTGGGATCACTAATATCTTCACCTTGGTGATTTGGATGACCATCATTATCAGGTCCTTCCTCACGATCTGCATCGGTACCAATAAAAAATAGATGTATCTGTAAATGGGGACCCAGATTAGGGTTTTAATACACAATTAGAGCATTGTGTGGATTGTTGCCTCATGTCGATGTCACTCCATAAAAGCACGGTTCTACCCACCCAACATTCAAATCAAAGTCAAACTCGTGTACAAAAGATCACCTATCTATAGAGGCTCTCTAAACCTTTGTATACAGGTCTTCAACTCCATATTATTTATTTAATGGAGTGAAATTTTGAACGGGCTCAGCATCCAAGTTAGCGAACAACTCAACTGGTTCAATGTTCCTAGGTGAGAAATATAGTGTTGTAGCCTCCTAAACCTGGCTCAATCGTTATACCCAAATTCGGGAAGCTACATTGGTCACCAGAATGGCCCAAAAACTCTTTTTTAGTTTTCAAACATAATTTTTAAACTATTTACGTAAATCGTTAAAAACTAGTGAAATTAAGAATTTTAGAAATCGAAGATTTCTGTATTTTATTTATTTGTAAAAGTTTGACCGCTATTCAAAACTTTCATAGTTTCAATTATATTTCAAAATAATTCGTTTATTAATTCAAAACTAAAGAACTTGGTTATTTTTCATTATTCAGGAAAACATGTTAACTTCAAAAACCAAATGTCTTTAAAAATCTGACTTGTAAACATTAGTAATTCTAAAAACTAAGTCTAATTTTATTAAAAACTCGTTTCTCAGAATTGTAGTGGAAAAAAATAAATATTGATAGATTTTTTTTTTATAAAAATCGCAATGAAAAATTTTGCTAAAACCATATTTTGGTGAAAATCAATATTTCATGTAAATTAGATAAAAAAATCAATAGACAATTTAAAACCTCAAAATCCAAGTCATATTTTTGTCTAAAACTTATTTCCGTTGTTGTAGTGGAAAAGAGTGATTTTGTCAAGTTTCAATAAAAACCAAGTTCTCATGCATAATCTTAGCAAATACTAATTTACACAGTTTTTAAAACTTAATGTTATGCAATCAAGTCATACAAAACAGAATAAAAATCCCCAAAGTAAGGTCTCATGCCACAATACATAAATAAACTTAATGCAGTCTTAAAATAATGAAATACCGAAATAGACCTTAAGTACTTTAATTAAAATAAGTCTAAAAAACTCCTCCAAATGTTGTCGCCAAATCCTAACCTTGCAAAAAATATGAAAGAATAGAAAATTGAAATGAGTGAGCTATAAAGCCCAGTATGAGTTTTAGCTGAAGTATTAAACAAGAATTTAGTATACAAATCAAAATATTAAAGAGAATTTATACAATTTAATTCGACAGTCTTAACTTAGGTAATAACTAATAATTAAGCAAACATTTCATAAAATATCATAATTTATATGTCGACACAACTTCATAGATAGTAGTTTGCATGAGGATGTCAATGCAGAGCTTTTCAGAAATCGGTGCAAAATATTTAGAAAACATTCCTATCCATCTCTATTACACACCAAGAAAGAGTTTCGCAAAACTCGTCCATCCAATAACATAACATAATGTGGGCAAGCCACCAGATATTGTAGACAAGATGCAAAATACAGATATATGTGGACAAGCCACCAAAATTTGCATATAATTGCCAAAAATCGTGGTTAAACCACCAGAATTTTCAGATCATCAAATTGCTAGAATATTTCATCTTTTAAAAATCATCCCAACCCCATGTAAGTGATATGGCATACAAAAATAGAATTTTCCTGTGGGCATGCTTAACATGCGTTTCAGATGTATTTTATAGAACAGTTAAATGGGCATGCTTAACATGTGAATCAAATTTATGATCAGTACAATGGGCATGCTTAACATGCGAATGATATCTATTACAAAAATAGTGGCATGATTTACATATCATGCATAACAAATATTGTCATTAAATCACACATCATAAGTATTTGAATGTACACATAATTTCATATTTAGCATTAAATCACATCAATGTAACATGCAATCACAAAAT
Source organism: Gossypium arboreum (assembly GCF_025698485.1). Taxonomy (NCBI): domain Eukaryota; kingdom Viridiplantae; phylum Streptophyta; class Magnoliopsida; order Malvales; family Malvaceae; genus Gossypium; species Gossypium arboreum. The sequence continues at coordinate 34,226,086 of NC_069078.1, forward strand.
GATTAGTTCAGATTACTTACTTGAGAATTACCCTTTTTATGGATTTAGCATCCCTTTTCGAATACATAGTGTATTCACATTATTTCACACTATGGAGATCTTAACAAAGTTTCAATTTTTAATAAATATATATGTATTATTTGACAATAAATCTCATATGTAAATTTGCTATCAAGTTAAACCCGCACCTTGTGTAACACCCCTATCCCGTAACCGTTGCCGGAATTGGACGAGGCGTTACCAGACAATTTGGAAGCAGATCAAAACATTAAAATTTTGAACATTTTTTTAATAGTATCCATTAATCAAAACTCAAATTAGGTTTAATTACTTAGAGACTTACCTCGGTATATTAGAACGGTTGAGGATAGGCTATTCGACTGCTTTCTCTTTTCCTTTATCTGATTTAGATCCTCTATGCTCTTGAGCTTAATAAAACAAATAAATTTATTCAATTACTTGTCCAATTTTACTATATACGAATACCTATTTATTAAGATTCATTTCAAACTAAATAATAGGCAACCGATCATATATATATATATATATATATATATATATATATTTTCCATAGTGATATTCAAACATTATAGCCAAAGAATCATAACTGTCGAATGTTTAACTATGATCGGACATGTGATATTACCCGAATGTCTTAAGCTAATTACCGAACCCATTGCCTCAATTCATGGACATATCGAATAGAGAAATCCTTACTTGAACTATTAGCCAACTTCATCAAATGAACAATTATACTTAAAATACCACATATACTTTCATGTATACACTTTGTCTTGGCTGAATCTACATCTATCATTTTCCAATGAATAATTCAATTTCATGCCATACTATCATTTCATATTCGAATACTTATAAACTTACAATTTCACAAATTTTAATATCAAAGACCCATCTAACACTCATATATCATTTTATAATATCACAATTTAGAATTCACGTATGGGTTTAATCAATAGCTTATGAGCAACTAAAACAAGTTTTATCCATGTTTACAACATAACCACAAATCCTCTACAAGCTGTTTTCCTGAGCAACAGTCGTTAAATTATTTGTAACTGGGGCTACGAAATTCCAAATTATGTGCCATTAATTTTCCATGAAAATAGACTCATATATCCTCTATCCATAAAATTTTCAGAATTTTTTGTTTGGCCAATCAATACCAGATTTTTCTTAAAGTTTCCCCTGTTTTACTGCTTGACTACTCTGACTACTCTTCACTAAGAATTTAATTTCTCATTGTACAGAATTCAAAATATATTTTCGTCTATTTTGTTTGAAACTAGACTCATTAAGGAGTCTAATCATATAATTTTGTCTTATAATCATTTTTGTACGATTTATAATGATTTTCCAAATACTGAACAGGGAATTTCGGAGCCATTCTGACTCTGTCTCACACAACTTTGAAAATATCATTATCGGCAACCCCTTTACTTACACGATTTCTTTTATACGAAACTAGACGCATCAAGCTTTAATTACATAATTTATTCAGCCTTTAACTCAACTCCCACAATTTATGGTAATTTTTCCAAAACACGCTACTGCTGCTGTCCCTAGCAGATTTATACAATTTACTCTGTAAGGTTCTCATTCACATATTTAAAACATAATATCATATATGCCGTCATTTAGAAAAGTCATTGACCTTAACGTATATACATAATTCATATTCATCCAAATTCACATAGTTTTTTGTTATATCTAATTCTAACGTACATAATCATAATTCAATTCAACATTACAAACCATTATCACCCATTTAGCCGATTATAGGGAATTAAATATAATATCTTTAGGATATACTCTACATGGCGAATATACCACATTAATTTTTTTTAACATTACCTATGTAATTACCTATAGGTTCTTATACCTTAAATTTCACACATTCAACCTTTTAGTGCCTATTTATCATTCCTTTGATCTTAACCTAAATGACAACTCCCATTCTTCATATTTCAACCGAATTATTCATAACATCAAGACAAAAATTTCTGCACCTTGAACTTCATACATGTATAAAAACTTTCATAACTCATTCGCCCCTATCAAGAACCATTTAACATACAAGGAAAATAATCATAGAGGAAGAAATCAACATTCTAAATAAGCTCAATTTTTGACCGAATGTACAAGGTGCCTCTAAACTACTACTCATCCCAAAAATCTTTACCCCATTCTAGTCATTCCCCTATTGTTCCATACGACATGAAAATAACCTCTAATTCTAACACTTAATCATTCGGCATATTGCCCAAATCACCATAAGAAATCTCAACTTTCTTGACATTACCAAGAGTGCATCCACAATTTAACTTAGCATATTATGAAACCAAATCAACAAATTCAAAGCTTACCTCCTAATAGCCAAAGATGAATCTGAATTGCTCTAGGTAAATTTTTCCCTTCCTTTTCTTTTTTTTTCGACTTTGAGAGAGGTAGGAGAAGAAGATGAACACCTTCCTCTTTCTTCTCTTTTATTTAATTCATTTTATTCCAATTATTAAATCATTTGTTACTATAAAATTATTTTAAATTTGAATTAGTGAAGCATTGTCATTTCTTGGCCGGCCACTATGTTTATTATGGGTAAATTGACATGCAAAACCACTCTTTTCAATGCATGTACTAATAGACCATTGTAAGATTAACCTATCACTTTCCAACAATGTTTCATATAAGTCCATTTTAATAAATTCACATAAAAATGATCAAATTAATGCATGAAACTTTCACACATGCATTTACTCACATCATAAACACAGAATATAACTTTTAATTACTTATAAGACTCGGTTTCGTGGTCCCGAAACCACTTTTCGACTAGGGTCAATTTAGGGCTGTCACACCTTGATCTAAGGAAATCCAATATGAAAACTCCTCCTAACGCCTAGTTCTAGATTTAATTAGATCTATCTCGAATCTAAACACAAAATGAATAATCCATCATTAAAACACTATTAATAAATCTTTGAAAATCGGTTAGACTTTGGCTTCTATGACAATACTTACTCTTGTGATACTTAAATCAGGGATATGAATCACTTATGAAATTATTGACATTCCAATACAGCAGTTTTGGTCCTTCATCATCAAAACAATATACAAGATGTTAATTTCAAAAAAGAGCGATATCTAAAACTACTACTATATTCAGCTCATTAATAAAAAGAATGGAAAGAAGTGATGACCTATACCCAAATCATCCATACTTACATTATTCCTTAACCAAAACTTTGTTGAATTCACTGATCAAAAGGAGAGTAAGGATAACTTGAAGAATTAGTTGAAAAAAAGTATCTATTTGGGCTAAAAACAATAAAATTCCAGTAAGGTTTTATCAAAATAAAACGATAGAGATTAAGGTAAAAGTGGCGAGTTTTTGAGAAGAAAAAGAAGAATAATGAACATGGTGGTCACATTGGTGGTCCGACAGTGGTGAAGTGGTGGCTCGGTAGTGGAGAATGATATTAAGTGGTGGTGAAAGGAATCAAAATTGGTGGTGTAAATGAGGAGGTTTAGAGTCTAAAAATAAAAGAAGTGAGAAAGGAAGAAACCAATCGGAGGAACGGCCAAAAAGGGGAGGAGGAGACAACAAAATTGAGAATGGTGGCTAACTTAGGTGGGATGGACGGTTCAAGGTAGGTAATTGAGAAGAAAAGGAAATGTTGAGGGACAAAGACTTGAAAAGTGGATCGTGGGGAGCATGTGGAGTGATAAGGGGTCTAAAGATGGTAGGTTGACTAGTTAAAAGGGGAAAGAAATCCTTTCGTAGAAGGCAATTGTTGTGGACGGCAGTGCGGGGTGTTGACCATGGTTTTATGAGCCAAAAAATTAATTAAAAACAATGAGGATGAGGGGAATTAAACTTAGGACCTGAAGGAATATATTTTTACTCTTAACCACTAGGCCAACTCACTTGCTTGTTAACACTTCTACAACATTTATTTAAAAACATGGTATGACGTTTACTAAGGTTTGAAGCAAAATTGCACCAATTAGAAAATAATGTGGGGGAAAGGATTTAAACTCATATCATCAATGATAACTCCACCGCTACTAAATCACTAGATTTGATACTTATATATTGCCAAATATGCCAAGACCAACTTAAAAAATATATATATTTGGGCGTCACCTCTCTTGGTTCATTAAACCAATTTCTACCAACCTGATTTTTGGGATGTGGCCAGTGCAATCATTGTCTCCACATCATCATCCTCGACAAGTTCCATCTCCCTATATTTGCATGGATTTGACGAAACTGGAAATTTGTAGAATACTCTAGACATCCTCCTCCCACAACATTAAGCAATTTTCTCACTAATCTTTTATTCCATTTCATCGAGTTTTACACTCTTGGTAAACTTCATTCCTACTTAATGACGCGATTCAAATATACGACAAACTGTTATTCGTAAAATTACCCCCATTGTAATGGACATATATGAAGATTCGATTAATCATTTCTGATACTAAAACTGTAAAATGAATTAAAAATAAAAAAATTATTAGTTTAAAAGAAAAACACCCCACTGGTGCCACTAATGTGCCAAGCGACACAACTATAATTTTTTTTTCTATTTCAACTATTTTTTTCCTTGTTAGGCCTTTTTTTAAAAAAAAATAAAATAACACCAGTGCCACCAATGTATTAGAAGGCACCACAATATATATATTGTATTTGTATAGTTTATTTTTTATATTTTCAAAAATATTGATATTTTTTGGGTGCCGCCAGACCAATTGACAGTGCCAATAAAAAAATATTTTTTTACTTCACCGGGATTGATGGTAGTAGGGGGAGGAAATCTAGGGTGGTGCTGCCTATGTTTACTATAGAAAATACCTCATTTCGTTTATAATTTGGGTATAATACCATTTTCGCAATTAATTGTTTTGTATTATTTTAATAAAAAACCCACAAGTATAATTATATTGATAAATTCAACAATTAGATGGTTTAAATATTAGTCATATAAAATAGTACCAAAAAGTATAAAACTACTCTAATTTCATACCGATATAAATGAATCTCTCCCTTTAAAAAGAATCTCAAAATAAATAAGCGGTTGAGTTGAGCATAGATTTAATCCTTATAATTAATTTGTTGGGTTATTTAAATGTGTATACTGTTTAGTATATAAATACGAATATAAATTTTAATGAAAAATACGAATACAATTTAATATTAGTTTAATGAGCTACTTTCCCATCGAAGTAAAAGGGGTAGGGTAAGTCGTCCGAGGAAGGACTACAATACTTGTTGGGTTGGCTGGGCCTAGTTGAAATTCAGTTTAGCTTAAAATATTATTTATTGATTTAATAATATTTTACTTAAATTAATAAATTATATAAATAATAATATCTTTTAATGTTAAATAGGTAGTACATTCAAAATTAAAGAACAAATATATTAGTCAAATTACCTCTACCGTTTGCTCATAAAGGCAATGTTAGGCGAGCCTTGATTATAATTTAGTAGCAGAATTAATGCTTATAATTAGTGTCATTTAATGGAGATATCGGTTTTTTTTTGAGTTATTGGCATATAGTAATATTGGTATATTTTGGTGTATTATTTTGAGTTTATTTAATAGATTTTAAATATTTTTCATATATTATATATGTAAATATATCATTAAAAAATAAGAATAATTAAGATAAAAGGATTAAGAATTAATTTAAAATATTAAAATATTATAACAATCAATAGGAATCAGTAGACATTGATATAGACCGAAACACACCGATGCAACTAGTACCATTCGAAATTTAGAGTAAAACAAAAATTAAATTTCTTTTATTCTGCCGATACAAAATTAACTTTCTTTTCGTGACAAACTTCTACCAATGTAACGGTAGCTCAAACTCTTCATAAACACAGAATTAGGTAAACAAGAACAAGATATTAAAAAGCCCAAGCCTAATTACAAATCCTATCGTCAGGATGGGCCTAAAAATTGCAGGATTTGCATTCATCTCTTGGTTTCACAGTTTAATGAATTCAGCTTACTGAGAATTTAATTTTATAACATTACAACAATTACAGTATTCAAAACCGGTCATTATAGAGGTAATATATATAAAATATGAGTTTAAAAAACTTTTAAACTGGAAATAATATATTTTATTATGCATTATATTATTAAATTCTCATCTTAAATTCTCATCAAATTTTTATTTAGCAATTATAATTTAGATTATGATTATCACAATTTTCATTTTACTTCAACTTCTTTTTCATTTTAAGATGAGAATTTAATAATATAATGCATAATAAAATATATTCAAGTAATAACTCTATTTAATATAAATAAAATTAGTAAATTTAGAATGTCGATTGAATGATGAGAATTAGATTAGAATGAAGTTTAAACATAGTTTTTTGAAATTGCCATTGATGAGTGCTTAAGAGAAAGTGAATGAGGGATGAGTGTTCAACTAAGATTTTGATGTTTATAAGTTAGATTTAAATTCCTATGGTTAAATATAATGTTAGATATGAGGCATGGTGAGTTTTAGAGTTCTTCAAAGTAGCATTATACTAGGTAGAATTCCGAAATCATAACATTGCATGATTTAGCTTAATTTCAAAGGCATTGATTGTTAATTTTGGCTACTCTTACTTGATTATTTGTGTTAATGTTGAACTTTAAGCAAAATAACTTAGGGAAAGAGCTAACATGAAAGGCAAGGAAAAACTTAGGGAGGTTACATTAGTTTTCGGTTTGTGCAACTCAAATTTCGGATTATCTTACGCTATGCATGAAATTGAATTATTTTAGCATTATTTCTTGCTTTTTGTATTCTAATTTGTTGTTTTTTATGAATAGGATGAGAAATTGAGTTGATGATGAAACATGAACATTATGATGGTATTGTGTTAATTACTTATGGATTTGTTGTTAATTATCTTGAGATATTTATTGTTGCACATTTGAATTTTAATAATAAATAATGATTAATATATTAAATGACCCATTAAATGAATTTAGATAGTTTTTTAGTACATTTGACTTTGTGAAGCTTTCTGCAACTTCGAGGATTGGTTAGATAAATTCATGTTAATCATGCACTATAGATTAAATATTGTGTACCTACTATTTGTTCTTATGCACCTTTTTACGAGGAATGGTTGGATATCCATGATTCATTTGTGGGTTTTATTTTGGTTAATTGGGAACTAAAATATGATAATGTGAAACAAACTTGTATGAAAATATATTGTGATAATTTTTTGTACATGATCATAATATGTCAACATGAAAATTTGTAAACTAAATCTTGATGAATTGGTAGAAAGGTTATGATGTCATGATATCATTTGGATCTACTGTTGAAATTATGATTATTTATGCTTATCAATGTGTAATGCCCTATACCCAACTCGATCGATGGGTCTGAGTATCAAATGTCACAATTAATTCGATTAACATAACAAAATTTCTAAAATTGGTTTATGCACATACTTAAACAATATTAAATCCAAACTCTTACCTTGCGAGAAATAAATCCTTACAAATTTAATACATTTATAAACCTAACAATTATTTACAATTTTAAACAAAGACTTATACACTATATTTCCCTCAATCCCTGAGGCGTGGCTTTTAAGGAGGCATCTATATGCATGATATAACTGCTGTGCCCTTCGCACAAAGTTGGCGGTGTCTGGCTTGGTCCCCTCACATCAACTTTGATAATTTTGATCTCATAACCAAAGCATTTCAATCATAAGTTCAAATGAACTTGGTGTACAAAATAATTAACAATAAGCACCATATTTCCTTAAACGAAATGAAAACACAGAATTTAAAACTCCCTAAGCATATTAGGAAGTTCCACGGATTCGCTGGCATAACCAAAATCGTGAAACCTTTGAGCCAATCATTTAGCAAATTAAATCCATGGTTTAGTCATAGATGTGCTATTCAAATAACAATTTCTTATGGAATGTGACCCTATAAAGCTTCCTTACAGACATCCATATAACCCTTCCCGACTTGACTCTTAAATGATGGTTACACATACTAGTCATTTTGATTGTTGGCTTCTACTAGCAAACTTACAATGATCGCCACCTCGATGGTGGGTCCTTGCCCTGATCCATTCATTCCACACCAATTCGACATATGATTACCTTATTACCCCCGACCACTATCTTTTTTTAACTTATCACTTGCATAGACCTTTCCATAAGAAAGACCCAAATCCTAATATCTTCACTTGTAGTCTCATATATGACACTTGGCTGATTACTAAACACCCTTTCCTTATGGACTTGAACTCCGCAGGATAGTCTAGTAGGACTTTTTTCTTTCAGAACATTTTGCTAAGACATTTCTAATAGCAAATGGCCTCCAGAGGATTTCCTTTCTTTTTGTTTTCCTGCTTGGAGGATTCCTCACCACGGTCAGTCCCACACAGACTCTCCATAATAAAATTTGGCCCAACAAACATCCACTTCTTTAATGAAATCCCAATGGATTCTTTACCGAAGGTAGTCTTTGGCAGAATTACCTGACTCTAGTTGCCTTTTTCCCGCAAACCCTTAGGATTTGAATCCATTTGTTCATCTCACTATCCTACCCAATACAAGTTTACTTGCCAATTACTAGTTGAATCATCCATTCGGACACATAAATACCTTTAAGGCAGTATCCCTTCCATTACATTTGTCACATTAAACCTACTTCTACCAATTCCTTACAACATCGAAATCTAGTGGATTCCCTTATTGACATAAATATGTTACAAACATTTCTACCAATCTATCTTATCTTTGTAATTTGGCATATTCTTTTACTATCCCATTTTTCCGTATTCTCAAATGTGCTACGATCATTATATTATTCTACTCACCACATGATACAATTTGTGATTTCCCCCTTTTGTGTCCTAACAGCTTCCTAGCCTATCATCCTAACAGACTCTACAAGCTGCCATAGTGTAATAACCCTCACCCATATTCAACACCGAAACAGGGTTATGAGGCATTACCAGAATTACATTGCAAACAATCATACAATTCTGAGTCATAAATTTCAACCAAATTAAAAACCATTTGTATTCAATCATAAAGTCCCTAATACAAGCCTACCAGGCACAAACATGCTTTAGAAGTGGTTCGGGACTAAACCGAGAACATAAGTAAATTTTACAAAACTTAGAAAAAATTTTCCATGTACAGGGGTCACATGCCCGTGTGGTTTGGGACACGCCCGTGTGGGCAGGTTGTGTGGTCACATACGCCCATGTCCCTAACCCTTGTAACTCTCTGTTTTACAATGCATGAACAAAATGAAGTCACACAGCCAAGCCATATGTCCGTGTGCTAGGCCGTGAGGTTAATTAATTTTCATAAAATAGGTGCAAACTTCACATGGCCAGGACACACGCCCATACCCGGGGCTATGTCCCTCAGATGGCTGAGACACACGCTCGTGTCTCTACCCGTGTGCTTAATTCTGAGTATTCTATTTCTCAAAATTAAGGTACAAGGGACACACGGCTGAAATACATGCCCATGGGGCAGGCTGTGTGTCACACACGGTCTAGACACACGCCCGTGTGTCTACCCGTGTGGACAAAAATAATGGCTATCTACCAAGCCAATTTGCCACCCCCATTGCACACACATACACAACAACAAATGGCACAATTCATAGCATACTTAGACAACCGAAACATCCACAATCAAGGCTAAAACATGTCATTTCAATACCTAACATAATTACAACATCATATTTTACCAAACCAAGTCATACCAACTCACATTCTTCAAGCTTCAATATGACTACCATTAATATACATTGTATCATATAGATCTTCTAGCATACCAATAAACCAAACTCAATCATTTAACTACAAACCTATATATCCATTAATAAGCATATAGCGAACCATTACAAAACACATAAACAAAAGGCATTGTCGCATATACTTATATAAATAGGCTTACAACCATTTTAGCCAAAATAAGCCAATTACATGGCTAAATACCAAATCACCTTAAGTAAATATAGGCCAACACATTTGGCCAAATTCATAATGAAACATATACCAAAATGACCAAGTCCCTATACATCCCATATACTAAAAATGTTTAAAATCATCGATACCCAAAATGACAGTTTGATAGTTTGATGCGATCTCCGACGATCTCTAATCCGAGCTAGCTTGGTAACAATATAAAACATGGGAAAAATAAAATGAAGTAAGCTATATAGCTTAATAAGCTCGTATGAATGAAATAAGCAAATCTTACCATACATTTAACATTCAAGTAATAAAATATAAGATAACATAATGTACCATAATCTCATGACCTTAATTCATTTCATCACAAACTTATCTTGAAATCATTATTTCACGAATTCAATAACCATAAGCTTTATGTACATACCTGTACCATCTCGTAATAATTTCATACTTGTTCTCATCGTTAGCATACCCAATGAACTACTCAAAAAAATAATATCGAAATCTCGGGAAACCTTGCACACAAGGTGTCACATATGTAGCCATTGCTACCCTTATTTCATAGCACATATATGCTCACTCTTGAGCCATCGACGGGCTTGCTCACACAAGCTGTCAGTTAAGACGTAGCTACACGGTGCTGCTCACACGAGCTGTCAAGTAACCACAACATATGCCGGTATACTCAACCACCGGTAGCACGTACAGGACCAGCACCCAGATCACATAACATATTACCCTAATGACATATCACTTGTATCTTCATCTATTCCTAAGGTTCGATTGGGATTTCTCGCTTGCCAAAACGTTGTCGAACGTGTCCGTAGAGTCATTTACACAATTCATAAAAAAATAAAGCATTTAAAATACAATTATAACAAAGGTTATTTACATACAAACTTACCTTGAATGCAAAAAGGGCAAAAAAGGATCTATTCGTCAATTATTTTATTTTTCCCCCGATCTAGATCTGAACTTCATTTTTATTGATCTATAATACCACATTTAAATCATTTAATGATCAATCTATTCAATTCAGTCCAAAATCATATTATGGAAAAAATTACATTTTTGCCCCTAACTTTTCAACAATTTACGATTTAGTCCCTAGGCTCATAAAATGAATTTCATTCAATTTCATCACAACCCAAGCCTAGGAAAATATTACTTGTACTCATAACAGCCTACATTTTTCATTTATTCACATTTTTCTACTCATTTTATAACCTTTTACAAATAAGTCCCTATTTGTCATTTTTACCAAAAATTACTTTACAAATGTTGTTTAACTAAGAACAAACATGCATTTTCTACCATCAAACATTAAAATACAAACATATTCAACATGGGTAAAATTCTATAATTTAAGTTTCTCTCAAATTAGTCCTTGAAATAGCTAGATCAAGTTACAACGATCTCAAAAATATAAAAATCATTAAAAATGGGACAAGAACGAACTTAAAATCGAGCTTGAAAGCTTGGCCAAAACCCTAGCTATGTCTTCTCCTAATTTTCGGCTATGGAGGAAGAAGATGGACAAAATTTTGGCCTTATTTTACTTATTAATCCATTTAATGACTAATTTACTAAAATACCCTTAATGAAAAACATTAAAAACATACTTAACCATGTCTATATTTGTCCACCAATTTAAACAATGGTTTAATTACCATTTAAAGACCTCCAATTTAAAAATTCATAACAATTAAACACCTTTAACTAAGGGAACTCAGGTTTAGCACCTATTGCAATTTAGTCCTTCCTATCAAATTGAGCACTAAATCGATAAAATTTCTTAACGAAGTTTTCACACAATTATTCTATCACACTGTAGACCTTAAAATAGTAATAAAATGAATATTTCCGTTTCGGATTTCTGGTCTCGAAACTACTATTTTGATTTAACCCTAAAATGGGCTGTTACAACTCTCTCCCTTTAGGGATTTTCGTCCTCGAAAATCTTACCAGAAAAGAGGTTAGGGTACTGTTTTCTCATAGCTTCTTCGGTTTCCCTGTAGCCTCTTCGACCCCATGTCGTTACCACAAAACCTTCACTAGACCTATGCTTTTATTTCTCAACTGTTTAACCTCTCGAGCCAACACTTTGATCAGTTCTTCACCATATGTCATATCGGATCGAATCTCAATCTTTGACGGTGAGATTACATGCGATGGATTTGATCGATATCATCCCAACATCGACACATGAAATACATTATGGATCATTTCTAACTCTAACGGCAAAGCTAGTCGATATGCCACTGGCCCTATTCTTTCAATAATCTCATATGGCCCAATGAAATGCGGACTCAACTTGCCTTTGCGACCAAATCTAAGAATTTTCTTCCACAGAGACACTTTCAAAAACACTTTATCACCAACCTAAAATTCAATCTCCTTATGTTTCAAATCCGCGTATGATTTTTGTCGATTCGAAGCTACTTTCAAACAATCATGAATTACTTTCACTTTCTTTTCAATTTCTCTGACCAAATCAACCCCGTGAATTAGTTTCTCACTAAGCTCAGTCCAATACAATGGTGTTCGGCATTTGCTACCATACAATGCTTAGTAAGGTGCCATTTTTATACTCAATTGAAAACTGTTGTTTTAAGCAAATTCGACCAATGGTAGATATTTCTCCCAACTACCTTCGAACTCTAAAACACAACAGCAAAGCATATCTTCTAGAATTTGGATTACCATCTCAGATTCACTATCGGTTTGTAGATGAAATGTAGTACTAAAATTCAACTTTGTACGCAACGCTTCTTGCAATTTCCTCCAAAATCGTGATGTAAACCTCAGATCTTTATCCAAAATAATAGAAGTAAGCACCCCATGCAATCTAACAATCTCATTAATGTACAATTTAGCTAGTTTATCAAGTGAATAATCGGTACGTACTGGAATGAAATGAGCCGATTTTGTTAACCTATCAACAATGACCCAAACAACATCTTTCTTTTTTCGAAGTCAGAGGTAATCCCGATACAAAATCCATTGTAACTTTATCACATTTCCACTTGGATATCATTACAGGCTGAAGTAAACCTGAAGCCACTTGTTCAGCCTTCACTTGTTGACAAATCAAGCATCTCGTTACAAACTCTGAAATGTCTCATTTCATGCCTTGGAACCTCAAAAAATCATCGGATCCAATCTGATACTCTGAATCACTATTCGATTTGCATTGAACTCTTTTAGTTTGCAACTCATTATCACCTTTCTGTGCTTCAAAAATTTGTTGAAGAAATACTAGTTTAGCTTTCAACTTGGACAAAATCGATCCATCATCAGATAAGGTTAACCGTGTATTCATTGCTCTCAAGGCAAACAAAGACTTTCTACTTAAAGCATCTGCAACTACATTCGCTTTCCCCTGGTGATAATCGATCACTAACTCATAATCTTTCAATAGTTCAAGCCATCTCCATTGTCGTAAATTCAAATTTTTTCTGAGTCATTAAATACCTTAAACTCTTGTGATTGGTGAAGATGTGACACTTCTCACCGAATAAATGGTGTCTCCAAATTTTTAAAGTGAACATAATAGCAGTTAGTTCCAAGTCGTGCGTCGGATAATTCTTATTGTGTGGCTTCAACTGTCTCGAGGCATAAGCTATCACTTTACCCTCTTGCATCAACACACAACCTAAATTGTTCAATGACACGTCACTGAAAATTACAAATTCTTTTCCCAACTCAGGTTGCACTAACACTGGTGCCTCAGTCAACAAAGCTTTCAACTATTCAAAACTCTGTTGACATTTCTCAGACCACTCGAATTTCACATCTTTTTGTAACAATCTGGTCATAGGTGTAGCAATCATCGAAAATCCCTTAACAAGACGTTGATAATAACTGGCCAAACCCAAAAAGCTTCTAACTTCGGATACATTTCTCGGTGGTTTCCAATAACAACTGCCAAAATCTTACTCAGAAAAACCTGTATACCTTCAGCTGAAACAATATGTCCCAAAAATCTGACTTTTCGGAGCCAAAACTCACTTTTGCTAAATTTAGCAAATAATTTCTTATCTCTCAAAGTCTATAATACAATTCTTAAATGTTCAGCATGCTCAGAATCATCTCAAAAATAAATCAGGATGTCATCAATAAATACAACCATGAACTTATCTAAATATGGTCAGAAGATTCGATTCATCGAGTCCATAAAAACTACAGGAGCATTTGTTAATCCAAAAGGCATAACAAGAAATTTATAACGCCCGTACCTTGTTCTGAACACAGTTTTTGGCACATCCGAATCTTTAACTCTTATCTGGTAATAGCCTGATCTCAAGTCTATCTTTGAGAACACTGTTGCCCTTTTCAACTGATCGAACAAATCATCAATTCTTGATAAGGGATACTTGTTCTTTATCGTAAGCTTGTTAAATTAATGATAATCAATACTAAGTCTCATAGATCTGCCTTTCTTCTTGATGAATAACACTGGTGCACCCCAGGGCGAAAAACTCGATCTCGCAAAACCCTTATTTGTCAACTCTTGCAATTGAGATTTCAATTCTTTTAATGCAATCAGAGTCATTCTATAAGGAGCTATCAATATCGGTGAAATCCTCGGTACTAAATCAATAGCAAACTTGAATCCAGGCAACTTTTCTAGAAACATATCCGGATATTCACAAACTACCAGCACAGATTCAATCTTCAATTTACACACTTTCGTATTCAGTACATTCGTAAGATAAGCTTCACACCCTTTTCTTACATACCTCTGAGCCAACATCAACAAAATCACAATAGGCGACTCATCCGATTCAATTCGAAGAATTTCATTATCTTGACATTTTAATTCAATAATCTTTCATTTACAATTCACTACGACATCATGTAGAGTCAACCAATCCATTCCAAGAATTACATCGAACTCATCAAATGGTAAAAGCATTAGGTCAGCCGGAAAACAGTGACCACGTATCATTAAAGGACAACTCTTGCAAACTTTATCAACTAAAACATATTTTCCCAAGGGGTTTGACACTTTAATCACATACTCAGTAGACTCAATAGGCAAATTCTTACTAGATACCAAATTCATGCAAATATAAGAATGAGTCGATCCAGGATCAATCAATGCAACTACATTAGTTTCATGGAGAGAAAATGTACCAGTGATAACATCAGTGGATGATGCATCATCGTGAGCGCGAATACCGTAGGTTCTAGCAAGTGCTCTAATCAATCAATGCAACTACATTAGTTTCATGGAGAGAAAATGTACCAGTGATAACATCAGTGGATGATGCATCATCGTGAGCGAGAATAGCGTAGGTTCTAGCAAGTGCTCTAACCTCTGATTTTACAGTTAAATCTTTTTTTACACCTCTGCTACTGTTCCCATTCCTATATTTCTCAGTGGCCTCCCTCTAGTGGCAGTGTTGCTCGGTCTTGCATTCTGAAAATTATCTTTCTCAGCCATCTTAGGGCAATCTCGAATGAAGTGATCTGGGGAGCCACATTTAAAGCAAGCCTGGCCTAGGCTCTAGAGGTCGTGTTTTGCTGGTTCTTGATCCTGTTCGTGAATCCCACTGAAGCATTTGATCAGGTAGAGAATTCCCTAGATTTCTTAGATGAGGACTGATGTTGTGACAGCCCAAAATTGACCCTAGTCGGAAAGTGGTTTCAGGACCACAAAACCGAGTCATAAAAATAATTAATTGTTATATTCTATGCTTATTGTGTGTGTGTACATGCACATGTGGAAGTTTCATTCTCTAATTTTACCAATTGTATGAGAAATTATTAAATAGGGATCAATGTGAGACATGGTGAAATATGATAGGCTAGTTTTAAATGGCTTATTAGTGCATGTTAACACAAAGGTGGACTTGCATGTCAAATTGCCCAATTTATTAATGGTGGCCGCCAAGATGGGATATTGATGGGCAATATATATGTTTAATTAGATTTTAATAATAAGGAATGGGTCATTGGAGATAAAATAATGTTAGTAAAAGAAGAAAAAGAAAAAAAAAGAATGCTCATCTTTTCTCCATTGCCGTGACTTGAAGGAGGAAGAAGAATGGAATTCTTTGGTTCATGATTTGGCTTGGATGATGCTTAGGAAGAGGTAAGCACTTTGAAATCCTTGGAAATTTAGGTATAAATGAGGTGATTAGTTCAAGTTCTACTCATTTCATGGATTAAATTTTGTTGTTTGGAGGTTTGATATTCGCCAAGTAGTTGAAGCTCTTGGTACATATGTTTTTTTTCTTTTGAAGGTTGAAATTGGTTTGTTCATAAGGGGGTGCGAATGTGGCCATCGAAGGGTCTTAATGAACAATATATGTAGCTTGGGTTTATAACATTCGGTTAAGGAATGTTGTGTGCTAGCAAGTTTGGTTTAATATTAGATGTAAACCACTTTGTATTTGATGAATTGAAGAAAATAGTGAAGGGCAAATTAAAAAGATGTTGAATGAATTTTTGGCTTAGTTGAGCTTAAGCATTCGGTCAATTATGGGCATTGTTGTAACCTAATTGTAATTTGCAACTCTTAATTTTGAGATGTGAAGCTATGCTAGAAGAGAAAAGAAAATTCGGCCAAGTGTTCATGGGAGGAAACTATGTGCTTGAAAGAATAAAAGTGACACTATAATTGATAGTATAGGTATTCGCCATTCAATCAAGTGTATAGGTGATGTTAGATCAAATTTAGCACATTCGGCTATATAAGTATACCCATTTATGATATTGCCTTCGATTGTATAAAATTGACTAAAATGGGTAATTAGTAAGGGTGGTTACCTAATATACGAATATGTATATGTGTATGTATGATTGGATTATTGATAGTATGGTAATTGCATAAGGCTATTAGCCGAATAGCTAAGAACGTAAGGTAGTAAGATAAAAATTTTACCATGTCGTTCGTATGTCATAAGATCATTAAAATGTGGATACCAATATATGTACCAAAGCGGTTGAATGAGTTAATTTATTTGTTTAAGCTCAAGATCCTAAAGGAGAGCGTCCAACAAGGGAAATCGAAGATCATCGAGTAGCCGACTTGGAATTATTTACCCAGCACAAGGTAAGTCATTAAGCACATATGTTTGATATTGCTTAAATGATTGGAAAATCTATGCAATTGTGTTTAATGGAATGCTATATATATATGTATAAATGAAATTGTATGTGTATGGAATGAGGATAATAGTTGAATGTAAAAGAAATAGTGGAATGTGTAGAAAGTTTGCTTTCAAAGACTATGTGTGCGGGCAATACGTGTGTATGGTGACGAGATTGGCACTAAGTGTGCGTGCTGGAAATATATGGCACTAAGTGTGCGTGCTGGAAATATATGGCACTAAGTGTGCGTGCTGGAAATATATGGCACTAAGTGTGCGTGCTGGAAATATTTGGCACTAAGTGTGCAAGCTGGAAAAATACGGCACTGGGTGTGCGAGTTCGGAGGGTATGGCACTGTGTGTGCGAGCTTAAATTACGTGGCACTAAGTGTGCGAAATCGAGTAGTAAGCACTGTGTGTGCGTACTCTATATATATGGAGGGTGTGTCTCCATTGAATTGAGTATGGACAGCGGATCGGGTAAGTACCTCGAGCTCATGACGAATAGAGAATTCGTTCATGCTTGGGGATTGAAATTGGTAAGCCTTAAATCTATGTGATGATTGAAATGTGTATGGTTGTGCTGGAAAATGAGTTAATGTGTAAAAATGCTTCGATTATCTTGTTGTGTAGAATATGAAATGTGGATGTATGAATTGGTACGAGATTGGACCGAAAGGTCCGAGGTATTATGGTATAGATTCGATATGGACGAGTACCTAGCCTCATTTGTTGTACATGTAGTAGTAACTTTATCAGTGGATTGATGAATGCTTATGACTTCTTGAGTTGTAAACTCACTCGGTGTTTTTCTTGTCACCCATTTTAGGTCTCTCGGACTCGTATTGTTTGCGTGATCGGGACCGTCGCTGAAGTCATCACAACGGCTGAAATCTTGTGGTATTGTTTTTGTTGTTGTAGAACATTTGGCATGTATAGGCTATTATATTTTGTCGAATTGTGGGTTGTAAACTTTAAGCCATGCGAAAATGGCCTATGTGGTCGTTGAGTGGGATGCTAGAGCCTATAGCCACGAGTCTTAGAAACTCTAATTTTGATAAGGTGGCCATAATTTGTGTCATGTATGATGGATGATTAAGGCCAAGGGAAAATTCATGAAATTGGCATAGTCTACTGCAGTAACTGTTGCGGACAGAAGCAGTGAGATGAGATTGAAAAATCACTAAAAATAGTAGAAGTAGAATTAAATAGTGAGTAAATTATGGAACTGAACCTTGATGAATCTATTTTTATATGGACGAAACGAAATGACCATATGAGCAGTATACTGAGAAATATTAAAGTTCTCGTGAGACAGGGCCAGAACGGTTTCTGGGTCCCCTGTCGCGACTTTGAAAATTTACCATAAATTATCCAGAAAGAATTAGGAGTCATTCCTTATATGTACAGATTCCATTTTTAGTCTAGTTTCATTAGAAACAAACTGCACCAGAATTAAAGCCCTGTACAGAGAGATATCCAAGTTGTAACGCGCGAAGGTCAGAGCAGTCGATCCCTGTAACATGGGTGACTTTAACTAATAAACTGTACCAATTGGCCAAACCAAAAATTCTAAAAATAAATCCATGGATGGGTATATGAGTCTAAATTCAGGGAAAATTTACAAAACCAGTTTCCGAGTTTTGAAACTCGAGATATGATTTTTAAGGCGACGGTGACGCAGTTTTCCAGCCTGACTGGTAATGTCAAATTGGTTGGTATCTAGAGAGGATTTGGCCGTTAACCCCTCGTGTCCGACACCGGCGTCGGTCACGAGTTAGGGGTGTTACAGATGTGATTTCCCTATTTGTCTTTTTCTTGAATCCTGCAAATCAATAGCTGCCTTTCTCCTCTCTTTAACCAATTTCTCTGCCTTGCATGCTCTCTCAACAAGCACCACAAATTCTCTTAGGTCTAAAATGTCAACAAATACTCGGATATCCTCATTTAGACCATCCTCAAAACTTTTGCATATGGTAGCTTCTGTGGATATGCAATCACGCATACTTGCTGAGTTTCACAAATTCACATACATACTCTGTCACAGTCTTACTATCTTACTTCAACTCAAGAAATTCCTTCCTTTTCTGGTCTATAAACCTTTGGCTATTATACTTCTTTCGGAACTATTCCTGGAAGAATTCCCAATTACGCTCTCTCGGTACCACAGACACGAGAGTGTTCCACCACTAGTAAGCCGAATCTTACAAGAGTGATACTGCACACTTTACGCACTCTTCTGGCGTGCACGACAATTCGTCAAATACCCTGATGGCATTCTCTAACCAAAACTCTACTTTCTCCGGGTCGTCATCTAAGTTAGCTCAGAATTCCACGGCCCCTTACTTTCTAATCTTATCTACCAAAGGCTTCTCTCTCCTAATCAAGTTCGTGCCTTGCAGAGCTACCGGAGCATACTGAGGAATCGGAGGAGGTGGGGGAGGTGGTGTGTTCTGATTCATATAAACGAACTCTGTGTACCAAGCATCCATCATTCGGAGATCTTCTCTAGCCCCTCCGTCTTGGCCCATAGTTGTGGGCTCACTCTCAACTGGCGCAGTCCCTTCAGCAGGAGCTAGCAAGTTACTCTCCATGTCGTCCACCATAGCTCTATCAAGATCCATTTACTATATGAAAATACAATTTATAATCGTCAAAAGTCATCACACTATCAATATACAGTTATGGCATGTATAGCTAGATTCGTACTCTAGCTAGTTTAGTCCTATAAACGACTAAACCATAGCTCTAATACCACTAAACGTAACACCCCATACTTGTAACCCACACCAGAATAGAATATGAGGCATTACCTCATTCGATCTCATGTACATAAACGTTCCCCAAGTCTTCAAGCCTTGGTCCACTTAAGAACTTTTCAATTTCTACTTTAAACTTCTTATTATGGGCCTACGCGCCCCAAATCGACCATTAAAAACTATTCAGGATCAACTTAAGTCCTTAAACCATCTATAGAAAATTTGGCTCTGGAACAAGGCACACGCCCGAGTAGAAGGGCAACACTCCCGTGTAGCCATTAATTCTAAATGCACACCTACAGGGGTTTTTACACGGTCTACCACATGCCCGTGTCCCTAGCCCGTGTCCTTCACACGGCCATGACACACCCATGTCCTAGCCCCTGTGCAAAAACATGGGAATTCTATTTTTGACGTCAGCATCCCTAAAATGTCACACAGCTAAGGCACACACCCATGTGCTAGGCCATGTTCCCCACATAGTTGAGACATACGACGATGTCTCTGCCCGTGTGTTTAATATCATGCATACTAACTTGAAATTTTTACGTGCAGGGGACACACGGCCGGACCACACGCCCATAAAGCAGACCGTGCGTCACACACGGCCTAGACACACGTCCATGTGTCTACCCCTATGGACAATATAAGGCTATTTACCAAGCCTTTTAGCCACCCTTATTTACACAACTTGCTCAATGGCAACCAAAATCAATATAAGGCTATCTCATACAACCAAATCAGCTGCAATAAATAACATTACATTTGTGCATTTCACTCATCCATGAAAATAACATCTTTGCATATAAATTAAAATGAATTATCACCGTCATTCAAGGCTTAATACAAAATGAAGGGTTTCCAACCCAAGCCAACACATTTTGCCAGTTCTCAATGACACGAAAATTAGTAAAGTCAAAGCCCTATGCATGCCATATTCAAAAATATAAATCAAACTATACTGAAAACTTCGATTGATAGTGTGATCGATATCTCTAACTTCCTTTGGTCCTTGAGCTAGATAGGCGGCACTATAAGGAAATGAAAAAGGAGAGGGAGTAAGCATAAAGCTTAGTAAGTTGCACATAAATAAATATACAACATAACTTTATCATCCATCAACAAGCATCATAATACACAAGTGGCATAATCAGAACTTACTCATCAATATTCAATACACCTCATATAGCATATATTGAGCTCACATTTCATACACATCATATAGGTACCTGTACCACTCACAACACGGTTATACTTTCCTTGTTAACTTGAAATCATACTTTCAGCATTGAACCATTTGGGACATTATTGGATATTCATTTAGCCTCAAAAATAGGTACAGGTGTTGAAGCCATGTCCCAGACATGGTCTTACACTGACACATCTCGTAGCCGATGCATGTCCCAGACATATCTTATACTAGCTTATGTCTCGAGGCTGATACATGTCCTAGACATGTCTTACACTAGCACTCGTCTCAATGCCGATGCCATATCCCAGACATGGTCTTACATTGGCTCTCATAATGTGGCCGACCCATGTCCTAGACATGTCTTACACTAGCTCACGCAAGTGACCCAAACGTCATGGCATGAATATCCGATTTATTTCTTAAGGTTCATTCAGGAATTCTACTATCTTTATTCTTATCATATTCTTTTATTTCCATAATCAAGCAATTCATACAATAATAATTTCAATGCAATTGAAACGCATATATTATCAATGCAGTTGTATTATTTACATACAACTTACCTCGGATTACAAAATGTGACAACTAGTAGATTTAGTCGCTTTGCTTGACTTCCCCTCGGTGTAGGTTCGGATTCAGTATTTCTTGATCTATAATAACACAATGCACTTATTTAGTCACTTTATCAATCTAGGCACTCTACAATTCATAATTGGGTAAAATGACCAATTCGCCCCTAAACTTTAAAAAATGACCATTTTACCCCTAAGCCCAAAAATCATTTTTTATCGAATTTCTTTGAATCTTAAGCCTAGCCAAACCCTTTTTACTCTTATAGAAACTCCAAATTCTCACTATTTCACATGCTTAACATCTATTTTACAACTTATGCAATATAGTCATTTTAGGTGTTTTCATGCTAAAACCTTTCACAAAAATTATTCATAATACACCCAAGACTTATTTTCTTCCATAAAAACTCAGCAAACATTACAAACCCTTTCATGGAAAAACCCTACACTCTTAATCATTTTGAAAAATAGTACCTTCATTTGAAAGCTCATGTTTCAAGGGTCTCAAAAGTACAAAAATATTCAACAAAAGGCTGGAAAATCACTTACTTGTGAAGGTTTAAAGTTTTTGAAATTTTTAAGCTTTCAAACCCCCTTCAATGGCTGATTTTTAGTGGAGAAAGAATATGAAAAAAGGATGATGTCATCTTTCTTTTCATTTCTCCTATTTTAGTCAAAATAAGCCACCTAACCTACTAAATTTTGAAATTTTAATCACGCTTGTCTCCTATGGCAGGCCATGCCTCCCTAAAGGGCCTAATTGCCCTTTAAAGATTCCCAATTTAGGTTCTCTAGCTATTTGGCACTTTTAGAAATCAAAATAGGACTTTTGTATTTTATGCGATTTAGTTTTTTTTCACAATCGGGCTCACAAACGTCACAATTAACTCACCAAATTTTTCATGCACTCCTAAAAACATGCTATAACATCTAAGACATTGTAAAATAATTTATTCGACTCTGGATTTGTGGTCCCGAGACCACTATTCTAACTAGGCCCTAAATTGGGTTGTTACAATCTCTGCCAGTATTGATATTAGGATGGAAAATGAGAAAGGATTATCCTCAAAGCCCTATCAGGATCATCCATGTCTTTAAAAGAGAAAAATGTCATGTAGCTTATTGTTAAATGTTTGACGAGATTTGTAAATCATGCTGGTATGTACTAAAATTTCACTCATCAAGTTCGAGGAATTTTGTATCTTTGTGAATATCAGACATCTTGAGATTATAGTCTCTACTAATTGGATTGAGATCCGGGTTTCATATCATGATTTCTTCGGAAAGTTAGAGGAGGCTTTGATACTTAAAGGTAACCGAAAGTTGAATTGGTAAATAATCGAGCTGTATGGAATTATAGGATTGAGGAAAATTAGTGAAAAATCAAAACTACTTTTATGGTAAGATTTTCGGGGACGAAAATCCCTAAAGGGGGAGAAATGTAACATCTCGATTTTGGGCCTAATCAGAACAGTGGTTTTGGGACCACAAATCTGTTGAGGAAAATTTTATTTTTATTATATTTTTATGGTCTACAATTTCATGACATGATTTATAAAAATATTGTTCAAAAATTTTGACGTTTGGGCACTCAATTTAGTCAAATAGACTAAATCGTAAAAAGTGCAAAAGTTGAGTTCTACATTCTAGAGGTGTCCAATTGTTATGAAATTTTAAATTGGAGGTCCTTATATGGTAATTAGACCATTGGTTAAGTTGGTGGACAAAAATGGACATGGTTAGGCATGTTTCCAAAGTTTTTCATTAAGGGCATTTTGGTCATTTAGTTATTAAAATGAATTAAAAACAAAATTAAAAGCCAATTTTTGTCCATCTTGAACCTCTTGGCCAAAACCTACATGGAGACTCCAAGCTCGATTGTAAGTCCGTTCTAGCCCCGTTTTTAATGATTTTTACGTTTTTGCAATCCCCTTAACAAGATCTATCTATTTCTACCATTAATTTCAACTAGGGCTTATGTTTAAAAATTGAACCATGTGTGACATGCATGAATTTTGATGTCTAATTGTAGAAAATGAGTGCTGGGTGTTAAATAAATGACTTTTACTATGCAGTTTTCGATGAAAACGTCCAAAAGGACCATTTTGTAAAAGTTGTAAAATGGTATAAAGGTGTGTTTTTTTATGAGAATTGTAGTTTGCTATATTTATGAAAATGATTCAGCTAGGCTTAAAATGTAAGGAAATTGAATAAAAATCATTTTATGAGCCTAGGGGCAAAAGTGTTGTTTTGACAAAGTTTAGGGGCAAAAATGTAATTTTTCAAAATATGATTTTTGGTCAATTTGAATAATTTGAGTCCTAAATGGGCTATATTTGAAATGATAGATCAAGGAAATCGAGATTCGGGCTTAAATTGAGAAAATAATGCTTTATGGACTAAATTGATAAATTGTCGTTTTCGTATTTGAGGTAACTTTGTGTGATTTAATGAGCATGTTATTTATGTTATTATTGTTATACATGAAATATATATTTCTATGATTGTGTTGAAATTGATATTAATGGAAGTTTGATGGAACATGACATTTTAAATGAAATGAGTATGTTGTATGGAAACAAGGTGCTATGTTATTTTTATTGTATGGTTTAATGTTTAATAAACATGAAAATGAGTTGGTTTGAATGTACATTACAAGGTCATCTACGCATATTAATATACTTGATGAAAAGTAAAAACCCTGGTTGAATGAAAAGTATGTCCGATGGATTTTCCTAAAAAGGAATTGACGGTAAAAAGGATCTAGCCCGGACGGGTGTTCCTAAAGTGATCTAGCCTCCCGAAGAATATGTGTGCAATATGGATTTAGCCCGGATGGGTAATCTGATTAATATCTAAATTTAGCCTGGAGTGGTAACTCAGATCTGAGCTTATGAGAGAAATTGTCGTTGCAAGGGATTTAGCCTGGACTGGCAATCTCGACATTTACTCTATGAGTTTATACTACGGGAGATTTAGCCTGGACTGGTAATCCCGCCGTAAGAGCGAGGTTCACTTGGAGTACGTACTTGAAATGATCACTTGTATGATTTGACGGTAAATGGGATATCCATCGAGATTCTGAGAAATTCAACGGGATTAATATGAGAAATGAATAAAAAAGGTTTTTTCCATGATGAACTTATTTATGTTATAAGATACTATTATGATGGATATGATTGTCACGATTGGACGAGTGATGGTGCTAAGAGATAGCACAGTTACGTCCTCGAAACCCACGAACATGTGTTGGACATGGTAAGTGAAATGGACTTGTGGTAAGAATGCTAATAAATGAGTGATACATATGAGAATAATTTTTATGGAAATCTTATGATAATTATCATTTTGTTGCTCTAAAATTGTTTGGCCAACAGCAATAGTCCAACTTTGAAAATCCACCAAAAATTGTGAAAGTCGAATTAAATGCTAAATAAAATATTAAATTAAATATTATTGAGTCTAGTTTAAGATAAACGAAACAGTATGAGCAAAGGAATCTCATATTATGAGATATTTGAATTTTTGTTAGACAGTGTCAGAATGAGTTCGGAATCCCCTGTTCTAACTTGGGAAAATAACTAGAAATTTTAAAAAAATAATTATGTGTTTAAATTCATATGAATAAGTCCTTAATAAGTATATTTTCAATAGAAATAGACAAGAACATTATCTGAATCTGGTACATAGAGATAAATAAATTTTAGTGAAGACAGGTCAAAGCTGTCAAATAGCGAAACAGGGGAGACTTTGAATAATAAACTGTACTTATTGGATAGACCAAAAATTCTTAAAATTTTATGGTAAAAATATATTTGAGTATATTTTCAGGAAAAATTAATGGATCTCAATTTAGAGTTCCATAGCTCTGGATATAAATAATTTAATCACTGCAACTTGAGAAAATAGCTTGACTGGACTTTGAATAAATAGAATGAATTTGAGAATAGCATGTTAATACATTGCTTATTATTTTTCATGCGAACTTACTAAGCGTAAAGCTTACTCCCTCCTTTCCATTCCTCAGTGTTCTCAAGTCGGCTCGGGGTTGGAGATCGTTGGAGGTAGCATAACACTATCAAGCCAATACCTTTGGAGTATTGATACATAAGTTAGAAATATCAAGTGAATGGCATGTATAGGGACTAGTTTTATAACATGTGTTAGTATAATTTAGCCAAATGTATTGACCTATATTGAGCTATTGATTACGACTTGTAAATCTGCTATTCATGTTGTGTCTAATAATTGTGATGTGGATATGCCTGTTTGCCATTCATGGTTAGTAATATGTCAGGTGTGTTGAATGCATGTTTTATGATCAATCGAGGTGGTCATGACCATGAATTAAATGTGTAATGTGGAAATAAAATGATAATACTTTACACATGGATGTTTGATGGATAGTTTGGTAACCATGGTACAATGGTATAAAGTGAGAAATAGTAGTAATGTTAAATTGAATATGGAATTGGTGTAGAATGTCTTAGTCAAGCATATTATTTTATGCATGTGAAATTTGGACACTATATAATGTTATGACTTGGCTAGAAGGTTATGCTTGATGATAAGTTGGAATTAAATAGACATGAAGATAACTATGGTATAAAGGTATAAGTGGTAAGGTATTTGATAAAGCCAAAAGAATAAGATATGGTGTGTCTAGACTTGATTTAATGTGAGAATATGTAACACATGTATGTGTATAAGTAAATGAAATGTCTGCATCATAATTGAGGATGTTGAATGCTTTTAGATCCATGTTTGTGTGTGTGCATGAAAAGGGTGACAAAAAAGCTTGGAAAATAGCCTTTGTGCTAGCTACACAGGCAGAGACACGACTGTGTGTCTCAGCCTATAAAGACAAGGTCTAGCACACGGGCATGTGACTTGGTTGTGTGGCCCTTATTTGTTTGCTAACATCCTAAATAGAGAGTTACACGGGCTGAGGACATGGGTGTGTCCAGAGCCACACGGGCATATGAGACCACACGGCCTATCCACACGGGCGTGTAACTCTCTAAATCATGAAAAATTTTCTAGGTGATGTAAAACTTTTGGAGGTTCTCGGTTTAGTCCCGAACCCCTTCTAAAGTATGATTTGATTTTTGTAGACCCAAATAAGGGACTATGTACATATGATTGAATATTTCAAAATATGATTGAAATTTTATGGTTGGGTTTGCATGATTGATTACGTTTAAGTCCGATAATGCCTCGTATCCTGTCCAAGCATCGAACATGGGTAAGGGGTGTTATATTTAGTGGTATCAGAGCTATGGTTTAGCCGGTTCTCAGACTAAGCTAGCATATGTATAGGAGTCTAGCTATACATGCCACAAGTCTATGATAGTGTGATGTCTTCCGACACATTTGATAGCCATTTTGTTTAGACAAAGGTACTCTCCAACCGAGCTGCATTCGACCATATTAATTGGGGTAATGAGGTATTTGAGTAAAGTACAATCATGATGAGTTGAAACTTGGAAAGGTACAAATAAGATTCACAATATCCTGTTATGAATAAAATGTCATTGTCCTGATTGGATATAAAAAATTTGATGGATTGAAATGAATTACTGAAATGAGATAAAGGATTATATGGCATAACGAACTTACTTATGATTGATTGATAATTCCATGATGTAAGTGACCGAATTGCTCGAGTAAATGCATATGTTTAGATAACTTATCAAAAATATTAATGGGATGAATATTTATGTATATCTTTTTGGGTGATTATGATTGGCAAGCTCGTATAGCTTGAGTAAATATGTTAAGTTGCTTGGACTGATTTATATGATTGTAATGATATGTCTAAATGATGGTGTATGAGGTAAAAGTATAGATAGTGATAAACTTAACCATGTTGTTGGCCCTTATATGATATCATGTGCATGACTTGTATGATTAAATGAAAAGATAAGTTATCCAAAAAACATGGAATGCATGCATAAGCATACTTGTTAAAATGAGATGATTGGAAAGTAGGTGTAAATTCAATATGAAAGTTAGTTTACCTGAAATGAATGACATGTTTGTGATGATGTTGCTATGGTGATGAAAATTGTGTTACATGTATATGTATATGAGAGTCGTGTCAGAGGCCCTACAACTCCCTTCCCCTTACCAAAGTGGTGTTTTATAATAGAATTTCTCGATATTTGTGATGAACAAGTTTTCAGATGAGAAACCAAACAATTCAGTGATATAATGGTTATAAGCATGATTAGTGATTGAGAATGGGTTGATAAGTACAAATACAGTTAGAAAGATATCAGATTGACATAAAGATTATTTAATTTTCACAATATCACAGTATGATTTAAGTACAGATAGGTTCTCGGTTTAGTCTCAAACCCCTTCTAAAGTATGATTTGAGTTTCGTAGACCCAAATAAGAGACTATGTACATATGATTGAATATTTTGAAATATAAATAAATTTTTATGGTCGGGTTTGCATGATTGATTGTGTTTAAATCCGGTAATGCCTTGTATCCTGTTCTGACTTCGGACACTGGTAGGGGGTGTTATATTGATAGCTGTTGTTATAAGCAAACTTTGCCATCGACATGTAATCCTCCAAACTTCCTCCAAAATCAATCACACAACTCCTCAACATGTCCTCCAGTATCTGAATCACCCTCTTAGATTGACCATCAGTCTGAGCATGGAATGCAGTACTGAAGTCTAACCTTGTACCCAGAGCTTCATGTACCTTTTTCCAGAATCAAGATGTGAAGCGAGGTTCCCTATCAGATTTGATCGAAATCGGTAGCTCATGGAATCTCATTATCTTAGACACATACAGTTTAGCCAATTTTTGCAGAGAGTAGTCAGTACGAACCAGTATGACGTGGGCGAACTTGCTCAACTGATTCACTATGACCCACACTGAATCCTTCTTAGTAGGTGTGAGGGACAACCCACTAACAAAGTCCGTAGTCACTCTCTCCCACTTCCAAAGTGGACTCTTAACTAGCTGCAACAAACTTGAAGGTAACTGATCTTTAGCCTTAACCTGTTGGCACGTCAGACACTTAGCCACAAAGTCGGTAAGCTCTCGTTTAAGACCTGGCCACTAGTATAACTTATGAAGCTCTCGATACATCTTATTTCTGCCAGGATGCATAGCGTAAGGGCTACTATGTGCCTTTTGCAGTATAGACTGCCTCAACTCAGTATCTTTCAGTACATAGATTCTCCCTCAAAAATAGAGTACCCCATCACTATTCAATCCAAAATCCATAGTATTCCCACTCTCAACCTGTCGAAAGCGAAGACCCAAAGACTCGTCCTCCAACTACTTACCCTTAATCTGCTTAATCCACGTCGATTTAACCTGAAGTTCGGCCAACTGAAGTGAGCAAACATTGCCATCAAATCAATCATAGCCCTACGGCTTAGTGTGTCAGCCACCACATTGGCCTTACTGGGATGGTAATCAATTGTACAATCGTAATCTTTAAGCAGCTCAATCCATCTACGCTACTTAAGATTCAATTCCTTCTAAGTAATGAGGTACTTGAGGCTCTTGTGATTAGTGTAGATGATACATTTTTCCCCATATAGGTAATGCCTCCAAATTTTCAGTGCGAACACCACTGCGACCAACTCTAGGTCATGCGTCAGATAATTTGCATTATGAGTCTTAAGATGATGAGACGCATATGCTACCACCTTACCCTCTTACATCAACACACATCCCAAACTGACATGTGATGCATCGCTGTACACAGTAAACTCTTTTAAAGAATCTGGCTGTATCAAAATAGGGGCCTCAATCAATACAGTTTTGAGCTTCTCGAAGCGTTCTTGCTACGCATCAGTCCAATTAAATTTCACACCCTTACGTAGCAGCTTAATCAAGGGTGCTGCAATAAGTGAAAACCCCTTACAAATCATTGATAATACCCTGTCAGTCCTAGAAAACTGCAGATCTCAGAAATAGTCTTAGGCTGTTTCCAATCCAAGATAGCCTTAATCTTCCGAGGATCGACTCTAATCCCCTCAACAGAAACCACATGTCCCAGAAATGTTACTTTACGTAACCAGAACTCACATTTACTAAACTTGGTGTACAGTTGTTTCTCTTGCTGAACCTGTAAAACCACTCTGAGATGTTTGTCATGCTCATCCTTAGTTTTCAAATACACCAGTATGTCATCAATAAATACCACTACAAATAGATCCAACTATGGTTGGAACACTCGATTCATCAGATCCATAAAAGCTACCGGTGCATTAGTTAGTCCAAATGACGTTACTAGTAATTGTAGTGACCATAACTAGTCCTAAATGTCGTCTTATGTACATCAGTCTCTTTAACTCTCAACTAATGATACCTTGACTGGAGATCAATCTTAGAGAAAACCCAAGCTTCTCAAAACTGGTCAAATAGATCATCTATCCTCGGTAGGGGGTACTTATCTTTACTCGTCAACTTGTTCAATTGTCGGTAGTCAATGCACATACGCATGGATCCATCCTTCTTTTTCACGAACAAAACTGGTGCTCCCCATGGAGACACACTAGGGCAGATGAACCCACGATCCAGTAACTCTTGAATTTGAGCCTTAAGCTCCACGAACTCTTTTGGTGCCATTCTATAAGGGGTGATAGACACTGGAGCTGTACCAAGAAGGAGCTCATTCCCAAACTCTACTTCACGATTCGGAGGTAACCCAAGTAGCTCTTCTAAAAAAATGTCCGGAAAGTCCTTAACCGCCCTAATATCCTTAACTGAAGAATCCCTAAAGTCTGAAACACTGATGTAGGCCAAATACATCTCACATCCCTTATGAACCAACTTTTCTACCCTTAATGCAGAAATTACATTCGATAAGTAATTCTAACATTCCCCAATTACAACTACCTCACTGTCCTCCTTCGTTCTCAGTACAACCCGTTTTGTGGCACAATCCAAGCTCACTTGGTGTTTAACCAACCAGTACATTCCCAGTATTAGATCAAACTCTCCAAAAGGCAGTTCCATCAAATTAGCCAAAAAGATAGCCCCTTGAACCTCTAGAGGGACCTTTCTAAACAGTTTGTTAGCCCTTACTGATTTCCCTAACAGACTCGATACAGTGACCTCACTCGTAGTGTTCTTAACCAGTATACCCAAGTTTTCAAATACGGTACAAGCTATATAGGAGTGAGTGGATCCTATATCTATCAGTGCAGTATAAGGTACATTATAAATAAAGAACATACCCGTAATGACGTCTAGAGCGTCTCTATCCTCTTGGCGACGTGCAGCATAAATCAGAGTCAGCTGCCTCACATCAGTATGCCCAGCACCTCTGCCCGATGCTTTCTCACCAAGACCCAAATCATTCCCACCTTTTACCTGAACACAGCCTCTCGGTGGCTCTTGAACTACCCTCTGTGGTGGTGCAGTACCCATGCCAGAGGCTTGCATCTGATCGGACCTCCACGGACACTCTCTAATACAGTGCTCCAATGAACTACACCTCAAACAAGCCCTAGTTCTTTTCCAACACTCGCCCTGGTGGCGTTTACCATAGTCAATACATGGCGGCTGTCCAGTAGCAGCAATAGGAGCCCCAACTCTGATCGGCCCATCAACTTGAGGGCTCTGACTCCCTCTTATTCGTACCTCTCTCTCTGTGGCGGTTCTGGCACTCAGCGTGCTTAACCTCCTCGGTGATCTTCACCTTATCAACTAGTGCTGCAAAATCTCACTCCCTCTGTGGAGCTTTCAAAACCCTCAAGTTATCCCTGAGGCCATCCTCGAAGCAAACACATTGGTCATACTCAGTCGCCACCATACTTCATGCATAGCGGTTCAGCTACAAAAATTTGGCCTCATACTCTGCCACTGGTCTATCCCCTTGAGTCAAATTTAGAAATTCTCTTCTAATGGCATCCACGTAACTGGCATCCACATACTTTCCCTGGAAAGCAGTCTTAAAAATTCCCAGGACAGTCGTTGGGGCTGAGTGCCCTCCTTAACAGTGAGCCACCACTGATAAGCCTTATCACGCAACAGCAATACAACACCCTTTAATTTCTACTCGGGGGTGCAGTCCAGATCATCCATAATCCTCTCTGTGGCCTCAATCCATTATCCAGCCACATTAGGGGCAACTCCAATGACACCCCTTAAAATCTCGACTCCACCGGACCGTAGTCGTTCCGTAACTGACCCTCGGCCTACAGCTCTAGTATTGGGCCCAACGACCCTCTCTATAATCCTTAACATGGCTTGGGACAATGCATCGTCCTAGCCACTCGATCATGAGACCCAGTCTCGGTCATAGGTGAAGCCGACTTCTCACTAGAATCCAAATTAGGCAGGTTTCCAAAAGATGAGGACCCTACTCGACCCCTCTATGGCCTCTACCACGGCCTTTTATACCTCGTCCGCGAGTACCTCTGGTGCTCATTGTCTAATTGCATTTTATCTATATTAACAGTTTTATGTATCAGTTTACAAATTCAGTGTTTATTAACAGATATTTTATGATAACAGTATCACGAGTGTAAAGTTTGTTTCGAACAGCGCAGTGTCAGTCAATGTTTATCTATTTTACTATAGTATCAGTATATACTATCTTGGTGTTTTTAGTCCAATCTATCTATAGTAGTCTCGGTACATATTATCTATAGTATTTTCAGTTTTTAAACATATAACAAATTAGAGACTTACAGGATCGGCGTCGGAGACTCGGTGTACCACACAAAAAATATTTCAAATCATTTGAAAATAGTTCTTAGAAAATTGAATCTTCAAAACTCAAATCCACAGTCGAGTTTTGCAACCTGGCTCTGATACCAATAAATGTAACACCCCAAACCCGACCTGAACATTATAGTCGAATCTGGCAATGTCATATGGAAGTGTGGTTGAAAACTGTAGCTTATGTTGAAAAAAACCGTAACTTAGCTTAAAAAAATTTCTGTTTAGAACTCGCAATTATCTTTTATTAATT
The DNA here is from genome assembly GCF_025698485.1 of Gossypium arboreum. NCBI lineage: Eukaryota > Viridiplantae > Streptophyta > Magnoliopsida > Malvales > Malvaceae > Gossypium > Gossypium arboreum. The sequence continues at coordinate 34,258,679 of NC_069078.1, forward strand.
TCCAAAGTCGTGGTTTTCATTCAGTTGTTAGTTTTCAAAACATTATATGTTGCGAAAGCTTTTTAAAATAGTTTGTGTCCTTGTAGGTATTTTGCTAAAACACGGTGTTTTACCTACCTCAAGCATATATAAAATATAAAGCATTATAAAATACAAATTTTAAGCAAAAATCCATAGAGGCCATTATTATAGTGAAATAACCCAAATGAAACTTTAAAAAACAAAAAAAAAATCTAATTAAGTACGAAACAATGTAAAAAGGGGTCGTGTAGCCACCGCTGAGTCCTCTGCCACTCTGATCCGTCTAAGTCTAAGGGTTACATGTACAGATAAAATAGAAGGGTAAGTTTACGAAACTCAGTGTGTAATTCCCATATAAACAAATAGACAAAATGCAATCATAGTCTAGGCCTAAGCCCATTTCAGTAATAGTTTCAGTTTCAAATAGGGCCTTAGCTCATTACAATACAGAAGTAGTGATGCAATTGGGCCTTAGCCCATTACAGTATGGATATTCAGTACAACAACAGATATACAATATCAAATCCTACCCAGCCAGCCTCTACACTCTGACTCCGTCCAACCCTACACTCCATGTGGGGATATAATCAACACACCCATCCCTACACTTCAAAAAGTACTGAATGCGGCACTAAACAGTGGCGTGCAGCTGAGCTGCCAATGAATTAGGCTCGAGGCCTTTCAGTAAAATTCTTATGAATAATATAAACCCCCAACCCAATGCAATGCAATATATATCAATAAGACATGCTATAATGTAATATCATGAATTTAAGTAGGGCATACAATACCAAATCATTTGGACATCATCATGCTTAATAACATGCACAATCGTATCAGTCATATAGTCATTTCAGTTAATTAAGGGTCTAGGTAAACTTACCGACCCTACAGTAGGTCCACCGTCGACTCAGATGACCTGTGCAACCTTAGCAGTCAAACCGTAAAAATGGGCCTACAAGCCCATGTTGTTTACCCGTGTGGGCCCATACGCCCCGTGTGGCCCACACGGCCCAAAATGGCCGTGGCCGTTTGGATCACACGACCTAGTCCCAAAAATCCCACATGCCCATGTGGTTCACTCGGGTAGGCCCACACACCTGTGTAGCCCACAGGGCCTACTTCGGTCTGGCCCGTGTATCACACACAGCCAGCGTTGCTGATCACACGCCCATGTTCGATCACACAGCCTATCACACGGGCGGCCACACGCCCGTGTGGCATCGACAGACCCATTTTATGGCTTTTCGTCGAATCTCGTTTTTAGTGATGTGGTTACACACCTAGTTTCGTTTCTTGTAAAAGTACTTCTGAGCACTCCAAGTCCTATGAAATGGTACATCAACATCCAAGAACTCAATTAATTCCAACTATAGAAAAAATTCTTATTAAACCCCCAATTCTATAACTTGAAATATTAAGACGAAAACGACAATCTTGCTGTCCTCACACGTTGTGAACCTGATTAAAGTCTTCGAGTAGTACTTAAAGTAAGTAACACGATTCCTCTGTTAATCACTTAATAGAAAAAAAAACCACAAGCACTAAGAAAACCACTTATCGAACAAGGGAAACAACGATTGCACCACAGAAAATGATTGAACAAGGAACAAAACAAAAAAAAGAAGGAGAAAAGGTAAGAAGAAGTGGATTTTGGCAACAAAAAGAGGGGGAGAAACAAATTGAAAAATTGGCAGCAAGTGGGATAGAGAATAGAAAAGAGAAAAAAATGAGAAAAAGAAAAATTTTTCCAAAACCGAAGGAAATTGTGAGAGTGAGAAGAGGGAGCCGAAATCTACCATCCACCAAATCGAGATAACTCCCTAATCCCACAATTTTCTCCCCAAATCACTCCTAAAATCGTTCAACCACTCCTATGAAAATCCCTTACTTTTCTCTCCACACTTTCTACTACACCTCTACCACTTCGGCATTTCAGTTCAGCTCAAACACTACGCGACACCATTAGAAAAAATAATACTCCAACTTAGCTCGAACCCAAGACCTCTAGCGTTTTAACACACCACTTATCCACCAAACCAGCAGGCCCATTTTGACATGTTTCTACAAACTTTTAACTATAAGCCTATTGAGCAAAAGCAAGGCTTTATTCAATTAAAATAAAAATTTATCCCAAAACAAGGTTTGAACCCAAGACTTCTCAGACACTCCCAGAACACATGATCACTAAAGCAGATACCCAATTGTGTCATCAATACGCAGAAAAAAATATACAAACTCTGGGGCGTTACATTAATTCACTTTAAGTTAATTGTATGTTAAATGTGAGTTTATAATGCTTATTATTTTCATGGGAACTTACTAAGCTTTAAAGCTTACTTCTCTTTCTTTTCCCTTGTCTTATAGTGTCACCGAGCCAGCTCGGGGATTGGAGATTGTCGGAGATCCAGTCACACTTTCAACTTATTATTTTGGGTACCAATGATTTTAACATTTTGAGTTATGGCATGTATAGGGACTTGGTCGTTTTGTTTTGTGTCATAATTGATTGGCCAAACGTGTTGGCTTATAATGGTTGATAATTCATTTTGTAAATGGCCATTGAAATTGGCTAATATTGATTTAAGTATATATCCATATGATTCTGTCTTTCATGGATGTGGAAAATTGCATGATTTGAGTTGAAATATATGTGATGTTTGTGTATGATAAATGATAGTATGTGAATAAAGTATTGATGCTTCGGTTGTGTCTGATTTGGTTGAGTGTATATACTTGGAATGGTGCTATGTTTTGTTGTGTAGGTTTGTGTATAGAAGGGTGACAATATGGCTTGGAAAATAGCCTTATTCTTGTCCACACGGGTAGACACACGGACGTATGTCTAGGCCGTGTGTGACACACGGCTCGCCCTATGGGCTTGTGATCCAGCCATGTGTCCTTGCACGTAATCGTTGCAAAACAGAATGCTTAGTATTGAGCACACGAGCATGTGTCTCAACAGTGTGGATGACACGGCCTCAAGCACAGGCGTGTGCCCTGGGCATATGAAGTCTGCACCTATTTTATGAAAAATTATGAAAATTAAATCGACCACAAGGCCTAAGCACATGGACATGTGCCTTGGCCGTGTGACTTCAACTTGTTCTTGGATGACAAACAGAGAGTTACACTGGTTAGGGATACAGATGTATGTAACCACACGGCCTGCCCACATGGGCGTGTCCCAAGGCACACGGGCATATGACTCTTAAAACCTGAAAAATTTTCTAAGTGTTGTGAAATTTTCCAAAGTTCTCGGTTTAGTCCTGAACTACTTCCAATTCATGTTTTGGGCCTCATAGGTTCTGTATAGGGACAAAATGAATGTTTATGAAAATTTTTAAATTTGGATGGAAATTTATGTCTCGCTTTTGTACGTTTGCTTATGTTTAAGTCCAGTAATGCCTCGTACCCTGTTCCGGCATCGAATACGGGTAAGGGGTGTTACAAAACAAGGTACATTTCTGGTGTCAAATTGGTGGCAAAATGATCCTAATTCCTTTCTACATTGATATCTTTCTTTTTTAAGTTGTTTTTGTAATTTTAAATCTTGACCAAATTTTAATCCTTCTTTTTCGGTGAAACTAATTAGTTCACCATAAGTAAGTTTTTTATATGGAATAATACCTTTTTAATTTTCTTTATTTTGATTTCTAACCTTTTCTCCTAATAAAGTAGGAAGTCTTACTAGAAACTTTTCTTTCCAAAATGGTTGTTGGTTATTAGATCTTTCATAATTCTTGTCATAAGAAATCTTTATACAATCTAAAATTAATTAAATTTTTGCATTTTAAGTTTGATAATTATTTCGAATTTCTATCTTTTAGATGAGAAGGATCTTTTATAAAGTGTTTAAAGATTTAGAAAATCAAAGTTCCCACTACATCTAGGATTTCTCTTCTTTGATCATCCAAAATAATTCTTCCTTGATCATTTTTCTTTTTTTTCTTTTAAGATTTCTTCTTGTTGGGTTTTAATGAGTTCATGGTCCCACCATCCTTTTAATTGACCAGTAAATCCAACAACTAAAAGATTGAATATAACATGATCACTAATTAATCCATTTTGGTTTTTGGTTTTATAAACATTTGAAATCATCGTCATTTGTTGTAATAAACTGAGAATATTATATTCAAACATTTTATCTATATTTCATTCATAAATTGCATTAGAATTGTGTTTATTTTGGAAAATAGGTTTTCTTCTATATTAAGATCAGGTGTAATGATTTTTGGATAATAAAATCTTTTTGGTTCTTTCCAAGCCATTTTCTTAATTGGTTGTGCATTTGATTGGTCAGAGTCAAATTGGAAAGATTGGTGTAATGTATTTACTGAGTGTTAGGCTTGCATTGGGGTAAGGTGTAACTAATTCAAACTTGTAACTTTCCAAAGCATCAAGTCTATTTTGGATTTCTGTCAAAAAATCATTTGGGGATTTTAGAAAGGTTTTGATATTTACGAGGTTAGTATAGAGTTTAATTAAAGTTTGGTTCCTTAATTTTATCAAATGGATAGTTAATTAAAGTATAAAGATTAAATTGTAAAAGTAGTAAAAGTAGTAAAAGTTATTCACTATGGAATTAATATTAAAGGACCAATTGAGCAATTGGACCCTTCTTAATTTTTCAAATGGTGGTGGATGACATTTAACATCCACTAACTTTGTTAATTAGGCTTAAGTTTAATTAAACTAATGTTAATTAATTTATTAAAGATTAATAAAAGTATATAAGTTAAATTATGTTATCATCTTTTCATTTTTCTTCTTTCTTCATCGTTTGAAACAAAAGAAACCTAGAGAAGCCATTTTCTTGTATTCAAGCTTTCGATCTTCAAATTATAGAGATTTGACTCAATCAGAGGATAATCGAGGAAAATGTAAACTTGCAAATTAGTCCTCAACGTTTCATTATTGTTGGTTTTACCAGGCAATTTCATGGAACTTACTATATTATTTTATGTTATGCTTGATTTATATTTTAATATAAGTTTATGTCAATTGTAATTTGATAACGGTGGCATCTAAAGGATTAAATCGTAAAGTATGGAAAATATAATTATTTTGAATAGATGAAATGTATTGATTGAATGTGAAACCGTTATATTATTGAGTGATATGTATATGATGATATTACAAGATTGACATGGTATGGAAACAGTAACGGTGCTCGAGTGACCTTAGTAAACAATTAGGATACAAATGATATGTCATTACGGTTGAAACATAGAAAGGAAATGGTTCAATTGAAAAAGGAAAATGGGTGGTTGATCCAAGTTTAATACGATTGTTGAGATCCATCATTTTTGTTTTGGATTCTTTGAAGCTTGTGTTGGTAGTCCAATTATGATAGCTCATGTGACCAAATTAGTCCCATGTATCCAAGTTCATTTTGCTATAGTTATCTTGGAAAAAAAGAAATGGAAATAGTAAATAAAATTGAAATTGAAATGTGATATTTACAAATTGACCATAGTCAATAGTATATGCTATAATATGAAATGGTTATATATGTACATGATTTTGGTTTTATGGTTTGGTATGCAAATGAACTAACATATTGATTGTGTGATTAAATTGTGCATGAAGGTATAAGGTTTCTAAAAGATGCCATGCTCATACCAATGTGTTTCAATTGCTAATTTTTTATAAATTTCAAGGTAAATTAAGTAAATTTTATATGGACTTACTAAGCATTCGTTATGCTTATCTGTTACTTATCCTTTTTTCGTGTAGATTTTTAATTTGCAAAACTTGTCGATTGGATTAGCTTGAAGACCACACTATCCTACCATCTATTCGATAGTCTTTTGATCATTTTAGACTCGGTTTTGTGGCATGTACATAGGTTCTATAAATGTGTTAACTTCTAATTATTAGCTTGGTTTGAGTATGGCTAGTATATGAATTATGAGATGTTAATGCTTATACATGTATTATGGTATGATTTGGTCATGTGTTGAGACTATATGGATAGTGTTTAAATGACTCATTTGAATGTGGAACGGTATGATTTGAGCATGAAAAAGGGCATGGTTAATTGTTTTTCTTTTTTGGAATGACTTGAAAGCATGAAAGATTAGCTTGTGTTTTAATAAGTTGTTTGATGTGTTTTGAAATTAAGGCATGTTGAATTGGTTGATTATGATAAAGATTAAACGATAATATAGTATGCAAATTGGTTGGTTTTGTGTAGGAACAAAGGTGTAATCGTGCACCAAATGAATTAATAGAATAGTTGGCTTGCATTAGGTGTCAAAAGGCCTATTTTATGAAAAAAATATATATAGTTCATGTTACGACGTTAGGCGATGGTCGTTACAATTAGATCCGGGTTTTGGACCATGGAATGACAAGGATCTCCGTCGTCACAATGAGACCAAACAGATGGTCATGTCCTGACAAGGAACTCTTCATGTTACGATGTTATTCTGAAAACTTAAAAATGTTTCAATTTGGTCTTAATGCGATTTCGGGTTAACTTCAGAGATTTCATAGGCTCGTATAAGACTTGAAAAAGACTGTATAATGAATTTATGATTTGTAGGGGTTGTGTTTGCTTGAATTATGTTTTTAATGTGATTGTTTATTGTCCATAGTTGCTCCAACAAAAACTGTAGCATTTCATAGTTCAGACTCGACTATCAGGTCAGGCGAGGGGTGTTATAGCAAATGTGGGAGATTCAAAAATATGTAGGGCCTCATATATGAATTGCTACATGGATGATACAAGACCATCCAAAAATTGATGCAAAAATAGTCTGTAACTGCATCACACCATTGGTGAAAGCCATACCCACCATTTTTGTATCAGTCCTAATTGTCTATAACACCCTTCACCCGTACCCGATGCCGGGATAGGGTTTGAGGCATTACCAGGACTTTACATTTTGAAACGTACCAAATTGGGTCACCAAATTTTACTCAAATTTTAAGCTTTTCATCCATGAACAACTCGTCCCTTTTATAGGCCTTCGAGGCCTATAACATACCTAGAGGCAGTGCGGGACAAATTTGGGTACGTTCGATAAACCTTGGGCTCCTTAGGAAATTTTTCCTTATATAAAGTGCCACACGCCCTTGTAGGTGGGCCGTGTGGACTCACACGCCCGTGTGACTTGGGGCACGCCCATGCCCTTCAGCCGTGGGCAACACTGACTTATCAACACAGCCATGGCACACACCCGTGCTACATGCCCGTAGACAACACTGTCTTTTTAACACTGCCATGGTGCACGCCCGTGTGGCCTACCCGTGTACAACTTTGAGCTAAAATTTTAAGTGCAAGGGACACACGGTCATAGCACATGCCCATGGGAGGGAACCGTGTGTCTAACCATGTGGACTCTATTAGGCTATTTTCCAAGCCTTTAGTCACCCCTTTCTACTACTTGTGCTTAGTGGTTACCAAATTCAAAGTAAAACACAATTATACACTTGTAAATAATCTTGATTAAACTAGATGTATGGAAACCTCATATCATTGGTTTCATACATGATAGGTTATTTCCCACTTAGTGTTTATGGGTTCCCATGTCACTTTAATTCATCCAAAATTGGCTCGTTCATGTGACTCATTGCCAATTGGTAACGACCCATCACTTGTAAATAAAACCATGCATAAATTCGTAGGTCATAGCCTACTTCAATTAAGCCAATTTTTGTGGCCATATACAAAAAGATAAACATATTCTTACATGCCTTCTTTTGGAAAATCAAATGACACATATAACAAAATACTCAGAAATACTATACATGCTATTGAACAAAACAAACAAAGTCTTTATACCAAAGCTTGTCTAGTTGATAGTGCGTTGACTCTCCAATTGTCTTCCAATCCTTTCGAATCCTCGAGCTCTGTGAGACAGGGAAAAAGAGAGGGGTAAGCATACATGCTTAGTAAGCACAAATAACCAGAAAGTAAACTTACTGAGTAATTAGCATACATCCATATTTAAATCATGAGGCTTGGAAGCACTTACTATTGAGCTTGGAAAACTTGAAAACCCTAGCTATGGAAACCCTTGAAGTTTTGGCTGGACAAGGAAGAGAATGGGCTGATTTTGGTTCATTTTTCCCATTTTATTTCATTAAAATACCAAATAACCAAAATGCCCTTAAGCTCTTTCCTTAAAATTCCATCCATGCAAGCCCATTTTTGTCCAAAAACTTAGAATTTGGGAAAATTGCTCTCCAAGACCTTCTAATTCATCACCCAAAGAAATTTCATACAAATTTCTTCTAGAATTCAAGTTTTTCAATTTATTCAATTTAGTCCCTAATTTTTAATTGAACACCTTACTCAAAGAATTTCTTCATGAAACTTTAACACATGCATATACTCATATTCTAGGCCTCATAATAATCATAAATTAAATATTTTGATGTCAGATTTGTGGTCTCGAAACCACCATTCCGATTGGGCCCTATTTCAGGATGTTACATTGTCAACATGCAATCTTGGTTTTAGTATAAAGTGTCATATAGGAAAACATGGTGGGCTATTCAGATGGCGATGAAAAAGTTGTATGGAGATTGGGATGCATTGTACAATATTGCAAGAGTGGTTAGCTGTGATATAGGTGTACGTGCCAAGGATTGTGGTTGACTTGCGAACACTGCTTACTTATGGATTGGATGACCAACTAGTTTTAGGGAAAAGAATTTTCCCCCACTTTTTCTGGATATTCAATCCATGTTCTAGGCCTTTCCTTACTGTAACTCACTTGTGTAAATTGATGGAACCTAGATGTATGAAAAAAATACGTAGATCCTATAACACCCCAACCTGACCCGTCTCTACCGGATCTGGGTACAAAGCGTCTATAATGACCCAATAGTCGAGGTGATGAAAAGTGAGATTTGGGACTCTATTTCCCTAAAATAAACCTGTAGATTTTTTTATTGAATATATACGAGGTTAGTTTAGTAGTGAATTAAATTTTAGGTAAGTAATTTTTGTGAAATTAAGAGTTATTAAGGTATAAGGACTAAATCACATAAGGGTTAAAATTTGAATTATAAATTTAAATAAACTAAGGGAACTAAAGTAGCAATTATACCATTTCTCTTCTAAGTGGACCGTCATAATGTGGCATTTATGGTATATAGTATACATTATGTTAATTTAATACATATATATACATGTTATAATTACATGCAAACATTTCGAAAGCTTGAGGGGGAGAAGAGCACGCACGGCCTAGGAAGTTTTGAAGGTTCAAACTTCAATTGGTTAGTCAATTTAGTCCTTTTTCTTGTAATTTTTATGTTTTTAAAATCCTGGTACTTAGAGCTACTCGACCTATGGTATAATTTTTAGTATTGTTTAAGATGTTAGACGTTGCCATTGTTGAATAGTTTAAGTATTAGGGATTAATTTGATAGATTCTAAAGTTAGAAATGAAAAGGGGCTAAATTGTGAGGTTAATTGTTAATTTTGAGCAATAGGGACTAAAGTGAGAAAAATTTTAAATTAAGGTGTAGAAGTGAAAATAGGGAGCTAAAGTTAGCTTATAGTGAAATTAGTATAAAAATTTGAGGTTAAATATGGAGATTAAAATTAGTCTCGGTTTAGGGACTAAATTGAGGATTTAGCAAAATATGGTATAAAAATTGAAATTTAATGAAAGTCTAAGTTGTGTATTATTAATTTGCTGTAATTATTCTATTTCATAGCGAACGTCATCCCAGAATCCTTGAGTAAGAAGGGGAAAGACAAGGTCAACGCTGAGTAGCTTGAAATATACAGTTTGTATTTCTATTATCCGAACTAAACTCAAAACTGTTGCATATTGATACAATTTTCAAGGTAAGCATTACGGTGAGATTTGTTATTCGATTGGAATATTAGAATTGATGGTTGTTTATTAAAGCAAATGTTACATAATTGAAAAATATGTGTATTGAGAAATTATGGTTGCTATCAAATTTAATATATGCTTATATGTGTGTTAATGTACATATATGAAATTGGAACATTAATTGCATTGAAAAGTGAAAGGAAACCCTATTGACTGTTTCAGGCTAAGTCGAATATAGATGGCATGCCATAGGATACGAAGAGTTCAAGGATTTCTTCGACCTCGAGTCGATGAGGCACTAAGTGTCAAACTGGTGTGTTGGTTAGATCTGTGTATCCATCCGAGTCCGAGTCGTGTTAATAGGAGAAATTAAATGATAAATTATATGTGATTGATATTGAGATAACAAGGATGAGAAATGGAAATGAGATGGGAAATGAAATATGAAATGATGAAATGAGATATGAATTTATGTATTGAACAAAAAGATGAACCATGCCATTGCATGAGTTGAATTACCAAATGATATATATACATGAAATACCATTGATATGTGTTTAAAAATGTGAAATCTAGTGGATGTAAGTAAAGAATGACTAAATTGGTATTATTTATTTGAAACATATGTTCATAAAACTACTTGTTGCATTCTAACATTTTAATTATTCATATCAAGTTTAAATTGTTCGGATTATAGAAATACCACTGAGTTATACTCAATGTGCGGTTTTGTTTTCCATACGCAAGTTAGATTCCTTTAGCTTATTGTTGACTCAGCAACCAACAACAATCCCAAGCTCAAGTGTGGTGATCTTTTATTTTGTAATGGCATGTACCTATACCTTTATCTATGGTCTCTACTAGAATTCTGAGTTCACTAGCTAATTTACTCAGAACATACGAGTGTGTGGAACTAGAGTCAATTAGGGAAAATAAAGGAATAATTCACAGAGTAAAGGTACATGTAATAACATCTATGGCACCTTGCTCATGGGGTTCCCTTATAGCATAGACTCATGCAAGGCCTACTGACTCTTATTCTTGGGTTGCAACAGTGTGAGCTAAAGTTCGTTGCCCAACTGGCCTTGTGTCACCACCTCTGCCTCTTCCTCAACCATAGGTACTAGCTTGCAGTTGAATAGGGGTCGCAATCTAAACTTGTGAACCTTCCTGACGTTATAGACAGTCTTTTATCAAGTGATCCTTAAAACAACACTTGAAACAACCTCCAATCATCTTTCACACTCACCAAGGTGTCTTCTCTCACATTGTTCATAGAATGGCCAGCTCACAATATGATACAAACAGTATAGTTTGATGCTTAACTTAATGTTTCTACCAGAATTTTGCGAGTTGCAGTCCCTTTTGGACACTCACCTAGAAACTTACTTTCTAGCTTCAACTTCAGTTCACGGAGCTTTAATCTCCTCAATAGCTTTGGCCTTGTCGACCAACTCGTCAAAGTTCACATTATCGTGAGCCACCAGGTAAAGTTGGATATCATGATGTAGTTCAAAACAAAATCTCTAACAATGATCTTTGTCTTACGAAACCATTTCTGATGCGTACCGGCTCAATCATACAAATTTATCCTCAACTCAACCACAAATAGCTCGCCTTGTACCAGATTGATAAATTTATGTTTACGAGCTTCCAAATACTACTCACCCTTGAAATTTTTCTTGAAAGTTCCCCAGAAAAACTCTCATGTCAATCGGTCCACAATAGTTCCTTGCTATACGGTCGTCCACCAACAGTGTGCCTCACCGGTGAGTAAAGACATAGTGCATCCCAACTTTCTTGGTCAGAACATTCCATTTGCTCAAGGATTTTCTCCACTCCCTCAACTAATATTTAACCTGACCAGTTCCCCGAACACAACAAATTTCCTACCGCTTAGAGCTCGTAGACCCTCTAGTGGCAATCCATGGTTTGCAAGCACAGTGTTGGCACCAACAACTCACTAAAAAGCATTAATGATAGCTTGTACTAAGGGCTTCATGCCTTCTTCCAAGATGTTCACCCTGTGGGGCCACTCTTGCGTAGCCAAAGTCTGATCACCTTCAGAGGGGTTAGCTGCTTCTATAATATCTCACTTTTTAGTGGTGTCAGAAATGGTGATTTCAGGACCACAACTCCAATATGAGAGGTGTTTTATTATTTAATTAATTCTTATAGAGTTATATAAGGGTTATATTAAGATATGGTTAACAAATTTTAATGGTTAGATAGTTAATTAAGTAAAAGGATTAAATCATAAAAGTGGTAAAGTTAGTTGTTATTAGTAAATTGAGTTCTATAGCTGTGGAAACTTAGTTGGTGGCCTTAAATGGTAATTATGATGGACAGTTAGGGGAAAGCATATTTGATTTTTATAAGTTTAATTAAAGGGCATTACAGTAATTTAATAAAAATAATAAAAGAAACGAAAAGATGATAAAACTATCATATTCTTCAACTGTCCTCTTCCACCACTGAAACACCATGTTTATGTAAGGTTAGGGTTCGACCAAGCTTTGAATGCATGCATGTGAATAATTTTTATACTGTTTCTTGTATTTTTTTATATCTTTAAGATCGTTACAACTAGGTCTAGCTAAACCTTACCTCCGTTTTTAAAACTGTCAAAGATTTTAAATGATGCCATTGATGAAACCTTGATAATTTGGATGTTATTTGATGGAGTGGAAATTATAGGTATTAATTTGAATTATTTTATAAAGTAATTTTTTTAGTTTTTTATTAAAGGATTGAATTGAGAAATGTTAGAATTCAAGAGGAAATGTTTTGAATTTAGAATATATGTAACACCCCGTACCCGAGACCGTTGCCGGAGTCGAACACGAGGTGTTAACGGACTTAATTCATTTACTTACACAGTTCATTTTAAAATTTCCAGACAAGCTAGCTAACTGCATCACAGTCACTTTAAAAATCATATCTTGAGTTCCAAAACTCAAAAACTGATTCCGTAAATTTTTCCTGATACTAAACTCATATATCCATCTACAAATTTTTTTCTAGAATTTTTGGTCGGGCCAATTAGTAGAGTTTATTAGTTAAAGTCTCCCCTGTTTTGGGGTTTGACTACTCTGACCTCTATGTATTACGAATTAGATATCTCCCTGTACAGAGCTTCAATGACTATGCTGTTTGTCTCTAAAAAAACTAGACTCAATAACAAATCTATACATATAAATCATGACTTATAATTATCTTTGTAAAATTTATGGTGAATTTCCAAAGTTATAACAAGGGATCCAGAAATCGTTCTGGCCCTGTTTCACAAAAATATAAACATCTCACGAAATATAGATCATATAGCTGTTTTGCTTCTTCCATATGAAAATAGACTCATCAAGCTTCGATTCCATATTTTATTCATTATTTAATTCCATTTTTGCTATTTTTAGTGCTTTTTCAAAATCACTTCACTACTGCTGTCTGAAAAATGTTTTGTGGTAAATTTTACCTATTTCATGGTTTCCATGGATTAGCTAGTAATTTGACATACATAGGACCAAATATGATCATAATTAGCCATTCCAATGGCTGATAATTTACCTAACATTTCCATACCACTCAATAACCATATCATAAGACCATGCATATATACACAAAATGATTTTAATGCCATACTCAAATTATACGAGCCATTTTCGCATGGCTATACACACATACATTACCAAAAGGTATTTAATTAACAACAAAAGTCATCCCTATACATGCCATTATCAAAGTTCAACAAAAAATATACCAAAAGGGCTTAGATAGTGTGGACGACTTTGACTTTGACACTCCCAAGTCCGATAGCTGACGAACAAAATCTATAAAACAGAGAATTAAAGCAAAAGATTAAGCACTTCGATGCTTAGTAAGTTTAAGTAATGAAATCATTTAAAAGAGTGGCATAATAATATCAAAGTTTATTTGTTTCATCCTTTGGCCGAATAGAAAATAACTAAGGTACTACTTTTATCATTCATATCACAAAGGTGAAAGCAATATATATATCCAACTAAATTCATTCTATAGTCGAATACGTTCATCTCACATTTCCGTGTCAATCTCATGCATATACACCTACATCTCACATTTGTGAAGTTGAACTCTCTAATTCGGAACTCATACATCATAATCAGATCATAAACGTTCAATGATTTTAAACAATGGTCTAAGCATCCCCACCAATTTCAAAGTCATAATTTAACATAATCATATTCTCAACGAGTAAATTACTTACCTAGTTATCTTCTTGTAAGTAGCACATTTGTTTAAAATTGTTTCAACATGTATTATATGATTTCTCGTGCGAATATTTACGAGTTTTCAACTCAATATTATGCCGTCCACAGACGCCCTTCTAACCAAGCCCGATTCTTAGCGCCGACTCAAAAAGCCCTTCGAGACCAAGCTCGGATTATGACATTGGCACGAAGGCCCTTCGAAACTAGGTTCGGTTATAACACTGGCTCAAAAGCCCTTCGAGACCAAGCTCGGATTATAACACTGGCTCAAAAGCCCTTCGAGACCAAGCTCGGATTATGACACTGGTTCAAAAGCCCTTCGAGACCAAGCTCGGATTTAAACCCCAATTAACATTCACACATATATGTATATATATGTAATTGCTTTATCAAATCATAAGCTAAGTTCCATTACTTAAAGACTTACCTCGAGTATAATTTGGGGCAGTTACGGATAGATTACTCGACTGCTTTCTCCTTTCCTTTATCTGATTTTGATCCCCTTAGCTCTTGAGCTTAAATTTAAACAAATAAATTTATTTAATTATTTTTCACTTGGGCAATTCCATTCAATACATGTATGTCATACAATTTAAGTACAATGACCTTGTTCAATACTATTTAAACATCATGCATTATCAAATTTCATCAACACCATCTAACTTCATATAGAAACACATATCATCCTAAGTCGGTACACAAGTCAAATGCATCATTTAAATTGTCAAAGTCCACTAAATCTACTATTATAGCCTTATAAGATATATATATATTTATTACTAAGTTTAACAAAACATAACATACGACTAAGCAAACATTCATACATGAATCATTACTCAACTTTACTAATTGGATAATATGCTTAAGACACCATAAAATACTCCAAATTCTTTTCTCATCAATTCGACTAACTAATTAAATGTTATGACACATTATAAAATAACCTTACAACCACAAAGAAAGTTCGATAATAAGTCAAAATTTAGTCATATCTCTCTATCATAATTTCTTCACTTAAACCGAATTAGCAAGCCCATATAGTCTTTGGCCGAATGCTATTTAACCCAAGTCATCAAGAGTTTTATTATTTAACACCTTAGATATCAATAGCTAAATAATAGGTTAGTTGTACATATATATATATATATATATATATATATATATATATATATATCGTCCAAAACCGAACATAAGAATTTTTCATAATCTAACATTAATTAAATTATTCAAAACCTCACTAGCAAAATATCATGTACTATGCCGAACCAAAAACAAAAAATCAAACACCTAGCTTATCCATTTCAAAACACTTAACTGGCCTTTGATCAAGACTTTAAACAAAGTCTATGTTCGCTATCACACATATGGGTATTATTAGTTTAAAGTTTTAACAAGATTAATTTCTTTCATCAACAATCTTTTGTTTCTTTTCCATCAAAACTTAAGGGTAAAAAAAAATCAAGTTCTTCTCTTATATACCATAACCGAAAGTTCCATTCAACCCTCTAAATTCAAAATTTTAGTATGGGCTAGGTAAAAGCATGATGATTAACCTAAAAAACTAAGATTTCAAAAAAATTAACATAATTTACTAACCTTCTCTTCATTCAAAAGGCGAATGCCCCTTCTTTTTCTTCTTCTTGTACGGCTAAGAAGAACAAGGTGATACTTTGTTTTCTTCACCATTCCTTTCCTTATTTTAATTACTTTTCCTTTTTATTTATTTATGTTATAAAATATAAAGCTACTAACTAATAATTAATACATATTATATGTATATGATCCCATCATGGCCGGCCACTACTTATCATAAATGGAAATTTGACATGCAAACCCATCATTTTTATAACATGCATTAATAAGTCACTTCAACATTTGCCTAACACATTTCTAAATTTTCTCACATAAGTCCTATTTAATAATTTCGCATACAAATGACAAAATTGAAGCATGAAACTTTCACACATGCCTGTTTCACATACAATAAACACAAAATTTAATGGTTAATTATTTTTACGACTCGGTTTTGTGGTCTCAAACCACTTTCCGACTAAGGTCAAATTAGGGCATCACAATTCTCCCCACTTAAAAATTTTCGTCCCGAAAATTCTTACCGATGAATAAATTTGGGTATCGTTCTTTCATAGAGTTCTCGGTTTCCCAAGTAGCTTCTTCAATCCCGTGTTTGAACCATAACACCTTTACTAAAGGAACCTTTTTGTTCCGTAATTCTTTCACCTCACGAGCTAGGACACGAATTGGTTCTTTTTCATAACTTACATCGGATTGAATTTCCACCTCCGATGAATTAATTATGTGCGAAGGATCGGATCTATAACGTCGAAGCATCGAAACATGAAAAACGTTGTGAATCTTTTCGAGTTCAGGGGGTAAAATCAATCTATATGCAACTGGACCAATTCGTTCGGATATTTCATACGGCCCAATGAACCTCGGACTCAATTTGCCCTTACGGCCAAATCTGAGTATCTTTTTCCAAGGTGAAACTTTAAGAAACACTTTGTCTCCTACCTGATACTCAATGTCTTTTCGTTTCAAATCCGCGACGACTTCGACGATCCGTCGCCTTCGACTTTCACGGATTATTTTACTTTCTGCTCAAAGATCTTTAATCAAATCAACTCCGAGAATTTTACTCTCATTAAGCTTGGTCCAAAACAATGGTGTACGGCATTTACGACCGTACAAAGCCTCATAAGGTGCCATCTTAATGCTTGATTGAAAACTATTGTTGTAAGCGAATTCAATCAAAGGTAAATACCGTTCCCACGAACCACCAAACTCAAGGATGCAACATCTCAACATATCCTCGAGTATCTGAATTATTCGTTCGGATT
Organism: Gossypium arboreum; assembly: GCF_025698485.1. Lineage (NCBI taxonomy): Eukaryota > Viridiplantae > Streptophyta > Magnoliopsida > Malvales > Malvaceae > Gossypium > Gossypium arboreum. The sequence goes on from NC_069078.1 coordinate 34,275,611, forward strand.
GACCATCAATCTGAGGATGAAAAGTGGTGCTAAAATGTAATTTGGTACCCAAAGCTTCTTGCAATTTCTTCCAAAACCGCGATGTGAACCTCAGATCTCTATCGGACACAATAGAAATGGGTACTCCATGTAACCTTACAATCTGAGATACATACATTTCAGCTAGCCTGTCAAGGGAATAATCCGTACGTACAGGAATAAAATGAGCCGACTTTGTCAGTCTATCAACAACAACCCAGATCGCATCTTTCTTACTTGATGACAATGGCAATCCAGACACAAAGTCCATTATGACTCGATCCCACTTCCATTCGGGTATCATGATCGGCTGAAGTAATCCTAAAGGCACTTAATGTTAGGCTTTCACTTGTTGACATATCAAACACTTCGAAACGAAGTCAAAAATGTCTCGTTTCATACCATGCCACCAAAACTGACGTCTCAAGTCGTTGTACATTTTCGTACTCCCTGGGTGAATTGACATACGGCTACAATGTGCTTCGTTCAGAATCATCGAAATAAGTTCTGAATTTCTTGGAACACATAATCGACTTCTGAACCTTAAACAATCGTCATCATCTATTTGAAACTCTGACTCCATATTCAAAATACATTCAACCCGTTTTGCAACCAATTCATCATCGACTTTCTGAGCTTCACAAATTTGATGAATCAACAATGGTTTAGGCTTTAATTCTGCTACTAACACATTATCGGATAGAATGCACAAGTGTACATTCATCGTCAGAAGCAAAGCAAAGCGATGATTTACGACTTAAAGCATCCGCAACCACATTAGCCTTTCCCGAGTGATAGTCAATAACAAGCTCATAATCTTTTAACAACTCAAGCCAACGTCTTTGTCGCTGATTCAAATCTCTTTGAGTCATCAAATATTTGAGACTTTTGTGATCCGAAAACACATGGCACTTCTCACCAAATAAGTAATGTCGCCATATTTTCAAAGCGAATACGATGGCAGCTAATTCAAGATCATGGGTTGGATAATTTTTTTCATGCGGCTTCAATTGCCTCGATGCGTAAGCTACAACTTGACCTTCTTGCATCAACACACAACCCAACCCAAGTAAGGATGCATCACTGTAAATGACAAACTCTTTACCGGATTTGGGCTGTACCAGTACCGAAGCTTCAGTCAAATAAGTTTTCAATAGATCAAAAATTTTCTGACATTCTTCTGACCACTCAAACTTAACATCTTTCTGGAGTAGTTTCGTCATTGGGGTGGCTATCATCGAGAAACCCTTTACAAAGCGTCTGTAGTAACCGGCAAGTCCCAAAAAGCTCCGGACTTTAGTAATATTCCTTGGGGGCTTCCAATAAAGTATGGCTGATATTTTTCCCGGATCAACTCTAATACCCGATGCAGATACCACGTGTCCCAAAAAGCTAACTTCTTTCAACCAGAACTCACATTTACTGAATTTAGCATACAACTGCTTATCCCGTAAAATCTGTAACACTAATCTCAGGTGCTCAGCATGTTCGGTTTCATCTCTCGAATAGACCAGAATGTCATCGATAAACATAACTACAAACCGATCCAAATATGGTCTGAAGATCTGATTCATCAAATCCATGAATACCGCAGGGGCATTAGTGAGCCAAAACGGCATCACTAAGAAGTCATAGTGACCGTATCTCGTTCTGAAAGCAGTTTTGGGTATATCTGAGTCTCTAACTCGCAACTGATAATAACCCAATCTCAAATCTATCTTCAAAAATACAGAGGCTCATTTCAGTTGATCGAACAAATCATCAATACGCGGTAACGGATATTTATTCTTTATTGTCACTTTAGTCAACTGACGATAGTCGATGCACAGTCTCATGGTTCCGTCCTTCTTTTTCACAAACAAAACTGGTACGCCCCAAGGTGAGAAACTCGGTCGAGTGAAACCTCTATCTGTCAACTCTTGCAAGTGAACTTTCAATTCCTTTAACTCGGTTGGTGCCATACGATACGGAGCTATCGAAATCGGTGTAGTCCCAGGTACAAGCTCAATACCAAACTCTACCTCCCGAACAGGTGGTAAACTCGATAATTCTTCGGGAAAAACATCCGGATATTCACAAACCACCGGCACAGATTCAGGCTTCTTTTCTAACTCTTTGTCATCAAGTACATACGCAAGGTATGCTTCACACCCCTTTCTTACATATTTTTGAGCCAACATCGATGATATTACAACTGGCAACCCATTCAAGTTAGTAGACTCAACTCGGATTATCTCGTTATTTACACACCTCAAATCAATGGTTTTTCTTTTGCAATTTACAATTGCATCATGTACGGTCAACCAATCCATACCGAGGATAACATCAAATTCATCAAACGGTAAAAGCATCAAATCAGCCGAAAAACAGGAACCTCGGATTACTAGGGGACATTTCTTACACACTTTGTCAACAAGTACATAACGACCCAAGGGATTCGATACTCGAATTACGAACTCAGTAGACTCAACAGGTAAAGTCTTACTGGATGCTAAAGTTTCACATACATATGAATGAGTAGAACCAGGGTCAATCAATGCAATCACATTAGTATCAAAGAGAGTGAAAGTACCAATAATAACATCGGCAAGGAAGCATCCTCTCGTGCGATAGCATAAGCTCTAGCAGAGCACGAGCCTCGAGATCTGGTTGTAGCATCTCTAGATCCTCTCTGACCGCCACTAGGATTTCCGTATTTCTAGATGGTCTACCTCGGCAAAGAGTAGCACCCGGTTTCCCACTCGATTTACATTCTGCTCGCATAATCTCGGGCAATCTTTAATAAAGTGGTCAGCTGATCCACACTTATAACAGGAGCGGGCATGGAATCTACAACTCCCCGAATGCCATTTACCACAATACTGGCACTCTGTCCTGTCCCGACGATCATTTCCAACACTGGAAACCGAAGTGACTCGCGTACTCACAGGAGGTCGATCACGATCTCGTCTCAAAAAACCCGAAGTGTCTTTAGATCGGCCTAAATCATCTCTAAATTTCTTCGATGACTATTGAAAGGGCTTCCCCGAAGATCTCTTACGAAACTCCTTTGCTCCCATATCAGCTTTTCTTTTCTCCTTACTGAGCTCTTCGACTTTGCAAGCTCGCTCGACAAGTACTACAAATTCTCTAATTTCTAAAATGCCAACATACAGTTTTATATCTTCGTTCAGTCCATCTTCGAAACGTTTACACATTACAGCTTCTGAAAAATGCATTCTCGAGCGTACCAGCTAAGCCTCACAAACTTTCGTTCATAATCAGTAACCGACATGGAACCTTGTTTCATTTCAAGAAATTCTTTCCGTTTTTGATCAATGAATCTCTGGCTGATATACTTTTTTCGAAACTCGGTTTGGAAAAACTCCCAAGTTACTCGCTCTCTGGGCACAACAGAAATCAACGTATTCCACCAATAGTAGGCAGAATCACGTAGCAAGGAGATAGTACACTTTAGGCATTCATCGGGTGTGCAAGATAGTTCATCAAGTACCCGAATAGTGTTGTCCAACCAAAATTCAGCTTGCTCGGCATCATCATTGTCAGTAACTTTAAATTGATAGCCCGTGTTTTCAATTACATCAACTGGGGCTTATTTAACCTCATCTGGTCAGTTATCGGAGGTATCGCAGGTGCAGGGGTTGTATTAGTCGGGAGTGGGGGTTGTGGAACAGTCGTATTAGTTCGAATATATTGATTGAACCAATCATTCATCACGCTATAAAAAGCCTGTCTAGCTTCATCGTTCTGATTACTAGCAATAGGTTGAGAGTCCACTAGCGCTGTCCCTTGCGCGGGAGCAGGCGCTACACTCTCAACATCATCAGCTGCCGCTCGGTCAGGATTGGGATCCATTACTATAAGTAAACACATTTTTAACTGTTAGAAATCACCACACTATCAAATAAACACATAATGGAATGTATAGCTAGACCCGAACGTATTACGATAGTCCTAGAATCGACTAAACCGTAGCTCTGATACCAATAAAATTGTAACACCCCATACCCAAGACCGTTGCCGGAGTCGAACACGAGGTGTTAACGGACTTAATTCATTTACTTACACAGTTCATTTTAAAATTTCCAAACAAGCTAGCTAACTGCATCATAGTCACTTTAAAAATCATATCTCGAGTTCCAAAACTCGAAAACTGATTCTATAAATTTTTCCTGAAACTAGACTCATATATCCATCTACAACTATTTTTCTAGAATTTTTAGTCAGGCCAATTAGTACAGTTTATTAGTCAACTACTCTGACCTCTGTGTATTACGAATTAGATATCTCCCTGTACAGAGCTTCAATGACTATGTTGTTTGTCTCTAATAAAAATAGACTCAATAACAAATCTGTACATATAAATCATGACTTATAATTATCTTTGTAAAATTTATGGTGAATTTCCAAAGTTATAACAGGGGATCCAGAAATCGTTCTGGCCCTATTTCACAAAAATTTAAACATCTCACAAAATATAGCTCATATACCTGTTTTGTTTCTTCCATATGAAAATAGACTCATCAAGCTTCGATTCCATATTTTATTCATTATTTAATTCCATTTCTGCAATTTTTCGTGCTTTTTCAGACTCACTTCACTACTGCTGTCTGAAAAATGTTTTGTGGTAAATTTTACCTATTTCATGGTTTCCATGGATTAGCTAGTAATTTGACATACATAGGACCAAATATGATCATAATTAGCAATTCCAATGGCTGATCATTTACCTAACATTTCCATACCACTCAATAACCATATCATAAGACCATGCATATATACACAAAATGATTTTAATGCCATACTCAAATTATACGAGCCATTTTCGCATGGCTATACACACATATATTACCAAAAGGTATTTAATTAACAACAAAAGTCATCCCTATACATGCCATTATCAAAGTTCAACAAAAAATATACCAAAAGGGCTTAGATAGTGTGGACGACTTGACTTTGACACTCCAGTCGATAGCTAACGAACAAAATCTATAAAATGAGAATTAAAGCAAAAGATTAAGCACTTCGATGCTTAGTAAGTTTAAGTAATGAAATCATTTAAAAGAGTGGCATAATAATATCAAAGTTTATTTGTTTCATCCTTTGGCCGAATAGAAAATAACTAAGGTACTACTTTTATCATTCATATCACAAAGGTGAAAGCAATATATATATCCAACTAAATTCATTCTATAGTCGAATACGCTCATCTCACATTTCCGTGTCAATCTCATGCATATACACCTACATCTCACATTTGTGAAGTTGAACTCTAATTCGAACTCATACATCATAATCGATCATAAACGTTGAATGATTTTAAACAATGGTCTAAGCATCCCCACCAATTCCAAAGTCATAATTTAACATAATCATATTCTCAATGAGAGTAAATTACTTACCTAGTTATCTTACTGTAAGTAGCACATTTGTTTAAAATTGTTTCAACATGTATTATATGGTTTCTCGTACGAATATTTACGAGTTTTCAACTCAATATTATGCCGTCACAGACGCCCTTCGGAACCAAGCCCAATTCTTAGCGCTGACTCAGAAAGCCCTTCGAGACCAAGCTCGGATTATGACATTGGCCCGAAGGCCCTTCGAAACTAGGTTCGGTTATGACACTGGCTCAAAAGCCCTTCGAGACCAAGCTCGGATTATGACACTGGCTCAAAAGCCCTTCGAGACCAAGCTTGGATTATGACACTGGCTCAAAAGCCCTTCGAGACCAAGCTCGGATTTAAACCCCAATTAACATTCACACATATATGTATATATATGTAATTGCTTTATCAAATCATAAGCTAAGTTCCATTACTTAAAGACTTACCTCGAGTAAAATTTGGGGCAGTAACGGATAGATTACTCGACTGCTTTCTCCTTTCCTTTATCTGATTTTGATCCCCTTAGCTCTTGAGCTTAAATTTAAACAAATAAATTTATTTAATTATTTTTCACTTGGGCAATTCCATTCAATACATGTATGTCATACAATTTAAGTACAATGACCTTGTTCAATACTATTTAAACATCATGCATTATCGAATTTCATCAACACCATCTAACTTCATATAGAAACACATATCATCCTAAGTCGGTACACAAGTCAAATGCATCATTTAAATTGTCAAAGTCCACTAAATCTACTATTATAGCCTTATAAGATATATATATATATATATATATATATATATTTATTACTAAGTTTAACAAAACATAACATACGACTAAGCAAGCATTCGTACATGAATCATTACTCAACTTTACCAATTGGATAATATGCTTAAGACACAATAAAACACTCCAAATTCTTTTCTCATCAATTCGACTAACTAATTAAATGTTATGACACATTATAAAATAACCTTACAACCACAAAGAAAGTTCGATAATAAGTCACAATTTAGTCATATCTCTCTATCATAATTTCTTCACTTAAACCGAATTAGCAAGCCCATATAGTCTTTGGCCGAATGCTATTTAACCCAAGTCATCAAGAGTTTTATTATTTAACACCTTAGATATCAATAGCTAAATAATAGGTTAGTTGTACATATATATATATATATATATATATATATATCGTCCAAAACCGAACATAAGAATTTTTCATATATCTAACATTAATTAAATTATTCAAAACCTCACTAGCAAAATATCATGTACTATGCCGAACCAAAATAAAAAATCAAACACCTAGCTTATCTATTTCAAAACACTTAACTGGCCTTTGATCAAGACTTTAAACAAAGTCTATGTTCTACTATCACACATATGGGTATTATTAGTTTAAAGTTTTAACAAGATTAATTTCTTTCATCAACAATCTTTTGTTTCTTTTCCATCAAAACTTAAGGGTAAAAAAAATCAAGTTCTTCTCTTATATACCATAACCGAAAGTTCCATTCAACCCTCTAAATTCAAAATTTTAGTATGGGCTAGGTAAAAGCATGATGATTAACCTAAAAAACTAAGATTTCAAAAAAATTAACATAATTTACTAACCTTCTCTTCATTCAAAAGGCCGAATGCCCCCTTCTTTTCTTCTTCTTGTACGGCTAAGAAGAACAAGGTGATACTTTGTTTTCTTCACCATTCCTTTCCTTATTTTAATTACTTTTCCTTTTTATTTATTTATGTTATAAAATATAAAGCTACTAACTAATAATTAATACATATTATATGTATATGATCCCATCATGGCGGCCACTACTTATCATAAATGGAAATTTGACATGCAAACCCATCATTTTTATAACATGCATTAATAAGTCACTTCAACATTTGCCTAACACATTTCTAAATTTTCTCACATAAGTCCTATTTAATAATTTCGCATACAAATGACAAAATTGAAGCATGAAACTTTCACACATGCCTGTTTCACATACAATAAACACAAAATTTAATGGTTAATTATTTTTACGACTCAGTTTTGTGGTCTCGAAACCACTTTCCGACTAAGGTCAAATTAGGGCTGTCACAATATATATAGGCTGGAAATAAGAGAAGCCATTATGGAGTGAATATTCTCAAAGAGCATTACTAATGTGTGAATCTTTTTAGGGCTCGTAAGTTACTATCGTAGGTTTGTTGAGGGGTTCACCACTATTGCAGCACCCTTAACAAAGCTGCTTCAGAAGAAAAAGGAGTTCACCTGGACTGAGGAAAGGCAGCAAAGCTTTGACAAGCTTAAGGAGATCCTCACCAAAATACCTGTGTTGGTTCAACCAGAACTAGGGAAAGAGTTCGTGGTATATAGTGATTTTTCTCATACAGGGCTTGGATGTGTGCTGATGTAGGAAAGGAATGTGGTAGCTTATGCTTCCAGGCAACTAAATGTTCATGAGCGTAACTACCCAACCCACGATTTGGTGTAACACCCCAAACCTGGCCTAGACGTTATGGTCAAATCTGGCGATGTCACATTGAAGTGTTTTTCGCAAAATGATTTCATTGAAAAGAAAACCTATTCCACATTAAACCTCTTTGTGATTTTAACAAAAACTAAGGATGTCTTGTTCATTGTTAAACTCAAGTTGTTTAGCAAAATGTTAATGATGTGAATTTATTATTGCTCTTTAAGACATTATTCCTTGCGGAAGTTTTGAAATCAAGTTGCGTAGACGTGGTGTTTTGAAAAACATTTATCTTTTAAAAACTTGCATCCTATTGCTAGCATATATAATTCAAAATTAAAACCTAAATTAGAGAATAAAAACTTAAAGAGGCATTATTACATAAAAATACCCAAATTAAAAATACGTATAAATTTAAAGTCTAATTAGGTAGTCTATGCGGATGTGTGGCCACCCTTGAGTCCCTCGTAGCACCAACCCGCCTAAGATTGGGGATTACCTGCGCAGATAAACAGAAAGGTGAGTTTACGAAAACTCAGTGTGTAATCCCTTAACATATAAATAGTTCAATCTCAATCAAGGCCTTAGCCTATTACAGTATCAAAATCAGTATGGGCCATAGCCCAATTCAGTAGCGGTCACAGTACAGATATGAAATCAAAAATCCTACCCCACCAACCTCTACACACCACTCCGTCCAACCCAACACACCATGTGGGGATAAAATCAACCCACCTATCCCTACACACCAAAACAAATAGCACCGATAGAGGCACTAACAGAAATTGCAGCAGAGCTGCCAGAACAGTACACTTCCTCCAATCATAATAACCCATCCCCATGCAACATATCATAATATCATGCATGTATGCAACATATAAAAAATGGCATGTTTAATACAGTCATACATATCATAGGGGCATATCAGTCTTTTTACCTCATAGGGGCTAAATGGTTATTTCATCAAATTGGGATCTAGATATACTTACTAACTCAATAGTAGGTCCACAGTCGTCTTAGGCGACCCGTGCGACCTTAACAATCAAATAGTGAAAATAGGCCCAAGGCCCGTAATGCGGCCCATGTGAGCCCACACGCCCTTGTGGCCCACGAACCCAAAAATGGCCTTGGCCGTGTGGACTACACAGCCTGGCCCAATAATCACCACACGTCCGTGTAATTTACCCGTGTCGGGCCCACGAGGGCCCACACGGCCCATTTCGGCCCAATATGGCCCAAAGCGGCTTAAGCCCACGAAACCGCTCGTGATGGCCTCTACAATCAAATGCCCACATTTACGCGTTTGAACCACCACAAGAGCGAGCGCACGCTCGTATAGGGTCAACGATCACCTATTCTGACTTTTTCCGATTTATATGTATAGCAGTGTGATTACACACCTGTTTGCGAAAAAGTGCGAAATGTGCACGCTCCAAGCCTACATTCATTCAAGGCATTCAATCAGTCTTTATTCACTATGGTTAAACCCCCTCTTATTAACACTTAGTCCCAAAATGGAAATTGTTACCGGCCTTGATTGAGCAAATGCAATTTAACCCACTTAAACCGTTTACCAAGATTGGCTTCAAGATCTTTGGCAAAACCTACATTACAACCTAATCTTGGTAATCGAGACCCTAAACGTGCATAACTTGAACCAAGTGGACCACTTACCGAAATGTAAAAATAAGAGTGGAGGGTAGCAGTATTCGGCCAACATGCAAAGCACTCCCTTAACTCGAGGCACGAGATGGAACAATCACACCCCTAACAGTAATCGGCAGAGAAAAGAATTGTTAGAAGAAAGATCCCAATGGTAGAGAAACAAGAGGTAAAACATGAGCACATACCGCTTTGTCAGAGAACACCTACTAAACTAAAAATAACAATAAAAAAGTAAAGGGGAAATATTCGGCTAATACAGAATGTAGAAGGATAAGAAAATTGAAGGAAGGAAATAAGGGAAAGAGAAGAAGATATTTGGTTTTACCAATGTAAAGGGAAATCATGATAAAAGCCGAAGGAATAGAAGAGAAGAGGAAGGGAGTATTCGGCCAATGACCCAAGGAGAAGGTAAAAGTTGATAACCGATTGGGAGGGGAGAATGAAGGTTCGGCAAGGGTTAAGGAAGTTAAGAAGAGATGAGTGAGGAAGCAAAGAAAGTCGATCAATCAAGCACAAAATTGGAGAGAAAAACCACAATAGACTAACACAATGAGTACTAAGTGGTCACAATTATATTCGGCTACCAAGCAAACAATGAGAAAAAGAGCAAAAGGATGAAAAAAAGTAGAGGAATAATAGTTATCGAAATGGAGATCATCTAGATCACACTTTCGGCACTAATAGCAAAACTATCCCATGACTGAATGGCTAGGGACACCAAAACCAACCGAATGGTTGAGAAGAATCTCATTTCGACACCACCACTTCCCCATGCCTTGACCCACTCCTCAAATCTCTCCCAACATCTCTTCAGAAATCACTCAATTCAAAGTCCTAACAACCACCTTAATTTTGGTCAACCTAGGACACTTCCACGACACTTGTAGCAAAATAAAATTCTCTTTTTTTCACTGCCAAGCCTCGAACCTTAGACCCCAAGAACCACTCCACACACCTCCATCCCCTAGATCAATATGCTTTTTATGACATTCTTTACCCACAATAATTTAAAAGCCTACCAGCAAGGGGTAAGGGTTATTCAAGTAAAAACAAAATTTTGTTCAAGACAAAGCTTGAACTCAGGACTTCACCAATTCTTCTCAAGACACTTAACCACTGAAGCAAGCATGCATTTGTGCCACACAACATACAAAAATAAATACTTAAATTTTGGGTGTTACAACTCTACCCCCTAAAGAAAATTTTGGCCACAAAATTTACCTGGTCAAAACAGATGAGGGTATTGTTGCTGCATCGCCTCCTCAGGTTCCCACATGGCTTCCTCTGAGCTGTGATTACGCCAAAGTACCTTAACCAATGGGATAGACTTCTTCCTTAACACTTTTATATCATGCTCTAGAATCTGAATAGGTTTCTCCTCGAAAGTCAGATTCGGCCTAACCTCATTCTCCTCAGTCGAGACAGTATGCACAGGATCAGAGCGAAAACACCTCAGCATGGAGACGTGGGACACATCGTGAATCCAGTCCAACTCTGAAGGTAACTCTCCGGCCTCACACGTTTCAATATGTGGTAAGGCCCAATGAACCTAGGGCTTAGCTTGCCCTTCCGTCCAAACCTCAGTACCTTTTTCATTGCGAGACCTTAAGAAATACTAAGTCCCCCACGGAATACTCAATCTCCTTACGTTTCAGATCCATAAACAAATTCTGTCTGTCAAATACCGCCATCAGTCGATCCCGAATCAATCTAACTTTATCCTCAGTATCGAAAATCAATTCAGGGCCCAGAACACGCCGCTTGTCAAACTCAGTCCAACACAAAGGAGTATGACACCTACGACCATAAAGTGCCTCGTATGATGCCGTCTGTATGCTAGACTGGTAGCTATTGTTATATGCAAACTCTACTAATGGCAATTACTCCTCCCAACTGCCCCGAAAGTCCATCACACAACTCCTTAACATGTCCTCTAGTACCTGAATCACCCTCTCTGACTGATCATCTGTCTGATCATGGAACACAATACTAAAGTCCAACCTTGTACCCAAAGCCTCGTGTAACTTCTTCCAGAACCAAGACATGAAGCGAGGATCTGTATCAGATATTATGGAAACCGGTACCCCATGAAGTCGTACTATCTCTGACACATACAGTTTAGCCAACTTCTACAACAAGTAATCATTATGAACAGGTATGAAATGGGTAGATTTGGTCAACCGATCCACGATTACCCATACTGAATCCTTCTTAGTAGGCGTTAAGGATAGCCCACTTACGAAATCCATAATTACTCTTTCTCACTTCCAAAATGGAATTTTAACTAGCTGAAGCAATTCTGAAGGTAACTGATGTTTAGCTTTAACCTGTTGACAAGTCAAACATTTACTCACAAAGTCGGTAACTTCACGCTTAATCCCTGGCCACCAATATAATTCCCGAAGGTCTCGATACATCTTATTCCCACCGAGATGCATAGTATAAGGACTACTATGCGCTTCTCGTAGTATGGACTACTTCAAATTAGTATCCTTAGGCACACAGACTCTCCCACGGAAACATAGTATCCTTTCGCTATTCAGTCCAAAATCTAATGTTTCCCCACTCGTTATCTGTCAGAAATGATGATCCAGTGACTCATCCTCCAACTTTTTACCTTTAATCTATTCAATCCACATCGGTTTGACTTGGAGCTCAGCTAACAAGCTACCATCATCAAATAAACTGAGGCAAGCAAACATCACCCTCAGATCAGTCATAGCCTAATGGCTCAGTGTGTCGGCCACCACATTGACCTTACCAGGATGGTATTCAATTGAGCAGCCATAATCTTTAAGCAGCTCAATCCATCTACGCTGCCTAAGATTTAGCTCTTTCTGAGTGATGAGGTACTTGAGACTCTTGTGATCCGTGTAAATAATACACTTCTCACCGTACAGGTAATGCCTCTAAATTTTCAGTGCGAATACCACTGCAGCCAACTCCAAGTCATGTGTCAGATAATTTGCCTCATGAGTCTTAAGCTGGCAAGACGTATATGCCACTACCTTACCCTCTTGCATCAACACACAAACCAAACCAACGTGTGATGCATCACTGTAGACTGTAAATTCTTTCCCAGACTCTGGCTGTATCGAGACGGGGGCCTTAGTCAGAGCTTTCTTAAACCCTTACACAACAACTTAGTTAGAGGTGCAGCAATCAATGAAAACCCCTCAACAAACTATCTATAATACCCTGCCAGTCCCAAAAAACTTCGAATCTCAAATACCATCTTAAGCGGATTCCATTCTAAAATAGCTTCAATTTTTCAAGGGTTGACCTTAATCCCTTCAGCAGATACCACATGGCCCAGAAATGTTACCTCTCGTAGCTAAAACTCGCACTTACTGAACTTGGCGTACAGTTGTTTCTCCCTCAAAATCTACAGAACAATTCGGAGATGTGCATCATGTTCATCCTCAATTTTTGAATACACCAAAATTTCATCTATAAAAACCACTACGAACCAATCCAGATAAGGCTGGAACACATGGTTCATCAGATCCATAAAAGTTGTTGGTGCATTCGTCAGTCCAAATGGCATCACTAGGAACTGGTAATGACCATAACGAGTCCTAAATATTGTCATATAAACATCAGCTTCTTTGACTCTCAATTGATGGTACCCAGATCGAAGATCTATCTTGGAGAAAATTAAAGCACCACGGAACTGGTCGAATAGATCATCAATCCTCGGTAGAGGGTACTTATTCTTAACAGTCAGTTTATTTAGTTATCGGTAATTGATGCACATATGCATGGATCCATCCTTATTTTTAACAAATAAGACCGGTGCTTCCCATAGAGACACACTAGGGCAGATAAACCCTCGATCCAGTAATTCTTGAATCTGGGCCTTAAGCTCCACTAGCTCTTTCGGTGCCATTCTATAAGGAGCGATGGACACCGGAGCTATACGTTCAATCTCAAACTCAACTTCACAGTTTGGAGGTAACCCAAGTAGCTCATTGGGAAAAACATCTGAAAAGTCCTTAACTGTTCTAATATTTTCAACCGAAGAAACCTCAGAATCTGAAACATCGATGTAGGCTACATATGCCTTACAACCCTTACGAACCAACTTTTCAGCCCTCAGTGCAGAAATCATATTTGACAGATAATTCTGACGCTTTCCAATTACGACTACCTCATCACCCCCTATAATTTTCAATACCACCCGCTTAGCAGCACAATCCAAATTCACTTGATGCTTCACCAGCCAGTCCATGCCCAGTATTAAGTCGGATTCCCCACATGGGAGTTCCATGAGTCCGCCAAAAAGATGGTTCATTGAACCTCCAATGGTACATCTCTGAACAACTTATTTACTTTCACTAACTGTCTCAATGGACTCAACATAGTAATCTCACTCGAGGTACTCTCAACTATTATACCCAAAGTCTCAGATACAGTACATGCTATATAGGAATGTGTAGACCCAACATCAATCAGTGCAGTATAAGGTACATTATGAATAAAGAACGTACCCATAATAACATCTAGGGCGTCTACGTCCTCCCAATAACATGCAGCATAAACCAAAGTTGGCTGCCTCGCCTCAGTACGACCAGAACCTCTACCCGGTGCTCCACGACCACAACCCATATCATTTCTACCTCTGGCCTGACCACGGCCTCTCTGTGGCTGCTAAACACCTCTTGGCGGCTAAACAGTACCCAAACCAATAGTTTGCATCTCCTCCGGCCTTCGTGGACAATCTTTGACACGGTACTCCAAAGATCCACACCTAAAACATGCCCCAATCCTTCTCCAAGACTTCATACGATAGCGTCGCCATAATCGAGACAAGGTCATGGTCCAATAGCGAATAGGGCCCCAACTCTGATCGGCCCATCAATTCTCGCCTTTTTCTTAGGCCTCATAACTGAACTTGAGGGATCCCAAACCCTTTTGTTTCTACCTCTATCCTTCTCATGATTCTGGTGCTCAACACACTTTACATCCTCGGCGATCTTCGCCTTTTCCACTAATACAGCAAACTCTCGCTCCCTCTGTAGAGCTATCAAAACCCTTAAATCATCCCTGAGGCTGTCCTCGAATCGTAAATAACGCTCATATTCAGTAGCCACTATCACACACGCATAACAGCTAAATCGCAAAAATTTATCCTCGTATTCAACCACAGATTTATCCCCTTGAATCAAACTCAAAAACTCTCTCCTTCAGGCATCCACATAACTAGCGCCGACATATTTTCCCTGGAAAGTAACCTTGAAAAATTCCCAGGTCAACCGGCCGGGCTGAGTACCCTCTTTCACTGTAAGCGACCACTGATAAGCTTCATCTCGCAGCAATGACACCGTACCTTTTAGTTTTTGCATGGAGGTACAGTAGAGGTCATCTATTATCCTCTCTATGGCCTCAATCCAATATTCAGCCATATTAGGGGCAACTCCAGCGATACCCCTAAAAATCTCAGCCCCATTAGACCAAAGTCATTCCGTAACCAACCCACGGCCCACAATACCAGAATTGGGCCAGCGACCCTCTTCAAAATTTGCAACATAGCTTGGGACAGTGCATCGTCCTCATCTATACGATTATGAGACCCTGTCTCAATCACAGGTGAAGTCGGTGCCTCTCTAGCTTCAACGTTAGGCATATGACCAGATGACGAAGACCTAGCCCAAGCACCTCCACGGCCTCTACCGCGGCCTCTTCCACGAGTACCTCTGGTGCTCATCATCGATTTGCGTAATATCTGAATTAGAAATTTTATGTTTCAATTTACAGCTCTAGTGTTTATTACCGGATATTTTATGAAAATATTATCAGTAATTCAGAGTTTTATTTTTGTAAATCGCAGTCTTTACCACAGTTTTAGGTTAACCTAAACAGGGTATTTTGGTATAGTCTATTGCCTACAGTAGTCTCAGTATTTCAATTTAATAAAATAGTAATTTTAGAGAACTTACAAAGTCGGCGCCGGAGACTCGGTAGACCACACCTCAATAAAATAATTCAAAAATAAAGTCATTTAGGACAGTTCTTTTTGGGATTTTCAAAGTTTAAAAGAAACCCAAATCCACAACCGAGTTTCACAACCTAGCTCTGATACCACTAAATGTAACACCCCAAACCCGGCCTAGACGTTATGGTCGAATCTGGCGATTTCGTATTAAAGTGGTTTTTGCAAAATAATTTCATTGAAAAGAAAACCTATTCCATATTAAACCTCTTTATGATCTTAACAAAAATTTAGGATGCCTTGTTCATTGTTAAACTCAAGTTGTTTAGCAAAATGCTAATGATTTGAATTTATTATTTCTCTTTAAAACATTATTCCTTGCGGAAGCTTTGAAATCAAGTCGCGTAAACGTGGTGTTTTGAAAAACATTTATCTTTTGAAAACTTGTATCCTATTGCTAGCAGATATAATTCAAAATTAAAACCCAAATTAGAGAATAAAAATCTAAAGAGGCCTTATTACATAAAAATACCCAAATTAAAAATACGTATAAATTTAAAGTCTAATAAAGTAGTCTATGCGGATGTGTGGCCACCCTTGAGTCCCTCAAAGCACCGACCCGCCTAAGATTAGGGATTACCTGCACAGATAAATAGAAAGGTAAGTTTACGAAAACTTAGTGTGTAATCCCTTAATCTATAAACAGTCAATCATGCAGTAGGCAATTACAATCCGGGCCTAAGCCTGTATCAGAAACAATTCAATCTCAGTCAGGGCCTTAGCCCATTACAGTATCAGAATTAGTGTAGGCCATAGCCTAATTTAGTAAAGGTCACAGTACAGATATGAAATTAGAAATCCTACCCCACCAGCCTCTACACAACACTCCATCCAACCCTACACACCATGTAGGGATAAAATCAACCCACCCATCCCTACACACCAAAATAAATAGCATCGATAATGGCACTAATAGAAATTACAGTAGAGTTGCTAGAACAATACACTTCCTCCAATCATAATAACCCATCCCCATGCAACATATCATAATATCATGCATGTATGCAACATATAAAAAAAATGGCATGTTCCATACAGTCATACATATCATAGGGGCATATCTGTCTTTTTACCTCATTGCGGCTAAACGGTCATTTCATCAGATTGGGGTCTAGATATACTTACTGACCCAATACTAGGTCCATAGTTATCTCGAGAGACCCGTGCGATCTTAACAGTTAAACAATGAAAATGGGCCCAAGGCCCGTAATGTAGCCCATATGGGACCACACACCCGTGTGGCCCATGAACCTAAAAATGGCCTTGATTGTGTGGACTACACAGCCTGGCCCAATAATCACCACACATCTATATGATTTACACGTGTGGGCCCATATAGTCCATTTTGGCCCAACGTGTCCCAAAGCGGCCTAACCCACGAAACTTGTAACACCCCACACCCGTGTCTCATGCCAGGTCGGAATATGAGGAATTACCTAACTTAAACTTATGCATATAGACATTTTCATAACACCAAAACATGGTCAAATTAAAACCTTTTCAATTTTATTTATAAATCCCTTAATAAGAGCGTACTAAGCCCAAAACATCCATTGGAACCTATTCAGAAACAATGTGAGTCCTTTAAAGTACTTTGAAAATAACTCTTAACACAGGGGCACACACCCGTGTAGGAGGGGCAACATGCCCATGTGACATTTCAACATGGTCGTGCTATTGGCACATGTGGCTCTCACAGCCTAAGCAATATAGGGACACGCTCGTGTCCTATACCCATGTGGAATTAATTCTAAATGCACACCTACAGGGGTTTTCACACGGCCTAGAACACACCCATGTCTCTGACCTATGTCCTTCACATGGCCATGACACGCCCGTGTCCTAGCCCGTGTGCAAAAACTTGGACAGTTTGTTTCTGACATCAGCAATCCTTAAAGGCCACACAGCCAAGGCACACACCCGTGTGCTAGGCCATGCCCTTCACACTGCTGAGACATACGGCCGTGTCCCTACCCTTGTGTTTACTACCATGTGTACTAACTTACAATTTTTACGTGTAGGGGACACACGGCCATATCACATGCTCATGTGGTGAACCGTCTGTCACACACGGCCTAGACACACGCCCGTGTGCCTAGCCATGTGGACAAAATAAGGATATTTACCAAGCCTTTTTGTCACCCTTACTTATGTAACCCGCACAAAAAAAAATCACTCTATACTAACATGAGGGCACATCACATAGCCAAAATAACCACAATGGACAACATTTCATTTATGCAATTTACTTATCCATGAAAATATCATCTTCTATTTATAAATCAAAATGAGTATTGACCATCATCCATGTCCTTATACAAAATGAGTATCATATTCATCATATGAGCCAACACATTATGGCTAACTAACAAAACACTAAACAAAGACTCGAGTCCCTATACATGCCAAAAAACAAAACAATGAAACTAGCTATTCCAAGGTCTTGAGTGATAGTGTGATTGAAGTTTTTGTTGTCACTGGATCCCCGATGCTAGCTTAGCAGCACTATAAGGAAAAAAAAGAAAGGAGGGTAAGCGTGGGAGCTTAGTAAGTACATATATACAAATAAAGTGTAATTATAAGAAAATCATATTCATCCAACAGTAGCTTGTCATGCTTAAAAGATATAAATCACTTAACGTCTCTATCTTACTCTTCTTTTCATTCATGTAGACTTAATACACCTAGTTCTTTACTCAGGTCCTGACCATGAGTTCGGTATACATACCTCATCAAAGTATTCACAAACTAAATCTTTGGGTTACCTGTTGAACTCTCAAAATACATATGGATACGCGAGGGATTTGCGTCTAAATGTCATATAAGAAATCAAGGCTACCTCGTGCTATGAAACGCTTACATTTGAGCTACTCACGGGCCTTTTTATCAAGTCAGGATCCAGACTCCATAGCTATCATGTAACGTATGCTCATTGAGCCACTCACGGGTCTATACATAAAGTCAGTACCCGAACCCACGTTACCTATAGCATTTTTCTCATAAATTCAGACTCAACTCATGAGTTCAGACCACATAATTTTCCTAACATGTCCCTTTGTATCCTATGCTATGTCTACGGTTCAACGGGGCTTCATATCTAATCGAATAGCATCGTATTTGCTCACATTGTAATTTACTCACATTACATGTCATTTAAACATTCATGGCAACAATTAGAATTTAGATACATAATAACAATAAGCTAATTACATATTTATATTATTAAAATATACTAAAGTAAGCTTCCATAACAAATTATTTACAGATGTACTTACCTCGATACAAAATGATGAAAACGAGCTTAATCCTCGTAAACTTTGTTCTTACCCTGATCAAGACCCGAATCACGTTTCTATTGATCTAAATTAATAAAATTCATTTATTTCATTAGCATGTCAATTTAGACGCCCGAAAGTTCATAAATGGGTAAAATGATTATTTTTCCCCTAGACTTTCACAAAATAAGCATTTTACCCCTATGCTCGAAAATCAATTTTTATCAAATTTCTTCATATTATAAGCCTAGTTGATTACTTTTCATACTAGAAGGAACCCAAAATTTCCATTATTTCTCACATTTATCAATAAATTTCTAACTTTTGCAAAATAGTCCCTATTAGGGTTTTCATGAAAAATCCCTTCATAAAAGTTGTTTATTACACATCTAACACTCATATTCTTCCATACAATTTCAGAAACTACACATATGCTTTCATGGAAAAACCCTAATCTCTCAACCATTTTGCAAAATAATCCCTTTCATAAAAAGTTTATGTTACAAAGAGTCAAAAAAATACAAAAATCATCAAGAATAACCTTATAAATGACTTACTTGTAAGAGATGTTAATTGTTGATACTTTGAGATCTCAAAACCCCCTTTTTTAAGATAAAAATCGGTTGAATAAGAAGAAATAAAAAGATGAAGCCTTTTTTGTTTTATTTTATATAAAACTAGTCAAAATTGGTGACCAAAAATCCACCTAATTTTGACTTTCCCATCAATTTGTCCCCCCTGGCATGCCACCCTATTTTCTAAGGGTCTAATTGCTCTTTAAGGCCCCCAATTTAGGTTCTTTAGCTAATTCACACTTTTATCTAACAAAATAGAACTTTTGCAGTTTATGCGATTTAGTCCTTTTTCACAATTAAGCAAGCAATCGCTAAAATTAATTCACTAAAATTTTCAATTACTTATCTAATCATGCTACAATACATAAAATCATATTTAAAATAATTTCTTCAACCTCGGTTTAGTGGTTCTAAAATCACTATTCTGACTAGCCCCAAAATCGGGCTATTACAAAACTGCTCGTAGTGGCCTCTATGATCAAACACCCACGATTATACGTTCGGACCACCACAAGAGCGATCGCACGCTCGTGTAGGGTCAACGATCACCTATTCCTACTTTTTCAATTTACGTGTATAGCAGTGTAATTACACACCTGTTTGAGAAAAAGTGCCAAACGTCCATGCTCCAAGCCTACTTCATTCAAGGCATTCAATCAGTTTTTATTCACTAGGGTTAACCCCTTCTTATTAACACTTAGTAACAAAATGGCAATTGTTACCTGCCTTGATTGAGCAAATGTGGTTTAACCCACTTCAACCACTGACCAAGATTGACTTCAAGATCCTTGGAAAAACCTACATTACAACCTAATCTTGTTAACTGAGACCCTAAACATACATAACTTGAACCAAGTGGACCACTTACCGAAATGTAGAACTAAGAGTGGAGCGTAGCAGTATTCGTCCAACACGCAAAGCACTCCCTTAACCCGAGGCACGAGATGGAACAATCACACCCCTAATAGTAATCGACAAAGAAAAGAGTTAGAAGAAAGATCCCAACGGCAGAGAAACAAGAGGGCAAACATGAGCACATACCGCTTTGTCAGAGAACACCTACTGAACCGAAAATTACAATAAAAAAGTGAAAGGGAAATATTCAGCTAATACAGAACGTAGAAGGAGAAGAGAATCAAAGGAAAGAAATAAGGGAAAGAGAAGAAGATATTTGGTTTTCCCAATGTAAGCGAAAATCTCGATAAAAACCGAAGGAATAGAAGAGAAGAGGAAGGGAGTATTCGGTAATGACCCAAGGAGAAGGTAAAAGTTGATAACCGATTGGGAGGGGAGAATGAAGGTTCGGCACGGGTGAAGAAAGTTAAGAGGAGATGAGTGAGGGAGCAAAGAAAGTCGATCAATCAAGTACAAAATTGGAGAGCAAAACTACAATAAACTAACACACGAGTACCCGAGTGGTCACAAGTATATTCGGCTACCAAGCAGACAATGAGAAAAAGAGAAAAAGGATGAAAAGAAGCAGAAGAATAATAGTTATCAAAATGGAGAGCATCTAGATCACACTTTCGGCACTAAGAGCAAAACTATCCCATGACCGAATGGCTAGGGACACCAAAACCAACCGAATGGTTGAGAAGAATCCCATTTCGGCACCACCACTTCCCCATGCCTTGATCCACTCCTCAAATCTCTCCCCACATCTCTCCACAAATCACTCAATTCAAAGTCCCAACAACCACCTCAATTTTGGTCAACCTAGGACACTTCCACGGCGCTTGTAGCAAAATAAAATGCTCCTTTTTGCACTACCAAGCCTCGAACCTCAGACCCCAAGAACCACTCCACATGCCTCCATCCCCTAGATCAATATGCTTTTTATGACTTGCTTTACCCACAATAATTTAAAAGCCTATCAGCAAGAGGCAAGGGTTATTCAAGTAAAAACAAAATTTTGTTCAAGACAAAGCTTGAACTTAGGACTTCACCAACTCTTCTCAGGACACTTAACCACTGAAGCAAGCATGCATTTGTGTAACACAACATGCAAAAATAAATACTTAAATTTTTGGGTGTTACATTTGGAGTTGGCAGTAGTGGTGTTAGCCGTTAAGATTTGGCGACACTACTTGTATGGTCAGAAGTGTACCATCTACATGGACCACAAAAGTCTGAAGTATTTACTTATGCAAAAAGAGTTGAATTTTCTACAAATGAGGTGGATAGAGTTGCTGAAGGATTACGACTGTGTGACGAGTATATGCTTGGAAAACCAAACATGGTAGCTAATGCTCTAAGCAAGAAATCTATGAGCGATCTTCGAGCTCTATTCACGCAGTTGAGTGTGACAAGTGATGGATGATTACTGGTAGGACTGCAAGTGAGGCCAACATTGGCACAACAAATTAAGGTGAAGCAAGCTTCAAATGATGAGCTGGCGAAAAGGGTTCACCAAATTAAACAATGAATGTGAAGTGACTTCGTACTAAATGATTAATGAGTTCTCTATTTTCATTGAAGACTTTGAGTACTAAGTGATGAATAGCTTCAACAGATGATTCTCAGTGAAGACCACAATAGCCCATTTGTAATGTACCCAGTGATAACAAGACGTATCATGACATCCACAAACTTTATTGGTGGCCTGGACTAAAATAAGCTATTACAAAGTTTGTGGTGAAGTGCTTAACTTGTCAGAAAGTGAAAACAGAATACTAGTATCCTTTAGGATTGCTTTAACCACTCAAGATTCTAGAATGGAAGTGGGAAAGAATCACTATGGATTTTGTATTAGGATTGTAGCTAACTACAACCAAGAAATAGGCTATTTGGGTGATTTTAGACCACCTTACTAAGAGTAAACACTTTTTAGCTATTAGCATGAGCCATTCTTTGTAAAGGCTCACAGAGATTTATGTTGCTGAGATAGTTCGATTGCATGGCATGCTAATTTTCATAAATTTTGATCGAGGTCCTCAATTTATTTCAAGATTTTTGAAGATTTTGCATGGAGCTTTGGGTTCGAAGCTTTAATTCAGTACTGCTTATCACCCTCAAACAAATGACCAATATGAGAGAGTGATACAAGTGTTAGAAGACATGCTGCGAAGCTATGGTTTGAAGCTCGCAGGAAATTAGGAACACTATTTACTTTTGGTAGAGTTCCCTTACAATAACAGTTACCAAGAAACTATTCAGATGGTGCCCTTTATAACATTGTATGGAAAGAGGTGTCAAACATCTCTGTGTTGGGCTGAGTTGGATGAAAAACAAACCATTGGACCTGTGAAAGACTTAAGGTTGCATTAAACAAATAGAAGTCTGATGCTGACTTGAAATGTAACACCCCAAACCCAGCCTAATCGTTATGGCCAAATTTGGAAAGCTACATTGGCCCTCGGAATGGCCCCAAAAAACTTTCGTAATTTCAAACATATTTTTTAAACCATATGCGCAGTTCATTCAAAACTAGTAAAATCGAATGTTCAACTTTATTTTCAATCACATTTCTAATCCATTTATCCACGAAAATAGCCGAAATAATCTTTTGGAATTTTGAAAAATATTTTAAAACTATTGGGTTATCAATTCAAAACAAATGAAGTAAAGTGTTTATTTTAATTTCGTAAAAACTGTGCAAATTCCAAGAATTGAAATAATTAATATCTCAATCATAAACATCCAATCATTTACGCAAAATTATTTCAGATTTTCAATCATACTTCTAAATCATTTTTATATTAATTTTAGAAATCAAATGCCTTTAGAATTCTCATTTGTAAACATTTATAATTTTGAAAACTAAGTCTCATTTTATTCCATTAGACTAGTAGGCCCATTCTATCATGTTTTTACCAAAATAAACTTATAACCCTACTGGTCAAAGATAGGGGTTTTATCCTTAAAAAGCAAAATTTTGTGGAAGCCAAGGCTTGAACCCATGACTTCCCATACATTTCCAGAGCACACAACCACTAAGCCAAACATGCGTTTGTGTCACTTTCTTGCACAACTAAATATTTATGTGAAGTCTCCTAACTGCACCCACACTCAAGACCTAAGACTTCTAGGCCCAAACTTCGGGGCGTTACAATTCACCCCTCCTAAAAGAAATTTCATCCTCGAAATTTCCAACTATCAGATTAGTCACATAACACAGACTACACTACTACGCTCCTACTGCGCACTCTAATTCCAAAACACTACCACATTTAACCCGAGGTTTCAAGTACAGTACATGTCATACAGGAATGCATAGACCCAACATCAATCAGTACAGAGTGCGGTACATAAAGAACATACCCGCATCAACATTTGGGGCGTCTTCATCCTTTCGGTGACGTGCAGCATAAACCAGTGCTGGCTGTCTTGCCTTAGTATAACCAGCACCTCTGCCCTTCATTCCATGACCACAGCCCAAACCATTTCCACCCCTAGCTTGACCACAGCCTCTCGGTGGCTACTGAACAGTATTCGTACCAGTAGCTTGCATCTGATCGGACCACCGTGGACAATCTTTGATATGGTGCTCCAAAGATCCGCACCTAAAACATACCCCAATCCTTCGCCAGCACTCGCCTTGATGATGCCTCCCATAATCAGCACAGGGCTGCGGTCCAGTAACAACAACAGGGGCCTCAAATCTGATCGGCCCATCATCTCTGGCTTTTTCTTAGGCCTCATTAATGAACTCGAGGGCTCTGAATCCCTCTTATTCCTACCCTTTTCCTTTTTGCAATTTTGGCGCTCAGCACGCTTCATATTCTCGACGATCTTCACATTTTCCACCAAAGCAGCAAAATCTCTCTCCCTCTATGGAGCTATTAAAACCCGTAGGCTATCTTTGAGGTCGTTTTCGAAATGAACACAACACTTATATTCAGTTGCCACCATCCTCTGCGCTATTGCCTTATCTCCCTGAGTTAAATTCAGAAATTCCCTCCTACGGGCATCCTCATAGCTGGCACCCACATATTTAGCCTGGAAAGTAGTCTTGAAAAACTTCCAGGTCAAACGATCGACTTGGCCCTCCTTGACAGTAAGCCACCACTGGTAAGCCTCGTCTCTCAGCAGTGATGCTGCACCCTTCAGTTTTTTTCGGCGGTGCAGTCGAGGTCATCCATGATCCTCTCTGTGGCCTCGATCCAATATTCAGCTACAATAGGGGCCACTCCAGCAATACCTCTGAATATCTCAGCCCCATTTGACCTGAGTCGTTCTGTAACTGGCCCACGGCCCATAGTGCCAATACTTGACCCAGCGACCCTTTCCAGAATCCTCAACATCACTTGGGATAGTGTGTTGTCCCTAGCCACTCAATTTTGAGACCTCGTTAGGCTAGTGCCTCTCTAACTTCCTCATTAGGCTGGTGTCCAACTGAAGAAGACTTAGCCCGAGCACTCTCACGGCCTCTGCTGCGGCCTCTTCCACGAGTACCTCTGATGCTCATTATCGAATGCGCTTAGTCTGTATTAACAGTTTTATGCCAGTCAATTTATTGTTCCAGTATTTATTACAAATATCTTATGAACAATATTATCTCAATGTTTATTTTCGCAGCTCGTAGTCTTGCTACGGTTCGTAGTTTACTCTAACTAGAGAGTTTCGATATAGTTTTTACTACCCTAAGTAGTATCAGTAATAACATTTTAGTATAAACTGTCAGAAGACTTACAGGATCGACGGGAGACTCGACGTACCACTCCTTCAATAAAATATTTCCAAATTATATCAATCATTTTAAACCATTTGAAACAATTCTGTTAAAATTTCCAGATTTTTGTAAAAGCCCAAAATCCACAGCTGAGTTTTATAACCTAGCTCTGATACCACTAAATATAACACCCCAAATTGGTCTGGATATTATGGCTGAATCTGGCAATGTCACATTGAAGTATTTTTCGTAAAATGTGAAATCGTTTGAAAAGCCCACTATTTATTTAGCCTCTGTGTGTGAATTAGAAAATGATTTTAAAATTTGTGTCACTATCAAAAAGTATTCACTTTAAAACTTATTAATTCAAAAATCTCGTTTACGGCAGAAACTTTTGAAATGGTTTTGCGTATTCGTAGTATTTTGGAAAATCATGCAAATCTTTTGAAAACTCGCATCCTACTACTAGCAGATATAAATCAAAAATAAATAAACCCCAAAAATTAAAAATTATAGAGGCCTTAATACATAATAAAACCCAAAATAAAATATTAATTATAATATTAAAAGAAACTTCGTCGAGTGGCCACCTCTGAGTCCTATGTCGCCTCGATCCGTCTAAGCCTAGGGATTTCCTGCACAGTTAATAGATGGGTGAGTTTACGAAAACTCAGTGTGTGAAATCCCATAAAAGCATACAATCAGAGTAAACAAAATTTGGGCCTAAGCCCTCGGTTTGATTAGGGCCTTAGCCCTCTTTCATAGAGATGATAATCTAGGCTGAGCCCATTTCAAAGATGTCGATGGCGATGCAGGGTCTTAGCCTATTTCAATACAACATACAAACACAGAATCCTACCCAATCCATCCGCTACACACCATCTCCGTACTAGCCCTACACACCATGTGGGGATAAAATTGACCCACCCAACCCTACACACCAAGTTGTACCGGTTATGGCACTAAAACAGTATTTGCAGCAGAGCTGCCAGTAATAAGCTTATAGCCTTTTAGTACACTTCCTCCAAAATCATATATCTCACCCCATGCAATGCAACATGATATAAATGTACATAAAGTAAAAATGGCATGCTTAAATAGTCATACATCACATAGGGGTAAAACAGTTATCTTACCAAAAATAAAGGTCCAGGTACACTTACCGGCCCAACAGTAGGTCCACAGTCGTCTTGAGCGACCCATGCAACCTTAACAGTCAATCGATGATAATGGGCCCACGACCCATATTACGGGCCCATATGGGCCCACACGTTCATATGACCTACATAGCCCAAATTGGCCTTAGTCGTGTGGTTTACACAACCTAGCCCAATAGTAACCACACTTTTATGTGATTGATTCCGTGTGGGGCCTACAGGGCCATTGGGCCTACATGGCCCAGTTCGGCCCAAAATGGCCCAGTATCGTTTCGGCCCATGAAGACGTTCATGGCCATCTAGTCAATTACACGGCCTGCCATACGGGCGCTCACACGCCCGTGTAGTGTCATCAATCCACTTTTTTAGCTTTTCAACCTTTCGACTTTTCAGCTTTTCAGCCTTTATAGTTTCACATCTAATGGCAATGTTACACACACCTGTTATAGGGTTGTAACCGGAATGCTTCCGAGATCAGTGCACCAAACCAACAATCGCAGATCCTTACTGAATTAACACCCATGTACCACTCCAAAACTTTGACCCCAAAAGTGAATAGACCACTTGTAATGAGAAGAATAATTGCCCTGAACTTCCACAATAGAATCCACACTCCTTACCAATAACTCAAATGACTTTCAGCAATAGTCAATCAAGGAGATTCGGCCAAAACAAGAAGAAAGAAAGATTTGAGAGAGGGAAGAATAAATGCATTCGATTAAAGAGGTGATCAATTGAGTCAAGGAGAAGAATGAGAGATTCAATCAAGACTAAGGTTGAAAACCGAAAGGGTCAGAGAGAGAAAAGAAAGGAGGTTATTCAGCTACAAAAGGTATTAAGGGAAAACAGTTGTCAAAGAGTAGAAGGAGAAGAACAGCAGCCGAGATAGTCCCAAAATGAAAGTACCCAAAAGCACTAGCCAGAAATAACAGATACCGAAAGACTTCCTAGCACTAATCTATAAGTTTCAAGAGGTAAAACTAATCTATAGGCTATAGGACCAATTCTTTCGGTAATCTTATATGGCCTGATAAATCTCAAACTCAACTTTCCTTTCTTGCCGAATCGTAGCACTTTCTTCCATAGAGAAAATCTTAAAAATACCTGATCGCCAATAGAAAATTCTATATCTTTTCTTTTTAAATCTACGTACGACTTCTGACGATCAGATGCAACTTTTAAACAATCTTAGATAATTCGAACTTTGTCTTTAGTTTCTCGAATCAAATCAATCCCTACTATTTTGGATTCGCTCAGCTCAGACCAATACAATGATATTTTACATTTCCTTCCATATAAACTTCAAATGGTGTCATCTTAATACTAGATTGATAACTGTTATTATAAGCGAACTCAGCTAACGGTAGATATTCTTCCCAGCTACCCTCAAACTCATGAATACAACGCTGTCCGTCTGAGGATGAAACGTTGTACTAAAATTAAGTTTAGTGCCTAAAGCCTCATGAAGTTTACTCCAAAATCTCGATGTAAACTGCGGGTCACGATCAGAAATAATAGATGTTGGAACTCCGTGCAATCTCACAACCTCTAACACATATAATTCTACTAGCTTCCTGAGTGAGTAATCTATTCTGACTGGAATAAAATGAGTTGATTTAGTCAATTTTTCAACAATCACCCAAATCGAATCTTTCTTTTTCAAAGTTACAGGAAACCAGATACGAAATCCATCATGACTCATTCCCACTTCCATTCAGGAATCATAGCAGGCTGTAATAATCTCAACGACACCTGATGCTCTACTTTTACCTACTTAAAAATCAAAAGTTTGGCTACGAACTCATAAATTTCACATTTCATATACTCACAAATTTCACATTTCATACCTGGACGCCAGTACAACTATTTTAAATCACGATACATCTTTGTACTACTAGGATGAATTAAATATGTACTGTGAGCTTCAGATAGAATGTCACTTTTCAACTTTAAATTATTTGAAACATAAATTCTATCGCGATAATATAATGTACCATCATCACTAATATTATATTCAATAGTCAATTTGTTCCGAACCAAGTTTCGTTTCATTAACAACTTCGAATCATCATTTTGCATCTCTCGAATTCGTTGTAGAAACAAGGGTTTAGTCTTCAATTCTGCCAATACGAAACCACCGGCATTCAAAGGCAAATGAGCATTCAATACTCTAAGTGCAAACAATGATAATTTTCTACTGAGTGCATCCGCGACCACATTAGCCTTTCCCAGATGGTAATCAATAACCAAATCATAATCTTTTAGTAGCTCTAACCAACATCACTGTCTCAGATTCAGTCCCTTCTGGGTCATTAAATATTTTAAGCTTTTGTGATCAGTATACACGTGACATTTCTTATCGTATAAATAATGCCTCCATATCTTCAAATCGAAGGCAATAGCGACCAGCTTAAGATCATGAGTAGGATAATTCTTTCCATGTTGCTTTAACTGTCGAGAAGAATAAGCTACCACTTTCCTTGACTGCATTAACACGCAACCTAAACAATTGAGACACACATCAATGTAAACAACATATGCCATTCCAAATTCAGGCTGAGTTAACACTAGAGCTTCTGTTAAAATTTTTTTTAGCTAATCAAAAATCTGTTGTCACTTATCAGACCAAACAAATTCAATGTTTTTCTGTAATAACCTGGTCATAGGTGAAGCAATGATCAAGAAGTTTTTAACGAATCACCGATAGTATTCGACTAATCCTAAGAAACTTTGGACTTTAGAAACGTTCTTCAGAATTTTTCAATCAACAATCATAGATACTTTATTAGGATCAACCCTGATTCCATCCGCATACATAACATGTCCTAGAAAATCTACTTCTCGTAGTCAAATTTTAGATTTATTGAATTTTGCATATAGTTATTTTTCACACAAAGTTTGCATTACAACACTTAAATGTTCGGCATGATCCGACACGTTTAGTGAATAAATCAGTATATCATCAGTGAATACCACAACAAACCAATTTAAATATGGCTAGAATACCTGATTCATCAAGTCTATGAATGTCGCAGGAGAATTAGTCAAGCCAAATGACATCACTAAAAATTCATAGAGATCGTATCTATTTCTAAATGCAGTTTTTGATACATCTTGCTCTTTAACTCACAGCTGATAATATCCAGATCTCTAGTCGGTCTTCGAAAATACTATAGCTTCTTTCAACTGATTGAACAAATCATCAATATGAGGTAACATGTATTTACTCTTAATGGTAGCTCTATTCAGTTGTCGATAATCTATACTTAGTCTCATTGACCCATCTTTCTTCTTCACGAGCAAAATTGGAGCACCCCAAGGTGACACGCTCGGTCGAATAAATCTGCTATCTAATAACTCTTGCAACTGCACTTTTAACTCTTTCAATTCTGTTGGGGTCATCCTTTACGATGTTATCGAAATTGGAGCTATCCTAGACACAAGTTCGATTAGAAATTCTACTTCTCGAGTTGGTGGCAACCCGGACAGTTCTTTAGGAAATACATAAGCATACTCTTTAACTATCGGTATTTGCTCAATTTTTGACCCAGCCACTTTCAAATCAAGAATGCAGACTAAATAAGCTTCACATCCCTTTTTAATAAATTTTTGAGATGACAATGCTGAAATTACATTTGAAATACAATCGACCCCATCTGCCCTAACACAAATAAATTCACCATTCGAACGCTTCAAACTAACTTGCTTCCTTTGACTCACTATTGCATCATGTTCAGACAACTAGTCAATTCCCAGAATTATATCAAAATCATCAAAAAAAATCAAACTAGCGAGGAAATTGTAACCCCTAATTTTCACTGGACACGGGCTACATATCTGATTAATCAAAACACACTGACCCAGTGGATTCGTAACTTTGACAGTATATTCAGTGAACTCAACAGGTAATTTTTTGTCTACTAATGCAATGCATATATACAAATGAGTTGATCCAAGATCAATCAATACATATACATTACTATCAAAGAGGAAAAGTACCCACCATAACGTCTAGGGCAGTAGCTTCCTCACGAGCTCTGATTGCATAGGCTCTAGCTGGTGTTCTCGCTTCAAATCGTTCATTCATCTCACTATTCTTCCCTTAACCGAAAGTAGTGTTTCTAGCATTTCCAGATCGTCTACCTCTCTATGAAGTTACTTCAAGCTTGTTAAATTGATTACCAAAACCATTCTGCCTTTTCGGATAATCACGAAGGAAATGGTCAGTAGATCTACAATGGAAACAAGCTCCCGAATTTGATTGGCACTCATCAAAATATCTTTTTTCGCATTTCTCACAAATAGGAACGATTCTCTCAACATTTCTTACACTTCCAACACTAGCCACTAGAGAATTAACAGACTGGAAATTGCTTTGCCTCGATTTCTCTCTACGAGTGCACTCTGAAGGGGTAGCTGATAGACTTGTTTTTTTTCTAAATTTCTTTGATGAAGACATTTGAACAAGCTTGAATGACCCCCTTTTGTTAAAATCTCAAAATTTTGAATCTAACTGTCGTTAGCTTTTGCAAATTTCTTTAAATTGCTAAGCCAATTTTGAAAGTTTTTCAAATTTTCATAACTTTAGTGCTACCACAAACATACTGATATCATCACTCAACCTGTCCTCAAATATAATACTCATTTCCTCCTCATTTGATACTATATTACAGGCATACTTGCTTAATTGCATAAATTCCCGTTCATACTTAGCTATAGTCTGATTTTCTTATTTCAACTCAAGAAATTATTTCTTTTTCCTGTTAATAAATAGCTGGCTAACATACTTCTTCTTCAATTTAGTCTGAAAGAAATCCCAACTAATATGATATCTCAAACAATCTTCAGGAGTGCACATCAATTCCGTGAAAACTTTTATTGTATTCATTAACCAGTACTCGATTTTTACAGGACCAACATCCACCTTGCCTTTGAATTCTTCCGCTCCATATCTCCAGATTTTATCTATAGATACCCAAGTAACCGTCACAGATATAGGATTTTGA
Organism: Gossypium arboreum; assembly: GCF_025698485.1. NCBI lineage: Eukaryota > Viridiplantae > Streptophyta > Magnoliopsida > Malvales > Malvaceae > Gossypium > Gossypium arboreum. The sequence goes on from NC_069078.1 coordinate 34,306,772, forward strand.
GGACCTAGGGGTTCCAGAGGAGGCACAGTAGGGGTGGAAGTGGCAGAGCTGTAAGATTTGCTTGCTTCAATTCATTGAACCACTGGTTCATCATTCTGAGAAACACATTTTTCATTTCATCACCAATGAAATGTGGAATCGACGCACTGTTTCTTGCTTTACGGATCGAAGCTTGAACATTACTTTCAGCTTCGCTAACTACAGCTCAATTCGATCAGCTAACATCTTGAATCTATAAGAAAATACAATATTAGAGCGGATCAAATATCACAGGGTATATGTGGCATGTATATACTAAACTTTAATCCTCTACGTTAGTCCTAGAACTGACAAAACTGTAGCTCTGATACCCTTAAATGTAACACCCCTAACCCATCTACATTATCAAATTAGGGTTACAGAGCATTACCATACAATCGAAAACATTTAAACAATATAACATTCAATAACTTAAATGTATTATAAACCATTCAATCACTTACATTTTGCCCCTAAATCGATCCCTCGAGGCTCTAAAAATAGTTTAAAGACAGTTCAGAACTAATTTGAAACAAAACGAAAAGTTACGAAAATAAAAGAAAAAATTGGAAACAAGGGTCACACGGCCTTGTGACATAGTCCTAGGCCATGTAACTTTCGAACAAGGGACACACAGTTATGTCCCAGCCCGTGTCCTTAACCTTGTGACTCACTTAGTAGGGTCACACGGTCGTGTCACACTCCCGTGTGCCAGGCCGTGTAACTCTCTGAGTAGCCGCACACGCTCGTGTGCCAGGCTGCTTTCTAGGCCGTGTAACTTACTTACTTGTACACTAAAAAACTCTCCGATGACACCATGCCATGTCGCCAAGCCATGTGCCTCAGACAGCTATGTCACACATTTGTGTCCTAAGCTGTGTAAACCCAAAATGTACCTAAAATCAAACCATTACAAGTCCATTTCATACCTAATCACTTAAAATATATAGGCACACATTCAAGGGGTTCAAATATTTTTCAAACATACATAAACATGTCATTACAATCATATAATATTACCTAACCAATATGCCATTCAAAGGCACCACAATTGCATCAAACATCATTTACCAAATCAAGTTAACCCTACCTCATTTCTTGCATAAAGACCTAGTTCAAATAAGTTCCAAAACACACCACAAATGACCATTATCAAGCTATTTTTGTAACTCCCCATACCTGAGACCGTCATCGGATTCGAACACGAGGTGTTAACGGGCTTAATTCATTACTTAAACAGCTCAAACAATTTATTTTTAAAATTTCCATTCAAGCTGGCAATCTGCGTCACAATCATTTAAAAATTCATATCTCGAGTTCCAAAACTCAAAATCCAATTTCATAAATTTTTAATGAAACTAGACTCATATATATATTTACTAATTTTTTTCTAGAATTTTTAGTCAGGCCAATTAGTACAGTTTATTAGTTAAAGTCTCCCCTATTTTAGGGTTCAACTTCTCTGACCTCTGTGTATTACGAATAAGATTTGTCTCTGTACAGAATTTCAATGACTATGACGTTTGTTTCTTTTAAAACTAGACTCAATAAGGAATCTGTGCATATAAATAATGACTTCTAATTATTTTTTTTCAATTTATGGTGAATTCTTAAAGTTAGAATAGGGGATCCAGAAATCACTCTGGCCCTGTTTCACAAAAATTCAAATATCTCATAAAATATAATTCATATACCTATTTTGTTCAATCCATATGAAAATAGACTCATTAATCTTCGATTCCTTAACTTATTCATCATTTAATTCAATTTATACTATTTTTAGTGATTTTTAAAATTCACATCATTGCTACAGCAATATTCTGTTTTATAACAAATTTCACTTTACTATAGATTTCCATGGACTAAATAGTATTTTAAACATACATGGCATCAAATATGATTTAGATTGGCCATTCCAATGGCTAATCATTCACAAACCTTTTTCTTACCAAACCATAACCATGTCATAAAATCATTTACACAAAGTGAGTATTTTGCCATACATGCCACATTCAAAATACACAAGCCATTTTACCAATTTAGGCCTTCGGATAGTGTGAACGAGTCTTCGACCTATCCTGATTCTCAAGCCGGTTTGTCAACAACTACAATGAATGAAAAGGAGGGGGTAAGCATAAATGCTTAGTAAGTTCACATGCAAATAGCAAGTAACATAATCATGCAATTCCACATAAAACATCATTTGCATAAACAACATCAAGGCATTCGTGTTTCGTTTGCATTTAATATCTTTCTACGATTTCATCATACCAAGTTCTCAACTCGAGGATTTAAACACATACCTGTCAAATTTTCTCATTCACCACACTTACCAATATGTCACCTTCGTTTTAGGCATTCTTCTCATTCACTTAAGATTCACCAGTTGAACACATCGGAATATAATTCGAATTCGCGGATTTCATGAACGTAAGTGCCATACCCACAGCTAGACAAACTCAATAGCCTGCGGAACTTATGTAGCCAAGCTACCATGTAACCCGCCCATAAGTGAACTCAGACTCAAATCAACGAGCTAGGGCGTTCGCATCCATAAGTGAACTCGGACTCAACTCAACGAGTTCGGATGCCTAGTTACATCTCACGAACTCGGACTCAACTCAACAAGTTCGGAACTCAAATATCCTAGTGACATGTCACTTGTATTCTAATCTATTCCCAAGGTTCAAACGAGATTTTTCCTCGATTACACATCTTTTCCTTCTTCCACGGAATATTGAAACCGATACTCGGTGATAGTTCATACTCATCAAGTAATTCACATAATTACATATTATTCAACAATAACCACAAAACATAACATTTCATGATAATAATAAGCATCATATCATATAAACAACATTAAAATGCTCAAAATGACAATTATGTTACTACATTTACACATGAACTTACCTCGATACAAAATATTAGCAATCAGCCTATTCTTCGCAAACTTTGTTTTTCCCTCAATCGCGACTTGAATCTCGTTTCTCTTGATCTATAATGCCAAATTAATCTTATTTAATACATACATTCATCAAAAAAGGTCTTTAATACGAACTTTGGCAAAATTACATTTTTGCCCGTAAACTTTTGCATAATTACACTTTTGCCCCTAGTCTCGGGAATTAAACTTCACCCCTTATTCTTATGTTTTATGGCATGCTGATCATTTTTCCCTTCTATAGCAACATCAAATTCACACTCTAACATGCACTTATGACTATTAGGTATTTTTACCAATTAAGCCATTTTACTCGTTTTCACTTAAAACCGAGTAGTACAAGTTGTCTAACATAATTTAAAACCTCATATTCTATCATAAAACACCAAAATACACAAATTTAACCTATGGGTATTTTTCCAAATATGAACCCTAGGTTGAATTATTGCTAGCATAAGCTTAATCAAGCTATCGGGATTCTAAAAACGTAAAGAACATTAAAAACGGGGCCTGGAATCACTTACTATGGAGCTTGGAAGCTTGAAACAAACCCTAGCTATGGAGAACCCTTGAAATTTCGGCCTAATGAAGAAGATGGACAAAAATTAGCTTTTAATTTTATTTTGAATTCATTTTAATAACTAAATGACCAAAATGCCCTTCCTACTAAACTTTCCAAAAATTCCATCCATGTCCAATTTTTTTTTTGTCCATAGACTTAGAAATTGGTCAAATTTCTATTTAAGACCTCCTCTTTAATATTCCAAAACAATTTCATACTAAAAACTCCTAGAATGCATTTGCAAATTATTCGATTTAGTCCCTAATTTCAATTTAAGCACTTTAGGCATAGGATTTCATCACGAAATTTTCACACAATCATGCAATCATATCATAAACATCAAAATAATTATAAAATAATTATTTCTATCTCGAATTTATGGTCACGAAACCACTTTTCCGATTACGCCCTAATTCGGGATATTACAATTTCAAACATACCAAAACAACCTTATATACATGCACTTATAAATGACCAAAATGGCATACTTTGGTAAGACATTGCAATTACCAATTCAACATAAACTTCCAAATTACTATTACATAACATCCTATACAATTCAACTACATATTCATCTATATATACATGCCACTACCATAAGAGATACAAAAACTACAAACATAGATGGATAGTGTGAGCCGATTAATTGATCCTTCCAAAATGTTAGCAACGATTATCTACAAAACAATCACAAGAACCGGTAAACTTACACAACTTAGTAAAGATATAGTATAACATTTAATCTAAATACAATTAGATGAAATTAACATTCTATTTGATTTAGAGTTACCACAGTAAAAATAGGGGCACATAAGTGCATTCAGGGTTGCCAAAGTACAGTCAGAGGCACGTAAGTGCAATTACGGGTATCAAAGTACAAATAGGGGTACATATGTACAAACAGGGGTACCAAAGTATAAACTGGGACACGTATGTGCAATCAAGGGTAACGAAGTATAATCAGGGGCACGTATGTGCAATCAGGGGTACCGAAGTATAATCAAGGGCACATATGTGCAATCAGCGGTACCAAAGTACAATCAAGGGCACATATGTGCAATCATACAATAATTTCTATAAACATATTAATTAATGAATACTAATATAAGAATACAAATAAAAATTCATTTACGTATTGAAATACTATGAACTTACCTCGACAATTAAAGGCGTAGAAGTTAGATTAACTAATCCGTAGCTTTAGCATTAGCTTCTAGTATTCAATTTAATCCACATTTCATTTTAATCAAAATTACAATTTGCCTTTAACATTTTAATTGTTCACATTTTAATCCTTAAGCTTATAACTTCAATTCTTACCGTTTTAATCTAAATCCATGTTAATAAAAAAATGCAAGGGACTTTGAAACAACTCACATTTACTACAATTTCACAATAGAACCCTAGATTTTATATCTTTAACAAGTTAGTCCCTATTTCCTGAATTCATCAAAAATCACTTAACAAAACTTATTTATTTCTCAACAAGGACTCATAATCTATCAATTATCATCAAAATCATTCAAATTCATTCATGGCATAACCCTTAACCTTTATAATTTTACAAATTAATCCCTGGGCTAGCTAGATTAAGTTAAAAAGAACTCAAAAAACATAAAAATCATTAAAAACGGGGCTTGAGATCACTTACATGCACCAAAAGAAGCTTGGTTGAACCTAACCTTATCCTTCAATGGTGATTTTCGACAGTGTAGTGTAAAATTGAAGAAGATTAACACTTTTTTCTTCAGTTATTTTAGCTTTATTTACCCATTTACCATTTTAACCTTTAAAAGTCATCATAATTTTATCAAAACCATATGTATAATTATCCACTAATTCATCAAATGGTATAATTACAATTCAAGTCCATCAGTATAAGATTTCATAGCTATTAGACCTTTTTAACTAATAGAACTCAACTTTTACACTTTTTACGATTTAGTCCTTTTCACTTAGCATGTATTATGAACTACGTGCGTATGGTACAGGCTAGAACAACACCATTTCAAACAGAGGATGGTGAGGCTTCAGGCTGAAACGAACCATGATTTACACAACTAGTTCAATAGTATGGAGTTGTATCAATGGGCTTAATGTTTCAATACAGGCCCTGCTATATGGTCATATGACCTCCAACTTTTTAGAGTTTGTTAATATCTTCTTGAAGCATACACGAAATCTACCCATTTTAGTTATTTTTTCAACTACATTCTATATGCTAGAAACCTTGATCCCAAAAATGGGGTAGCAACAAGAAAATTAGTTAGTGGTGGGACAAGTTCACTACGAGGAGGTTAGGAAGGCGTTGGCAGTCAAAGCACGAAGAGCGAGGTCAATTAATGTAAAACTATATTCCTAGCACTTGGAAACTTTCCAAATGATGAAGTCTATTGGTCGTTGAGTGGGTATCCCGGCTAGGTCATATGGAGTTGATCTCTGAAACAGGCTATACGATTGCAAGAGGTTCAAGACTCTTCAGTACCCATGTTCACACGTCGTTGCAACATATGCATGGGCCAATGTTGATTGTGACCAATACATTGATTAGGTGTACACACTAGAACGCATGTAAGGTATTGTGGAAAACAAGTTTCCCACTTTCAGGGATGTCTCAACAAGGGAAGTGCCTTCACCTGCATTCAATTTGCTCCCAAACCTAGGGCTATGTAAGGTACTCAAAGGTCGTCTGCAGGCCATTAGGATTCGAAATGACATGGACTTAAGGGAGAAGGTTGAACCCAAATGTTGTGGTCTATGTAGAACAGGTGGCCACAGTTGAAATAATTGCTCGCATTGAAACTTCCATCTTGGAAAATCGTTGCAATCGAGGTGAACATAAATTTATGTACCCGATGTTCAAATATATATGAATTAATTTTTTTACAAAATTGAGACAATATGCATTAAATTCATATACAGTAAGAACTTAAAATCATGATAAGAAAAATATTTGTTCTCATAAATTAATATAAAATATATGGTAAGTAAGATTTAGTATTAATTCAAACAATTTTAATTCAAATAATTAAAAAATAACTTTAAAATAAGGAAAAAATTGTAAATAATTACAAGTAAAGTTACACTTACTTCACAATTTACATATATCAAAATTGATGGTTGGATGGAGTTGCCCGTGGGATGAAACATTGTGGTGCCCTTCATTGACGTCTAGGTTGTTTGCAATGGTCAATTGGTAGCTCAATGTTCTCCACACCCAAACTTGCATTCTCATCATCTATTAACGAACATTGGGGGTGTACCGATGTAACTCAAAAAATCGTATGAACCAAAGGTTTGACGCCTACCATCGATGTGACCAATCGGTAATGGCTACCTACCTTATGTACAACAACTTTTTCTTTTCACCAATTTTTTTCTATTTCAACTCTTTTTTTTCTCCCTATCAGGCCCTTTTTAAAAAAAAAAAAAAAACTCCAATGTGTCAAGTGACATCACTATAAAAATATTTTTTTTATTTGTATAGTTTATGTTTCATATTTACAAAAATACTGGTATTTTTGGGTGTTGTTTGGCCAGTTTACCTCTTTGAAAAGCATCTGAAGTAAGAGGTCTAGTCATACCTCCTAGCATTGAACACCCTAATTTCGACCAAAAAAAAGTATTTTTATTTTAGAATTTTTTTAGTTTGCAAAATTTGATTAACTTAATTTTTCTTAAAACAATTATTTGTCCAAACAAACCATATAAACTTGCTAGCATTTTGAAATGATAAAATTTAAAATTATTAAACACACTTGTAAGGTTGTAATTTAAGCTATTTAATTTAAAAATGTGAAAAATAAAATAGAATAAAATAAATAAAAATAAAGAACACATAAATTTTACGTGGAAACCCTTTCGGGGAAAAAAACCACGGGCAGAGGAGAAGAAAATTCACTATGTCGAAAAATTTTTACTCAAATACAAGAGGAATAGACTATGTCTATTTATAGGCTTGCAAAGCCATATTCTAGTAGGATTGAAACACCTTATCCTAATCAATATAAAATAGATGGAGTTTAATAAGGTTTAAAACCTTATTCTAAAATAAAATAAAAGAAGTCTAGTTCTATATGGATTTTACTTTTATTTTATTTTCCATCGTATTTTATTTAAATAAGAATTTGGGTCACTTAATTCTAACAATCTCCACCTTGACACAAATTCTCAATGAACAAGTTCTTCATCGCGAACTTTCAATAAACAAGTTCTTCACCTCTTCCAAAAACCCTTAAGGGTTTAACTTCAACAATGAACACCAACCAAGTCTAAGCAATGCTCAAACTTGGTTATAGGAAGTGACTTAGTCATCATATCTGCAGGATTTTCATGAGTGCTAATTTTGCTCACAACAATATCACCACGAGCAATAATATCACGAACAAAATGATATCGAATATCAATGTGTTTTGTTCTCTCATGAAACATTTGATCTTTTGTAAGAAAGATGGCACTCTGATTGTCACAAAATCTTGTTTGATTTGAAGGTCTTCATTGAGTTCACTAAATAGTCCCTTCAACCAAATAGCTTCTTTACAAGCCTCAAGAATCGCCATGTACTCACCTTCGATGGTAGACAAAGCGATCGTAGTTTGCAAAGTGGCTTTCCAACTAATTGCACAACCTCCGATTGTAAAGACGTAACTCGTGAGAGATCTTCTTCTATCAAGGTCTCCAGCAAAATTAGCATCAACATACCCTATAACTCCATCTTTAGTTCTTCCAAACTGTAAGCAAACATTAGTAGTGCCTCGTAAGTATCTTAAAATCCATCGAATCGCTTTCGGTGTTCTTTACCAGATTCGCCATGTATCGCTAAGCGCACCGATCGCATATGATAAATCGGGCGTGAACAAACCATAGCATACATGAGAGATCCTCTCGCACTAGAGTATGGAACATGTGACATGTACTCAATCTCATTATCGATTGAGGAGATAAGGCCGATGAAAGTCTGAAATGGGCGCTAAAGGAGTACTAACAGCTTAGCACTCTGCATATTGAACTCAAAAAGAACTTTCTCAATGTACCCCTTCCGACTTAGGTACAATTTACTTGCTTTTCTATCTCGAGAATCTCCATACCAAGTATCTTCTTTGCTGGTCCTAAATCTTTCATCTCAAATTCTTCACTTAGTTGGGCTTTAACCTTTCTTATCTCTCTTTTATCTTTTCTTGCTATCAACATGTCATCAACATAAAGAAGTAGATACACAAAAGAACCATCACTTTTTTTCTTAAAGTAGACACAACTGTCAAAACTACTTCTTTTGAAATCATGAGAAGTCATAAAGGAATCAAACCTCTTGTACCACTGTCTTGGTGATCTGTTTCAAACCGTAAAGGGACTTTTTCAAGAAGCAAACATAGTCCTCTTTTTCGAGACTATAAAACCCTCTAGTTGTTGCATGTAAATATCTTCCTCAAGTTCTCCATGCAAAATGCGCTTTTACATCTAACGCTCAAGCTCCAAATCATGCATGGCAACAATACCAAGCAAAGCTCGAATCGAACTATGCTTAACAACTGGAGAGAACACATCTGTGAAGTCCACTCGGAATTTGATCAGTAACCCTTTGCAACAAGCCTTGCTTTATATCCGGTTCTTCAACTCCAGAGTCCCTTCTTTCTTTTTAAACACCCATTTACAACGAATGCCTTTTTACCTTTAGGAAGTTTTACAAGATCCCATGTTCTGTTTTTGTGGAGTGATTCCATCTCCTCTTGCATAGCAAACATCCACTTTTCTCGAGTCTTCACAGCTAATCGCCTCGTAATAATTAAATGGCTCTTGATTCGCATCTATATCTTCACCACATTTAAAGCATAAGCAACTAGATCAACCTCGGCATACTTCTTTGGAGGTTTAATTTCTCTTCTTGTCCTGTTTTTGGCGATAGAGTATTGCGGTGAAGAAGCAACTCTATTCTCAATTTTGTATTGGCTTGAGGAGTTGATTCGTATTAATCGATGCTCCACCGCTTTTGGTTTTCTTTATTGGAAGAGTCTTTAAGAGATAAGTTAGGTAGCATAGCGCTTCATCAAAAACAACATCTCTGCTAATCACAACTTTTCTATTTTCGGACACCATAACTTATAGCCTTTTACACCACTTTATAACCAAGAAAACGCATTTAATGGATCTCGGTTCCAATTTTCCATTATCAACATGAGCATCGCAGACACCCAAAAATCTTTAAATCGAATAATTAGCGGGATTACGGACCATACCTCTTGTGGAGTCTTTTCTCAATGGCAGCGGATGGAGATCGGTTGATCAAAAACATGCAAGAGAGGTCGCTACGCCCAAAATGACTTCGGTAAGTTGGCATTTGACAACATACATCGAACCTTCTCCATGATCGTTCTGTTCATTCGCTCGCAACGCCGCTTTTGTTGTGGAGTATGACGAATCGTCAAGTGTCTCATGATCCTTCGACTTGCACAATCTATTAAACTCATCGAGCGAACTCTAAGCCATTGTCATGCGGAGGTATTTTATCTGCTTTTCCGTCTGCTTTTCAATCATAATTTTCAAGACTTAAATGTGGAAAACACATCGCTTTTACGCTTGGGAAGAACGCCCAAACTTTTCTCGGAAAATCATCAATAAAGGTTAGCATATAATTAGCTCCACCTCTCGAAGGCACTCTGGATGGCCCCACAGATCGAATGGATATACTCCAACGTTTCCTTCGTGTTATGGATTCCTCTAGTGAATCGAACTCTCTTTGCTTCCCAAAACACACGGTGCTCACGAAATTCGGTTTGCAAATTCCTTGCCCATTAAGAAGTCCTCTTTGCTTAATTCGCCATGCCATTCTCACTCATATGCCCTAGGCGCATATGCCAAAGTTTAGTAATATCATCATCGACAAGGAAGAGGAAGCGGCAATTTGCATCACCGATAATAAGAGAACCACAGAAACATATAACTTGGCAATCTTTCTTTGCCCTTTCATCACAACAAGGGACCCTTTGGAAATCTTTAAAACCCCACTTTCACCGTGTGTATCTGCACCCTTTTGAATCAAGAGTACTCAACGAAATTAAATTTCTTTTCAATTCGGAACATGCCGCACGTCACTAAGTGTTCGACAACTCCATCAAACATCTTAATTTTAATTGTTCCAACACCGCGATTTTACATGAAGCATTATTTCCCATCAAAACAACACCTTCAGACATCGTTTTTCATAAGTTGTAAACCAATCCCGATTGGGACTCATGTGGAAGGTGCACTGAATCAAGTATCCACTCCTCGCTTACTTTAGAATCATTGATGAAGCAACTAGAAGTTCACCATCATTGTAGTCTTCTACAACATCGACTTCACCGAATTTTCCATTTGTTTTCCTTTTGATTCGCACCTCCTTTTAATCTTATTTTGTAGCTTATAGCACTCAGATTTAATGTGCCCTTTCTTCTTGCGAAGTTGCAAGTTTTACCTCTGCTTGAAGATTTCGATCTACCCTTAGATTTACCACGAGGATTCCGTTCTGTGTTCTACCACGATCATCATCAACATTCCGGTCTTGTCTCCCACGAACAATGAGACCCTCTCCGAGAGTTGGGTTTAACCACAAGATGCTTCATCTTATCATACGAGGTTAAAGAATCATAAACCTCATCAACTGTGAGAGACTCGCGGCTATATAAAATCGTGTCTCTAAAGGTTGAATAAGACGGGCAACGAACAAAGTAGAATCAACCCTAGATCTTCCTTATCATCTTGAACCTCCATGGCCTCCAAGTTTGAGAGAATTTCTTTAAACACTGTTAAGTGTTCGTGTCTGACGCACCTTCCTCCAAACGATGAGCATAAAGACGCCGCTTCATATGCAACTTGCTTGTTAGAGTTTTCGACATACATATTTGTTCTAGCCTCTTCCATAATGCAATGGCGGTTTTCTCTTTCATCACATCCTGCAAAATTTCGTTGGACAAATGCGAGATGTAATTGTGTTAATGCCTTTCGATCCTTACGCTTCTTCTCTTCATCTGTTAATGTCGAAAGCATCTTATCTATCCTAGCAGGGCATCCTCTAGATCCATCTGCAAGAAGCGCTTGCATCTTAATTTGCCACAACGCAAATCGGTGTTGCGATCCAACAATGAATTTCATACTTCAAAGACGCCATTACCGTGATCGAGATGAATAACCCTAAGCTCGATACCAATTTGTGAAAAATAAAATAGAATAAAATAAATAAAATAAAGAACACATAAATTTTACGTGGAAACCCTTTCGGAAAAAAAACCACGAGGCGGAGGAGAAGAAAATTCACTATGTCGAAAAATTTTACTCAAATACAAGAGGAATAGACTATGTCTATTTATAGGCTTGCAAAGCCATATTCTAAGAGGATTGAAACACCTTATCTAATCAATATAAAATAGATGGAGTTTAATAAGGTTTAAAACCTTATTCTAAAATAAAATAAAAGAAGTCTAGTTCTATATGGATTTTACTTTTATTTTATTTTCCATCGTATTTTATTTAAATAAGAATTTGGGTCACTTAATTCTAACAAAAAATATATTATAAAATTAGTGAAATACATAAATTCCTTTATAATAAAAGTTATTATTTTTTAATTTTGATTTTTTAGTCTTTTTCCAATTAAGTTGGTGTTCATTAACTTTCATAATAATATATAATTTATTTTTTGGATTATAAATATAAATTTTGAAATAAAAATGCTAAAATAATATTAACCATTTATTAATTATTCTAATTAAGCTTATTTAACATTATATATTAGAAAACTACTTGATTAATTTATTTAAAATTAAAAATATAGTTTCTTTTTAAGATGCATTAGTTTAATTTTAATTTAATCTGAAAATAAATGTAATTTTTTAGTATATATATAATACTTATATTTAAACACTTTACTAAGTTGGTGTCATCCATAACCGGTCACCAACTCAATTATAAAATTAAAAATTACTCTCTTTTTTAAAAATTATAATAACATTATTATGATAACACTTTGTCTTTCAATATTTTTATATATTTTAAATAAAATAATTAAAAATTGCAAATTAAGAGATCAAACATTTGTTCAATAATATTAAAATACAAATTCACTACCATTCCACCTATATTCATTATTAAATAATTTTTAAAAGAAAATAATTTTAATATAAGTTATTTTTCTTTCACCTATATAGTAAGTGTGACAAAATCTAGTATTAGTTAAAATTTTAATGTTGATTTAAAATTACAAAATATAGTTTTATCTGAACATTTAAATATATTAATATTTTTATCAAATAATTAATTGAAGTTATATGACAAGCGTTAAGATCATAAAGATGAAAATGTTTATTTTTTTATGAAACTAATTGAAAATATACATGAACTAACGTTGATAATATTTTTAAGTTATTTCTAAATTAACAATAACTATAAAATTGCAATGAGAAAATTAATAAAAAGAAGATATGAAGGTTTTATATAAATAAATAAATAAAGGTGGAGGTGTTATTTATAACATAAATCCCATCTCTCTTCTTCTAGATATAAAACTGTGCTACCTGTTATTATTTTAATTATGTCAATAAAGTTTTATTTTATTTTTCTGTACAAAACCTTATTTTACTGAATAGAATTGGATCGGATTGATCAATAAAATTAGTTTAATAAAAATCTATTCAAAAGTGACTTTAAATCAATTAGATTAAAGAATTGATAATTAAAGAAAATTTTTAAATTTTTTACTCTTAATAAATTTTAATTAAATTAATTAAACTAAATGGACCAATCAAAACAACAAATTAACTGATTTAACCATAAGTTCGATTTAAAAGAAATGGTATATATGTGATAAAAAGTAAAGATTTGAATTGATTTAACTAAAAAAATTAACACAAATATTTTGTCAGAACAATAACTATAAATTAAATATATAAAAGAATTTAAAATTGTTTCTATGTAAACTGTAACATAACTTCAATTTGTTGAATAACATAACCTGGCAAATCTCTCGTACTCCAGCAATTAATTGCCTAGAAGCTAAAGATGATATTCTAGTTTATATTCCTAAACCAACCTCCATTTCACATTGTTCATTGATTTTGCTTGAGACAGGGACTTGAAGAAATTGTATCCATGCAATTCTTAAAAGCTTATTTCTATAGAAGAGAGACAATAGGATGATGGGAGATTTCTAATTTCCATTATTTTGCTCTTCCTTGACTTCTTTCTTCTCCTCGTTTTTCTCTTCTTTCTTTTCCTCTTTCTTTTCTTCCTTTTTCTCTTCTTTTGCAGGTCCTACTGATACTAAGTCCACTTTCCCTACTTTCTTCAACTTCTTCACCACCGCCACTGCGTCCATCTGCCCTATCACTGTAAGCTTCTGATCCTTTAGATCCGCCGCTATCGAATCAACCCCTGCCACCACAATTAAGCTTTTTCTAATTTCTACCAGAGACCCAATTTGTTAGGCTAAAACAAGTTTAGAGCAACACCCCCAATCAAGATTTTAATTTTGATAAAGACTAAGCTGATAAAGCATTTATTTATTTATGCATGCAAAACGTATGATGAAATGCCATACCATAGATATCTGCAGCAGCTTCTATGGCTTTTTGCTTTGTCTTCTCATCAGTCATGGTTAGAACTTTGAGAACCACCTTCTGCTAGAACAGTAAACATGAAACTCAGTGAAACAGACAAAGAGCGTAAACATGAAAATAAAGAAACACAAATTTACCTGAGCCATTCTATAACAAATTTACCTGAGCCATTCTATCTGGTATGAGAAATAATTTGAAGCTTAAGCAAACTGGAAAATTAAAGGAATCATTGAATGAGGTGAAAGAGGAGTTTTTGGCGTTTATAAATGATGAAATTTGAGGAGGTCCCTCGGTAACTGATTATGGCAGCTTTTTTTTTTTTTTTTGGTGTCAGTCTTGAGTCTTCAGGCTTTAAAATGGATGGCTATTACGTACCCTTACTGCTTGGCCACATGGGCCAATTTACTAACACACAACAAATGTTGGCTTGATTCGCCAAATTCATCACCTCCCAACATAAAATTTGCCTGTTTTTCAAATAAATTAAACGCATAATGATATTTTTCATTTCCAACATTGTTAAAAGAGTTATTTTAGTTCCTCAAAAGTTTTCAGCCTTTTTTCACCTTTCAACTCACACTACTTGTTAAAATTACTCAAAATGAATGGAAACTTAGCGGAACGCTAAGTTGCTGAGGTGATGCACTGAATGTCAGTTTCATTTAACACGTGGATATTTACGTTTGCTTGGAGGAAAAATGTGGGAAATTAGAAGAAAAAAAAATGCATAAAAACAATTTGTACAAAAAAAACCCTTAAAATCAATATTCCCCAAATTTTCTTGTCGCAAAACCTAACTCCCACTCTAAAAATTTTCCAATCTGAAAAATACCCCAAAAAATCTCAAAAAAGCTTCTTCAATAATCAAGCATAGATCGGATCGTGAAATCGTTTTCCTTCAATTACCCTTAACGCTAGCAAAGTTGGTTGAATGGATAACAGTAGGAAGGAAACTCTTGGGACGAAATCGAAAAGGGAGTACATATTTGACAGGGGAAGAAATAAGATGTTATTGCAAGAAATTAGCACCACATGAGACGTCGTGGAGTGATGTTAACCTAGGAAGAAGGTTCTACAATTGTAAAGATTTTCGAGTGTAATATTCTATACCTGTCCCAATCATCGGGTCCGAGCTACAAGATGCCACATCTATTGTCAGAGCAACTACGATAAATTAAATACACAATATAACCATTTAAACATGCAAATAGTGTAATACACAATCATAATACAATACTTACTCATTCTTAGGTCTTAAACGAGCTTAGGAAAGCACTTTTGCTAACCCGAGATTGAATTAGGACTAAATTGTAAATATTGTAAAATAACGAGTAGATATTGTGACACAACTTACTAATTATGTCTTTTTGAGACGTGACCGTTTGTTTGCAAATGGTCCAAAATGGTACCAACTTGCTTCACCTAAAAATCAATTTTTATCAGCATCATTCACTTATTTAGCCAAAATGTCATTCCCAAATGTTCATTTCTAACATATCTCTTCATTTACATATACATTTGTATTTCATAAGTATACATTCTATATTAAACACTTATGGAAACTTCAAACCACTTAACAAATAGACATATGCATTCATATATGGTCACGAATATTTCATCATATGTAAACCATTTAAGTGTCAAATTCATATATATACTATCCAACCATTTGAACATTTCTAATTCACCAATACTAGATTCAAATATTAACATGATTATGTATTATGCCAAAAATTGACTCAACTTAGGTACATGCTATATATTTAGTAAAACGAGACTATACAAACATTGTTAAGTCGAGGTTCACTGGCTGGATGTTGGAATTCACTTCTCGTAACCTCAAGATTCACCTATACCTACACACAGAATAAACAAATCATACATTGAGTGGTAAAGGCAACGATGTCAAAAACTTGATGTCCACGAAACCAACTAAAAATTCGACAAAGGCAAGTGCACCTATCAATTAATAGTATAGCTATGGTGAGCACATATATCATTCCAACAAATACTAAAAGTACTAGTAATTAGCGTCTTTCTATTATTTAACTGACAAATTGAAGTGATTGATTAAAAACTAAAAGTAACTAATTAAATTACCTAAAGAACACAAAAAAGAACAAATCGGAAAAATAATCGAGTAAACAACCAAGAAGCGAAACAATACCTAGGAAAGAATCCACCTAGATTCATCTATTATTATCAATCTGAATTAAACAATTTTTTCGTTTAGTATCTTGATCCGTAGAAATCCCTAAATTATGCTAATATCTCTCTTCAAGACTAAGAGCAAATGACTCTAGGTTGATTAATTGAAATTTATTTCTAATTAAAACAACTATTGTTGCGTTAACTCGATCTATGAATACCCCTATTAAATTTGACTCTAATCCGATAGATTTATGTCGTCCTATTTCTAGGTTTGTGTGCAACTCCACTCAAATATGCTAAATCTACTCTCAAATAGGGTCTATTCCTCCTCTGATTCGAGCACATCAAACATGGATTAATAGTCCGAAAATATTAAACCAAGAATTAAGCACACATAATTGAGAACATGATCCAAGTATTTATTGCGTAAAACATAAATCAAAAGACAGAATCCATCCTAGGGTTCATCTCCCTAGATATTTAGAAAATTAATTCATAATCACAAATAAAAACAAGTAACACCCCAGAATTCTTAGTTCTGCTTTTGTGAAAATGTGACATAACTCTGTATTTGCTTCAATGGTTAAGTGTTCTAGGTGTGTGTGTGTGAGGCCTCAAGTTCAAGCCTTACCTTTAGAAAATTTTGTTATTTTTGGAAATTAAGCCTACCTTTGGTCAGTGGACTTATATTTAATTTTTTGTACATCCACATCAGAATAGGCCTGCTGGTCTGGTGATTAGGTGGAGTGTGAGTTTGTTGAAGGTCTTGTGTTCAAATCCTTGCGCGAGCGAAGGAGTTTTATTTTTGCTTTGCTGATTGATGTGGGTTTGCTGAAGGTCTTGTGTTCAAATCCCTGCACGAGCAAGGGAGTTTTACTTTTGCTTTGTCGATGGATAGTAGTTCAGTGGTATTGGGATTCTAGGGTAGTTAAATGTGATTTAGTAGGAAGTTATTAGAATATTTGAGGGGATTTTTATGTTATTTTTCAAAAAAAATATCATTTATCTCTCATCATTTATAGAATTTCTGACGCCATTTTTTCCTCTCTCTCTGTCGAATTCCGCCTTTTCCTCTTTTCTTTTTCTCCTCTTCCCTTTCGATTTCTTTTTAAATCTGTTTTCGTTTGTGCAACGTTTTGTTTCGTGTGGTGTTTGGTAAGTGCTTCGAAAGCTTTATGTAATGGTTGGATGTTTGATTATGTTAATGATGTGTATTTTGTTCTTAAGAGTAGATCTAAGGGCTAGGGACTTCCCGTTGGCACTGTCGTTATGCGAAATCATCGTACTCGCTTTAAGGTAAGGTATTTGGTTGTTTATTGTATTGTAGGAAGACTTGGTTTCAATTTTAATTTCGTTTTAAGTGAATAACACAGTGGTTTGTTGGCGAATTATAGGTTCTGGTGGTCTTGGGACGGCTTTGGCATAAAATCGAACCAGGTGTGTACCCTGAAACGCAAAAATTAAGCTTTTAAAAAAATTCAAAAAAGGACACTGTTGATGCCACACGGGCGTGTGGTCACCCATGTGGTAGGCCGTGTGTGTCAACACAGTCGTGTATCTACAAAGGCTAGGCCGTGCACAGGACAAGGCCGTGTGATGGCCAAGGTGTGACCGTGTGGACTACATGGGCTACTCCAAATTAGGTGTATGGGCCACAGGGCATGTGGGCCCATAAGGGCACGCCACACGGGAGTGTAATATCTGGGCTAGGCCGTGTGATCCAAACGGGCAAGGCCAATCTCAGCTGTGGGCCTACACGGGCAGGCCACATGGGCATGTGGGCCCATTATACTTAAATTTTTTGTAGGGTCGCATGGGTCATCCTAATCGACTGTGGACCTATCGTAGGGTCAGTAAAAGTTTACTAAACCCTAAATCTATATGTTCTATTAGACTGATGCACTGTTGTAAGCATGCCTATATTTGTTATATGTTATCTGTTTGTAAAAGCATGATTTGTGAGTTAAATCTATATGCATGTCTGTTAATGTGATTGGGGTAGGATGATATATATAAATATATATGATGGAGGAAGTGTTCTAAAAGGCATATCATGTCTAATATCTGACAGCACAGCTACATTATATCTGATATGTGCCGCATTGGTACAACGTGATGTGTAGGGTTGGATGGGTGTTTTAAACCCCACATGGTGTGTAAGGATGGTTGGAGATGGTTGTAAAGGCTGGGGGTAGGATTCTGTTTTCTAATTGCATGTCTGTAACTAAATCTGTATCTGAAACGGGCTTTGGTCCGTATCCGTATTTGTATCTGTGTCTGACATGAGCTCAGGCCCGATTGTGAATCTGTTTGATTTGTGATATTTTGTATGTATACATGCTTAACTTTGTTGGGTTACACACTGAGTTTACGTAAACTCACCCATTTTCTATTTGTTTGTATAGGTAACCCACAGTCTTAGGCAGATTGGTGCTGCGAAGCCCTTCGATGACCATACATTCAAATTGAACTTTGCTACGGTTGTATTTCTTTAATCTGGATTATGCTGATTTTATGTGATTCAGACTTTTCGGGCTGTTTTCCTTTTTATCTTGGATTTTACTAACATTTTAATGATTTATAACTGCCAATCATGATATAGCTTGGTTTTCATTAAAAAATAAGGTTTATCTAAAATCTTGAATGGTTTCCTAAAAATAATGTTTTTACCTAAGCTTCCGCTAAAATGATACGTTTTAAGACAAGTCGATTAGTGATATGTATGTTTTGAATCAAATAAAAGCAATTAAAGGTTTTACCGAGTTAGCTCTGTTTTCAAAATTCTTACCATGTGACATCGTCAGATTCGGCCATAACGTCTAGGTCGGGTTTGGGGTGTTACAAAACATCTCAAAGACAGTATAACCACAATAAACAAGAAAACCCATAATAAACTTCAAAGAAATTAAAAGGAGATCTTCAAGCTTGATGGAAATCTACTTCAAAGTCGCCTTTAATGGTGTTTTTCGAGTTTTTTCTTCAATATTCTATGATGGCTTACTCCCTCTTCTTATATTTTGTATATATAGGTCTTAGAATGCCCAAAAACCTAAAATTTTATTTTTTTTTGCTTGTTTGGAGTACAGTTCTCAATTTTCACACGGTCTGGCACATGGCCGTATAACAGCTAGTGTGGCTCCTGAAACCTGTTCCAATTTTTCAATTTTAGCTTGTTTTTCTCTCCTTTTACTCCAAGATGCTCTCCTAAGCATAGAAATATGAATCTAAAGGATTAGGAGCATAAAATTCAACATTTTACATTGAATAATTATCCAAAAATGCATTAAGATCGAGATTAAAACATGTTACTTTTAGCACTTATCAATTCAAGTCAATTAAGCAATTACAACACCATACACATATATATACATATAACATTTTTATTAACATCTATTAATAAACTAAAACATTTATCATTCTTGTATCAAAACCAAGATTATACACAATTTCTATTAACCGAATCCATGAACTATCACCATTAATAATCATAATAACATAACATATTATATCATGTACTTAACATTAAGGTAATCAATTCAAATTCAAATTCAAACATTTATATATATATATATATATATATATATATATATCATTATCCCATTTTATAATTGAATCTATTGATTCGCCATGCTTCTATATTGGCCTCCAAGCTTTTATAAGCACTTTTCATGAATAACCAATTTTATTAAATATAACCAATTATATTTCTGCAGAACGATCTAATTTTATTAAATAAAAATCTAATTTTAGTTAATTTTACAAATTTAGTATCCAAGATGGATAACCAAATCTTCATATACATTCATTTTAATAGAGTAATTTTACAAACAGTTGTTGGTTTTTTATATGAATCTCGCTAGCAAATAGGAATGAAGTTTAAAAAGAATGTGTCTATTGATGATATGATAGAAAAGATAGTGACAAAATTGGTCAGCGTTGTGGAAGAAGGATGTCAAGACTATTCTACAAATTTCCAGTTTTGTCAAATCCTATCAAATTGACCGATATGAGACTTTTAGACGATGAAGACATGGAGACAATGGTCGCACTTTATTGCCTAAATGGGAGGGTCAACATTGAACCGGTTGAGTTGTTTGATGATTTAGTAGATGTGGAGCTCGTTCAAGATGTCACTCCATTAAGTCAACAATATGGAGTTCAAGTCCTGTGTACAGGGTTTCTAAGATCGTCTACCGATAGTCGATTGTCTATACAGGAGTTTGACATTGATCTTAATTTTATGGATAGAACAGTACGGTAGTGGAGCTATATTGACATGGGCTGAAAATCCACACCATGCTTAGATTGCATATGACAACCTTAATTTGGATCCTCGTTTACAGATACACCCCATCGTGATTGAGACTGATGCAGATGATGAAGATAGATCTGATAATAATGGTCATTCTAATCATGAGGATGAAGATTTTAATGACCCACTAATAGATTTCCAGCCGTTGAGGTTGTTGGTGGTTGGAGATATAAAACTAGAGCATTTATTTCACCTGCAACTGCAAGTATCGATACCTCCAAAAAGGGTATCGATATTTTTTATCATAAATGCTAATTCAGTGACCGTTGGAATGAAATAATCGATACTTCAAAAATATTTTATCGATACTTGCTGGAATAGGTATCGATATTGGATCGATACTTTGTAGGGTTTATGAGAAACAAAATAAAATTTTGGTATCGTTTTTAAGAAAGGTATCGATTATTTTCAAAAAGTATCAATACTAAAAACATGGTATTGATAATTTTTAGGGTTTTAACAGAATTCCTTTTTGGTCTCGATTTTTCTAAGGGTATGATATTTCAAAAAATTATCGATACTTGGCCAAATAGTATCGATATTTTTTGGCCTAGAGCAATTTTGACTTGTTTGAAAATCATTTTGATGTGTTAAAATGATTTTAACTTAATTGAGATCATTTTGACTTGGTTAAATCATTTTCACTTGATTTTAAAATTGTTTCAAAATTTTCGAAGAGTTTAATGTAAATATTCAATATTTTATTTATTAGAATTCAAATTTAAAAAATATTTTATCATTTTGACCCTTATACTTGCGGACCGTTGTTCCATTTTTATCTATTTTACTGTATTATTTCTAGTCTAGACATTTGCATGTTTGGCGGCGATCAAGACCCGAGTTCAATTCCCCTTTCCTTTGTAATTTTTATTTATTGTATTTTTGCCCAAACCTTAGCTATTGTCGCCCTATGCTTCTAAACCTTAGTATATAGCATTTTCTATTTGTTATCAGCCTATTTTTGCTCTCATTTTATTATCTATTGTCATCCCACTCTTTTCTTCCTCTCTTTCACTTTACTTTTCTCTTCTTTCTTCTCCATTGTGCTGCCCCATCAACATTAGTTGTGCTCCATGCCACATATTGTTGTTCCCTTTTTGCTTTTCATTCATTCTCTATTTAAGGTCAATTATTGTTGCTCTTTTATTCCATTGTTGCTGCCATTTTGATCTCCTTTGCTACCATTTTTCCTTCATTATTGACATATCTCTTAAGGTTTTCTACACTCTCTCTTTCTTTTCACTTGTTGCTGTCATTTTTTCCCACCATTGTTGTACATTTTTGCTTCATTTTTACTCATCTTTTTCTTTCATTTTTGCTGTTGATTTTTTTCCATTGCCACACCCTTTTTGCCTACTTTTCTTTCATTTTTATTGCTGAAATCAGCCTCATGTCTTGGCCGACTGAAGTGTTCATCCATTTTCTATTTATTCGTTGTTTCAGATCTAGAAACCAGGAAGTGTAAATGAAGCTTTTTAAATCTTATCTAAGTCATTTTTCTCCTTTTTCATATTTTGTAATGAACGATTGATGCTTTTAATGGTCGAATCTAACATGTCCCTTTCTTTTTGTGTTTTGATTGATTCAAGATCCAAATCCAAATCTATACAGATCAGTAATAACATCATAAATTTGTTTACAATCCTGTCATAAGCCAAATGGAGTAAGTATTAATCCTTAACTTTAGATTTGAATTTTTCGATGTATTTCCTTCTTTGGTCGAATCTTGTATGGGTGATTGAAGATTGGTTTAGTCGTGTTTTGTATGTATCACGTATAGATTTGATCAGGATCTGTCTAGATCTAAACGATGGAGCTACAAGATAGCATTAGTATTTTGGTTTCGCGATTAATTAGGTGTGGGTCTTATCTTTGGGTGTTTTGATGTTGATTGAAATTAAGTATTGTGCATGTTGATCAATTATACATATTAATTTGTGCATGGCTAAATGGCCTTAAGTTGGATTAGGGGTTGTCGAATAAGGTAAGTACTAAAAGAGTAATGGCAGAATGTTTAAGGGCCTTTATTGTGATTAAGTAAATGTCTAAGTGTTGAAAGAAATTACTAATTGTACACCTTATGTATTGTATGATGTGTTATTGTTTATTGGTTGCATGAATAAGCATGCCACTGAATTTTACTGTATCTATTGGATGCAAAGCATGTTAAGCATGTCACTATTATTGGTTTTGTTACTCATTAGTATGATATGGTATATTATTAGTTTGTCATATTGCATTGCATAAGTTTGGGATTGATTGTGCGACAGTAGAGTTCCATAGAATATTGACAGTTTATCGCATTATTGCTTAGCAGTATATTTGCGCCCCCGGAGTATTGTTGGAGTGCTGGTGACTTATCGCAACTTACAAGGAGCTTGTCTACAAATTATTTGCAGTTTCAACTACATATTTTTACTGGTGGTTTATCCACATCAAGCTTCAACTCTTATTGTTTTCGTGTTTAGATGATGGGCTCTGGGGAACTTATGGTGTGTAGTGGATGGATGGGAATGACTTTTTGCATTGTTTCATATGAGTATGCCATTTACAAAATATTGTCATGCCATGATTTACTATATAAATTATTGTAATGTTTGTATGCTTCATTGACTGATCATATGGCTATAAAATATTTTTGGTATGCTTAGACTCACACTAAGCTTTTCAAGCTCACCCCCCTTTAGTTTGCTTTTTATAGATAGCCCATAGGTTAGGATTGAAGTCAACAATTCGGAGGTCTCATCTCGGATTTTCAGTTGATAAAGTATTTTTAATTTTACTCTACTTATTTTGGTTTTATTTTTGGGACTGTACATTTTGTTAATTTGGATTGTGGAATAAGTTGTTTTTATTTGTTTTTGCGCATGGTATTTTGGATAAAAATCTAACAAATGTAATAATCGAATTAATATGGCTTAAAACACAGATTCTCTTACAAAAATTAAAGCAACACTTTTTCTCTTGCAAAATGGTGAAACGTATTTTTCTAAAGGTTTACTGACAAAATCAATTAATGGTTTTTATTTTCAAATGACACGTCTTTCGAATAAATTGGACTTAAATTATAGATTACCTAACAATCGAAAGTTTTTAATAAACCTAAGACAACTGCACTAAGCTTTCTGTAAATTGATCAAAATAGTGGTTTTTAAACCTAACGAACTTACTTGACTATTTCGATGGCTACTGTGGTCTTCAGAATTTGGCCGTAACATCTAGACCGAGTTTGAGAGGTTACAATTGAGGAGTCTTCTTTAGTGCTACCTTTGAAAATAATGAGATATGTTAACAAGAAACTTTTTTCAATGCCATTTGTGAAGAAAGTTTATGTGATCCTATGCTTATTGTTGAGATTTCCTCTAGAGATAAAGAAAGTTGTGATGATAAATTCATTGTTCAAAATTTTTTGTAAGGGGTTAAAAGGAAGTGAGAATGATTTATGTAAAAAGACTGAGAGAAGAAATTTTAAGCATTAAAAGTTAATTTGATAGTCCAACTTTGGCGAGTGGAAATTCCTATGAGGTAAAATTAGAGAATGCAATTCTCATTGAAAAAGAGAAAGCAAAGAAAGAAACAATCTATACAAAGGAGAGGAATGATTATGTTTTGAATTTATCTAGTAGACTTGTTTCTTTCTTTAAGAAATTTGTTGATCCTTTGAGAGGAGCTCAATTAAACCATTCTACCTATGAGGAAGATTATTTCTTGTTTGGCCAAAGACAAGGTTTGAGGATGAATCTTTTTGAGGAAAAGGGGAATGATACATGCACATATGGTGTGAAATTGATTAAATTCCATTTATCGAAGATGTTAATTTTCAAGTTTGAAAAATCAATCGACTTGCAATGACTTTTTGGATGGGATCCAGACATTTCTAGGTTGAGATGTCTTCATAACATTCGAATATTTATCTTTTAACTTCAAAACGCACCTTTAATCACCTGATTTCAAGTGCAGGAGCTCAAGTTATAATTATTTTAGTGAAAACGACACGAGCATAATTTTTGGATGGGATTATTATGGGAAATTACGAGTTTCAAAGTTTAATTCAAGTTTAAGTCATATTAGGTTTAATTTTTAGGCTTAATTTTGATTATATATGAGTCTAATATTGTATCTATTAGGTTTTATATTTTTGTTATTTATTTATACCGAATTTTAGGATATATTTGAAGTATTTTAAGAGTTATATGTTTCTTAGTTAATAAGAAAGTTTAGTTCTACTAAAACTACTTATTGTTTAGATTTATTAGAGTTTCATTATAATTGAGAGTTTTATTTAGATGTAATTAACTAGCCTATATAAAAACCTCTTCATTAATCATTCTATGATTCATTCATTCATTGATAAAATTTTCAACTCTTAGAGTTAATTTCTTTTTGCAAGATTGCTTCTTTTTATTTTCTTAAAGGAATCATGTGAATCTATTCTTCATCCTTCAATTTGCCAAAAATTATTTTTTGTAGGGTTAATTAGAGCTATTAATTAAATTTTTTAGGGTTTATATCTCAAAGGATTTAGATAGACAATTGTCTTCTATCCATATCCATCAGTTTATTCAATCCATCTTTCACCTTTTAATTTCCTTTTTCTTAATTTATTTATGTTTTGAATCTTTATTTTTTTTCTTGAATTTCTTCTTTTAGTTATTTTAGTTTTATTTGTTTTTAAATCTATTGTTTCTTCTTTCAGGTCATATCAAAATTTTTTTCCGAATCGAACAACTTGAATACGATCTTGATCCGCTGTCCCAATCATATGTGCTAGTTGCACTAGCTTTTTTAGTCTAATTTTAATCACACTGATCGAAACATTATACATCAATTGGTGTGTGAATAATGTTAAATGATATATAAAATTATTATTTTTACCATTCATAGTTATAAATAATAAAAGTTTAATGAGTTAGTTTGTCAACTTTAAACTTTAATTAAAGTGAAATTAGAAACTTTAATGTTCAAACTTCACCAGCACTGTGTATGTTTTATTAAATTTTCATTTTATATGTTTAAAAGGTAGGATTTAAGTTTATTCTATTAATAAAATACTTATAGTTATTAATAAAAAGGTAGAATTTAAATTTATTTTTCATAAAAATATTAATATAAAATAATTATAACTATAAGTATTTTATTAGTAATTTTATTAAATTATACTTATTATTTTAGATAATTATCAGATATAGTTATAAATGAATTAAATCAAGTTTTAGCACTATAATTAAATACATTAGCAAGGTATTTATTATTTAAGTAGCATTTAAAGAATCATCAGAAAAAACAACATTTAGTATTATTCTATATGTTTTGTGTTCTTCATAAAAGAAAGTTTGATTTTCATTCTTATTTGATATACTTAATTTTATTATTTTATTATTTGATATTTAATAATACTTTATTATTTGATATTAGTAATCATTTTATGAAGTTAAACAGAGGATTGAAAGATAAAATACAATTAATTGCATTAAAAATTAAATAAGTTTACAAATAAGAATCATTGTTGATCAAAGATGATGACAAGAATAATAGATTAAAGAATAAGATAAAAATATATACTTTTGTAATATTATTAGTACTTAAAAAATATTTGTATTGTTTTTTTTTTCAAGTTAATTGTAACACCCCCACGCCCGAAACCATCACCGGAGTCAAGCTTGAGGTGTTACTAAACTTATCTTACCTTTTAAACAACTCTAAACCACTTATTTTAATTTTCAAAATAAACTGTTTTTTTGCGTTATGGTTGCTTAAAAATTCATTTCTCAAGTTTCAAAACTCGAAATTAAGATCCGTAAATTTTTTCCTGAAACTAGACTCATATATCTATCTACTAATTTTTTTTCTAGAATTTTTGACATAGCCAATTAGTACAGTTTATTAGTTAAAGTTACCCCTGTTTCAGCATTCAACTGCACTGGCCTCTACTTACTACGAATCACTTTTCTCTCTGTACAAAAATCATATGACTATACCGTTTGCTTCTATTAAAACTAGATTCAATAAGGATTATAACCATATAAATTAAACCACCTAATTATTTTTTTAAAATTTATGATGAATTTCTAAAGTTGGAACAGGGGATCTAGAAATCGCTCTGGCCCTATTTCACCAAAACTCAGATGCCCTATAAAATACAAAACCTTTACCTGTTTTGCTTATTTCATATGAAAATAGACACAACGAGCTTTAATTTCATATATTATTCACCATCAACCAATGTCTCTACAATTTCTTGTGATTTTTCAAAATCCCGTTATTTCTGATACTTGAATCTGTTTTTAAGTTACTTTCACATTTTTCTTAGTTTTCATGTGATAGTTACTACTTAATCATACATACTATTAAACATGTATATCATCAGCCACTCTATTAGCTAATCACTAGCAAGTATTTACACATCATTCATTGATCATATCATATCAAAAGAAACCAAGTTCCTATACATGCCATACACAAAACGAAACTTCTAACTATACCAATGTGATTTCTTCGATAGTGTGATCGGACTCACGTTTCCTTTGATCCTGGGTGGCTTGATAAAACTATAAGAAAAAGAAAATAAAGAGAGTAAGCACTAGGCTTAGTAAGCTTACAAGCAAATAAATTACAACATTCAACATAATGAATAATTATACATAATGTCACCTAGCCTCATAAACTTTCTTCACTTCTCATTTTCTACCTTCTTCTTTACTCACTTACCTTCTTTCTTACCGACCTTTCACTATTCATAAATATAATCTACCTTCCTTTTGCTGAAAATTCACTGTAATTTAACGTGTACAATGACCCGTTGAACCACTCGGAATACTAAGGATACTAGGGTCGTTCCTGTCTAACAATATCCTGCTAATGCCATGTCTTCGACATAGACTTACATGAATTATTCTGCTCCAATGCCATATATATATCTAATATGGGCTTACATGGCTCATTCCTGTCTCCAAAGCCATATATCTGATATGGACTTACATGGCTCATTTCATCTCTGTCTCCGTCTGTCAACCCCAATATCCTAACATTCCTAAGGTTCAAACGGGCTTCCTAATGCTTTTTCTCTGTCACTTCGCCTTTAATTCAACTTTAAATATTCAAAGAAAATAAGTATATAAATGCTGAAATTGACAATAATAATGTAAAATAAAAGAATATTGCATTTATTTACTGCAAACTTACCTCGATACAAAATGTGACTAAACTTTACAATTTAGTCCTTTACTTTTTCTTTTCCCTGATCTACTCCCGAATTTCGCTCTTCTTGATCTATAATAGCAAATTTAACTTATTTAATATTCACATTTATCAAAACAGTCCTTGACCCAAACTTTGAAAAAATTACATTTTTGCCCCTAAACTTTCACATATTTGCACTTTTTCCCCAAGGCTCGTAATTTAAACTTCATCCTATTTTCTTATGTTTTATGATATGCTGATCATTTTTCCCTTTTATGTCAACATCAAATTCACACTCTAACATGTACTTATGACTATTAGGTATTTTTACCGATTAAGCCCTTTTACTCGTTTTCACTTAAAACCAAGTAGCACAAGTTGTCTAACATAATTTAAAACCTTATATTCTATCATAAAACATCAAAATAAACACTTTTCACCTATGGGTATTTTTCCAAATATGAACCCTAACTTAAATTATTGCTAGCATAAGCTTTATCGAGCTACCGGGACTCCGAAAACGTAAAGAACATTAAAAACGGGGCTTGGAATCACTTACTATGGAGCTTGAAAGCTTGAAACAAACCCTAGTTATGGAGAACCCTTGAAATTTCGTGCTAATGAAGAAGATGATGAATTTTGTGTTATTTTTCCCTTTTTATTTCATTTAATATCCAAATGAACAAAATGCCCTTCCTTATTAAACTTTCAAAAATTCCATCCATGTCCTATTTTGTCCATGAACTTAGAAATTGGTCAAATTTTTATTTAAACCCTCCTAATTAATATTCCAAAGCAATTTCATACTAAAAATGTAACACCCCTATCCCGTAAATCGTCAGGAATAGGTAAGGGCATTACTGAACTTGTAACTCATGCCGATCAAGAAAATTTTGAACATTTTCTTGAAGTAAAGATCATTCAATTGGATAATTGCTAGACACAACCAGGGATAAAATTTAAAAAAAACTTATAAAAGTAAACATTCAAAAGATGTCATATTCGCATAGCTTATATACATTAACCAAAATATCCTCCCACTACTAGTCTATTCTATACATGCCATAAGATAATCTAAAACATAGCAGTACCAAACAAAGGATAGTGATAGTGTAACTAGTTCTTGACGATCCCCGAGCCTCGTAGCTTCCAAATGAGATCTATAAAACAGAGGAAACAAAGTAAACGGAGTAAGCATTACAATGCTTAGTAAGTTTTAAGCGGTGTCAACAGATAACACCAAATTATAACATAGTTGTTCGTATTTTATTTCACTCTTCCTTCTGCATACCATCCCTTTACCGAATATGCACATCTCATCATATATAATAGGCAGATAAATTCTCACTTGATAGTGATCTCTTATAAACATAGGTACATTACATATTTTCACCTAACTTTCCACATTGACCAAACGCACAATAATCATAGAAACGTCTTATTGCTTTACTCACATATGCATCACATAACGACCTTGTGATTTAGTCCAAATCAAGCTTAAATATAATCTCAAAATACATACCTGACCAACTTAACGCATTGAACGTATTTATTACCAATTGTTACTGTGAAGTCGTATAATCTTATGCTTTACTCGAATCTTCAGCGAAACCTTTAGCTCGAATAGTCCCCACACGTAGTTATCGGGTCTTACCCGGACAAAATCTCCACACGTAGTCATCGGGTCTTACCCGGACATAATCTCCACACGTAGTCATCGGGTCTTACCCGGAATATATTTCCAAGTTTCATGTACATTTAATCACATGTTACAATATTCACATCGACTGTCATATTTGTAATTCATTTGCCTCATCAAATATCTAATAATACACACACCTTTCACATTTGGTCATTCGGCCACAATATACACACATCTCCTACATATTTCACACTAGCCATTCGGCTTTACCACATATACATATATTTCACATTAGCCATTCGGCTTTACCACATATACATATCTCATACATATTTCACACTAGTCATTCGGCTTTACCACATATACATATCTCATACATATTTCACACTAGCCATTCGGCTTTACCACATATACATATCTCATATATATTTCACATTAGCCATTCGGCTTTACCACATATACATATCTCATACATATTTCACATTAGCCATTCGGCTTTACCACATATACATATCTCATACATATTTCACACTAGCCATTCGGCTTTACCACACATATATATATTTATCTTGTACATCAATTTCAGCAATAGCTTATAAGCAACTCAAATAGTTTCATCAATGTTTACAACAAATTCACATATTCACTACAAGCTATTTTCCTGAGCAATAGTCACTAAATTATTTATAAATGGAGCTACAAAACTCAAAATCAATTGCCGTTAATTTTACCTGAATATAGACTCATATATCTTCCATCCATAGAATTTTCAGAATTTTAGGTTTGGCCAATCAATACCAGATTTTTCTTAAAGTTTCCCCTGTTTCACTGTTTGACTAATCGACCACTCTTCACTACGAATCAAATTTCTCATCGTACAGAATTCAAAATATGTTCTATTTGATTTCATTTGAAACTAGACTCATTAAGGAGTCTAAGCATATAAATTTTATCTTATAACCATTTTTGTACAAATTATAATGATTTTCTAAAAACAGAACAGGGGATTTCGGAGTCATTCTGACACTATCTCACACAACTTTAAATATCTCTTTATAGGAAATTTCTTTGCTTACACGGTCTCTTTTATAAGAAACTAGACTAATTAAGCTTTGATTACATATTTTATTCAGCCTATAATTCCACACCAACAATTTATAGTGATTTTCTAAATTCACATTACTTCTGCTGTCCTAAGCAAATTATTACAATTTGCTCTTAAATTTCCAAGTCCAAACACTTATGAACTTACCATTTGAGTTTAAGACATATCATGGCCACATAATATCTTATTAAATCAACTCATTATGTCCTATTATGATTGAATTTACTCAATGTTTAATCACTTAAAACTTACCTCGGAAGTGGTCGACGACTAGATATCCACGGCTATTCGTTACTTTCTCTTTTCCCCTATCCGACTTTGATCCTCTTTGCTCTTAAGCTTAAGTAAAACAATAGGTTTGCTTAAGTACTTAACTAATATTATTCACTTAACAATCACATTTGGCAATCACATATCATTTAATCTATATCTAAAACAATAGATTTCAATATGTATCATATTTAATAAAACATGCCATGACTCGATTTCATGCTTATTTAATTTATATCTAATTCACATTCACAAGCAAGGAGTCGCTTAATTTATCATGCTTCCTTATAGATGAATTTAATCATATTGCCGAATGTCCTTATGTGTACATGGTACATACATAAGGCATATATATATATATATATATACCTATATATGACCATTACAATTTAAACATTTAATCATAATCGGCAAACTTTATTTCAACTATTTAAGGTGCAAACCAATTATGTTATTCATTAACATTTCGTCATATTAAATCTTTGATTAACCAATTTAACACATACCAAAATCCAATCATACATCTAACCTTTATCTCAATACTAAACCGAGTTACAAGATTATACATTACACTAAGCATATCATTAAACATACCTATTCAATTTAGCTAATTTCATAGCCGATTAATCACCTTACCCCACATTACTCAATGCCGAATATTAACCCAACATCACAAGCATAATCACCATGATACTTACCTTAATACACATTTTATCCCATTGCGAATACATATATATATCATCAAACAAATATTTATTCACATAACAACAATTCATTCACATCTCTATAAATGATCATAATCGGACATTATAAACAAATCAACTAGTTTAGCATTCAAATTCTTCTAACCATTCCTCAATCACTTACTCAATGAACAACAATCCAAGCACATCAAAGCATAGTCGAATGTATCATTCTTCTTAAATTCATATTCGAACACTCAATTATACCTTAACTTATCCATTTCTTTCATTTAAACAACCCACATAACTTATTCATTCATGAACACATTCGGTACTATGCATGTTTACAAATATTTATTGGCACCTTTATCACATTTTCACAATCGGCATAACCATGTTACCAATCTAATACATCAAAATTTACTTATCCAAGACTACATTCAGCATATATATATTCACATAAACACAATAGCCGAACTCTTCATGAAGTTACCGAGACTCATCATTTGCCATTTCACACACACTCACATCCAATCCTTTTTATTAAACACTTAAAATCAACCATCTTCATGCCTCATCACAAAAACATCAAAACATCCACCAAGACACTCTACAACCCATAGCCGAATGCATCACTTCAAACCAATAACAAAAATTGAGTCATGGGCTATGAAAGGAGCTTAGCAATTAACTCAATTTCACATAAATTATCAAGAAATAAAATTAAACATACCTCCAATTAGAATCACCAAGGCCAAATATCAAAGAGCCCTTTTGTTCTACCTTAGATTTTGAGCTTGCTCCATTGCCGAAATCCTCAAAGCATTTTTCTCCATTCTTTCTCAAACATTCACATGAACAAGGCAAGGATGTATGGCCTTCTTTTTTTTTCTAATACTTATTTCCTATTATAAAACCATGTAGTCATTATAATATTAATACAAAATGCATATATTTTGTATCCCATACCATCATGGCCGGCCACTTCCTCTAAAGTGGGGAATTTGACATGCAAGTCTACTTTTTTTTTTTCCACCATGCATTATTTGCCCACTACCATTTAACCTATCGCATTTCCAAAGTTTCACACATAAGTCCTTTCTAATTAATTTCACATTTAAAAGACAAAATCAAAACATGAAATTTTCACACACACACTTTCACTTATAATAGGCATAAAATATAACATTTAATTATTCTTGTGACTCGATTTTGTGGTCCCAAAACCACTTCTCGACTAGAGTCAAATTAGGGTTGTCACAAAAAACTTCTAGAATGCAAGTTTTGCAAATTATTCGATTTAGTCCCTAATCTCAACTTAAGCACTTTATGCATAGAATTTCATCACGAAATTTTCACACAATCATGCAATCATATCATGAACCTCAAAATAATAATAAAATAAATTTTTATACCTCAAATTTGTGGTTTCTCAACCACTGTTCCGTTTAGGCCCTATTTCGGGATGTTACATTAATGTTTTATTTTAATTGTTTTAGGAAGTTAGATTTTTTTTAAAAATTTCTATAAATTATTCCATATTTTTATTTAATTTTTAAAACTTTTAACTTAATTATGTTTTCTTTTTATAATTTTAAATTTAATTAAATGATGATAAATTGACATTAAATACGATAGGTCTACTCAGTTTGATTTCCTTACTTTTATGAGGCCTTACTTGGAGAGAATTTTTACTGTCTTAATACATTGTACTTATGATCTAAATATCTCCCTCTAAGATTTTTTCTCAAAATTTAAGACACTAATCAAATCACTTAATTATTTCACTCAATACACTTAAATATACATTCCACAATGAACAAAATAAAGTACCCTCAGTTTAATACATAAAATATGCACAAAATTAATTCAATATATATATATATATATATATATATATATATATATATATATATGCACAAGACATATCTTTTAGCAACTCAGGATAAGTCTTGACAATATGCACAAGACATATCTTTTACAGTTAATCTTCCTCAAACTAGATATAACAATATCCCTAAAAAAATTATTTAAGCAAAAATTATTTTTGTTTTAATTATCAATTTTGATTAAAATTTAATAAATAAATTTAAGTTTCAGATAAATTAGATAGATTTAAATCCAGTTATTTAAAAGAAATAAAATAAGAATAAACCACTCATATATAGAAGACAAAACAGAACTGATTGAAAGGACATTTAGCATTAAGGAATGGATAATATTAGAACAATAAAACTACACAGTCAAGGTTAAAAAACACACAGACACGAAGTAAAAAAATAAAGGTGAATTTTTTTTAAAAAAAGACGAAATATTCTTTTTTTTCTTTCTTTTTTTTTTTAAGAAAAATACACATAAGCAAGTGATGAAAGTTTGAAATTGCTTAGGACAGGGAATGTCATGGAATCGTAAGATTTAAAGCGCAATAAAAGCGTTTAAATTGCCCGAGCTTTTATAATGTCGAAGCTCATTTCACTAGGATCCGTTGCCTGTAACTCAACTTGAATTCCATCTAATTCTCTCTTAAATCTGTCTTTTGAACTCGCATACACCATTTTACTTCTCACCCTGGATGAATCCGGTGCCCTGCATATAACCCATTATTAAAATATATCATTAAATATAATAATATAAATGAATGAATGTACACAAATTATTTAAATATTAATCGCAAAATAGTTATCACATTAATAAACTAACTATTAAGCTATTTTATTGGTAGAGTTTTTGAAAAGTCGAATAAACTGTTTGAGCTTAAACGTTTGTCTAATATTTGAGAGTATTTGAATAAAAATATTAGATCTAAAATAGGTTGAATAAAATGTACGCCTAAGTTCAATCATTCATAACTCAAGTATTACGTGACTTAACTCATTTTTCAATTGTGTATTATATTATTTTATATATTATGTAATAATATCATATGAAAATAAAATATTTAACATTATAATATTAATATTAGAATCTTATGTTAATTTCTTTATAATAAAAATAGTAATAAAACAAATAAGTATAAAATTACTAAATATTAAATAAAATTAGAATTTTTTATTAAAAAATTTAACAAGTAATATAGGCGGATATATACAGACTTAGATTAATTATCTATAAGTAAAGATAAATATACACAAAAAAATAATATTTATATTCTTTTATCGAGCTAAACTTAAACAATAATTTATGATATAAATACCATGATTTGAATTAAAATCAACTCAACCCATTACACATTACTTACTTTACATAATGATCACGTATTCCAAGTTGGTTTAAATTTACCTCCAATAATATTCCATATATTCTACTACATGTTTTCCATGAGAAGTAGAGGAAAAATAGAATCATTTCATGTAAGAAAATTACGGAGTGTTGAATGAATGCGGAAGAGTCAGACTCATTAGGACAAGGGAGAGCAGGTTACCATGCAATGAAGAAAATTTTGCTTTTCTGGCAGTTCTCAGCAGTAGTGAAATCAAAATCGAAGACAGCGTAGCGACACTCATCCTTTGGCAGAGCTGCGGTGAAATCTTCATAGGTTTCAGCAGGGGTGCCAAGTTTGTCAACCACCACCTGCTGGTCATGAATCTTGAAAATGATGAACCTGTAATTCCTTTTCGCTTTTAGCTCCAAGAATTTCAGCTTACATTCATCATCCACTGCCATTCCAGACGCCGCGTTCGCCTATTCCAATTTTTTTTATTCCCCACATTTATATATGAAAATCAAACGATCAGTCCTAACAAGTTGCAATAACATATAAAATATTTGTTCATTTCTGTTTATTTGTACTCGTGGTTTTGCTTAAAAATATACATCATAAATAAATAAAAGGGAGTATGGACACATATATCCTAATACTAACTTCAAGACATAATTAGTATGGGATTCATGACTTGTCTCTAAGGTCGGGATAGAATACATTGATAACTTAAGCCTAAAGAGAAGTCAATACATGTTTTGAATGTGTCTAAACGCAAACTGACCTAGGAAATGAGCTACTTGTGTTGAGATTTGAATATAAATCTACTAACTTGCTGATTTTCATATCACAAAGAATATCACATAAATGAACTAACTAAATTAAACTAAAATTTAAAACTTTAGATTTTATAACAAATGTTGGTAGATTTGATTAATTAAAATGAAGCGTAAAACCAAATACTTGTATACATTTTTTTCATTTGGGTAAATTTTCCTTTATTCTTATTCACTTGTTTCCTTTTAAATCAACTACTTAGAAAAAGAAGATGATATCTTAATTGGAAACGAAAAACAAAATAAACAAATAAGTCATATTTAAGATATATAAGATGATGAATTCAAAAAGATGAGAAATATGGGAAAAGCCAAACTTACCATTTTGTGGATCAAATGGGAAACAAAAGCCTTGTCGGGAAATGAAGAGCAAGAAGAAGAAGAAAAAATGTAGAATGGGGTAGGATAGGAAGGGGATCCTTAATTGAGGAGAGATGTTGAGAAACGAGACAAATACGGTGGTGAAGAGAAATTTGAGGGCAAACAAGGGTAGACAACTTTTCAAAGCTTTCTAAGGGCTTTAATAATGTCCACAATAACAGTTCTTGTAGAATATTAGTAAACCACGTTGTTGGTTTTTATGCCCAATCTTTTTGTTGCCTATTTTTATCATTTTTATTTTATTTTGGGCAATACTTTCTTGAACATTTGCTGCGCCTAAAACTTATTTTATCCAAACCTTTTTTAACTTCTTTCTGTAAAGCACTCTAAAGTATAGAATATGGATTCGTTTTAAATGAAAAAGAAGAAATAAAATATATAAGACACATGTTCGATTCAATATCTAAATATCTACTTCAGTGCGAGTAATATCGCGTTAAGAAAACTAGGGCTGGTTGCATGTCCTTCCAAAAAATTCAATGTTGCCATTCACTAACTACAAGAAAAACAACTGTGTTAGAAAACTCAAAACCTTATACAACAAATAAGAAAGGTGGAAGAAAATAATACCTTATTCGGTTACTAGTCCAATAATATAGGAAAAAACTTTATTTATTAGGTATGTATTATAATAATTAGACATAAAATAAAGAATAATTAATACAAATTTAAACTTGAAATTAAAAAGATAAGGAAAAAATTTCTCTTGTAAAAAGTAACACTTATTTAAAATAAGCAAAAAAAAATTCATTCTCTTTTTTAAAATAAGTCATGTAAGTAACTAAAATTACCAATTGAAAATAGTTTATTACTAACTCAGATACTAAATGTAGGATAAATGTATTTGAAATACTATAGGACAATTGTGAACTATAGCAATAATCTATTAGCACTAATTTAAATATATATAGCAAAAATCTATCGCCACATATCTGAATACTAACTATGAATTTCCTTGAAAGAGAATACTTCCAAACATTTTTTTCCCGCTTGTCTTAGCACCTTTTACATAAGAAACATCATGTTGTTTTTACTCAAGCCCTGTTTTATGAATTCATCTTCAAGATCATCCCCACTTATGAATTTTGTGACTTGTGTTGTAAGCTTTTTTCTGACTTTTCTATAGTTAAATTGAAAACAAAGGATAAGGTTATGATTGTATCATGCATATGCCTACACTATGCTTTTGCACATAAATAATAGGATTTCTTAGAAGGCCGTCCCAATTGCCCTTGTGAATTTTACTTTTACCGCTAAATGTCTCAAAAGACTACAAATGGAATGTCGTAATAGTTTTCCATCATTTCAAGTTTTAGATGCTATGTTTTGGGAGCCATCAAAGCTTGTGCACTACGACCATTCTAATGCTTAAGTCAACAAAGGGTGTACTCAGAATAAGAAAGGAAGATAGCTTATGGTGGTAAGAGAAAAAGAGTGTAGATAGATGGAATGAGAATCGTGCCTGATTATTTATACCTAGCATTTGAGTTGCTTGATGCATGGCCATTGGTTTCCTATCAAGCCATGCTAATTGACTTGTCATAAAATGTAGTAGTTAATTTGGGTCAATTCCTCACTTAAGGAGCTTGTTTTGTAAGCAATTTAGAATTTTAATTTATGTTTTTAGTAGTTAGGCTTTAGGATTAAAAAGTTAATAAAAATAAGTATTTTTATCACATTTTTTAGGTGTTGTGACTCAAGAGGTCGACCACATTTTTTAGGTGTTGTGACTCAAGAGGTCGACACGAGCCTTAGGTTGTGCTAATTGGTTCAACTGAGTGTGTAGGATGGAGATATAAAAGCCCAATTGATGTAGAAGCAAGAGCCGAGTGATGCACAAGCTTTTCGGGATGTCAAGGCACAAAACAAACGAGACAAGACAGTATTTGCATGTCGTGTCGCGCCATGCAAGGGGTGTGGCACGACACAAGAGAGACGTGTTGCCCAAGTACTTGGGGTATATTGTTGTTCGCACAATCAAACTTATTCAAAAACCTAGGACGTGTCGAAGACCTAATTTGGGCTGCCAACACCTCTATAAATAAGATATTAAGGGTTGAATATAATCAAGTCATCCTAGACACCTTCAAGAACCTTCATAGTTAAAATTAATTTTTGTTTATTTTCTTTTCTTTTCAGTTTTTTAAATGCTTTTTTTGTTTTTCTACTTGAATTAATTTTGATTCAAGGAATTGCTTATTTAATTAAAGTATTCAATTTATTTTTTCCTTTGCATTTGTTTTATTTTGTTATTCCAATCAAGAAATGTGTTTGTAACAGTCCGTTTTTAGGTCAAATCAGAATAGTGGTTTCAAAACCACTTAACCAAGTCAAAATATTTATTTTATTATTTTATTAAGGTTTATAGCATGATAGAATGATAGTATAAAAATTTCATTAAGAAATTTTACCGTTTAAATGCTTAATTCGATAAAAAGGACTAAATCGCGTAATGAGTAAAAGTTGAGTACTATTGTTTAAAGTTATTAAATTGATATGGTTTATTAATATGAGAGTCCTTTCATGTCAATTAGACCTTAAATGATATAGTGGAAGTTGTTGGCTTGGTATTTTTGAAATTATTAAAGCTCATTAAAGTTATTTTGGTAAAATGTTAATTAAGGTTAATAATAATCAAACAAAAACCAAAATTCTCATTTCCATCATCTTCATGGCCAAAAATTGAGAAGAAAAGAATAGGAAACTTAGGTTTTCATTCGGCCAAGCTTGAATCTTTAATTAAGGTACAGTTTTTGTCCCCTTTTTAATGATTTTTACATTTTTGAGCTCGTTGCAGCTTAATCTAGCTAGCAAGTACCTTCATTTTTAAAACCGTTAAAGATTTTGAGATATGTTATTGATGAATAATTAGTTATCTTGAAGTTTCTTGTTGGATTATTGATGATTGTTAATAGATATACAAGTTTTATAAAGTGACTTTTTGACAAAAATGCAAAATAATGATTTATTTGTGAAAATGTAAAATGTTGTGGTTAAAAGTGTGAATATGATGAAATTATGGGCTGCTAGTATTGTAAAAAAAATTTGGCTAGACATGGGTTTCATGAAAATTTATCGTATTTGCATTTTTAAGAGTTGAGGACTAAATTGTAAACAATGTGAAAGTATAGGGCAAATGTGTAATTTGCCAAATATGTGTGAATTGAATTAAATGGTTACTAAAAATGTTGAATTTGTTAATATATAGACCAAGATAAGTCGAGTTCGGGTTTAGATCGGGGAAAGGAAAAGATTAGCAACT
This sequence comes from Gossypium arboreum, assembly GCF_025698485.1. Classification (NCBI taxonomy): domain Eukaryota; kingdom Viridiplantae; phylum Streptophyta; class Magnoliopsida; order Malvales; family Malvaceae; genus Gossypium; species Gossypium arboreum. Next base: position 34,345,902 of record NC_069078.1, read on the forward strand.
CGAGGTAAATTCATATAATTATAATCGAACTTTATATTAATTTTATGTATTTGAAATGAATGTATATAGATTGAATATACGTGATTAATGGCATAAGGATGCCAAAAATAATGCTTACCGTGAAATATGAATCCCATTTGAATCGTAGAAAGTCATAGGATACAAGTGACATGTCACTAGGGTTACCGTTTGGTCGAGTTCCTGCATTTGTTGCGGACTCACCATAGCTCGTATGAGCTTACTGTTTTAGCTCTTCGGGGCTTACCATTTCTGTTTCATCTCTACGGATTACCGTTCATCTCTTCGGAGCTTACTGTTTATCAGCTCAAAAGGAGCTTACTAATCATGACTCGAAAGAGTGGAAATGATGATGAATTGATGGATTATCGATTTATACACTTAATGTGTATCACCCGAGTATCCCTCGATATTTTAGTAGGTTCAACGGGCATTATACCGACATGATTTATGAATATTATATGATATAAGAGCTATATGATTTACACGGATTTTATGATATATGAATACATAAATTACGTGGATAATATGATACATGAGATACTTATATAATTAGTATTTGATGTTATATGAATGTTATTTGTTTGGTTTTTTGTGAATGGTGATGTGAATAGGCATTATGAGCAAATGGGTTGGATTTTTAATTTGTTATAATGCTTATTGTCATTTGGTAAGTTAAATTCTATATTATACGTGCTTACTAAGCTTAATGCTTACTCCGTTTATTCTTCCGTGTTTTATAGATTTGGAAGCATGCTCGAATTGGATAAAGTCTAAGATTACTATCACACTATCCAGGTGACTTTTTGGTACTTTTGGAGCTTATGGAGAATATGTAAATATGACATATATAAGCTAGTTTATAGGTTATGAAGTATGACCATATTATGTTAATGATTTTGATGTGAACTTGGTATATGAGCAAGCTATGTGATATGGCTTAAAGTAGTAATGGTTGTTTTGATTGTATATATGTGATTCCATATGATGTGGTTTATACAAGCTTGGTTTAGGAATGTAAAATTGGTATATTTGAATGATACCAAATGAGGTATGTGTGCATGAATATGTTTGGTAATGATTTGATATAATAAGTTGATATGAATTGTTTAGAATGCTTATTATGATATTGAATTGGTTGAGATTTGGAGCATTCTTAGAATTGGTATTATAGGTTTATGAAATATATATGACATGGTTGCCTATTGATGTGTAAATGTGGTATAAATTGCTTGTGTAAGGATCCTTAAATTGGGTGGCAAAATTGGCTTGGTAAATAACCTATTTCCGTCCAAACAGCCTTGCACATGGGCATGTAACTTGGCTGTGTAACACTAGTTTTCACACGGGCTGGTCACATGGGCGTGTGGTTGGCCGTGTGTGCAAATTAGTATGTATGCCCTATTTTCACACAGCCTGAGACACGAGCATGTCTATGAGTTGTGTGTACCATACGAGTTAGACACACGGGTGTGTGGTCTGGCCGTGTGAGCAAGTTAGAGAGTTACACGGGGTCAGGCACAGGCTGGGACACGGCTATGTGATCCCATTTAGAATGTCTACACGGTCGGAGACACGGGCGTGCCACTTTGCCGTGTAAGGGACATGGTTGGGGCATACGGGCGTGCCACTTTACCGTGTAAGGGACATGGTTGGGGCACAAGGGCGTGTGACCCCTCCAGCTTTGAAAATTTTTCTAAGTTTCTGAAATTTCTATATGTTATCAATTTAGTCCCGAATGCATGTTTTAAGTATTGTATGCTCGATTTAAGTATATATTGAATATGAATGAATGATATTTACCAAAATGATATTATACTTGATTAATGATTATTCTGAACTGAATTACAAGTTCGGTATGCCTCTTAACCTATTCCGACGATGGTTACGGGTTAGGGGTGTTACAATGTTACTCTATTGATAACTCTTGAAAAGAGTTATACTTTATGCCTTTGAACCTAGTTAATTACCTATACTTAAGTACATCTAGTACATTTTAGGACATTTCATTAGTATTTTTAGTGTTGCATTAGAACTTGGGTTGCGTTTAAATATTAGAAGATTTTAATTGCTCGTGGAAGGGTTGTGTTTTGTGGTATTGGGCTGCGTTTAAATATTAGATGCTTTTAACTCATGCAATGACATTAATGCAAAAAAGATAGCAAAATTAAGGATAAAATAGGCTAGGATTCACTGAGTTATAAAATGCAATTGACTAAACTGAAAATGCTAAAATATATGCTAAGGGTAACTAAATGGGAACAATTTAACCAATAAGTAAGGAGGAAAACCTATGTTCTTTCTAGTGCTATCACACCCCTAAACTTGAGTTTTACTTGTCCTCAAGTAAAACAGAAACTAGCAAGGCTACAAAAATTTTACTAAGGCAAATGATCATTCTAGCAACTTGAACCCTCTAAATTCCCAATGAATGAATCACATTTAATTAAAGAATATTGCATCGATAATACATAAGTATGAATGAATAAGGTTGCAACTTCATCAATGATAGCATCATGCTTCAAACCCTAAGTTCTATCTACCAATACAGTATTTATTGTACAATACTAAGTATTTATATTATATATATTTTCGGAATAAGGGATATCGTTGCATTATTGTACCCTTGTTCCTAAAAAGTAACGATGGAGTGCAACAAACCCCAATGGAGTACGTAATTGCACCGACACACATTCATGCAACGATAGTCTTTGGCTGGATTGATTTTTCTAATGCTTGTATTAGTGTTCCCTCTTTAACATTCCATACTACACCCACTTTAGAGTGTCTCTAATTTATAACTATATATATATAAGCAGTTGTAAAAAGTAGATTCATTCAATATTTAAGGAATGATAGCAATCATCCATTACTAATGCAACCTAATCCATTCATCAAAAAATTGAAGTTATGACCTTTTGTCAAATTTATCCAAGTAATTCATTGATAATTCACATGATTCAAGAATTAAGCATCGAATGTAACAAAAAATTTTGAACAATTTCATTAACTATAATTAAACCTTGCATGCTTCATTACCGAAAAAAATTGAAATGTGGGTGTATTTCCAAGCCCCATGTGCATTCCCCAAAACTTAAAGTTTGGATTGTCCCCAATGCACTAACTGTAACATCCCTCACCCGTATCCGACGCTAGGATAGGGTTTGTGGTGCTACCTGACTTAAACTCAACCAACTGTACAAAACTGGGCCGTGAAATTTTAAACAATTTAAAAACTTCTCTTTTCACAAGCAACTGTCTCGTATATGGGCTTACAAGGCCCAATCATAAATCCAGGGTTGTTTACAACCCAACCGAGACCTCATGAAAACTTAGAAATTTTTTGTGCATCAAGACTCCGCACGCCCGTGTGGGTATAGAACACACGACCATGTGCCAGGGACACGCTCGTGCCCCGAACCCGTGTCTGAAATCATAAGCATTCTGCCAAAACCACATGGCCCACGAACACACCCGTGCCCTATAACCGTGTCCTTCACACGGCTAATACACATGGCTGTGTCTCTTGTCTGTGTGCTACAAGCATGCATACTGACTTTATGACACGGCCTAGGAACACGCCCGTTCGGCCTACCCGTGTGCTATAATGACTTTAAAAATTTAAGTGCAAGGGACGTGCAACCATAATACACGCCCATGGGTGTGAACCATGTGTCACAGACGGCCTAGACACACGCCCGTGTGTCTTACTCGTGTGGACAAACTAGGCTATTTCCCAAGCCCATTTGTCACCCATTTTGCACAACCTACACAAGATCATTTCAATATATAAGTTTCATTACAATGGGCACTAATTCATCCATAGAAAGAACATTATATGCATTCATCAAAATGAATAATAGCCATTATTCCAAGCTTGATTACAAAATGAAGGGCCTTTGACTTAAGCCCAAATACATGAATCATTCTCTTAATACAACATCCTAGTCTAGCCCTATACATGCCACCATCAAAAATATAAATCCAACTATACCGATACTGTGATCGATATCTCTGACTTTAAGGGATCTTTAAATTAGCTTGATAACACTGAAAGAAGAGGGAAAGGAAAGAGGGTAAGCATAAAGCTTAGTAAGTTGCATATAAATAAATATACAACAACAATCTCACCTTTAGTCAACATACTTATAGCTCAAAGGTAAACATAATTTAACTTACTCATTTTCATATACTCGAGTCACATTCTCTAAATTAAGCTCGTTACTCATGCTTACCATATAGGTACCTGTACCACTCACACATGATTATTCTTTCTTTATTAAACTTGATCTATAACTCTCATCATTGAAACGTTTGGGATACTACTAGATATTCTATGAACCTTCAACATGGGATATATTGCCGATGCCATGTCCCAGACATGGTCTTATACTGGCTCTCATATACGCGTGATGATGCATGTCCCAGACATGTCTTACACTAGCACAACTCTTAGCCGATGCGTGTCCCAAACACATCTTACACTGGCTATCTCTGTCGAGGTCGATGCATGTCCCAGACATGTCTTACTCTGGCACTCATCTCTGTGCCGTTGCCATGTCCCAGACATGGTCTTACACTGGCTCTCACAATGTGGCCGAAACATGTCCCAGACATGTCTTACACTGGCGCACAAATCACCCAATGCCTTGGCACGAATATCCAGTTCGTATCCTAATGTTTCAATGGGATATTTCTATTATCTCAAATATTACTAGACATTCCCAATTCATAACTTGGCAACTCATACAATATCAATTCAATGGCGATATGAATACCAGTATTAATAGTGTAGTTGTATCATTTACATACAACTTACCTCGGTTTACAAAAAGTACTTGGCTATTCGGTTTAGTCGGTTTGCTTGTCCTTCCACCGATCTAAGTTCAGATTTGGTAATTCTTGATCTATAATGACAATATGCACCTATTTAGTCACTAATTAGGATTAAGCAATCATAAATTTATATCTTTGGTAAAATGACCATTTTGCCCCTAGACTTTGGCAAAATGACCATTTTACCCCTATAACCGAAAACCTATTTTCATCAAATTTTGTTGTATCTTAGGCCTAACTGAACCATTTTTACTACTATAGAAACTTCAAATTGTCAATATTTCACATGCTTATTAACTATTTTACAACTTATGCAAAATAGCCCCTTTAGGGGTTTTCATGCTAACACCTTTTACAAAAGTTGTTTATAACACAAATAGGACTCATATTCCTCCATAAAAACTCAATAAGCATCACAAATAATTTCATATCAACACTCTAAACTCTTGACCATTTTGCAAGATATCACCCTCATTTGAAAACTCATGCTTAAAGGGTCTCAAAAATGCAAAAATCATCAACAAAGGGTGTGGGAATCACTTACTTGTGAGGGCTTTTAGTTGCTGAAAATTTTCAGCCTTAAAAACTCCATTTTTTCTGATATTTTTGGTGGAGAAGAGATATGGAGAAGAAAGAAATGATAGGTAGGATTTTAGGCATTATTTTATCACCAAATCATGACATCATCCACCTAATACTTTGACTATTTGCTTAAAACCCATCACATGGCCGACCAACACTAATAAAAAGGGTGTAGTTGCCCTTTAAAAGCCCTAAATTTAATTTCTTTAGCTATTTAACTCATTTGGGTACTAAAATGCAACTTTTGCCTTTTATGCGATTTAGTCCTTTTTAGAAATTGGGCTAGGAAACATTAAAATTAGCTCACAAAATTTTTCATGCACTAATAAAATCATACTATAACCTCATAAAAATAATAAAATAATTTTTTCTAACTTCATATTTGTGGTCCCGAGACCACTGTTCCGACTAGGCCCTAAATCGGGCTGTTACACTAACATGAAATTGTAATGACAATAAAAATTCAATGACAATGTGTACTTATCAAAATAAAAATTATAGCTACATACAATACATGAATACTATAGCAAAAGCTTAAAATAAACTAACTCAGTTATCCTCAGCTATCGATATAGTTGCACAATGTTTCTTCCTCCTCCTTTTCTTCTCCCTCTTCTTTCATTTTTTATCCTTAGAACGCTTTATCTTCTTTTCTTTGGGCTTTGCATGATCTTCAGATTGCTTCTCAGTTTTTGACTCTACCCCGACATCATCGGCTGCTTCCTATGTAGGAGAGGCCACCTGGAGTGGTCCAGTGTAGACTACTCTTACTAATGAATTGCATTACTCCTCACTGGTTACCTTAGTAACTTCTGCCGGTCTTTCTCCATCTCACTCTAAATTATCAATATTTCTACCCACAACTCAGGTGCGGTGACAATGTTCACAACAAAATCTTTTTCTTCTTTTTTCTTTTTTATCTTCAGCAAATTCTTTTTCAGCAACAACTTCCTCTTCTGCAGCAGCAACTTCCTTCTCAACAGCAATGTCCTCTTGATCAGCAAAATTACCATCCTCGAACAAGCTATTAATCTTTCAAAGACATTCTTCAATGTCCCTAGATTCCTCTTCTTTGTCATTATCAGAGACCTACACAATGGGAGGGGATGACACCAATCTGTCTCGGTCTTCTAAGTCGTCATCCGTAAATGAGAATTCATGATTTCGAATGATTGGTGGAAACACTAGGAATTCTGGTAGTGGGGATGGGCTAAATTGGCTTAATGTGGCTATAATAGAACTGTCCTAGGCTTTAGTATAAGCATAAAAAAAATTTTGGGATTTCTCCATATCCTCTATTGTAGCGACAAGCCTGATCTACCTATTGTTGATGGAATTGACCAATTTTTTGACATTTTTCATTTTGCGCCATAATGATGTGTCTGTATTTAGGTTTGTTCCTTTGCTATTGGCTTTCATTTTGCCCTTCCTTGTCTTGCTTATTTCTGCCTCCTTCAATATCGGTATATCTTTTCCGCGAGTTATTCTTTCTATAGAGGCTTCATTGATTGGACTCTTATTTTCCAAAACCTCCTCACTGTCATAGGGCACGGTTCCTCTTTGTTGGCACAATAACATAACTAATGATGGAAAAACCAAGATTCAAATTTGCCTTGCGACACAGTCAACAATTTCCTAGTGAAGTATTGCACCAACATCAATCTTTCTACCCTAGATGATGGAATGTATCAGACACATTCTATCGAGGGTGATGTGGTGCTGTGAGTAGAGGGCTTTAGCTTGCAGTTGACAAAATGAAACCAGATTTTACTTTGTAGCATCAGGAAGCGATAGTGCATCATATAATTCTTTTGATAAGAACTTATCCACAATGCTCCTTTAACACACAAGTCTTTCACCAATAGGTCTCATTTTTCATCCGTGATATCCTCAATGAACTCAAAGTGTTTTTCTACATCCAACTTGGTGTTGTACAGCTCGTTGATTTTTTTAACATCCCATAGTATTAAGCCTTCTCAAAAAAAATTGAACTCTAACTCATGATCATAAAGGTTAGCATAAAACTCACGTACCAGTGAATGAGAATAGCTTCCAGGATGGGTACAAAAAGTTTCCCACTTCAACTTCAAAATGGTTTTGTAGACTTGCGTTGTTGTTGCGAAAGAGAAATGCCCTGGTTGGGGTGGAAGTTTGGCTTTAACATGTTGTCTTGAAATCGTTCCTTTGCCGCTTTATTTAAAAAGATTACTAGATCTTTTTTTCTGCATTGGCTAGGGAGATTTCTTTCACAAACTACGGTAGCAGAGGGTGTATGTTCTTCAGCAGATTTGGTGGCTTTCTTGATCAAACCTCTCGTTTTTGCCATCTTTTGTTGAGGGAGAACGGTTTAAAGTTGAAAAGATATGATCTTGAGAAGAAAAAGGAAATAAAAATGGTTGTCTGAATACGTTACAGTTGGTACAGTGGAGGAGGATTTATAGTGAGTGAAAAAGGAAGATGGAGATGCGTGTTATTTTGTGGAGAGATATAAAGCTGGCAGGAATAGTTTTGTCCAATAGAAATTGTGCCCGCTCAGAAGGATCAAACGGCTGAGTGATTTTTGATCCAACGGTGGAATCTAAATTTCCCTGAATTCTGATGAGTTATAAATAGTAGTACAGAATTACAGAATACATTGACAGCAAAATTTCAATGCGTCAAAAATGGTACCTAATTATTCTGCAAAAAGGAAGGAAAAACAAACTTTAACAAAACATAAATAAAATAAGCTAAAATCACAGAGTATGTAACACCCCGAACCCAAGACCATTGCCGGTGTCGGACACGAGGGGTTAGCAAGCCAAGTTCACTTGTTTTGCCCATCCATTGGACATTTCCAGTCAGGCTGGAAAAACTGCATCACTGTCGCCTTAAAAATCATATCTTGAGTTTCAAAACTCGGAAACTGGTTTCGTAAATTTTCCCTGAATTTAGACTCATATATCCATCCATGGATTTATTTCTAGAATTTTTGGTCGGGCCAATTGGTACAGTTTATTAGTTAAAGTCACCCATGTTATAGGGATCGACTGCTCTGACCTTCGTGCGGTATAACTTAAATATCTCTCTGTACAGGGCTTTAATGCTGGTGACGTTTGTTTCTAATGAAACTAGACTCAAAATGGAATCTGTACATATAAGGTATGTCTCCTAATTCTTTTGGATAATTTATAGTAAATTTTAAAGTTGCGACAGGGAACCCAGAAACCGTTCTGGCCCTGTCTCACAATAGCTTTAATATCTCTTAACATCTAACTCCTATGACCATTTCGTTTCTTCCATATGAAAATAGACTCATCAATGTTCATTTAAATAGCTGATTCACTATTTAATACCATTCCTACAAATTTTGGTGATTTTTCACATTCACGCTACTGCAGCTGGCAGCATCTGTTTTTAAGGTAGGTCTTACCTATTTTGTAGTCTCCATGAACCAACTAGTCTTGCCTTACATAGGTCCACATATGATCATTTTAACCATGCCAATGGCTGATCATGTGACCAACATTCCATTTCCAATTCATAGTCACATCATGACACCATATATATATATACAAACCGCAAATAGTTTAAGTTGATACTTCACTATTACGAGCCATTTTCGCATGGCCGTACATATACATCATAACATATTTAAACCAACAAGGGTAGTCCTATACATGCCATTTCAAGTTCAACCAAGAATTTATACCAAAATGGGGGCTTGATAGTGTGGATGACTTCGACTTCAACGATCCCAAATCCGATTGCTTGAGCGAAATCTAGAAAACTGAGAGCCAAAGCAACGGGGTAAGCATTTTTATGCTTAGTAAGTCTCAAGGAATATAATCAACTCTAATTAAAGCAATACATTCACATAACCAAATGCATCATTTCATTAATGCACATTCACATAATCGTACTTACTTCACCATCCCAACACTTATGTTCATACACAAATAACGGCTTCATTAAGGCCGATAACTCGCTCCATCATAGGAGCGGATATTCATACGCTCTTACTCCTAGCGCCAAAAAGCACACCGCACTTACCTTGTCATTGGGAAATTTCACAAGTGCATTAGCTGAAATTTTCCAGCAAGCTTATAATTTTCAAATCACATACCTTCGGAGTTTAACCGGACGTCGCTACTCGTTCAATCGCCTTCGGGACATAGCCCGGTTATGATAACCCGCACCAAGGCCTACGGGACTTAACCCGGATATCACGATTTGCACAAATGCCTTCGGGTCTTAGCCCGGATTTAACAACTTGCACGAATGCCTTCGGGTCTTAGCCCGGATATAGCTACTAGCACAATTGCCTTGGTCTTAACCGGATATAATTTTCAGCATAATTGTCTTCGGGGCTTAGCCCGGATATCATTCAATTTCTCATGCACACATACATCAATAATCATTGGACATACATATTTCATTTTCCTTACTAAGGCTCAAACACAATTATAATCATTAGCATATTCGCCTTCGGGACTTAGCCCGGGTGGAATTCAAATACTCATACACACATAATCAATAATCATACACAACCATATTTCATCTCACATAATTCAAGTAAGGTCACTTCTTGAGGACTTACCTCGGATGTTGTCGAACGGCTTTTACGGCTATTCGATCACTTTTTCCTTCCCCTTGTCCAATTGTGGACCTCTTAGCTCTTGAGCTAATTCAAACAAATTCAATTTATTAAAACCTCATTGTGCTAGCTTATGGCCGAATATGACAAGGAATTTAAATGGTCATATGGCCACTCTTTAACTTGAATACACAATGGTCATGCGCATTTTATACTACATCAAGCAATTCAATACAATTTATTTGAGCATCAAGGAAATGCTAAGGCCTTCAATAGGCTACCCAAGGCCGAATATACTTGTCCATGTTGAGGCCAATTATGCACTTAATACCACACAAAAACAGCATGCATTTTACTAGTTAATGCTTTGCATATTGTAGCTCAAAACTTACAATATAGCATCAAGCACTCATATGTGTGCTAGGCCGAATGTGCTTACAATTTCACAATTATTCTTCAACATCTTCTTCTTTAAACAAACTTATTCATCACTTCCTTCATAACCGAAACATCATGTGCAAACATATATATACAATATGAGCATGGCCGAATTTTCAAGGTGTCCATAGCCATCCAAAAATAAAAATTTTAACTAACATGCAAGAAGCATGAACCATGCTCATGAATGGCCAAATATGACAATCATGCTCCTTTTCAACTTCAATCATGATAAATCAAAAAGAAGGCTCAAAATCTTGCTCAAGAGTAGACAATCCATCATTGCATGCATCATCATCAAGCTTCACACTTAGCATGCAATGGCTTTATCACCATAACAACTTTGGCCAAATACCATTTCCATGGCTTAACAAAGATTTGAGCCATGGCTAACATGCACATCAAGTTAGCAACCAAAACATGCATGAAACTCCTAACACAACCTCATACATACCTTAATCTTGATGCAACCTTGGCCAAATCTCCTTCTAGATCTCTTCCAAACCAAGCATGAAGCAAAAATCCTCCTTCTTCCTTAGTTTTGGCTCAAAGAAAGGATGAACAAAATTTTTTCTTTCCTTCTCTACAACTCACGGCAATGGGGGATTACCACACTCACACACATTTTTTTTCATTTTTTTTCACCCATACACCTTTGTTTATTATTTCACCCTAATGCACCAACAAAACATGTTTCATGACATGTTTAGCCCATCCTCCTTGTCATGGCGGCCACCACCTATAAAAGGGGGAATTTGACATGCAAGTCCATTATTTTGCATGCATGCTTTAATTAGTCATCACACATTTCCTATCATACTTTCAAAGTTCATTACTAAGTCCTTTCTTGTGGAATTCACCCTTATAACACTAAATCAATCATCATAAAATGTCATACATGAGCACACACATATTATAGGCATCAAAATAAATTTTAATTATTTTATGCCTCGGTTTTGTGGTCCCGAGACCACCTTCCGACTAGGGTCAATTTTGGGTCACACAACTCTCCCCACTTAAGAAATTTTCGTCCCAAAATCTTACCGTAAATAGGTTTGGATATCGCTCTTTCATAGAGTTCTCGGTCTCCCAAGTAGCATCTTCTATCCCGTGCTTGAGCCATAACACTTTTACTAGCGGAACCCGCTTGTTTCGCAACTCTTTCACTTCTCGTGATAGGATACGAATCGGTTCTTCCTCATAATTCATATTAGCTTGAATTTCAATTTCGATGGACTAATCACGTGCGATGGATCGGATCTATAGCGTCAAGCATCGAAACGTGAAAGACATCGTGAACCTTTTCGAGTTCGGGGCAAAATCAAACGATATGCCACTAGATCGACTCGCTTCGGATATCTCGTATGGCCCAATGAACCTCGGGCTCAACTTGCCCTTACGGTGAATCGAGTATCTTTTTCCAAGGCGATACCTTGAGAAACACTTTATCACCCACGATACTCGATATCCTTACGCTTCAGCCCGCTGCACGACTTCGGCGATCGGAGGCTATCTTCAGACTTTCACGGATTACTTTCACTTTCGTTCAGCATCTCTAATCAAATCCACCCGAAAATCTTGCTTTCACCAAGCTCGGTCAAAACAATGGTGTACGGCATTTACGACCGTACAAGGCCTCGTAGGGTGCCATCTTAATACTTGATTGAAAGTCGTTGTTGTGTTTAATTCAATCAACGGTAAATACCGCTTCCCATGAACCACTAAACTCGAGGACGCAACATCTTAACATATCCTCAAGTATCTGAATTATCCGCTCGGATTGACCTCGGTTTGGGGGTGAAAGGCGGTCTTGAAATGCAACTTGGTACCCAAAGCCTCTTGCAATTTCTTCCAAAATCGCGATGTAATCTTGGGTCTCTATCCGACACGATAGAAATAGGCACCCCATGCAATCGAATAATTTGGGAGACGTATAATTCTGCCAATTTATCGAGCGAAAAATCCGTGCGGACAGGGATAAAATGAGCAGACTTGGTCAGTCTATCAACAATGACCCAAATCGCATCTTTCTTACTTGCCGACACTGGTAATCCAGATATAAAATCCATTGTCACTCGATCCCATTTCTATTCGTATCATGATTGGTCAAGTAATCCGATGGCACTTGATGTTCCGCTTTCACTTGTTGACATATCAGACACCTTGAAACAAATTTAGAAATGTCTCATTTCATACCGGGCCACCAAAATTGGCGTTTCAGGTCATTGTACATTTTAGTACTACCCGGGTGGATTGACATTCGACTACTGGCACCTCCTCGGGTGAAACGGATAAATGAGCATCCATCGCTCTCAAAGCGCATAAAGGTTTGCGACTTAAAGCATCACCACCGCGTTGGCCTTTCCCGGGTGATAATCAATGATGAGTTCATAGTCTTTCAACAACTCAAGCCAACGTCTTTGTCGCAGGTTTAAATCTTTCTGAGTCATCAAATATTTTAGACTCTTGTGGTCTGAATAAATATGACACCTTTCTCCAAACAAGTAATGCCGCCATATCTTCAAGGCGAACATTATGGCTGCTAGTTCAAGGTCATGGGTCGGATAGTTTCTCTCATGCGGCTTTAGTTGTCTCGACGCGTAAGCCACAACTCGACCTTCTTGCATCAACACACAACCTAACCCAAGCAAGGATGCGTCCATCAGATATGACAAACTCTTTACCGGACTCATTTGTACTAGCACTGGGGCCTCGGTTAAACAAGTTTTTAGTCGATCGAAACTTTCTTGACAGCGTTCCGACCACTCGAACTCAACATCTTTTTGGAGTAGTTTCGTCATCGGCGCAGCTATCATCGAAAAACCTTGCACAAATCGTCGATAGTATTCGGCAAGCCCCAAAAAGCTCCTAACTTCGGTAACATTCCTCGGAGGTTTCCAATTGACTATGGCCGAAATTTTGTTCAGGTCCATCCTGACACCCGATGCGGACACCACGTGCCCCAAAAAAAAGCTAACCTCTTTCAGCCAAAATTCACATTTACCAAACTTTGCGTATAACTGCTTATCTCGTAAGATTTGCAACACTAGCCTCAGGTGTTCAGCATGTTCAGTTTCATCTCTCGAATTGACCTAAATGTCATCGATAAATACAACTACGAACCGATCCAAGTATGGCCTGAAAATTCTATTCATTAAATCCATAAACACCGCAGAGGCATTAGTGAGCCCAAACGACATCACCAAGAATTCGTAGTGACCGTACCTCGTTCTAAAAGCGGTTTTGGGTATGTCCGATTCTCGGACCCTCAACTGATAGTACCCCGACCTTAAATCTATCTTTGAAAACACCAAGGCTCCCTTTAATTGATCAAACAAATCGTCAATTCGTGGCAACAGATATTTATTCTTTATCGTCACTTTATTGAGTTGACGATAGTCGATGCAAAACCTCATGCTTCCGTCCTTCTTTTTCACAAACAATACCGTGCGCCCCATGGAGAAAAACTCGGTCGAGCGAAACCTCTATCCGTTAATTCTTGCAATTGGACCTTCAATTCCTTTAACTCCGTTAATGCCATACGATACGGAGCTATCGAAATTGAGTGGTACCAGTACCAATTTGATGCCAAATTCTACTTCCGAACAGTGGTAAACCCGCAATTCTTCGTGGAAAACATCCGGTATTCACAAACCACGCACAGATTCGGGTTTCTTTTCGATTCCTTGTCATCGAAAGCACGTCGCAAGGTACGCCGCGCTCTTTTCTTACATATTTTCGGGCCAACATTGCGATATTACGGTGGCAACCCTTTAAGTCCGTAGACTTAACCCGAATTATCTCGTTATTCGTGCACCTCAAATCGATAGTCTTGCTTTTGCAATTTACGACCGCATCGTGCATGGTCAACCCATCCAAACCAAGAATAACGTCAATTCATCGAACGGCAAAAGCATCAAGTCCATTGGGAAACAAGAACCTCGGAACACTAGGGGACTTTTCTTGCACACTTTGTTGACAAGCACGTAATGACCCAAGGGTTTGACACCGAATTACAAACTCGAGAGACTCAATAGGCAAAGTCTTCTTTGGATGCTAAGGTTTCACATATATAAGATTGAGTAGAACCGGGTCAATCAAAGCAATCACATTTGTATTGAAAAGAGTGAAAGTACCGTAATAACATCCGGAGAGGCAAGATCCTCGCGGCGCGTATGGCATAAGTCCTAGCAGAGCACGAGCCTCGGATCGATGGTAGCATCTCTAGATCCTCTCGACCGCCACCGACATTGCCCATATTTCTAGGTGGCCTACCTCGAGCGATGGTAGCACCGGGTTTGCACTCGACTTACATTCTGCTCATGCATCCTCGGGCAATCCTTCATAAAGTGGTCGGCCGATCCACACTTATAGCAGAGCGATCACGAAACCAACAGCTCCCGAATGCCATTTGCCACAATGTGGACACTCGCCTCTCTCGGCGATCATTTCCACCACCGTGATCGAGGTGACTCGTGTGGTCACAGGGGTCGATCGCGTCCTCGTCTAGAAAAGCCCAAACGCCTCTAGACCGGCTCACATCATCTCGAAATCTCTTCGATGCTTGTTGAAGAGACTTTCCGAGGACCTCTTCGAATTCTCCAGTTCCCACATCAACTTTTTGTTTCTCCTTTCTAAGCTCTTGACTTTACAAGCTCGCTCAACAAGTACTACGAACTCTCGATCTCGAGAATGCCAACGAACATCCTTATATCATCATTCAGCCCATCCTCGGCGTTTACACATAATAGCTTCGGACGAAATGCATTCTCGCAGCATCGGCTAAGCCTCACAAACTTTCGTTCGTAGTCGATAACGGACATAGAACCTTGCTTAAGATCAAGAAATTCCTTCGCTTTTGGTCGATGAATCTCGACTAATATACTTTTTTGAACTCGGTTTGAAAGAATTCCCAAGTCACTTGCTCTCTAGGCACCACAGTCGAGTACTCCACCAATAGTAGGCGGACTCACGTAGCAAGGAGATGGTACACTTTAAGCACTCATCGGTGTACAGATAGCTCATCGAGCACCCGATAGTGTTATCCAACCAAAATTCAGCTCGCTTCGCATCATCATCATCCGTAGCCTTAAATTCAGTGGCCCCATGTTTTGAATCCTATCGATGGGGGCTTACTTGACCTTATTTGGTCATCACCGGAGGTATTGTAGGTGCGGGGTTGCATTTGTCGGGAATGGAGGTCGTGGGACGGTAGTGTTAGTTCGAATGTATTGATTAAACCATTCGCTCATCACACTATAAAAGGCTTGCCTAGCCTCATCATTCGGATTGCTGGCCATAGGTTGAGAGTCCGCCATTGTCCCTTGTGCGGGAGCAGCGCCACACTCTCCACATCATCAGCTATTGCTCGGTTGGGATCGGGATCCATTGCTATAAACAAACTCAAAGTCAAATTGTCGAAATCACCACACTATCGATTCATCATTTAATGGCATGTATAGCTAGACCCCAAACACCTCACGGTAGTCCTAGAATCGACTAAACCGTGGCTCGATACCAATAAAATTGTAACACCCGAACCCAAGACCATTGCCGTTGTCGGACACGAGGGTTAGCAAGCCAAGTTCACTTGTTTTGCCCATCCATTGGACATTTCAGTCAGGCTGGAAAAACTGCATCACTGTCGCCTTAAAATCATATCTTGAGTTTCAAAACTCGGAAACTGGTTTCGTAAATTTTCCTGAATTTAGACTCATATATCCATCCATGGATTTATTTCTAGAATTTTTGGTCGGGCCAATTGGTACAGTTTATTAGTTAAAGTCACCCATGTTATAGGGATCGACTGCTCTGACCTTCGTACGGTATAACTTAAATATCTCTCTGTACAGGGCTTTAATGCTGGTGACGTTTGTTTCTAATGAAACTAGACTCAAAATGGAATCTGTACATATAAGGTATGTCTCCTAATTCTTTTTGGATAATTTATAGTAAATTTTTAAAGTTGCGACAGGGAACCCAGAAACCGTTCTGGCCCTGTCTCACAATAGCTTTAATATCTCTTAACATCTAACTCCTATGACCATTTCGTTTCTTCCATATGAAAATAGACTCATCAATGTTCATTTAAATAGCTGATTCACTATTTAATACCATTCCTACAAATTTTGGTGATTTTTCACATTCACGCTACTGCAGCTGGCAGCATCTGTTTTAAGGTAGGTCTTACCTATTTTGTAGTCTCCATGAACCAACTAGTCTTGCCTTACATAGGTCCACATATGATCATTTTAACCATGCCAATGGCTGATCATGTGACCAACATTCCCATTTCCAATTCATAGTCACATCATGACACCATATATATATATACAAACCGCAAATAGTTTAAGTTGATACTTCACTATTACGAGCCATTTTCGCATGGCCGTACACATATACATCATAACATATTTAAACCAACAAGGGGTAGTCCTATACATGCCATTTCAAGTTCAACCAAGAATTTATACCAAAATGGGGGCTTGATAGTGTGGATGACTTCGACTTCAACGATCCCAAATCCGATTGCTTGAGCGAAATCTAGAAAACCGAGAGCCAAAGCAACGGGTAAGCATTTTATGCTTAGTAAGTCTCAAGGAATATAATCAACTCTAATTAAAGCAATACATTCACATAACCAAATGCATCATTTCATTAATGCACATTCACATAATCGTACTTACTTCACCATCCCAACACTTATGTTCATACACAAATAACGGCTTCATTAAGGCCGATAACTCGCTCCATCATAGGAGCGGATATTCATACGCTCTTACTCCTAGCGCAAAAGCACACACCGCACTTACCTTGTCATTGGGAAATTTCACAAGTGCATTAGCTGAAATTTTCCAGCAAGCTTATAATTTTCAAATCACATACCTTCGGAGTTTAACCGGACGTCGCTACTCGTTCAATCGCCTTCGGGACATAGCCCGTTATGATAACCCGCACCAAGGCCTCACGGACTTAACCCGAGATATCACGATTTGCACAAATGCCTTCGGGTCTTAGCCCGGATTTAACAACTTGCACGAATGCCTTCGGGTCTTAGCCCGGATATAGCTACTAGCACAATTGCCTTCGGGTCTTAACCCGGATATAATTTTCAGCATAATTGTCTTCGGGGCTTAGCCCGGATATCATTCAATTTCTCATGCACACATACATCAATAATCATTGGACATACATATTTCATTTTCCTTACTAAGGCTCAAACACAATTATAATCATTAGCATATTCGCCTTCGGGACTTAGCCCGGGTGGAATTCAAATACTCATACACACATAATCAATAATCATACACAACCATATTTCATCTCACATAATTCAAGTAAGGTCACTTCTTGAGGACTTACCTCGGATGTTGTCGAACGGCTTTTACGGCTATTCGATCACTTTTTCCTTCCCCTTGTCCAATTGTGGACCTCTTAGCTCTTGAGCTAATTCAAACAAATTCAATTTATTAAAACCTCATTGTGCTAGCTTATGGCGAATATGACAAGGAATTTAAATGGTCATATGGCCACTCTTTAACTTGAATACACAATGGTCATGCATTTTATACTACATCAAGCAATTCAATACAATTTATTTGAGCATCAAGGAAATGCTAAGGCCTTCAATAGGCTACCCAAGGCCGAATATACTTGTCCATGTTGAGGCCAATTATGCACTTAATACCACACAAAACAGCATGCATTTTACTAGTTAATGCTTTGCATATTGTAGCTCAAAACTTACAATATAGCATCAAGCACTCATATGTGTGCTAGGCCGAATGTGCTTACAATTTCACAATTATTCTTCAACATCTTCTTCTTTAAACAAACTTATTCATCACTTCCTTCATAACCAAACATCATGTGCAAACATATATATACAATATGAGCATGGCGAATTTTCAAGGTGTCCATAGCCATCCAAAATAAAAATTTTAACTAACATGCAAGAAGCATGAACCATGCTCATGAATGGCCAAATATGACAATCATGCTCCTTTTCAACTTCAATCATGATAAATCAAAAGAAGGCTCAAAATCTTGCTCAAGAGTAGACAATCCATCATTGCATGCATCATCATCAAGCTTCACACTTAGCATGCAATGGCTTTATCACCATAACAACTTTGGCCAAATACCATTTCCATGGCTTAACAAAGATTTGAGCCATGGCTAACATGCACATCAAGTTAGCAACCAAAACATGCATGAAACTCCTAACACAACCTCATACATACCTTAATCTTGATGCAACCTTGGCCAAATCTCCTTCTAGATCTCTTCCAAACCAAGCATGAAGCAAAAATCCTCCTTCTTCCTTAGTTTTGGCTCAAAGAAAGGATGAACAAAATTTTTTCTTTCCTTCTCTACAACTCACGGCAATGGGGGATTACCACACTCACACACATTTTTTTTCATTTTTTTTTCACCCATACACCTTTGTTTATTATTTCACCCTAATGCACCAACAAAACATGTTTCATGACATGTTTAGCCCATCCTCCTTGTCATGGCCGGCCACCACCTATAAAAGGGGAATTTGACATGCAAGTCCATTATTTTGCATGCATGCTTTAATTAGTCATCACACATTTCCTATCATACTTTCAAAGTTCATTACTAAGTCCTTTCTTGTGGAATTCACCCTTATAACACTAAATCAATCATCATAAAATGTCATACATGAGCACACACATATTATAGGCATCAAAATAAATTTTTAATTATTTTTATGCCTCGGTTTTGTGGTCCCGAGACCACCTTCCGACTAGGGTCAATTTTGGGCTGTCACAGAGTAATAATTAAAAATTAAAACTTTTTGACAAATTTAATGGTCTTTACCTGCTTTTGATCACTGTTGCCAAAATAGTGTTTCATCCTTTGTCCATTTACTTTAAACTGGTGTCCATCATGTAAATCTCAAATTGTGATTGCACTATGAAGAAATACGTCGACCACTTCAAAAGGTCCAGACCAACATGAACGCAATTTACCTGAGTACAATAAAGTCGAGAATTGAATAATAAAACCTGTTGACCCGCAAAAAATTGTCATTGTAATAGCCCATTTTTGCCTGGCCCATTTCAGTATTTAAAATAATAAACCCCCAAAAAATAAAAATAAAACAAAGTCCAAGTCCAGTACAAAAGTACAAACATATAATTTGGCCCAATCGGAATGGCCCATTACTTGAAAAGATTTAAGGTCCATCTATAAGCTAGACTCATATGGAAATATAATCTTTAAGGATATGCAATCTTAGATATGATATGCAATCTTAGATATAATACAATATTAGATATGATATGCAATCTTAGATATGATATGCAATCTTGAAGATATGATTTGTAATCTTGGAGATTTAATTTGTAGATGTCTTTTAATCTTAACCGTTGATGTAATTGATCTGTACTGTTGGATTTAGGGAGGCTCAACTATAAATAGAGGCCTCTCCCTTCATTGTAACACACTTGAGTTTTGGGAAGCAATACGAATTCTTGAGAGCATTCACTCAAATTTCTCTCCCTCTTGCGTTCTTACTCTCTGTGGTTTGTTCTTATTTTATTCTTCGTCTATCTTAGTTTTTCAACCCTTTTTTTATTTTAATTTCTTCATTTTTCAAATATGTATATTTATTCCTATTTTTTATACATTCGATTATGTATTTTATATATTATAATATTTAACCTTTTTATATTGTTTATTTTCAAATATATATTTTCTATGCATGTATATATATTATATTATCATTTCATGTATTTTGAACTATTGCATTATATTTTTATAATTTGTAACATTCTATTTATTCAATTTTTAGTGTATGTCATTTATCTTATTTGTGCATAGTTTCATTTTTTTATATGCTATGTTTAATTATTTCTTTTATGTGCTATTTTATGATATATATTGTTGTATAATTTTTGCATGTATTATGTTTTTCTTTTAGTTTACTCATGTTTTTATTTGTTTATAATCTTATATTTACCCTAGTATGATTTTTTCATTAAACGTATGTTCATGTTATTTAGTTTTGTCTTAATGATATTATTTATGTTTGTATGGAAATGTTAGAATATTTTGTACATCTATGCTTCATGATGCATTAATATGTCATCCTAAAACGTCATTTAAAATAATATTCCAAGGTTTTTTTTTTAAAAAAAAATAAAAGGCAATGCTTGATGTTTGGAAACTTCGAGAAAGGTAGTGCCCTAGCTTACTGGGTTGCAACTTTTCTCGTTGAATTCGAATAGTCAAGCACCCTTCTAAGTGATTTTGAGTTTTCAAAACTTAAACAATTATTTCAAGATTTCAAAACATAGTGTCCTAACTTACTGGATATGGCGTTTTGTTGTTTCGAGATAGAAATTTTCGAAAGACGAGCTTAGTTTCGAAGGTTTTAAAATGTTGCGTCCTAACTTACTGGATGTGATGTTTTGACTCGTTTAAAATAAGTGAGCCTTAATTTTCAAAATTGAGACATTCTAATTAAAAGAGGTTTGCATCTTAAAACTTTCAAATTTCCAACATTAAAAACACTTGATAATCAATTAGGTACCAATTTTTGGGCGTTACGAGGGTGCTAACCCTTCCTCGTACGTAACTGACTCCCGAATCCGTTTTCTCGACTTTTGTAGACCAAAATTAATGTTTTAAAACAAAACATTTTATAAGGTGATCCAATCACACCTAAAAATATTGGTGGTGACTCCCGTTTTCATTTTCTTAAAGTCGATTCTCATTTTCCAAAACTCAATTTAAAAATGGTTTCGACAGTCATTGTAAAATAATCTTGTCATTCCATTGTTTGGTCTTTTCCTTATAAATCACAGCATTTTCATAGGCCTTTCTCCTAATCTCCTCTAGTTCAGTGATATCCATCAGCCTTTTCTTTCCAACTGTTTTATAGTCCATGTTCACTTGTTTAATTGCCCACATTGCTTTGTGTTCCAGTTTAACTGGCAAATGACATGCTTTCCAAAAAACCAATTGATACGGTGACATCCCTAATGGAGTTTTGTATGCTGTCTATAATGCCCATAAAATGTCACCAATTAGAAAGACTAATCTTTCCTCAAAAGGTTTACAACCTTCTCAAGAATGTTCTTAATTTGTCGATTCGATACTTTGACTTGCCAATTGGTTTGCGGATGATAAGTGGTAGCCAGTCTATGATTAACTTCATATCTCTTCAGTGCGGTTGCCACTTGGTTGTAATGAAAGTGTGTAGCCTGATCACTAATCAATGCCTTTGGTGTGCCAAAACGGGTGAGTATATGCTTGTGAAAAAATTTTAGCACTGTCTTTGCATCATCCTTTGGGACTGCAACAGCTTCAACCCATTTTGAGACGTAATCAACAACTACTAATATATAAAAATTTCCAAATAAACTCAGAAACGGTTTCATAAAATCCATAACCCAAACATTGAATAATTCAACCTCCATAATTAGCTGCTGCAACATTTCATTATGTTGAGATATCGAACCGGGTGCGCTGACACCTATTGCATTGATTCACAAAATTGTAGGCATATTTGAATAATGACAGCCAGTAGAATCTTGATTGAAGAACTTTAGCAGCAATTCTCAGACCACCAAAATGACCTCCATTAGGAGCATCATGACAATACTTCATGATTGAAAGCATCTCCTCTTCCGAAACACAATATCGAATGATGTTGTTATTGCATACCTTGAATAAATACAGCTCGTTCCAATGATACTTCACTACATCATAAAGAAATCTTTTTTTTATGGCCTATGGCACCTAATGGAAGTTTTCCACACACTAGATAATTAACAAAATCCACATACCAAGGGGTTTCATCTACAGCAAATAACTTTTCATATGGGAATGCGTTGACAATTTGAACTATGTTTCCATCTTCGCTGCCGACTTCCAATCGAGACAGATGGTTTGCAACTTGATTTACTGAACCCTTACGGCCTTTTATCTCGATGTCAAATTCTTGCAATAGTAATATCCAGCGTATCAGTCATGGTTTAGCATCCTTTTTCGCAAAGAGATATCTCAACGCCAAGTGATCAATGAATAAAGTAACCTCTACACCGACAAGATAGGAACGAAACTTGTCGAAAACCAAGACTACAGCCAGCAATTCTTTCTTTGTAGTGGTATAATTAAATTGAGCCTTTTTAAGGGTTTTGCTAGTATAATAGATGGTGTGAAATGTTTTTCCCTTTCGTTGTCTTAGAATCACACCCACAGCAAAGTCGTTTGCATCGCACATAACTTCAAAAGGTTGAGACCAATCTAGTGCAATGACAATGGGTGCATTCACTAGCTATTTTTTTTACATGCATCGTCAAAGAAGAATTTTCAATTTAGTTCCAGCAATGACCATAAAGGACATTTTTCCCAATTTAGGACAAGATGCGTATCCTCACATCACTTTAATACCTTATCCAAATTGTCAGCGCAATTATCAAAATCATTCTCATAGACTGAGAAATCATCCATAAAAACCTCTAAAGAGTCTTCGATCATATCTGAGAATATTGTAATCATGTACCTTTGAAATGTGGTTGGTGCGTTGCAAAGACTGAAAGGCATACGATGAAAAGCGAAAGTACCAAAGGGGCAGGTGAAGGTTGTTTTCTCCTTATCCTCTGATGCAATAGCAATTTGATTGTACCCAGAATAGCCGTCTAAAAAGCAATAGTAGACCTTTCTAACAAGCTGATCCAGCATTTGGTCAATAAAAGGAAATGGGAAGTGATCCTTCTTTGTGGTCGCATTCAATTTGCGATAAACTATACAAACTCGCCATCCCATAGGAATGTGTGTAGGAATTAATTTGTCCTTATTGTTGCGAACCACGGTGATGCTACTCCTTTTTGGTACGCATTGCACTGGACCTACTAAATTGTTATCAGAAATCAGGTAAATAATTCCAGCATCAAGCCATTTTATGATTTCCTTCTTGACAAATTTCTTCATCTTCTTATTTAATCTTCTTTACTGTTCAATCGATTGCATGCCTTCATTTTCCAACTTGATATTGTGCATGCAAAAAGGACTAATACCTTAAATATCGACAATACTCCAAACAATAGCACGTTTATGTTGCTTGAGAATATGGACCACATTGTGCTTCCAATGTTCGAATGGAAGATGAATTCCCTTGTACGATAGCTTCCGTGTGAGTAGTATGCTCCCACATTAACACCTCAAGGGTTGCTAATGAGTCAGAAGTAGAAGCTTGAGTGTACAATTGTTGTTGATATCCTTGAACATGCTGATTCAGTATTGAAGAGTGTTGTAACTGCATCAGATTTTAATGTGGATGTGTCTGGCCTTGTTGTGGATACATCTGAGTGTGCTGATTGTAATTTTGTTGTTGTTGATTATAATTATCTTATCTTTTATTATAATTTCCCTGAGTAGATGTATTCTCATATTTGAATGTCACAACATTTTGTCTAGCATTCTGAGTTCCCCAAAATGGTTGGTTGCGTGTAGAGTTGTTATAAGAGTTACCATAAGAATTGTTGTGGATGTTACTAATATAAGAGGCATTCTCTGCATGTTGTGGACTATCTTCATAGCTATGGTTGTCACTACAAATCTCACAACAAAAAGTAGGAACATCAACTTGCTAAGCGAATTGTATAGGTGCAACGCCACTAGACCCTTGTATAGTTTTAATCATGTTTGTGAGAGAAGAAACTTGAGCACTTAGTGCGGTTATTGCATCAAATTCAATAAATCCTAAAGTAGTTTTTGCTTCTGCAGCTTTAGAGATAGACTATTGATAATCATTCTGAGCAATTCTCTCAAGATTTCTCACAGCATCATTATAAGTACAATCCAGCAGAGGTTATTGGTTGATGCATCGACAAGATTTCTTGTATGTGAATTCAGCCTATTATAAAAAATCTCAATTTGTGTTTCTGGTTGAATGTCGTGCACAAGACAATGTTGAAGTGAAGATTTATAATGTTCCCATATGGTGTGAAGAATTTCATCATCCAGCTAATGATAAACAGTAATATCATTTTGAAGACGAGCATTCATTATTGGCAGGTTAAATCATAAAACAAACTGTGTTGTTAGTGCATCCCAAAAAGTAATTGATCCGGTAGGTAGCCCAAAAAACTAAGTACGGGCTCTTCTCTGTAAGGAAAATGAAGTAGTTACATCTTCAAGGCATTATCAGGAACGCCTTGTTGACTAAAGGAAACACAGATCAATAAAAAGGATTTAAGATGTTCTCCCGCATCTTTATGTGGTAGTCCAGCATATTGTCTATTAGAATTCAGCATTTGAAACATTACTGGCTTGAGTTCAAAATTCCCTGCTTGGATTGCTGGCCTAACAACTCCCGGTTATAAATCATGCAAGACAAGAACTACAAAATCTCGTATAGTCTTATTTTGTATCTAATCATCTTGCAGCAACAATGCATTATTAACATTTTGCTGTTGCATCAGGGGTATGGCTGCGTTGTCCCCTAGTAGAGCCATATTTCTTTGTTCTCGAAGTCTACTCCAAATAGTCCTTTCAATTTTTGGATCAAAATCGGCAAGAAAATCTGACTTGCTTCAGGTTATAAAACACCTAAAATGAAGTTGAAGAAATAGCAATAAAGAAAAACTAGTTGGTTAATACTAAATATTATATAAGGAAAATAAAGTGAAAAAATACAAAAAAAAAAACAAAAGTAAACATCAAACAAATGTCATCCCCATCAACGACGCCAAAAACTTGATCGGTTGTTTAACATCATAGCAATAATGTACAAGTGTACACTATCGATGCAAGTATAGTAGACATATGTGGGTCTATCAGATATCGATCTCACATGAATGGTTGTTTGTTGTCTACTAATGTTGGTGCAATAACTAGATAGAAACGATATAAATTGCGAGGATAGTTTTCGGAGAAACAACTTGAAAATAATAAAATAAAATATGACAATGATAAACTGGGATCCCCAACATGAATCTTCAACAGAATACTAAGTGTTCACAAGGTATAAAAGGACATGTGATTGTCGAGGTAATAAATTTCAATGTATATCTTACCAAACGCCACTCTTCTATTTAATCTGAGAGTTAAATATGCATATTAACTCCACCTTTTGATGATGGCAATATGGCACTATTAAGAACAAGTGGACTAAATTCCTCTAATCCTCACTCAACTTCCGTTGTAATGCTTGTTGGCTTGAACTATCACTGCACTTTCTAGTGTTAGTGACTGCAAAACACTTTCGTGTTAAGAAATATTCAAACCCCAAGATTAAATAATAAAAGTAAGATTGAATAAGATAACATTTAACCAAGAATTCATGTGTACTTCCATACAAATAGAAAACAGAGAGTAATCACAAGCATTTAGAAAGAAATAAGAAAAAAACTAGTGGAGAATACTATTCCTAGACAACTCAACTGAATCTTTCTATTCCCTCTTGTTTCGTACTGAGGTCTTCTCATCAGAAACTAATCTACATCAATTTTTACGTTGGCTCGCCGTGAGAGGCTTAAGCTGCCATAACCGCAAGCTTCAAGGTAGGATGAAGAAGATGATGGTTAAGAAAAAGCTATCCCTTTCTTTTTTTTTCTCACGTCAACCTTTTATGTCCTCCTCCAATAGTATAGGTGTTCTTTCCTCAAACTTATTTTGTCCTTGTACGTACAAGTTAGTTATACCATACTGGATAGCTCACGCATTTTTAGTTCTTATTTAGACAACTGTCAAGTGCGGCAACAATTCTAGAGGCATTCTGGAATTAACTCATGCAGCGACATTAATTCAAAAATATAGCAAAACTAAGGATAAAATAGGCTAGGATTCATAGAGTTATAAAATGCAATTTACTAAATTAAAAATGCTAAAATATATGCTAAGGATAACTAAATAGGAACAATTTAACCAATAAGTAAGGAAGAAAACCTATGTTCTTTCTAGTGCTATCAATAATATTTTTCACACTCTATTATAATAAATTGACCAATTCTATACCTAATATGATCCCTATGGAGATGAACTCACTTATCACTTTATTACTTGATCCGACATGTATACTTGCACAATTCGCATATCATATTCACATGCAACATTTGTTTCCATTTGAAACCTAATCCATAATTATTCAAATCTGTTTTCTTCTCTAAATCGATCGTATTTTTCACATGGTTTATTGAATCAAAGTTGAGATTATGAATAACATAAGCTGCTAAATCCCTTAAGGGAGATTAACGAGTGCATGGTGTAACAGCCCGATTTTAGCTAAATCATAACAGTGATTTCGAAACCACAAATTTGATGTTGGAAAAATTATTTTAATATTATTTTTGGTATTTACAGTATGTTATTTGATATGTGTGAAAATTTTGTGAGTTAATTTTATCGTTTGAATAGTCAATTTGAGAAAAAAGACTAAATCGTGTAAAATGCAAAAGTTGCATTCTACTTGTTAAAGGTGTCAAATAGCTTTGGCTATTAAATATGATGACCTTAAATGGTAATTAGATCATTTTAAATGTTAATGGACTTTTATGGACATGTATTAAAGTATTTTGATAGTTATTTACTAAGGTTAAAAAGGTAAATTAGTTAAGTAAGTTATAATTAAATAAAAACAACGCCCAAAATCCATCTTCATTCATCTTTGGCAACTGAAAATTAGAAAATGAAGATAGGTTTTGAAGCTTTTAAATTTTTGCACACTCCTAGCTTGATTAAGGTATGTTTTGAGCTCTGTTTTTGATGATTTTTACATTTTTAAGATCGTTGCTTCATATTCTAGCTAGCCCGCACCTTAGATTTTGAGACTGTTAAAGATTTTGAGAGTTTCCATTGTTGAATCTATGAGTTCTTTGATGTTTAATTTTGAAATATGAAAGTTTGATGATAGTTTTACATGTTTTGTTAAGTGATTTTTGATGAAAATGCATAATAGGGATTAATTTGTGAAATGTGCAAATTGTGTGGTTAAAATGTGAAGTAAATGAAAGTCTTAGGCTGCTAGGGACTTATATGTAATTCAGTCAATTTTGGGTATAATGAAATTTTGTGAATTTTGTGTATTTTTAAAATAGGGACTAAATTGATTAAATGTGAAACTTTAGGGGCTAAAGTACAAATAGGCATAAATGTATATTTTGGACTAATTTGAATGAGTGGTTGATTAAAGAAGTTAATTTTGAATATATTTTGATAAAAAAAAAGAAGAATCCGGAATTAGATCGGGGGAAAGGCAAGATTATCGAGTAATTGACTCATTTCGTCGTTTTCATACACGTGGTAAGTTCGTATATGACGATTTCATTATAAATGTATGTTAAATGCTTTGATATTGTCTAAACTATGATTATGAGATTTTTTTTAATGTATAAATTGTAAATATGACTCTACGAAATTATTTCATCGAGCTAGAAATCCCAGTTGAATCTTAGGAATAGAATTAGATACTTATGACATGTTATAAGATGATATACCGATTTGGCTTTGGGCAATACATATCAGATGAGTTGGCTTCAGGCTATGATATTAGCACTTTGGGTGCAAGTTATACCGATTTGGCTTCGGGCCATGCATATCGGATGTTTTGGCTTCGAGCCATGAAAATAGTTCTTCGGATAAGTTACCTTGATTTGGCTACGGGCCATGGTATAGGTACTTATCGTACAAGACTTATAAGTATCTAATTTTTATTCCAAATGGTTCAATGGGTAAACAAATGATGTGGTTGTAAGAGAGGTTAGTATGAGGCAATACAGGTATGTACAGAACCTATTCGAGTATTAAATAGAGAAAGTTCAATGAGATGATATTAAATCATGTTTAAGACATGAGAAAGGTTTGTAGCTAATGTGAAATTGGTTGATTTACATTTATTTGATGAATTAAGTTATTTACATACGAGCTTACTAAGCTATGAGGCTTACTTCGTGTTATTTTTCTATATTTTATAATGAATCAATGCTAGCTCAAATCTGGAAGTCGTGGGGAACATCATCGCACTATCGGACATCTATTTGGTACTTTTGAGTTGTGTATATATGGTATATGGCATGTATAGGCTACTTGTATTTTGATTGTGATTATAGCCATGAGAGTTGGCTTGTAAATGATGTTAATATTTATATGTGCTTAGTTATTAGAAATGACTTGTAAATGTATATGTTTTGATTGTATACATAGCCATGAGCGATGGCT
Source organism: Gossypium arboreum (assembly GCF_025698485.1). Taxonomy (NCBI): domain Eukaryota; kingdom Viridiplantae; phylum Streptophyta; class Magnoliopsida; order Malvales; family Malvaceae; genus Gossypium; species Gossypium arboreum. Next base: position 34,374,547 of record NC_069078.1, read on the forward strand.
TATTTTGGCATGTTTGGTATGAATGGTTAATTGATTTATGGTGTATAATGTTTCAAAAATGCTTGATAAAGTATGATTTTGAAAGTTGAATTGATAAGTATTTGAATAAGTATTTGGTATTGAATTTGGTTGAAATGGATATGGTATGAATTGTGTATTTGGTTGATGATTTTGGTTTCCTAATTGAATGATGAAATGGTACTATTTTGATTGTTAGGTGTGCATGAATAAGAGTGGCAAATTGGCCTTGCAAATCTCCTATTTCTGTCCACACGGGTAGAGACACGGGCGTGTGTCTCAGTCGTGTGTCCTCTAGTGTTGAAATTGAACTGAAGTCAGTATGCTCCACACGGTTTCACACACGAGCGCGTGACTGGCCATGTGGTACAAGCCAGTATACCTCCTAATTGGCACACGGCCTAGCACACGAGCGTGTGACTTGGCCGTGTTGCATAAGTCAATATACCCTACAATTTTGGCACGGCCTAGCACACGGGCGAGTGTGACTACTTCGAAAGACACACAGGCTAGACACACGGGTGTATGGTTGGCTGTGTGACCTAAGTCAATATGTATGCCCTGTTTCCACACGGCCTAAGACACGGGCGTGTCTAGAGCCGTGTGAGGCACACAGCCTTTTCACACGGGCATGTGACCCCTGTTTGTTTGAAAATTTTCTAAGTTTCCAAAATTTTTGTATGATATTAGTTTAGTCCCGAACCACTTCTAAAGCATGTTTACAGCCTTGTAGGCCCTTATAAGGGATAATGTGATTATGTTGAATGATTTATAAGAATGAATGCTTTATGGTTGATAAATGTATGCTACACGTTGTGTATTGATCAATAATACCTCGTAACCCTACTCTAGTGACGGATACGGATTAGGGACGTTACAAATGGGGATATGATTAACGGAGGATTTGAGATTTCTCAACATGGATTAGTTTGTATAAATTATGTGTTCTTAAACTTTTAGGCTTGAAAACCCTAATAAGTTATCATAGGGCAAACAAGCTCGTAAGATAAGTCAAACCAAGTATATTGTAATTTATCCTAGTTAAGAAAGCATGGTCAGAAGATAAGCGAGTATTAACCAATTGCTTAAGTTAATTGGAAATTGGGAGGTAATAATTGCTTGATCAGTGACTAATCTACTCTAGACCCATAATCCAAAGTTAGTTACAAACCTTGAAGCGAGTTACTCTTCCTGATTGGTTTATCGGTTTAATTCATTTGTTTAATTTTCTTTGTTTCTTTATTTTTGTTATTTAATTTTTTTATTCCTCTAAATCTATTTTATGATCCATCGTAATATAAGAAATAATTACTACTACTTAGACTTATTATTGTAAAAAGTATTTTCATTATTTATTCCATTCTTCCTTGGGTACGATCCTCGGAATACTACCAAGTATTTCTTTGTACAATCTATATTATAATTTGACCCATGCACTTACGAACACCATCATTCTTAATTCTTGTATTTTTGGTGTATTATTTAACTATAAAGGATAACTCATTTATAGGTAGTCAAGTTGTTGGCGTCGTTGCTAGGGAAGTTTAGGTAATAAATTTTGAAAATAAGTTTTTAACAATTAATAAGATAAGTAGGAACATTAGGACATATAGATACGATTTTATTTTTTGTTTATTTATCTTTATTTGTATTTTTATTTTCATTTTAAGTCGTGTATAACCCGAAGCTCTGGCACTTCAATTGAACCATATCTAAAACCGGAGCAACTACTCAGACGCAACCATCAAATAATGGATAATGATCTACCTACAGTTATAAAATTACCCCAAGAAAACACATTATTCAAAGAACGACGAGAATAACAAAGGCATAATCTGGAAGAGGTCCCAGTGGCTCAGCAGACATTGCACGAGTACACCTTACCTACACTAGACGCGATGCGAGAAAGCATTGAGCAACCGTGATTAACGCCAATAAGTTTAATGTAAAGACAACCACAATTCAAATGATCCAAAACACACTACAGTTCAAGGGAAACATGGTCAAAGTCTTGAACCAACACTTGAAGCAATTTTTTCAACTATGTGAAACCTTCAAAATATTGATGCAGTCGTAAACCAAATAAAAATCTGACTGAGGCTAGTGCACCTATCAATTAATAGTATAGCTACAGTGAGTAAAGTAATCGTTCCCATGATGACTAAAAGTACTAGTAATTACCGTCTTTCTATTATTTAACCGACAAATTGGAGTGATTGATCAAAACTAAAATTAATTAAATTAATTAATTAAAGAATACAACAAAGAGCAAATCAGGAAAATAAATGATTAACAACTAAGAAGCGAGACAATATCTAGGAAAGAATCCACCTAGACTTCATCCTTCATTATCAATCTACATTACGCAATTTCTTGACTTAATACCTTGATCTGTAGAAATCCATAAATTATGTTAATATCTCTCTTTAAGGCTAAGAGCAACTGATCCTAGGTTGATTAAATGAAATTTCTTTCTAATTAAAGCCCCTATTGTCATGTTAACTCGATCTATAGACCCCCTATTAGATTTGACTCTAATCCAGTAGATTTATGTCGTCCTATTTTCTAGGATTCCATGTGTAACAGCCCGATTTTAGGCCTAGTCGGAACAGTGGTTTTAGAACCACAAATCCGAGGTCAATAAATTATTTTAAAATTTTTTTATGTATTATAGCATGATTATATGAGTGCATGAAAATTTTGGTTTTTAGCATTTGTGAGCTTAATTTTGAAAAAAGGACTAAATCGCATAAAGGGAAAAAGTTTTATTTTACTACTTAAATATGTTAAATAGCTAGAGAACCAAAATTGGAGGTCTTTAAAGTGCAAATAGGTCATTTGGGGAGAGATGGCCGGCCATGGAGACAAGGGTATTAAAATGGTCAAAGGTTAGGTGGCCTAATTTATAATAAAATAAAACCAAAAAGAAAAGGCTATCATCTTTTTATTTTTTTCTTTCTTCTCCACCAATTTTTACCCAAGAAAATGCCCATGGAAGCTTGAAAATTTCAGCAACTTCTAACCCTCACAAGTAAGTGATTTTGATGACTTTTCTTGATTATTTTTACAGTTTTGAGACCCTGATAGCATGAGCTAGCTAATGGGGGGACTATTTTACAAAATGGTTGAAAGTCTAGGGTTTTTCCAAGAGAACATTTATGTTTTTGGCTGAATTTTTATGGAAGAAAATGAGTCTTGGTTGTGTAATAAACAACTTTTGTGAAAGGATTTTCATGAAAACACCTAATATGGACTACTTTATAAAGTTTGTTAAATGGATGAGAATTGTGTGAAATAATTGGAAATTGTGGGCTGCTTCTAGTATAAAAAGAATTCAACTAGGCTTAGGTAGTGAGGAAATTCGATAAAAATCGATTTACGAGCCTGGGATAAAATTTTAAAATTGTGAAAGTCTAGGGGCAAAATGGTCATTTTGCCAAAATGTGATGTATAAAATGTATTGATTAATGTAATGATTAAATGAGTGAATTTAATCATGTTAGGTCAAGAAAATCGAGATTTGGGCTTAAATCAAAAAGTACGAGGTTATGGACTAAAATAGAGTAATTGGCCGAAATTGACATTCAAGGTAATTCTGTATGATAATAATAGCGCAATGTTATGTTTGAATTATAATTCTTTACTATTATTGCATATATTATATGATTTAATATATATTGGAAAAGTTGATGAAATGTTGTATATGATGTGGAAATATGACATGGAAGAATATTACATGAAATGCAAGAAAATGATGATCTATGACAAGTGATATATGCAATATGTGATATATGTTATGTAAATTCTTAAAAGCTTATTTTCTATTTGAGTTATGCCTTATTATGCTATGAATGGGCAATTGATACTATGGATAGTGAGATCGACACTTTAAGTAAGTTCGACAGAGATGGGGTATCGAAAAATCCCGTCTGAACCTTAGGAATAGTCTAGGATACAAGTGACATGGCACTAGGAATTCAGAAATCTGAACTTGTTGAGTTAGTCCAAGTTCATGATATATATGAGGCATCTGAGCTTGTTGAGTTAGTCCGAATTCACTATGGATGCGAGTATCCGAACTCGTTGAATTGGTCCGAGTTCATAATGGATGCGATACATGTAATTGGGTTTCGGGTAATGGTCTTGTGTGTCCTACCAGTGGCTAGGTAATCCTTAAGTTAGTCAGATAACTGACAGCTTGTGTGAGCAGCCCGTGTGGCTACACCTTGACCGATAGCTTTTATGAGCAAACCTGTGAGTAGCTCCATTGTGAGCGTTACATGTTATGAGGTAGCTTTGGCTACGTATGTATATGTGCCACTTATGTGCAATTTTTCCATGTATCCAATAGTATTCTGAGGGTTCAACGGGTAATGCAATAGATATGATAAAAGTCCCAATGAGGGCATGTTAAAGAGGTATGGTTATATGATATATTACGATGAGTACAGGTATGTACACGAAGCTTATGGTTATTGAGACTTTGAAATGTTGAGACATCGGTGAGCTAAGATGTATGAATTATGATTATAAATTTTGTTGCAATATCATGTTAACTTATATTGTACACTTGAACATGGAATTCATGAAATGGTGAGTTCATGATTAGTCAACAGTGAACTTACAATAGTTATCATTATATTGCACCAAAATACTGTTGGACAGCAGCAGTTGTATGAATTTGAAAATCTACCAAAAATTGTGGAAATTGAATTAGAGGCTGAATAAAATATAAAATTAAATCTTAATGAGTCTAGTTTCACTTAGAAGAAACGATGTAAGCAAAATAGTTTCATATTATGAAATATTTAAATTGTTGTGAGACAGAGTTAGAATTATTTTGAAATCCCCTGTTCTAATTTGAGAAAATCATTGGAAATTGTAAAAAAATAGTTATGGGTTATAATTTATATGATTAGAATTCTTAATTAGTCTATTTTCAAGAGAAATAGATGGGAACATCATCTGAGTCCTGTATTATGAGATAATAAATTTTTAGTGAAGAGGGGTCAGAACTATCAGACAGCAAAAAGGGGGTAACTTTAAGGAATAAACTGTACTTATTGGATAGAGAAAAAATTCTAAAAATTTTATGGTGAGAAGATAGTAAGTCTAGTTTCAGGTAAAATTGGCAGATCTTAATTTGAAGTTTCATAGCTCTAGATAGAAATAATTTAGTAACTATGACTCAAGAAAATAGCTTGGCTGGAACATAAGTAAAAATGCAAATATGGTTGTATTACCTTGAGAAGCATGTTGGCATATTGCTTATTATTTTCATATGGACTTACTAAGATTTAAGCTTACTCCCTCTTCTTCATTTCTTTAGTGCTGTCTGGTCGGCTCAGGGTTGGAGATCGTCGGAGGTAGCAACACACTATCAAGTCACTACCTTTGGAAAAATGAAGCATATGTTAGAAATTTTCAGGTGAGTGGCATGTATAGGGATCTAGTTTCATGGTATGTGTTGTTATGATTTTGGCCAAATGTATTGGCTTATATTAAGTTATGTGTATATGGCCATGAGATGTGGCTCATATTGATTTCGGTTTATAAATCTAGCTATTTGTGTTATGTCTAATGTTTATGATGTGATTATGTTTGGTTGCCATGCATGGTTGACAATATGAATATGTGTTGGATGTATGCTCTATGACCAATTGAGGTGGTCATGGCCATGTAGTAATTGCATGTTATAAAAACAATATGATAATGGGTGAACATGAGTATTGGATAGATAAGTGGATAACCATAGTATAATGGTAAAAGTGATTATCAAAATGACAAGTCTTATGAATGTGAATTAAAGAATCTAGACTTGATATTGCATGAGTAGAAGCAATTGCTTGTAAAAGGACATGATAATGTTATGAATATATCTTATTAAAGAGTGTTTAATCACTAAAATGATGTCATTATTTGTAGTTTTAATATGTATAAGGTTGTAAGGGTTTATGGGTAACATGAAGGCTTGGAAAATAGCCTAAGTGTTGGCCACACGGTTGTAGACACAACCGTGTGTCTCAACCGTGTGAGGGACACGGGCGTGTGGCCCGGTCGTGTGAGGGACACGGGCATGTGGCCCTGCCGTGTGGTTCAATTTGCATTCTGACGTCATAAACGGAGAGTTACACGGCCTGAGGACACAGACGTGTCAAAGACACACAGGCGTGTCCCTATGTCCACATAGGCGTGTGACCCTGTTTCTTGGGAAACTTTTCTAAGTTTTCTTGAAACTTCATAGAGCTTTTGATTTAGTCCCAAATTAATCCCGATGCATGTTTTGGGCTTCATAGACCCAATTAAGGGACGACATGCATGTGTTTGAAAATTTTGAATTAAAAGAAATTTTATGGCCCAATTTTTGCATGTATGTGTATGTTTAAGTCCGGTAATGTCTCGTACCTTGTTCCCGCATCGGACACGGGTAAGGGGTGTTACACCATGCAACTCCACTGAATTACGCTAGATCTACTCTTAAACAAGGTCTATTCCTCCTCTGATTTAAGCAAATCAAACATGGGTTAATAGCCTATAAATATTAAACCAAGAATTAAGCACAAATAATTGAGAACAAGATCTAAGTATTTATTGTGTAAAAATAGATATCAAATAACAGAATCCATCATAGGGTTCATCTCCTTAAGTATTTAAAAAATTAGTTTATGATAGCAAATAAAAACATCCCAAAGACAGTATAACCACAAGAAATAAATAAAATCATAATAAACTTCAAAGTAATCAAAAGGAGATCTTTAATCTTGATGGAAATCTACTTCAAAATTGGCTTCAATGTTGTTTTTTGAGTTGTTTTCTTGAGTATTCTATGGCGACTCCCCTCTTCTTATCTTTGTCATATATAGGTCTTAAAATGTCTGAAAAACCTAAAAAAATGCATTTTCTCGTAGGTTTGGATTGCAATTTGCAATTTCCACACAACCGTGTGTCCAACCCATGCGGAATGGCCCAGCCCATGTGGCTCTTGAAACTTGCTCCAATTTTCACTCTTTTTTCACTCCTTTTGCTCCCAAATGCTCTTCTAAGTATAGAAACTTGAATTTAAAGTATTAGAGTATAAAATTCACCATTTTACATCGAATAATCATCAAAAAACGCATTAAGAATGAGATTAAAACATTTTACTTTTAGTACTTATCAAATATCCCCACACTTAAGCATTTGCTTATCCTCAAGTAAAATCCTCAACCCACACTTAAGTTAACTTCTCTCAATTTATTGTTTCCACCGATAATGTCTTAGGATAATTTAAAGATAATCATGTAATGGAAATTCACACTAAAATGACACTAAATAGCACAAGCAATCCAAGTAGAAAATTTTAAGCTTTAAAAATATTAGGCATTTCCCCTATCTCAATAATTATCTGAAATTCAAACTCAACAAGAAATAACATCCTCACTAAAGATTCACTCAAAGCACTCAAAGTGTTTAAGGTTCAAGTAATATGCACTCAACAATCAAATGAGAAATGATATTAACATAGGTTTGCTTGAAAATCAATTCTCCACCACTATAGAATGAGATGACACAGTAATCAAGAAGTCTTTGCAAGGTTGTAATGGGGCTTATGTTAAGGGTATGAAAAATGTCAGAAAAATTGGTAAAAATCGAGAATCGAGTTGCTATATTACCAAACTAGAAAAACAATCAGTTGTTGAATTAAAAAAAATTTACATCAATAAAAAATAAAAAATAAAAATGAGCTTTAAAACAATATGAAATTAACTATTCAAGATCAATCAATTTTTTTTCATTTTACATGGGCATGCTATACGCAATGTGAAAAATTGGAGCTAATTTTTTCAATTTTCTTTTAACCCACACAGGCATAGAGAGTTACACGGCCTGTTGACATGACCGTGTGTGACACACAGGCGTGTCTTAGGCCGTGTGGTTACTGGCTTTCTTTTCTCTATTTTTAAATCACACATGTTCCGGATGATTTTACACAGCCATATGGCTCACATGGCCTTGCACATGACTATGTATTTTTTTTCCTATTTAAAGCTAGTTTTTTTCTTCTTTTTCTTTTGTTTCCTTCCTACCCCAACCAAAGTGATTTTATTTATTTTTATTTTTTGTTTTGCTTTTGCTTTTGTTTTTGTTTTTGTTTTGTTTTGTTTTGTTTTTCATTTCTTTTTTTTTTTTTTTTTTTTTTTTTTTTTTTTTTTTATTTTTTTGTTTTTGTTTTTGTTTTTATTTTTGTTTTTGTTTTATTTTATTATGCATTATACTTTTATTGTTTTGTCGATTGATTTTCTGTTTTGTTATCTCTTTATCTTTTTATTCATTTTTTTCTATGTTCTTATTAGTTTTCTCAAAAACATGCACTTCATTTAGAATCGGCCATGATAGAATCGGCCATGATTCCAAATTTCAATATTCTGATGAATTCATCCAAATTTAAGGCAGTTTCAGTTCTCTTCCTCCTTATGATATTATACTTGGTTGAAGGGTATAGTGGTTGTGTTTGGATGGTATACTTGGTTTTGTTCGAAGGTAAATATATGGTTGTGTTTGGCGGGTATATTTGGTTGTGTCTAGAAGGTACATGTGGTTGTCTTCAGTGGGTGATAGCTTTATGTTACACATTATATTGGTCGTATTTGGAAATCTAGTTATCCAATGTAATATATTTTGTATATATGCTTCATGATCCCATTATGCCAACATATTAGTGAGAACACTATGAGCTATGTTTGATTGCATACCATGATTAATTGTGATAGTATGCTTAATTGTGATAGTATGTTTTCTTTTAACTTTGGATATTTGACTACTTGTGGAAATATTTGAGCACTCACTGAGCTTGAAAAAGCTTATACTCTTTTATGCTTAATAATGCAAGGATATAGCTAAAATGAGGAGGAGAAGTGAGCTACCAAGTGATCCAAAGCAAGGCAATTTACCTTGAGTATGTTTCATGTGTTTCCAACTTAATAAGGAAGGAAATGTGGGACTAATCTAGAGGGTGTTAGACTTTAAACCGTTAATGTTTTGTAATTTGACATTGTGGACTCTTTAATTGGTTTGATTTGGAGCTTTTATTACTGCTTCAAATAGATGATTGAATGGTAGATTATGAATGCTTGATGAATGGTATGAGTAATTGTTCGACTAACTTATAAGTGCAGGTTGAAAAGTCCTTGGTTATTAAGGTACGTCTTATATGTTTTATGTGTGATTTGGAAATTAATCATGAGTTTAGTATGCATGAAAAGTAAAATTGGACAAATTATGTAAATAGTAGGTGGCTTGTGAACTAATTAAATGATAATAATTTTATGAAGAGATGCATGATGTTTTAATGAATCTTCCTAAACAAGATTTATACATATTACTCTATTATACTATTTTCAACCTTATGAAATGGTGTTTTCCAACATTTTACAACATTACGATTAAGATTTCATTATTTGTTTTTAAATAAAATAGTTTCTAAAATCCTTTCAAATATAACCTTTTAAATACCTTATCACTAGCATGAATGTTCAATTGAAGCTTTTAGAATATTTGCTTGTTAAAAATTCAATTTACGAATTATGCTGATGACTTAATGATTAGAGTAGCGCAATTGAAGCATGACTTTAGGTAATCAAATATTCCATGGATAATTGTATGTACCCTAAAGTTTAAACCGGTTTTGTATCATAAATGGTCAAATTTAGAACTTGGTTACTTAATGTCACTTTGAAGTATCATTTTGGTATGTTTTGTCTCATATGTTGTTGGAATATTGTTGTTTTGGTTGTGAATGAGATGTTATATGTTATTATAGGTCTTTTTAACTTGTTTCAAACTGATCATTTTTGGAAACAGTGAGTCACGTTCCAACGACATGCCCCTAACATCGCGACGAGGAATAGACCAAGAATCATGTCACGACGATGTATACTTGTAACACCCCTTACCCGTATCCAAGGCCGGAACAGGGCACAAGGCATTACCAGACTTAACCATACACATATAAGAAAACCGGGCCATAAAATTTCATTTAATTCAAAACTTTTCGAACACATGCATAGACTCATATTTAAAGACATATAACGTGGAATAAATGAGCACTTACACATCCATAATCATGCAATAACATGTCATTCACTTTAAACATATTTGCTTACCATCCTATATATAATATACATTCTTACATTAACTAGAACTAGACATGCTAAATCTTATTCTCATTTTATACCATCATAATATAGTTACCAATTTGTCCATTAAACATCCATATTCAAGGCAACATTACTCATTTCCATTTAATTCATGATCCACTGGCCTGCATTTAACTTACCTGATGTATTACCAATCATGCAGAACAAACAAAGCTAACTATATCATCACATCAAAACATAGGACATGGCATGATTAATTAAACTTATAAACCATAATGGATAAGGACCACATCTCACGATCATATACGATAACTCAATGTAGACTGATACGTATGGTCAAAGTCATAATAATAATACATATCACAAACCAACTTCCTACACATGTCACTCACTTGATATTTCTAATATTTGAATTAATTCTCCCAAAAATGATAGTTTGATAGTGTGATTTTGCCTTCGACGATCTCCAACCCCGAGCCGACCTGCCAATACTAAATAAATGGAGAGGATGGGTAAGCTTTACTCTTAGTAAGTCCATATGAAATTAATAAGCAATTACTAACATGCTTTTCAAGATAAAACACTATAATTGTACAATTACATATGTTCAGGTTAAGCTGTTTTATCAAGTTATAGTTACTAAATCATTCATATCTGGAGCTATAAAACTCCAAATTAAGTTTCGTTAATTTTCCTTTAAACTAGACTCATATACCTTTCTTCCATAAAATTTTCATAATTTTTGGTTTATCCAATCAGTATATTTTATTCATTAAAGTTTCCCTTATTTTGCTATCCAATAGTTCTGACCTCTCTTCACTAAAAATTATTTATCTCATATTTCGGAACTTGGATGATGTTTCTATCCATTCATCCTGAAACTAGACTCATTTAGGATTCTATTCATATAAATTATAACTCATAATTATTTTTTTACAATTTTTAACGATTTTTCTAAGTCAGAACAGGGGATCTCAAATTCATTCTGACACTGTCTCACAAAAATTATAATATCACATAATATAGAACTCTTTTGCTCCCCTTGTTTCTTTTATATAAAAATATACTCATTAATATTTAATTCCATAATTTTTTTAAAATTTATTCAACTTACAAAATTTTTGGTGAATTTTCAAAGTCACGCAACTGCTGCTGTCCAACACTGTTTTACTACTAAAATTTACTCTTACATAATTTCACTTAATCCATTTTTTCTTATCGAAGTTCACTCAAATATCGAGCACATTGCTCATAATTTTCATAAACATATACCTGCACTTATTCATCATATAATCATGTTCACATGTATTTTTACTTAATCGATTTTCCCGTTGAACTCTTCGGAATAATAGCTGATACTCAGTTGCCTGCACATATTTTCACACTTGTAGACAAGGCTATCTAGTACGCATAGTAGCCTGCACTTAGTACTACACATGCGACCAATTATCTAGTACTATACATGTGACCAATTATCCGGTACACGTAGTAGCCTGTGCTTAGTACTACACACGTGACCTAACCATCTGATACACATAGTAGCCTGCACTTAGTACTACACACGTGATCGAAGTTATCGGGTACGCATAGTAGCCTGCACTTAGTACTACACATGCGACCAATTATCTGGTACACGTAGTAGCCTGCACTTAGTACTACACACGTGACCTCACAATAGATCATTCGTATCGTTTCTTTTCTGAAGGCTCAACCGGGAAATTCCTCACTTTCCAACATGTTACAAATTTATTCATAGTCCTTTTTCAATTTGCAATTTATAACAAATAATCATTCTATAGGCAGCCATATTTCATATGATAACAAAATATAATAAAATAAAAATTATTGATAAATTATTTACTTACAAACTTGTCGAAATCTCATCTGGTACAACCCATGTGATAGTAATTTAACATTCAATTCATGTAACAATAATTTGCCATTCAATTTTACATGACACAACAAGCATCACATTTTCCATATTATACACACCATCCATCAACTTCTCCTAAACATATTAAGGGCGAGTTCTTCATTGCTTTTGAAAAGTGCTTTTGAAAAGTGCTGTGGAAAAGTGCTTTTGAGAAGTACTTTTAAGAAGTGCTTTGGAAAAATTTAAGTGTTTGATATTGCTGTCAAAAAGTGCTTTTGAAAAGTAAAATGTCCATTTTAGACATGATATTATAAAGTAACAAATATGTATTTAAATAATGTTCAAATTAGTTGATATTATGATATTTTAGTAAAAATATAAAAAATAATTTATTATAACTTATTTTTAATATTTTGATATATAATATTAATTTTAAATATTTCTAAGTAATTAATATTAATTATTTATTAAATTTAATTAGAATATATAAACTATATTTAAATATTTAAATATAATAATTAAATATTTGTAATTAGATATTGACACAATTGTATTATTTTAAAAAATATTTTTTATTTTTAATTAATACTTTTAACACATTTGTAAAACTCATATTAAATAACCAAGAAAGAGAACATAAAATAATAGCATCAAACACATTTTAAGTCAAAAAGTAAGGTTAAAAAGGTAAAATAATAGCCAAAAGTGCTTTTTGGCTGAAAAAGCTAAAATTTACTGTTTTTTCATCTCTAAAAAAGCTCATCCCAAAAGTTAAAAAAGTTGCCCCAATGATATGTGTTCTTCATTGCTTTTAAGAGAAAAGCACTTTTTTTAGAAAAAGTTCATCCCAAAAGCAATGGAGAATGTAATGCCCCAATTTTCGGGAATTCTGTGAATGTTGGCATAGGTTTAATTATGTTAGTGGGCCTCTAGAAGGCCCAAGCTTAAGATAGAACTCGGCAATTTTAGTTAATTTTTGTTCCATAAGAAAAAGGGGGTGAAATTATGAAATAGGACCTATGTGAAAATGTTTGAAAATGCTATAGGCTAAATTGAAGTGGCCAAACAAATAGGAGTGCAAAATAGGAGGATTTGCATGACAAACCTCCCATTTTACATGAAGTGGCCAGCCATCATGTTGTTGTAGACAATATGAGCACTTGATATCCATAATTCATGGTACAAATTGATAATGGGTTAGATAAATGTTCCATGATAATGGATTAGGTAAATATTCCATGATAATGGGTTAGGTAAATGTTTCATGATAATGGTTTAGGTAAATGTTCCATGATGGGCATTTCATGTCTTTTGTATTAAAGAATTAAATGGATGAAATATGAAATTTTATTAAAAGAAAAAGGGGTGAAAAGAACAAATTTTTTTCCATATTTATTCATCATAGCCGAAAGTTAGAGAAGAGAAAGGAGAGGAGAAAGCTCTTGAATGTTCGGTCACTTGGGGAAGAAAATTGAAGGTAAGTTCATGGTAGTTTGCTTCTATCTTGATGTTCATGAGTTCTTCTTGATTCTACCTTAACTCTTGAAGCATATTTTGGTTTTTAGTTGTGTTGTGAGCATTTAGTCATGAATTAAAATGAAGGAAATGGTTGTTGGTTCATATTCTTTTGATGAAAAATGGAAGATAGGTGAAGTTGAGCCAAACAAATGAGCATGCATGTGCCTTAGATGCTAAGGGGAAAAATCGGCTAACATGTTGTGCTTTAAAATGATGAAATGGAGATTATACTTAAGTAAAATCATAGATATGTGATGATTGATTGGTGATATACATGTTTAAATAACAAGCATGCAAGTTAGGTGTGAAAGAGTGATTTGGTAATAAATCTGCTTGGGACAGCAGCAGAAATGTGAATTTGGAAAATCACCATAAATTATGGGAGATGATTTAGAAGCTGAATAAATTATGTAATTAAAGCTTAATGAGTCTAGTTTCAAATGGAATAAACAAGAACATATTTTGAATTCTGTACAATGAGAAATTTGATTCGTAATGAAGAGTGGTCAGATTAGTCAAACAGTGAAACATGGGAAACTTTAAGAAAAAACTGTTATTGATTGGCCATACCAAAAATTCTGAAAATTTTATGGATAGAAGATATATGAGTCTATTTTCATATAAAATTAACGGCACTTGATTTGGAGTTTCGTAGCTCTAGTTATAAATGATTTAGTGACTATTGCTCAGGAAGACAGCTTGCAGTGAAATTATGATTATGTGGTAAACATTGACAAAAATTTGTTAATGAGTTGCTTATTGATTTCTTATAAGCTTACTCTGATCTGTAGGTGTGGTTGGCCGAATATTGCAAGGGTTTAATACGTAGTTCACATTTGAATAGTTAGATTAACGTGTTAGTAATCAAATTGTAGGCAGTTTGTGTATGGATCTCGTTAGCATATCGTCGCAAACAGGTGTGTAACTAACACCCTCTTTCTTAGTCTAGATCGGCAAAAGTCGAAAATTCGAAATGCCGAAAACTGGTATTTTGTAGATTTGCGAGTGTGCAAATGCTCGTGAGGTAAATCGATTAATGTTTTTGGTAAGTGCAATGTTTGGACCGTAAAGTGCATGATTTCGTGCCTCGATATTTTTGGGCTTAATGGGCCAAAATTGGAATGATGGGCCAACGGGTCAATTCGTAAGAACCCTCGATGCGTGATTCTCGTTAGTACGTGAAAAGTAGGAATATGCATGAAAACCCTAAAATAGATAAATTACTGAAATACCTTTAAAAGTGGAAAATTTACGCTTTACCCTAGTAGATAAATTACCAAATACCCCTAGGGTTAAATTGACCTAAATGCATGTTTGACTATTGTTATTTACGCATACCATGTTGTTATTATCGATGCATGGGATTGGGATATTGACGAAGGAAGTACTAAAAGTGGCTTGTCCACGTACTAGAGGCTTTGCCTCAATTTACTGTTAACTGAGCAGCAAGGCTGCAACTATGGAGTGTTGGGCTGGGTGGGTTGAGCTATTCCCCACATGGGGTGTGGGGCTGGTACGAGTGGAGTGTAATGGTTGGTGTGTAATATCCTGAATTAGGGCTTAATCGGAATAGTGGTTTCGTGACCACAAATCTGAGATAGAAATAATTATTTTATAATTATTTTGATGATTATGATATGATTGCATGATTGTGTGAAAATTTCGTGATGAAATTCTATGCCTAAAGTGCTTAAATTGAAAGTAGTGACTAAATCGAATAAGTTGCAAAATTTGCATTCTAGAAGTTTTTAGTATGAAATTGCATTGAAATATTAATTAGGAGATCTTAAATAGCAATTTGACCAATTTTAAGTTCATGGACAAAATTAGGACATGGAAGGAATTTTGAAAGTTTAGTAAGGAGGGCCATTTTGGTCATTTGGATATTAAATGAAATAAAATGGGAAAAATAACACAAAATTGGTCATCATCCTCCTTAGTTGCTGCCGAATTCTCCTCTCTCCATAGCTAGGGTTTCTTCAACTTTCAAGCTCCATAGTAAGTGATTCCAAGCCCGCTTTTAATGTTCTTTACGCTTTTGGAATCCCTAAGCTCGATTAAGCTTATGCTAGCAATAATTCAACCTAGGGTTTATATTTGGAAAAACACCCATAGGTGAAATTTGTGTATTTTGATGTTTTATGATAGAATATGGGGTTTTAAATTATGTTAGACAACTTGTGCTACTCGGTTTTGAGTGAAAACGAGTAAAAGGGCTTAATCGGCAAAAATACCTAATAGTCACAAGTATATGTTAGAGTGAGAATTTGATGTTGCCATAGAAGGGAAAGTGATCAGCATGTAATAAAACATAAGAATAAGGAATAAAGTTTAATTCCCGAGCTTAGGGGCAAAAGTGTAATTATGCAAAAGTTTAGGGGCAAAAGTGTAATTTTTTCAAAGTTCGTATTAAATGTTGTTTTGATGAATGTATGTATTAAATAAGATTAATTTGGTATTATAGATCAAGAGAAACGAGATTCAAGTCGCGATCGAGGAAAAGAAAAGATTGTGGACTAAATTGCAAAATCTTTATATTTTGGTACCAAGGTAAGTTCATGTGTAAATAATGTAGCATAATTGTTATTTTTAAGTTATTGATGTTAATTATATGATACGCTGATTTTTAATCGTGAAATATTATGCTTTGTGGTTAATGTTGAGTAATATGCAAATTATGTTTACTACTTGATAAATATGAATTGCTACCGAGTATCGGTTCCGACATTCCATGGAAGACGACAAATGTGAGATCGAGGGAAAAAGCCCGTTTGAACCTTAGGAATAGATTAGGATACAAGTGACATGTTACTAGGATGGTTGAGCATCCGAACTCGTTGAGTTGAGTCCGAGTTCACTTATGATGCGAATGTCCGAACTCGTTGAGTTGAGTCTGAGTTCGTGAGATGTAACTAGGCATCCGAACTCGTTGAGTTGAGTCCGAGTTCACTTATGGATGCGAACGCCCGAGCTTGTGGAGTTGAGTCCTAGTTCACTTAGGGGCGGGTTACATGATTTCTTGATTACATATGAGGCACTTATGTGCAAATTATCTGTGTATCCGAGTTGTATTCCGATGTGTTCAATGGGTGAAATTTCTAGTGAAATGAAAGAACACTTAAGATGCAAGCGACGTTTTGGTAAGTGCTATGAAATGGACACTTTGGACAGGTATGTTCATAACCCTCGGGTTGATAATAGATACAACAACGATAAGGTGGTAAGATGATGAATGATGTTTAGAAATATGATATATGTTTTGGTGATACCATGCTAAAGTTGTTTGGTATATTTGTATTGTTATGTTACTTGTTATTTACATATGAACTTACTAAGCATTTATGCTTACTCCTCCTCTTTATTTATCTGTAGTTTTGAACAAGCCACTTCGTGAATCGGACGGGTCAAGGTTCGATCACACTATCCAAAGGACTTTCATCTGGGTAAATGGCTTGTAAAACTTAAGTATGGCATGTATAGCAATATACTTATTTTGTGTAAATAATTTTATGATATAGCCATGATTGGTTGAGAAAATGTTTGATATTGATAAGTCATGGTGATGGCTAATTTAGATCATGTTTGATTTCATGGAAGTTTAATAGGTTATCTAGTTCATAAAAATTCATGGAAAGATGAAACTTGCCTTAAAACAGAATATTGCTGCAGCAATGACATGAATTTGAAAAATTACTAAAAATAGTATAAATGGAACTAAATGATGAGTAAGTAATGAAATTGAATATTAATGAGTCTATTTTCATGTGGCTTGAACAAAATAGGCATATAAATTATATTTTATGAGATATTTAAACTTTTGTGAAACATGACCAGAGTGATTTCTGGATCCCCTATTCTGAATTTAAAAATTCATAATAAATTTTAAAAAAATAATTAGAATTTTTTATTTATATTTACAGATTCCTTATTGAGTCTAGTTGTAAGAGAAACAAACCTCATAGTCAGTGAAATTCTGTATAGAGAGGTATCTAATTCGTAATACACAGAGGTCAGAGCAGTCGAACCTTGAAACAGGGGAGACTTTAATTAATAAACTGTACTAATTGGCCCAACCAAAAATTCTAGAAGAAACTTAGTAAATAGATATATGAGTCTAGATTTAGGGAAAATTTATGGATCTTGATTTTGAGTTTCGTAACTCGAGATATGATTTTTCTTGTAACTGTGATGCGGGTAGCTAGAAAGTTGTGAATGTAGAAACAAATGATTTGAAGCTCTTAATTTGATAAATTATGTTCGGTAACTCCTTAAGCTTGACTCCGGCGACGGTTTTGGGCATGGGAACGTTACATTTAGTGGTATCAGAGCAGGTTTAGTCGGTTCTCGGACTACGTGTTGTATGTACAGATTTTGCTATACATGCCATATGTATGAATTGTGATAGTGTGACGACTTGACCTTTTAAATGATTTTTATATAGTAAATGGATCCCGATCCAAATGTGGCGATGAAGTAGAGAGTAATGCGCCACCTACTGGTGAAGGGGCGATCTTGATGAAGACCCACCTCCTCTGTTGGTCGGGGAGGAGGAGAAAGGATCGGAAGCCTTTCTCCAAATGATGAGTGCATGGTACACCGAGTTCGCTCAGATGAACCCAAATGTACGACCTCCCCACCTCCCCAATTCCTCAACCTATGCCTCCGATGCCTCGTGGAGTGGATATGATAAAATTTCACGTAACCCCGTTGATGAATTCGTAAACAAGGGGTGAAGAATTTAGAGCAAATATTGATGATGATGTAGAAAGCGAGTTCGCTTGAAAATTCTATACTGGTATTTGATGAATTATCTTGTACACGAAGAATGTTTGAAATGTGCTACATCTTTGTTGAGAGATTCAGCCTATAATTGGTGGAAGACTTTGATTTCAAGTGGTACCAAAAGAGAGGGTAACACGGGAATTCTTTCAAGAAGAGTTTCGAAGAAATATATTAGTGAAAGATTTATTGACCGAAATGTAAAGAGTTTCTTGAGCTAAAGCAAGGTAATATGACAGTCTCAGAATATGAAAGAGAGTTTGTTCGATTGAGTAAGTATGCCAGGGAATATGTTCCTACAGAAGCCAAGATGTGCCGACGAATTGAAGACGGGCTCAACAAAGACATTAAGGTATTTGTTGGGATCCTTGAACTAAAAGAAATGGTAGTACTGGTTGATCGAGTTTGTAAGACTGAAGAACTACTTAAAGAGAAGAGAAAGGTAGAGGCTGAGACACGAAATTGGAAGAAAAGGCCAATGAGTAAGGCACCTTCACAGCAACCCGGAAAGTCAAGAAATATGAATCCTCGTTCCCAAGTTTCAGCTGGGCAATCATTTGGAAATTTTAAGAAGCAGAATGTGGGTCCTAAATCTCAGAATACTTCTGCAGCCAGTGTAGGGAACTCGAGATTTGTTAAACCTGAGTGCCAGCGGTGTGGTAGAAATCATTTTGGTCCGTGCAGAGTAAATGAATGTTTTGATGTGGTTCTCCGGATCATTTTATTAGAGACCGCCTGAGAGAGCCGAGAAAGAAAAATTTGAGTGTAAAAGCTAGTGGTGCAAACTCGAGGGGAAAGTATCCGAGAAAAGCTGGAAGTGAAACAAGCAGTAAGAATGTAGCCAGAGATGCAGCAGTTAGATCTGAAGGAAGAGCTCCAGCTAGAACTTATGATATTAAAGCGCGTGAAGATGCTTCTTCACCCGATGTGATTACCGGTACATTTTCTCTTTATGATATTAATGTTATTGCTTTGACTGATCCTGGTTCTACTCATTCATATGTATGCATGAAACTGGTGTCTAGTATGAATATACCTGTTGAGAACACAGAATTTATGATTAAAGTGTCGAACCCGCTAGGCAAATGCGTGATAGTTGATAAAGTAAGCAAGAAATGCCCTTTAATGATTCGGGGTCATTACTTTCCGGCCGACTTTATGTTGTTGCCGTTTGATGAATTTGATGTTATTTTGGGTATGGATTGGTTGACATTGCATGATGCTATAGTAAATTGCAAAGAAAAGGTTATAGAATTAAAGTGTGAAAACGGTGAAACTCTGCGGGTTGAATCAGATAAATCAGAGGCATTGTCTAGTGTGATTTCTTTGATGTCGGCTCAGAGATATTTGAGAAAGGGTTATGAAGCTTATTTGGCATATGTAATTAATACAAAAGAAGTTGAAAAGAAAGTTGAATCAGTGCCGGTTGTGTGTGAATTTGCAGATGTATTTCCATAAGAATTGCCGGGTTTGCCTCCAGTCAGGGAAGTAGAATTTGGTATTGATTTGATACCGGGAACAGCTCCGATCTCGATTGCTCCATATAGAATGGCACCAACAGAGTTGAAAGAATTAAAGTCGCAGTTACAAGAGTTGACTGATAAAGGCTTTGTGAGACTGAGTTTTTCACCTTGGGGTGCTCCCGTGTTATTTGTGAAAAAGAAGGATGGTTCTATGAGATTATGTGCTGATTATCGGCAGTTAAACAAGGTGACAATCAAAAACAAGTATCCATTGTCGAGAATTGATGATTTGTTTGATCAGCTAATTTTCAAATATTGACTTGAGCTCTGGGTATTATCAGCTGCGAGTGAAAGAGTCAGATGTGCCTAAAACTGCTTTTAGAACAAGGTACGATCATTATGAATTTTTAGTTATCCCATTTGGGTTGACAAATGCTCCTGCTGTGTTTATGGACTTAATGAATCGCATATTTCGGCCATACCTGGATAGATTTGTTGTGGTGTTTATAGATGATATTTTAATTTATTCAAAAGATGAGACAGAGCATGCTGAGCATTTGAGGATAGTTTTGCAAACTTTGAGAAATAAGCAGCTGTATGGTAAGTTTAGTAAAAGTGAATTTTGGCTCCGGGAAGTTGGATTTTTGGGTCATATTGTTTCAAGTGATGGTATACGGGTTGATCCTAGTAAAATTTCAGCCATTGTTGATTGGAAACCACCAAAAAATGTAACTGAAGTTAGGAGTTTCTTGGGGCTAGCTAGGTATTATCGGCGGTTTGTAAATGGATTTTCTATAATTGTTGCTCCTATGACTAGACTACTCCGAAAGGATGTTAAATTTGAATGGACAGAAGAATGTCAACAGAGTTTCGAAGAATTGAAAAAGTTATTAACTGAAGCACTAGTGTTGATACAACCCGAATCAGGTAAAGAATTTGTGGTGTATAGTGATGCTTCTCTAAATGGTTTGGGGTGTGTACTCATGCAAGAAGGAAAAGTTGTGGCTTATGCTTCGAGACAGTTAAAACCTCATGAGAGGAATTATTCTACTCACGATTTGGAATTAGCTGCGGTGGTATTTGCTTTGAAGATTTGGCGACATTATTTGTATGGTGAAAAGTGCCGAGTATATACCGATCACAAAAGTCTTAAATACTTGATGTCACAAAAAGACTTGAATTTGAGACAGCGAAGATGGTTAGAGTTATTGAAAGATTATGAGCTTGTTATTAATTATCATCCGGGAAAAGCGAATGTGGTTGCCGATGCTTTAAGCAGAAAGTTGTTGTTTTCTTTGAGAGTTATGAACACTCAGTTGAAAATGTCAGATGACTATTCGATTCTAGTAGAGTTAAGAGCAAGACCGATGTTTTTACAAGAGATTTTTGAAGCTCAGAAAAATGATCAAGATTTGCTAGCCAAGAGAAAACAGTGTGAAGCTGATATAGGATCAGATTTCAGAACCGATTCTGATGGTTGTTTGATGTTTAAAAATCGGATTTGTGTACCGAAAAATGATGAGTTGATTCAAAAGATTTTGCATGAAGCACATAATGGTTGTTTAGAGGTTCATCCGGGCAGTACGAAGATGTATAATGACTTGAAGAAAATGTACTGGTGGAGTGGAATGAAAAGAGATATTTCCGAGTTTGTATCAAAGTGCTTAGTTTGTCAACAAGTGAAAGCTGAACACCAAGTACCTTCGGGATTACTTCAGCATATTATGGTTCCTGAATGGAAATGGGATCGGATTACTATGGATTTTATATCAGGGTTGCTGTTAACTCCAAGGAAGAAAAATGCCATCTGGGCAATAGTTGACAAACTGACTAAATCGGCTCATTTTATTCCAGTACGTACAGATTATTCTCTTAATAAGTTGGCTGAATTGTATATCCGAGAGATTGTTAGACTTCATGGGATACCTTTGTCAATCATTTCGGATAGAGATCCGAGGTTTACCTCACGGTTTTGGCAAAAGTTGCAAAAGGCACTAAGTACAAAGTTAAATTTCAGCACTGCCTTTCATCCACAAACTGATGGACAATCAGAGAAAGTAATTCAGTCTTGAAGACATGCTCAGATGTTGTGTATTGGAATTTCAAGGTAGTTGGGAAAAGTATTTACCGTTGGTAGAATTTGCTTATAATAATAGTTATCAGACAAGTTTGAAGATGGCACCTTATGAAGCATTATATGGTCGTAAATGTCGGACGCCATTGTATTGGACAGAACTCAAGGAAAACCAAATTTATGGAGTTGATTTAATAAAACAAACCGAAGAAAAGGTGAAAGTGATTCGAGATTGTTTGAAAGCTGCTTCAGATAGACAGAAATCTTATGCGGATTTGAAACGAAAAGAAATGGAGTTTCAAGTTGGTGATAAGGTATTTTTGAAAGTGTCTCCATGGAAGAAAGTCCTTAGATTTGGATGAAAGGGCAAGTTAAGTCTGCGTTTTATTGGACCGTATGAAATAATTGAAAAAGTTGGACCGGTAGCATATCGGCTAGCGCTACCACCTGAATTAGAGAAGATTCATGATATGTTTCACGTATCTATGTTACGTCGGTATCGTTCGGATCCTTCACATATAATTTCACCGACAGAAGTTGAACTACGACCAGATATGACTTATGAAGAAGAACCAATTAAGATTTTAGCTCGAGAAGTCAAACAACTAAGAAATAAAAGTGTTGCACTTGTGAAAGTGTTGTGGCAAAAGCATGGAGTAGAAGAGACTACATGGGAACCTAAAGAAACTATGAGAAACCAATACCCACACCTGTTTACCGGTAAGATTTTCGAGGACGAAAATCCTTAAAAGGGGGGAGAGTTGTAATATCCTGAATTAGGGCTTAATCGGAATAGTGGTTTCATGACCACAAATCCGAGATAGAAATAATTATTTTATAATTATTTTTATGATTATGATATGATTGCATGATTGTGTGAAAATTTCGTGATGAAATTCTATGCCTAAAGTGCTTAAATTGAAAGTAGGGACTAAATCGAATAAGTTGCAAAATTTGCATTCTAGAAGTTTTTAGTATGAAATTGCATTGAAATATTAATTAGGAGATCTTAATAGCAATTTGACCAATTTTAAGTTCATGGACAAAATTAGGACATGGAAGGAATTTTGAAAGTTTAGTAAGGAGGGGCATTTTGGTCATTTGGATATTAAATGAAATAAAATGGGAAAAATAACACAAAATTGGTCATCCTCCTCCTTAGTTGCTGCCGAATTCTCCCTCTCTCCATAGCTAGGGTTTCTTCAACTTTCAAGCTCCATAGTAGGTGATTCCAAGCCTCGTTTTTAATGTTCTTTACGTTTTTGGAATCCCGGAAGCTCGATTAAGCTTATGCTAGCAATAATTCAACCTAGGGTTTATATTTGGAAAAATACCCATAGGTGAAATTTGTGTATTTGATGTTTTATGATAGAATATGGGGTTTTAAATTATGTTAGACAACTTGTGCTACTCGGTTTTGAGTGAAAACGAGTAAAAGGGCTTAATCGGCAAAAATACCTAATAGTCACAAGTATATGTTAGAGTGAGAATTTGATGTTGCCGTAGAAGGGAAACTGATCAGCATGTTATGAAACATAAGAATAAGGAATAAAGTTTAATTCCCGAGCCTAGGGGCAAAAGTGTAATTATGCAAAAGTTTAGGGGCAAAAGTGTAATTTTTTCAAAGTTCGTATTAAATGTTGTTTTGATGAATGTATGTATTAAATAAGATTAATTTGGTATTATAGATCAAGAGAAACGAGATTCAAGTCGCGATCGAGGAAAAGAAAATATTGTGGACTAAATTGCAAAATCTTTATATTTTGGTACCAAGGTAAGTTCATGTGTAAATAATGTAGCATAATTGTTATTTTTAAGTTATTGATGTTAATTATATGATACGCTGATTTTTAATCGTGAAATATTATGCTTTGTGGTTAATGTTGAGTAATATGCAAATTATTTTTACTACTTGATAAATATGAATTGCTATCGAGTATCGGTTCCGACATTCCATGGAAGATGACAAATGTGAGATCTAGGGAAAAAGCCCGTTTGAACCATAGTAATAGATTAGGATACCAGTGACATGTCACTAGGATGGTTGAGCATCCGAACTCGTTGAGTTGAGTCCGAGTTCACTTATGGATGCGAATGTCCGAACTCGTTGAGTTGAGCTCGAGTTCGTGAGATGTAATTAGGCATCCGAACTCGTTGAGTTGAGTCCGAGTTCACTTATGGATGCGAACACCCGAGCTCGTTGAGTTGAGTCCGAGTTCACTTAGGGGCGGGTTACATGATTTCTTGATTACATATGAGGCACTTATGTGCAAATTATCCGTATCCGAGTTGTATTCGATGTGTTCAACGGGTGAAATTTCTAGTGAAATGAAAGAACACTTAAGATGCAAGCGACGTTTTGGTAAGTGTTGTGAAATGGACACTTTGGACAGGTATGTTCATAACCCTCGGGTTGATAATAGATACAACAACGATAAGGTGGTAAGATGATGAATGATGTTTAGAAATATGATATATGTTTTGGTGATACCATGCTAAAGTTGTTTGGTATATTTGTATCGTTATGTTACTTGTTATTTACATATGAACTTGTTTGGTATATTAGTAAGTAATGAAATTGAAGCTTAATGAGTCTATTTTCATGTGGACTGAACAAAATAGGCATATAAATTATATTTTATGAGATATTTAAACTTTTGTGAAATAGGACTAGAGTGATTTCTGGATCCCCTATTCTGACTTTAAAAATTCATAATAAATTGTAAAAAAATAATTATAAATTTTTATTTATATGTTCAGATTTCTTATTGAGTCTAGTTGTAAGAGAAACAAATCTCATAGTCATTGAAATTCTGTATAGATAGATATCTGATTCTTAATACACAGAGGTCAGAGCAGTCGAACCCTAAAATAGGGGAGACTTTAACTAATAAACTTTACTAATTGGCCCAACAAAAAATTCTAGAAAAAAATTAGTAAATATATATATGAGTCTATATTTAGGGAAAATTTACGGATCTTGATTTCGAGTTTCGTAACTCGAGATATGATTTTTCTTGTAACTATGACGCAGGTAGCTAGAAAGCTGTGAATGTAGAAACAAATGATTTGAAGCTCTTAATTTGATAAATTATGTTCGGTAACTCCTCAAGCTCGACTCTGGCGACGGTTTCGGGTGTGGGGGCATTACATGGTGGGTTGATTAGTCTCCCAAAATGGGCTTGCATATGTTATTGATGTTGCATGTATTTTGAAATGGGCCTATGGGCCATACTGTTATCTGAATAAGGGGCTAAGGCCCAGTTTATTGTAATCTGGAAAGGGCTCTGGTCCAGTACCACTGTTACCTGAATGGGCTTAGGCCCAATAGGCTTGAGCTGACTTGGGCTTTGAATGGGTTTTCCTTACACACTGAGTTTCCCCAAACTCACCCCTTTTATTTTCATCCACGCAGGAAATCCCCAACCATAGTGGGCTTGGAGCTGTAAGGGAATTCGGAGTGGCCACCCGTTCTGAAAGTTTGATTTTCTTCTGGTGAATTGGACATCCTTTTATTTACGTTTGAAGTTTTGGGTTTTTAAATGTAATAAGTTCGCTTAATTATTTTTGATGGTTTTAATATGTATTACTAAGATAGGTATTACTTATTTTAACTGTTGAAATTGGATAGCTTTAGGGCGCGTTTTCAAAAACAACAATTGATTTCAAAATAACAAGACAACAAGCAAAGCTTCCACAATGAAATAATTTTCCAAAATTAATCACTTTTCCTAAAAATGACTTAATCAAATCGGTTTCCTAGAAATATCCATGACGTTAAGGTGTGGCAATGGCGGTATGCATGTCTAGGATTGGATCCGAAGGGAGCTTGGTACTTAAGCAGTCCGATGGACTCACCACCTCTTTTCCGGTTTCCTACCTGGTGCACAGATTCCATTCACTTTAACCTATAATGAAATTATCTTTTAAAACACAAAGTAAGTTTTTCTTGATCAACAATATAAAATGTTTTGAACGCTTCGATGTGGCATGTCGGATCCGGTCATAACGTCTGGGCCGGGTTTGGGGTGCTACAGAGAACACACCCTAAATCATACAATTTATGCCATAAAAATAGAAAATTACAATTCAAGTATGGTATTGCATTATTATTAACACACGAACTTACCTCGTATACGAAAATGGCCATTTTTACCATTTTGTCCACAACTTGGTATTTTGCCGATTATAGCCCAAATTTCAATTTTCCTTGCTCTATCATTACAAATATAGCCTAATTAGGACTCACATTATTCAAATTGACCCAAAATCATATTTTGGAAAAATTACAATTTTTCCCCTAAACTTTGTCAAAATTACATTTTTTCCCCTAGGCTCGTAAATTAAACTTCATCCTATTTTCTCATGTTTTATGACATGCTGATCATTTTTCCCTTCTATAGCAACATCAAATTCACACTCTAACATGTACTTATGAACATTAGATATTTTTACCGATTATGACGTTTTACTCGTTTTCGCGTAAAATCGCTTAGTAAAAGTTGTTTAATACAATTTCAAGCTTCATATTCTACCATAAAACATCAAAATAAATACATTTCACCTATGGGTATTTTTCCAAATATAAACCCTAGCTTAAATTATTGCTAGAATAAGCTTAACCAAGTTACCGGGATTTCAAAAATGTAAAGAACTTTAAAAACGGGGCTAAGGAGCACTTACAATTGAGCTTGGGAGTTTGAACAAACCTTCACCATGGCTGCTGCTGGTAGAAATGGTTGAATGAAGAAGATGATAGCTAATTTGGCTTATTTCCCTTTTTAATTCTTTTAATTATTAGTTTACCATAATACCCCCTAACTTAAAAATTAACCAATGGTCTAATTACCATTTAAGGACCATCAATTTAAAATTTCATAACAATTGGACACCTCTAGTATGTAGAACTCAACTTTTGTACTTTTTACGATTTAGTCCTTTTGACTAAATTAAGTGCTCGAATGTCAAAATTTTCGAACGAAATTTTCAAAAAATTATTCTGTGAAATCGTAGACCATAAAAATATAATAAAAAATAAAATTTTCATCGTCGGATTTGTGGTCCCGAAACCACTGTTCCGACTAGGCCCAAAATCAGGGTGTTACAATACTTGTGGTCACAACAAGCATATGTCAATGAGTTTTTGTGAAAGCCTTAAAACAACCCTATTCGGAATGTGGTTTCGGGACCACAAAACCGAGGCATAAAAATAATTTGATATTTATTTTGATGCCTATAATATGTGTTAACTCATGTGTGACATTCTTGATGCTTTAATTTAGAGTTATAAATGTGAATTTCACTAGAAAGGACCTAGTAGTAAACTTTGAAAGTAGGATAGGGAAATGTGTGATGACTAATTAAAGCATGCATGCAAAATAATGGTCTTGCATGTCAAATATCCCTCTTTTTACAAGTGATGGCCGGCCATGACAAAGAAATATGGGCAAAACATGTCATAGACATGTTTTGTTGGTGCATCATGGGTGAAAAAAAATAAATTAATGAGCATGGGTAATAAAGAAATGAAAAAAAGAAAAAAAAAATGGTCTCATGCATGCCCATTGCCGTGAGTTGTGGAGAAAGAAAGAAGAATTTTTGTTCATCATTTTTCATTTCCTTTGGGCTGAAAATTCTAAGGAAGAAGGAAGGAATTCTTGTTTCATGTTGGTTTGGAAGAGGTTTAGGAGGAGGTTTGGCCATACTTGTACCTAGATTAAGGTAAGTTTGATGTTTTGCCATGAGATTCATGTATGTTTTTGTAGTTAGCTTGAGTTCTAACTAGCCATGGTTCAAATCCTTACTATGTCATGGAGATGATATTCGGCTAAGGTGAGGTTGTGTTGATATCATTTGCATGCTAAAAGTGAAGCTTTGTAATGGTGCATGTGATGGTGGATTGATGATTATTGAATATTTTTTTTAACACTTTTGAGTGAGAGTTTGATAGATACCATGAGGTTAAACTTCATGACATTGTAAGCTTGTAAGTTGGATGATGAAGTTCATGCTTTGTGAAGGTAAATGGGGTAGAAGGAGCATTCGGCCATAATGAAAATATATGAGATAGTCATAGTCATCCTTATGATTCGGCCCTTGCACCTAGATGTATATATGTTTACACATGATGTATTGGCATGACATATATACTATTTCAAGGTATATATTTGCTTGTGATGATGTTTCGGTTATGAAGTACATGAGAGATGTGTATTGAGCTACAATATGTAATGCGTTAGTTAGTAAAATGTATGCTGTTTTGTGTGGTATTATGCATAATTGGCCTTAACATGGACATGCATATTCGCCACATGAAGGGGGTTGGTGTGCATGCATTCGGTTAGAGGCAAGCATATTGATGCCTATTCTTGGCTTGGAAATTTCGCTAAGGAGAGTACTAACTAATGTGTTGAATTCGATTCGTGATTTTGTACACATGTGACTCTAATGTCTAATGTGTATAAGGGCTAAGTACCTTGAGCTTCACTTTGATGTTTGAATGAATTGTATTGAATTGCTTGTTGTGCTTAAAATTGTGCATGACCATTGTGTATTTGAGCTAAAGGATGGCCATATGACCATTTAAACTCCTTGTCATATTCGGCCATAAGCTATCATAATGAGATTTTAATAAGTTAAATTTGTGTGAATTAGCTCAAGAGCTTAGAGGACCACAGCTTGGATAAGGGAAAGGAAAAGTGATTGAATAGCCGTCGAAATCGCTTGACAACATCCAAGGTAAGTCTTGAGTAATGACCCTACTTGAATTATATTGAAATCATGCTCCTTGTGTGTGGCTATTGAGCCGAAATTGTAAAGGTTTGATAAATATTTTGTGTTTGAGCCTTAGTAACGAAAATGAAATATGGATGTGTCGTGATTATTGATATATGTGTACATGAGCATTTGAATGATACCCGGCTAAGTCCCGAAGGCATTTATGCTAGTGATTATGTCCGGCTAAGACCAAGGCATTCGTATGAAGTTGTTATATCCGGCTAAGACCAAGGCAATTGTGCAAGTTACCAAATCCGGGTTAAGACCAAGGCAATTGTGCTTGTGGTTATATCCGGTTAAATCCAAGGTACGTGACTCGAAATGAGCAATCTTGCTGTAAAAATTTCAGTTTATACACTTGTGAAAATTTCAGCAATGAGGTATGTTCGTATGTGCTTGAATTAGTTGAGTCCTTACAAATAAGTATTCGCCGGTTGATAAACGAGCTACCGGCCTTTGGCTAAGTTGTTCTTTTGTGTATGAACATAAGGGTCGGTAATGTGAAGTAAGTATGATTATGAGAATGTGTATTAATAAAGTGATTCATTTAGTTATGTAAATGTAATACTTTAGTCAAAGCTGATTTCATTACTTGAGACTTACTAAGCATTAAAATGCTTACCCCGTTGCTTTGGCTCTCTGTTTTATAGATTTTGCTCGTTAGCTATCGGATTCGGGATCATTGAAGTCGAAGTCATCCACACTATCAAAGCCCCCATTTTGGTACAATTTTGGTTGAACTTTGAAATGGCATGTATAGGACTACCCTTTTGTTGTAGGTCATGTACCTTTCGGTTTTGTGTAAACTTGGATAGCCATGCGAAAATGGCTTATATACGTTTTTAGCATAGTACTATAATCGTTTGTATGTTGATCATTATGAGGTATGGAATTGTTTTGAAACGATTAGCCATTGGAATGGTTAATCACGATCACACTTTGTGCTATGTATGCAAAAAGGGCCAATTGAATCATGGAAATCATGAAATAGGTAAGGCCTACCTTAAAGGCAGACGCTGACAGCAGCAGTGATGTGGATGTGAAAAATCACTAAAAATAGTAGGAATGGTATTAAATAGTTAATAAATTATGTAAATGAACCTTTATGAATCTACTGTCATATGAAAGAAACGAAACAGTCATATGAGTTGTATGTTAAGAGATATTAAAGTTCTCGTGAAGTAGGGCCAGAACGGTTTCTGGATCCCCTGTTCCAACTTTAGAAATTCATTGTAAATTAACCAGAGAGAATTAGGAGTCATGCCATATATGTATAGATTTCTCTCTGAGTCTAGTTTCTATAGAAACAAACTTCATCAGTATTGAAGCCCTTAACAGGGAGATATCCAATTCGTAATGCGTGAAGGTCAGTGTAGTCGAACCCTGGATTAGGGGAGAATTTAACTAATAAAATGTACTAATTGGCCCGACCAAAAATTCTAGAAAAAAATATGTTGATGGACTTATGAGTCTAGTTTCAGGGAAAAATTACGAAACTGATTTTCGAGCTTTAAAACTCAAGATATGATTTTTAAGGCGACAGTGATGCAGTGACCAGCTAGTCTGGAAAAATTTTTTTTGGACTGTGAAAACAATTAAGTTAAGTCTGTGTGCACCTTGTGTTCGACTCCGGTAACGGACTCGGGTACGGGGTGTTACAGTTTTGTCGTAACAAGGAACCCCCAATGTTGAATTTAGTATTATTGATTGTAGTTGCTCCAATAATGAATGTGGCACCTTGTAGCGTAGACCTAGTGATCGAGTCAGGTAACGAAGTGTTACAATTTCTTTATCAAGGAACTCTTTGTTACACATTGTCTCAACAAATTGTTTAGTTTCAAGAGTTAAACCTTCATAAAAGAAACTTAAAGTCCGCCAATTTTTAAAACCATGATGCAAGCAAGAACTTAACAAATCTTTGAAACGTTCCCAACATTGAAAAAATGGTTCATTCGAATTTTTCAAGAAATTTTGAATCTGTCTTTTAAAAGCTTTGATTTTTTATGTTGGAAATTTTTTCTTTAAAAATTCAGTTTGCATTTCTTACCAATTGCCAATTGATCTTGGTTTTAAATTATTAAACCAGTTTTTTGCCTTATCTTTTAAAGAAAAAGGAAATAATTTGAGTTTATCAATTTCATTAGCACAAGGTGGATTATTAAAAGTGGCACATACTTCATCAAATTCTTTAAAATGTATGTAAGGACTTTCTGACTCTAAGCCATGGAAATTAGTAAGTAAAGTTTTCATACTAGATTTGAACCGAAAGTTATTTGCATTCAAAGGAAAAATAAAGCAAGAGGGTGTTGAGTTTCGAGGAGGTTGCAAGTAATCAAGCGTGGTGCGCCTTTTTCGAATCTCATTTTCATCAAAAGCTTTTTCAATTTCATCCATGATAGGTGAATGTAGAGGTGTCTTAGTCAAAATACCAACACGATTTTCACAATTCTTTCTAACTAAACGATGAGAATTAAAATCGCGGTGCCAAATATACATAAACAAATCAGGCGGTACAACCATCCTTTTAAAAGAAAAAAAAAAGATTAAATAAAGAAAAATACTATAGGCAATAGAACCAGCCAAAATAGATAAAGAAAAAAATACTTATAAACTTGTAAACTAAATCTTTCCTTCCTAGAAATGGCGCCAAAAACTTGACAGAAACTTTCTAAGTTTACAACTCAAGTGCAAGTTATACAAGTAATAAAATCTCAGGAGTCCGAGGTCAATCTACAGGGAAGTTGATTAGAACTTACAAGAGTACAACTATTATGCTAGAACAAATATTTAACACATAACTTTGGAATGAGTATCCCAAATGAGAATAAGAGCAAGAAACACTAGAAATAAAAATAAAAATTAATGAAAGAAATTAACTATAAATAATAAAAATAGATACTTGGAAGAAAATATGTTAGGGTTAGAGGATCAACTCGTGGTTCATATTAAGATTAAATTTTAGTACTCAATTAAAATCCACACAATGGAGATCCTAATCGGATAATCTAGCCATGTACATCAAATAATTAGCATATGAATCCATGAGAAAAGGTATGTCCATCAAAGGAGTACCCAATATGATTATCCAATAAGCCCAAGAGTTTATCAAATGAATCCATAAGCAAAGGATGTTGTAATATGAAAGTTTAACTATTTAAGTTTAGTCTAAAAATACAACATATGGTATTATAATCACTTGATAACTTCAAACTTATAAAAAAGATTTCAAATATTTATTATGAAAATTTTGTATAGGTCTATAACAAATCGAGGTTAATTTATCCAAGCATTCATTGTGGCATCTATTGTCTATGACAAATAAAAGATCTTACTTTACAAGTATGATTATGACAAGTGATTTGTAACACCCCAAACCCGAGACCATCGCCGGTGTCGGACACGAGGGGTTAACAAGCCAAGTTCACATATTTTGCCCACCAATTTGACATTTCCAGTCAGGCTGGAAAACTGCGTCACCGTCGCCTTAAAAATCATATCTCGAGTTTCAAAACTCGGAAACTGGTTTCGTAAATTTTCCCTGAATTTAGACTCATGTATCCATCCATGCATTTATTTCTAGAATTTTTGGTCGGGCCAATTGGTACAGTTTATTAGTTAAAGTCACCCATGTTACAGGGATCGACTGCTCTGACCTTCGCGCGTTATAACTTGAATATCTCTCTGTACAGGGCTTTAATATGGTGCCATTTGTTTCTAATGAAACTAGACTCAAAATGGAATCTGTACATATAAGGCATGACTCCTAATTCTTTCTGGATAATTTATAGTAAATTTTTAAAGTTGCGACAGGGGACCCAGAAACCGTTCTGGCCCTGTCTCACAATAGCCTTAATATCTCTTAACATGTAACTCCTATGACCATTTCGTTTCTTCCATATGAAAATAGACTCATCAAGGTTCATTTACATAGCTTATTCACTATTTAATACCATTCCTACAAATTTTGGTGATTTTCACATTCACGTCACTGCAGCTGGCAGCATCTGTTTTAAGGTAGGTCTTACCTATTTTGTAGACTCCATGAACCAACTAGTCTTGCCATACAAAGGTTCATATATGATCAATTTAACCATACCAATGGCTGATCATGTGACCAACACTCCCATTTCCAATCCATAATCACATCATGACACCATATATATACATACAACCCAAAAATAGTCTAAGTTCATGCTTCCTTTTACGAGCCATTTTCGCATGGCCGTATACATATACATCACCACATTTTAAACCAACAAGGGGTAGTCCTATACATGCCATTTCAAATTCCAACCAAAATTATACCAAGATGGAGGCTTTGATAGTGTAGATGACTTCGACTTTAATGATCCCGAATCCGATTGCTATCGAGCAGAATCTATAAAACTGAGAGCCAAAGCAACGGGGTAAGCATATTTATGCTTAGTAAGTCTCAAGCAATAAAATCAGCTTTAATTAAAGCAATACATTCACATAGCCAAATGCATCATTTCATTAATACACGTTCACATAATCATACTTACTTCACCATCCCAACTCTTATGTTCATACACAAATAACGGCTTCGTTAAGGCCGATAACTCGTTCCATCATAGGAGCGGATATTCATACGCTCTTACTCCTAGCGCGCAAAGCACACACCACACTTACCTTGTCATTGGGAAATGTCACAAGTGCATTAGCTGAAATTTTCCAGCAAGCTTATAATTTTCAAATCACATACCTTCGGAGTTTAACCGGATGTCGCTACTCGTTCAAACGCCTTCGGGACATAGCCCGGTTATGGTAACCCGCACCAAGGCCTACGGGACTTAACCCGGATATCACGATTTGCACAAATGCCTTCGGGTCTTAGCCCGGATTTAACAACTTGCACGAATGCCTTCGGGTCTTAGCCCGGATGTAGCCACTAGCACAATTGCCTTCGGGTCTTAACCCGGATATAATTTCCAGCATTAACGTCTTCGGGGCTTAGCCCAGATATCATTCAATTTCTCATGCGCACATACATCAATAATCATTGGACATACATATTTCATTTTCGTTACTAAGGCTCAAACACAATTATAATCACTAGCATAATCGTCTTCGGGACTTAGCCCGGGTATCATTCAAATACTCATACACACATAATCAATAATCAATACACATCCATACTTCATTTCACATAATTCAAGTAGGGTCACTTCTTGAGGACTTACCTCGGATGTTGTCGAACGGCTTTTACGGCTATTCGATCACTTTTTCCTTCCCCTTGTCCAATTGTGGCCCTCTTAGCTCTTGAGCTAATTCAAACAAATTCAATTTATTAAAACCTCATTGTGCTAGCTTATGGCCGAATATGACAAGGAGTTTAAATGGTCATATGGCCACCCTTTAGCTTGAATACACAATGGTCATGCACATTTTATACTACATCAAGCAATTCAATACAATTTATTCGAGCATCAAGGAAAAGCTAAGGCCTTCAATAGGCTACCCAAGGCGAATATTCATGTACATGTTGAGGCCAATTATGCACTTAATACCTCACAAAAACAGCATGCATTTTACTAGTTAATGCTTTGCATATTGTAGCTCAAAACTTATAATATAGCATCAAGCACTCATATGTGTGCTAGGCGAATGTGCTTGCAATTTCACAATTATTTTCAACATCTTCTTCTTTAAACTAACATATTCATCACTTCCTTCATAACCAAAACATCATGTGCAACATATATATACATATATGAGCATGGCAATTTCAAGGTGTCCATAGCCATCCAAAACACAAATTTTAACTAACATGCAAGAAGCATGAATCATGCTCATGAATGCATCATGGCGAATATGACAATCATGCCCTTTTCAACTTCAATCATGGTTAAACAAAAGAAAACTCAAAATCTTACTCAAGAGTAGACAATCCATCATTGCATGCATCATCATCAAGCTTCACACTTAGCATGCAATGGCTTTATCACCATAACAACTTTGGCCAAATACCATTTCCATGGCATAACAAAGATTTGAGCCATGGCTAACATGCACATCAAGTTAGCAACCAAAACATGCATGAAACTCCTAACACAACCTCATACATACCTTAATCTTGATGCAAACTTAGCCAAATCTCCTTCTAGATCTCTTCCAAACCAAGCATGAAGCAAAATCCTCCTTCTTCCTTAGTTTTGGCTCAAAGAAAGGATGAACAAAATTTTTCTTTCTTTCTCCTTATGATTTTCGGCCAAAGGATGAGAAAGGAAGAACACAATAAATTTTTTCTTCCTTCTTTCTCAACTCACGGCAAGGGGGATTACCACACTCACACACATTTTTTTCATTTTTTATCACCCATACACCTTTGTTTATTATTTCACCCTAATGCACCAACAAAACATGTTTCATGACATGTTTAGCCCATCCTCCTTGTCATGGCCGGCCACCACCTATAAAAGGGGAATTTGACATGCAAGTCCATTATTTTGCATGCCCTTTAATTAGTCATCACACATTTCCTATCATACTTTCAAAGTTCACTACTAAGTCCTTTCTTGTGGAATTCACCCTTATAACACTAAATCAATCATCATAAAATGTCATACATGAGCACACACATATTATAGGCATCAAAATAAATTTTTAATTATTTTATGCCTCGGTTTTGTGGTCCTGAAACCACATTCCGACTAGGGTCAATTTTGGGTCACAACTCTCCCCACTTAAGAAATTTTCGTCCCGAAAATCTTACCGTAAATAGGTTTGGATATCGCTCTTTCATAGAGTTCTCGGTCTCCCAAGTAGCTTCTTCCATCCCGTGCTTCA
This sequence comes from Gossypium arboreum, assembly GCF_025698485.1. Lineage (NCBI taxonomy): Eukaryota > Viridiplantae > Streptophyta > Magnoliopsida > Malvales > Malvaceae > Gossypium > Gossypium arboreum. The sequence continues at coordinate 34,409,992 of NC_069078.1, forward strand.
GCCATAACACTTTTATTAGCGGAACCCGCTTGTTTCACAACACTTTCACTTCTCGTGATAGGATACGAATCGGTTCTTCCTCATAACTCATATTAGCTTGAATTTCAATTTCTGATAGACTAATCACGTGCGATGGATCGGATCTATAGCGTCGAAGCATCGAAACGTGAAAGACATCGTGAACCTTTTCGAGTTCAGGGGGCAAAATCAAACGATATGCCACTGGATCGACTCGCTCGGATATCTCATATGGCCCAATGAACCTCGGGCTCAACTTGCCCTTACGGCCGAATCTTAGTATCTTTTTCCAAGCGATACCTTGAGAAACACTTTATCACCCACCGATACTCGATATCCTTACGCTTGGTCCGCGTCACGACTTCGACGATCGAGGCTATCTTCGACTTTCACGGATTACTTTCACTTTCTGCTCAAAGATCTCTAATCAAAATCCACCCCGAAAATCTTGCTTTCACCAAGCTCAGTCCAAAACAATGGTGTACGGCATTTACGACCGTACAAGGCCTCGTAGGGTGCCATCTTAATACTTGATTGAAAGCTGTTGTTGTAAGCGAATTCAATCAACGGAAAATACCGTTCCCATGAACCACTAAACTCGAGGACGCAACATCTTAACATATCCTCAAGTATCCGAATTATCCGCCGGATTGACCATCGGTTTGGGGTGAAAGGCGGTGCTAAAATGCAACTTGGTACCCAAAGCTTCTTGCAACTTTTTCCAAAATCGCGAGGTAAATCTCGGATCTCTATCCGACACGATGGAAATAGGCACCCCGTGTAATCTCACAATCTGAGAAACGTACAATTCGGCTAATTTGTCTATTGAAAAATCCGTACGTACGGGGACAAAGTGGGCCGACTTAGTCAATCGATCTACCACGACCCAAACCGCATCCTTCTTACTTGCTGACAATGGCAGTCCGGATACAAAGTCCATTGTGACTCGATCCCATTTCCACTCGGGTATCGTGATTGGCTGAAGTAATCCTGAAGGCACCTGATGTTCCGCTTTCACTTGTTGACATATTAAACATCTCGAAACAAAGTCGGAGATGTCTCGCTTCATACCATGCCACCAAAACCGACGTTTCAAATCGTTGTACATCTTCGTACTCCCCGGGTGGATTGCCATTCGGCTACAATGGGCTTCATTCAGAATTATCGAAATGAGTTCCAAATTCTTTGGAACACACAGACGACTTTTGAACCTCAAACAATCGTCATCATCGATTTGAAATTCCGAGTCCTTGTTCGGCACACACTCAGCCCGTTTTGCAGCCAACTCATCGTCGACTTTCTGAGCTTCTCGAATTTGATGTATCAACAGTGGTTTGGCTTTCAATTCAGCTACTAATACACTATCGGATCGAACAGACAAGTGCACGTTCATCGCTCGTAAAGCGAATAATGATTTACGACTCAAGGCATCCGCAACCACATTCGCCTTTCCCGGGTGATAGTCAATGATCAGCTCATAATCCTTTAACAGCTCGAGCCAACGTCTTTGTCGCAGATTTAAGTCTCTTTGGGTCATCAAATATTTGAGACTTTTGTGATCCGAGTACACATGGCACCTTTCACCAAATAAGTAATGTCGCCATATCCTTAAGGCGAACACAATGGTGGCCAATTCGAGATCATGGGTCGGATAATTTTTCTCGTGTGGCTTTAATTGCCTCGACACATAGGCCACAACTCGACCTTCTTGCATCAATACGCAACCTAACCCAAGGAGGAGGCGTCACTATAGATGACAAACTCTTTGCCGATTCGGGTTGCACTAAAATTGGGGCTTCATCAAATAAGTTTTCATTGATCGAAACTTTTTTTGGCATTTCTCGTCCATTCGAACTTAACATCCTTTTGGAGTAGCCGTCATCGGCGTGGCTATCGTTGAGAAGCCTTTACAAATCGTCGGTAATAACCAAGCCCCAAAAAGCTTGAACCTCAGTAATATTTCTGAGGCTTCCAATTAAGTATGGCTGAAATTTTATTCGGTCGACTCGAATACCGATCAGATACCACATGACCCAAGAAGCTAACCTCTCTTAACCGAACTCACACTTGCTGAACTTAGCATATAATTGCTTATTCCAGTAAAATTTGCAAAGACTAACCGCAGGTGTTCAAGATGTTCGGTCTCATTTCTTGAATAGACCAAGATGTCATCAATGAACACGACTACTGAATCGATCCAAATATGGTCTCAAGATCCGATTCATTAAATCCATAAATCTCGCGGGGCATTAGTGAGCCCAAACGGCATCACTAGGAACTCATAGTGACCATATCTTGTTCGAAAGCGCCTTGGGCACGTCCGAATCTCGGATTCGTAATTGATAATAGCCCGATCTCAAATCTATTTTCGAGAACACCGAGGTTCCTTCGAGTTGATCGAACAAGTCATCGATACGTGGTAACAGATATTTGTTCTTTATCGTCGCTTTATTAAGTCGACGATAGTCGATGCACGTACCGCATGGTTCCATCCTTCTTTTTCACGAACAACACCGGCGCACCCAAAGGCGAGAAACTCAAGCGAGCAAAACCTCTATCCACCAATTCTTGCAATCGAGCTTTCAACTCCATTAATTCCGTTGGTGCCATACGATACGGAGCCATCGAAATTGAGTGGTACCAGTACCAATTCGATGCCAAATTCTATTTCTCGAACAGTGGTAAACCCGCAATTCTTCGGGAAAACATCCGGTATTCACAAACCACCGACACGATTCGGGTTTCTTTTCCGATTCCTTGTCATCGAAAGCGTCGCAAAGGTACGCCGCACCCTTTTCTTACATATTTTCGGGCCAACATTGCGATATTACGGTGGCAACCCTTTAAGTCCGTGGACTCAACTCAATTATTTCATTATTCGCGCACCTCAAATCGATAGTCTTGCTCTTGCAATTTACAACCGCATCGCATGGTCAACCAATCCAAACCAAGAATAACGTCGAACTCATCGAACGGCAAAAGCATCAAGTCCGCCGGAAAACAAGAACCTCGGAACACTAGGGGACTTTTCTTGCACACTTTGTTGACAAGCACGTAATGACCCAAGGGGTTTGACACTCGAATTACAAACTCAGTAGACTCAATAGGCAAAGTCTTACTGGATGCTAAGGTTTCACATATATAAGAATGAGTAGAACCAGGGTCAACCAAAGCAATCACATTAGTATTGAAAAGAGTCAAAGTACCGGTAATGATATCGGGAGAGGCAGCATCCTCGCGTGCGCGTATGGCATAAGTCCTAGCAGGAGCACGAGCCTCAGATCTGATGGTAGCATCTCTAGATCCTCTCTGACCGCCACTGACATTGCCCACATTTCTAGGTGGCCTACCTCGAGCAGTGATAGCACCCGGGTTTCCACTCTGACTTACATTCTGTTCATGCATCCTCGGGCAATCCTTCATAAAGTGGTCGGCCGACCCACACTTATAGCAGGAGCGATCACGAAACCAACAGCTCCCCGAATGCCATTTGTCACAATGTGGACACTCCGCCCTCTCTCGGCGATCATTTCCACCACTGGCGATCGAAGTGACTCGTGTGGTCACAGGGGGTCGATCGCGTCCTCGTCTAGAAAAGCCCGAAACGCCTCTAGACCGGCTCGCATCATCTCGAAATCTCTTCGATGCTTGTTGAAGAGACTTTCCGAGGACCTCTTCGAATTCTCCGGTTCCCACATCACTTTTTGTTTCTCCTTTCTAAGCTCTTGACTTTACAAGCTCGCTCAACAAGTACTACGAACTCTCGTATCTCGAGAATGCCAACGAACATCCTTATATCATCATTCAGCCCATCCTCGGCGCCACACATAATGGCTTGGACGAAATGCATTCTCGCGCATACCGGCTAAGCCTCACAAATTTTCGTTCGTAGTCGGTAACTGACATAGAACCTTGCTTAAGGTCAAGGAATTCCCTTCGCTTTTGGTCGATGAATCTCTGACTGATATACTTTTTTCGGAACTCGGTTTGAAAGAATTCCCAAGTCACTTGCTCTCTAGGTACCACAGAAGTCAGAGTACTCCACCAATAGTAGGCAGACTCACGTAGCAAGGAGATGGTACACTTTAAGCACTCATCGGGTGTACAGGATAGCTCATCGAGCACGGATAGTGTTATCCAACCAAAATTCAGCTCGCTTCGGCATTATCATCATCCGTAGCCTTAAATTCAGTGGCCCCATGTTTTGAATCCTATCAACTGGGGCTTACTTGACCTTATTTGGTCGATTACGGAGGTATTGTAGGTCTTGGGTTGCATTTGTCGGGAATGGAGGTTGTGGAATGTAGTGTTAGTTCGAATGTATTGGTTAAACCATTCGTTCATCACACTATAAAAGGCTTGCCTAGCCTCATCATTCGGATTGTTGGCCATAGGTTGAGAGTCCGCCGGCGCTGTCCCTTGTGCGGAGCAGCGCCACACTCTCCACATCATCAGCTATTGCTCGGTTGGGATCGGGATCCATTGCTATAAACAAACTCAAAGTCAAATTGTCGAAATCACCACACTATCGATTCATCATTTAATGGCATGTATAGCTAGACCCCAAACACCTCACGGTAGTCCTAGAATCGACTAAACCGTGGCTCGATACCAATAAAATTGTAACACCCGAACCCGATACCATCGCCGTGTCGGACACGAGGGTTAACAAGCCAAGTTCACATATTTTGCCCACCAATTTGACATTTCCAGTCAGGCTGGAAAACTGCGTCACCGTCGCCTTAAAATCATATCTCGAGTTTCAAAACTCGAAACTGGTTTCGTAAATTTTCCCTAAATTTAGACTCATGTATCCATCCATGCATTTATTTCTAGAATTTTTGGTCGGGCCAATTGGTACAGTTTATTAGTTAAAGTCACCCATGTTACAGGGATCGACTGCTCTGACCTTCGCGTTATAACTTGAATATCTCTCTGTACAGGGCTTTAATATGGTGCCGTTTGTTTCTAATGAAACTAGACTCAAAATGGAATCTGTACATATAAGGCATGACTCCTAATTCTTTCTGGATAATTTATAGTAAATTTTTAAAGTTGCGACAGGGGACCCAGAAACCGTTCTGGCCCTGTCTCACAATAGCCTTAATATCTCTTAACATGTAACTCCTATGACCATTTCGTTTCTTCCATATGAAAATAGACTCATCAAGGTTCATTTACATAGCTTATTCACTATTTAATACCATTCCTACAAATTTTGGTGATTTTTCACATTCACGTCACTGCAGCTGGCAGCATCTGTTTTAAGGTAGGTCTTACCTATTTTGTAGACTCCATGAACCAACTAGTCTTGCCATACAAAGGTTCATATATGATCAATTTAACCATACCAATGGCTGATCATGTGACCAACACTCCCATTTCCAATCCATAATCACATCATGACACCATATATATACATACAACCCAAAAATAGTCTAAGTTCATGCTTCCTTTTACGAGCCATTTTCGCATGGCCGTATACATATACATCACCACATTTTTAAACCAACAAGGGGTAGTCCTATACATGCCATTTCAAATTCCAACCAAAATTATACCAAGATGGAGGCTTTGATAGTGTAGATGACTTCGACTTTAATGATCCCGAATCCGATTGCTATCGAAAGTAATCTATAAACCGAGAGCCAAAGCAACGGGGTAAGCATATTTATGCTTAGTAAGTCTCAAGCAATAAAATCAGCTTTAATTAAAGCAATACATTCACATAGCCAAATGCATCATTTCATTAATACACGTTCACATAATCATACTTACTTCACCATCCCAACTCTTATGTTCATACACAAATAACGGCTTTAAGTATACGATAACTCGTTCCATCATAGGAGCGGATATTCATACGCTCTTACTCCTAGCGCATAAAGCACACACCACACTTACCTTGTCATTGGGAAATGTCACAAGTGCATTAGCTGAAATTTTCCAGCAAGCTTATAATTTTCAAATCACATACCTTCGGAGTTTAACCGGATGTCGCTACTCGTTCAAACGCCTTCGGGACATAGCCCGGTTATGGTAACCCGCACCAAGGCCTACGGACTTAACCCGGATATCACGATTTGCACAAATGCCTTGGTCTTAGCCCTGATTTAACAACTTGCACGAATGCCTTGGTCTTAGCCGGATGTAGCCACTAGCACAATTGCCTTCGGTCTTAACCCGGATATAATTTCCAGCATTAACGTCTTCGGGGCTTAGCCCAGATATCATTCAATTTCTCATGCGCACATACATCAATAATCATTGGACATACATATTTCATTTTCGTTACTAAGGCTCAAACACAATTATAATCACTAGCATAATCGTCTTGGGACTTAGCCCGGTATCATTCAAATACTCATACACACATAATCAATAATCAATACACATCCATACTTCATTTCACATAATTCAAGTAGGGTCACTTCTTGAGGACTTACCTCGGATGTTGTCGAACGGCTTTTACTGGCTATTCGATCACTTTTTCCTTCCCTTGTCCAATTGTGGCCCTCTTAGCTCTTGAGCTAATTCAAACAAATTCAATTTATTAAAACCTCATTGTGCTAGCTTATGGCGAATATGACAAGGAGTTTAAATGGTCATATGGCCACCCTTTAGCTTGAATACACAATGGTCATGCACATTTTATACTACATCAAGCAATTCAATACAATTTATTCGAGCATCAAGGAAAAGCTAAGGCCTTCAATAGGCTACCCAAGGCCGAATATTCATGTACATGTTGAGGCCAATTATGCACTTAATACCTCACAAAAACAGCATGCATTTTACTAGTTAATGCTTTGCATATTGTAGCTCAAAACTTATAATATAGCATCAAGCACTCATATGTGTGCTAGGCCGAATGTGCTTGCAATTTCACAATTATTTTTCAACATCTTCTTCTTTAAACTAACATATTCATCACTTCCTTCATAACCAAAACATCATGTGCAACATATATATACATATATGAGCATGGCCGAATTTCAAGGTGTCCATAGCCATCCAAAACACAAATTTTAACTAACATGCAAGAAGCATGAATCATGCTCATGAATGCATCATGGCCGAATATGACAATCATGCCCCTTTTCAACTTCAATCATGGTTAAACAAAAAGAAAACTCAAAATCTTACTCAAGAGTAGACAATCCATCATTGCATGCATCATCATCAAGCTTCACACTTAGCATGCAATGGCTTTATCACCATAACAACTTTGGCCAAATACCATTTCCATGGCATAACAAAGATTTGAGCCATGGCTAACATGCACATCAAGTTAGCAACCAAAACATGCATGAAACTCCTAACACAACCTCATACATACCTTAATCTTGATGCAAACTTAGCCAAATCTCCTTCTAGATCTCTTCCAAACCAAGCATGAAGCAAAAATCCTCCTTCTTCCTTAGTTTTGGCTCAAAGAAAGGATGAACAAAATTTTTCTTTCTTTCTCCTTATGATTTTCGGCCAAAGGATGAGAAAGGAAGAACACAATAAATTTTTTCTTCCTTCTTTCTCAACTCACGGCAAGGGGGGATTACCACACTCACACACATTTTTTTTCATTTTTTATCACCCATACACCTTTGTTTATTATTTCACCCTAATGCACCAACAAAACATGTTTCATGACATGTTTAGCCCATCCTCCTTGTCATGGCCGGCCACCACCTATAAAAGGGGAATTTGACATGCAAGTCCATTATTTTGCATGCCCGCTTTAATTAGTCATCACACATTTCCTATCATACTTTCAAAGTTCACTACTAAGTCCTTTCTTGTGGAATTCACCCTTATAACACTAAATCAATCATCATAAAATGTCATACATGAGCACACACATATTATAGGCATCAAAATAAATTTTTAATTATTTTTATGCCTCGGTTTTGTGGTCCTGAAACCACATTCCGACTAGGGTCAATTTTGGGTGTCACAACTCTCCCCACTTAAGAAATTTTCGTCCCCAAAAATCTTACCGTAAATAGGTTTGGATATCGCTCTTTCATAGAGTTCTCGGTCTCCCAAGTAGCTTCTTCCATCCCGTGCTTCAGCCATAACACTTTTATTAGCGGAACCCGCTTGTTTCACAACACTTTCACTTCTCGTGATAGGATACGAATCGGTTCTTCCTCATAACTCATATTAGCTTGAATTTCAATTTCTGATAGACTAATCACGTGCGATGGATCGGATCTATAGCGTCGAAGCATCGAACGTGAAAGACATCGTGAACCTTTTCGAGTTCGGGGGCAAAATCAAACGATATGCCACCGGATCGACTCGCCGGATATCTCATATGGCCCAATGAACCTCGGGCTCAACTTGCCCTTACGGTAATCTTAGTATCTTTTTCCAAAGCGATACCTTGAGAAACACTTTATCACCCACCGATACTCGATATCCTTACGCTCAGTCCGCGCACGACTTCGACGATCGAGGCTATCTTCGACTTTCACGGATTACTTTCACTTTCTTCAAAGATCTCTAATCAAAATCCACCCGAAAATCTTGCTTTCACCAAGCTCGGTCAAAACAATGGTGTACGGCATTTACGACCGTACAAAGGCCTCGTAGGTGCCATCTTAATACTTGATTGAAAGTCGTTGTTGTGGCGAATTCAATCAACGGAAAATACCGTTCCCATGAACCACTAAACTCGAGGACGCAACATCTTAACATATCCTCAAGTATCTGAATTATCCGCTCGGATTGACCATCGGTTTGGGGGTGAAAGGCGGTGCTAAAATGCAACTTGGTACCCAAAGCTTCTTGCAACTTTTTCCAAAATCGCGAGGTAAATCTCGGATCTCTATCCGACACGATGGAAATAGGCACCCCGTGTAATCTCACAATCTGAGAAACGTACAATTCGGCTAATTTGTCTATTGAAAAATCCGTACGTACGGGGACAAAGTGGGCCGACTTAGTCAATCGATCTACCACGACCCAAACCGCATCCTTCTTACTTGCTGACAATGGCAGTCCGGATACAAAGTCCATTGTGACTCGATCCCATTTCCACTCGGGTATCGTGATTGGTCAAGTAATCTCAAGGCACTGATGTTCCGCTTTCACTTGTTGACATATTAAACATCTCGAAACAAAGTCGGAGATGTCTCGCTTCATACCATGCCACCAAAACCGACGTTTCAAATCGTTGTACATCTTCGTACTCCCCGGGTGGATTGCCATTCGGCTACAATGGGCTTCATTCGAATTATCGAAATGAGTTCCAAATTCTTTGGAACACAGACGACTTTTGAACCTCAAACAATCGTCATCATCGATTTGAAATTCGAGTCCTTGTTCGGCACACACTCAAATTTCGCTTTTGCGCCAACTCATCGTCGACTTTCTCGAGCTTCTCGAATTTGATGTATCAACAGTGGTTTGGCTTTCAATTCAGCTACTAATACACTATCGGATCGAATGCACAAGTGCACGTTCATCGCTCGTAAGCGAATAATGATTTACGACTCAAGGCATCCGCAACCACATTCGCCTTTCCCGGGTGATAGTCAATGATCAGCTCATAATCCTTTAACAGCTCGAGCCAACGTCTTTGTCGCAGATTTAAGTCTCTTTGGGTCATCAAATATTTGAGACTTTTGTGATCCGAGTACACATGGCACCTTTCACCAAATAAGTAATGTCGCCATATCCTTAAGGCGAACACAATGGTGGCCAATTCGAGATCATGGGTCGGATAATTTTTCTCGTGTGGCTTTAATTGCCTCGACACATAGGCCACAACTCGACCTTCTTGCATCAATACGCAACCTAACCCAAGGAGGGAGGCGTCACTATAGATGACAAACTCTTTGCCAGATTCGGGTTGCACTAAAATTGGGGCTTCAGTCAAATAAGTTTTCAGTTGATCGAAACTTTTTTTTTGGCATTTCTCGTCCATTCGAACTTAACATCCTTTTGGAGTAAGCCGTCATCGGCGTGGCTATCGTTGAGAAGCCTTTACAAATCGTCGGTAATAACCGCAAGCCCCAAAAAGCTTCGAACCTCGTTAATATTTCTGAGGCTTCCAATTAAGTATGGCTGAAATTTTATTCGGTCGACTCGAATACCCGATCATGCATACCACATGACCCAAGAAGCTAACCTCTCTTAACCGTAACTCACACTTGCTGAACTTAGCATATAATTGCTTATTCCGTAAAATTTGCAAAGACTAACCGCAGTGTTCAAGATGTTCGGTCTCATTTCTTGAATAGACCAAGATGTCATCAATGAACACGACTACGAATCGATCCAAATATGGTCTGAAGATCCGATTCATTAAATCCATAAATACTGCAGGGGCATTAGTGAGCCCAAACGGCATCACTAGGAACTCATAGTGACCATATCTTGTTCTGAAAGCAGTCTTGGGCACGTCCGAATCTCGGATTCGTAATTGATAATAGCCCGATCTCAAATCTATTTTCGAGAACACTGAGGTTCCCTTCAGTTGATCGAACAAGTCATCGATACGTGGTAACAGATATTTGTTCTTTATCGTCGCTTTATTAAGGCGACGATAGTCGATCTACAACCGCATGGTTCCATCCTTCTTTTTTCACGAACAACACCGGCGCACCCTAAGGCGAGAAACTCAAGGCGAGCAAAACCTCTATCCACCAATTCTTGCAACGAGCTTTCAACTCCATTAATTCCGTTGGTGCCATACGATACGGAGCCATCGAATTGAGTGGTACCAGTACCAATTGATGCCAAATTCTATTTCTCGAACAGGTGGTAAACCCGGCAATTCTTCAGGGAAAACATCCGGGTATTCACAAACCACTGACACAGATTCGGGTTTCTTTTCCGATTCCTTGTCATCGAGCACGTACGCAAGGTACGCTTCGCACCCTTTTCTTACATATTTTCGGGCCAACATTGCCGATATTACACCGGCAACCCTTTAAGTCCGTGGACTCAACTCAAATATTTCATTATTCGCGCACCTCAAATCGATAGTCTTGCTCTTGCAATTTACAACCGCATCGTGCATGGTCAACCAATCCAAACCAAGAATAACGTCGAACTCATCGAGCGGCAAAAGCATCAAGTCCGCGGGAAAACAAGAACCTCGGAACACTAGGGGACTTTTCTTGCACACTTTGTTGACAAGCACGTAATGACCCAAGGGTTTGACACTCGAATTACAAACTCGAGAGACTCAATAGGCAAAGTCTTCTTTGGATGCTAAGGTTTCACATATATAAGAATGAGTAGAACCGGGGTCAACCAAAGCAATCACATTAGTATTGAAAAGAGTCAAAGTACCGTAATGATATCGGAGAGGCGGCATCCTCGCGTGCGCGTATGGCATAAGTCCTAGCAGAGCACGAGCCTCGATCGATGGTAGCATCTCTAGATCCTCTCGACCGCCATCGACATTGCCCACATTTCTAGGTGGCCTACCTCGGCAATGATAGCACCGGGTTTCCACTCGACTTACATTCTTCATGCATCCTCGGGCAATCCTTCATAAAGTGGTCGGCCGACCCACACTTATAGCGAGAGCGATCACGAAACCAACAGCTCCCGAATGCCATTTGTCACAATGTGGACACTCCGCCCTCTCTCGGCGATCATTTCCACCATCGGCGATCGAAGTGACTCGTGTGGTCACGGGGTCGATCGCGTCCTCGTCTAGAAAAGCCCAAACGCCTCTAGACCGGCTCGCATCATCTCGAAATCTCTTCGATGCTTGTTGAAGAGACTTTCCGAGGACCTCTTCGAATTCTCCGGTTCCCACATCACTTTTTGTTTCTCCTTTCTAAGCTCTTCGGCTTTACAAGCTCGCTCAACAAGTACTACGAACTCTCGTATCTCGAGAATGCCAACGAACATCCTTATATCATCATTCAGCCCATCCTCGAAGCGTTTACATAATGGCTTGGACGAAATGCATTCTCGCAAGATATCTGGCTAAGCCTCACAAATTTTCGTTCGTAGTCGATGGCGACATAGAACCTTGCTTAAGGTCAAGGAATTCCTTCGCTTTTGGTCGATGAATCTCGATCGATATACTTTTTTCGAACTCGGTTTGAAAGAATTCCCAAGTCACTTGCTCTCTAGGTACCACGTAAGTCGAGTACTCCACCAATAGTAGGCGGACTCACGTAGCAAGGAGATGGTACACTTTAAGCACTCATCGGTGTATGCAGGATAGCTCATCGAGCACCGGATAGTGTTATCCAACCAAAATTCAGCTCGCTTCGGCATTATCATCATCCGTAGCCTTAAATTCAGTGGCCCCATGTTTTGAATCCTATCAACTGGGGCTTACTTGACCTTATTTGGTCAGTTCGGAGGTATTGTAGGTCTTGGGGTTGCATTTGTCGGGAATGGAGGTTGTGGAACAGTGTGTTAGTTCGAATGTATTGGTTAAACCATTCGTTCATCACACTATAAAAGGCTTGCCTAGCCTCATCATTCGGATTGTTGGCCATAGGTTGAGAGTCCGGCGCTGTCCCTTGTGCGGGAGCAGCGCCACACTCTCCACATCATCAGCTATTGCTCGGTTGGGATCGGGATCCATTGCTATAAACAAACTCAAAGTCAAATTGTCAGAAATCACCACACTATCGATTCATCATTTAATGGCATGTATAGCTAGACCCCAAACACCTCACGGTAGTCCTAGAATCGACTAAACCGTGGCTCTGATACCAATAAAATTGTAACACCCCGAACCCGATACCATCGCCGGTGTCGGACACGAGGGGTTAACAAGCCAAGTTCACATATTTTGCCCACCAATTTGACATTTCCAGTCAGGCTGGAAAACTGCGTCACCGTCGCCTTAAAAATCATATCTCGAGTTTCAAAACTCGGAAACTGGTTTCGTAAATTTTCCCTAAATTTAGACTCATGTATCCATCCATGCATTTATTTCTAGAATTTTTGGTCGGGCCAATTGGTACAGTTTATTAGTTAAAGTCACCCATGTTACAGGGATCGACTGCTCTGACCTTCGCGCGTTATAACTTGAATATCTCTCTGTACAGGGCTTTAATATGGTGCCGTTTGTTTCTAATGAAACTAGACTCAAAATGGAATCTGTACATATAAGGCATGACTCTAATTCTTTCTGGATAATTTATAGTAAATTTTAAAGTTGCGACAGGGGACCCAGAAACCGTTCTGGCCCTGTCTCACAATAGCCTTAATATCTCTTAACATGTAACTCCTATGACCATTTCGTTTCTTCCATATGAAAATAGACTCATCAAGGTTCATTTACATAGCTTATTCACTATTTAATACCATTCCTACAAATTTTGGTGATTTTTCACATTCACGTCACTGCAGCTGGCAGCATCTGTTTTAAGGTAGGTCTTACCTATTTTGTAGACTCCATGAACCAACTAGTCTTGCCATACAAAGGTTCATATATGATCAATTTAACCATACCAATGGCTGATCATGTGACCAACACTCCCATTTCCAATCCATAATCACATCATGACACCATATATATACATACAACCCAAAAATAGTCTAAGTTCATGCTTCCTTTTACGAGCCATTTTCGCATGGCCGTATACATATACATCACCACATTTTTAAACCAACAAGGGGTAGTCCTATACATGCCATTTCAAATTCCAACCAAAATTATACCAAGATGGAGGCTTTGATAGTGTAGATGACTTCGACTTTAATGATCCCGAATCCGATTGCTATCGAGCGAATCTATAAACCGAGAGCCAAAGCAACGGGGTAAGCATATTTATGCTTAGTAAGTCTCAAGCAATAAAATCAGCTTTAATTAAAGCAATACATTCACATAGCCAAATGCATCATTTCATTAATACACGTTCACATAATCATACTTACTTCACCATCCCAACTCTTATGTTCATACACAAATAACGGCTTCGTTAAGGCCGATAACTCGTTCCATCATAGGAGCGGATATTCATACGCTCTTACTCCTAGCGCGCAAAGCACACACCACACTTACCTTGTCATTGGGAAATGTCACAAGTGCATTAGCTGAAATTTTCCAGCAAGCTTATAATTTTCAAATCACATACCTTCGAGTTTAACGGATGTCGCTACTCGTTCAAACGCCTTCGGACATAGCCCGTTATGGTAACCCGCACCAAGGCCTACGGGACTTAACCCGGATATCACGATTTGCACAAATGCCTTCGGGTCTTAGCCCGGATTTAACAACTTGCACGAATGCCTTCGGGTCTTAGCCCGGATGTAGCCACTAGCACAATTGCCTTCGGGTCTTAACCCGGATATAATTTCCAGCATTAACGTCTTCGGGGCTTAGCCCAGATATCATTCAATTTCTCATGCGCACATACATCAATAATCATTGGACATACATATTTCATTTTCGTTACTAAGGCTCAAACACAATTATAATCACTAGCATAATCGTCTTCGGGACTTAGCCCGGTATCATTCAAATACTCATACACACATAATCAATAATCAATACACATCCATACTTCATTTCACATAATTCAAGTAGGGTCACTTCTTGAGGACTTACCTCGGATGTTGTCGAGCGGCTTTTACGGCTATTCGATCACTTTTTCCTTCCCTTGTCCAATTGTGGCCCTCTTAGCTCTTGAGCTAATTCAAACAAATTCAATTTATTAAAACCTCATTGTGCTAGCTTATGGCGAATATGACAAGGAGTTTAAATGGTCATATGGCCACCCTTTAGCTTGAATACACAATGGTCATGCACATTTTATACTACATCAAGCAATTCAATACAATTTATTCGAGCATCAAGGAAAAGCTAAGGCCTTCAATAGGCTACCCAAGGCCGAATATTCATGTACATGTTGAGGCCAATTATGCACTTAATACCTCACAAAAACAGCATGCATTTTACTAGTTAATGCTTTGCATATTGTAGCTCAAAACTTATAATATAGCATCAAGCACTCATATGTGTGCTAGGCGAATGTGCTTGCAATTTCACAATTATTTTCAACATCTTCTTCTTTAAACTAACATATTCATCACTTCCTTCATAACCAAAACATCATGTGCAACATATATATACATATATGAGCATGGCGAATTTCAAGGTGTCCATAGCCATCCAAAACACAAATTTTAACTAACATGCAAGAAGCATGAATCATGCTCATGAATGCATCATGGCGAATATGACAATCATGCCCTTTTCAACTTCAATCATGGTTAAACAAAAGAAAACTCAAAATCTTACTCAAGAGTAGACAATCCATCATTGCATGCATCATCATCAAGCTTCACACTTAGCATGCAATGGCTTTATCACCATAACAACTTTGGCCAAATACCATTTCCATGGCATAACAAAGATTTGAGCCATGGCTAACATGCACATCAAGTTAGCAACCAAAACATGCATGAAACTCCTAACACAACCTCATACATACCTTAATCTTGATGCAAACTTAGCCAAATCTCCTTCTAGATCTCTTCCAAACCAAGCATGAAGCAAAAATCCTCCTTCTTCCTTAGTTTTGGCTCAAAGAAAGGATGAACAAAATTTTTCTTTCTTTCTCCTTATGATTTTCGGCCAAAGGATGAGAAAGGAAGAACACAACAAATTTTTTCTTCCTTCTTTCTCAACTCACGGCAAGGGGGATTACCACACTCACACACATTTTTTTTCATTTTTTATCACCCATACACCTTTGTTTATTATTTCACCCTAATGCACCAACAAAACATGTTTCATGACATGTTTAGCCCATCCTCCTTGTCATGGCCGCCACCACCTATAAAAGGGGGAATTTGACATGCAAGTCCATTATTTTGCATGCCTACTTTAATTAGTCATCACACATTTCCTATCATACTTTCAAAGTTCACTACTAAGTCCTTTCTTGTGGAATTCACCCTTATAACACTAAATCAATCATCATAAAATGTCATACATGAGCACACACATATTATAGGCATCAAAATAAATTTTTAATTATTTTTATGCCTCGGTTTTGTGGTCCCGAAACCACATTCCGACTAGGGTCAATTTTGGGCTGTCACATGATTGATAATTGATTTAAGCTCAAATGATGAGTATGGAATTTACCTTAATATTTGCCAAGAGTTTCACCCTTTCATTTCAGCATTGAAAACTTAGAATAACATAACAAAATTAAACAACTCGAACTTACATGAAAAAGACATATTAGATATAAGAAACTTGAGATTTTATAAGGATAAAGAAACAAAGAAACACTAACAAGAAAATGATCTTGATTTCAATTTCAAGATGCCTTCTATTTTGAAACCAAAGGCTATTTATAGAGGTTTGTGAAAAGGAAAATGACTATGTAAAGGACTTGCTAGTAATAAATTGCTAGGCTCAATTCTTTGTCATCTTTTGGAGGCATTTTTCACATGTTAATTGAATACTTATTTTGTGCAAGTTAATGACTCCCAATGGCAAAATTGAAAGAAAGTTGATTGAATATCTGCATCTTGTACATTCACTGTAGAAATTTTAGCTCCAAATATCAATTATGTTAAGAGATATGATCCAAACACGAAAATGCATCAAAACTATCCATCAATGTGAAACTTGTAACTTTCTCTTTACTTTTGGATTTCTTCCCGATTCATTTTGGCATTGGTCTTCCAATAGTTTAATAGATTTTCAAATTCCCTTTCCAATGATATAAAGTACACCCAAAATGGAATTTTGGAGCTCGAGAAAAGATCAAAACCTAAGAAGTGTTCCAGCTAGAAGTTCTGAATGTGTCCAAATTGCAAATTTTGAATCTTTAAGCATTGTACTCTCACTCATCATCTTGGATCAACTTTAGGTTGAGTGCACTTAATATCATAGTTCCATGTATTGACATCTTCCAAAGCTATTTTACTTGGAAATTCTACGTGGAATATTTTATTGAAACTAAATCATGAAAAACACTAAAAACACACAATATTTACAATACAAACATAAGTGTTGATATAAAGGAGTTCATTATCTTAAATAGCCTTGTACCTAGGTACTCTTTAGAAGTTTGCTTAAAGTGCCTTTTTTTACAAGAATAGAAGCACTTGAACCTTTTTGAATCCTTAGGCTTATTATGGCAAATAATAGCAAAACATAGGACTTAGAACAGGGACGAAGCCAGAATAAATATTTAGGGTGGCCGAATAAAATTTCAATTTTTTATAGTTTATATCTTTATAATTTGTAAAGAATTAAATCGAATTTTTATAATTTTAGAGGGGCCAAAGTGCAATTTTACCTTTACTAATTTAAATTTTTTAAAAAATTTTAAGGGCCAAAAGAACAAATTTACATTTTAGGGGGGCCGAGGCCCTTGCTAGGCCCCTAGCTTCGCCCTTGACTTAGAAGCTTGTTAATGTAAAAAAAGCTTGTGGCATATAGTAGCCTTTTTCTTTCTCACATTACATGAAGAAAAAACATTGCCTTCTTCTTTCTCACATTGCAAGAAGAAAAACATTGCATAAGTTTATCTCTCCCTTAGTTTGGGCAAGAATCCTATTATTTGACATCAACTCATGTCAAGCTAAAGCTTAAGCAAAGTTAAATTTGATCCCTTGTTCCCAATATTATATGTTGCCTTAAAGTCCCCAAAATCCTGGGACAATGTCTTAAAGACCATTTTGATGTGTTATAAGGTAGTTTTGTCCTATTGTTTAACTCCCTTAAAAAAATATCTCATAAGCGTTAGCATATAATCTTTTACTAGGGTTTTAACTATTTTACTTGAAATTCATTAAATTTGTTACACACTATCTAACTAGCATAATTTAATCTTAAAATATATATTTCAAATTCGATATTTTCTAAACGTTATGTTTTAAGAAAGCTTAAATGAAATATTGGTAGCTTAATTAAGATATAGTACTATAAATCCTTCTCAAACCCTTATTATTTTCTTATGGTTCTAATATGTAACATTCCTCACTAGGATGAAGAAAACGACCATATAACTTAAAGGTTGAAAAGCTGACTTTTCATTTTGTTTGGTTGTGGGGAAAAAGAGGTCTTGGATTTAACAATTTACATTTTCATGGAAAGTAGAGATTGAGATTGAGGGATAAATTCCGTTTCTATTCATATACTTTGAAATGGTTGGTCATAGTTGGGCATTGGACCCATCAATTGAAGCAAGTGGTCCAGATCTAGCATAGCTTTGTTTTGAAGGACACTCGATTAGCTTTTGTTATAAAGGATTGGGTGTTAGGTATTTGAGTGATGATTACTTCGCCTCTCTTTTTTGTCCATTACTCCACCATTTCAAGGCTTATTCCTTTCAAATGGGCCCCTTTCCTCTGCCTTATAAGGCCATGTTTGGTATGATGCCGTAATCAGTATGCCACCGGCATTTATTCCCTTTAATTATTAAATGTGATTTTTTTTTTCAAGAAAATAGATGTTAAAATATGTTTTAAGTATACATTTAGAATTTAATTTCTTTATTTTTATTTTTAAATTTCATAATTCAAGTCAAATTATAAATACTGTTAATTTTTTATTAAATTTAGGTTAATAGCGTCAATTTTATTATTATATAACTATCAAATGAGTAATTTTTTCTATTTCAAAATATCACACTATTAAACTTAACAGAATAATTTAATATTTTTACAATTGGACCTAAATTTTAAGTTTTAAAAAGTAGGACTAATTTCTTTAAAATAAAAGTAAATGTATTAAATTTCAAAGAGATAATATATCATTTGACCCATAAACTTGTCCATTTGTACCTGGTTCGTCCCTAAATTTCTTTTGGACTTAGCTAGTCCTTAAACTTGTATTTCGTCAATCAGATTAATCCCTCTACACTAACACCGTTATTTTGTGCTAACATGGCATTTCTAGCCAATCTGGTGGTACAACATGGTAGCCTTTCAAAGCACCACGTGGCTAACGAAATTTATATATTTATATTTATATTTTCTAATTTATGTTTACCACGTGACACAATAAGAGGCTATCACTTGACACCATTAGTTTGATTAGTATAGTTACCTCAACATAATTAACGGTGCTAACGTAGAGGTACTAACCTGATTAACAAAATACAAGTTTAGAAACTGATTAGAAATGAACAAATTCAAGGGTGAAATTATATATTAACCCAATTTTAAATTTAGAAAGAGTAGCGTTAATAAGGTTGCTAAGACTTGATGGAATTCGACAATTCCTATCGATTCATATTAATATGGACGGGACCCGATTTGATTTGTAAAAAAAAGAATTCAAATTGGAAATATTTTATTTAAAATTCATTCAAATAAAAATATTCAAAATCAATACGGTGAATTTAACAATTTTTATTATTATCATCTAACAAATATTAATAAAAATTGATTAATTTTATATTTTTGGGATGGAATGTATAATAAAATACTAAATATTGGATTTTTTATGCAGATTTATAATTGATGCCAATATAAACTATTGGATATCTCTTATCTCTATCCACTTTGATTTTAATTTGGATTTTACATTTATTAACTTTTATCTCTTATAAATTAAGTATAAGTTTGATAATATTTTTAAATATTTATATATAAATTTTAATAAAAAATATAACTAAATAATTATTATAATTATTTCTTATTTAATAAGTCATAATTTAAATTATGTGTTATCAATTAATTTTATTTTGATATGGAATAAGCAAGTTTCAACGACTAATTAACGTTCTTATTTGCAATTTTGTTAATGTTCGTTATTTGGTCAAAATGATACGTTTTGATTTAGCTTTTATTGAAACGGTGCACTTTGGGGGGGGGGGGGGGAGAAGGGAAACCTAGAGTTAAACAGGTCATTTTATGTTATAAGTAAAACGGTGCGTACTGGACTATGCCAAACAAGTACAGTTGACCAATACCATGATCACTTTGTTAGCTTCTTGAACCAATTACGTTTGCCAGAAAGTTATGCCCTAAGTGTTTTTTTTTGTATAATCTTAAACTAGATATTGGCCAATACTTAAGGCTGTTCAAGCCTCCTTAGTCGAAGGGTTTACATTAGCTTAATAGATTGAGGATGTCGTGGGCATTATCCCCAAAAAGAATACTCCTATGAGTAATGTGTACTCACCCAAACCCTTATTGTATGTTGTTAAAGGGTACCCTCATGTTGGCTCCTCCATTTCACTTACGAGTCCTAACATAAACACTACCAAACACCTTGTCAAGGCCCTTTCTCAAAGTGAGATGGAGGATAGGAGAAAGAAAAGCCTATGTTTTTTGTGACAGCCCCAAATTGACCCTAGTCGGAAAGTGATTTCGGGACCACAAAACCGAGTCATAAAAATAATTAATTGCTATATTCTATGCTTATTGTGGGTGTACATGCACATGTGGAAGTTTCATTCTCTAATTTTACCAATTGTATGAGAAATTATAAAATAGGGATCAATGCGAGACGTGGTGAAATATGATAGGCTAATTTTAAATGGCCTATTAATACATGTGGAAAAGTGTTTGTCCTTGCATGTCAAATTAGCCAAATTGGAGCATGATGGCGGCCATGCTATGGGTGGAAACATGTCTCCAACATGTTAGACTAGTGATGCATGTAGGAAACAATAAAATAAGAAAGTTAGTATTAAAGAAATGGAAAAAGAAAATGATGATAACAAAAAAATAATAATGTGTAGATGCCCCTTTGCGTGACAAAAACAAAGAAAGAAAGAAAAGAAAATAGTTGTTCATCCTTTGGTAGTCTTGGCGAATAGAAGCAAGGGAAGAAGGGGAAGAGCTTGAGAAAAATCGGCTATGGTGGTTGCTAGACTAAGGTATGTTTGATGATATTCCATGAGATGCATGCATGCTTTAGTTGTTAGTTTAAGTTCTACCTAGCCCATGGTTTAGATTTCTTTTGCTATTTGATGGAGATGAAATTGCCATGGATGTTGTCTTTCTTGGTTGGTGTTTTGATGTTGTTGTAATGAAGCATGAAGAGGAGTGAGTTCAAATGTTTAATAAAAGGAGATTTTAGGTCATTGAGTTCTTGTTGTTGTGTGTGTATGTGTATGAGTATTCGACCATGCTATAGAATTCATGTTGCAAAATGATAAATGCTTGGTACATTCGGCTATAATGGGCATTAAGAGGGTGAAGTTTGAATTAGTTAAATGTTCATATAGGTTGTCTTGATGAAAAGAGAAAGAAGAATTAGATATCATATTTGGTGCTAGTGTGGTATATAAGGGTGTTGAACTTAAATAAGTAATATTCGCTAGCATGATAAGTATGAAATATTAAGTAGATGAGATAATTGATGGTGAAGTGGCTAATAGGGACTTTTAATGAAATCTATGCTAAGGTCGAATGTATCAAATGCTAAATGTGCTTATGTATATTCGGCCACCTAATTAAGCACATAGGTGGTGTTGAATTTAATCTTGCACATTCGCCATATGGGTGTACACACTTGTGATACTATCCTTGATTAGGATAGTTGGCAATAGGGTGATAGCCTAAGGTTGTGAACCAAATAGTTCAAAAGCATGGGGTAGAAGGATAAGAATTTGTCATGTGTATCCTATGAAATGAAATTTTAATGTGTGATACAAATATTTTACAAAGTGGTTGAATGGGTTGATTTAATTGTTTAAGCTCAAGATCCTAAAGGAGAGCGTCCAACAAGGGAAATCGAAGGTCATCGAGTAGCCGACTTGGGATTATTTGCCCAACACAAGGTAAGTCATTAAGCATATATTTGGTGTTGATGTAAATGACCATAATATATACGCAATTGTGTTTAAATGAGTTGATGTGTAAATGAAAATGTATGTGTATGGAATGATGCCATTGTTGAATGTATAAAGGCAGCAACATGCATA
Organism: Gossypium arboreum; assembly: GCF_025698485.1. Lineage (NCBI taxonomy): Eukaryota > Viridiplantae > Streptophyta > Magnoliopsida > Malvales > Malvaceae > Gossypium > Gossypium arboreum. Next base: position 34,431,843 of record NC_069078.1, read on the forward strand.
AGGTATTGGTCTCGGCACTAAGTGTGCGGGTATAAATGGACACGGTGACAAGATTGGCACTAAGTGTGCGGGTTTAAAAATTGTACAGCACTAAGTGTGCAAACTGAAAATATATAGCACTAAGTGTGCGAGCTGAAAATATATAGCACTAAGTGTGCGGATTCACTATATGCTCTTGCGTTACAATTGGCACTGAGTGTGCGACATTATCGAGTTAATCCGGACAGCGGATCGGGTAAGTACCTTGAGCTCATGGCGAATAGGCACTATGGTCATGCTCGGGTTGAGCTTGGTAAGCTTTAAATCTATGTGATGATTACAATTGTATGATTGTGGTGAAAATGAGTTGGTGTATAAAATGACTCAAATATCTTATTGAATAGAATATGAAATGTGAATGTATGACTTGGTACGAGATTGAACCGAAGGTCTAAGGAACTATGGTATAGTTCGATATGGATGGAACAATTAGCCTTGTTTCATTGTTTCACTTTGTGATGAATTTAGCTAATGGATAATTGTAAAGTGCTTATGACTTCTTGAGTTATAAACTCACTCGGTGTTTTCTTGTCACCCATTTTAGGTCTCGTGGACTCGTCTCTTTTGTGTGCTCGGAACCGTCAACGAAGTCATCACACCGCAAGCAATCTTTGGTATTGTCTTCTAAGTCGATCTAGGAGAACATTTGGCATGTATAGGCTATTTTGTTTTGTTGAAATTTGGGTTGTAAACTTTAGCCATGCGAAAATGGCCCATATGGTTGGATGGATTTGGTTCCAAAACACTTATTCATGAGTCTTAAAATCTCAATTTTGATAAGGTGGTCATAATTTGTGATATGAATGATGGATGATTAGTTGGGTCATGGAGGAATTATGAAATAGGCATTGTTTGCCTTAGTAACAGATGCTGACAGCAGCAGTGATGTGAGATTGAAAATCACTAAAAATAGTAGAAGTAGAATTAAATAGTGAATAAATTATGAAATTGAACCCTGATGAATCTACTTTCATATGGAAGAAACGAAACGGTCATATGAGTCGGATTTTAAGAGATAATCAGGTTTTCGTGAAACAGGGCCAGAATGGTTTCTGGATCCCCTGCTCCGACTTTGAAAATCCACTATAAATTAACCAGAGAGAATTAGAAGTCATACTGTATATTTACAGATTTCTTTGTGAGTCTAGTTTCTTTAGAAACAAATGGAATAAGTTTTGGAGCCCTGTACAGGAAGATATCCAAGTCGTAGTGCACAAAGGTCAGTGTAGTCGAACCCTGAAACAGGGGAGACTTTAACTAATAAACTGTACTAATTTGCTCGACCAAAAATTCTAGAAAAAAATGTGTAGATGGAATTATGAGTCTAGTTTCAGGAAAAATTTACGGAACTGATTTTCGAGTTCTGGAACTCGAGATATGATTTTTAAGGTAACAGTGACGCAGTTAGCCAGCCTGCCCGGAACAGAAATTAATTATTTCCAAGAGAGAAATAAGGGAAGTAAGCCCGGTAACACCTTGTGGTCAAATCCGGTGACGGTCACGGGTTTGGGGTGTTACATTTTTGGTGTGCTTCAAGGTACACTCCAGGGTATAAGTGTGCTAAGTTACAATCCTATCAGTTAGTGATTGAGGCCTCAATTGAAGGGAACACCAGGCCTAAGAATTCCACCTCTGATGAATTTCAAGACTATCCAGAAAAATTAGAATCTGTTGAATGAGAAGTTGAGTCAGTTTCTCATGTTTTGTCACTCCACGCTCTCAATTGTTCATATGGTCATAATACAATGTGCTTGTTAGCTACTATTGGTCGCTGTGATGCCATAATTCTAGTTGACTCGAGTAGCACTCACAATTTTGTAGACTGCCAACTAATGAAGAAGTTGCATCTTTTAGTGGACCCCTCCTACAGACTTAAGGTGATGGCTGCTAACAAAGTTCAGCTAGCAACCCAAGGAGTGTGTCGTTCAGTGTTGTGGGAAGCTCAAGGGTATCAGTTCTCCATTGATTTCATGGTCTGTCCAGTCAAAGGATGTGATTTGGTCCTTAGTGTCCAATGACTTCTCTTATTGGGATCTATTATCTGAAACTTCTCTTTACTAACTATGCAATTTGAGTACTTGGGCAAATCATCACACTTCAAGGCCTTTTACCTGGAGGGTTACATATGGTCACTAGTGCACAATTGTCCAAATGCTTTAGTGTATTAGGACAAGGCTCTAGTCCTATGTTGCTCACAACTTCTGATCACACCACTTTAACATTAGTTGACTAACCCCTACAAGATGATATTGAGCTACTATTGATTGATTTTAGAAATGTTTTTCAGATTCCTACTGGCTTCCCTCCTGTCAAGTTACAAGATCACAGAATTCTTCTCCAAAATGAGGCCCAAGTATTCAAAGATAGGCCATATCGATACCCTGCTATTCAGAAAAATAAGATTGAGAGACTCATCAAGGAAATGTTGGATGTTGGCATTGTTAGGGACAGTAACAGTTTCTTTGCTTCACCAATAGTAATGGTCAAGAAAAAAGATGGAAGTTGGAGGTTATGTGTTGACTATCAACAGCTTTACTAGCTAACAATTAAAGATAAATTTCCTATCTTTGTGATTGAGGAACTACTGGATGAGTTGAGGCAAGTAATTTACTTCTCCAAGCTAGATTTGAGGTCTGGTTATCACCAAATCAGGATGTAGGAAGGGGATATCCATAAAAAAACATTTTGAACATATGAAGGGCACTATTAATTCTTGGCCATTCCCTTTGGCTTGACCAATGCTCCTTCAAATTTCTAGTCCCTCATAAATAACATCTTCAAGTAGTTATTTAAGAAGTCAGTCTTGGTCTTTTTCGATGATATCCTAGTCTATTTTGGTGACTGGTCCAACCACTTGAGGTATTTGAGAGAAGTCTTCACATCCTTAGTCACCATCAATTGTATGCAAAAAAAAAGGGAAATAAATCTTTGGTAAAACGCAAGTAGAATATTTGGAGCATATTATTTCAAGAGGAACTGTCTCCATGGATTTATCTAAGGTTGAAGGGGCCCTTAATTGGCCCCCACCCTCTTCAGTTAAGGAGCTAAGAGGATTCTTAGGACTCTCAGAGTATTATAGGAGATTCATCAGGTAGTATGGAGTTATTGCCAAACCCTTGACAACCTTATTAAAAAAAAAAGGTTCCTTGGAACTAGTTGATAGTGAGCAGGGAGCTTTTGATAAACTTAAACAGGCCGTGACTCAAAATCCTATTTTGACTCTCCCAAACTTTAAGAAAGAATTTTGTGTTGAAATTGATGCTTGTGGCCAAGGTGTAAGGGTAGCTTTACAACAGCAAGGAATGCCTATTGCCTTTTTCAGCAAGGGACTAGGGATCAAACATCAGACCTTATCCTTTTATGACAAGGAGATGCTCGTTGTGCTGCTAGCTGTCAAGAAGTGGCACCTTTACCTTGTTGGTCGACATTTCTTCATCAATATAGATCATCAGAGTTTGAGATTTCTCTCTGACAGATAAGCTATCACTCCATATCAACAGAAATTGGTTGCCAAGATGCTTGTTTATGATTACACTATTATATTCAAACAAGGGTGTAACGGTCCACTTTCAGTGAAATCGAAACAGTGGTTTCGAGACCACAAATTCAAAGTTAAAAATTTTATTTTAATATTATTTTAATATCTAAAACATGTTAGAATTATGGAATAAAAAATTCATTAGGAAATTTTACTGTTTGTAGGCTCAATTTGTGAAAAGACTAAATCGCGTAAAGTGCGAAAGTTGTGTTCTATTAGTAAAAGTGTTAAATAGCTATAGAACCTTATAGTGGAAGTCCTTATATGGTAATTAGACTGTTATTGGAGTTAGTGGATGTGCATGGCATGGTATTTATGAAAATTTTAAAGTTAGGTAAGGGCAAAAAGGTAATTAGGTAATTAAAGGCCAAATTAATAAAACAAATAGCTATCATTTCTCCTATTTCTTTTGGTGTTGGCTGAATATCACCATAGGAGGGGAGAAGAGATTTTATTCAAGCTTTCTCTTTGCATGTAAGTGATTCATTGTCCCGTTTTTGTTGATTTTTACATTTTTAGAATCGTTGTAAGGGACTAATTTGCAAAATGGTTGAAAGCCTAGGGTTTTACCATTGATTCATATGTTAGGTTTTAGAAGTTTATTGGAAGAAAATGAGTCTTTATTATTAATTGAACAACTTTTGTTAAGGGATTTTGAATGAATTCACCATTTAGGGGTTAAATTGTGAAACGTGAAAATTGTGTGTTAAATGTGTGAAATTTTGGATTTTATTGGTTGATATAGGCGTATATGAAAATTTGGCTAGGCTTGGTTAAAGGTGAAATTTCATGAATTTCATGTTACAAGCTTAGGGACTAAATTGTTAAAAGGTCAAAAGTATAGGGGCAAAATAGTAATTTTCCAAAACTTAAATTTTTGGATTGAATTGGATAGAATTATGATTAAAATAGTTAATTTGATTATATAGATCAAGAAAAGTAACAAAAGAAATTAGATCAGGGAAAGGACAAAGTTATGGAATAAACGATCATTTTCCGTCATAGAATTTGAGGTAAGTTCGTAAAACTAAATTGTGTATTTATACTAAATTGTGTATTTATATACTTTAATTGAAAATATATGTATTGAATTGTTTAATTATGATGTATAAGTTATCGAATGCATAACCGATGAAGTACGAAGAAATACCGAGCCCTGTTTAAGCCTTAGGAATTCGTAGGATACAAATGACATGTCATTAAGGTTACCATTTTGGTTGAAGTCTTGCATGTGTTGTGGACTCACCGCAACTCGTATGAGCTTATCAATATTTAGCTTGGAGGAGCTTACCATTTATCACTCATATTTACATATTATAGTTCAATACACCTCGTTTGTATTACCCGCGTATCTAACGAGATTCTAAGTGGTTTAACGGGCGTAGTGTATTACGAGATTATATAAGTTATACGTGAACTATTACAGGTAGTTACATAGAGATGATTTATATATTTGATATATGGATATATGGTAAAAATGTTACAAGTACATGGAATTTTAATAATTGTTGAATTCATGCATGATTCTTGGTTTTATATGTATATATGGCTAATTTGGTGAATGGCTATGTGATAGGCTTTGCCCAAATTGAATTGAGTTACTTGCCTAAATTTTTGGTTATATGGTAAGTTTAATGCTATATATTACGATCTTACTAAGCTTAACTGCTTACTCAGTTTATTTTCCATTTTTTTAGTGTCTCAGAAGCTTGTTCAGATTGGAAGACGTCAAGGATTGCATCACACAATCAAACACTTATTTTAGTACTTTGTACTCTATATATTTTGGTTAAGTGGCATGTATAGGTATTTTGGCTAATGTAGCCTATATGTCTTGTTGAGTTTTGACTATTTGAGTTGACTTGTAAAGTGGTCATATATTTTGATATGTGTATATGAATAAATGGCCTTATATTATGTAATGTATAGAGGTTATATTGAATGCCTTGTTTTTGAAATTGTGTTTTAGTACTAAATGGTTGGAATTGAGATTTGTATGCATGATAAGTTTTAGGCACAAAGTCTCATATATGTATTTGACCATTTAGGTAAAATTTGGAAGTATATTTAGGATGTTTTAAAGTGGTCAATTGATGTGCTTAATGATATCATGTTGTATGTGTGGATATTACATGTTATAAACTTGATATTAGTTGGCTTTGAATGCACATTTATGCGATGGTTGTTATGCAAATTGATGTGCGTAAATTGGTACCAATTGGGTGAGAAATGTGTCTTGGAAAATGGCCTATTTTTATCCGCACGGGCGTGTGTCTCAGCCGTGTATGACACATGGCTAGGTGACACGGCCTTGTTTCCCTTGATACTTCTATAGAAATCAAGTCAGTAGCTCCATACGGCCTAGCATACAGGCGTGTGGCTTGGTCATGTGGCATAAGTTAGTATACCCACCAGTTTTCACACGGCCTAGCACACGACTTGGCACACGGGTGTGTGAGGCCATTTCGAAGAGTACACGATTTGTCACACGGGCGTGTGGTCTAGCTGTGTGACCCAAGTCAGTGAGTTACATGGGGTAGGACACAGGCTGTGACACAACCGTTTGTCCCCATTTCAAATGCCCACACGGCCTGAGACACAAGCATGTCATTTGGCCGTGTGAGACACACAGCCTAGCCACACGGCCGTGTGTCCCCTACATTTTGAAAATTTTCTATGTTTTTCCAAAAATTTCTTGAGTACTCGGTTTAGTCCCGAACCTCTTTTAAATATCTATTTTGGGCCTCGAAGGCTCTTATTAAGGACTATATGATTATAATTGAATGGTATTTGCTTAAAATGAGAAATGAATATAGAATATATGATTGTATGTTGTATAAATTTGGTAATGCTCTATAACCCTGTTTTGACATCAAATACCAATTAAGGGTGTTACAAAGGGAGCCAAAACATAGTTGTTGATACCTTATCTCGCTGAGACCACCCACAAGAAGGGCAATTATTTCAGTGTGTTGGGAGTCTTTCTTGGTTCGATATGTAACACCCCGTACCCGAGTCCGTTACCGGAGTCGAACACAAGGTGCACACAGACTTAACTTAATTGTTTCACAGTCCATAAAAAAAATTTTCCAGACTAGCTGGTTACTGTGTCACTGTCGCCTTAAAAATCATATCTTGAGTTTTAAAGCTCGAAAATCAGTTTCGTAAATTTTCCCTGAAACTAGACTCATAATTCCATCAACATAATTTTTTTCTAGAATTTTTGGTCGGGTCAATTAGTACAGTTTATTAGTTAAAGTCTCCCCTAATCCAGGGTACGACTACACTGACCTTCACGCATTACAAATTGGATATCTCCCTGTACAGGGCTTCAATACTGATGCCGTTTGTTTCCATAGAAACTAGACTCAGAGAGGAATCTATACATATATGGAATGACTCCTAATTATCTCTGGTTAATTTAAAATGAATTTCCAAAGTCGGAACAGGGGATCCAGAAACCGTTCTGGCCCTGTTTCACGAGAACTTTAATATCTCTTAACATATAACTCATATGACCTTTTCGTTTCTTCCATATGAAAGTAGATTAATCAAGGTTCATTTAAATAATTTATTCACTATTTAATACCATTCCTACTATTTTTAGTGATTTTTCACATCCACATCACTGCTGCTGTCAGCATCTGCCTTTAAGGTAGGCTTTACCTATTTCATGATTTCCATGATTCAATTGGCCCTTTTTGCATATATAGCACAAAGTGTGATCATGATTAACCATTCCAATGGCTAATCGTTTCAAAACCATTCCATACCTCATAATGATCAACATACAAACGATTATAGTACTATGCTAAAAACGTATATAAGCCATTTTCGCATGGCTATCCAAGTTTACACAAAACCGAAAGGTACATGACCTACAACCAAAGGGTAGTCCTATACATGCCACTTCAAAGTTCAACCAAAATTGTACCAAAATGGGGGCTTTGATAGTGTGGATGACTTCGACTTCGATGATCCCGAATCCGATAGCTAACGAGCAAAATCTATAAAACAGAGAGCCAAAGCAACGGGGTAAGCATTTTAATGCTTAGTAAGTCTCAAGTAATGAAATCAGCTTTGACTAAAGTATTACGTTTACATAACTAAATGAATCACTTTATTAATACACATTCTCATAATCATACTTACTTCACATTACCGACCCTTATGTTTATACACAAAAGAACAACTTAGCCAAAGGCCGGTAGCTCGTTTATCAACTGAGCGAATTCTTACTTGTAAGGACTCAACTAATTCAAGCACATACGAACATACCTCATTGCTGGAATTTTCACAAGTGTATAAACTGAAATTTTTATAGCAAGATTGCTCATTTCCGAATTCACGTACCTTCGGGATTTAACCGGATATAACCACAAGCACAATTGCCTTGGTCTTAACCGGATTTGGTAACTTGCACAATTGCCTTGGTCTTAGCCGGATATAACAACTTCATACGAATGCCTTGGTCTTAGCCCGGATATAATCACTAGCATAAATGCCTTCGGGACTTAGCCCGGATATCATTCAAATGCTCATGTACACATATATCAATAATCACGACACATCCATATTTCATTTTCGTTACTAAGGCTCAAACACAAAATATTTATCAAACCTTTACAATTTCGGCTCAATAGCCACACACAAGGAGCATGATTTCAATATAATTCAAGTAGGGTCATTACTCGAAGACTTACCTCAGATGTTGTCGAACGATTTCGACGGCTATTCGATCACTTTTTCCTTTCCCTTATCCAACGGTGGTCCTCTAAGCTCTTGAGCTAATTCACACAAATTAAACTTATTAAAATCTTATTATGATAGCTTATGGCCAAATATGACAAGGAAATTTAAATGGTCCTATGGCCTTGGCCATCCTTTAGCTCAAATACTCAATGGTCATGCACAATTTTTAATCACAACAAGCAATTCAATACAATTCATTCAATCATCAAAGTGAAGCTCAAGGTACTTAGCCCTTATATACATTAGACATTAGAGTCACATGTGTATGAAATCACGAATCAATTCAACACATTAGTTAGTACTCTCCTTAGCCAATTTTCCAAGCCAAGAATAGGCATCAATATGCTTGCCTCTAACCAAATGCATGCACACCAACTCCCCTCATGTGGCCGAATATGCATGTCCATGTTGAGGCCAATTATACACTTAATACCACACAAAAACAGCATACATTTTACTAACTAACGATTACATATTGTAGCTCAATACACATCTCTCATTTACTTCATAACCAAACATCATCACAAGCAAATATACACCTTGAAATAGTATATATGTCATACCAATACATCATGTGCAAACATATATTCATGTAGGTGCAAGGGCCGAATCCCAAGTTGCTTATATCCAAATATAAACACATATCCAAAGCTCAAATCTTACCTACCATGCAACATGCATGAATCATACTTATGGATATACCATGGCCGAATACACCACAACACCATACCGTTTCAATTTGGTCATAGTTAAACAAAGAACTTAGTATCTCATTCAAAAATGCTAAAAGAAAATCTAAGAGTCCTCAATCCCCCATCGCATGTATCATTATCAAGCTTGATATTTAGCATGCAATGGCATTAACACCACATCCCCTTTGGCCTTATATCATTCCATGACATAGCAAAGATTTGAACCATGGGCTAATAAGAACATCAAGCTAGCAACTAAAAACATGCATGAATCTCATGGCACAACCTCAATCATACCTTAATCTTGATGCAAGTATAGCCAAATCTCTTCCTAATCCCCTTCCAAACCAAACATGAAGCAAAAATTCCTTCCTTCCTCTTTAGTATTTTCGGTCAAGAGAGAATGAAATGGATGAGCAAATTTTTTTTTCTTTTCTTTTCTTCAATACACGGCAATGGGGAGGGAGAAGCCTTCACACACATTTTTTTCATTTTTTATTACCCATACCCTTAGTTTAATGTTTCTCCTAATGCACCAACAAAACATGTCTATGACATGTTTTGCCCATCCTCCCTTGTCATGGCCGCCACCTCCTATAAAAGAGGGATATTTGACATGCAAGGCCATTGTTTTGCATGCATGCTTTAATTAGTCATCACACATTTCCCCATCATACTTTCAAAGTTTTCTACTAGGTCCTTTCTAGTGAAATTCACATTTATAACTCTAAATCAAACATAAAAAATGTCACACATGAGTTAGCACATATTATAGGCAATAAAATAAATATTAAATTATTTTTATGCCTCGATTTTGTGGTCCTGAAACCACATTCCGACTAGGGTCGTTTTAAGGCTGTCACACGATAACTCTTGTTTCATTGACCCCACATGCAATAGATTTGTCTCGATCTCTAACAGGATGCTCAACTTCATCCCAAGTGCTCATGGGATGGTAAAGTTCTAAGGATAAAAGGGAAGGTGGTAGTTGGCCAGGATTTCGAATTAAGGAATAAGCTTTTTTACTAGTTCCATTGTGAGTCTACTGAGGGTCATTTTGGGGTTCATGCAATCAGACATTGTATTTCCAACCTTTTGTATTGGAAGGGACTCTCTACAAAGGTGAAGAAATGGGTTAAGGAGTGTGTTATCTGCCAAATGTGCAAATATGATCATTCAGCCTCTTTAGATTTGTTACAACCTCTTCTAGTTTCTGATCAGGCTTGGGAAACTATGAGCTTAGACTTTATTGAAGGACTTCCATCATCAAAAGGGAAGGATACCATCCTTGTTGTGGTTGACAGACTCACTAAGTATGGTCACTTCTTGACTTTATTGCTCCATTTTACTACCTTAACTGTAGCTTAACAATACTTGGAGCACATTTATAAACTATATAGTGTTCTAGAATACATTGTTTCGTACAGGGATAAAGTGTTTATTAGTTCCTTTTGGCAAGCCCTGTTCAAACACTTAAGGGTCAAATTATATCTGTCCACAGCATATCACCCCCAAACTGATGGTCAAACCGAAGTCCTTAGTAGATGCCTAAAGAGCTACTTGCGATGTATGTCGAGGGAAAGACCTTCTGATTGGGCCTTATGGCTTCCCCTTGCTGAATGGTGGTATAACACCACTTACCACTCGACCTTACAGGTTACTTCCTATGAGGCTCTATATGGACAAGAATCTCCTCCTCATCTATCATATTTAGCAGGGGCATCTCATGTTGCTATAGCGGATAGGAGTCTCCAACAGAGGGAAGTATCTCGTAACATGTTACAATTTCACTTAAAGAGGTCTCAAGAGTGAATGAAACAAATGGCAGATAAGAAGAGATCAGAACGAGCTTTTCAAATAGGGGACTTGGTTTATTTGAAGCTCCAACCCTACAGGCAACAGTCGATCAAAAAGAGGGGAATCAGAAGCTAAGCCCTCGTTATTATGGGCCCTATCCTGTGGAAGCTAAGAGAGGACATGTTGCTTATACCTTAAGGCTACCAATTGATGCTGGAATCCATGTAACTTTCCATATTTCTCAACTGAAGAAACACATTGGTTTAGCCCCGAGTTCTACTACACTTCCTCCTACGAATTTGGATGGTGCTTTGGCGAAGACACCACTTCGAATATTGGACAGACGAATGGTTAAGCAAGGTAATCAAGTAGCTATAGAGGTGTTGGTTGAGTGGGCTAACACTTTCCCTAAAGACTCAACGTGGGAACGTTTGACTAAGTTACAAAAGCAGTATCTGCTTTTCTATCCTTAAGGACAAGGGTCGTGCTTGAAGGAAGGGTATGATATGGAATAAGCAAGTTTCAATGGCTAATTAACGTTCTTAATTGTAATTCTGTTAATGTTCATTATTTGGTTAAAACAATACATTTTGATTTAGCTTTTTTTGAAACGATGCACTTTGGGGGCAAAGGGGAAACCTAGAGTTAAACGAGTCGTTTTATGTCATAAATAAAACGATGCGTACTGGCCTATGCCAGACTATTCTTTGTTGCTATTATTCAGCTTTTATTGGCCAATCCGTTGGGCGGGGAGGCAGTTAAGCAATACACACAGTTTTCTTCCTCTCAACTCTCTTTCTCTTCTCTGGTTTTCCTATCCATTCTCTTCTTCTTCTTCCAACCGTCTTCTCTCAAACCTTCTATTCTCATCATGTTTTTAATGAAACCGAGTTAAAATATAAGAAAAGCTTATAATGTTAAATGAAAATTAAAATAAACTAAATTTATCTTATATTCGGTGTTATGTAAAGTTTTTTAAAGAAAAAACTATCATTAGTTTGTTCAAAGTCAGTTTAAAAATAATATTTTGAAAATAAATATTTTTTAAAATATCTTTTAAAATACAATTTTATTAATTAAAATTTAAAAATATTAAAATATAACTTCCTCACGGCCATACATACTTCGTGATAATAATAATTTCTAAATGAACTTCGTATATGTTCATAATAATGGAATGTCAAGCTGTCTCCAAATCTCTTTAAGTGGAGCTTAAACTTTCTGAATTATATTTTGAGATTATTTTTTATATTAGAATTTTCTTTTTTTTTTAGGTTAAGTATTGAGCTTGACAATTATTCTTACATTAAGATTTGAATTTATTTTTTGTTCATGTTAGACTCTAAACTTAGAAATATTCTCATATTGGGACTTAAAATTTTTTTTTCTCACGTTAGTCCTCGAAAACTCTAAATTTCAAGCCCCAGTGTGAAATAATTACCAAGCTTAAGCTCTAATGTGAAAATAGTTGTAAAGTTCAATGTCTAACTTAGACCAAAAAAGTTTAGATCCCAATATAAGTAAATTTACTAAATTCAAACTCTAATATAAAAATAACTATCAAATTCAAAACTTAACTTAAACAAAAATAAATAAATCTCAATATAAGAAAAATTAAAAAATTACCAGTCTCACTATAACTTATTTATAGTGACAAACTCAATTTGATCTAAATAAACTTCTCTTTTGTACTTAAATTGTTTTTTTTTTACTCCGTTGTACTTTCCTACTTCCGCTAAAAAGTACGCATAACAAACTTATCTACTCAATCTTAATTCGATTAAAATTATTTTGTATTCGTTGTAACAATTTAAAAATCATAAATTCAATTGTATTTAATTGTGTAAAATCTTTTAATTGTTTAAATTCAATCGTATTAAAATTATCGTATTTTTGTTGGGCATCGTGGGATAGGCTCTATGTGTCTAAGAAGTTGGGTGGAATGGGTTTTCGGAACCTTCACTGTTTTAATATTGCAATGTTTTGCAAGCATTGTTGGAGATTTTATCCAACCCGGATTCTCTTCCAAAATCGTATCTTCGAAGCCAGATATTCCTGACCTGCAATTTTATGGATTTTGTGCAAGGTAGTAATCCTTCACTTATTTGGAGGAGTATTTATGTTGCTAAGTCTTTGCTTGCAAGAGGGCTTCGATGGAGAGTAGCTACGGGGCATAATATTAATGTTTTTTTCTGACCCATGGCTGTTGAATGATGATAACTTTAATGTGGCTTCAAGTCCGCTTGAGGGGATGGAACATCTACGATTCAGTGATTTATTTGAGATTAATGGTGACTGTTGGGACGTTTCTTTGATTGAAGGCATTTTGGGCCCCTACGATGCGGAACGTATTTTGCGGATTCCTTTTGTGTCACTAAACCCCTTGATTGTCTCATTTGGCACTACATTAGCACAAGTTTGTATGAGGTGAAGTCGGGCTATGGAGTGATTCTAGATATGGGCACTAGTTTAAAGCCTCTTGCAGTGGAGGGCCCTTGGGGTTCGTTGTGGAGCCTAGAGTTGCCACCGAAAGTCAAAAAGAGTTTTTGTGGCGCTGTTTAAGGAAGCTTGTGGCCATTAGGGAAGCTTTGTCTGCTGAAAAATCTCAATTTTGATCGAGTAATTGTGGGATGAAGTCATTAATGCGTTCAAAAGCTCCTAGGAGTAATCTTTTCGAGTTTGGTGTTGTTCTTCAAAACTGCTTTCTATCGAAATCCTCTCTCCATTTTTTTATCTTTTTCAGTGGATATGACGAACTGCTAATAAGGCTGACTCTTAGAGTAGCCTTATTTCATGCGAATCATAAAGCGTGGGAGGATTCTCCCTCGTTTCTCGGAAGTTTTTTCATTTTTGATAATGTTTCTTTTTCGTTTGACAATATTAAGGGATGTAGGTATAGATATATGGGGTAAGCTTGCCCGTTTAAGTATTTAGGCACATCTTTTTATTCATAATATGATTTTCTGTTAAAAAAAATAGAGGTAATTTAGGAATAGTATAATAAAAGCATAACAAATGTACAAGTTGTTAGTTTTACTACCTAAAATATCATGGGTAATATCACATTTGGTATATGTACTTTAACAAAATATTTAATGTGGTACATAAATTATCCATATGTTTTATTATGGTACATGTGCTTTCATTAAAAGTCTAATTTGATACGTGTATTTAAAAATTTCCAATGCGGTGCCTGAACTATTAATATTTGTTTTATTATAGTACCCAATGTTAACATCGTTAGTGAATTGCTAAATCGGTCAATAAAAATATGGCACAATTTTTTTATGGGTAAACTATCTAGTTGGTCATCAACTTTTAGGATACTTTCATTTTGGTTACCCAAAATGAAATCCTTGCAATTTGGTCACCCAACTTTTAGGGCGCTTTTATTTTAATCACTCAAGCATTTAATATCTAATGATGATTAACCATACACGCCACATCATGTTTGCACTTTCATTTTAGTCATCCAACTTTTAGGTTGTTTTCATTTTTGTCACCCGAAAAATATCTTTTTTAAGTATTGATTGGGGTAAAACAAAATCAATGATTGAAGTGAAAAAGTTGTAGAAACTAAAATGATACACAAAAATTGTCAAATTGTACTTGTTTATCCCATTGCTGAAAAATCTAAATTTGAGTTTTGAAACATAAAATTTTAAATATTAAGATTCAAAATTATAGTAGCAATTCAGTTGACATTATCAATGGATAATTTTTTTCGATAATTTATTTAATTTATTTTGATGTTTTGAGATTATTTTAAAAAATTATCAATGAAAATGATTTTCTTTAATAGTTATCTCTGAAACCCAATTTTTTTATTATATAACCTTAAATCTTCCATTCTAGCTAAAAGCAAATAAATTTAAGGCATAAATTGGATTAAACAATGAATAAAGTGAAGAAAATAAGAATCGAAAATATCGAACAAACAAATTGTACGTGGATAAACTCCCCAAAAGAGGATTAAAAAAACCACGAACAAAAGGAGATTTCACTATAATAAAGGAGAGTACAAAAGATGGAGAGAATTAAAAGAAAACCCAAAGTCCCACTAGAAAAACCCTTTGAAACAAAGAACAAAAATTCTCTTAATCTAAATATTTTTATTGTGTAAAACCTAAAGTAACTAAGGCTTATTTGTATGCTAAAATTCTAGCATATATGACGACAACAACTTTAAGTTAATTAGAATTTAAGTGGGAAACTAAAAATAGAGTTTGACTAGGAAAAGAAAAGCCAAAATAAATTTTGGTCAAAACAAGAGGCATTCTCCCACAAATCTCCACCTTGACTCGTATTTAGACCAACTCCCTTGCCAAGCCCTGTTACAAGCTTAACTGATTCTTCATCGGATATTTACCAAGTCCAAGCAATGCTAAGACTTTGAAACTGGAAGTCTCTTTGTCAATATGTTGGTCGGATTGTATTTTGTGCCAATTTTAAGAATTTGAGTATCCCCTTGAATGATTACCTCTCGAACAAAATGATAACGAATGCCTATGTGCTTCGTTCTCTCGTGATGCATTTGGTCTTTGGTGAGATGTATGACACTTTGACTATCATAATATACGACAATTGCCCCCTTTTCACTTACCAGTTCACTAAAGAGGCCTCTTAAACAAATATTTTCTTTTACTGTTTCTCTAATTACCATGTATTTTGCTTCAATAGTCGATAAAGCTATTGTGGCTTGAAGTGTCACTTTCCAACTAATAGCACAATTCCCAAAAGAAAATAGGTAACCTATGAGAAACTTTCTTCGATCTAAGTCTCCTATATAATCAGAATCAACATATTCGACTAAACCTTTTGAGTTATTCCAAAATCTAAGTACATGTCAGTAGTACCCCATAAATATATGAAAATCCACTTAACTTCATACTAGTGTAACTTACCTGGATTGGCCATATATCAGCTAACAACACTAACAGCATGTGAAGTATCAAGATGAGTGCATACCATTGCATGCATCAAACTTCCAATTGCGCTTGAATAAGGTACTTTTGACATGTACCTTTCATCTTCTTCATTTTTTGGGGAATCTGAAATTGAGAGTTTAAAGTTTGCAACTAAGGGAGCACTTACTGGTTTTGCATCTTGCATCTCAAAACGATTAGGGATCTTCTTGATGTACTTTTGTTGCAATAAAAATAATTTCCCGAAATGTCTATCTCTCAAAATTTCCATCCTAAGTTTTTTTTTTTTTTTGCTACACCTAAATACTTCATCTCGAACTTAAAGTTAAGCATGGTTTTAAGACGATTAATATCAAATGGATTCTTATCCGCAATTAACATATCATCAACATAAAGTAGCAAATATATAAAATAATTATCATCAAGACAATATAGATAAACACAACTATCATACTTACTTAAAAAAAAAACCAATACTCAACATGAATGAGTCAAACTTTTTAATCACTATTGAGGAGATTACTTCAAATCGTAGAAAGACTTTTTAAGAGACAAACATAATCTTCTTTACCTTCAAATTTGAAGCCTTTTGGTTGTTGCATATAGATGTCCTCCTCAAGGTCACCGTGAAGGAAATTAGTCTTTACGTCAAACTGTTCTAACTCAAGATTATTTGATGCAACAAGGGCTAAAAGCGCCCGAATAGAATTATGTTTCACAATATGAGAGAAAACATCATGAAAATGAACTTCCTTCACTTGATTGTAGCCCTTTGCAACCAGTCTTACCTTGTATCTAGTGTCGTTATGTCCTAAACCTTCCTTCTTTTTAAACACCCATTTGTAACCAACGATTATTTTACTGATGGGTGGTTTAACTAGCCTCCAAGTCTCGTTCTTTTGAAACGATTTCATCTCTTCTTCCCTTTCAACGAGTCATCTGCTAATAACACAAATGATCGATTGAATCAATGCTCTTAGCAACACTTAGAGCATAAGCCACCAGGTTTCCTTCACAATATTTTTGTGGTGGTCGTATTTCTCTCATTTTTCTATCACAAGCTAACTTATAATTAGTTAACTGAGATGATGAGGGTACTTAAGGGTTGGATGGAACCCCAAACAAATTCGAAATAGCTTCAAACTTGAAAAATCATAATTTTGATTATGTCGTCGCGACGTCATAAGACTCTTCATCGGAACCAGACCACTACTCATCGTGACATCACATCCTGTTTTGGTGTTTGACTCCACCTTACTCGAGACACTCTGATTTGTTGTGTCTTTAAAAATAAGTCCCTTTTTTCTAATCGAAACATGACAGATTCATCAAATGTAACATCTCTACTAACAATTATTTTGTTAGATTTCGAACACCACAACTTAAAACCTTTTGTATCGGCAAAGTATCCCAAAAAGATGCATTTAACGACCCTTGGTTTGAGCTTTCCTCGACTAAATTTAGTATAAGCAAGTGGGAACACGAAAATTTACACACTTTTTCATGCCCTTTTAAACTTAAATTCATGCAGTTTCGATAAAATTTATATCAGAAAATAATTATTTTTTATAAAATAATTAAAGTGTACTTAAAATATGAACATGTTAAATTTTAATTAATTTTATAATAAATTTTGATGAATTTTGGCTATTTTCAACAGATTTGCACAAAGGGCAAAAAATGGCTCGGCAGAACCTTTGTTAGAAGCACAAAACCGAGAAGCAATTTGAAGTATCAAGGAAAATTAATTTTCAGCCTAAGACGGTCCAAAATTATATGTATTAATTCATAATATAATTAATTTTAATTTATATCCAATTTAATTTGGGTTAATAAATTATTATTAATTAATTATGAAAAAAGTGGTCTAGTTGAACTGAACTGAGTGAACTGAACTGACCAAGAAATGCACAACCCAAAAACCGTCCCAAGAGCTGACCCAAATTAGCTTATTATATGATTATTTAAGCTTGCAAATAGGCCCTTGAAGACTTGTTCAAGTTGCATTCCAACCCTTCCACAATTGGTGGCTTTGTAGATATGCCCCAAGCCAAATTTAGCAAAGTTGAAACCATCAACCTTGCCACATGGGTGGCCAACCAACGGATGGCTCTTTGGCTGCTATTTTTAGCTAATTTTAGCAGCCATCTTCAGCTATAAACCCCCCTTGGCTGATCATTCAACACATCTCAAGCATTCACATCTTTTCTCTCTTCTCTTCACTTTCTCTCTTCTTTGCCATTCTAAATTCTCTTGCTCTCTTGCCGATTTCTTCCCTTGGAAAAAGGGTGTTTATCAGCCATTTTGGAGCAACATTGAAGTGTTCATAGCAGCTTTGGTCGACAAGGACAACGGAGAGCGAAGAACGGAGCAAACTAGTCAAGCTACGGAAAAACACCAGATTTGATTCTTGTTCCCTATCTCTTTAATTTTTGTTGTTGTTATGATGAACATATCTATGAATATTTATATTTTTGGAATGGTTAATTTAATCAATTTAGCTTGAATTTAATTCGTGTTAGGTTGATTGCATTTCGTTTCCTTAAATTATTAAAATTGTGTTTATATTGTTATAGGCCTCGGTAAGATGCTTGATTAAGTAAAATCATGACTAAGTTACTCTTGCATTACAATTGTTAGGTAACTAATGAATTAATTATTTAAACGGATTGAAATTTTAATTAATGGACACAGTACTTAATCAGTGCATATTTAATCATCTAAGGTAGCTGAGGGTTAAATTAGCAACGGTATCTGACGATACATTTGCCTTGCATAACTTGCAAGATTATTGTGATTAAATTGTTTCAAGGTAAGGATACTTTGTTACCTCACATAGTCTTTTATGTGCTTATTAAATCGAGTTAATTGTTTGAATTGACTTAGGGATATGTTTAATAAATTATTTCGATTTAATAAATATGTATGTGCAATAACATTTTTGCCTATTAAGATATGTTTAATCGGTTGAATTGAAATAGGGATATAGTCAATAAATGAATGGATTTTGGTCGGTGAAAATATTCATAAGTTAGCAAATTACCGAGTTGCCGTGAATTTATTCGTAACAATATAAACACAAGTTTAATAATTCTAAGTTAAGAAATGTAATTAACCTAACACAATTATGTCATCTTGATTAAAATCGTATTTTGAAATCGTGCATTTGAGATTTATTTATTTAGTTTACTTAGTTTAAAATATTAGTTTTTAATCTCCCTCTTCAAACAAAATATTTGTCCTCACCAAAGTGTTTTAAATAGTATTCATAAATAATTCTTTTCACAGTCCCTGTGGGTACGATAACTCGACATTTACTTGTCACTTTATTACTTGTTGTGATTGTGTACACTTGCACATTTCTGTCGTTCCAGCAAGTCATCCGAAAATTCTAAGATTAGAATAATTAGAAGGATTACCTGACCATATCTCCTCTAGAACTTTACCATTCAATGCTCAATGAGGAGAACGATTTGCCAAATAACTTGTCAGGTTTATGGCTTCAGCCCAAAATTCCTTCCCTAAGCCTGCATTAGAAAGCATATATTGAGCCTTTTCGAGTAAGATTTTGTTCATTCTTTCTGCAAACCCATTCTGCTGCAAAGTTTCAACAACGGTTCGATATCTTTCAATTCCTTCCCATTTGCATAAATTATTAAAATCTTAAAAATAGGACTCAAGACCATTATCCATTCTCAACTGCTTCACAAGTTTTCTGGTTTGTTTTTCTAACAGTGTCTTCCACTATTTGAAGATTTCGAAGACTTTGCTTTTTTGTTTCAAAAAATAAACCCAAACTTTCCTAGAGTGATTATCAATAAAAATTAGGAAATATTTATTACCTCCTTTTGAAATGTCAGAATATAGACCCTATAAATCAGAGTGAATGTAATCTAGAGTCCATTTTCTTTTGTGTACTGCTGAATCAAAATTGACTTAGGTTTGTTTCCCAAAAACGCAGTGCTCGCAGAAATCTAATTTACCAACTCTAGTGTCTTTAAGAAAACCTCTATTGCACAAGAATGTCATACATTTCTCACTCATATGACCCAATCGCATGTGCCAAAGTTTGGTTGAGTTGGAATCGGTGGAGAAAAAGTCATGTCGTGTCTTGACGTGGTGGCGATTTCGATTTTTCTTTGGTAATTTCAACCGTACCAATAACCATTGACCCTTACAGAACTATAGGCTGCCCTTTTTTTATCCTATCATCACAACAAAAGCCCCATGAGAAACTTTTAAGCCATTTGTCTCAACGAATATCCTGTAACTGTTAGAATCCAAAATTTCCAATAAGATAAAATTTTTCTTTAAACTAAGAATATACCTGACATTTGAAAGTGTCCGAATAATTCCATTGTGCATCCTAATTTGTACTATTCCAGTTGTGAATATTTTACCTGGAGAGTTATTCTTCATCAGTACAACTCTACCTTCAATTGAACTATACATAGAGAACCAGTCCTTATTGGGACACATGTGATAGGAGCATCTTGAATCTAATATCCATTCAGAAGTAAGATGGGAGCTTTCGCTGGTTGACACCAACAAGAAATCATCACCTCTATCCTCGGCTACACTAGCATCAACAACTTCGACTTTCTGCTTATCTTTCCAGGTGTTTTTGGCATCCCTTTTGATTTTATTTTGAACTTTCCAACATTTTGCCTTAACATGACCCACCTTTTTACAATATCCAAAATATTTGTCATGATTTCTGAATTTGGACATTACTTTAGACCTGTTTCTGTCTGTCTTTTTAGTTTGTTGTCTGTCTTTTACAACTAGAACTGAGACTTGCTTGTTTGATTTTTTGTTTGGGACTAACTTGTTTTCGAGTTTATCCTTGCTCAAAAAAATTTCCTTTCATATCCTCGAACGAGAAATGATCTCTCCCATAAATTAGAGTTTCTCTGGAAGTTTTATAAGAAGAGGGCAAATAGCATAACAACAACATAGCTTGATCCTCGCCACTAATCTCTGCTTCGAGATTCTTTAAGTCATTAAGAAAGGTAACAAATTCACTAATATAAGTTCTGATGGACTCCCCTTCAGTCATTCTGAACGTGTGGAGACATTGTTTTAACATTATCTTGTTGGTCAGGGATTTCATCATATATAAGGTTTTTAGTTTCTTCCATAACGTGGACGTTGTTTTCTCCTTCAAAACCTCCTATAACACATTATTCGTGAGGCATAATTGAATAGTGGATAAAGCCTTTTTATTGAGCTATTCCCATTTTGATTTATCCATATTTGCAGGCTTCTTCCCTGTAATGACCTTTTTCAGACCATTCCGAACTAGTATTGTTGTTATCCAAACTTACTACAAACTAAAATTTACAATTATGTTGAACTTCTCAATATCGAACCTTAACGCTGCCATATTTGAACGGGTTGACTGCAAAAATTGAACTAGCTCAGATACTAGTTTGTAGGGAATAAACCCAATTAAACAACAAACAAAGTGAAGAAAATAAGAATCGAAAAGATTGAACACACAAATATTACGTGGAAAAACTTCTCAAAAGAGGATAAAAAACCACAAGCAAAAGGAGATTTTACTATAATAAAGGAGACTATAAAAGATGGAGAGAATTAAAAGAAAACTTGAAGCCCCACAAGAAAAACTCTTTGAGACAAAGAACATAAATTCTCTCAAAATATTTTTGTTGTGTAAAACATAGAGTAATTAAGGTCTATTTATAGACTGAAATTCGTAGCATATATGACTACAATAAATCTAGGTTAATTAGAGTTTAAGTGGGCAACCAAAAATAGAGCTTAACTAGGAGAAGAAAAGCCAAAATAAATTTTCGTCAAAATAATAAGTAGTCTCCCATAATAAAAATCCTTGCAATTAATTAAATTAATCAATTTTATCTTCCATTCCAAACAAAACTCATAATTTTTCACCACTTCTTTAACCAAATGAAGAACAAGCAATTAATTTAATTAATTTCAAGTGTTTTTCCTTTACTTTTAACTTAGCATGGAAGGTTCAAGATTATATAATCAAAAAATTTAAGTTTCAGTAGACAATTATTAAATATGAGTTATTTAAGTTGATTTTATTAAGAATAATCTGAAAACATAAATTTAAAATTTAAAATTTAAAAGGAGATTAAATTAATTAATTTTAATATTATAGTAACAAATTGATCGACATTATCAATGGATAAAAAATTTCAACAATTTATTCAATTTATTTTGATGTTTTAAAATTTAAAATTTCAATATTAAAAAAATTATTATTTCAAAGAATGGGATAAACAAGTACAATTTGACAATTTTTTTTATTATTTTTAGTTTCTATCACTTTTTCACTTTTGTCCTTGATTTTTTTTACTCTAATCAATACTTAAAAAAATATATTTTGGGTGACAAAAATGAAAGCGACCTAAAAGTTTGGTGTGTACAATTAACCACCATTTTAGATTTAACACTTAAGGACTAAAATGAAAGTATCTCAAAAGTTGGGTGACCAAATTACAGAGATTCCATTTTGGTCTCCAAAATGAAAGCACCCTAAAAGTTGGATAACCAACTAGATAGTTTACCTTTTCTTTATCCAAATTATCAAGCCCACATGTATATGAAAAATAAATAAAAGATTAAATTAAAAGACAAAAACTAAACATGTGTTAATAAAAAGAAGTGAATAGTAATCTTATATGAAAGTACTTGTACTTAAATGGATAATAAAAATATTAATTTAAAAATCAATTAAAAATATTGTTTCAAATGAAAACTTTTTTAGAAGATAACCATTTATTTAAATAGAGAAGATGACTTTTTTTCTAATTTATTTTTCATATTTACTTCTTTCTTGTTAACCATATGCTTATTTATTTATTTTTAATTTAAATTTTTATAATATTATTCTATTCATGTAGATTTGATGATTTGAAAAAAAATCTATATGTTAAATTTTTATTGGTTGATTTAGCAGTTCACTAATAATCTTAACACTAGATATCATACTAAAAACATATTGATTGTTCAAGTACCACGTTGTACATTTTCAAAGTGCATGTATTCCATTGATTTTTTTGTGAAAATATATGTACTATAATAAAAAGCGTATTAATAGTTCGGTATCATATTGAATATTTTCAAAATATAGATACTAGTACTAAATATGACATTATCTTGATTAGCATTAACTTTTATTAAATTTATCGGCGAGTTGAGTTGTTAGAAAAAAAATACAAAAGTCGATATTTCAAGAAAATTTGAAGTAATAAAGATGAACTTGAAAAGATACATTGGTTTAGAAAATAGACAATGTCTTAATGTCAACATTTAATGGTTAATTTCAGTCTAACCAATTCTTGACCTACATCTATATATGACTAAACATCAAATTAACAATGTAAATATTTTTAAAATTTTTAAAGTTATATTATCTAAATATTTAATTTTATTGTTTTATTTTTTTTGAGAAACTTTATTAATTTATATAAACTTAAATTAATTAATATTTAAAACTAGAGTTCACATTATATAGATATGTTTTTGAAAAGTATATGTTAAACATATATTATGCTCTTAAAAATTTAAGTAGTTTTATATCATGTTTAAACAGGTTTTAAACAATTTTAATTTTAAAATATTTTTAAAATTGTCTTTACTTATTTTATTTTAATTTTGATATTAACGATATAAGTTTTTAAACATATTTTAAGTTTTTTTGGCCAACAAAATATTTTAAATTAACTATTTTATTTTTTTTGGGTGTGATTTAAATTAACTATTTTATTTCTAATTGAAACCAAAACTAATTTTAATTATGTTATTTAATAACTTAAATATGTTTTTGTCCTATTATAAAATATTATAATCTATTTTAAAAATGTTTAAAACAATAGTTTTAAATATGATATTTCTATTATACAAAATTATTTTTTACACCTTTTAAAACTTGGTTGCTAATTCTAATATTAATTGGATTTTTAAATAAATTTTATTTTAATTATTTTTAATTTTAATGTTAATCTTAACTGTTATAATAATTTTGAAATAAATTATGTTATTTTTAATTTAAAAGAGTTTTAATGTTCAAACTATATTTTAATATCACCTTTTAATTTATTAAATTGTTATTCAACTTATGCTTTTTCTATTTTTAGTTAAAAAGATTTTTTAAAATAATTATATAATTTCAAAAATATTTTAAATTATGGAGCTTACATTCGTTTAATGTATAACATGTTAATCTGTCAACTAAAGACATTATTCACTAGGGAAGCAAAATATTTTTTTAAGGGTGAAATTAAATTATATATTTTATAATAGTAAAATATAATTTTATTATTTTAATAGCCTATATATTTATAATTTTTAAAAAGTAAATTAAAATTTTATTATTTTTAGGTGCCTAAATTGTAATTTTACCATTAGCAATTTAAAATTTTATAAATTATAAAGAAGCCTAAATGAAAAACAAATCCATTTTAGGGGAGCCTAACCCCTGCCAGTCCCCCTGACTCTGTCCCTGCTATCATTCCCTGGCTCTTCCCTTTCTATCCTTAAATATGCCACCTATGATTATTTTCTAAAGACCTTATAATATGTATATATATATATATAATTTCTTGACGAAGTTAATATTATGAGTCAATTCGTACTAATTTAATTAGACAATAATTTAAAAGATTATTTTTATAAATTAAATTATATTAATATGAGAATATTTTTATCTTTTAATTTAAAAATGATAAAGAATGAGATTTATACTTAAAACATTGTAATTTGAAAGCATTTTAGAGTTGGTGTCATTAGTCAATCGAGGACCAACTCGGTTAGAGAAATTGTAAAATGTCCTTCCATAATCGAAATAAGTTATATTACTCGTATGTATTTTATTATTTTCATTTCAACAAAACTAATAAAAATATGCATATGGTAAGATTTGAAGCTACCCAATTAGATTAATAAAAGCTTAAATTTACTACTCAACTAAAACTTCATTTTGATATATTGTATACATATTTATTTTAATATGCACAATTTATTACTTTCATAATTTGTATATCTTCACTTACTATTAATAAAATCCTTGAGTATGTTAATGTCATAAATCAAACGGATACTAATCCTATAGAGAAATTACAAAATGACCTTCTATATTAAAATAAATTATATTATTGGAGGCTAATTTAGTCTTTTTAATTTAAAAATAAAAATAAAAATAAAACTATGCATGTCATAGGATTTGAACCCACACCAATTTACTATGTATAATAATTTTCATACATTTTTATTTTAATATGCATAATTTACTACTTCCATCAGTTATATATTTAAATTTCTTTTTACTCACAATTTAATTTATTTTTGTCCATTTTACTTATAATTTATTATATGTTATTTTTAAACACATATCTATATTTTAAATATGTGGTTTTAGCATATATATACACACGTGTGTGATAAATTTCTAGTATTAATAGTGCTATTTATTGAATTGATGTCATAAACTAACTCGAGATTAACTCACAATTGATGACAAAAACTTGATAAATAATTATAATGCATTTAGTATTGTTTATTTGATGTATTTACGTGTCTAAATTTTTACTTATAATTTAATTTAAATTTTTATTTTAGTATCATATATATTTTATATGTATTATTTATTTTATATTAATTTTAAATACATATTTATATTTTACATTTGTAATTGTTTTGGTAATAGGTGTGTGATAAAATTTCAAGTATGTTTTTGACAAATATCTTAATAAGAAAGAAAAAAAAAAATGGAAAACCCAAACACGCCCTTCGCCTCGACGGTAGCCAAAGTGGCAGTCACATGGATCTCTCCCAAAATCACGTGGTCACACTCTCCACCCTCATGCTCACGCACAATAAAATCATCTGAAGACACACACTCGCATGATGGCATGATGAAAATCGCGCGTCATGTTCAACCCTATCAACTACGCGTAAAGATTTCGTTTTCATTTAAACCCAGGGGTTATTCCTTTTTCCCGAAATTTTCAAAATTCGAAATATCCCCCTTTATTAAGCTTAATGGCCTCGTCAGCCGTCACGCACCTCCGTCAACCCTAACGGCGAGCACCACCTTCTGTCATCTCCTCCCTATATAATTCTTCTGTTTCCGTCTTTCATTTCAGAAAAAAAAAAAAAAAAACCTCACTGAAAATTCATTTTCTTTGGACTTTCTCTGAAATCCGAGTCCTAGGAAAGATGCGTGAGATTCTTCATATTCAGGGAGGGCAGTGCGGAAACCAGATCGGTGCCAAGTTTTGGGAGGTGGTTTGCGCCGAGCACGGCATAGATTCAACGGGACGCTATCAAGGAGACAATGATTTGCAACTGGAGCGCGTTAACGTTTACTACAATGAAGCGAGTTGCGGGAGGTTCGTTCCACGAGCCGTCCTTATGGACTTGGAGCCTGGCACTATGGATAGTGTTAGATCCGGGCCGTACGGGCAGATTTTCAGGCCTGACAACTTCGTTTTCGGCCAGTCCGGTGCAGGGAATAACTGGGCCAAGGGTCATTACACGGAAGGGGCCGAGTTGATCGACTCAGTGCTAGATGTGGTGAGGAAAGAAGCCGAAAACTGTGACTGCTTGCAAGGTAACGTGTGTTTTAATAATTTTAAGCATGCTTTTTTTTTTTGGTTTGGGTTTTTCAAGTTTAGAGTTAGATTAGCCCGTAGAAGAAGGATTTGTTGGCTTTACTTTTTCTAACTGTTGGTTTAACTCGTAAGTGGTTCTTTTATGTTACTTTCAGCATGGATCTGACAATTTAGGAAGGTTTTATGTGCTTGTTTAGTTTGAATTTTCAACTTATTAGCAAATTTCAAGTTTCGGAAGGAAGGTTCTCTATTTGGTTGCTCAAATAAATCTATATCATTCTCAATTCGAATATTATGCTTTTTAGGTGTGATTTAAAAATTTTGCGGAATCTATGATCTAGCTTTAGATTGGAATTTGCTTTCTTCTATTTCCTGACATCTAATGATTTGACAATCATTTTCTAATATTTCAGGATTTCAAGTATGCCATTCATTGGGAGGAGGAACTGGATCGGGCATGGGAACACTTTTGATTTCCAAGATCCGAGAAGAATACCCAGACCGAATGATGCTCACTTTCTCTGTGTTCCCTTCCCCTAAGGTGTCTGACACTGTTGTCGAACCTTACAATGCTACTCTTTCTGTTCACCAGCTTGTTGAGAATGCTGATGAATGTATGGTTTTGGACAATGAAGCTTTATATGATATTTGCTTCCGTACTCTGAAGCTCACTACTCCAAGCTGTACGTCAATCTTTTTCACGTTGCTGTTATTTCATATTTCAACTGTAAAAGGTCTGTTGATTTCATTTGTTCATCCTGATTGAATGCAGTTGGAGACTTGAACCACTTGATTTCTGCCACCATGAGTGGTGTGACATGCTGCCTTCGTTTCCCTGGTCAATTAAACTCAGATCTACGCAAGCTTGCCGTCAATCTCATTCCATTCCCTCGCCTGCATTTCTTTATGGTTGGCTTTGCTCCACTTACTTCTCGAGGGTCACAGCAATACAGGGCTCTTACTGTTCCCGAGCTCACTCAACAAATGTGGGATGCCAAAAACATGATGTGTGCTGCTGATCCTCGCCATGGGCGATACTTGACTGCTTCAGCCATGTTCCGTGGCAAGATGAGCACCAAGGAAGTCGATGAACAAATGATTAATGTGCAGAATAAGAACTCATCATACTTTGTGGAGTGGATCCCCAATAATGTGAAGTCTACTGTTTGTGATATTCCTCCAATTGGGTTGAAGATGGCCTCAACGTTCATTGGAAACTCGACATCTATTCAGGAAATGTTCCGGAGAGTAAGTGAGCAGTTCACTGCCATGTTTCGCAGGAAGGCTTTCTTGCACTGGTATACTGGGGAGGGAATGGATGAGATGGAGTTTACGGAGGCTGAGAGCAACATGAACGATCTGGTTTCAGAGTACCAACAATATCAAGATGCAACAGCTGATGAGGAGTATGATTATGAGGAGGAGGAGGATGAGGAGGAGGAACTCCAGGAATAGTAGTAGTGTGTGTTTCTTACTGTTTGCTTTCTTAACGTTTTGGAAAATGTTTTTCTGTTCTTTCAACCTGAATACCTTGTTTGGGTGTTAGAAATGTTGTTTCCTGGCTTATGTATTTTTGTTTACGAACATCTTTACATCAGTAGATACTAGACTCGTACGGATGCATATGGTTTTATATGGGATGCTGCTTTTTGGTAACTATGGAATTTGGTACTATAAATATATTAGAAATCACTCTTATGTTATGGTAATGTAGAGAGAGAGAGTGAAGTCACCCATCCCATCTCGTTTTTGTGTGATCTTCTGTAACTCTCATTGAGAGAAACAGTGATTTGCCAAAATTTGATCCTTTTTCATGGGAACGATTGCACAATTTATCCGTAGGCATCCGGTTGATATCATTACAGGATTTTATAAATCATGATCGCCAAGGGCACAAGTTATTTTATTAGTTAGTAGTTCTGATTTGGTCCGTTTTATGATTAATGATTTTATAAAATATTGGATATTAGGATCAAGCTAACGAACAAGAAAAAGTGGATACATACTTTTTCAGATGGCCCCTTTTTACTTCGTTATTGTCGTCTCTTCGGTTGAGGATAGGTTTGGGTTAATTTGAAGTTTCTATGGTTTATATTCGATACTTAAAAATTACGCCTTTTGTTATGTAATAGATTAAACAAAAAAGAAAATGGGTGAGAAAAAAGTATGATATTTTATCAGGAATAATATTTGATATATTGTTAATGGAATTTTAGATTCACTTATAATAAAATATTTATATAATCTCTTTTATATGTCAATTGGTAGATAATGTTGTTAGAAAAATTCAGTGGAAGTTTAAGTTTTTTTTAAACCAAGCCGATTTATAATATTTATAGAAATAAATTTTTACAAAAAAAAAAACATATGTGCTTTGTGCAAGACTAGTTTGAATCGTTCTTGACTTTTACCCAAACGAGCTTCTCCACTATCTTCGTATTTCGAATTGCGCCAAATGTGAGCTCGAGCAACATGAACCAAACACAGAATAAGAAACAAATTTATTACCTTTTCAATAGGAAAATAATTCTCTTAATAGAAACTAGTAGAAATCATTATTCTGAACAAATAAAATTTAGTCTAAGAAAATAAATTTGCAGTACTTTCTGACAGAATAACAATATATGAAACTTGTGTTAATAGCTCTACTAATGCTATCTATTTATAGGGTGAGATAGGAGAATTATGCCTAAATGAGACTTACACAAATAATATTTGTTTAATAGAAAACACACTCCTACTCCAACTCCAGCAGGGGTGAGTGGCTCACCCTAGTAAAAACTACTAAGGTTGATGCCCCTCTCATCTTGTATGAGAGGATTTAGGCCTTTCCTATATTGAGTCTAATTATATGTGCTTCCTGAATTTTTAACTAATACTTTATAATTTAATCCAACCCAATACATGTTTTCTATTTTCCAAATTAAATATTATTTATTTCTCTCAGTGGCTAGACAATCCTTCCACTCTTTGTAGTTTGCCTTGAATTGTCGAAGAAACACTCAAACTTAAATAAGTCTTTAGATTTCTTAGTTATCTTACTTTTCACTTTAGGTGACATATAACTTACCGTTGTGAAGGATAAGCAAGCGCTAAGTTTACTGGGTGTTGATTTATTCTGGGTTGATTTATACTATAGTGGAATAACTTCGTAACTAAATGAGTTTATAATTAATAGGCAAAACGCTGAAACTTAATTATAAATTATTTGAGCCCTAATCACATATGTCCAATTGGTCCCTCAGCTAGCTCGTTGAAACTATAAATGAATTGCATCTTGAATCAAATGAACAGAAATTGTAACAGCCCGATTTTTAGTGGTGATAGAACAGTGGTTCGGGACCACAAATCTCCATTGTGTTGATTCGTAAATATTATTTTTAGAATATTTATATAGTCATTAAAGTCGTATTAAAATTTGGTTCGAAAATTTTAACGCTTAGATAGTTACTTTTGGAAAAAGGACTAAACTAAAAAAAGTGTAAAAGTTAGTAACTAGTTAAATAAAATGACTAAATAGCTTATTAATATCAGGAGGAGGGACCAATATAGTAATTAGTCCCTAATGGTTAGTGTTGGACATCATGTTATTTTAAAATAATAAAATAATGTGAAATGGATGGCAAATTTGTAAATTATTGAAAGTTTAATTAAAGTTAAACAAAATTAATGAATGAAAAAGGAAAATCAATTTCATTTTCTTCTTAAATGGCCAAAAGCCATAACTAGGGAAGGAAAGAGCTTAGGTTTGCTTATTTCTTTGCATGTAAGTCCAATTTGATTCTGTTTCTTGTAATTTTTATATTTTTGAGATCGTTGCAACTAAGTCCAGCTAGTCTGTACCTTCATTTTTGATTCTGTTAAAAATTTTGGAAGTTTTTATTAATGAATATTGAATGTTTTTGATGAATACTATGTATTTGGAGCTTTTGTTATGTTATTTGATGAATTTGTAAAGTGATTTTTATTAGATTTTGATTTTGGGATTAAATTGTGAAAATGTCAAAATTTCAAGGTTTTATAGTGAATTTAAGGTTCATTGGGGGCTATTTAAAGGCCTCTTATATTTGGATAAAATATTTACTTGAGAAAAATGGTTAATTTGATGAATTTAAAGTTAAGGGACTAAATTGTAAGAATTATAAAAGTTTAGGGTAAATGAGTAAATTCAAAAAATAAAAGGGTATTAATTGTAAAATGAATTGGAATATGAAATGTAAGTTTATAATTGAGGAATTCTATATTTTAGATCAAGATCCCGTAGATACTTGTGAAAAAAGAAAAATAGTAGAATAATCCCTGAGCTTCTACAACTGCTACAATTCTATATTTTAGATCAAGATCCCGTAGATACTTGTGAAAAAAGAAAAATAGTAGAATAATCCCTGAGCTTCTGCAACTGCTACAATTCAGCCCATGTAAGTTCATATGATTTAGAATTTAATATCAATATGAATTATTGAGTATATTATCATTGAGAAACTTATATATTTATTTTTAATTGTGGATAATGAATAGTAAATTGAGATATATTATTGATTTTGGTGCTCGATTTGGATTGAACACGGGATTAGAGCACAATCGTGATTGGGTGTGTTACTGGGGATTGGAGTGGAGGTGGAATTGGAGGGAGATATCTGTTTATTACCCAAGTAAATCGAGGTTAAACATTTTTTGCAAACTCTCGTGTTATACTTTTTGTTTGGCGAGTTTCGGTTGAATAAGCTCTTATGAGCTTTTATCTAGTGTGTTCGGTTGATCTGACGATGTACTCTTATCTGTAAGTCATTCTTCGAATGATAAATCTCGATAAGGTAATCTATTTAATGAATTCTGAAAGATTTGTTATTTATTGAATATTGATATGAATATAGATGAATTAATCGGTTGAAATTGTGGATTACAGGGAATTCTCATGGTTGATTATTATTGTTTGAACTATTGTATTTACTTCGGTCATTTAATGCCTCGAACTCACTAAGCTTCATTAAGCTTACTTGTGTTGTTTAATGTCATTGTAGATTCTTGGAAAGTTGGACGATCGGATCGGCACTCAAGTCATACAATCCAGCTCAATTCGGTAGTTTTTGGAATGTTAAATTCGAATTATATGGCATGTATAGGTTCTTGTGTGGCTATTGTTAATGTTTTGGTTTATGTAAATATTATAGATGACTTTTTGTGCAAATTGCCAACTTTTATGATATATGTGAATGAGACATAGTTTCAATGTTTATATGTATGATAAATGTTAATGGAATATTGTGATTGAAGTACCTAAGATAAGTTTATTGGATAGATATTAAAATGGATAACTTGATAATTTGTTTTGATGTTTTATTTGGATGTTTAATTATATATACATGTGGTACCAATGAGGGTACATTGGTTAGGCATTGAATAGGTTGATCTTGGTGTGTTTTAGGTTTGATTAATGTCATTTTGAATGGGTAAATTTGGTTGGTAATTGAGTTTCTTAAGGTTCAAGCAAAGTTGGAATGGTAAACTTGTGTTTTAAGGCTCATTTTGGGTCCATATGGCCTGAGACATGGGCGTGTGTCTTAGCCGTGTGTGACACATGGCCATGCGACATGACCGTGTGTCCCCTGTATGTTTTTAGGGTTGCATTTCGAGAGTTACATGTCTTACTGATGTTTGGAATAGATATTTGTTTCTTCTCTTTAAGCTTTCCTCTTCATTTTCTCTTAAAGTGTACTTTTTATTTTCTACATTTCTCATCATTGATTTTTTAGCTATAATAGCCCATTTTTCGGTGAGATCAAAACAGTGGTTTTGGGACCACAAATCCTAGCCGAAAAATAAAATTTATTTTTTATTTTAATATATGGTCCGTATTATGATAGACATATCATGTGAAAATTTTGATAAGAAATTTTATCGATTATGTGCTTAATTACGAGAATGACCAAATCGCATAAAATGCAAAAGTTGAATTCCAGTAGCTATAAAGATTAAATAGCTATGGAATTCAAAACTTGAGGTCCTTATATGGTAATTAGACCATTAAAGAAAGTATGTAGATATTTTGGTGACTTATCCATGTAAATTTAGAAAAAGGGCAAAGATAAATTGGAAAGTGAAAATATTTAATTAATTAAAAGATGATAAAAAAGAAATATCATTTTTTTATCAACTTCTTCCCCAAAAATAATGGAATCCCTAGGAAAGAGAGAAGAAACTTTCATGGCCAAATTGGGTAAGTTTCATTGGCCCGTTTTTAGTAATTTTGATATTTTTGAAATCGGGATAGCGTAATCTATCTATTTGGGGGATAAATTTGAGAAGTTATCAAAGTATGGAAAATGGGTCATGGATGTATATGTTGAAAATTATAAATTTATGGTAGAAAATGAAAGGTTGTTGATAGATAAACATCTTTTACCAAGTGATTTTTGATAAAAACATGATTTAGGGACTAAAATGTAAAGTTGTGAAATTTCATAAAAAAATTTGAATTTTTATGAATACATGTGCTGTAAATTTTGTAATGGGATTTTGGTTAGGCTTGGAATAGGGAGTAAATTGCACAATTTTCATTTTCAGAGCCTAGGGACGAAATTGGAATTTATGGAAAAGTTAAGGGCAAAATGGTAATTTTGCCTAGGATAAAAATTGAGTCCACTTGAATATAAAATATGATAAATTGATGTTAAATTTACTCGTATAGATCCGGATAGACCGAATTCGGAGATAGAACGAAGAAAGGAGGAAAATGTCGGATTAGTAAATTTATGTACATGAACATTTGTCGAGGTAAGTTTGTGTAACAAAATTGTATATGTTTTTATGCTTGAATTAAATGTTGTGTTTTTGAATTGTAAAAATTCCATAAATATGTGAAATGATCACATACTCGTTAAAGCCCGATAAATGAAAGTGCCCGATCAATTATAATGCCCGACAAATGATAAATGATAAAAAGGTTAATTTTATGCTTGAGTTGAATGTGAACATTTGAATTGCATAAATGCATAAATACATGAGATTGACCACATGCTTGATAATGCTTGAAAGGTGCTAAATTCTGTATGAAAATGTTACTTATATGCTTGAAATGAATGTGGAATGTGTTTTTTTGAATTATATGAATGTTATGGATGTATGGAATAATCACATGCCTGATAATGCTTGAGAAAAATGTTTAAATCCTGGTTAAATAAATGGAAAATTTGATGGATATGTGATTTCCCAAAATGAATGAAGTCTTGCATTT
Source organism: Gossypium arboreum (assembly GCF_025698485.1). Lineage (NCBI taxonomy): Eukaryota > Viridiplantae > Streptophyta > Magnoliopsida > Malvales > Malvaceae > Gossypium > Gossypium arboreum. The sequence continues at coordinate 34,465,427 of NC_069078.1, forward strand.
GTTGTGGATGAGATTTAGCCCGGACGAGTAATCCTGATATGAGTCCTCTCGAGTATATGTTATGGATTGGATTTAGCCCAGATGGGTAATCCAGATCAAGCTCTTTAGAGCATACATCATAAAAAGGATTTAGTCTAGACTGGCAATCCTGTCATATACATGTGTGGCTTAAGAGTGTACTCTCTGATATAGTACCCTATGGGTACCATTGAACATGAATTGACGGATTTTGACTTGTACACCTCGAGTGTACTACTTGCGTATCCATCGATATTTCAGATAAATTCAACAAGTAAAAGTTCTTGACATGAGAAGATATGAATAAGAAATGAGTTATTACACATATCGGCCTGAAATACATGAAAGTGACGATACGTGGTAATTGATATATGGAAATATGAAATGATGATATTGTACATGGAATTTATTTGATGAGTATGTACATCCTTGATTCTAGATTTGTACACCTTGAGTGTACTAATCGTAACATTGATATTCCAAGTAATAGGGGTAAAGTTTTGATATGAAATGATCTGAGCTTGAGATGAACTATTATGAAATTATACTTGTAACATAAAGAGATGATTTATACATGTTAAATGAATACATGTTGTGGAAAGCACATGTGCATGGAAACTCGATTGTTGTTGAGCCCCTATATGTTTGTGATGTTATTATGGATTATATGACTAACAAGGGTAATGAGGATATGTGTAGGGCTTAAGGGCAAATTGATTGAATGTCGGTACAATATGGTTAATCAATTATGGTTGTAATGGCATGTATAGGATATATTGGCCATATTGGCATGTAAATGTAAATGATGCTTGTAATCTAGCCATTGGAATGACTAGTGATGGTTTGTTTTGATATATTAGTAATGTCATACTATGGTAACTACATGTGTGTTAAGTAGTTGATCTATTATGTCTAACATATGGACTAGACTAAGGCAAGATTATGAATAGGTATGCATGTAATGGTTGCCATATTGAATGATATAGTTTGCTTAACTTGAATGCTTGAAATGGTTGGTTTTTGGATGTGAGTTTAAGTGCAGGTCATTGGTGTAATTTTGGGTGAGAAATGAAGCTAGAAGTGGCTTTATTTTGTCTACACGAGTAGACATACGGGCGTGTGTTTAGACTGTGTGTGACACACGGCCTGGTACATGGGCGTGTGGTCCGGCTATGTGTCCCCTGCAACTTAAAAAAAGTGAAACAAAATGCTCGGAATTGGGCACAAGGGCAGAGACACGGGCGTGTGTCTCAGCCGTGTGGTTTACACGGCCTAAAACACTGGCGCGTGTCTTGACTTTGTGAAACCTGTACCTAATTTCAAATTGAATTAATTAACCGCACGACTTAGCACACGGGCGTGTGGCATGGCTGTGTGCATAAGTAAGAGAGTTACATGGGGTTGAACACAGCCTCCAGCACGAGCGTGTTCCAAGGTCACATGGGCGTGTCCCTTGGACCACACGGGCATGTGAGCCTTGCACCTTTGAAAATTTTTATAATTTCATGAAAAATTTGTAGAGGTTCCGATTAAGTTCCGGCTCGATTCTAAAGCTTGTATTGGGCCTCGAGGGTCTAATTAAGGGACGTTTTGAATGATCTCGGTTAATGAAAAGTAATTTACATATATTATTTGTAAAATATTATGAAAGTTTTGGTAATGCTTTGAAACCCTATTTTGAAGACAATACGAGTTAGGGGTGTTTTTTTAGTGGTATCAGAGCTATGGTTTAGTCGATTCTCAACTGAACGTGGCATATGTGGAGTTTAGAAATACATGTCATTATATAACTTGTGATAGTGTGATATCTCCCGGCTCTGATGAAAATTGTTTTGCAAATAGACAGAGGTGCTTTCCAATCGAGCTAATTCCAATATTGCTGAAAGTGATACACACGTGCCTGAGTAAAAATGTTGCTTATGATAAAAAGGGGGCTTGTAAATGTATGAAATAAATGTTTTATAATAGACATGTTAATGATGAATGTCAAGTGATATGTGTGTGTATTTATAAAAGTTAAATTTTGAGGCTTACGATTTTACCCCTTTCCAGTACAGTTTTATACGATGAAATTCATAAGATTTATATGGATTAAGGTCATAAGTGTGAAAGAAGAGTTCAAAAACTGAATGAATAATGATGTAGTCAGAATGAAAATAGGTTAGAAAGTAAAGGCGGTATTAAAAAGAGATATCAGATTTTTCTAAAAATTATTCTAAATATGTGATGTCATTGTTAAGGAAGAAGTTATTCATGAGTAAACAACTTATCCAGATATGATATTTACAGAACGGATTACCCAAAAAATTCTTCTAGATTGACTGTTTCAGTCAAATTAAATAATGTAAGATTATTGATGACTTAATTAGTCAGTAGAATAGTGATGAAATTGCAAAGATATTTGAAGGCAGTTGTTATAATTGAGTATATTACAGCAACATCTCTTGGGTACTCAATAAGTTCTGTTATTCTCAGAGGCATATGAAATTGTTCATGTTTAGATGCAATATTTATCGTATTGAAAGGCTAGTAAATCATAATAGATGAAATTATTGTAAGTTACGTTGATTTATGAACGGTATTGCTCTACCTTACTTGGGTTTTCTAATTCATCATGATTGAAATAAGATTTGAGGATAAGATCCATATGATGTTATTTTCTATTTCTACTAATTGAAGCCTTAAATTACGAATGTGCAAGTTATATTATCTTAATCACAGTTGTTTCTATTGAGTATGCGTGATATTACTCTTTTGAATTTTCTATGAGATATCATTAATCTCTTTATTATATAAACATGGGTTATCTGTAAAAGATATTCTTTGATCGGAGGTAACTAAATTTATTACTGTTATAAATATTGACTCGATCATGAGGTATGGTGATAGAGATCACAGATTATAGAAACTGTATTACTGCATTGGTCATTATTGGGGCCACTTTCAGTTTTCCTTCTTTTAAGTTGAAGTGCACTATTGATGTTGAAGTGTTGCTTTATCTATACAGCTAAAATGTCAATCATATTATTACACAATGATTTTAAATCTATCTAATTGTTGTGGCTTTGGAAAAACTCAAAGCTTCAATGTTAATAATTGAAATAGCTACACTGACGACATAGTTATTACAGAAAGATGTAAGATTTGAATGGACTGACAAATGTTAGTAAAGTTTTGACCAGTTGAAAGCTCTATTGATCAAAGTATTAATTTTGGTTCAGCCTAAATCGGGTAAGCAATTCATTATTATAGTAGTGCACTATTGAACAAGATTAGAATGTGTTTTGATACAGTAAGGAAAGGTAATAGCTTGTACTTTCAGACAGTTAAAAACCACATGGAAAGAGTTACTTGATGCATGATCTAGAATTGACGGTTATTGTTTTTGTATTGAAATCTGACAACATTACTTGTTTGGTGAAAAATGTCATATATTCATCGATTATAAAAAGTTGAAGTGTCTGATGTTGCAAAAAGATTTGAATTTGAGGTAGCGTATATGACTTGAATTGTTGAAAGGTTATGATTTGACAATTGTATATCACTTGGAAAGAATGAATGTGGTTACAGATGTTCTGAGTGGAAAATCTCTGTATACTTTGCAAGCCATGGATATTGATTATGATTGTCTGATAATAGCTCAATTTTAGCTGAGTATAGAGCTTAACCGATGTTTCTATAAAAGATCTGTGAAGCCCAGAAAAGTGGTAATGAGTTGCAAGTTAAATGAATACAATGTGAAATAATTTCTGATTCAGAATTCCAGAATAGATGTAACTGCCCATTTTTAGTCAAATCAAAATAGTGGTTTTGGGACCACAAATCCGAGGTCAAAATATTTATTTTATTATTATTTTAATGTTTTAAACATGATTGAGTGATTGTATGAAAATTTCGTTAAGAAATTTTATCATTTGAATGGTTAATTTGATAAAAAGGACTAAATCGCATAAAGCGTAAAACTTGAGTTCTAATAGCTAAAGGTGTCTAATAGCTCTAGAACCTTAAAGTTAAGGTCCTTATATTGTAATTATACCATTTTATTTGTGAGTGGACATATATGGACATATATTAAGGTGTTTTAAATGGTTTTATTAAAGGTTAATTTTGTAATTTGTTTATTAAACATAAAATAAATAAAACAAAACCAAATTAAATGTTATCATCATCATCTTATTGTCAAAATTGAAGAGAAGAAAAATCCATTCATAGGTTTCAAAGTTTCGACCATTTCATTGCTCAATTGTAAGTCCATTTTTGCTTGGTTTTTAATGATTTCTATGTTTTTGTGATCGTTACAACTAGTTCTAACTAGCCCAGGGACTATTTTGCAAAACTATTAAAGATTTTGAAAGTTTCCATTGATGAAAATATGTGTTCTTTGATGTTTGATGATGAAATATGAAATCTTGTTGTTATATTTACATATTTTGTAAAGTGATTTTGAGTAAAAATGAAAAATAGAGATTTATTTGTGAAAATGTGAAAATTTGTGGTTAAATGTGTGAAAAGTTGAAAAATGTGTGCTGATAGGGGCATAATATTAATTCAGCTAGCATGGGTTTATTTTTAATTTCATTAATTTGTGTTTTTATGAAATAAGGACTAAATTTTGAAAAACGTGAAATATTAGGGGCAAAAGTGTAAATATGTTTTAAAGTGTGATTTGGACTAAATTGAATAGAGGGATAATAAAATGAGTTGAATTTGATATTATATAGATCAAGAAAATCGGAATTTGGAATTGGATCAGGGAAAGATAAAGTACTCGATTAATCGACAATTTCATCGTTTTCAAACCCGAGGTAAGTTCGTATGTGATAAATTTTATTATGAATGTATTTTAAATGTTTTGATACTATATAAGTTGTGAATACGAGACTTCGGATAAGTTCGACATTGACTCAATAGAAATTTGGTGTTCGGATACATGTAACACCCATTATCTGTATTCAACGCCGAAATAGGATACGAGGCATAACCAGACACACATCACAAGCAAACATACAATTCCGAGTCATAACTTTTCATCCAAATTAAAACCATTTGCATTTAAACTTAAAGTCCCTAATGCGAGCCTACGAGGCCCAAAACATGCTGTGGAAGTAGTCCGGGACTAAACTGAGAACTTTTGAAATTTTTACAAAACTTAGAAAATTTTTGCTATAAACAGGGGTCACACGCCTGTGTGGTATAGAACATTCCCGTGTAGGCAGGCCGTGTGGTCACATACGCTCGTGTTCCTAACCCGTGTAACTATCTGACTTACAAGTCATGAACAAATTAAAGCCACATGGCCAAGTCACACGCTCGTGTGCTAGGCCGTGTGGATAATTAAATTTTCATAAAATAGTGCAAACTTCACACGGTCGGGACACACGCCCGTGCTTGAGGCCGTGTCCCTCAAACGGCTGAGACACACACTCGTGTCTCTGTCCGTGTGCTCAAATCTAAGTATTCTGTTTCTAAAAATTTAGGTGCAGAGGACACACAGCTGGAACACATGCCCATTGGGAAGATCATGTGTCACACACGGCCTAGACACATGCCTATGTGTCTACCCGTGTAGACAAAATAAAGGCTATTTACCAAGCCATTTGCCACCCTCATTTACCCTACACTTACACCAATTCAATGGCACAATTCATGGCATACTTAGGCAACCAAAACATCCACAATCATGGCTAGAGCATATCATTTCATTGCCAACACTTAACATACTTACAACATCGTATTCTACCAAACCAAATCATACCAATCTCACAACCTCAAGTATCAACACCAATACCTTCTTCAAGCAAAGTTTTGTTTGAGTCTTCTAATATATCAAAATACCAACTTAATCATTCCACAACAAACCAAAGAGCCATATTCAACCATTTACCAAGCATTGAAAAACCATATCACCAACAAGCTGTTGGCACATACATGCATATATATATAATATGAGCTTACAACCAATTCAACCAAAATGAGCCAAGTTACATGGCCAAAGGCCACATCAAACCCTTGACAATTACAAGTCAATACATTTGGCCAAATTCATAATGACACATATAACAAAATGATCAAGTCCCTATACATGCCATATACTCAAAATGCTAAATTTCATCAATACCCAAAATGATAGTTTTGATAGTGTGAGGCGAATCTCCGACGATCCCTAATCTGAGCTAGCTTGGCGGCACTATAAAACATGGAAAATAAATGGAGTAAGCTATATAGCTTAGAAAGTCAGTATACAAGAAATAAGCATGCTATACAATACAATCAACGTTCAAGGGATAAAATATAAGATGATATAATTTACCATAAGTTTTACAATCATAATTCATTCCTTCACAAACTTACCTTGAATTCATCATTTCTCAAGATTTAATAAACATAAGCTTTATGTACATACCTCTACCATCTCGAAATGAACTTACACGTATTCTCATCTTTGACATACCCGTGAACCACTTGGAATAATAATGTCGAATATTCAGGAATTTTGCACACTAAGTGCCTCATATGTTGCCAATACTACCTAAGTCTCATATCTCATAATTGCTCGCTCTCGAGCTATCGACGGCCTACTCACACAAGCTGTCAGTCCAGAAGTAGCTATACGGTGCTGCTCACACAAACTGTCGAGTAACAGCAACATATGCCGGTATACTCAGCCACCGGTATGACCTACAGGACCAACACCCAGATCACGTAATCACATAACACATGGTAACCCTAGTGACATGTCATTTGTATCCTAATCTATTCCTAAGGTTCAAACGAGATTTCTTACTTGTCGAATCATCGTCGAACTCATTCATAAAATTAAACTCATCCACATAGTCAATCATACAGTTCATGCAATATTAAAGCATATAAATACAATTATATTAAAGCTTATTTAACATACAAACTTACCTCGGTTATAAAAACGACTATTAGTTCAATTTAGTCTACAACCTTGTTCTTTCCCCGTTTAAACTCGAACTCTGTTTTTCTTGATGTATAATATCAAATTTAACTTATTTAATCATCACATTATTCAATTCAACCCAAAGACACACTATGACAAAAATTACATTTTTACCTCTAAATTTTTAACATTTTACATTTTAGTCCCTAGGCTTGTAAAATGAGTTTCATTCAATTTCTTCTCAACCCAAGCCTAGCCGAACCTTACTCATACTCATACCAACCCAAAATTTTCATTTATTTACACTTTTCTGCATATTTCACAACTTTTTACAAATAAGTCCCTAATCGACGTTTTTACCGAAAATCACTTTGTAAAAGTTGTTTAACAAAAAATAAACATGCATTTTCTACCATTAAACATCAAAATGCAAACATATTCATCATGGGTAGAATTTTAGGCTTTGATTTTCTTTCAAATTAGTCCTTGAAATAGCTAAATCAAGTTACAACGATATCAAAAATATGAAAATCGTTAAAAACGGGACAAGAACGGACTTACAATTGAGCTTGAAAATGGCCAAAACCGTAGCCATGTTTTCTTCTTCAAAGTCGGCTATCAAGGACTAATTTGAGAATATGGACACTTTTATTTTAGTTTATTTTGTCTTCATTTACTAGATTACCAAAATGCCCTTCACTTAAACTTTGAAAAATTTTCCCTAGCCATGTCCATTTTTGTACATACAAAAGTATAATGGTCTAATTACCATTTAAGAACCTCTAATTTAAATTTTTATAACAATTTACTACCTTTAGCCTATAGAACTCAAATTTTGTACCTATTGCAATTTAGTCCTTCTAGTCAAATTGAGTACTCAATCGATAAAATTTCTTGACAAAATTTTCATAGAATTATTCTATCAGGCTGTAGACCTTGAAGAAATAGTAAAAAAAAAATTCTACTTCAGATTTGTGGTCCCGAAACGACTGTTCCAATTTGACCCAAAACAGGCTGTTACAATACATGTATTGGCTTTAGGCCATGATATAAGCTTTGGGTGTAAGTTATACCGATTGGCTTTAGGCCATGAATATTGGCTAATTTTTCGTTGGGCCATGATATTAGTATTTCAGACATAAGTTACCTTGATTTGGCTTTGGGTCATGGTATAGGTACTTAGTCTGCGAGACTCCTGAGTATCTGACCTCTATTCCAAATGGTTCAACAGGTAAACGATAGATGTGGATGAGTTCGAGATTGATGCTAGATGATACAGGTACGTACATGAATTATATAAGTTTCAAATCGAGGAAACTTGTAACGTAAGTGTATATTCTCATGATTGAGTATTTGAAAGTTTTGGTAATTAATGTAAGCTATATGTTGGTATATTCAAATTATTGAATTATATTTGTGAGTTTGCATTGAGTTTATTTCATACGAGCTTACTAAAATTTATAGCTTACATCGTTTATTTTTCTAAGTTTTATAGTGATTTCAAAGCTAGCTCGGACTCGAGGATCGTCGGAGATTTCATCACATTATCCTGCAATCAATTTGGTACCTTTAAGCTTACATTTTGAGTATATGGCATGTATAGGGACTTTGGTCATTTTGGTTATGACTTGATAGTGATTTTGGCTATATGAATTGGCATTGTAAATGTTTATATTTTGGTATGTATATATAGCTATAAGTGATGGCTAATTTTGGTATATTTGGTCTGTTTGAATCATGTATATATATATGATTATGTCTTGTGAATTGAGTTGATTGATGATAATATGTGTTATGAGTGTCAAATGAATGATTTGTGGTTATTGGTATGCTTGTGAAATTAGGCCAAATAATGCATATTTTTTAATGGTCATTTTAATGATTTGAGAAGATAAGAATTGGTATGAATTTTAAATGGCATAATATGATATTTATGTTTTGTATTGGTTGGTGTTGGAAATGGTATAAATCATGTTTGATTTGAAATTGAATTATATAATTTTTTATGCTATGTTTTGAGCTATATGAGTTGTGTAGGTGTGCCTAAATTTGGGTGACAAAATGGCTTGGTAAATAGCATGTTTTTGTCTACACGGGTAGAGACACGGGCATATGTCTCAGCCGTGTGTGACACATGGTCAAGCAGACAGTTGTGTGTCCCCTGGTGTTGAAATTGAAATTAAGTCTGTATGCTTCACACGGCCTCACACACGGGCGTGTGACTTTACCGTGTGGCATAAGTCAGTATACCCTACAGGTTTGGCATGGCCTAGCACATGGTTTCACACACGAGCGTGTATGACCATTTTTAGGGCACACGGGCTAGCCACACGGGCGTGTGTGTTGGCCGTGTAACCCAAGTCAAAGAGTTACACGGGGTAGGACACGGGCTAGAACATGGCCATGTACTCCTATTTTGAATGTCCACATGGTCTGTGACACGGGTGTGTCTGCTGGCCGTGTGAGACACACGGCCTGGTCACACTAGCATATGTCCCCTGTTTTGAGAAAAAATTTATAAGTGTTCCAAATGTTTCCAAAGTTATTGGTTTGGTCCCGAACTATTCCCAATGCATGTTTAGGGCTTCGTAGGCTCGTATTAGGGACAAATTGATTGAGATTGAATGATAAACGCTTGAATTGTGAAAATGTATGCTAAGTAGTGGTTTAATTGTTTCATAAATCTATTAACGCTCCAAACCCTATTCTGACATTGAATACAGGTGAGGGGTGTTACATTTATTGGTATCAGAGTTATGGTTTAGTTGATTCTAAGACTAACATAGCGTATGTAAGAGTTTAGCTATACATGCCATATGTAAACTGTGATAGTGTGATGACTCTTAACATTATAAAATGTGTTTTCATATAGTAAATGGATCCCAGTCGAGCTATAACTGATGAGGTTCAAAGTAATGCGCTAGCTCCCGTTCAAGGGACAATGCCTTTCGAGTCTAGACCCGTACCGAGTAGCCAAATAGGAGAGGCTAAAGAAGTCTTCTTCTAAATGATGAACGAATGGTTCATGCAGTATATCCGAACAAATTCGGTTGCTGAACAACTTTCACCCTTTCCTAATCCTCAACCAGTTCCCGTAGCTCCTCAAGGTGTCAAACTTTTAAGATTGAACAAGCCTCCAGTTGATAAGATCTATAAACACCGGGCTAAAGAGTTCAGAGCTAATGTTGACGATGATCTTGAGAGGGCCGAGTTTTGGCTTGAAAACACTATCAGAGTATTTGATGAGCTTTCTTGAACACCAGCTAAGTGTTTAAAATGTGCTATATCACTTCTGAGGGACACTACATACTAGTGGTGGAATACATTAGTATCAGTGGTGCTGATAGAGAGGGTCACCTGGGAATTCTTTCAGACTGAGTTCCGGAAGAAATACATAAGTCAACAGTTTTTGGATCAAAAGCACAAAGAGTTTTTAGAATTGAAACAGGGTTGTATGACCATAAATGAGTATGAGAGAGAATTTGTGCGGTTGAGTAAATATGCTCGAGAGTATGTTTTTACCGAAGAGATCATGTGCAAGGCAGTTTGTTGATGGGTTGAACGAAAACATTAAACTTCTGGTAGGAATTTTAGATTTGAAAGAATTTTTTATATTAGTTGATTGGGCTTGTAAAGCCGAAGACTTTAGCCGAGAAAAGAGGAAAGCTAATTTAGAGGCTAGAGATTCGAGGAAAAGACCGATGAATAATATATTCATTCTTCATCAAAGAAATCTTGAGATTTATATAGTCGATCGAATGCATTAGTGGGATACCAGAGTGCAAGATCGAGCAACACGACTGCGAGAGGTAAACCTTCGAGGAATGTGGGAAATGTGTCGAGTGGAAAAGGAGTGACAAAAGACTCAGCTGTGAGATCCGAGGCCAGAGCACCTGCTAGAGCCTACGTTATTCACGCTCATGAAGAGGCGTCATCCCCTGATGTTATTACCGGTACATTCTCTCTTTATAACACTAATGTGATTGCTTTAATTAATCCTGGATCTACACAATCATATGTTTGTGAGAATTTAGTGTCTAGTAAGAAATTGCCTATTGAGTCTATAGAATTTGTAATTAAAGTATCGAACCCCTTAGGCAAGTGTGTTCTAATTGATAAAGTTTGCAAGGATTGCCCTTTGATGACTCAGGGTTACTTTTTTTCGACTGGCTTGATGCTTTTACCATTTGATAAGTTCGACGTGATTCTGGGTATGGATTGGTTGACTCTGCAAGATGCCGTTGTGAACTGTAGAAGAAAGACTATTGAATTGAAATGCCAAAATAATGAAATTCTTTGGATTGAATCGGACGAGTCAAGTAAATTGCCTACAGTGATTTTGTTGATGTTGGTTAAGAGATATGTGAGAAAAGGGTGTGAAGCTTATCTTGCTTATATACTGGATACCAAAGTGTCTGAAATGAAGATAGAATCAGTGCCAATAGTCTGCAAATATCCGAATGTATTTCTAGAAGAATTGCCTAGGCTGCCACCGGTCAGAGAAGTTGAGTTTGCTATTGAGTTAGTACCGAGAACTTCACCAATATCTACAGAATGGCTCTGACCAAGTTAAAAGAGCTGAAAGCTCAGTTGCAAGAGTTAATAGATAGAGGTTTTTCACGACTTAGTTTTTCGCCCTGGGGTGCGCTAGAATTTTTTGTTAAGAAGAAAGATGGGTCAATGAGAATGTGTATAGACTATCATCAGCTCAACAAGGTTACGATAAAGAATAAGTATCATTGCCGAGAATTGATGATTTGTTTGATCAGTTGAAAGGTGCAACAGTGTCTTCAAAGATTGATTTGATATCTGGCTATTATCAGTTGCGAGTTAAAGACTCAGATGTGTCAGAAACTGCGTTCAGAACGAGGTACAAATATTATGAATTCCTTGTTATGCCTTTTGGACTAACTAATGCTCCTTCCATTTTAATGGATTTATAAATTAGATCTTTAGACCGTATTTAGACAAATTTGTTATTGTGTTGATTGACGACATTCTAATCTATTCTCGAGATGAATCTGAGCATGCCGAGCATTTGAAAATTGTGTTGCAAACCTTGAGAGATAAGCAACTGCATGCTAAATTCAGTAAGTGTGAATTTTGGCTTAGAGAAGTCAGATTTTTGGGACACATTATTTTAGTGGAAGGTATAAGAGTTGATTCAAGTAAGATTTCGGCAGTTGTTGATTGGAAACCACCTAGAAATGTATCCAAGGTTAGAAGCTTTTTGGGCTTGGCTGGTTACAATCAACGTTTTGTAAAAGGGTGCTCGATGATTGCTACACCAATGACCAGACTGTTATAGAAAGATGTAGAGTTTGAATGGTCTGAGAAATGTCAATAGAGTTTCGATAAATTAAAAGCATTGTTAACTGAGGCACCAGTGTTGATTCAACCTAAATCGGGTAAAGAATTTTTTATTTATAGTGACGCGTCACTGAATGGTTTGGGTTGCGTTTTGATGCAAGAAGGAAAGATTGTAGCTTATGCCTTCAAACAGTTGAAGCCGCATGAAAAGAATTATTAGACACACGAATTAGGGTTAGCCGCTATTGTTTTCTCATTGAAAATTTGGCAACATCATTTGTACGGTGAAAAATGCCACATTTTTACCGATCATAAAAGTTTAAAGTATATTACGACTCAGAAAGATTTGAATTTACGACAATAGAGATAGCTCGAGTTATTAAACATTATGAGTTAGTAATAGATTATCACCGGGGAAAGCTAATGTAGTTGCAGATGTTTTGAGTAGAAAATCTCTATTTGCTTTGAGAGCAATAAATACGAATTGACTATGTCTGATGATGGTTCGATATTAGCTGAGTTGAAAGCTAAACCGGTTTTTTCAGCAAATTTGTGAAGCTCAGAAATGTGATAGTGAATTGCAAGCTAAAAGAAAGCAATGTGAATCGAATAGTGATTTAGATTATCAGATTGGAGTTGATGATTGTTTAATGTTCCAAGACAGAATCTACGTACCGAAAAATCTAGAGTTAATTCAGAAAATTGTACACGAGGCACATAGTGGTTGTTTATCCGTTCATCCTGAAAGTACTAAGATGTACAGATTTGAAACAACTGTATTGGTGGTCGAGTATGAAACGAGACATTTTAGAGTTCCTTTCGAGGTGTTTGATTTGTTAGCAAGTGAAAGCGAGCATCAAGTGCCTTCGGGTTTGCTACAGCCTGTGATGATACCCGAGTGGAAATGGGATAGAGTGACTATGGATTTTGTATCGGTTTTGCCCTTGTCTCCTAAAAAGAAATATGTTGTCTGAGTTACTGTTGATCGACTGATGAAATTGAAACATTTTATACCAGTACGTAAAAACTATTCACTCGATAGATTAGCTGAATTGTACATTGTTGAAATCGTTAGATTACATGGGGTGCCAGTTTCAATTTCTCGGATAGAGATCTGAGGTTTACGTCACAATTTTGGAAGAAATTGCAAGAAGCTCTAGATGCGAGGTTGAATTTTAGTACAACATTTCATCCACAAATCGACGGTCTATTTGAGAGAGTAATTCAAATTATCGAAGATATGCTCTGATGTTGTGTTTTAGAATTCGAAGGCAACTGGGAGAAATATTTGCCGCTGGTTGAATTTGCACATAATAATAGTTTTCAATCGAGCATAAAGATGGCACCGTATGAAGCATTATATTGTTGAAAATGCCGAACTCCATTATATTAGACTGAGTTGAGTGAGAAAAAGATTCACGGGGTTGATTTGATACGAGAAACCGAAGAGAAAGTGAAAATAATTCGTGACTATTTGAAAGCAGCTTCAAATCAACAAAAATCATATGCGGATTTGAAGTGAAAAGACATTGAATTTTAGATCGGTGATAAAGTATTTCTGAATGTGTCTTCATGGAAGAAAATCCTTCGATTTGGTTGTAAAGGCAAATTGAGTCCGCGTTTTATTGGGCCGTACGATGTTATTGAAAGAATAGGGCCAGTGGCATATTGACTAGCTTTACTGATTGAGTTAGAGAAGATCCACAATGTGTTTCACGTATCGATGTTGCATCGATATAGATTGGACCCTTCACATGTAATTTCTCCGGTTGAGATTGAAATTCAACCTAATATGACATACAATGAAGAACCAATCAGAATTCTAGCACGTGAGGTTAAACAGTTGAGAAATAAAAGCATAGCTCTCGTGAAATTACTTTGGCAATGACATGGTGTCGAAAAGAGTACGTGGGAGCCCAAGGAAGCTATGAGCAAAAAGTACCCTAACCTATTTACTGGTAAGATTTTCGGGAACAGTAGTTGTAACAGCCCGTTTTTAGTCAAATAGGAACTGTAGTTTTGGGACAACAAATCCAAGATCAAAATATTATTATTATTATTATTTTAATGTTTTCAGCATGATGGAGTGATTGTGTAAAAATTTTGTTAAGAAATTTTATCATTTGAATGGTCAATTTTATAAAAAAGACTAAATCGCGTAAAGCGTAAAACTTGAGTTCTAATAGCTAAAGGTGTCTAATAGCTATAGAACCTTAAAGTTAAGGTCCTTATGTTGTAATTAGACCATTTTATTTGTGAGTGGACATATATGGGCATATATTAAGGTGTTTTAAATGGTTTTACTAAAGGTTAATTTTGTAATTTGTTTATTAAGCATAAAATAAATAAAACAAAACCAAATTAAATATTATCATCATCTTATTGCCGAAATTGAAGAGAAGAAAAATCCATTCATAGGGTTTAAAGTTTCGGCCATTTCATTGCTCAATTGTAAGTCCATTTTTCCTAGGTTTTTAATGATTTCTATGTTTTTGTGATCGTTGCAACTAGTTCTAACTAGCCCAGGGACTATTTTGCAAAACTGTTAAAGATTTTGAAAGTTTCCATTGATGAAAATATGTGTTCTTTGATGTTTGATGATGAAATATGAAATCTTGTTGCTGTATTTACATATTTTGTAAAGTGATTTTGAGTAAAAATGCAAAATAGGGATTTATTTGTGAAAATGTGAAAATGTGTGGTTAAATGTGTGAAAAGTTGAAAAATGTGGGCTACTAGGGGATAATATTAATTCGCCTAGCATGGGTTTATTTTGAATTTCATTAATTTGTGTTTTTATGAAATAAGGACTAAATTGTGAAAAACGTAAAATATTAGGGGCAAAAGTGTAAATATGTTTTAAAGTGTGATTTGGACTAAATTGAATAGAGGAATAATAAAATGAGTTGAATTTGATATTATATATATCAAGAAAAGTAAAATTTGAAATTGGATCAGGGAAAAGATAAAGTACTCGATTAATCTACAATTCTATCGTTTTCAAACCCGAGGTAAGTTCGTATGTGATAAATTTCTTTATAAATGTATTTTAAATGTTTTGATAATGTATAAGTTTTGAATATGAGACTTCGAGTAAGTTCGACATTGACTCGATAGAAATTCGGCGTTCGAAATCCCAATTGAACCTTAGGAATAGTTTAGGATATTAATGACATGTCATTAGAGGATACACGTATTGGCTTCGGGCCATGATATCAATATTTCGAACATAAGTTACCTTGATTTGGATTCGGGCCATGGTATAAGTACTTAGTTTACGAGACTCCTGAGTATCCGATCTCTCTTCCGAATGACTTAATGGGTAAATGATAGATGTGGATGAGTTTGAGATTTATGCTAGATGATACAAGTACTTACATGAATTATATAAGATTCAAATCGAGGAAACTTATGAAGGAAGTGTATGTTCTCATGATTGAGTATTTGAAAGGTTTGTTAATTAATGTATGTTATATGTTGGTATATTCAAATTATTGAATTATATTTGTGAGATTGCATTGAGTTTATTTCATACTAGCTTACTGAGTTTTATAGCTTACATCGTTTATTTTTCTATGTTTTATAGTGATTTCAAAGCTAGCTTAGACTCGGGGATTGTCGGAGATTTCATCACACTATCCTACAATCAATTTAAAGGTACCTTTAAGCTTATATTTTGAGTATATGGCATGTATAGGGACTTTGGTCATTTTGGTTATGACTTGATAGTGATTTTGGCCATATGAATTGGCATTTTAAATGTTTATATTTTGGTATGTATATATAGCTATGAGTGATGGCTTATTTTGGTATATTTGGTATGTTTAAATCATGTATATATATATGATTATGTCTTGTGAATTGAGTTGATTGATGATAATATGTGTTATGAGTGTCAAATGAATGATTTGTGGTTATTGGTATGCTTGTGAAATTAGGCCAAATAATGCATATTTTTTAATGGTCATTTTAATGATTTGAGAAGATAAGAATTGGTATGAATTTAGATGGCATAATGTGGTATTTATGTTTTCTATTGGTTGGTGTTGGAAATGGTATAAATCATGTTTGATTTGAAATTAAATTATATAATTTTTGATGCTATGTTTTGAGCTATATGAGTTGTGTAGGTGTGCCTAAATTTGGGTGCAAAATGGCTTGGTAAATGGCCTGTTTTTGTCTACACGGGCAGAGACACAGACGTATGTCTCGCCGTGTGTGACACATGGTCAAGCAGACAGCCGTGTGTCCCGTGGTGTTGAAATTGAAATCAAGTCTGTATGCTTCACACGGCCCACACACGGGCGTGTGACTTGGCCGTGTGGCATAAGTCAGTATACCCTACAGGTTTGGCATGGCCTAGCACATGGTTTCACACACGAGCGTGTATGGCCATTTTTAGGGCACACGGGCCAGCCACACGGGCGTGTGTGTTGGTTGTGTGACCCAAGTCAGAGAGTTACACGGGGTAGGACATGGGCTGGGACATGGCCATATGCTTGCATTCCGAATGTCCACACGGTCTATGACACGGGCGTGTCTGGTGGCCGTGTGAGACATACGGCCTGGTCACACTAGCATATGTCCCCTGTTTTGAGAAAAAAATTATAAGTGTTCCAAATGTTTCCAAAGCTATTAGTTTGGTCCCAAACTACTCCCAATGTATGTTTAAGGCCTCGTAGGCTCGTATTAGGGACAAATTGATTGAGATTGAATAATGAATGTTTGAATTGTGAAAATGTATATTAAGTAGTGGTTTAATTGTTTTATAAGTCCGTTAACCTCCGAAACCTTATTCTGGCATTGAATATGGGTGAGGGGTGTTACAATAAATTTGATAAATGTCTGTCATTCAGAGACAGAGTCTGTGTATTGAAGAATTTGGAACTTTTACAGAAAATTTTACATGAATGACCATAGTAGTACTATGTTTGTTTATCTAGGAAATGATAAAATGCATAATGATTTGAAAAAGTTGTATTAGTAGCTTGGAATGAAATGTGGTATTTTTGAATCGAAATTTAAATGCTGAATGTATCAGCAAGATAGAGATGATACTTTCAAGATGGGTATAGTCAGTGAAAGTACCGAAATGGAAATGGGACAGAGTTACCATGAACTTTATGTCAGGATTATCCCTATCTATGAAAAAGAAAAATACTATTTGAGTAATTGTCAATTATTTGATGAAGCCCGAACATTCTATTATGGAATTAGTGGATTTCAAACTTGATAAATTGCTTGAATGATTTATTTTTGAGATTTTCAGATTACATAATGTGCTAGCTTCTGTTATTTCCAATAGTGATCTACAATTCATATTCAGATTATGAAACAAGTTACAAGAAACTTTGGGTATATGGTTACGTTTTAGTACCATATTTTATTTTCAGATGGATGATTAATCTGAACATATGATTCAGAATTTGGAAGATGTGCTTCGCTGTTGTGTACTTGAAGTTGAAGTTAACTAGGAAAAGTATTTGCCTCTGGTTGAATTTGCTTATTATAACAGTTAACAATTAAGTATAAAATTGTACCGTATGAGGTTTTATACGGTCACAAGTTCAAAACTCCATAGTTTTGGACTGAGCTCAGCAAGAAAAGATATATGTAGTAGGTTTGATTCTTTGAAACCAAAGAAAGATGAAAATGATCTGAGACAGTTTAAAAGCAGAATTTCATTGTCAGAAATCCAATGTGATCTAAAAGGAAAAGAAATAGCGTTTCAGATTGGCGACAAAATATTTTTGAAAGTTTCTCTATGGAAGAAAGTTCTGGTTTTATAACATCCCAAAATAGGGCCTAAATGGAATAGTGGTTGCGAAACCACGAATCTGAGATAGAAAATTTTATTCTGATTAATTTTTATAATTTACCGAGTGATTAGATGCATGTGTTAGAATATCGATGGAAAATTTTATAGATAGCATGCTTCATTTACCTACTAGGGCTTAATGACAAAAGTTGATAAGTATGAGTTTTAGATGCAAAAGGATTAAATTGAAGAGTATAATTGAAGTAGAGGTCCTTAAATGGTAATTAGACCATTAGGTTTTCATGGACAAAAATGGACATATATAGATAAAAATAACTAAAGTTTTAATGAAGGGTATTTTAGTCATTTGGTAATTAAAAGATTAAAAAAGGGAAAAAGATGGCAAAATGTGCCCATCTTCTTCATTAGGCTGAAATTTCAAGGGTTCTTTATAGCTAGGGTTTTGTCAAGCTTCCAAGCTTCATAGTAAGTGATTCCAAGCCCCGTTTTTAATGTTCTTTACGTTTTTGAAATCCCGATAACTTGATTTAGCTTATTCTAACAATAATTTAACCTAGGGTTCATATTTGAAAAAATACTCATAGGTGAAATGTGTTTATTTTGATGTTTTATGGTAGAATATGAAGCTTGAAATTATGTTAAACGACTTGAGCTAAGCGATTTTAAGCGAAAACGAGTAAAACGACATAATCAGTAAAAATACCTAATGGTCATAAGTACATGTTAGAGTGGGAATTTGATGTTACCATAGGTAAATAAATGATCAGCATGTCATAAAACATAAGAATTATGGATAAAGTTTCATTTCCGAGCCTTGGGGAAAAAGTGTAAATATGCAAAAGTTGAGGGGCAAAATCATAATTTTTCTAAAGTTAGAGTTAAGGACTTTTTTGATAAATGTGAATATTAAATAAGTTAAATTTTCTATTATAGATCAAGAAGAATGAAATTTGGGGTTAGACCGAGGAAAGAAAAAGGTTGAGGACTAAATCAAAATATTTGATTGTATTTTGTATCGAGGTAAGTTTGCGGTAAATAAATGCAATGTTTTATTATTTATAATTAATGATGCTATTTTTCAGCATCTATATATTTATTTTTTAAATTTATTCCTTGATGATTCAAGCAAGAATTGACAGAGAAATGATACTTAAAAGTCCCGTTTGAAGCCGAGGAATGTGTAGGATACAAATGTCATGACATTAGGGTTTAAGGATACCAAGTAAGACCATGCCAAGACATGGCATTGGGAAGTTTTACAAGGCAAGGAAATCATGTAAGACCATGTCAAGACATTGCATTGATAAACTACGATAAGGCAAAGATCCCATGTAAGACCATGCCAAGGCATGGCAATGGTGAGTTCATAAGGCAAGGATACCACGTAATACCATATCAAGACATGACAATGGTAAGTTTAAAAAGGAATGGTACCCGTGTATCCTTAGTATTCCAAGTGGTTCAACGAAAAATTTAAAGAGTGTACCAAAGGGAAGGTAAGATAAGTCCATGTTCGAAAGGTTCAGGTTATCTTGATAATTCATTTAGAATGTTGTTATTTATTTACATGCAAACTTACTAAGCTTTATGCTTACTCCCTTTATTTCTCTCTTTTTTATAGTATCATAAAGCCAACTTGGAAAATCGTAAGGATGTCGAAGACCGCCTCACACTATCAACGAGCTATCTCGGTATTTTGTGACTAGAAATACTTTAAGTTATGCCATGTATAGGGACTTGGCTATTTTGTGTGTATGTCCTTATGATATGATTAAAGAATGGCACGTGAATACTTGGTAATGATTAGCTTATAGCTAAATAAGAACATGTTTTGGTATTATGTATGCCTAAATGACGTTTGATGTAAAGAAATTATGGAGTAAGAGTTGGCCATGGAATAGTTAGGAAACAGCAGCAGTGATGTGGATTTGAAAAATCACTAAAAAATTTAGACATAGAATTAAATGGTGAATGATATATATAATTAAATATTATTGAGTCTATTTTCATAGGAAAGGAACAAAGCAAGAGAAGGAAGTCTATATTCTGAGATATTTAAATTTTGTAAGACTGGTTTAGAGTAACTTCGTGATCCCCTGATCCAAATTTGGAAAATCACTAGAACTTGTACAAAAAGAATTATAAGTCGTAGTTTATATGTATAGATTTATTAGTGAGTCTATTTTGATTAGAAACAAACATAAACATTATCTAAATTCTGTATAATGTGATAATCAATTTTTAGTGAAGAGAGGGCAGGTCCATTGAACTGCAAAATAGGGGAAACTTTAATGAATAAACCGTACTAATTGGCCAAACAAAAAATTCTGGAAAAATTATGGTAATAAGATATATGAGTCTAGTTTTAGGGAAAATTTACGAATTCAAATTTCAAGTTTCATAACTCAAGTTATAAATAATTTAGTGACTATTGTGCAGGTGGACAGTTTTGTTATAAATAGTGGAATAAATTGTTTTGATTTGTGTAAGTAATTGGAAAATTTTTAATGTTCCCAATTTGGTCCCGAACCATTCCAATTGTACGTTTTAGGGCCTCGAAGGACCTTTTTAGGGATTTATTGGATGAATACGAGTGAATTAATTTAAAAAAATTTATGCCCCGAACAAGTAAGATAAGTCTGGTAACGCCTCGTGCTCGACTCCAGCGATGGTCTCGGATAAGAGGTGTTACATTTATTGGAATCAAAGCAAGAGTTTAGTCGGTTCTCGAAATATTCAGTATGAGTAAGAGTCTAGCTATACATGCCGTACTTATATTTTGATAGTGTGACGACTCCTGACGATTTTAAAATATTTTTCTTTTATAGTTATGGATCCTGAACAAGTTGGTGTAGATGATGTAGAAAGTAATGCGCCCACTCCCACAGAAGAGACGGAGCCACTAGATAGTAGTGAAAGGCCCGTTACAGTTACTCAAGGAGAAGGGGCTCGAGAAGCCTTCTTCCAAGCTATGAATGAATGGTTTGCCTAGTTCATTCGTACAAATCCGGCTGTTAGACCTCCATCCCCTCATGATCCTCAGACTACTCATGTATCTTCCCCAGTCACAGATACAGTCAGAAGAGAGAAGCCACCAGTTGATAAAATTAGAAAATAGGGGGCCAAAGAGTTTCAGGCTACTAAAGATGACGATGCAGAGAAAGCTGAATTTTGGCTCGAGAATACTATCAGGGTCTTTGATGAGTTATCTTGCACACCTGAAGAGTGCATGAAGTGTGTTGTATCACTTTTATAAGACTCGGCCTACCATTGGTGGAAGACACTTGTATTAGTAGTACCGAAAGAGAGGGTAACTTGGGATTTCTTTCAGGAGGAGTTCCGTAAGAAATACATTAGTCAGAGGTTCATCGACCAGAAAAGAAGAGAATTCCTTGAACTAAAGTAGGGTAAGATGACAGTGACTGAATATGAATGTGAATTTGTCAGACTCAGTAATTATGCTCGAGAGTGTGTGTCTACTGAAGCTATTATGTGCAAGAGATTTGAAGATGGGCTCAATGATGATATTCGACTGTTAATCGGTGTTTTAGAAATAAAAGAGTTTGTTATTTTAGTTGAAAGAGCTTGTAAGGAAAATGAGTTGCTGAAAGGAAAGGGTAAAGCTAAAATTGAGATGCAAGACATGAAGAAAAGACAGATGAGCAAGTCATTTCAGTCTACATTCAAGAGGCCTAGAGAGTTCTCTACGAGATCTAAGTTTTCAGCAGGGTATTCTAGTCGAAAAAGTGGTAGAATATTTATGGGTCTGAAAGCTTAGACCACTTCAATTGCGAGTGTTGGCAGTATTCAGCCTGATAGTCCCGAGTGTCCTCAATGTAGTCGACGCCATCCAGGTCAATGTCGAGCAACTGAGGCTGGTTGTTTTCGATGTGGTGTATCGGATCATTTCATTCAGGAGTTTTCTGAGATGGTTAAAAAAGAAGTAATACCGAGTGTAAGATCAGGCAATGCCCCCGTTAGAGGCAGACCTTAGAGAAGTTTGGGAATAGGGGCAGGTAGAGGTGCGTCTAAAGGTTCAGCAGCGAGACCAGATGTTAGAGCACCTGCAAGGACCTATGCTATCTGTGCTCGTGAAGAGGCATCCTCCCCCGATGTAATTACGGGTACATTTTCTTTTCATTATGTTAATGTTATTACTTTGATTGATCCGGGTTCGACCCATTCCTATGTTTGCATGAAATTGATGCCTAGTATAAACATAGCCTTGTGCTCGACTCCGGGGATGGTCTCGGGTAAGGGGTGTTACAAGTTTGGCAGTAAAGGCAAATTGATTCTTTAGTTTAATAGGTCATATGAGATCATTGAAAAGAATTAGACCTATTGCGTATTGATTAGTATTATTATCAGAGTTCTACAGAATTCACAATGCGTTAATGAGTATATGTGTTATGACAATATCGATCAGGCCCATCATCTGTTATTGTTTTGGTAAATGTTAAATTCAGCTTAACACGACTTACAGTGAGGGACTGGTTGAAATTCTGGCATGTGAAGTGAAAAAAATGAAAAATATAAGGTAGCTTTAGTAAAAGTTTTCTAACATTAACATGATATAGAAGAAGCTACCTAGGAACTGGAGGAAACTATGAGAAAATAATGTCTGAATTTCTTTACTGGTAAAATTTTCGAGGACGAAAATTTCTTAAGGGGGGAGAGTTGTAACAGCCCATTTTTCGGTGAGATCAGAACAGTGGTTTCGGGACCACAAATTCGAGATGAAAAATAAAATTTATTTTTATTTTAATATATGGTCCGTATATGATAGACATGTCATGTGAAAATTTTGATCAGAAAATTTTATCGATTATGTGCTTAATTACGAGAAGGACCAAATTGCAAAAAATGAAAAAGTTGAATTCTAGAGCTATAAGGATTAAATAGCTATGGAATTCAAAACTTGAGGTCCTTATATGGTAATTAGACCATTAAAGAAAGTATGTAGATATTTTGGTGACTTATACATGTAAATTTAAAAAAAGGGCAAGGACTAAATTGGAAAGTAAAAATATTTAATTAATTAAAAGATGATAAAAAAGAAATATCATTTTTTTATCATCTTCTTCCCCAAAAATACATGGAAACCCTAGGAGAGAGAGAAGAAACTTTCATGGCCAAATTGGGTAAGTTTCGTTGGCCCGTTTTTATCAATCTTGATATTTTTGTAACTGAGATAGCTTAATCTATCTATTTAGGGGATCAATTTGAGAAGTTATCAAAGTATGGGTAACACCTCAAACTCGGCCTGGACGTTATGTCTAAATCTGGCGATGTCACATGATAGTGCTTTTGAAATTGTACTTGACGAGTAAAAATTGCTCCAGTTACTTAATCTTTGTTATGATTAAAACGTATTTCTCTTTCGTAGAAGCTTTGAAAACAAACTATTTTAGGAAAACTCGTAATTAATTTTGAAAACTTTAGTTTATAAGAAAAATCTTTTATTTTTAGTGAAAGCAGAGTTTTGATCATGCTTGTCAAAATAAAACATCAACAGTATAAAACCGAGTTAAAACCAGATAGTCCAAAGTCCCAGAAATTACAAAGTAAAACCCAAATTAAAAGAGGAAACAGATAACTAAGAAAAGTTGCACTAATATAGTACGAAATCATGGTGGTCACTGCCGAGTCCCCCCGCTGCTCCGCTTCGTTTATTGCTGGGGATTACCTACGTAGGTTAAACAGAAAAGGGTGAGTTTTCGTAAACTCAGTGTGTAATCCCCACAGAAATCACAAATACAGAGTACACATCAGGTGTCATACATAAACATTCTGGGGCCGGAGCCCTTTACAGAATCGGTTAGGGCCTTAGCCCATCAGATACAAAATCAGATACAACATAGGGCTTTAGCCCATGTTAAATACAGAATGCAGACAGAATATCAGAATCCTACCTACCAGCCTCTATACACCACCTCCGTCCAACCCTATATACCATGTGGGGATAAAATTGATCCATCTATCACTACACACCATGCTGTACCAAAATGCGTCACATAATCAGATAATCGTAGCTGAGCTGCCAGATATCACGCTTTAGAGCCTTTTACAATACTTCCTCCAAATAACATCATCCCACCCCGATGCAATGCAACATACAAAAATGACATGCTAATATGCCATTTATCAGATCATACATTCAGTTCGGTTATCTCAGTTCATGCTCGATACAAAAATCAGACAGTCAGAATACTCAATGAGAGGTCCAAGTAGCACCTACCGACCTTACAGTAGGTCCACAGTCGACTTGGGCGACCTGTGCAACCTTACAGATTATTTCAGAAAAATAGGCTCACACGCCTATGTGGCCTGCCCATGTAGCTCACACGGCTCAAAATAGCCTTGGCCGTGTGGACCACACAGCTTGGCCCAGAATGCCACACACCGATTTGGTTCACCTGTGTGGCCCAACGGCCCAACCCGTCACATGGCCTACCACACGGGCGACCACACGTCCATTTGGCATTGACAGCTTGGCTTTTCGACATTTTGTCGACTCTCATTTTCTGTGTTTCGGGTACACACCTAGTTTAATTTCACTGTAACCGCTATCCTGAGGCCACTAATACCTATAATTAGAGTATTCCAACTTTTTAGAATCCAAAATGAGTTTTACAACCAATCCTAAAATCGTAGAACCGACTTACTACTACGAAAACATACATGACTCCAATTCAAGCCAACAAAGCGTTAATACCAGCCACACGAATAACCCCTAAACAGCAACCAAAACACCTTTTTAGACACTACTTAGAGTAACATTCGAGTTTAGTTAAACGAAAACTTACCACACACACCCCAAACAGCGAATAACAGAACGATTGAAAGGAAGAAAGAAAGAATAGTCGAAATATGAGAGAAAGCAAGGGAATTTTGGTAGCAAAAGGGGAGGAAAGGGAGATGGGGTAGCTGAATTTTCCAAAAAGAAAGTAGTATTCCTTGAAACTGTTAACCCCCAATCTTTTTCTCCTCAATTTTCTCCACTAACTACCCACCACTCAAATTTCTGATCCAATTCAAACTCTTCCCCGTAACCTCACAAAAATAAAGTCGACACAGGGAATTAAACACAGGACCTCTAACACTCTAGCACTCCACTTAACTGCCAGACCAGCAGGCTCATTCTGATATGCTTTTACAAATACTTAAATATAAGTCTATTGAACAAGGTTAAGGCTTTAATCAGAAAATACCAAAATTTTCCAAATTCAAAGCTTGAACTTGGGACCTCACACACATACCCAGATCACTTAACAACTGAAGCAGATACACAGTGGTGTCACAGTTTAACAGGAACAACAATACAATTTTTGGGGCATTACAACTCCACCCTATAAAAGAAAATTTCGGCTTCGAAATTTTTCTTGATCAGAATAGGTGAGGATACTGCTAACGCATCGCATCCTCAGGCTCCCACGTAGCTTTCTCAATGCTATGATTATGCCATAGAACCTTAATAAGTGGAATATATTTACTCCTCAGAACCTTTACATCACGATCTAGAACCTGAACAGGCTCCTCCTCGAAGGTCAGATCTAGCTGAACCTCAATCTCCTGAACAGGGACAATATGCGTGGGATCAGAGCGGCAGTACCTCAACATTGAGACATGGAATACGTCATGAATGCAATCCAACTCCGGAGGTAGTTCCAATTGATATGCGACTGGTCCCACTCGTCTCAGAATCCGGTACAGCCCGATAAATTGAGGGCTTAACTTGCCCTTACGATCGAACCTCAGCACCTTCTTTTATGGCGAGACCTTGAGAAAAATAAAGTCTCCCACAAAATACTTTATCTCTTGATGCTTCAGATCTGCATGGGACTTCTGCCTATCTGAAGCCACTTTCAGTCGATCCCGAATCAATCTAACTTTATCCTCAGTTTCAGAAACCAATTCTGAACCCAGAACACGTCACTCACCCAACTCCGTCCAGCATAAGGGAGTGCGACACTTATGACCATACAAGACCTCGTAAGGTGCCATCTGTATACTAGACTAGTAGCTGTTATTGTAGGCGAACTCCGCTAATGGCAAGTACTCCTCCCAACTGCCTCAGAAATCGATAACACAACTTTAGCATGTCCTTTAGTATCTGAATCACCCTCTCTGACTGACCATCTGTTTGAGGATAGAAAGCAGTACTAGAGTCTAATCTTGAACCCAGTGCCTCATAAAGTTTTTTCCAGTATCGAGACGTAAAATGTGGATCCCTATCAGAAATGATCAAGACGGGTACCCCATGTAGCTTCACTATTTCAGAGATGTAGAGTTTAGCCAATTTCTGTAGAGAGAAGTTTGTCCTAACCAGGATGAAGTGAGTATATTTGGTCAATCAATCCATGATGACCTAGACAGAATCCTTCTTAGTGGATCTTAGAGGCAACCCACTAATGAAGTCCATCGTTACTTGCTCCTATTTCCATAACGATATCTTTACCGACTGTAGCAAAATCGAAGGTAAACTGATGCTCAGCCTTAACCTGCTGACAAGTCAAACAGCGGGCAACGAAGTCAGTAACTTCATGCTTCAACCCCGGCCACTAGTACAACTCTCGCAGATCACGGTACATTTTATTCTCGTCGGGATGTATAGCATAAGGGCTACTATGCTCCTTCAAAATCGAGAGTCTCAGATCCTCATCATTCGGTACACAAATTTGACCGCGAAAACACAATACCCTATCATTGTTAACCCTAAAATCAGTAGTAGCACCACTCTTAACCTGACGAAAACACAACTCAAGAGACTTATCCCCCAACTATTTATCTCTGATTTGATCAGTCTATGTCAGTTTAACCTGAAGTTCTGCCAACAGACTCTTGGAGCGAACATCGCTCGCAGATCGGTTATGGCTCTACGGCTTAATGCATCAGCCACCATATTGGCCTTACCAGGATGGTACTCAATGGTACAATCATAATCTTTATGCAGCTCTACCCATCTACGCTGCCTAAGATTTAACTCCTTCTGAGTGAGGAGGTACTTGAGGCTCTTATGATCAATGTAGATAGTACACTTCTCACCGTACAGGTAGTGCCTCCAGATTTTCAAAGCGAACACTACCACAACCAATTCCAAATCATACGTAGGATAGTTTGCTTTGTGAGTTTTTAGCTGACGAGATGCACCTTATCATCCTGCATCAATACACACCCTAAATCAACGTGTAAAACATATCTGTAAACCACAGTCTCCACCAGACTTAGGCTGTATCAGAATAGGAGCCCAAGTCAGAACAGTTTTGAGCTTATCAAAGCTCTCCTGCTGTGCATCGGTCCAAATGAAAAGAACTCCCTTACGCAGAAGCTTAGTCATCGAAGCTACCATCAAGGAGAACCCTTCTATGAAACATCGATAATACCCTGCTAGTGTGACATCCCTAAATTGACCCTAGCCGGAAAGTGGTTTCGGGACCACTAAACCGAGTCATAAAAATAATTAACCATCATAATTGATGCTCATTATATGTATACATGCATGTGTGAAAATTTCATGTTTGGATTTTGTTAATTGTAAGTGAATTTTTATCAAATAGGACTTATGTGAGAAAATTTAGAAATGTGCTAGGCAAATGTAAGGTGGCCTATTAATACATGTGGGAAGGTGTTGTCCTTGCATGTCAAATTAGCCAAAATGAAGCAAGATGGCCGGCCATGCTATGGGTGGAAACATGTCTCCAACATGTTAGACTAGTGATGCATGTAGGAAACAATAAAATAAGAAAGTTAGCATTAAAGAAATGGAAAAAGGAAAATGATGATAACAAAAAAAAAAGAGTGTGGATGCTTTCCCCCTTGCCGTACATGAGAGAAACAAAAGCAAAGAAAGAAAGAAAAAAAAAAAGTTTTGTTGCTCATCCTTGGTGTCTTGGCGAATAGAAGAGGGAAATTGATAAAAGGAAGAAAAGAGAAATTTGGTTATGTTTTGTTCTTCTTGTCATGAACTAAAGGAAGAGAAAAAGGGGGGAGAAGAAGCTAGGTATTCGGTCTTCTACTTGTTTGATTGAGGTAAGTTTTAAGTAAATTCTTTGAGATTTCATAAAAATTTAGTTGATGGATAGGTCTTTGATTGAGCCCATGTGTGTATTTAGATCCTTGTGGTGATTTGGCCATTCGGCTAAGGTAGGAAACTTAGAAGATGATTTCTATTCCTTGTGTTTTGTGAGTAGGGAGCTTAGATTAAAGTTGAATAAGGGAATATGTGTATTGAGGATTTTGGTAATATGGAAATTGGCTATGAGAGTGTGCATGTGGTCACTTGCGAATGTGGGTGTTAAGGTTAGTAGGTTGGCCTAATTCTTGCATTAGAAACTCATGAACTTGATTTAAATACTTTAAATTTATGGTAGTTAAATGGAATTGAAAGGATCTATTCGACCATAGTAGCTATTGAGGGTTTAAGTTTGTGATTCGTGTTAAATTTGATGATAGGAAGAAAAATTGGCTTGTGTATGTGTAGTTGCGAATGTGAATTTGGGTAACCTTTCTTGTAACATTAGCATTTTAAAAGTGGCTAATAGGGATTTTAATGAAAATTATGCCAAGGCCGAATGTATCATGAAATGAATAAAAATGCTACATTGTGCTTATATGTATATTCGCCAAGGAAGCATGATATGAAGCTTGATAAGCTTGAAAGACGAATGACCGAATTAGCTATAGGTCATGTAAGGGTTAATTTTATGCATACGTGAGTGTGTGGCATTAGTAGTTAATGGTATTCGCATTATTTAACTAAGAATTTAAAATGAATGTTTGAAAGTTAAATAGGTCACCCAAGTGACCGAATGTGTTAAAAGCAAAATATGATTGCCGTATGTGTGTGTTTGATTGAGAAGTAAATTTGTTTGATTTAGCTCAAGAACTCAAAGGATCAAAGTTGGACAAGGGAAAGACAAAGTAATTGAATAGCCGTTGAAGACGTGCGATAACATCCGAGGTAAGTCATAAAGCATATATTTGGTATTGATTTAAATGATCATAATATATATGCAATTGTGTTTAATGAATTGATGTGTAAGTGGAAATGTATGTGTATGGAATGATGCCATCGTTGAATGTATAAAGGTAGTAAAATGCATAAAGTATTGGTCTTGGCACTAAGTGTGCGGGTATAAATGGACACGGTGACAAGATTGGCACTAAGTGTGGGTTTAAAATTTGTACAGCACTAAGTGTGCGAATTTGATTATATAGCACTATGTGTGCGAGCTGATTATATAGCACTAAGTGTGCGGACTTATTATATGCTTTTGCATCACTATTGGCACTGAGTGTGCGATATTATCGAGTTGATCACGGACAGCGGATCGGGTAAGTACCTTGAGCTCATGACGAATAGGTAATACGTTCATGCTTGGGGTTGAATTTGGTAAGCCTTAAATCTATGTGATGATTGAAATTGTATGGTTGTGCTGGAAAATGAGTTAATGTGTAAAAATGCTTGATTACCTTGTTGTGTAGAATATGAAATGTGGATGTATGAATTGGTACGAGATTGGACCGAAAGGTCCGAGGTATTATGGTATAGATTCGATATGGACGAGTACCTAGCCTCATTTGTTGTACATGTAGTAGTAACTTTATCGCTGGATTGACGAATGCTTATGACTTACTGAGTTGTAAACTCACTCGGTGTTTTCTTGTCACCCATTTTAGGTCTCTTGGACTCGTATTGTTGCGTTTCGGAACCGTCGTTGAAGTCATCACACCGGCTGAAATCTTGTGGTATTGTTTTTTTGTTGTTGAAGAACATTTGGCATGTATAGGCTATTATATTTTGTCGAATTGTGGGTTGTAAACTTTAAGCCATGTGAAAATGGCCTATGTGGTCGCCGAGTGGGATGCTAGAACCTATAGCCACGAGTCTTAGAAACTCAAATTTTGTTAAGGTGGCCATAATTTGTGTCATGTATGATGGATGATTAAGGCCAAGGAAAAATTCATGAAATTGGCATAGTCTACTGCAGTAACTGTTGCGGACAGCAGCAGTGAGATGAGATTGAAAAATCACTAAAAATAGTAGAAGTAGAATTAAATAGTGAGTAAATTATGGAACTGATCCTTGATGAATCTATTTTTATATGGATGAAACGAAACGACCATATGAGCAGTATACTGGGAGATATTAAAGTTCTCGTGAGACAGGGCCAGAACGATTTCTGGGTCCCCTGTCGCGACTTTGAAAATTTACCATAAATTATCTAGAAAGAATTAGGAGTCATGCATTATATTTACAGATTCCATTTTGAGTCTAGTTTCATTAGAAACAAACGGCACCAGTATTAAAGCCCTGTACAGAAAGATATTCAAGTTGTAACGCGGGAGGTCAGAGCAGTCGATCCCTGTAACATGGGTGACTTTAACTAATAAACTGTACCAATTGGCCCAACCAAAAATTCTAAAAATAAATCCATGGATGGGTATATGAGTCTAAATTCAGGAAAATTTACGAAAGCAGTTTCGAGTTTTGGAACTCGAGATATGATTTTTAAGGCGACGGTAACGCAGTTTTCCAGCCTGTCCAGAAATGCCAAATTGGTCGGTACTTTAAGAGGATTTGTCTCGTTAACCCTCGTGTCCGACACGGCGTCGGTCACGAGTTAGGGTGTTACAATTTTATTGGTATCAGAGCTATGGTTTAGTCGGTTCTAGGACCACCATAGCGCGTGTGAGTCTAGCTATACATGCCAAATTGATAGTGCTTAATAATGTGATGACTTCGACGGTTGAAATTTTTGTTTTGATTAGCGATGGAACCCGGTAGAGAGACCCTTGGCGGATGACGTTGAAAGTGTAGCGGCTGCTCTGCGCAAGGGACACCGCTGTTGAGCCTCGGTCATCCGCGAATAATCAAAATGAAGGCGAAACAAGCCTTCTTCACTATGATGAATGAGTGGGTCGCGAATATGCCCGAACCAACCCGCTGTCCAACCATTCCCGAATTTAAATACTCCACCCCAAGAGCCCGCAATGCCTCCGATTCATCGATCCCGTGAGGCCGAGTAAACCACCGTGGACTTGATTAGGAAGCGTGGGGAGGAGTTCAAGGCCATAGTTACCGATGATGCCGAAAAGGCCGAGTTCGCTCGATAACACCATTAGAGTGTTAGATGAATCGTCATGCACACCGACGAATGTCTTAAGTGTGCTATATCCTTGTTCTGAGACTCACTTACTATTGGTGGAGGACTTTAATTTCCATAGTCCCAAATGAACGAGTTACTTGGGATTTCTTCCAATCCAATTTCAAAGAAATACATTAGTCAACAGTTCATCGATCGAAGCGTAAGGAATTCTTGGAACTCAAGCAAGGCCGGATGATCAGATCTGAATACGAACATGAGTTCGTAAGACTTAGTCGGTATGCTCGGAGTGTGTGGCTGATGAGGTTGCGATGTGCAAAAGATTTGAAGAAGGATTGAATGAAGAGTTAAAGTTACTAGTGGGAATTTTGGAGATAAAGGAGTTCGTGACACTAGTCGAACGAGCACGCAAGGCGGAAGAACTTGGGAAGGAGAAGAAGAAGGCTGAATTTGAAGCAAGAGATTACCGTAAAAGATCGATGAGTAAAGCTCCGTTCTCGGCTGTAAAGAGGTTCGGGGAGGACACCAAGAAGTCGAGGACGATCAGGAATTTCCATTAGAGCCCGACCATTGACGGACTCCAGAGCTACTTCAGAGCTAGTGTGGGCAATAATCGTCAAGAGAGACTGAATGCCCCCAATGTGGAAGACGACACCTAGGTGAATGTTGGGGTAAGTCTTAATAGGGCTGTTATGGATGCGGTTCAAGGACCACTTCATTAGGGATTGCACGGAGCTAGATGAGAAGAATAAGATGCAAGGTGCGAGATCTAGTGGGGCGACGACTAGAGGTAGACCCCGAGGGTTTCAGGAGGTAGGGGTGGTAATCGAGGGAGCCACCGATACTACTGTTCGATCCGAGACCCGAGCTCCTGCTAGAGCATATGCCATCCGCACGAGAGGAGGCATCCTCCCCGACGTTATCACTGGTACTTTTACTCTCTTTGATACTAGTGTGATTGCATTGATTGACCCGCTCTACTCATTCATATGTATGTGAAACTTTAGCATCCAAGAAGACTCTACCGTTGAGTCTCTCGAGTTCGTAATTCAGTGTCAAACCCTTTGGGTCAATACGCACTCGTTGATAAAGTGTGCAAGAGATGCCCCTAATAATTCGAGAATCTGCTTCCTACCGATCGATGCTTTTACCATTTAATGAATTCGATGTTATTCTTGGTATGGATTGGTGACCGTACATGATGCAAAGTGGATCGCAAAAGGAAAACCATTGATTTGAGGAGTGCAAATAATGAGGTAGTCCGAGTCGAGTCTCTCGATTTAAAAGGAGCGCCAACGATAATATCTTCTATGACCGCCGGAGGTATGTGAAAAGGGTGTGAAACATACCTTGCGTATGTGTTTGGAAGTAAAGAGACGGAAAGGAAACTCGAATCGGTACCAGTGGTTTGTGAGTATTCGGATGTTTTTCCGAGGAGTTACCGGATTGCCACCGGTTCGAGAAGTGGAATTCGCATCGGTTGTACCGGTACTACGCCGATTTCAATAGCCCCGTATCGTATGGCATTAACGGAATTAAAGGAATTGAAGGTTCAACTGCAAGAATTGACGGATAGAGGTTTCGCCGACCGAGTTTTTCTCCATGGGCGACTGTATTGTTTGTGAAGAAGAAGGACGGAACCATGAGGTTGTGCATCGACTATCGTCAACTCAATAAAGTGACGATAAAGAATAAATATCCATTGCCACGAATTGACGATTTGTTTGATCAATTAAAGGGAGCCTCGGTGTTTTCAAAGATAGATTTGAGGTCGGGTACTATCGGTTGAGGGTCCGAGAATCGGACATACCCAAAACCGCTTTTAGAACGAGGTATGGTCACTACGAATTCTTGGTGATGCCGCTTTGGGCTCACTAATGCCCTGCGGTGTTTATGGATTTAATGAATAGAATTTTCAGCCATACTTGGATCGGTTCGTAGTTGTATTTATCGATGACATTTTGGTCTATTCGAGAGATGAAACCGAGCATGTTTGAACACCGAGGCTAGTGTTGCAAATCTTACGAGATAAGCGATTATCGCAAAGTTCAAGAAATGTGAATTTTGGTTGAAAGAGGTTAGCTTTTTGGGGCACGTGGTGTCCGTGACGGTGTCGTGGTGGACCCGAACAAAATTCAGCCATAGTCGATTGGAAACCACCAAGGAATGTTACCGTTAGGAGCTTTTGGGGCTTGCGGTTATTACCGACGATTTGTAAAAGGTTTCTCGACGATAGCCACGCCAATGACAAAGCTACTCCAAAAGGATGTTAAGTTTGAATGGACGGAGAAATGTCGAAAAGTTTCGATCAATCGAAAGCTTATTTGATGAAGCCCCAATTCTAGTGCAACCGAATCGGGCAAAGAGTTTGTCATTTATAGTGACGCATCCCTACTTGGGTTGGGTTGCGATTGATGCAAGAAGGGCGAGTTGTGGCCTATCGTCGAGGCAACTAAAGCCACATGAGAAAAATTATCCGACCCATGATCTCGAATTGGTCGCCATCGTATTCGCCTTAAAGATATGGCGACATTACTTATTTGGTGAGAAGTGCCATGTATTCGGATCACAAAAGTCTCAAATATTTGATGACCCAAAGAGACTTAAATCTGCGACAAAGCGATGGCTCGAGTTGTTAAAGGATTATGAGCTCGTCATTGATTATCACCCGGAAGGGCTAATGTGGTTGCGGATGCCTTAAGCCGAAATCACTATTTGCTTTACTGACGATGAATGTACACTTGTCTATCCTACCCGACAATGTGTTAGTAGCTGAATTGAAAGCCAAACCATTATTGATACGTCAAATTCGTGAAGCTCGTAAAGTCGACGATGAGTTGGTTGCAAAGCGGGATGAGTGTGTTCGAACAAGGACTCGAATTTCAAATCGATGATGACGATTGTTTGAGGTTCAAGGGTCGTCTGTGTGTCCCAAAGAATTGAACTTATTCCAATAATTTTGAACGAAGCCCATTGTAGCCGAATGGCAATCCACCGAGGAGTACGAAGATGTACAATGACCAAACGCCAATTTTGGTGGCCCTATGAAACGAGACATTTCGAATTTGTTTCAAGGTGTCGATATGTCAACAAGTGAAAGCGAACATCAAGTGCCATCGGATTACTTCACCGATCATGATACCCGAATGGAAATGGGATCGAGTAACAATGGACTTTGTGTCTGGGTTACCATTGACTCAGAATAAGAAAGACTCGGTTTGGGTCATTGTTGATAGACTGACCAAGTCTGCTCATTTTATCCCTGTCCGCACGGATTTTACGCTCGATAAGTTGGCAGAATTATACGTCTCCCAAATTGTTCGATTGCATGGGGTACCTATTTCTATCGTGTCGGATAGAGACCCAAGATTTACGTCGCGGTTTTGGAAGAAATTGCAAGAAGCTTTGGGTACCAAACTGCATTTTAGCACCGCCACCCCCAAACCGATGGTCAATCCGAACGGATAATTCAAATACTCGAGGATATGTTAAGATGTTGCATCCTTGAGTTTAGCGGTTCATGGGAGCAGTATCGCCTTTGATTGAATTCGCACAACAATAGCTTTCAATCAAGTATTAAGATGGCGCCGAGGCTTTATACGGTCGTAGATGCCGTACCCATTATTCGGACCGAACTTAGTGAAGGAAAAATCTTCGGGTTGATTTGGTTAAGGATGCCGAGCAAAAGTTCGAGTAATTCGTGAAAGTTTGAAAGTCGCCGGATCGCCAAAAGTCGTATGCGGATTTGAAAAGAAAAGATATTGAATATCGGGTTGGAGACAAGGTATTTCTCAAAGTCTCACCACGGAAGAAAGTGCTTAGATTTGGCCGTAAGGGCAAATTGAGTCCGAGGTTCATCGGTCCATATGAGATATCCGAACGAGTCGGTCCAATCGCGTGTCGTTTGATTTTGCCCCGAGCTCGAAAAGATTCACAATGTTTTCATGTCTCAATGCTTGACGATATAGGTCGATCCATCGCACGTAATTGCTCCATCCGAGATTGAGATTCACCTAATTTGAGCTATGAAGAGGAACCGGTTCGCATTATGATGCGTGAAGTAAAAGAGTTACGCAATAAGAAAATCCCGTTAGTGAAGGTGTTGTGGCATAAACACGAATTGAAGAAGCCACTTGGGAACTTGAGGACTCTATGAAAGAGCGATACCGAGCCTATTTACGGTAAGATTTTCGGGACGAAAATTTCTTAAGTGGGGAGAGTTGTGACATCCCTAAATTGACCCTAGCCGGAAAGTGGTTTGGGACCACTAAACCGAGTCATAAAAATAATTAACCATCATAATTGATGCTCATTATATGTATACATGCATGTGTGAAAATTTCATGTTTGGATTTTGTTAATTGTAAGTGAATTTTTATCAAATAGGACTTATGTGAGAAAATTTAGAAATGTGCTAGGCAAATGTAAGGTGGCCTATTAATACATGTGGGAAGGTGTTGTCCTTGCATGTCAAATTAGCCAAAATGAAGCAAGATGGCCGGCCATGCTATGGGTGGAAACATGTCTCCAACATGTTAGACTAGTGATGCATGTAGGAAACAATAAAATAAGAAAGTTAGCATTAAAGAAATGGAAAAAGGAAAATGATGATAACAAAAAAAAAAGTGTGGATGCTTTCCCCCCTTGCCGTACATGAGAGAAACAAAAGCAAAGAAAGAAAGAAAAAAAAAAAGTTTTGTTGCTCATCCTTGGTGTCTTGGCGAATAGAAGAGGGAAATTGATAAAAGGAAGAAAAGAGAAATTTGGTTATGTTTTGTTCTTCTTGTCATGAACTAAAGGAAGAGAAAAGGGGAGAAGAAGCTAGGTATTCGGTCTTCTACTTGTTTGATTGAGGTAAGTTTTAAGTAAATTCTTTGAGATTTCATAAAATTTAGTTGATGGATAGGTCTTTGATTGAGCCCATGTGTGTATTTAGATCCTTGTGGTGATTTGGCCATTCGGCTAAGGTAGGAAACTTAGAAGATGATTTCTATTCCTTGTGTTTTGTGAGTAGGGAGCTTAGATTAAAGTTGAATAAGGGAATATGTGTATTGAGGATTTTGGTAATATGGAAATTGGCTATGAGAGTGTGCATGTGGTCACTTGCGAATGTGGGTGTTAAGGTTAGTAGGTTGGCCTAATTCTTGCATTAGAAACTCATGAACTTGATTTAAATACTTTAAATTTATGGTAGTTAAATGGAATTGAAAGGATCTATTCGACCATAGTAGCTATTGAGGGTTTAAGTTTGTGATTCGTGTTAAATTTGATGATAGGAAGAAAAATTGGCTTGTGTATGTGTAGTTGCCGAATGTGAATTTGGGTAACCTTTCTTGTAACATTAGCATTTTAAAAGTGGCTAATAGGGATTTTAATGAAAATTATGCCAAGGCGAATGTATCATGAAATGAATAAAAATGCTACATTGTGCTTATATGTATATTCGGCCAAGGAAGCATGATATGAAGCTTGATAAGCTTGAAAGACGAATGACCGAATTAGCTATAGGTCATGTAAGGGTTAATTTTATGCATACGTGAGTGTGTGGCATTAGTAGTTAATGGTATTCGGCATTATTTAACTAAGAATTTAAAATGAATGTTTGAAAGTTAAATAGGTCACCCAAGTGACCGAATGTGTTAAAAGCAAAATATGATTGCCGTATGTGTGTGTTTGATTGAGAAGTAAATTTGTTTGATTTAGCTCAAGAACTCAAAGGATCAAAGTTGGACAAGGGGAAAGACAAAGTAATTGAATAGCCGTTGAAGACGTGCGATAACATCCGAGGTAAGTCATAAAGCATATATTTGGTATTGATTTAAATGATCATAATATATATGCAATTGTGTTTAATGAATTGATGTGTAAGTGGAAATGTATGTGTATGGAATGATGCCATCGTTGAATGTATAAAGGTAGTAAAATGCATAAAGTATTGGTCTTGGCACTAAGTGTGCGGGTATAAATGGACACGGTGACAAGATTGGCACTAAGTGTCGGGTTTAAAATTTGTACAGCACTAAGTGTGCGAATTTGATTATATAGCACTATGTGTGCGAGCTGATTATATAGCACTAAGTGTGCGGACTTATTATATGCTTTTGCATCACTATTGGCACTGAGTGTGCGATATTATCGAGTTGATCACGGACAGCGGATCGGGTAAGTACCTTGAGCTCATGACGAATAGGTAATACGTTCATGCTTGGGGTTGAATTTGGTAAGCCTTAAATCTATGTGATGATTGAAATTGTATGGTTGTGCTGGAAAATGAGTTAATGTGTAAAATGCTTGATTACCTTGTTGTGTAGAATATGAAATGTGGATGTATGAATTGGTGCGAGATTGGACCGAAAGGTCCGAGGTATTATGGTATAGATTCGATATGGACGAGTACCTAGCCTCATTTGTTGTACATGTAGTAGTAACTTTATCGATGGATTGACGAATGCTTATGACTTCTGAGTTGTAAACTCACTCGGTGTTTTCTTGTCACCCATTTTAGGTCTCTTGGACTCGTATTGTTATGCGTGCTTTCGGAACCGTCGTTGAAGTCATCACACCGCTGAAATCTTGTGGTATTGTTTTTTTGTTGTTGAAGAACATTTGGCATGTATAGGCTATTATATTTTGTCGAATTGTGGGTTGTAAACTTTAAGCCATGTGAAAATGGCCTATGTGGTCGTCGAGTGGGATGCTAGAACCTATAGCCACGAGTCTTAGAAACTCAAATTTTGTTAAGGTGGCCATAATTTGTGTCATGTATGATGGATGATTAAGGCCAAGGAAAAATTCATGAAATTGGCATAGTCTACTGCAGTAACTGTTGCGGACAGCAGCAGTGAGATGAGATTGAAAAATCACTAAAAATAGTAGAAGTAGAATTAAATAGTGAGTAAATTATGGAACTGATCCTTGATGAATCTATTTTTATATGGATGAAACGAAACGACCATATGAGCAGTATACTGGGAGATATTAAAGTTCTCGTGAGACAGGGCCAGAACGATTTCTGGGTCCCCTGTCGCGACTTTGAAAATTTACCATAAATTATCCAGAAAGAATTAGGAGTCATGCATTATATTTACAGATTCCATTTTGAGTCTAGTTTCATTAGAAACAAACGGTACCAGTATTAAAGCCCTGTACAGAAAGATATTCAAGTTGTAACGCGGAGGTCAGAGCAGTCGATCCCTGTAACATGGGTGACTTTAACTAATAAACTGTACCAATTGGCCCAACCAAAAATTCTAAAAATAAATCCATGGATGGGTATATGAGTCTAAATTCAGGAAAATTTACGAAAGCAGTTTCGAGTTTTGGAACTCGAGATATGATTTTAAAGGCGACGGTAACGCAGTTTTCCAGCCTGTCCAGAAATGCCAAATTGGTCGGTACTTTAAGAGGATTTGTCTCGTTAACCCCTCGTGTCCGACACCGGCGTCGGTCACGAGTTAGGGGTGTTACAGCTAGCGCTAGAAAGCTACAAATTTTGGACACATTCCTCAGCTGTTTCCAATTTAATACAGCCTCAATCTTACGAGGATCAACACGAATCCCCTCAATAGAAACCACATGACCCAACAAGGCTACTTCTCAGAGCCAGAACTCGCACTTACTGAACTTTGCATACAACTGTTTCTCCCGAAGAGTATGTAGTACCACCCTGAGATACTCATTGTGCTAGTCTTCAGTCTTAGAATACATAAGAATATCATCGATGAATACCACCACAAATTGGTCCAGATAAGGCCGGAACACACGGTTCATCAAGTCCATAAATGCCACTGGTGCATTAGTCAACCTAAAAGGCATAACCAGGAACTCGTAATGTCCATATCGAGTCTTAAATGTCGTCTTATGCATATAGGCCTCCATAACTTTCAACTGATGATATCCTAAATGTAGATCAATCTTAGAGAACATAGAAGCCCCTCTAAACTGATCGAATAGATCATCTATCCTCGGAAGTGGGTACTTGTTCTTAATCGTTGTTCAGATGTCGGTAGTCAATACACATCCTCATCTTCCTATCCTTCTTTTTTACAAATAGCAAGGGTGCTCC
This sequence comes from Gossypium arboreum, assembly GCF_025698485.1. Taxonomy (NCBI): domain Eukaryota; kingdom Viridiplantae; phylum Streptophyta; class Magnoliopsida; order Malvales; family Malvaceae; genus Gossypium; species Gossypium arboreum. Next base: position 34,504,609 of record NC_069078.1, read on the forward strand.
CCATGGAGACATACTAGGATGAATGAGCTCACGATCTAACAACTCCTTAATCTGAGCCTTCAGCTTCGTAAGCTCCTTCGATGCCATTCGATAAGGGGCGATAGACATCAGAGCTGTACCCGGAATAAGCTCAATCTCAAATTCCACTTCATGGCTTGGAGGCAAACCCGGTAGTTCCTAAGAAAAAAATCTGAAAAGCCTCTCACGGTTCTGATGTCCTTAACTAAAGAGTCTCTAAAATTCCTAACACTGATGTAGGCCAAGAATGTCTCACATCTTTTTCGAACCAACTTTTCTTCCACCAACGTAGAAATCACATTAGTTAGATAGTCTCGTTGCTCCCTAATCACTACTACCTCGTTGTCCTCATTGGTCCTCAAGACAACCCTTTTTGTGGCACAGTCCAGACTCACTCGATGTTTAACCAGCCAGTCCATGCCCAAAATGAAGTTGAACTCCCCAAATGGAAGCTCTATTTGTAACACCCTACACTCGTACCCTACGCCGGGACGGAATGCAAGGTGTTACCTAACTCGTTCACATACAAACACACATTTCTTAGTCATCAAAATTTAGTCAAATTTAAAACTTTTTCGATTCTTTATCAAGAAATTCATAACAAAGGCCTACGAGGTTCCATCCGTCATTTAAAACCATTCGGAAATGATACAGATCTTTCCACAAACTCTGAAAAATATTGCTAGATATAAGGGCAAACGCCCGTGCGGGAGGGGCAACACACCCATGTGACCAATTCAACATGGTCGTGCTGTTGGCTCGTGTGGCTCACACGGTCTAGGCAATGAAGGGACACGCCCGTGTCCTCTACCCATATGGAAATAATTTTAAATGCACTCTTACAGGGGTTTTCACACGGCCTGGCACACGTCTGTGTCCCTGGCTCGTGTCCTTCACACGGCCGTGACACGCCCGTGTCCTAACCCTTTGCAAAAACATGGACATTCTATTTCTGATGTCAGAATCCCCAAAATGTCACACGGCCAAGGCACACAATCGTGGGCTAGGCTGTGTCCATCACACAGCTAAGACACACGACTGTATCTCTGCCCGTGTGTTTAGTACCATGCATACTGACTTGAAATTTTTAGGTGCAAGGGACACACGGCCGGACCACAAGCGTATGGGGAAGACTGTGTATCACACACGCCCGTGTGTCTACCCGTGTGGAAAATATGGGGCTATTTACCAAGCCTCTTTGCCACCCTCACTTACACAACCTACACATTGTCAACCAAAACCAATACAAGGCTATCTCATGCAACTAAATCAGCCACCATAAATAACATTCTATGTGCATTTTACTCATCTATGGAGATAACATCCTTGTATATAAATCAAAATGGATGCCATAATTCGAGGCTTAGTACAAAATGAGATATTTATCCTAAGCTAACACATTTGGCCAAATTAATAATAACCCAAAACACAAGCCTAATTCCCTATACATGCCATATTCAAAAATATAAATCGAACTATACCGAATGCTTCGAATAATAGTGTGATCGATATCTCTAACTTCCGTTGATCCTTGCGCTAGATAGGCAACATTATAAGAAAATGAAAAAGGAGAGGGAGTAAGCATAAAGCTTAGTAAGTTGCATATAAATGAATATACAACATATCTTTACCATTCATCAACAAGCTCATAGCATACAATTGGGCATAACCAAGACTTACTCATCAATATTTAGTACACATCGTATATCATAAAATGGGCTTATATTCTATATATACCAAACAGGTACCTGTACCGCTCACAACACTGTTATACTTTCCTCGTTTACTTGAAATCATAACTTTCACCGTTGAACCATTTGGAACACTATCAGATATTCATTAAGCCTCAAACATAGGGTAAGGTGTCGATGTCATGTCCCAGACTTGGTCTTACACTAACACATCTTGTAGCTGATGCATGTCCTAGACAAGTCTTACACTGACTTACATTTCGATGCCGATGCATGTCCCAGACATGTCTTACACTAGCACTCGTCTCAACGCCGATGACATGTCCCAAACATGGTCTTACACTGGCTCTCATAATGTGGTCGATGCATGTCCCAGACATGGCTTACACTAGCTCACACAAGTGACCCAAACGTCATGGCATGAATATCCGATTTATTTCCTAAGGTTCAAACGAAAATTCTACAATCTCTATTCTCATCACATTTTCTCATTTCCACAATCAAGCAATTTATGCTATAATAATTTCAATAAAATTTAAATACATATATTATTAATATAGTTGTACTATTTATATGCAACTTACCTCGAATTTCAAAATGCGGCAACTAGTCGATTTAGTCGATTTGCTTGTGTAACGTCCCCTAACCCTATACCGTCGTCGGAACAGGGTTACGAGACATTACTAGCCAGTACAGTCCAATTCCGGTCATTAATTAAAATAAATATTCACACTCATCCTAGTTTTAAGATGTCGTCCCTTTAATGGGCCCTCGTGGTCCAATATAAACAGTAAATTCAATTTGGAACTAATTTAGAATCACTACGAATTTTTAATAAATTTCAAAATTCATACTATATACCGTTGCCAACAATAATTTACTTATTTCATCAATACTTTTACAACCTAAATGACTCTCATTAAACATCCTAGGTACATGCCATTATCAATACTCAACATACTTTACCTTATTGAATTCGGAATCGGCCGGGATGCTAATTCAACAGATCTAGCCTTAACTTAACTCACATGACGAAACAAACCGACACTGAGTATACACTCGATGGTATTTCTATAATCTGAACACTTAAGCAATTATAAAACTTATTATTTTATATATATATCGAACTATTCAAACTCAATGAGTATTCAAACATTCACTTTCCAACCAATGTTTTGGTTTACTTTAAATTTCAAATCATTTATTAATTTCAATAGCAATTAATCAATCAAGAATGTTCATTAACAATCGAATAATTATTTATTCAAGAATATCGATTATTCGGTAACAATCAATTATTCAATAATAACCATTATTCAAGATCGATCAATTGATCGGTTGTCCAAGAATATCAATTATTCAAGAAAATCGGTATTCAAGAACAATTAAGTTATTCAAGAATATCATTCATTCAATGACAATCGTTATTCAAGAATGATCAATTATTCAAGAATATTCGATTATTCAAGAGCAGTCTAATATCCAAGAATATCAATTATCCGAATAACTTAATTATTCATTAATAGTCAGTTATTTTATACCTTTATTTACCCCTATTAACATGACTCGGACTCAGACGGATACATGGATCCAACCAACACACCAAGACGGCACATAGTGCCTCATCGGCCAAGTCGAATAGTAACTGTAATAAAGATGGCGATGCACATACGAGTACCTCAACGGAACAAATCAAACGATAGAATAAAGAATCGGACACGAGTGCCTCATCGGCGATTTAGTCCTTTTCTCAAATTAACCACTTAAATAATAAAGTTATTTCATGAAAATTTCACACATATATAATCACATGCTATAAACACCAAAAATAATATTAAAATAATTTTACAACCTCGGATTTGTGATCTTGAAACCACTGTTCTGATTTAGCTAAAACCAGGCTGTTACAGGAGTACTTATCTACTTCGTTGTAACTATATTAGAACCTGACCTGTATACTTACGAACACAGCCTCAAATCTATATCTTTAATTGTAGTATTCACACTCTGGACGTTGGTACGTCTAGAGGCGGTCACCTAGATTCTGTGATATTTTCATTTTCTATTTCCTGGTGTATGCCCCATGTAAATTCATTTTCACTGACTTTTTCTAATATATCCATAATTTCCCTTTCAGTTTTTGTCAATATACTTCCCTTAGTTATAATATCAAAATTGTCGCCTGTTTTGGCCCTCCAACCCATCATAAAAATGTTGGATTTGGATAACAAAGTGTACGACTCCTTCGAATATTCACCTAAAGATGGTTTTAAATCTATCCTATGCTTTCTTAACATTTCAACAACAATTTGTTTAAATTGAAATAATTTTCCATATGTGCTAATTACCTGGGTCATTGGCAAAACTCGGCGAAGGAATAATTGCAAAAATTCTATCCATACGGTGATTGTGTCTGGTGGATGTGCATCTAACTAAGATTTTGCTTTTCGATCTAGGGAAAAAGGGATTAATAGTAGTTTGACAACCTCTGTCGAAACACCAGTATGTGTAATGTACTGCCTATATGTTCAAACTGCTGGAGAAAAGCTATGGGATCATCTTTTTTATAATCTTTGAACCTGACATTTGAAGAAATCCATGTTAACACTGAAGGACTCAACTCAAAATAATGACTTTGGATAATAAGGTGAATAATGTTAGGTCGAAACCAATTCATATCAAAAGAAATTGCTCCTAATACCTGCATCATTTTGTTAGAGGTTAATTAACGTATAGTGTAAACCAAATGTTATTTTATACTTCTCTTGGGAGTCATTTTATGAGTTATACATTTTGTACTACCATAAGAATCTAACTATTAGTATTTCTAGATCGATGTGTGGTTCTATAGGTGCCTTCCCAAGCACTGAAACCAAAAGAAAAAATATGTTAGTAAAAGTAAAATAACTATCATATCTATAATTTAAGTATTTTTCTAATTATTCTATTAAATCGTAAAAAAAATTAAACTCAACTTAGTAGCGTTGCCTCCCCAGCAACGGCGCCAGCGCCAACAACTTGACCGCCTCCGGACGCACTAATATCCAGAGTGTGAATACTACAACTAAAGATATGAATTTGAGGTAGTGTTCGAAAGTATACGGGTCAGGTTGTAATATAATTTTTACAACAGAATAGGCGAGTATCCTAAGGATCGTACCCAAGGGAGGCAAGTATTAAATTAAATTTAACCTAAACGCTAATGGAATTAATTAGTAGTTTAAATAAATTATATTAAGACGAAATATAAAGGAAAGATTTTTGGATTTTTATAATAACAAAATAAAAACAACATAAATAAAATGAACTTCGATTGAATGAATTCTAACTTAATCAAATCTAGGTATGGGTGATTAGCTTGCTTTAATAATTATAACTAATTCCTCTTTTGGGTTTCTACCCAATCAACTAGTTGTTACCCTAGTAGGATCTCTCGATCTTCCACTACACTAACGAGTTGCAATAACTACTTATCTTTCGACTAGGGGTGAGTGTTCGATCAAATCGAATGAAAAAATTTTGAGTTAATCGAGTTGACAAATCATATTTAATCATCCTAACTTGATTTAAAATTTTCTCAAATTAAGTCGAGTGAGATGGAATTTGAATCGAATATATTTGTTCGAGTTAAATTAAAAAAAATATTTTAGGTCCTTGTAATCATTATCACCCACCGTAATCAAATTTGTCCACATTAATCAAATTTGTTATTAACTTTCATCCCCTTATAATTTATTTATTAATCTTTTATATACGGGTTCATTTCTTTGCTTGCTTAGTTGCTTCAATTATCTTCTGATTCTTGTCACTATGTATTTTGAAATTAAAAAGGTATTAAATGTAAAAAATGTGATTTTTTAATAAAATGTGAAATTGATACCAATATAAAGTTTTAACACGAATATTTTATGGCATCATCAATAATTCAATTTTAGCATAAATTTATAAATATTCAATATGATAAAATAATTCAATAATATAGATAGTAGAATATGTGAAAATTAATTTAATAATATAAATAGTGAATATAAATAAAATTATTATTTAGGTTTAGGAATTTTTTGGATGATTTTAATTTTTATTTGGGAGTAAAGGTGAGAAGTAAAAGTTTAGGGGGGAAGTAAAAAGTGTTGGAGGTTGAGAGACTAAAATTTTGGGCAAGGGGGGATAAATGGGAACAAATGGGGGGATAGGTTTGGGGTAGAAGGGGTGGGATAGGAGGGGAGCAAAAGTTATGGGGGTAAAGTGGGAGGGAGTAAAAGTTTTGGGAGGAAAGTGAAGAGGTTTAGGAGTTTGGCATAATAATGTAAATAATTATAGTTTGATATTTGGTTTATTCTAATTATTTGAGTTATTTGAATTCAAAAACCAAACTCAATTTGAACTCAAAATTCAAAAAAAAAAGTTCGAGTTGACTCGAATAACTCGATTCGTTTAACTCGAAATTCAAAATTTTTTTTAATTCTTTCAAGTCGAATCGAGTTTTGGTCACCTATACTCTCGGCCTCATAGTCCAGACTGGTTCAGGGATAAGGTGTTCATGGATAGGCAATACTAATTTTGGGTTAATTCTCACTTAAATGACTTCCTAGGGTCGTCAAGCCAAGGGTTTAAGTTCTTCCTCCCCCAAACAGTTAACCCACTAAGAAAACCCTACGTAGCAATTAATTAATCACATCTCCACTCACTAATCCCCCATAAGAGGATTAGTTCATCGTGGAATCTATAAACATCATTAAATTGATAATAAAACTATGCATAAAGAGGAAATCAAGAATAGAGTTTACAGAATCTTGTTTCTATTTGACAGATGAAGTGCAGAAAATCCACTAGTGTTTGATTGCAGTTACAAATCACATTCTCCGAAGAACACAAAATAGAAAATCATTGAAAATAAACCTAAGGCCTAAAAGAAAGGAAAAATTAAACTAAAATTACAAAGAAAAACTTAAAGTCTGAAAAGTTGTCCTCAAACAAGTGCTAAATAAGCCTATTTATAGAATTAGGTAGCTGTTGTCCTCAACCCTAGCTCAATTGAAGTTCTCGTGTCTAATTTCCATTATGCAGACCAAAACACCCCTAACTCGTAATTATTCTCATAGAAGGCCGGTGTCGTGGCACCCTAGTGTCTATGTCATGACATCGTAGGCAGTATGCTCAGGTTTAGAGGTGGCTTTAGAGGTGTGTTGTAACATCCCATGGTTGTGTCATGACACTTAAGGCAGACTTGAAATCTTGTATTCTACTCCCTATATTGCAAAATAAAGCTCCATATATTGCAACATAGCGACCAACTTTGCGTTCTTACACCTTTGAATGGTCTCTTCCACACTTACCAAGTATGTTAGCTCGCCTTTAGGCCTTATTCAACCCCTAAGGTTAATAAAAGACTCAAAATACATTTTTTTTATTGAATTCAAAGAAAAATACTAAAACTTAACTAAAACATAATAAAACTGCTTGTATTCAAGCTCCTTAAGTGCAAAAACTAGTTTAATCTGCTACACAGAATTGCAGTAGATCGACTACTAAATGTTTCCCCCAATCTCTTTAGTGGTAGAGTTGAGAATAATTTAAACACATTCCATTTACCAAAATCTCAAATTTCATTTCAGCCTTTTTCTTACTATTACATATTTATTCCATTTTCTGAGCTCGAATAGAAAAAATCCCATATTCTCATTTTTCTATTATCCCTACTAACATTTTAATTTCATCATTTAGTTCGTCTTCAAAATGAACACACATCTCTTCTTTGGTCAAAACTATCACACGAGCATATTTACTGAGCTGAATAAATTCTCGCTCATATTTAGGTACAAACTTGTTTCCTTGTTCAACTAAAAAAAAAAACTATTTCTTTTTCTTGTTCAGGTGTCGTTTACTAACATATTTCTTTCAAAACTCAGCTCGAACAAATTCCCACTTACCTTAGCTTTCAATGCGATAGTTATCAATGTATGCCACCACTGCTACACCTTGCCTTTCAACTTTCAACAACGATATAACACACCTCAAATAGTCGTCTGGCAAACATGCCATTTCATCAAATGCCCTTTAAGTGTCTTCTAACCAGAATTTAGCTATAGTTGGATCATCATCTGTCTTGCCTCTGAACTCTTCGACCTCATATTTCCAAATTTTATCAATAAGGGATCCGTGCACATGTATAGGGTTCGAACTTTGAGGACCAAAGGGTGTTAAGGAAGGCACAGTAGGGGGCGGAGGTTGTGGAGCCACAGGATTGACTCACAAAAATTCATTTAACCATTGATCTATTACACAAAAAAAGGCATTTTTCACCTCATTCTCAGAAATCTATGGAACTGGCAAGCTATGACTTGCCCCTTGCTCGACAGCTGAGACAATGCTTTTGACTTTATTAGTGACAACAAGGTTAGATCCTGTCGACATATTTATATATATAAGAAAAAGGGTTAGATAGAATCAAAAGCATCACACTATCACGAGTTATATGTGGCATGTAATTTCTAGACCCTATACAAGCTACGTTCTGTCCAAGAATAGACTAAATTGTAGCTTTAATACCACTAAATGTAAGCCTCATACATGATTCGGTCTTCGAACCTAAGCTACGAGATGCTACTACAATAATTCAAAATCTAAAACAATAAAATAATCATACAACATTCACTGGCAACTCAATTGTAATCATAAGATCTATTTTAAATAGAAATCGAAACTAAATCAAGTTTACGGAAGCTCTATAGATGACTCGAGCATGAATTAGGACCAAATTGTAATGTTTTGAAAAGTTGGACTTCACAATGTGATGAGCCCTTCTTCACATTGTGATGATGTTGGACAATGAGTCACGTCATGACATTTGACCACTTGACGTCAAGACGTCACAAACTATCATTCGACGTTGCAACGAGGGAAAATTCACGTCGAAACGAGAACCCTATTTTTTGGTAAAATTTGGCCCTTTGATACCTAATTCGTGCCAAGCCATACCAAAGACTCAAATGGTACAATATTGGTCATTTAAACCTGCACAAAATCAACTCAAACATATATCAATGTATCCATTTAACCAACTACAAAACAACTCAAGTTGTTCTACATGAAAGTGACAATTTTCTAAACAAAACAAACCAAGAAATCTTCTCTACTTTTAACCTTAATCAAAACTTAGCAATTCCAATTCAAAACATACATATTCAAACCTAAAATGTAACTAACCAATATGCCACAATTGGCACCACAATACAACCAAACAATTTCAATCTATTAACAAGTAAGCATACCACAACCTCAATACTTACACACACTCTATCATTATCATTTCCAAATGCAATTTAAACAACATCATAAACTTTACTTTTACTAATTACACTACACATCTCAAAATGAACAAATCCATAAGTGTTAACTTCAAACACATATATAAACATTTACACCTATTACATGCCACTTATAACTGAATCAAAATGAATTAGAAGTCTACCAAATGAAATGTTGGATAGTGTGAGCCTTGGAAGTGATCCAATAGCCATGTTCCGCTAAAAATTCAATTATAGAAGACAGGAAAAATGAAATGGGTAAGCATTGACATGCTTTGTAAGTTCATAGAATTAAAAATAATAACTTACCTCAATTCATATTAATATACACTGAATTTAAGTAATTTATTTATATCCCTATCACAACATGTCACATTTACAAGTTGAGCATTTCGTACATATAAACTGTTAACTATCCATTTATTTCAATATCCATTCTAAGTAATTGTTAAACATATACACATTGTTTGTTCTGTTTAATCATATAATATTTCATTAGCCATATAAACATATTCATTTCCTATGCATTATAAACATATTCATTCCATATATCTCATGGAAGTAATCGAAACATTTTATTTTAAACATTTAGCCCAATGAACTAAAATATGAGATTTAGATATGCAGGTAACTACACCACACCAAGGCACCATAGTGCAAAGCCTGTAGGTAGAAATATCATATTATGTAATGAATTATCCCTCCACCACACCAAATAGCTCAATACAGTGATAACTACACCACACCAAGGTCTCCATAGAAACAAAGCTCGGTAATCGGTAACAAATTCAGGATTTCAGCGTAAACAATGATATCCCCGTCAAATATTTTATTCCACAACATCTTTTACACGTATCCCAACTAGTGCGTGATCAAACCTATTGGCATGTCAATAGTATCCTATCTTATGTTCATCCAGGCTCTATTAACATATTAGGACTATACTTTACAATTCTATCCATTTTTCACCTTTTGTACAAATATGTAAACAATTTAAAAGTACATTCAAACATTATAAATGAAAATTTCAACCATAAACATTACATTGATTCACATATTTTTTTTACCATATGAACTTACTAGGTGAATTTGGAACTAAGTACAAAGTTAGGGACTATTCCATAAGTTTTCATTTTCCTTGTTTATCTACCAGTTTTTTTGAATCCATATCTATACAACAATCCATTTCACATTATCACCTCATATCACTTAAATTATCTCATTTCATGTATAAAACATCTTTATTCATTTTTCATAATTTTCCTAATTTTTTTCATTTTATTCAATTTAGCCCTTAAAATCGAAACAAATATAACTTTCACATTTAAGCTTCAATTTTCATTTCAATTTCAATTATATCCTTCTATAACCTTCTATAAGCATAATTTATAGAAATTTCACATTATTTTTAACATGTTCATAATTTAGTCTTTATACTTAAAACTAACAAAATTTCTTTTACAAATTAATCTTTAAACACATCTAAGCTTTCAAGCAAGCCATTAAACACCAAAAACTTCCAATTTCATCCATGAAAACTTTTAAAACTTTTAACAGTTTCAAAAATGAAGGTAGGGGTTAATGAGATTAAGCTACAACAATCTCAAAAACATAAAATTACTAAAAATAGGCTTAGAATGGACTTACATGCAAGGACACAAGTGTAGCCAAATTTAGAGCTTCCAAAATGACTATTTTATGCTTTTCTATTCGGAGGAAGACTAATTAAGGAAGATGATATCCATCTTTTAATGTTTAATAAACATATATATTATTTTAAATAACTTTAACATATAAAAAGTAAAAAACATATATACTATTTTAATATAACTTTAACATATAAAATAAGTAAAAATCGAGCCTTAATCGTCCATACTATAATATTATGGTCTAAATACGATATAAGTCCTCCCACTTTTACTATTTAAATCATTTAACTGATAAAACTCAATAGTAAATAACTTTTATAATTTTTACTTAGTTCTTGTACCTTAATTCACCAATCAAACATCAAAATTATTGGACCAAACTTTAATATAACACTCTAATAAACTTGTAAATATTAAATAAATAATATTTACAGACTCATTCATTAGAATTTTGGTACTAAAACCACTGTTTCTAATACCATTAAAAATGGGTTGTTTGGCTTGTCGTTAAATGTAGTAGTAATTTCAATCTATTTCCACACTTAAGGAGCTTATTTTCGAGAAATTTTAGTATTTAATATTTTGTTTTTAGTATTTAGTATTTAGGTAGTAAAAGTTAATAAAATAAGTGTTTTTAACATATTTTGTGAGTGTAGTGACCTCTTAGGCCAATACCTGCCTTAGGTAGTGCTAATGTGTTGAATTGAGTGTGTAGAATGATGAATTATAAGCTCAATGGACATAGGAGCAATGGACAGGTGATGCATAAGCTTCCCAAGCCATCAAAGCATGGAACGAACCAAAGAAGGCAAAAAATACTTATTGTGTGACAACCCTAAAGTGACCCTAGTCGGAAAGCGGTTTCGGGACTGCTAAACCGAGTCACCAAATTATTTGAATATGATATTTATTGTCTAAAATATGTGATTATGAATGTGTGAAAGTTTTAAGCTTCGATTTAGTAAATTGCATGTGAATTTAGTCAATAGGACTTATGTGTGACACTTTTGAAATGTGATAGGTTAATCTATAAGGATCTATTAGTGCATGTAATCAAAGGGGTGGACTTGCATGTCAATTTCCCCCATTTAATTACTAGTGGCCAGCCATGACAAAGGGTGATGGGCAAAACATGTCATAAAACATGTTGTGCTAATGGTTTATGTGAGAAAGGATAAAATAATAATAGGAAGGTAAATGATGACAAAAAAAAAATGTGTGTGGTTGCCCCCCCTCCATTGCCGTGAATGGAAGAAAGAAAACAAAAGAAAAGAAAAAAAAATGTTCATCTTCTTCTCCTACCTCTCTCAGCCTGAAATTAACCAAGAAATGGAAGAAAGCACACCTAAGGCATTCGGCCATCTTGTGTGGGGGAATTAAGGTATGATATCATGTGATTCTTTTGGAATTTTGTGAAGTTGAGTTTGTTTTGGTGCTCATAACATGACCCATGTGTTAATTTTTGAGTTTGTGTTGCAAGAAACATTTGGTTATGTCCTTATATGTCAAATTGATGATAAATTTTGATATTTGGTGAATGAATATGGGTTTCGGTCATGGTAGATAACAAAGAATGTGGTTGTTGTTCTTGTTAATTTGGATGAATTTTTGGTGGATAGGTGCTTGAATCAAACAAATGATCATGTGTGTACACTAGGTGCTAGTTGAGAAGAATCGGTCACTATATTGGAGGCCATTGCGAATATGAGTTTAGTTATTGAGAGGGATGAATGTGTTTTGAGTTGATGGAATAAAAGAATGCTTAAAGATGTGTCACAACAAATTATATGTTAAGCTAAGGTTGTTAAATTATCAATCTTTCTTCCTAGCCGAATATGTGTTTATAAAGTTGAGTTGTTAAATAGATTTTGAAGTTAGCCCATGCATTTATTTTTGAATTTAAGAAGAATGATACATTCGACTATGCTTTGATGTGCTTGGATTGTTGTTCATTGAGTAAATGATTGAGGAATGGTTAGAAGAATTTGAATGCTAAACTAGTTGATTTGTTTGATGATATATATATATATATTTTCGGCAATGGGATAAAATGTGTATTAAGGTAAGTTTCATGGTGATTATGCTTGTGATGTTGGGTTAATATTCGGCATTGAGTAATGTGGGGTAAAGTGATTAATCGGCTATGAAATTAGCTAAATTGAATAGGTATGTTTAATGATATGCTTAGTATAATGTATGATCTTATAACTCGGTTTGGTGTTGAGATAAATGTTAGATGTATGATTGGATTTTGGTATGTGTTAAATTGGTCAATCAAAGATTAAATGATATGTGATTGCCAAATGTGATTGTTAAGTGAATAATATTAGTTAAGTACTTAAGCAAATCTATTGTTTTAATTAAGCTTAAGAGCAAAGAGGATCAAAGTCGGATAGGGGGAAAGAGAAAGTAAACGAATAGCCATGGACATCTAATCGTCGACCACTTCCGAGGTAAGTTTTAAGCGATTAAACGTTGAGTAAATTCAATCATAATAGGACATAATGAGTTGATTTAATAAGATATGATGTGGCCATGATATGTCTTAAACTCAAATGGTAAGTTCATAAGTGTTTGGACTTGGAAATTTAAGAGCGTAATAATTTGCTTGGACAGCAGCAGTAATGTGATTTTAGAAAATCACTATAAATTGTTGGCGTGGAATTATAGGCTGAATAAAATATGAAATCAAAGCTTAGTTGGTCTAGTTTCTTATAAAAGAGACCGTGGAAGCAAAGAAATTTCCTATAAAGAGATATTTAAAGTTGTGTGGGACAGTGTCGAATGACTCGAAATCCCTGTTCTGTTTTTGGAAAATCATTATAATTTGTACAAAAATGGTTATAAGATAAGATTTATATGCTTAGACTCCTTAATGAGTCTAGTTTCAAATGAAATCAAATAGAACACATTATGAATTCTGTACAATGAAAAACTTGATTCGTAGTGAAGAGTGGTCAGATTAGTCAAACAGTGAAACAGGGGAAACTTTAAGAAAAATCTGGTATTGATTGGCCAAACCTAAAATTATGAAAATTTTATGGATGGAAGATATATGAGTTTATATTCAGGGAAAATTAACGGCAATTGATTTTGAGTTTTGTAGCTCCAGTTATAAATAATTTAGTGACTATTGCTCAGGAAAATAGCTTGCGGTGAAATATGTATGAGATATGTATATGTGGTAAAGCCGAATGGCTAATGTGAAATATATATGAGATATGTATATGTGGTAAAGCCGAATGGCTAATGTGAAATATATGTGTGATATGTAGATGTGGTAAAGCCGAATGGCAAATGTGAAATATGTATGAGATATGTATATGTGGTAAAGCCGAATGGCTAATGTGAAATATATATGAGATATGTATATGTGGTAAAGCCGAATGGCGAATGTGAAATATGTATGAGATATGTATATGTGATAAAGCTGAATGGCTAATATGAAATATATATGAGATATGTATATGTGGTAAAGCCGAATGGCGAATGTGAAATATATGTGTGATATGTATATGTGGTAAAGCCGAATGGCTAATGTGAAATATATCTGAGATATGTATATGTGGTAAAGCCGAATGACTAATGTGAAATATATGTGTGATATGTAGATGTGGTAAAGCCAAATGGCGAATGTGAAATATGTATGAGATATGTATATGTGGTAAAGCCGAATGGCTAATGTGAAATATATATGAGATATGTATATGTGGTAAAGCCGAATGGCTAATGTGAAATATATGTGTGATATGTATATGTGGTAAAGCCGAATGGCTAATGTGAAATATATATGAGATATGTATATGTGGTAAAGCCGAATGGCTAATGTGAAATATATGTGTGATATGTAGATGTGGTAAAGCCGAATGGCGAATGTGAAATATGTATGAGATATGTATATGTGGTAAACCCAATGGCTAATGTGAAATATATATGAGATATGTATATGTGGTAAAGCCGAATGGCTAATGTGAAATATATGTGTGATATGTATATGTGGTAAAGCCGAATGGCTAATGTGAAATATATATGAGATATGTATATGTCGTAAAGCCGAATGGCGAATGTGAAATATGTATGAGATATGAATATGTGGTAAAGCCGAATGGCTAATGTGAATGTTGTAACATGCGATTAAATGTACATGAAACTTGAAATATATTCCGGTGAGACCCGATGACTACGTGTGGAGATTATGTCCGGGTAAGACCCGATGACTACGTGTGGAGATTATGTCCGGGTAAGACCCGATGACTACGTGTGGAGAGTATGTCTGGGTAAGACCCGATAACTTCGTGTGGAGATTTCGTCTGAGCTAAAGGTCTCACCGATAATCCGAGTAGAGGTTAAAGCTATAAGACTTCGTAATAAGAATTGCTTATAAATATATTCAATGCGAAAGGTTAAACAGGTATGTACTCCAAGTTTATATATGATGCATACGTGAGCAATCTATGGGACTATTCCTATGATTATGTGACATCGGATTAGTGTGAGAGGTTATGTGAAATCATACGATATATCTATGTCACATGAGCTCACTTTTATGTGAGAGTTTATCTGCCTATTGTATATGATGAGATATGCATATTCGGTAAAGGGATGGTATGCCTGAAGGAAGAGTGAAATAAAAATACGAACAACTATGTTATAATTTGATTGTTATCTGTTGACACTACTTAAAACTTACTAAGCATTGTAATGCTTACTCCGTTTACTCTGTTTCCTCTGTCTTATAGGTCTCATTGCGAAGCTACAGGCTCGGGGATCGTCAGCAACTAGTCACACTATCACTATCCACCGCTTGTTACTGCTATGTTTAGAACTATTTTATGGCATGTATAGAATAGACTAGTGGCGGAAGAATATTTTTGGTTAATATATATAAGCCATGCGAAAATGGCATCTTTTGAATGTTTACTTAGTGAAGTCTAAATTTTACCTTTGGCTATGCTTAGTATTTATTTAAATGAACGATCTTTAATTCAAGAAAAAGTTCAAAATTTTACTGTTCTGATGTGAGTTACAAGTCCGGTAATGCCCCTTACCTATTCTGGCGACGGTTACGGGATAGGGGTGTTACATGTTGTGTCGCTACATAGGTCTTGCATGGTGCGACACAGCCCTAACATGGTGCCCAAGTACTTCAAGGTTATTTTTGTTCTCAAAATCAACTTTGTATGAAGACCTAGGACATGATAAAGACCTAATTCAGGTTGCCAGCACTTTTTTAAATCAAACCTTAGGGGTTTGATGTAACTAAGTCATCTTAGACGCATCCAAAAACCCTAGTAGTTTAAGAGTAGGATCAGACTAAGTTTCCTTTCGGTTTTCATAAACTCTTTGTTCTTTCCTCTTGGAATCGATTTTTTCCAAGAGTTCTTTTATTTAGTCGAAGTATTTCAGTTTATTTCCTTTCACAAGTGACAACTCGAGTTGTTCTAATCAAGAGATTATCTACTTGTTCTTCAATCGACATCGAATCAGGATTAGTCTAATCTCTTTTCTCTTTCTATTTATTTGTGTTATTTACATGTTTAATTCAATTGAGTTAGAGATTATGAATACCATGAGTGGTTAAATCCCTTAGGGGATATTAACGAGTGGATGAGGATGTAATTAATGGAGGAATTAGGGTTTCTCGATAGGATTAGTTAGTTTAAAGTATAGTTCCTAACCCTAGGCTTGACAACCTTAAGAAGTAATCATAGGTTAAACGAGATCAGAAGATAAGTTTCACCGAGTAAAACGTAATTTATCCTGGTTGAGAAAGTGAGGTAAAGAGATAAGTGAGTTTTAACCAATTAATTAATCAGTTAGAGGCAAAGAGGTAATAATTAGTTAGTTAATAGCTAATCCACCCTAAAACCCTAATCCAAAATTAATTACAACCCTTAAAAGGAGTTAATCATCTTAATTGGTTTTATCTATTTAGTCATTTAGATTATTTTATTGTTTATTTATTTTCATTATTTAATTTCTAATTGTAATCTATTTTATGATTTTTCATAATATAGGATTTAATTATTACTATTTAAACTTATAATTGTAAAGAGGGTTTCAATAGGTTTTTTTCATCCTCCCTTGGGTACGATCCTCGAAATACTTCATTGTGCTCCATTGTACACGAATACTTTATTACAATTTGACTCGTATACTTGCAGACACCGTCGATTTAATTCTATATATATTTGGTGTGATATTTATACTTTAAAGATAACACGTTTATAGGCGATCATTGTTACAGCAACATTGTTCTAAATACAAACACAAGTATTGAATCAAAACTCTCTAAAGAAAAATGATTCTTAAACAAACTCTCTTTTTTGTCGAATAAGTGAATTGATAACAAACCCTATTATCTCATATGTGTCGGCCTATTTTAACCCTTATTGGATCACCTTAAGACTAACATATGTCTTTTGGAATCTTATTTAATTTTAGTTAATAAATCAAAATTAATTCCCAATTAAGTAATGTACAAAAGCCTTATTCTAATCCTATTAAAATCATGATGACTTCATCATATTAAAATGCACGTGAACTTTATTTAATTCATTGTACTCCATTAAAAAAATTAGAAAACATAATCTTTTAATTTAGCTCCACTTCAGAATCATTATTTAATCCAATTAAATGGATATTCGAAGTGACTAAATTAACCCCAAATCAATGTAATCATTAAACTGAGAAAACACCTATTAATCCAATAAGTAAATGCAGTGGATCATTCCTCATTGTTCAATTGTTTATAGTTCCATACAAGTATTCATGTTAAACGCAATCTGTTGGCAAGTTGTGTTGAACTAATAGAGAGATTGATTGGACATAAATAATTAGGGATTAAATTAATTTGTAATTAAGTTTCGACTTTTCATTTATTAATCACAAATTAATTAGTCATTGAGTCATTCCATTAAACTACCATGACTAAACTCCCTATTATATACCATTACAAAAGCTACAATTTTTAAATTTTAGTCGAATGAGCTTGTCATATGTATGTTACCCTTATAAGACAACCATGGTCTCTTTAGGTTAAATCCATTCACCTAATTCGATATACTTTTATCTATTAGTCACCATTATATCTTTCGCAATGAAAATGGTCATTATTCAAATTAGTAAAGATAAAATCATTTGTCCCAAATGAAGGACTCCTGACAAGTTATTGTGTGTAAGGTGCTCGAGTAAGCTCACCATATCATATCTCATTATTAAGGCAAGATTTGTGAAGTATGTATGTAACACCCCTCACACGTATTTAACACTAGAATAGGGTTATGGAGCATTACCGGGCTTATAACACATTTTAAATTACATTTCACATACAATTAATCAAATCATATACATTTCAATCACAAACAATCATTTTGTCCCTATTACGAGCATACGAGACCCTAAACATACATTAAGAGTGGTTTGGGATTAAACTGATAACTTTAAAAACTTTTGAAGTACATAGAAAATTTTCTCAAAAACAGGGAACACATGTCCATGTAGCCCGACCGTGTCTCTCACACGGCCAACAGACACGCTCGTGTCACAGGCCATGTGGACATTCGAAATGGGATCACATGGTCGTGTCCCAGCCCGTGTCCGACCTGGTGTAGCTCTCTGACTTGGGTCACACAAATAACAAACACGCCCGTGTGCCAGGCTGTGTGCTAGGCCGTGCCAAACCTGTAGAGTATACTGACTTATGCCACATAGCCAAGTCACACGTCTGTGTATGAGGCCTGTGGAGCATACTGACTTGATTTTAATTTCAACACTAGGGGACACAAGGCCGTGTAACATAACTGTGTGTCACACACGGCTAAGACACATGCCCGTATCTCTGCCCGTGTGAACAAAAATAGGCTATTTACTAAGCCATTTTGGCGCCTAAACTTACATGTACCTACACCACATCATTTGGCACAAATACATAGCATCAAAAGGCATTTTAATTCAACCAAATCAAAAATAATTCATGCATATTCAATACTCCCATTCTCTATACACATTAGTCTCGAACACTTATATGTATTATTTCAACCAAACATTTTACCTTACTTAAATTCACAAACATACAATAGCCATTTCTAACCATTAGCTACCACAAATGCTAAATTACCACAAACCATTTGCAAGCAATTATGGACCACATCATAGGCCATTCTCACATATATACATATACATCCAAAATAACCAACTTTAGCCAAATCTCATGGCTATATATTTACAACCAAAATATAAACATTTACAAGCCAATTCAAACAGCCAAAATCATTATCAACTCATAACCACAATGACTCAAAATACCTATACATGCCATATAACCAAAACATAATTCAAAAGTACCAAAGTAATAGTAGGATGGTGTGGCGATGTCTTCGACGATCTCAGAATCTGAGCTAGCTTTGAAGTCACTATAAACTGCAAAATAAACAAAGCAAGCTATATAGCTTAATAAGCTCTTATGAAATAAACTCAATCTAAACATGAATATACAAATCATCAATTTGAACATATCAACATGTAATTCATGTAACTAACAAACCTTTCACATTTTCAATCATAATCTTATATATATAACTTCACAACTTCTTCAATTTAAGCTTATACGTTTCATGTACATACCTGTACCATCTCGTATCAATTTCATAGACAATCACATCTTTCATTTACTCGTTGAACCATTCGGAATACTTTGGATACATGGGAAACTTACACCAAAGTGCCAATATCATGGCCCGAAGCCAACTCAATGTATCTCGAACCCGAAGTGCTAATATCATGGCCCGAAGCCAAATAAATCTCATATTACATATATTACTCATACTAGAGCTATCAACAAGCCTACTCACATAAGCTGTCAGTCGAGACGTAGCTATACAGTGCTGCTTACACAAGCTGTCAAGTATCTGCAACACATGCCGGTATACTCAGCCACCGGTAGGACGTACAGGACTAGCACTCAAATCACATAATCACAAAAATTCCCTAATGACATGTCACTAGTATCCAAATCTATTCCTAAGGTTCAACCAGGATTTCGAATGTCGAATCGTCTTCGAATCATTGTCGAACATATCCATAGTCTCGTAATTACATTTTATGGAATATCAAAGCATTTAAAATACATTTATAATGAAATTTATCACATACGAACTTACCTAGATTCACAAAAACGATGAAATGAACTGACTAATCTGATATTTTATTTTTTCCCCGATCAAGATCCGAGTTTCATTTTTCTTGATCTATATAATATCAAATTCAACTTATTAAATCATCTCTCTATTCAATTTAGTCTAAAATTCACTTTAAGGCATTTTTACACAATTGCCCCTAATGTTTCACATTTTTTACAATTTAGTCCTTATTTCACAAAAACACAAATTTATGCAATTTAATGACAATCCATGCTAGCCGAATTACTATTATACCCTTACCAGCTCATACTTTTCATTTATTTCACATTTAAACCCCTAAATTTACACATTTCACAATTTAGCCCCTAATTTGCATTTTCATGAAAAATCACTTAACAAAACTTGTATATCTATCAACAAGCATTCATAATCTATCAAGAAGCTTCAAAATACATGCTCATTCATTAATGAAAACATTCAAAATCTTTAACAGTTTTGCAAATCAGTCCCTGGGCTAGCTAGACCTAGTTGCAACAATCTCAAAAACATAGAAATCATTAAAAACGAGACAAAGATCGTACCTTAATTAGCTATTCAAGCTTGGCCGAATGAAGAACACAACAGTGGTGTTTTCTTAGCCCTAGTTCCGGTTGAAACAAGAAGAAACAAAGATGATACTTTGTTGTATTTTACTTATTTTAACTTAAAATTTTAAATTACTTAATTAACCTTTATTATAAACTAATAAAAACACTTAATGCATGTCCATCTTTGTCCACTCATATTTCAAATGGTATAATTACAACATTAGGACCTCTAATTTAAGATTCCATAGCTATTTAATACCTTTAACTATTAGAACATCACTTTTGCACTTTACGCGATTAGTCATTTTTATCAAATTGACCAATCAAACGATAAAATTATTTCACGAAAATTTCACACAATAATATTATCATGCCATAGACACTAAAATAATAATAAAATAAATATTTTGACTTCAAATTTTTGGTCCCGAAACCACTATTCTGATTCAACTAAAAATGGGCTATTACAATGTAATTTAAATTATAGAATTAGTGTGGCATGTACATAAGTAATGGAAGTTCTAACTAGTTAGCAAATGGGCACAAAGTTGTATAATGATTAAGTGAAAATTTTTTGAATTTGTTGAGATTACTTGCTAGTGATTGATCATGGTTGAGCATTTGACAATTAAAATAAGATTTTGAAGTGTTTTAAGGTCTAAGAATGAATGAGATTGACTGAAAATTTTAAGGAACGTGTTTATATGTTTTATGGTGATTTCAGGCTTATTTTAGGCTCTCTTACACCTAGGTACTGATACTGGAAGAAGTTGTATATGTACAACATTAACATAATGTTAAAAATGAATAACATCAATGACAAAATATTGATACATTGGGAGAGGTATGGGTGCCTCTACTTTGTTTTGTTTATATTTAATTATTTTTGCACTGAAAGGGTCCGAAATGACCTCTGAATGCAACCAGATAATAGAGTGGACTTAGAAATGATTTAAAAAATCTTAAATGGCCCTAAATAGGTCTAAAAGGTGTGTGAAATCTTGAGTCACATGTTTGGTACTTATGTAAAGTGTATGGCTCAAAATGCAACATTCCTTACTCAAGTTTATAGCCAAATTTATAGCCAAATTTATAGCCAAATTTAGCTAAACAAACAATGGTCAAATTGAGAAAATGTAAATGTTGAGGGTTAAATTTTTCACATGCATTTAAAAACAACAAAAAAATGAGTTAATTACACTAAACATCTCTAAAAAACAACTTTCATTCTAAATTGGCCCCTAAACTTCATAATGTTCAAATTACATCCCTAAACTTTTGATGTTATATCAATAAGATTCTTCTATTATTAAAACCATTAATTTAACCATTAAATAACACGTTTATTCTTATGTGGCATAATTTAAAATGAAAATTTTAAAGAAAAGTAGAATGATACCACACAACTTTTAAAAATTAAAATTAAAAATAAAGTAAAATCGAAAAAGAAGACTGAACGATAAAGTTTTTGTAAATTTTTCGATAATTTCAAAATTAATATTTTTACAATATCCATTTTACAATACTCATTTTTCTTTAAATTTTCCATTTTAAAATGTGTCACATAAGTTTGACATATCATTTAACAGTTAAATTAATAATTTTTATAATGAAATGACAATATTGATATAATATTGATAATTTAGAGATATAATTAAAAATTTTAAAGTTTAAAGACTAATTTAAAATAAAAGTTATAGTTTCGAGATGGTTAATCTAATTATCTAAAAAATCGTCTACCGCTAAACTATAAACCCTTTTTATAACTGTTTTTAAACTGCATATATTTCTAAATTACTTAAAACCCTAATAAATTTCAATTTTTCATATTTTAATCTTCCTCCGTCAATAGAGCATCAAACAAAGAAACAGCACAAGTGCGAGCAATGGTGACTCAGTACGGCATCAAATACGCCGTCAATCTAATCACCGCTCACTTCGGTGATCTCGTCGCCGTAAATAAATCTAACTCTCTCTTCAACATTCAATTTATACCTACAATTATTATATAGATTTATTTATTCATGCGATTTTATAAAAAATTTCTGATGACGACGATGATAATGGTAGTATAAGGTTTGATTTTGTTGTTTTGGTTTGTTCAGAAAGTTTGTGAGTGTCTTCTCCGAAAAGGACCGCTAACTCTACAAGCGATAGTCCGGTCCACGGAGCTCACTTCTTCTCAAGTCAAGAACAGCTTACTTGTTTTGATTCAACACAATTGCGTTCAAGCTTTTATTCTCGATCAAACTGGTTCTTACTTTCTTATTCCTTTCAATTTTATACTTCCTTTTCTTCTTAATTATTTATTCTCCGTTTGGCTGCTAAGAATGTGGGGGAAAGGATTGTTTAGGTTTAGGGTTTAGTTCCCTTTGTCTGGATTAGGGGACAATGGGAGTGCGAATGGTTTTGGATCTCAAATTGATTTGAATTTGGCAACCTTCTGCCTTTGCTTTTAATTTTGACTGTTTAAATTAATTCGCAATGGAACATGCAGGTGAGCATGGCGATGGAGCAAAACAGAGCACTCAGTACATAGCATTGTTCGATAACATAATTCAGCGTTGGAGATTTCCCAAGTTCTTGACTATGGTCTCCAAGAAACTTGATAAACAAGTAAACTCATCATTACTACTAACATTGTAAAATTAAGACTAAATCTCTGTTTAGTGGGCGCAGCTGCTGTGTTTTCTTTTTAAACTTTATTAACCAGAACCGGAATAGCAAAATTAAGGTTAACAGTCTCTTCAGTTGGCTGTTTTGTAGAAAACAGCAGACAAATAGCAAAAGCATAAACTAAATGGAGCCTAAATAAATATGGATTCTTTAAAACTTTATTAAATTTTGTGCATTGGCTTTGTAGTGTGCTGAACTTCTTGAGGGTTTGCTTCAGCATGGAAGGCTTTCCCTCAAACAAATGTTTGATCGAGCAAAATCAGGTCAAAATGGAGGCAAGTCTTTCAGAATTCCGTGTTTACTTTCTGTTTCTTGGATATACACTAAAGTTTCTCTTTTGGTTAAAAGGAACTAGAGATTGATTAGATACTTCATCTGAGTTAAGTGATTGATATACCTGTAATTGAAGTAATTAATCTTCATTTAATATATTTTTATATATTTTCCAGGAGATGATGTTGTACAAGAAGCCTTTGTTAAGTTACTTAATGCTCATTTTATTGAACGATGCCCTGCCTCTGAACCAGTTCTCACTAACCCAACTAAAGAAGAAGAAGCTGCAAGGAAGCGAGCTGCTAAGTCTGGCAAGGTATTTGTTGATTCATGTCTAATTAGTTGGTGATTGCTTTCATGCAAAATTACTAAGCCAAATGTTTTTTTCTGGTGATTGAAACATCATTAGAGGATTGGTATTGGAAGTAAAGTCTATTGCGGCACAGTCTTGCCCTTCAGGATTGTTATTGAAACGTACTTAGGGAACACTAATTCATATTTTAATTTTCTGTTATGTCAATGTGAGTTTCTGAAGAGCTGTTGTCAAATGAACTAGGCAGGCATAACAAGTATAGATGAACCTTTTCAATTGCAGTTAACTATTGCAGCAATTCATATTCTACTTACTGTTAGTGGCCTCCTCATGTCAACTTGTGTATTTTTTAAATTTTATCCTGAATAAACATGACAGTTGAGTTTCTTCGATATATCCTTGCAGATACTTGAAGTGCAAGAAACATTAGAGCAACGTGTTGTGGAAGCTGCCATGCCTACTGAAGCCTTAAGATTTTTGTTTGCAACAGAAACTGAACCTACTGCTGATGGAGGGAAGGATAAGAGCAATTCCTCTAGTGTGACACCTGGCGAGAAGGTTGGCATAAGACATATCATTTTAAGTGACTAGACTTATCCATATGCTAATTTGACATTTCCCCATCTTTTACAGCGCAAGCATGATGCTTTAGAGTCAGAGGCAGAATGTGGGGCTACAGATGAACAAGTGGTTCTTTGGCGTGCTAATTTTGATGAGTTTATATGGTGTCTTAGGCATAAGGTCAGTTTACCTTTTGTCATTTGAATTATTCTTTGCATATGTCAAGAATTTTTTTATTTTTTCATTTGAGGAATACTATGCTCCATGATAATTATGTATATAATCCTAATGTAACTTACGAAGTGGTGATATTCTACCAGCATTGCCATACTCCAGAGGATCGTGCTGTTGGGAATTTTCAGCATTAAAGTCTTGGGGTTTTTTGACCGGTTCAAAGTTTTTTGGGGGAAAGTCATCTTTAGACGAGTAGCCTGTGTCCCCATATAAAAATCTCTGACAATATGTTCAAAAAAATTCACTGAAAAAAAAAAGATGTCACATATAGATGATCTGACTTTTAGAGATCTCAGTCTATCTAAAGTTTGTAAACTAGCATGCCATTTCCTTTTGCTGGACAAACTTTATTTAAAAAATGCCCTTATTTTCTTTAGTCTTCTCTTTTTTTTTTTTTTAAATTTCTTTTTTCATGTACTCCTTGGTAAAAAAAATTCAGAGTAGTGAATAACAGAAGTAACGACTTCAAGGGTCCAGTTAACTGTCCCTTCAAAGGCTTTTTCCCCTCTATTTCTTTGATTACTCTACTGGCCAAAAGTGTTTCCTTACAAATTACAGAGCTAATGGGCTTAGATGCTTGATGAAACCTTGCTTGTACTTCAGTAATCCTTGCTTCTTGTTGTTTAATGGATGTCAAGTTGTGTGTAATTTCTAGGCTTGCATTGAGAATGTGAGGGCACGCTTCGATGATGGAGCTGTTATTGTCTTTGGTGCAATGCTGGAAGCAACTAGAAGTGCAGAGAAGAAAGTTAAAACAGAGAATTCAGGTCAGATAATCTTAGATATGGTTGCTAACTATCTTTGAACACCTACAATTATGTATTTATTTTGCTTCCAGAATCATATTCAGATATATTTTTTATTTTCTGTAATGCAAACATGGCTCTAATACATTATCACTTCAAGAATTGGGGTTATTCTGCCTTTTACAGAAATTATTACTTGCAAAGTCCTAGGTTCTTTTCCTTAATGAACTTTAAAAAAGTACTACACGTCCACAGAGTGTCTTTAAAGTAATATTAACCATCTTTCTCCAACTCTTCATTTTCTCAGAGTACCTATGTCCAATGCACATCAGGACATGGATGCAGGGACATGACTCTCCAAGGATTCTCCAAATACATAGAAATGCTTATAAAGAAATGAACATGCCCGTGTCTAAAACATACCCATATTCAAATGTATCCTATCTGACACACACTTTAGTCCGAGTAACAGATCTTAATTAATATGTGAAAAAGAGGTCCTAGATGCTTTGATGTAAACAATATTTTAGCTCAAGGATAAAAGCAAGAGGGTGGGGGTGATGCCTTTGGCTCATGCCACTTTGTTAATTATTGCTTCTATTATTGATAAAACTGCATTTTACAGTTCCACTGTCACTCAGTTCCATTTACGAAGAGGTGATAAAGAGTGAAGAAGGTCGTAATATAACCTTTGATCGTGTTAGAGCCTCCCTTGTTCAGTTGAGTTGCCCACCCTTTGTAAAAGCAGCCAATGAGTCATACAGTGTTGGTTCGTATGCCATTTTTCTCAGTCTATCTTTGTTTTGGCTGATTAATTTGTTTTATATTTCTGGTGACACTTTTTCTTTTTAACAGATTTCAAGAAAATAATTGAACTAGCTCAGAATGAGGAGGTATTTCTGATTTCTGTGTTGGTTAAAATATTCGAGTTGCTCATGCTCCTCTCAGCCAGATGACCTTTAAAATAT
Organism: Gossypium arboreum; assembly: GCF_025698485.1. Classification (NCBI taxonomy): domain Eukaryota; kingdom Viridiplantae; phylum Streptophyta; class Magnoliopsida; order Malvales; family Malvaceae; genus Gossypium; species Gossypium arboreum. The sequence goes on from NC_069078.1 coordinate 34,530,772, forward strand.
CGCATATTGCAGGTGGAATCTATTGTGTTGAAAAGATATGGAAGGGATGCATATAGAATGTTCCGGCTACTATCGAACAGTGGTCACCTACTTGAAACTGATAAGGTAACAATCCTTTAACAGAGATAACACTGTAGACTTTTGCCATTGCCATTTGATATATATAGTAGTGGTTTTAAGAATGTTTCTGAAATCTTTTACTGCACCGGAATTGCTCGTTTTAGGGTTGTAAACGAGCTGGCTTTGAACAAATAGAACAGACCTATGTGTTTGTTCATGAATGTATAATAAAACATGTTTGGTGAATTTGTTGATGAACATATTTGTGAAGGATATGTTTAGGGATGAGCAAAACTTGATTTGATTTGAAAAAGATTTCTAATTTCGAGTTAATTGAATTGAGTTATTCGAGTCAACTTGAATAAGTAATTCGAGTTTCGAGTTCGAGTCGAGTTGAATTTTACAATTTGAATGATAAATTAGTGTAAATACTCCTTTGGTCCCTATCAGTTATGAAAATGAGCAAATTGGTCTCACTCAATAAAATTTCAAAATAATTTTTAAAATTCAAAATATTGATAAAAATTCCAAAATTTATATTTTTTAAAAATTATAAAGAATTCTAAAGAATATATAAGGAAATTTAAATATTTAAAATAATTAAAATAATAATTTCAAGGACCTAAATAAGTTAATTAATGATTCAAGTTTATCATACTAATGTATCTTAATTTTTTTCTTATTTTGCTTTGAAAAAGTTTCCAAATTTATGTGCTTTAGACATGGAATTATTTATTTAATTTTTTAATTTAACTTGAACAATTTTACTCGATTTGACTCGACTCAAATTTCATTTAACTCGACTTGATTTAAAAAATTTCAAATCGAGTTAAATGATAAAATAGGACTCATCAACTCGATTAACTCAAAATTTTTTTACTCAATTCGACCGAATGCTTCAAACAAGAATTTAAAGAAACAACTATGAGTTTATAAGATATATATATGCTAGTAGCAATAGCAAATTATCAATTAAAAGTTAAAGACAAAACTAAATTAAGAAATCCAACATCAAAACTGCATGCATAACTACAACCCTTTAGTTGTTAATTCCAACAAAATTTGAAACACATAACCTAAGAGCAAAACTAAGTACTTAAAAATTATTGAACTTTTATTTACCTTTACATGTTGAGAATGAATAGCCTTTAAAGTAATATCTTCTTCACTCTATATGAGAAATTAGTATTAGATGAATAACTTCAAAATTTTAAATTGAATAAGAATACCCTACTGTTTTCTTGCTACTGACTACAAAAGACCTGCAAACATTCATTATGATTAGAAAGCAGTGATAGAAGGTCTGAAAGAGTGAAATATTGCTATTGCAGGTGGCTACGGGCTGGGCTGGGCTAAGATGGGATGAAAGTTGATTAGTAGAGTTTTGATTCGGAAGGGGAAAGAAAAAAAAATCAGGGTCTGAGTTAGAACATTGTTGTGTTCAAAATCATTTTGTTTAGCTTGAGAAATGAATACAGAAAAAAAAAAAAAAAAAACACATACCAGTCTATTCATTAATTGTTTCTATTATCCAAAAAGAAAGTCTTTGTTGGACATCATTTTCAATTACAGCCCTATTTGTTTCCTTATAGTTTCATGTTGTAGGTTGCAGATGCCACATTTGTTGAGAAGAAGGAGACGCCAATAATTCTTTATAAACTGTGGAAGGATGATTATTTGCAATTGGAGGTACAAATCTTTTGTCTTCCCATGAGTAAACATATTGAACTGTATATATTTCTGACTAGCTGTTGCTACATGTTGCTTTAAAAAGATTATATTGGATTCATTTAAAATTAAGTTTGTTTTTCAAATGGATAAATGTGATAATACTTATTTTTCTGAAATTCAAAACTAATAATCGGGGTGATGTATGGTGTGTGTAATCAGATATTTAAGCACTATGTTTTCTACAAATAGATGTTTATCTTGGGCAGTGCCGTATAGTGTATGAGTAATTTGTTGGTAATAAAGAAATAATGTTGCTAATTGTGGAACTGAAGTGTCCTTTTACATTATCAGTCGGCTATGCGCTTGTAATGATTGTGATGTGCTTTTGCCGCATGGAGTGGACAATGTTTTAAACAGTCCAAGGTTGTTTATAACAATTGTGCTTATATTCTGCCTGCAGAAATTACAGATAGGAGTTAAACAAATACCCTTCCAGTTGTGGAAGGTGAACAAGAACACTCTGAAGGTGCATGTTCTAGATGAGATGTTCCATGCTGCCTTTAATTTGAGCCAACGAGTGGCATTCGAGTTGGAACAGGAAAAGGAGGTACAGATACTTGAATCCCTTTGCCATTGCACAGTCTTTTTTTCCAGCAGAAGAATTCTATGTATCTCATACTAATAATATGGTGTGCTGAATTTTTCAGCTTTCGAATGTCCTGCAAGATAAGCGTGTTAACCGACTAAGAAAACGATTACTCTTGGAATCATCACAGATGAAGCTTGATGATGCCATCATGCTTTTCCATGACTTCTGACAGAGCCATACCATTTCCTGGGGTAAGGGAGGGATGTGGTGTTCCACCATAGGAATTCCAAGTGGGGTTACAAGAATGTCCTACAATATTAACTTATTTGATTGAGTCCACTCAACTGTTGGAAGTCGTTCTGCAATGGTTTATACATATATATATATATATCATAATCCGTGTTTATCCAATAGAGATTACATTGGTTTTGCATTGCTGTAACAATAGGAAATGAAAATGGGGATTAATGGAGCAAAATCACAAAAAGAGAAGAAATCTACAATAGTAAGTGGCTTCTTCCTAAGCTGTAATCCAAGTTTCAAAAACTGTAGTAATCTTTCATGGCTTCAACTGCAATTTTTTTGCTTCACGTCATATTGACTTGGTTTGCTTATTACTTAGATATGACTCCTTTGTTATCCCATGGTAAACTGGTTCACAATATAGCTACCACGAAGTCGTCCATCATTCATCTTCCACACTGTTGATTTTTCTACACAATCTTCATTTTGCAGATCCACCACAGCTGAGTCTGTCTCCGCTATCATCTGTTTGTATAAATATAAAATAAGCTTCATGTCTGAAAAAACACATACTGGATGTAGTGTATGTATTATCACTATATACATTTCAAATTGTTCACTAAGCTTGAGTGTAAGCATATCAAATATCGATAATCATATTTATCTCCGGTTCTTAATGCCTTGCCAGAAATTTGTTGACAAAATTAGCTCATATTCAGCCAATGGAAAGTAGGATGCAAACTAAAAATTAGTAAGAATATACACCTAGTGCAACATTAGGAACTTATTACTTTTATCATAAGGAACTAGCTATTTTTAATTTCTTGCAGTTTCTGAAGTCAGGTGTCCCAAGAACCTATGTTGAAAAAATGGCAAAAGGAATTAACAAATCTGTGATTGATTCTCTTTTCCAGCTTACTCATCACTTTGACAAAAAACTATATAACAAGCTATAGAGTTGACTGCATAAAGTACAACGAACAAAGAATAGTTTCAATATAATCCACCACATTTAATATCTTGAAATTAAGATACCACAAGGGTGAAAATGTGCTTGTTGCTTATCAGTTGTGTTATTGTTCTAAGCTACAAAAATTAATTTCATAATGCTCCACCACATTTTCAACTTTCATACAATATGAAACAAAAAATTATTGGTAAAAGTACCATAGAGGACCCAGTATTAAGAGGTTGATTGCATTTTGCCTCTTCAACTTAAAAAATGGACAAATTATTCCTTGTATATTAGATCAAAGAATAAATTAATCCTTTTTGTTACAATTTCATTTATTTATATTATTAAAAATTGACATGCTTGACAAAATAACCTATATGGATTAATTTGCTCATTTTTTAAGTAGAAGGGACAAAATACAATCTAACCCATATTATAAGGGCCTCATGGTATTTTTACCAAAAAAATCATCATATGAGGATGGAAACTAAACTAAGAATCAATAGTTGAAATCTACAAATTGAATGCTGGAACAGAAACAAGTCATCAGTATGGAAAGATAGCAACCCTTGTTGCTATCAAGAAGCATTTGAGCATTTTGCATATGCCTAAAAAATACACACTATTGGTTACTTGTTTCATTTAGCTTAACTTGAGAACCTTCCATGCTATAATACGACTTCTTAGGTGTTTATATACAATGGACCCAGTTACAAGTCATGGTCCTGTTGTATCATCTTTTATATTAGCATCTAAAATATAAGCATGATTTGACTCTTCAACAGGCACCATTTAGAATTCCATTGTGTGGTTTTTAACTGTTACATTTTCATACAATAAAACAAAACTCCTAAAAATCACTATCTTTATCCATGGAAACCCAGTTTGCTCGCCCAAAATAGATTGAACCCTAAAAGAAAAAAAACACTGAAAATCCGCTGAAAGCACTCAAAACTATAATTAAATTCCAAAAAGAAACCAACCAAACGTACCCAAAACCCGAAATAGAAGAAGCAAATGAAAGAAGAAAATGGGATAAACGGTAAAAGGATAATAAAGTGAAGGTGTTAAAACCTGAATAAAATGGGATCGAAGCTGTCGTAGAAAAAGACGGAGATTGAAGTAGGAATCATCATTGCAAGAGACAGCGAGCTTTCTCTTGTTGTTTTTGGTATCTTTTACGTGAGTGTCGCTTCGTGGGTCATTTTTCGCTATTTCCATTGTTTACTAGAAATACTGTTTTTCTTTGTACCAAGTAGTGATACCTTTATTTAAGGGGGATATATATATATTTTTTTGAAAGGCTATTTAAGTTTTGACGTTTTGTGTTACGGGCGGATTGTAATTTTCTTTTTTTAATGTAACGACACATGTCCTCCTTCGATAAAAAAAATTCAACCCCAATATACAACAATTATTAAATTTAAAATTAACTTAATAGAAAAATTCAAATCCTAATTTATTCATGTATATTAGGCTTAATTTGCAATTTTATGTTTGAAGTATATTTATTTTTTCACTTTGATATTAATTTCTTTTGTTCAAATTCAGCACTTAAAAGTATAATTTTGTCATGGTTATTAGCTAAAAAATTAGCTGCAATTTAAAAGAGAAAAACAACAACCAATTATAACATACCATGTGTCTTTAACACTTTTCATTACATTAAATAAGCTAATTAAATTTTTTATTAAAAATGACTTAAATAAAAATAAAAACTAAAATTTTAAATTCTATCTTTCTCCCACGTTTCTTTCTGTCCTTCCTCCTCCATCTTTATATCCAACACCATATTCCATTCTTTTTTATTTTCTCTGTCAGACTTAACTAAAGATAAATGTTGAAAAAATTATTTTTAGAGAAGTTCACCACTGCGCATAAAAGAACGTTGTACCTTAAACTTTCTGTCGCTCATTACAACACTATGTCAAAGAGTAAAGTTTCCTACTCATGCAAATGAAGACAAAATCCCCAATAAAAGAGCCATATCCAAGTAAGTTGCCATGAGATTTTCAAGGGAGGAAATGCCAAAGCATCCTAGCTCTACATCCACAACTTCTCCACCTATGACTACTGATGTTGCCCTATCAACATCTCACAGTGACTTTGAGTAGAAACTGATTGATGCTCTTGAGATGTTGCAATAACAATTTCGGATGATGGAAAAACAACAACCGAGGATAGTCACTGATCTTAGCCAAGCTTAAGAAGAAATGACTCTATTTTAGGGATATGTCTAATGATTGGAAAAAGCCATTAAGAAATCTCTTCAAAAGAACTTTACTCGACCTATGCCTACATTCCCTATTTTTCCTAAAGAATTGTTGTTGGAGCCAAAAGATGATGATGAAGATAGAGAAAAAGCCATTATTGAGAAAAAGAACACAAAAAAAGAGGGAGATTAGTAGAAAATTGAATTTGTGCGTATTAAATATGATAAGGATGAAGCTAATATGACTCAAACTTCTACACTTGCTACAACTACCACTACACCGAAATCCACTACACCTATGACTAAGCAAGAGCGTACGGTTCATCAACTGATTGATGATCTCACAAAATCATATACTGATGATGAAAAAGAGGTGCCAATTAAACAGCTAAAAAGGAAGCGCTATAAGCAAGCTGCTGGGAAATTAGTTCAAGATGATGTTGGTGAAGTGGAAAGGAAGCAGCACTACAAATGCGCTGCCAGAAAATCAACCTAACCTAATTAAAGTAACCCAAACTCCTTTCAAGCTTTTGTTTTTTTTTTCACTTGCATCTTTTTCATTTTATAACATATGTTTCATGCATTCATATTTGGTAGTCATTGCATTTTTATATTTGTAAGTTGTTGTTTTTTGCATTTTTAAATGTTTCATTGTTCATGCATTGAGGACAATGCATCATTTAGGTTTGGGGGTATGTTGTGTTGTATATATAGTATGCAGTAGATATATGTTTTAATATTTGTGCATTTTGTCATTCATTTTTCCATTACATATAGATACCAAGTAACTGCTAGACTATTACGAGTATATTATTATCTCTGATATTCGATGAGGATAATAATTCTTCGATAAAATTAAAAAATTGTGATGGGTGAATAGGTATGTTTAGTTTAGGATAGTTGTGTGAAAAGTGATTCATAAAAGTAAAATTCCTTATTTATAATTGTAATTAGTCTATAGTAGGTTTCTTTTAATACATTTAGGAATTCTTAAACTTAAATTCAAAAAATCGACAGTGTGTAATAATGAATATCATGGCAAAATGATAAGAATCGCTCCAATATTTGAAAATGATGAGTAGATCAGTAATACTTTGTTTGCTCCATCGTATTATTGATAAAAAAAAAACATGTTCAAATAAGAGTGAGTAAAAAAAAAATAGTTGAGGGACACTCTACTGTAGTAATAGGCTGATTAGCCAATGAGGTAGTTGTTTGCTCCATCCATCTTTTTAGTTAAAAGTTTTAGCTTCATGAGTGAGTTACATTCAAATTGTAGCATGATGTAATACCAGGTGGCAAGTGTATGCTTCATTGAGATTGTGAAGTAAAGAAACCATGTGACAAGATGAATTCCCTAGAAAAAAAATTGTAATTAAAGTTTTGAAATGATAAAATAAATGAGAATAGAGAAATTGAGTTTAGAAGAAAGATAACCTAAATGCATTAGAAGGTATGTACTATAGTCAGAGTTGCATGAATATTTAGGAATTTTTATTTTTAGGTAACATTTTCTACACTTTGTTTGCTAAACAAACCTAACTTGAATCAATTTGTTTTGTTTTAATAGAAGATTGCTGAGAATGAAGGTATAGAATATGTGGAAAATGGTTTAGCAGTATATATGGTAACTGTGTTATGGCAAATTCATGCATTCATGCATATTCATACATATTTTGCTTGAAAACAAGCAATAATTTAGGTTTGGGGGTGTGATAACTCCTGAAAAGAGTTATATTTCAGGCCTTTAGATTAAATTAATTATTTGTATTTAAGTAAATATGTTTTCATTTTTAAGATATTTTTAGAACATTTCATAACAAAGCTTGCATTGTGCTATAAATGACATTATTTGTTACTGGGGAAGAAAGGTGCTGGTTTTGTTGGCAGCAGGTGCAGGATAAAGAAGAGAAGAGAGAAAAGAGAAAGAAAATGAAAGAAGTGAAATATTGCCATGGCAAAATGTTGGTTAGATTGCCAACAAGAATGCCATGGTAATTCCAGGAAGATGACGCAACACTCAGTCCACGTCACCTTCAGCCAGTTATACTTGTACCAGATAAACCACCTTGAAAAAGAGGAAGAAAAAGGTGTGTGCTGAGAGGAAGGAACCTACCTTATAAAGGAGGAAAAAGAAAAAAAAAAGAAAAAAAAAAGAGGATTTTGGAGAGAGAGGAATTTAAGAACAGTTTTTCTCTTTCTCTACATCGTATTCTTGTGGAAAATTTCAGAGAAAAGAGAGGAGAGGGTAGCAGCTTACAAAGCAAAAACCATAGACACAAAGAAGGGGAAAAGAAATCTACCTTAGGTTTTGCATCAAATTTCAATATTAAAGTGAAAGCTGGAGTAGCGAGAGCTTCATGTAGTTCTACCTTTATTTTCTAATTTGAACTTTGTGATTTGTAAACTTGAATGATGATATTAAATTGTTTTATTTTCGATTTGAACATCCAATCCATGAGCTAAATCTTATTGGGTTGGAATTATTTGGGTGAATTTTTACTACCCTTAATGCCTATGGTTTGATTTTGAGTATATTACTGTTTCATTCAATTTGTGATTATTTTAAATGCATGCATGCAAGCTCTAGACATAGATGATTGTATGGTATGTTGTTAAATCTAATTTATTTTCGAAATAAATAAATTTGATTATTACCAGTTGATACAAGCAAGTATTCGAAAGAATATTCGTAGCACTTTAGATGTAGAAGTTGTGATCTGTAGAGGGAAAGGAAGAACAATCTGGATATCATTTTTGAGTTCTGTAAACATGCAAAAAATCAGAATGATAACTTAAAGTCTGGCTCTCGAAAGAAGCAGACTGTAGTAGCGAACTTTGAGCAGTAGAATGGTCAAGATTTTTCCATGGCATTATTAGGATATAAAAATAAAACCTAAGTAATTCTAACCTTTACCATTCAACAATACAAATCCACCCTATTTATTCTTTGAGAATTGCCACAACATTTCAATTGCCCTAACATATTTTCATTCATAATTGATTTTATTAATCCATTCATTAATTCTCCTCATCAATTTGTCATGTGTTTCTTTTGCACAGTTTAATTAGTCAAATTCATAGTAATAGCATAACCAAATTTCTTAATCAATTCCGATCCCTGTGGAGGCAATACTCACTCATTACTTTATTATTTGATTCGACGTGTATACTTGCACATTCGCATATAACATTCACACGCAACAACTGGCAAGGACAAGGTCTATACTATCATGTTGCACTTGGAAGGGCGAGTACTGGACTAGCACCACTTCTATGCTCATAAGCATGGGGGCTTGCACATGCTGGATTGGGCTCATTATGCTATAGTTTGAGGGAAATGTTTGGATCGAGTATTTCCAGGGATGTCATGGCTAAGTTGGTTACACTAAAGCAACAAGGGTGTAACAGCCCGAATTCGGGCCTAGTCTGAATGGTGGTCTCAGGACTACAAATTTGAAGTTGGGAAAATTATTTTTATTATTATTATGAGGTTATAGTATGATTATATTAGAGCATGAAAAATTTGGGGAGTTAATTTTAATTTTTATGAGCCCGATTTCGAAAAAGGACTAAATCGCATAAAAGGCAAAAGTTGCATTTTAGAACCCAAATGTGTCAATTAGCTAGAGAAATAGAATTGAGCACTTTTAAAGGGAAATTATACCCTTTTTAATTGTGTTGGCCGGCCATGATATGAATTTTAAACAAATAGTCAAGGTTTAGGTAAGTGATGTCATGATTTGGTGATAAAATAATACCTAAAAGCCTAGCTATTATTTTTCTTCTTCTCCATCCTTTCTCTCCACCAAAAATATCAAAAAATATAGAGGTTTGAAAGCTCAATTTTTTCAGCAACTTATTCCTCTCATAATGTAAGTGATTTTGATGATTTTCTTGATGATTTTTACATTTTTGGCATGCTTGTATCATGGGCTTTCAAATGAGAAGACTATTTTGAAAAATGGTGATAAGTCTAGAGATTTACAATGAGAGAGTTTATATTGTTTTCTGAAATTTTATGGAAGAAAATGAATCTTAGAAGAGTTCTAAACAACTTTTGTGAAAGGTGTTAGCATGAAAACACCTAAAGGGGCTATTTTGCATAGGTTGCAAAACAGGTGATAAGTGTGTGAAGTAGTGAGAATTTGGAGTTGCTATAAGATTAAAAAGGGGTCGGCTAGGCCTAAGATAAGAGGAAATTCGATAAAAATCAAATTTCGTACGTAAGGGTAAAATGTCAAATTGCTAAAGTTTAGGGGCAAAATAGTCATTTTACCAAAAATATGAATTTATTATTGCCTAATTGTAATTAGTGATTAAATGAGTGCATTTTTCTATTATAGATCAAGATTTACCGAAGCTGAACCTAGACTGGGGGAAAGCCAAGCAAATTGACTAAACCGACTAGTCGAGTACATTTTGTAAACCGAGGTAAGTTGTATGTAAATGATACAACTACATCATTAATGTATGTATTCAAATTGTTATTGAATTGATACAGTATGAATTGCTGGATTGTGAACTAAGAATGCATATTAATGATTGAGATAGTAAACAGATCTAGTTGGAACCCCAGGAAACAAAGCGGATATTCATGCCATAACATTTGGATTACTTATGTGCCAGTGTAAGACATGTCTGGGACATGCAATTGCCACATTATGAGTGCCAGTGTAAGACAATGTCTGGGACATGGCATCGGCGTAGAGATAAGTGCTAGTGTAAGACATCTCTGGGACATGTATCGGCCACGACGATGATAGCCCGTGTAAGACATGTCTGGGACATGCATCGGCCACATTATGAGTGCCAGTGTAAGGCATCGGCATAGAGATAAGTGCCAGTGTAAGACATGTCTGGGACATGCATCGACCACATTATGAGTGCCAGTGTAAGACCATGTCTGGGACATGGCATCGGCGTAGAGATGAGTGCTAGTGTAAGACATGTTTGGGACATGCATCGGCCTCGACGATGGTAGCCAATGTAAGACGTGTTTGGGACATGCATCGGCTAAGAGTTGTGTTAGTGTAAGACATGTCTGGGACATGCATCAGCACGTATATACGAGAGCTAGTATAAGACCATGTCTGGGACATGGCATCGGCCTCGATGATAATAGCCAGTGTAAGATCATGCCTGGGACATGGCATCGGCAACTTATCCTATGATTGAGGCTTATAGAATATCCGGTAGTATTCCCAAAGGTTTAACTTCAAAGATTATGAAAGTGATTTAATAAGGAAAGTATAATAATGTTGTGAGTGGTACAGGTGCCTATTTGGTATGCATGAGTAATGAGCTCAAATTAGAGAATGAGACTTGAGTAGACGGTAATGAGTAATTCAAGTTTATGCTTATCTTTGAGTTATGAGCATGATGACTAATGGTGAAATTGTTGTATATTTATTTATATGCAGCTCACTAAGCTTTATGCTTACTCTCTTTCTTTTCCCTTTTCTTTCAGTGCCGCTTAATTAGCTCAAGGATCCTTTGAAGTCAGAGATATCAATCACACTGTCAGCCGTAATACTCGATATAGTTGGATTTATATTTTTGATTATGGCATGTATAGGGCTAGACCTTATTAATTTGTGTCCTTGAGAATTGACCAAATGTGTTGGTCTAGAATAGATTCTACTCTTTACATTGAGCCTTGAATGAGGGCTTTCATTTTGAGTTTATAAAAGATGCATCTTCATGGTTGAATGAATGTCTATTATGCTTGTTTTGGTATTGGTTGGTATTGACATGAAAATAGGTACACTAGGGTGGTAAGGAGGCTTGGTAGATAGCCTCATGTTGTCCACACGGGTAGACACACGAGCGTGTGTCTAAGCCGTGTGTGACACACGGTCAGCCCCATGAGCGTGTGAGAAGGCCGTGTGTCCCCTGCACCTAGAAATTTCAAGTCAGAATGCATGGTAAGGATCACACAAGTGGAGACACGACCGTGTGTCTTAGTCGTGTAGAGGGCACGTCCTAGTACACAAGCATGTACCATGGACGTGTGATGCTGTCGTTAGAAACATAATACCCAGGTTTTTGCACACGGGTTGTGCCACGGGCGTGTTGAGGCCGTGTGAAAGGACACGGGTGTGTGAGAAGGTCGTGTGTCCCCTGCACCTAGAAATTTCAAGTCAAAATGCATGGTAAGGATCACACAGGTAGAGACACAGTTGTGTGTCTCAGCCGTGTGAAGGGCACGGCCTAGTACACGGGCGTGTACCATGGTCGTGTGATGCTGACGTTAGAAATAGAATACTTAGGTTTTTGCACACGGGTTGCGCCACGGGCTTGTTGAAGCCGTGTGAAAGGACAGGGGCTTGTGTCTAGGCCGTGTGAAGTCTGCACTTGTTTTATGAAAAATTGTAAAAATTAAATTGCCCACACAGGTGCAGAACATGGGCGTGTCCCAAGCACACGGGTGTGTGCCCTATACCTACACAGGCATGTGGAGTCTTAAGGCATGAAATTTTCTAAGTTTTTCTTGAGCCCTCGGTTTGATCCCGAATCACCTCGAATGTATGTTTTGGGCCTCGTAAGCCCAATTAAGGGACATATTGCTTATGAAATGAAAATTTTTAAATTGATCAAGATTTTATGGTCTGATTTCTTAAGATTGGTTGAGTTTAAGTTCGGAAGCACCTCAAATCCTGTTCCGACATTGGATACGGGCGATGGGTGTTACAAAGGGACTGTAGAGCATTACCATGACATGTTTAGAAGTCTCTTAAATCAATTGCAACTGCGTAAATCTTATGTTTTAAGCATATTTGTTAGCAATTTGAAACTATAGATTAGTCAATACTTACAACTATTCTGGCCCAAATTTTTAGTAGAAGGCTTTCATATTACCAAGCAGGCGGAGAACATTTTATGTAACTCACCTAAGAAGAGCTTTTTCACTAGCCGAATCAATTACCTCGTTTTAGATCAGCAGGATCACAAGCCACAGTATCAAATAAGCTAGTATCTCCTGCTCACACTGGTGTACATGGTCAGTCTGCTAATATGACTTCTAGTGGCTCGAATGGCCCTTGAGTCTCTTCAAAGGGGTTGAGTCCAACTATCATGGCTAAAAGAAAATAGAAGGGCATGTGTATTTTGTGTGGTGTCGTATACCATATTGGCCATAAGTGTGTCAAGGCTTAACTAAATAGATGTTGTTTGATTCTCATTCTGATGGTGAGGGAGATGAGTTCTAGGAATGTTTAGATCATTTAGAAGATTCTCCTATAGAAGGGGATCAACCTCAAGTTCCTGTCTTATCTCCACATGCTATACAAAGGGTCCTAAAGACCTCATACCATGCATTTTGAAATGGGTGTAGGAGCTGCCAGAACTATCATACTGGTGGATTTAGGGAGTACCCATAATTTTTTGGTCACTCGATTAGCTAGCAGGTTGTCCAAGTCAATTTTATAGCAGGATCAAATTAAGGTTATAGTGAAAAATGAGAGGTGTTTGTTCACTAGTGACACTTGTAGAGAGGTTAGATAGGAAACTTAAGGGTCTAACTTTGTCACAGACTTCATGATTTTTCCCTTAAAAGGGTGTGATATGATTATAAGCATATAATGGATTCTCTTCCTAGGCTTCATCACCTAGAATTTTGGTTCCATAACCATGCACTTCAATTTCCAAGGAAGTCCCTGTACCTCGCACCCTTCATTTGATGACTATTGGTCAGTCTTCAAAATGCATTTCAATTGTGGGGTAGGAGCTAGGGCCATGTGCCATGGTCATTGTAACACCCTCTATTTTGGCGGTTATACCATCAAACGATAGTATTACTAGAAAACTTGAACGAACACATTCTTTAAGACAAAAAAGGTTTTGAGAAAAAGTTAATTTAAAATACGTTTGGCAGGCAATGATTTGAAACAAGTCAAAAATAAAATAAGAGTATGCATTATAATAAATAGAGTTTTAAGTTTTGGCTAATGCCTCCATAAATTATTTTATAAGAAACAAAGTACTTGAATACAACCAGATTTAAGGTTTGCAGTACATCATATTAAAACATTGAGTAATTTTTCCATAAGCTACCTCAATATATATACATGTTATAAAACAAACACAAGGTTCACAATTGTAGTCGCTTTCTGGCTGAGTCTTCAAGGATCCATGAAAACCTAAAATTCTTGAAATTTGGAGAAAAGAAACAAGGTAAGTTCAATTTGAACTTAGTGAGTTCCAATAAAATGACAACCTCCCTAACAAGGTTCCCAAAGAAAAGAAAATATCACAGAAAGATAAGTAACTTGGTTTACTTGCAAATGTGACATTTCAATTTTGCACCATTCATTGGCAATATATAGTGCAAAATAGTTACTATACAATGGCAGACACTATCCGCTTCTAGGTATAATTGCTTAACAGAATAAGACACATTACCTACAGTTTACATGCGGATACCTATCATAACTTCTCATGAAAGATTTTATGTTAAATATACTTAAACATAAATAGTTCATGGACCCTTCCTTATGCTAGCTTTTGATCTAACCAATGCTCTGAAGAGCCATTTTCACAATATTGCTCCGTAGAGAAAGTATACATTTGAAACACCCTCTACTCGACTCGGTCACCAGGTCCGGGTACTAGATGATACAATAACCCAAATAGCTTAATGGTATTTTTTTATTAAGCATTAATTACATGCCTAAACAACTTAAATTTCAAAATCTAATCATTATTAAAACTCATACAAAACTAGTGATAAGTTCCTACAACTTTGATACCAAAATCTAATTACAAATTTTTAAGTTAAGACTCGAATACAAATATAATCAACTTAAACCCTTAGGCGTGGCCTCTAAGGATGCCTATGGTGCCCCAAACTTGACCAAGATGGTCCAACCTGAATTTCAAATATCACATTAGTCACTGAAGTGACTATTTAGTAAACAACCAAAAAACACACAATCTCACTAATTACATCGTACAATTTCAATATAATTTTGGCAGAAAATGCTTGGCAACTAACCAAATAATTGCTATGTCTGCGGTCTTTACCAAATATCAATGTTTTCATTACCCTAGAGTACTAGGACTCTTTAGTTAACACTATAGCCATTTTTCTGTCGATTTATTTCCCAAGAAGGCTTCTTAGGACATGCAGTTCCTAAATTTGGAAACTTAACAAGATCTCAGCCATTCTCCATAGCTATGTCTGATCTCCACTTTCTACTATCCTTTGGTGCACTTTGCTGGCCATCCGACTTTGGGCATGCGTTACCTCCCTTGAAAACCCTAACCAGCCTATTAGATCTTTCGACTAACTTTTTATCAACTTACAATATATGACTACGTCTTATCGCGGACCAATCCGTGCCTGTTTAAACTGTGGAGAATCCACAGCTTCCTTGACAGATTAGTATTTACGTGTACTATGTTTACCTCTTATTATCTAATAAGTTTCTTTTCCCTTTTCACTCTATTTGGGGTTGAGACATAACCTTGGCATCACTCATTATTTTAGTGGTCTACGTTTCTTAGACGCACCAACTCACTTCTTCTTGTGACTTATCATTCCTTTCACATCGCGAACTCTACTTTCACCCCTAACATCCTTCATGAACTGTGAATTTTTCAATTGTGATCCCCAAGTCTAACATTTTAGTGGATTTCTCATGTTTATCATTCTGGTGAACCTCCCCATTTATACTGTCCTGGTGGACTACATCGTGTTTACTGTTCCAGTAGATTACCCCATGTTTACTGTCCCGGTAAACTACCCCGTGTTTACAGTCTCGATGAACTACTCTATGTTTACTATCCAAAATGGACTACCCCATTTTTACTATCCCAACAAACTTGTTATGCTGCCATATCCAAGTTATGGTCTTACACATTATGCCCTCATGTTTAACGTCTTGGCGGACTCCATTGGTTGCCAAAGTCGAGCTATAGTCTTACACCTTAAACCTTTGTGAGGTGTCGCCCCATAGAACTTGCTATCTACCGCCGCAGTGATACTCTATGGAACTTAAGTACTGTCAATATCATCTTATCATATATCCACCTTGATGCTCTAACACAGAAGTGTCCTATAACAAGCCCCAAAACTTCGCACATCATGGTTTACTCCCAGTAATCCCAGATGGTAATGGAATTTCAATTTCTTTTTCCCCCTATTCCTCCTCTCATTCCTCCTTTCTTCATCCTATCCATTGATACTTGAACATCGTAATGTCCCCTCCGTAAAGCTCGAAGCTTCGCACATCATGGGTGCACTTAGTAACACCATATGGTAGCATCTAACAGAATCACCATTTTTCTTATCCTAACTTCATCTATCCCTTCAATAATTTATGCTTGTAATCTATAAAACATACAATCATACATTACGAGAATTTCATAACACCTTTTAATTTCAACATATTGACGAGCATTCATAACCTACTCAATACTTAAGAAATCAAATGTTCTCAAACAACCAGGGTCATGCATCATCATGGAATTCATTCTTGAATTTACACAAACACATGCTAAAAATATTGCATCTCAGAGTTGGAGTGTAAAAACTCACATTGCTTCCTTATCCTTAGTAATTTAGCTGGTCCGAATTGCTCAAGCTTCCTTAGTCTTGGCATCCAAACATTACAACCATTCATCAGTGAAACTATAGATGTTCGACCTTTAAAACTCAGAATTTCTCATCACACAGAAGCTTTTAAGTGCTCTTACTCTACTTCATCCTTCAACCCACAAGTATAGAAATGTAAAAAATCTTACCAGTTCTTTAGTTTTTCTACTACTAGACTTCAATCCATACGACTGCAGCAACATGCATAGTTCTCTACAACTGCATCCCCTTTCTTCTTCAGAATAACTAAAGAAGATGATGCTATGGAGAAGAAAAAAAAATTCATAAACAGATGAGAAAACTCCATCTCCACTCACACTTATATATATACTCTTTAGGCACAGTCTTCACTGGCATTCCAAACCACCTATTTTTAGTCATGTTGTGCCTCACTATGGAACCAGTCGGTTCCAATCTAACTAAATTGGAATTGGAATCCAAATAATCACAATCCAACCATTAAAACTTTCGAATATCCCAACAAGGTCTGATAATTTACTAATCTTTTCAATTTAATCCTACCCTTCCCAAATTTTTTAGTTAATAATAGTAACTAGGTCTTATAGTTCACGTTCATATAAAATAAATAGTCGCACAAGGACAACCTCGTGTCTATCTTGGTAGACCCTTGACCTATACCTTGAACCAGACATCAATTCAGTCTGATGTTGGCAAGGCTTCTGTTTAACGAATAATACTTGATGGGCACCCCCAAAAAATATAAAATCATTTATTTCAAATAGGTGTCAAATATGGATTCGAGGATTTGAATCGTTTAGTTCGCCTAAACTTTACTTGGACGTTGTGTTATTTAAATTAATACGCAGGGGAATTGTAACACCCCAAACCCGGCCTAGACGTTATGGCTGAATCTGGTGCTTCACATCAAACTATTTTTCAAATTTGATCTTTCCGGTGAAAATCCATTAATGAATCTAAATTCTTTTATTATTATTAAACTAAAGTTCTCATCAAAATGTTTACCAATTTTTTTGCCTTTGGTATATTACCTCATTTAAAATCGCGGAAGCATTTTGAAAACTTTGTTGTTGGAAGCTCGTGTTCCTTAGAAAAATCATGCCATTTTGAAATCTCGAGTTTTCCTAAACTAGCAGTTTAGTATAAGAAATCACAATCCAAATTAAAACTTAAAACCCACCTATGGCCTTATTACATAATTTAAAAATCCAAAACGAAATCTAATTGCAATTAAAAGAAACAGAAACAGTAGTGTGGCCATCTCCGAGTCCCTCGCAACTCCAAACCATCTAAGCTTAAGGATTACCTGCACAGTTAGAAACGGGGTGAGTTTACAAAAACTCAGTGTGTAATCCCAATAACAAACAAACAAACAGTGAATAACACGGTATCAGTACAATCTGGGCCAAAGCCCTATTCAGTCTATACATTTACTGGGCCGAAGCCTTTCGTTTAACAGTTACTGGGCCAGAGCCTTTTCATAAATCAAATCACTGGTCCGAAGCCTTTACTATAAATGGTATGGCCTATAGGCCCATTTCAAAATCACATGAAATACCAATGAATGTATACAAGCCCATTTGGGGAGACTACTCAACCCACCATCCGCTACTCTCCACCCGTACCAACCAAGCTCTCCATGTGGGGAATAACTCAACCCACCCAACCAAACTCTCCACTGGCAGCATAGCTACTTTATCATATAACTGGAGGACTAGCCTCTTTTAATAACTGGGGAAAAGCCCTTTTTGATAAACTGGGGCAAAGCCCTTTTCGGTAAACTGGGGCATAGCCCTTTTTGCACTTCCTCCATTTATAAAACCCAACCCATGCAACATGTCATGTATGCAGAATGTCATGACCATATTTGAATCAAACAATCACAGTCAAGTCATTCATATCACCAACATATATTCACAATCAAATCCATCAACCACACAAATCCAGTCACCACTTGCCTACAAGGGCAAAACAGGTCATTTTTCATATTATAAGGGTAATTTCGTAATTTTACCAAATATCAGGGTTTTCCATGTTCATTAACAATTATCAATATTTCTGAGTGTTTAAACAATGATCTTTAACCCACTTTATCAAATTCAGGCTTTTGGGCCTAAAACCCCTAATGGGCCCTACGAATGCTGATTTAGCCCACTAAGCCTGCTTAATCCAAATTTTACAACAGTACTAACCGTGTTAACATGCAACTTTTCCAGATTCCATTTTCTATCAGTTTTACCCAAATGGGCCCAAAAGCCCATTTGGCCCAATTCTGCCCATTGAGGCCCAACTTACCATCGTCATAAAATTGAGTTCTTACCGCTCCATCGATCCAAACACCGATCTTATCGTATTTATCGCATCTATACCTACATGCAACATTACAAGTTCTCGAAATGCCGGTATTTTAGCATTTTGGCTTCTCAGCATATATTAATCTAAGCTACTACGAGGGTTAGTACACACCTGCTATGGGTTGAAGTTGAAACGTTTCCATAATCAATCACCTACGATAACCACCACCTGTCACTCAAACTTAACTAATCCAATATCAATATATGTAAATCCTAAGCACATCAGTCATACGGAACATAAGGGCATATTCGTCATTTTACCATATAAGGGTATTACGGTCACTTTACCCTATAGGGGCTTTACGGTCTTTTTACCTATTAAGGGTATTTTAGTCATTTCGTCCTACAAGGGTGTTTTGGTAAATCTACAAACCAAGGGTATTTCAGTAATTTTGTAAACCAATGATATTTCTATAATTTTTAGAAAGTTAAGGGTATTTCTATAGTTTTGTAAATCAGGGGTATTTTGGCAATTTTCAAATTGAGGGTATTTCGGTAATTTCACAAACCAATGGTATTTCTGTAATTTTACAAATTAGGGGTATTTTGGTAATTTTACAAACTAGGGGTATTTTGGTAATTCTATCCTACAAGGGTATTTCAGTAATTTCACAATCGAGGGTAAAACGGTAATTTTGTAAATTGAGGGTAAAATGGTAATTTTGTAAAACGAGGGTAAAACAGTAATTCTGTAAATCGAAGGTAAAATGGTAATTCTACAAATCGAGGGTATTTCAGTAATTTGGTAAACTAAAGTATTCTAAATAGGGATAAGAATACGAATGGGCCTAAAGCCTATTCTCAGCCCAAATGGGCCCACACGCTCGTGTGGCCCTTTTAGCCCAAATCTAGCCATAAATATGAGATTCACCTAGCCTAGTCCAATATTTACTATACAATCAAACAACTTATCCAATTGGGCCCGTAGGCTCATTAAGCCCACATGACCCCTTTCGGCCCATCGCGGCCCGAGTAGCCATCCTACAGCTAGAGTAGCGAGAAAATACACACCTGATAGGAGACTGGAGTTAATCCATGGTCTGAGCACTCTTAGCCGACGCCCAACCCAAACGAGCATGCCATACAGCGAAAGGGATCAGCCAAGAAAAGGTACCTTTACTCTCCTCATGGTTCCCTCTATTTAAAGCCGACCGCAACCACTCTTATGTTAGCTTCACGATGTGGGATCCCTCCAACATCAGAGTTTAAATTCAACACCAACTCTTGTCGCCCCCTGTT
Organism: Gossypium arboreum; assembly: GCF_025698485.1. Classification (NCBI taxonomy): domain Eukaryota; kingdom Viridiplantae; phylum Streptophyta; class Magnoliopsida; order Malvales; family Malvaceae; genus Gossypium; species Gossypium arboreum. The sequence goes on from NC_069078.1 coordinate 34,550,671, forward strand.
AGCAAAATAAATGCTCCTTGCTTGCCATGGAATTCGAACCCATGCCTTCTCTCAGATGTTCCACACGCTACTTGCCACTAAGCCACAAGGCTTTTTGTGTCATATTTTATCCCTAATTAATTATAAGGTCTAAAGGTCAAAGTCCAGGTTCCCTTAAAAAAACCAAAATAAATTGCAAGAGCCTAGGCTTGAACCCAAGCTCCCATACAACCTTAATGATGCCACAACCACTAGACTACAAACTTCTTTGTGTCATTTATTTAACACAATAATTTAAAAGGCCCTCATCCAAGCATCCAGGTTTTTTTTTCACTTAATACCAAAATTTTTGCTAAAGCCCAGGTTTGAACCCAAGATTTCTCCAACACTTCTCAGGGCCATTAACCACTAAAGCAGACATTTAATTGTGTCATTTCATTGCATAATTAAATACCTATAAATAACCTCCTTACGGGCCCACACTCAAGGCTCAATACTTCTAGGCCCAAATTCAGGGTGTTACAGGAATGAGACATTTTTATCTAAAATCATTTTTCCATATTCTTTTTTTTATTAAGTTTCCTTCAGTACATAACACTCGAATTCTATAGAACCTAAAATCTTGAAATAATTGGAGGATTAAATCGAAAGATATCGCAAGTTGGTGGCCTTTATTGGAAAAATGGGAAACGCAAGTTGGTGGCCTTTATTGGAAAAATGGGAAAACTGAAAATTAAATTTGACATGGTTGAGAACCAAACCTAGTTCGATTAAAATGGAACTAGTCGGTTCCTTAATGGGAGACATAATAATTAGTAATGGATAGGTCTCATAAGGTTGGAAATAATGCAAGAAAAGTTATAAATAGCTGGGAAACAACTTCTCATGGATGATTTTCTTCTCGGCTTTTCTTATTTTCTCTTCTTCACCTTATTCGGTTGCTTTGAAAAAGAGGAGGCCATGGAAGGTTCTGTATGGAGCAGACTTCACGAGGATGGAGATGGAAAAGTAGGGAAACCAATAAGCTAGTAAGGTTTTCAACCCTTATTTGTGCGTAAGAATAGGTAAATATGGTTGCGGACTTTCAAAAGCATTTTAGGGGTTCTGCATGCTTATAAAAGCCTAAGCTTTTAAGATGAAATGTAAGTTTAACTAGTTGATTTTTTGTTGCAATGCTTAGCTGCCAAGAGAATAGAAGCTCTAGTGTCTGAGAAAGTTAAGTTATGGAAACGATAAAGTTTCATGTGAGTTCCAGACTTCAAACTTGTTGTTACAATCTATGTTGTCTGAGCATGCCATGTTTTCTTAAGCATGAAAGGGTCATAGTATATCGTATATCACGTAGCCATGAGATATGTTTATATGAGCATGTATTGCAATGGTATAGATGAAGTTAGGAAGGGAAATGGGGAGTGAACGTATTAGTTACCACCTTGGACGAAGCTCCAAGCATTATGGAGGAAACAGTGTGGTGTTCAAGCATCAATATTATGTGGTGTAAAAAAGATAATGGGAGAAGGATTCAAGAAATAAAAATTAAGGAAAGGTATTTACCGTAAAGGCTGTATCGAATGGTCCTTCGGGGCAACACCCTGATGATGGTATATAGCGTAAGACCATAGATGAAAGAGGCTATGGCAGTCTGGTATGAAGCACGTAGTGCAAGACCATGGATGAAAGATATCATGGCAGTAGGGTACAAGGTATAAGGTATACGATATAAGACCATAGATAAAAGATGCTATGGCAACCATGTATGACGAGTAAGACCATAGATAAAACATGTTATAGCAGCCAAGTATTACTGGAAGTAATATTACATTGCGAACAATATGATAGAACAAGAATGGGTCTTCCAAAGTGGCGAGGACTGCTAAAGGTCAACACAATATGGAAATGCCAACAACTCTTTCAATATTAGAGTAAGGGAAGAGGAAGTCTGCAAAGGACTGGTCCATTTAAGTCTACCAAGAAAGGTGTACAACCAGGTAAGTTAGAAGTCAACGAACAACCTGTACATGGAATCTGTGAAAGGAAGGAAAGAGAAGAAGTAAGATAGGGCCTGCTGATATAGCAAGGTATTTGGGTTACAGTCAGGTGAAGAGTTCAACTAGAAGGAGGTCTGATAGTGAGTCGAGTAGCTCAGAGTACCGGGTGGAGTTCGCCACCCTGATAACGAACACTCATCTTGAGTCAGCAGGGAGTAAATTTACATTTTGTTTATTTTGCATTTGTTACCCTCGAGCGATAGGGTTTAATTATGGTGTAGTAAAGGAACCCACTAAGTTCATTTAAACTTACCAGAGTTGTCTGGTGTTCGCAAAAATTGCGAAGTTGATCGAGGACTCCGAGGAGGGCCCAAGCCAGATGGTGTGGAGGTCGAGAATCACTATTGGATCAAGTCATGCACATAGGAAAAGGATACTATTGAAGGTTTCGCCTCAAAATTAGTTATATAATATCTAGAGATCAATCGTTGAATCTGGATTTTTGAATAATTAACCTTAGCTAGATTTTAAATGATTATTTGTACACAGTTAGATAGTTTTAAAATAGAAATTGTGAAGGTCTAAACATTTAGAACCTAAGGCCTTGGTTGTAAGAATTATTATTATTGAATTTATGATTAGATTATTTTACTTTAGTCTACTTTATAGTAATTATCTTAGCATAAATTAAATAAGGATAAAAGAACTCGGTCCATTTATGATGCTCCATACTCGGATTCAGCAAATAGATCAAATTGGGGTGTTACACTATATCCCTAAATTTCTTCTCTTAGTCCTCTCCAATTTCCTTGTTTGTGTTTCATTTCTTTTTTTTTTTTTTTACTTCTCTGCAAGTTTTCAGGTAATCTTTTGAGTTTTTCCCTTTTCTTTCATTATCCCCTAAAATGGCCAGGATTAAGTATAGTCGTCTCAAGGATAGAAGCAACCGTGATGTTGGTAGTAGGAGAGTCGTGGGGTGGTAAAAAGGGTGACGAGGCCAAGCCCAATAACAAGATAAGCACCTTGGTGGAAACCCCTCTCTTTTGATGCTCGACAACCCAGGAAAAGATGGTCCGACATCTGGGGGTCTGAGGGGTTCAACTATCTAACTTTGCTTATGAATTTAGCGTAGTTCAAGGCGAGTGTCAGCTTAATGAAAACTCTGACAACATTATCCTCCCCCTTTACTTGTTCGAGGTTGAGTTTCATCCCCCTCTTTATCATTTTTTTGTACTGTTTTAAACGAGACGAAGTTGTATCAGGTCAACTCGTTAGATTATCTTGGTGGACTCTGGTTGCTTATTTCATAGATTGTCACCTAAATAATGAGCTGTCTATCATAGCCATATTCCAGCGTATCTACCAATTGAAGGTGACCACCTGAGGGACTAGGTTTGGTTGGCACATTTCAGCACTCGCCAGGGATGCGAGCCAATAATAAAAAATTGGGCTTCCAATATCCACCTTAATAGAAATATCTTTATTCGAGTGAGGAGCAAACTAAGGGATGGGTTTGGGTTCCCAACACAGTGGTCAATTCCCTCCGAGTCCGTCTACACCCATAAGCAAGCACTAGATAATGAGACGACGAGGGATCAATTTGATCATTTAAAATCAGATTGCTCACTAGTGTTAGAGATGCTCGTCACCATTAAAAATGCTTTTTGTTTCTATTTAGAGAATCAGAGCCCAAATGGTTATCAATTCATGTATATTATCGTTGGGGTTATCCCCAAGTAGTGCATTCTGCCGAGAAGGCGCAACCTTACAACACTATTGATGACCTGGCCGTTGTACTAGTTGGAAGAAAGGATGAATCCCTACACTTCTTCTATACCATTTGTAGGCAGTGAGTGTATCATTGGTCTACCCCAATAGTAATGACTATTGGTGAATCCTAATAGACGTTTGGTTCCACTTATGGTTGACCTTAACTCTTCCCTTGTAGGTTTTTCCCAATCTTCTACTCTATCACACACTTCAAGCAGCATGGACATAGAGGCATTGATGGATAGGGAATAAACAGTCGTTATGGAGAAGGACGTAAGGGTTCAGCCAAGGAGTAGTAGCCGTAAAAGGCCAAGGGCTGAAGGGGGCTCTCAAAGTACCAAGGAGAGCAATGGCAGTAGGTTGGTTCGCTATAGACATAGTAAAAACTAGTCAGTTCGAAAAGGGAGATTAATCAAACCTTCTCATTCTGAGGCTTAGACGAAGTTTATCACCCCAACTAACTTAGCTCCCTTAGCTCAAAGTCTGCCTAAAAAGCTAGCTCCATTTATTTCCTCTTCTGAACTATTGCCCACCCCTACTGGCATAAGGTAAAATCCCTATTCTTCTAGCGGGGCATCAAATTTACTCCTATGGAGAGACCTCTTTGCTACGGGTCAACATCCCTTCTCCCTAACAAAAGTCAACTAACAATTGGAAAGGTGTTTGCCTCAAGAATTGAAAGAATGTACTCCCCTCTCCTCTTAGAGGCTTGCAAACCACATTTCCTAGAATTGATGGACTTTTACCAGAATTTTGTAGAGGAACGTGGTTTGCCGGGTTGGGCCCTTCGCGAGTAATGTAGTGGAAGTAAAACTAGACGAGCTTAGTTGGAGATGACCCTAGCTTCTCGAAAGCAAGAACTGGCCTAGCTCTGCCAATCACAAGAAGTTGCAGCCCACTAAATTCAGGAGTTCATCAAGTTTGTCTTTATCAGAGAGTCTAAGTACAATTCCTTAAAAATAGAATTTGAAGATAAGGTATGCTAGTTGGAGAGTCAGATCAAGCTACTGGAGGATCGTCACTTGGCAGACTTAGAGAAGGTCCAAAGAGAGAGCAAGGAAGCCCTAGAACAATACGAGGTGGATACCACAGTGGGGATATCAAATTATATCCCTAAATTAATATCTAACTATATTCTAGATGCTTAAGTTACCATGGGACCCTTTAACGTGAGTCAAGTAAACTTCGGTTGCTTGCGTCAGTTCGCTTACACTGACTTGGGATTCGATGTGATGAATCCCTCTAGGGTTGAATGGGAAGTGTTTCAGAAGAGGTGGAAGGATTTTGATGACCTCTTCTTCCTTTTCGAACCTGAGCCAAACACTCTTGCCCCATTGATGAGGGAGTGGAAAATACAGAGGAGGCGATTGATCCGTCGACTGGTGACAGAATTTGATCATCTTTGTACTTGTACTAGTTCCCCAATTAATGAAAATTCCTACCTTTTTATTTTCCTTGTCTTTCATTCCCACTGCACTTACCCTTATTCTTATTATTCTTCAGTAATTTACAGCTAATCTTGTAGTAATTTTCCAATTTGCACTTATTCTCATCATATTTACTATCTTATAACAACCTAATGGACTAAACCAGTTCTAATGAAACATGTATATAGGGCTATTCCATAACTTTCTATGTCCAAAGCATCAGCTAAATTGAAACTCTAATACCATTAAATTGAAACACCCTATACTCAATCTGGTTGCCAAGTCCAGGTACCGGATGATATAGTAACCCAAATAACTTAACGGTATCTCTAATTCAGCTTTAATTACATGCTTAAACAACTTAAATTTTAAAATCTAATCATTATTAAAAACTCATACAAAACCAGTGATAATTTCTTACAACTTTGATACCAACATCTAAATACAAATTTTTAAGTTAAGACTCGAATAGAGATATAGTCAACTTAAACCTTAAGGTGCGGCCTCTAGGGATGCACCTCTATATACATGCACAGCTACCCAACCCATCACTAGACTCTGACAGTGTCTGACTTGGCCCCTCTACTCAAGTCTTGAGTCTTTGTCCACCCTGCATACATGTAGAAATTCTTGTAAGGTCAGAAGAACCTAGTGACATCTTGCAACCTCCCAAACCTGGCTTAAACGTTATGTTGAATCATGAAGATTACATTGGCCATTGATTTGGCACGATAAACATTCTTGTTTAATTATTTCTTTAGAATAATTTACCTTTAATTTTAAACACAGTGCTTTTGTCTAAATTATTTTGTCTTCAAAAACTTAATTAGTTTCAAAAATAAACCCGTCAAATGTCTTTGGAATTATTTTTGTAAAGATAAAATAATTTGTGATCAACCACGTTTGAATATTTAAAGAAAAACAACATATTTTAAAATGTCGCAGCGGAAGTTTTATTAAAACCAAAATTTAATAAAATCAATATTTCATACAAAGTATTAATTATTTCAAATAAGTTATAATATATTGTGTTAAAATCAATTTCTTATTATTGTTGAGAAAAGTTGTATGGAAATCACATTTACTTAAAAATTGATTTTTCATACTTATTCGATAAAACATAATTACGCAGTTTAAAATCCTTGTGTCATGCAAGAATAATTTAAATCCAAAAAATAATGTCTCATGCCAAAGTCCATAAAATAAAAACACAATTCCAAAATACCATATAATAGAGTTAGGTATTTAAAGCGAAAACCATCTGAGAACTCCTCCAACAACCGCATTCAAGTCCTAACATCAAGGATTATCAGTAATGTCAGAAAACTAAAGAATGAGCTATACTAGTCCAATGTGAGTCTCAACTTAAGTACAATAGTAATTAAAACATACATTTAAAAAATAAAATATATAAGCACTCTAATTTCACAGATATCAATATGCATGATAATGTTGATGCAAAGTTTTTCAAAAATCAGTACAAAATTTTCGAAAAACGTCCCTACCCAACTCTGTTACACACCATAAAAAGTTTCCCAGAACTCATTCATCCAATAACATACCCAAGTTATAGACAAGTCACCAGATAGTGCAGACAAGCTGCCAGATATAGATATATGTGGACAAACCACTAGAATTACAGATATACTGCCAAAAATGTGGTAAAACCACCAGAATGTGCAGATCATTATACTGCCAAAATCTTCCTCCTTTCAATATCGTCCCAACCCCATGCATGTGATATGACATACAAAAACATAAATATTTAAGAAGGCATGTTTAACATGAGGTCAGATTTTTATTACAAAAACAGTACAATAGGCATGCTTAACATGCGAATCGAATGTTAACAGAAATCGTAGGCATTGTTTACTTTTCATGCTTATCAAGACAAAATAAAATGTTCACATAATTTCACCATGATATCAAATTTTGCTTAATTAGGTTGTGCTATTAAGTCACATAGCGTGAGTGTTAGAACATACACAATTTTCATCAATCAATAGGCATTTTAACAGAATGTTGGAAGTTATGGAACATACCTTAGTCTATTTGAAATATTACATTTGCTTATTTAGCCAATAAAAAATTTATTCCAATCGTTACAGTTAATAATAATCACTTACGTAAACTTCAATTTTTATAATTGGATCTTCAAGATAAGACATACACCTTTAATAATCATCCCACCAGTAGCAAATCTAAATCGCAACCCTCACTTTCGGATCTAACTAGACTAGTTCAGATCAGTACCTAAAATATACAAATCAAAGTTAAAAATCCATTTTTTTATACCAAAACATATGGCAAAAATTGAAAGAATTCAAAATGTTATAATTATTTTGGGTGCTCTAAAATTACTCTTCTTCCTCTTCAATAAAAAAAAGAACTACTATTCTTGAAATCACTAAATATTCTCAATAATTGAGTTTGATCCTTCAATCCAAAATAACTCATGAGTGGAATGGTTATACAAATATTCGGCCAACCCCAAGAATTTGGAATCGCAAATCAAAATCAAAACTTAAAACTTTAATATCACTTACACTTTCTACTAACGAGATTGGAAAACTTATGATTCAACGGTGGCTTAGTTATGAAGGAAGGATGGTGATTAATGAAACAAAATAAAAAGAAATAGATTAGTGAAAGGATGAAAATAATTATTTTTTAATAAAAAATATAGATGTTAAGATTGATAAAATTCATTTACAATTAATGAGATGAGTGAAGGAGGCGAAATGGAGAAAAAAATGGAAGACAATAGTGGCGCAGCGGGTGGTGAGCAGTGGCAAGGAAAGGAAGAGATGGATGAGATGGTGAAATACTAGTGGCCGATGGTGGTGATTTGGTGGCAAAAAGTAGAAGAGTGGTGGCTAAAGGAGGAGAAGAAGAGAATGAGAAGAGAAAACAAAAATTATTTTTGTTTCTAGGTGAATTGGAATAAAAGGTCAAATAGGGGAGAGAAAAATGGAAATGAGTTAAAAAGGTAGGTGGACAAGGGGAGCAAAAAGTGGGCTGATAAAGGAAAGGGGGCAAACTAAAGGGAGGAAAGAATCGACAGCATGCATCAAGGATTAAAAAGGAAGTCTATCTTCAATCAAGAACTTCATGAGAAAACCTATTTAAATGTCTTAAACTATCCATTAGTTTCCTATATACTAAATGACTCAAGAGATTATCGACAATTGGCTTGAACAAGGGTACTTTCTAGAGAAGCTATACAATCTGGTTTCTCCTTCAGTAATGAAGAACACTCTAATTTCTTCAGGGAGAAATAAATGTTTAAAAGAAGGAAGCAAAATAGAGTCTCTTCTTTTAACCTTCAGTTCTATAAATATACAAAACTTAACCTGTGTCTCCTACTAAGTAGGATCCCTAATCATAATTCATGCACACACGATTCCACTAATTAATCATCATTATCAAGACTCTACAGGTGTCATGCAAATGACACGTTCCTTACTTAAAGTTTGACACATAACTAATATGTGTCCCACCTACCTCGAGTTAAAATATCAAATGATTGTATCCTTGCGATATCCATGAGCTTGTAATTGTTGATTCTAGTTAATATAAGGTAGTGGCTTTCGGGCCCATTTTATCAAAAAAAATATTGAATGATTAACTTCGCTATAAAAGAACCTACCATTTGCGTGTTCACGCACTGGATAATTCGCCAAACACAAGAGTTCGCTGAATGCAAGAAAAGTAAAAATCTGCTAGATGGTAGATCACAGTGAAATAATTTGTTGGACGAATCCACCCTAAACTTAGTCTAATCTTACTTATTAGACGAACTAACTTACAAAATCCCTATCTATGCCCATCGTGTCAGCCACTTGGGATTCTGAGATTTGGGGTGTGCCACTTTCTATTAAAGTAGATAAATATAAATATGTTTATGAAAAACTTGTTGATAGTGATTGGGTGATCATATGTTTGTATGTTGATGGCATGTTTATATTTAGTACTAGTTATGAGTTAGTACTAAAAACAAAGTGTTTTCTTGATTCTAAATTTGACATGAAATATATAGGTGAAACAAGTGTTATATTAGGTGTTAAGATCATAAGGAAAAGTTATAGTACAAAGCTATCACGAGAACATTATGTGGAGAAACTTTTAAAAAGGTTTGGACACTTTGATGTTAAACTAGCGAATACTTCTTATAATGCTAACACTTAATTGAAGAAAAATAAAGGTGACCCTCTTACTCAATCTGAGTATGCACAAATTTATTGGAAGTTTAGTGCATTTAGTAAATTTTGCATAACCTAATATAGCATATGTTGTATATTGATTAAGCAAATTGTAACACCCCAAACCCGAGACCATCGCCGGTGTCGGACCCGAGGGGTTAACAAGCCAAGTTCACATGTTTTGCCCACCAATTTGACATTTCAGTCAGGCTGGAAAACTGCGTCACTGTCGCCTTAAAAATCATATCTCGAGTTTCAAAACTCGGAAACTGGTTTCGTAAATTTTCCCTGAATTTAGACTCATATATCCATCCATGGATTTATTTCTAGGATTTTTGGTCGGGCCAATTGGTACAGTTTATTAGTTAAAGTTACCCATGTTACAGGGATCGACTGCTCTGACCTTCGCGCGGTATAACTTGAATATCTCTCTGTACAGGGCTTTAATGCTGGTGTCGTTTGTTTCTAATGAAACTAGACTCAAAATGGAATCTTTACATATAAGGTATGTCTCCTAATTCTTTTTGGATAATTTATAGTGAATTTTTAAATTTGCGACAGGGAACCCAGAAACCATTCTGGCCCTGTCTCACAATAGCTTTGATATCTCTTAACCTGTAACTCCTATGACCATTTCGTTTCTTCCATATGAAAATAGACTCATCAAGGTTCATTTACATAGCTTATTCACTATTTAATTCCATTCCTATGAATTTTGGTGATTTTTCACCTTCACACCACTGCAGCTGGCAGCATCTGTTTTTAAGGTAGGGCTTACCTATTTGGTAGTCTCCATGAATCAACTAGTCTTGCCATACATAGGTTCATATATGATCATTTTAACCATGCCAATGGCTGATCATATGACCAACATTCCCATTTCCAAGCCATAGCCACATCATGACACCAAATATATACATACAAACCACAATTAGTCTAAGTTCATGCTTCCTTTTCGAGCCATTTTCGCATGGCGAACATACTTACATTACAACATATTTAACAAACAAGAGGTAGTCCTATACATGCCATCTCAAGTTCAACCAAAAATTTATACCAAAATGGAGGCTTGATAGTATGGATGACTTGACTTCAACGATCCCAAATCCGATTGCTTGAGCGAAATCTAGAAAACGAGAGCCAAAGCAACGGGTAAGCATTTTTATGCTTAGTAAGTCTCAAGGAATATAATCAACTCTAATTACAGCAATACATTCACATAACCAAATGCATCATTTCATTAATACACATTCTTACTTCACACTTCATCATTATATAATTTCACAAAGTATCAATCAAATCAATAACTGAAATTGTTAGTCGATTGAGCGAATGTTGCTCAAACATGTCGACTTTCCAATGCACATATGAACGTACCTCATTCTTTGGGCTTTTGAGTGTACTCATTGAATTTATTACAGCAGCCAACACCCACCTCCAGCCCAAGATTCTTGAACATAACCGGATATAACCATGTGCACAAATACCTTGGTCTTAGCCGGATAGAATGTCTCGCACGAATGCCTTGGTCTTAGCCGGATGTAGCCTCTAGCACAATTGCCTTGGTCTTAACCGGATAAAATTTCCAGCATAATTGTCTTGATTTAGCCGGATATCATTCGATTTCCATGAACACATACATCAATTATCATTGGACATACATAATTCATTTTCGTTACTAAGGCTCAAACGCAATTACAGTCACAAGCATATTCGCCTTGGGACTTAGCCCGTAGAATTCAAATACTCATGCATACATAATCAATAATCAATACACATCCATACTTTATTTCACATAATTCAAGTAGGGTCACTTCTTGAGGACTTACCTCGGATGTTGTCGAACGGCTTTTTCGGCTATTCGATCACTTTCTCCTTCCCTTGTCCAATTGTGGCCCTCTAAGCTCTTGAGCTAATTCAAACAAATTTAATTTATTAAAACCTCATTGTGCTAGCTTTTGGCGAATATGACAAGGAGTTTAAATGGTCATATGGCCACCCTTTAGCTTGAATACACAATGGTCATGCACATTTTATACTACATCAAGCAATTCAATACAATTTATTCGAGCATCAAGGAAATGCTAAGGCCTTCAATAGGCTACCCAAGGCGAATATTCATGTACATGTTGAGGTCAATTTTGCACTTAATACCTCACAAAAACAGCATGCAATTTACTAATTAATGCTTTACACATTGTGGCCCAAAACTTATAATATAGCATCAAGCACTTATATGTGTGCTAGGCGAATTGTGCTTGCAATTTCACAAGCATTCTTCCACATCTTCTTCTTTAAACCAATATATTCATCACTTAGTTCATAACCAAACATAATGTGCAATCATATATATGCATATATGAGCATGGCAATTTCAAGGTGTCCATAGCCATCCAAAACACAAATTTTAACTAACATGCAAGAAGCATGAATCATGCTCAAGAATGCATCATGGCGAATATGACAATCATGCTCCTTTTCAACTTCAATCATGATAAAACAAAGAGAAAACTCAAAATCTTACTCAAGAGTAGACAATCCATCATTGCATGCATCATCATCAAGCTTCACACTTAGCATGCAATGGCTTTATCACCATAACAACTTTGGCCAAATACCATTTCCATGGCATAACAAAGATTTAAGCCATGGCTAACATGCACATCAAGTTAGCAACCAAAACATGCATGAAACTCCCAACACAACCTCATACATACCTTAATCTTGATGCAAATTTAGCCAAATCTCCTTCTAGATCTCTTCTAAACCAAGCATGAAGCAAAAATCCTCCCCCTTTTTCCTTAGTATTTTCGGCAAGAAGTGAAAATGGATGAACAAAAATTTCCCTCTCTTTTCCTCTACTCACGGCAACAAGGGGTATCCAAGCTCATCTTTCTCTTTTTTTTTTTCATTTTTTATGCTTATTTTATTATAATACTTCCTCGTAACTCACTAGCCAAACATGTTGGAAACATGTTTTCCTTGCCCATCATGCCCACCTTGGCCGGCCACTATAGTCAAATTTGGGGGAATTTGACATGCAAGGACAACATTTCCTAGTGTGCATCAATAGGCCACTTCCACATTTGCCTATCTCAATTCTAAATTTTCTCACACAAGTCCTTTCTAGTGAAATTCACCTTTATAACACTAAATCAATCATCATAAAATGTCATACATGAGCACACACATATTATAGGCATCAAAATAAATTTTTAATTATTTTTATGCCTCGATTTTGTGGTCCCGAAACCACATTCCGACTAGGGTCAATTTTGGGCTGTCACAACTCTCCCCCACTTAAGAAATTTTCGTCCCCGAAAATCTTACCGGTAAATAGGTTTGGATATCGTTCTTTCATAGAGTTCTCGGTCTCCCAAGTAGCTTCTTCTATCCCGTGCTTGAGCCATAACACTTTCACTAGCGGAACCCGCTTGTTTCGCAACTCTTTCACTTCTCGTGATAGGATACGAATCGGTTCTTCCTCATAACTCATATTAGCTTGAATTTCAATTTCTGATGGACTAATCACGTGCGATGGATCGGATCTATAGCGTCGAAGCATCGAAACATGAAAGACATCGTGAACCTTTTTGAGTTCGGGGCAAAATCAAGCGATATGCCACCGGACCGACTCGCTCGATATCTCATATGGTCCAATGAACCTCGGGCTCAACTTGCCCTTACGGTAGAACACGAGTATCTTTTTCCAAGGCGATACCTTGAGAAACACTTTATCACCCACGATACTCGACATCCTTACGCTTCAGATCCGCGTCACGACTTCTCGACGATCGGAGGCTATCTTGAGACTTTCACGGATTACTTTCACTTTCATTCAGCATCCCTAATCAAATCCACCCGAAAATCTTGCTTTCACCGAGCTCGGTCCAAAACAATGGCGTCGGCATTTACGACCGTATAAGGCCTCGTGGGGTGCCATCTTAATACTTGATTGAAAGTTTGTTGTTGTGGCGAATTCAATCAACGGCAAATACCGTTCCCATGAACCACTAAACTCGAGGACGCAACATCTTAACATATCCTCAAGTATCTCGAATTATCCGCTCGGATTGACCATCGGTTTGGGGGTGAAAGGCGGTCTTTGAAATGCAACTTGGTACCCAAAGCTTCTTGCAACTTTTTCCAAAATCGCGAGGTAAATCTCGGATCTCTATCCGACACGATAGAAATAGGCACCCGTGTAATCTCACAATCTGAGAAACGTACAATTCCGCTAATTTGTCTATTGAAAAATCCGTACGTACGGGGACAAAGTGGGCCGACTTAGTCAATCGATCTACCACGACCCAAACCGCATCCTTCTTACTTGCGACAATGGCGGTCCGGATACAAAGTCCATTGTGACTCGATCCCATTTCCACTCGGGTATCGTGATTGGCTGAAGTAATCCTGAAGGCACCTGATGTTCCGCTTTCACTTGTTGACATATTAGACATCTCGAAACAAAGTCGGAGATGTCTCGCTTCATACCATGCCACCAAAATCGATGTTTCAATTCATTGTACATCTTCGTACTCCCCGGGTGGATTGCCATTCGGCTACAATGGGCTTCATTCAGAATTATCGAAATGAGTTCCGAATTCTTTGGAACACACAGACGACTTTTGAACCTCAAACAATCATCATCGTCGATTTGAAACTCCGAGTCCTTGTTCGGAACACATGCAGCCCGTTTTGCAACCAACTCATCGTCGACTTTCTGAGCTTCTCGAATTTGGTGTGTCAATAATGGTTTGGCTTTCAATTCAGCCACTAACACACCGTCGGATCGGACGGACAAGTGCACATTCATCGCTTCGTAAAGTGAATAACGATTTACGACTCAAGGCATCCGCAACCACATTCGCCTTTCCGGGTGATAGTCAATGATCACTCATAATCCTTTAATTTCGAGCCAACGTCTTTGTCGCAGATTTAAGTCTCTTTGGGTCATCAAATATTTGAGACTTTTGTGATCCGAGTATACATGGCACCTTTCACCAAATAAGTAATGTCGCCAAATCTTTAAGGCGAATACGATGGCGCCAATTCGAGATCATGAGTCGGATAATTTTTCTCATGTGGCTTTAATTGCCTCGACGCATAGGCCACAACTCGACCTTCTTGCATTAATACGCAACCTAACCCAAGTAGAGAGGTGTCGCTATAGATGACAAACTCTTTGCCGGATTCGGGTTGCACTAGAATTGGGGCTTCATCAAATAAGTTTTCGATTGATCGAAACTTTTTGGCATTTCTCCGTCCATTCGAACTTAACGTCCTTTTGGAGTAGCCGTCATCGGCGTGGCTATCGTTGAGAAGCCTTTACAAATCGTCGGTAATAACCGGCAAGCCCCAAAAAGCTCGAACCTCGGTAATATTTCTGAGGCTTCCAATTAAGTATGGCTGAAATTTTATTCGGTCGACTCGAATACCCGATCTGCAGATACCACATGACCCAAGAAGCTAACCTCTCTTAACCGAACTCACACTTGCTGAACTTAGCATATAATTGCTTGTCCCGTAAAATTTGCGGCACTAACCGCAGTGTTCAAAGATGTTCGGTCTCATTTCTTGAATAGACCAAGATGTCATCAATGAACACGACTACGAATCGATCCAAATATGGTCTAAAGATCCGATTCATTAAATCCATAAATACCGCGAGGGCATTAGTGAGCCCAAACGGCATCACTAGGAACTCATAGTGACCATATCTCGCTTCAAGGCGGTCTTGGGCACGTCCGAATCTCGGATTCGCAATTGATAGTAGCCCGATCTCAAATCTATTTTCGAGAACATCGAGGCTCCCTTCGATTGATCGAACAAGTCGTCAATACGTGGCAACGGATATTTGTTCTTTATCGTCGCTTTATTAAGTCGACGATAGTCGATGCACAATCGCATGGTTCCATCCTTCTTCTTCACGAACAACACCGCGCACCCTAAGGCGAAAAGCTCGGCGAGCAAAACCTCTATCCACCAATTCTTGCAACCGAGCTTTCAACTCCTTTAATTCCGTTGGTGCCATACGATACGGAGCTATCGAAATTGGAGTGGTACCGGTACCAATTCGATGCCAAATTCTATTTCCGAACAGTGGTAAACCCGGCAATTCTTCGGGAAAACATCCGGTATTTACAAACCACGCACACGATTCGGGTTTCTTCTCGATTCCTTGTCATCGAGCACGTCGCAAGGTACGCTTCGCACCCTTTTCTTACATATTTACGGGCCAACATCGGCGATATTACGGTGGCAACCCTTTAAGTCCGTGGACTCAACCCGAATTATTTCATTATTCGCGCACCTCAAATCGATAGTCTTGCTCTTGCAATTTACCACCGCATCGTGCATGGTCAACCAATCCAAACCAAGAATAACATCGAACTCATCGAACGGCAAAAGCATTAAGTCCGCGGAAAAAGAACCTCGGAACACTAGGGACTTTTCTTGCACACTTTGTTAACAAGCACGTAATGACCCAAGGGTTTGACACCGAATTACAAACTCGATGAGACTCAATAGGCAAAGTCTTCTTGGATGCTAAGGTTTCACATATATATGAATGGGTAGAACCGGGGTCAATCAAAGCAATCACATTTGTATTGAAAAGAGTGAAAGTACCGGTAATGACATCCGGAGAGCAGATCCTCACGTGCAGCGTATGGCATAAGTCCTTGCAGAGCACGAGCCTCAGATCGATGGTAGCATCTCTAGATCCTCTCGACCGCCAACGACATTGCCCATATTTCTAGGTGGCCTACCTCGGCGATGGTAGCACCGGGTTTCCACTCGACTCACATTCATTCTCAAGCATCCTCGGGCAATCCTTCATAAAGTGGTCGGCCGATCCACACTTATAGCGAGGAGCAATCACGAAACCAACAGCTCCACGAATGCCATTTGCCACAATGTAGACACTCCGCCTCTCTCGGCGATCATTTCCACCATCGGCGATCGAAGTGACTCGTGTGGTCACAGGGGTCGATCGCGTCCTCGTCTAGAAAAGCCCAAACGCCTCTAGACCGGCTCAGATCATCTCGAAATCTCTTCGATGCTTGTTGAAGAGACTTTCCGAGGACCTCTTCGAATTCTCCGGTTCCCACATCAGCTTTTGTTTCTCCTTTCTAAGCTCTTGACTTTACAAGCTCGCTCAACAAGTACCACGAACTCTCGTATCTCGAGAATGCCAACAAACATCCTTATATCATCATTCAGCCCATCCTCGAGCGTTTACACATAATAGCTTCGGACGAAATGCATTCTCGCAGTCTGGCTAAGCCTCACAAACTTTCGTTCGTAGTCGATAACGGACATAGAACCTTGCTTAAGATCAAGAAATTCCTCCGCTTTTGGTCGATGAATCTCGATGATATACTTTTTTCGAACTCGGTTTGAAAGAATTCCCAAGTCACTTGCTCTCTAGGCACCACGAAGTCGAGTACTCCACCAATGGTAGGCGGACTCGCGTAACAAGGAGATGGTACACTTTAAGCACTCATCGAGCGTCAGGATAGCTCATCAAGCACCCGGATAGTGTTATCTAACCAAAATTCAGCTCGCTTCGGCATCATCATCATCCGTAGCCTTGAATTCAGTGGCCCCATGTTTTCAATTCTATCGATTGGGGCTTACTTGACCTTATTTGGTCATCACGGAGGTATTGTAGGTCTTGGGTTTCATTTTCGGGAATGGAGGTTGTGGAACCGTGTTGGTTCGAATGTATTGCTTAAACCATTCGTTCATCACACTATAAAAGGCTTGCCTAGCCTCGTCATTAGGATTGCTGGCCATAGGTTGAGAGTCCGTCGGCGCTGTCCCTTGCGCGGAGCAGCGCCACACTCTCCACATCATCAGCTATCGCTCGGTTGGGATCGGGATCCATTGCTACAAACAAACACAAAGTCGAATTGTCAGAAATCATCACACTATCGATTCATCATTTAATGGCATGTATAGCTAGACCCCAAACACATCACGGTAGTCCTAGAATCGACTAAACCGTGGCTCGATACCAATAAAATTGTAACACCCCAAACCCGAGACCATCGCCGTGTCGGACCCGAGGGGTTAACAAGCCAAGTTCACATGTTTTGCCCACCAATTTGACATTTCCAGTCAGGCTGGAAAACTGCGTCACTGTCGCCTTAAAATCATATCTCGAGTTTCAAAACTCGGAAACTGGTTTCGTAAATTTTCCCTGAATTTAGACTCATATATCCATCCATGAATTTATTTCTAGGATTTTTGGTCGGGCAAATTGGTACAGTTTATTAGTTAAAGTTACCCATGTTACAGGGATCGACTGCTCTGACCTTCGTGCGGTATAACTTGAATATCTCTCTGTACAGGGCTTTAATGCTGGTGTCATTTGTTTCTAATGAAACTAGACTCAAAATGGAATCTGTAAATATAAGGTATGTCTCCTAATTCTTTTTGGATAATTTATAGTGAATTTTTAAAGTTGCGACAGGGAACCCAGAAACCATTCTGGCCCTGTCTCACAATAGCTTTGATATCTCTTAACCTGTAACTCCTATGACCATTTCGTTTCTTCCATATGAAAATAGACTCATCAAGGTTCATTTACATAGCTTATTCACTATTTAATTCCATTCCTATGAATTTTGGTGATTTTTCACATTCACGCCACTGCAGCTGGCAGCATCTGTTTTAAGGTAGGGCTTACCTATTTGGTAGTCTCCATGAATCAACTAGTCTTGCCATACATAGGTTCATATATGATCATTTTAACCATGCCAATGGCTGATCATATGACCAACATTCCCATTTCCAAGCCATAGCCACATCATGACACCAAATATATACATACAAACCACAATTAGTCTAAGTTCATGCTTCCCTTTTGAGCCATTTTCGCATGGCGAACATACTTACATTACAACATATTTAACAAACAAGAGGTAGTCCTATACATGCCATCTCAAGTTCAACCAAAATTTATACCAAAATGGAGGCTTGATAGTGTGGATGACTTCGACTTCAACGATCCCAAATCCGATTGCTTGACGAAATCTAGAAAACCGAGAGCCAAAGCAGCGGGTAAGCATTTTATGCTTAGTAAGTCTCAAGGAATATAATCAACTCTAATTACAGCAATACATTCACATAACCAAATGCATCATTTCATTAATACACATTCTTACTTCACACTTCATCATTATATAATTTCACAAAGTATCAATCAAATCAATAACTGAAATTCGTTAGTCGATTGAGCGAATGTTGCTCAAACATGTCGACTTTCCAATGCACATATGAACGTACCTCATTCTTTGGGCTTTTTGAGTGTACTCATTGAATTTATTACAGCAGCCAACACCCACCTCCAGCCCAAGATTCTTCGGAACATAACCGGATATAACCATGTGCACAAATACCTTCGGGTCTTAGCCCGGATAGAATGTCTCGCACGAATGCCTTCGGGTCTTAGCCCGGATGTAGCCACTAGCACAATTGCCTTGGTCTTAACCGGATAAAATTTCCAGCATAATTGTCTTGAGTTTAGCCGGATATCATTCGATTTCCATGAACACATACATCAATTATCATTGGACATACATAATTCATTTTCGTTACTAAGGCTCAAACGCAATTACAGTCACAAGCATATTCGCCTTGGGACTTAGCCGGGTAGAATTCAAATACTCATGCATACATAATCAATAATCAATACACATCCATACTTTATTTCACATAATTCAAGTAGGGTCACTTCTTGAGGACTTACCTCGGATGTTGTCGAACGGCTTTTTCGGCTATTCGATCACTTTCTCCTTCCCCTTGTCCAATTGTGGCCCTCTAAGCTCTTGAGCTAATTCAAACAAATTTAATTTATTAAAACCTCATTGTGCTAGCTTTTGGCGAATATGACAAGGAGTTTAAATGGTCATATGGCCACCCTTTAGCTTGAATACACAATGGTCATGCACATTTTATACTACATCAAGCAATTCAATACAATTTATTCGAGCATCAAGGAAATGCTAAGGCCTTCAATAGGCTACCCAAGGCCGAATATTCATGTACATGTTGAGGTCAATTTTGCACTTAATACCTCACAAAAACAGCATGCAATTTACTAATTAATGCTTTGCACATTGTGGCCCAAAACTTATAATATAGCATCAAGCACTTATATGTGTGCTAGGCCGAATTGTGCTTGCAATTTCACAAGCATTCTTCCACATCTTCTTCTTTAAACCAATATATTCATCACTTAGTTCATAACCAAACATAATGTGCAATCATATATATGCATATATGAGCATGGCCGAATTTCAAGGTGTCCATAGCCATCCAAAACACAAATTTTAACTAGCATGCAAGAAGCATGAATCATGCTCAAGAATGCATCATGGCCGAATATGACAATCATGCTCCTTTTCAACTTCAATCATGATAAAACAAAGAGAAAACTTAAAATCTTACTCAAGAGTAGACAATCCATCATTGCATGCATCATCATCAAGCTTCACACTTAGCATGCAATGGCTTTATCACCATAACAACTTTGGCCAAATACCATTTCCATGGCATAACAAAGATTTAAGCCATGGCTAACATGCACATCAAGTTAGCAACCAAAACATGCATGAAACTCCCAACACAACCTCATACATACCTTAATCTTGATGCAAATTTAGCCAAATCTCCTTCTAGATCTCTTCTAAACCAAGCATGAAGCAAAAATCCTCCCCCTTTTTCCTTAGTATTTTCAGCCAAGAAGTGAAAATGGATGAACAAAAATTTCCCCTCTCTTTTCCTCTACTCACGGCAACAAGGGGTATCCAAGCTCATCTTTCTCTTTTTTTTTTTCATTTTTTTATGCTTATTTTTATTATAATACTTCCTACATAACTCACTAGCCAAACATGTTGGAAACATGTTTTCCCTTGCCCATCATGCCCACCTTGGCCGGCCACTATAGTCAAATTTGGGGGAATTTGACATGCAAGGACAACATTTCCTAGTGTGCATCAATAGGCCACTTCCACATTTGCCTATCTCAATTCTAAATTTTCTCACACAAGTCCTTTCTAGTGAAATTCACCTTTATAACACTAAATCAATCATCATAAAATGTCATACATGAGCACACACATATTATAGGCATCAAAATAAATTTTTAATTATTTTTATGCCTCGGTTTTGTGGTCCCGAAACCACATTCCGACTAGGGTCAATTTTGGGCTGTCACACAAATACACAGATAACTCAGATCATGAGCATTGGCATATTATAGACAAACTAAGGAACTATTTGAAAGGTACTATGTATTATGTATCTTATTTAGTGGTTTCCTATTATACTAGAAGGATATAATGATGCTAAATGCAGAGGCGATTAGCCCCCTAAAATGAAAAATTACCATTTAGGCATCTAAATTTTTTTAAAATTTTAAATTAATAAGGTTAAAATTATACTTTGGCCCCCCTAAAATTATAAAAATTCAATTTAATTCTTTAAAAATTATAAAGATATAGACTATAAAAAATTAAAATTTCATTCGACCTCCCCTAAAAAGTTGTTCTGGCTTCATCCCTGACTAAATGGGTTTTAAATTCAAAGGAGACAAAGTCCACTAGTGGTTATATGTTCACCCTTGGTAGCGGTGTAGTTACACGAAGCTCACCCAAACAAACTATTATAGTAAAATCTAGCATAGAATAAAAATTTATTGCTTTAGAGTTGGATGGTAATGAGACTGAGTGGCAAATATTTCATTGGGCACAAAACCAACATCTTTTGTATCCATTATTGTGATTGTCAATCGACAATAACCATTGCAAATAATAAATCTTTCAATGGTAAAAATAAACATTCTTTTGAGACATGATGTTATAAAACAACTACAAAAAGATGTAGCATCAATTGATTATGTGAAGTTAAAAGTGAATTTGGTTGATCCTCTAACTAAACTTGTTAAGAGAAAAAGATTAAATGAAGCATCAAGGGAATGTGACTACTGCCAAACTGATATATCAGTAATGATGATAACCCAACTTATGAGATTAACGATCCCGTGAATTAAGTTCATATAGATAATAAAAAAATCATTAGTTGATTTGTTAAGTACTATAAAATTATGTCATTTCTCTAGTGTAAATAATTTTAAAATTGCAAAAAAAAAAAATGAGGGTGAGCAAAATTCTTAATCAAATTCATATCCTTTAATAAGTTGTGTATTAATTTGTAATGTACACTTGATGGTTTGAGCAATACAAGTGTGTAGTAGGACCACTTTATGAGATTTGTGATAAAATCTATAAAGTACTCATAAAAATCCGGACGTGTGCATGGCTTATTGGCGCACATTTGCGTTTAAGAACAATTGCATTTCTACGAGAAATTTAGTTTACAAGATGAATTCACCAATAATTTTGTAAATATATATCTTTTATATTTAGTTTTGATTCATGTCTAAAAGATACTAAAATACTTAATCAAAATTTACCCATCATTCTTTTAAAATATGTCAGAGATGGTTGGAATATGAAGAATTTTAAAAAAATTTATCAGGTAATAATGAACCATTGGTCTTACAAGAAATAGTAGAAGGAAAAAGTTAACGTGTACAAGAATTAAACTCAAAAGGCTAATATAGTACAAATCGATGGATTTCTCTTCCAATGTGCAAGACAATGTGCGTCGTTTGATGAATTATTTTTACTATATATAGGAAAAATGAGAAACTACACAAACTTGGTTTTATTAATTAGAAATGCTTTCCCCGTACACAAAATTAAAGTTTTAATTTTAATATAAAATTTAATTTAATTATTTAAAAATTATAAAAATATAAACAATTAAAATAATAAAATTATATTTTTATTATCATAAAAATTATAATTAATTTCCGCCCTAAAAAAATTTTCGAGTTTGGCCTTGTTTTGAATTTTCACACATTGAGAAGGTGTGTTCATAAACTTTACACGTTGATTAATAAATTAATGTATTTAATGCGGCATGTGTGTATGTTTAATATGACTTCACATGAGCTGTTTTTTTGTTAGTGTTATTTAATACAAAATTGACTTGGCCCTTCCCATGTTCTATGAACTCCCAAGCCTCTCCACTCAATCACTTAGAATATTTGATTAGATGAGTTGAAAGAAAAGGCTGACCACAATTTAGAGATTTTTCCAAATGTTTTAGAAACAACCCGCAATATTAAATTTTAGAAATAATATGTTAACATCACATTACATATATAATAATATATTTATTACATCAAATTTTAGAATAATATAATTTAACTTAGAATTTTGTTATTCAAATAGTATAGAAATTAAAATAATTAAATTAAAGTTTAAAGATTAAATATACAATTTTTGTAATTTATAGGGATTAATTGCAGAATTTAACCCATATTCTTATACGGCAAATCAGACCAGGTATTTATTTATTTATTTATTTTTGGTTTCATATATAGGCAATGAAACAAATTAAAAAACACTGCAGCAACAGTAAACGAATACTTGAGAAACGTTGAAACTAAAAACAAAAAACCGAAAAAAAAAAAGGTGGAGTAAATAGTGAACGTATCATCCCCTATAAAAACCCACTTCATCATCTTCTTTAGTTATCACAATATCAAAAATGATATAGGTAGAGATTATTGAATATAAAAATGGGGTTATTGGAAGGTTATTTTAGGTCAGTGATGGTGGGTTTGGTTCTGTATTTATTGTTGAGATTGATATTGTCATGCTGGATTCTACCCATTCTAGTTTACTGTAAGATAAGGAAGAATGGGTTCACTACAGGAAAATAGGGCTTTAGCGGCGTTTTTAGTGGCGTTTTATTAAAAAACGCCGCCAAAATTTTAAAATTCAGAGCAATAACGGCGTTCTAAAAAAACGCCGGTAAAAACATAGCATTAGCGGCATTTTTTACTAAAACGCCACTAAAAACAGAGTATTAGCGGCGCTTTACGTAAAACGCCGCTAAAAACCAGAGCATTAGCGGCACTTTAGGTAAAACGCCGCTAAAAACCAGAGCATTAGCGGCGTTTTACCTAAAGCGCCGCTAAAAACCAGAGCATTAGCGGCGCTTTAGGTAAAACGCCGCTAAAACTCCATAACCCCTAAACCTCAAACAGAATCATAAACACTAATCTCCAACCTCTAAAACAATAATTATTAAAATTTATGATTATACAATATATTGAATATTTTCTTATATAATCATAGAAGAGATAGTATTGAATTTAAAATATTAAATTAATTATCATTATATTTTAAGGATTATGGTTTAAGATATATGGTTTAAGCAGGTTCAATTATGATCGTTAACTATGGTTTAAGGTTTAGGAGTTAACTAGTATTTGAATTTATGGATTATGATTTAGGGTTTAAAGGTTAATTAGGGTTAAAGTTTAGAGTGGGACAATTATTATTATCTTCTTAAGAGATAATTTCCTTTCGATTCTTACTTGGGATGCTATATAAGGGTGATTTTGAATGTGGAATTAGCATTTTTGAACTATGTATAAATTCCAAGCTTATATAACATAGAAATATCTTCTGAGTGGACATTATAACTAGAGTGTTCCAATAGAGAATTAATTATTTTATTAAAGTTATGTAACTTTGTATAAATAATAATGCTATTGTGTATTTTTAATTATCTATTTTTTTGTTTAAATATATTTAGATTAAATAGAATGTCGAAATAAAATATGTTAAAAATTAAGTTTAGAAGGGTTTAAGGAAATGATACTATTAATCAAGAACATAATTTGGATTTTACTAAGATTCATGTTATTTTGTATATACGTACTCATAATATTATTTAATATAAGAATATAAACATATATATATATATATATATGTGTGCATGTGTGTGTGTTTTAATTTGTACTACATTAACATTGGCCACACGAATTCCCAAAAATATGTTTATTATGGTTTAGGGTTAACAATTTTTTAGAGTATATATACTTTATAGTTTGGGCCGGCTTTATGGTCCAGGAGTTATGGTTGGTTTAGGGGTTACCGAATGGTTTTGGTGTTTAAAGTTTGGGGTGAGTGGTTTTTTGTTTGTGGTCTAAGGTTTAGGGTTTAGAGTATCAGGTTTAGGGTTTCAAATTTAGAGTATAATTTTGGATTTTAATTTAGAAGATAAATGTATATAAGATAAATATATAGAAAATATTATTTTAAAATATATATAAATATATATATATGGAAAGTGGTTTAGTGTGCAATTGTGTACATGAACTGTAATTTGATCTAGATCTTGTAAAATATTAATTTACACGTTATTGATATAATAAATAAACATCATATTTTTATTTAATTAATTAATTTATATGCATACATAATATGTATTTTAAAATGTATATTAAATCAAAATTAAAGTTTCAACTATAGTTAGGGTTTTAGGGTTTATATATATTTTAAAAGAAATTCTAAATATATAGTTTTAAATTTTGATTAATTTCTATAAAATATCCGGTATTAGCGGCGTTTATACATAAAACACCGCAAAAGATAGAAAATAGCGGCGTTTTTAGAAAACGCCACAAAATTTCATTATACATTACAAGAAAAGCGCGTTTCCTCCGAATAGTATTGGCTTTAGCGGCGTTTATAATAAACGCCACAAAGCGTATTAGAACGGCGTCGTTTTATTGTGTATATAAAATAGGTATTAGTGGCGCTTTGCTGAAAACGCCTCAAAAGGTCTTATTAGCGGCGCGTTGCTAAAAATACAAATTTTGCTTATTTGAAGCGGCGTCGTTTTTTCTCTCCGAGGTTTATGCCCTTTACCCGAAATCGGTTTCATTTTTTTGCTAAGTCCTTTTCCCCCATCTCGTCTTCCTTCCCCAAATCCCTAAAACAAAACCTCTTTTTTTTTTCCCCAAATCATCCCCTAATTCCCCAAACCCGAAATCCCTAACATTTTCCCCAAGTCCCTTTTTCCTTAACTGTTCCCCCATTCTCGAAATCCCTTACTTGTTTTCCTTTCCTCTCATCGATGGTCGATGGTTCATGGGTTTTAAATGGTTAGTTTTTAGTCCCTTTAGATTAATGTGTAGTTCTTGTATTACTTGGCTTTTATTTTTTGGGATTTTAGATTAATGATGTTGATACTGATGTTGATGTTGATCTCGATGATTATACCCTTGTTTTAAGTAAACCCAATACCGGATCTGGTGTTTCTGGTGCTATTTTGAACTGAACCACCACAATTATTGGTGCTGGAATCATTGCTTTACCTGCTACTATGAAGGTTCTAGGGCTTGTTCTAGGGATTCTCGATCAGTGGTTAGGACTGGTTCGGTTCGTAATGTCTGGGTGATGTTATGTCTGGTTCAGTTCGTCATATTGGGGTTCTCGATCAGTGGTTAGGACTAGTTTTGGGGATCATAGGAAGTTATTGGTTTTGGTTGTTATGGTTGTTTTTCTTGCTCCACTTTGCGTGTTAGATAGGATTGATTCATTGAGCATGACTTTGGTCGCTTGATAGCTCTCATTGTTGTTTTAATTGTGGTTTGCTTTGCTTTTGCATTTATTAAGCTTATTGAAGGGAAGATAGAGGCTCCAAGGAGGAGCCTAGATTTTGGATCGAAAATGGCAATTTTGGATTTACTAGTAGTTATCCCTATTATGACTAATGCATATGTTTGCCATTTCATTGTTCAACCTATATACAATGAGCTCAAAGGTGATATTTTTACCAATTTTGGTAGGAATCAGAATTCGTTTTAGCACTTTGAATTATATTTAGTCTTCATTTGGTTCTGGTTTTCTCTTTATTCACTTTTCTCTCTGCAAACCGTGGATAACTTGGTGTTTGAGGATCAACTCCTCTCACGGAGAGTAAAAAACGGTCTTTGGCATTAACAGTAATATTGTTAGTACTTATATATATTTGATCTACTATGTTCCTAAATATATGGACAGCTTTCAAATTTACTGGAGCAACAACAGCTTACTGTCTTTTAATATGTATACAATGTAACTTACTGTCTTTTAATGGTATTGAGCTTGGTCCTATTTCTCCTGTTAATGTTATACCATATTGCTAGCTGTTTTTTGTAATCATTTTATTTGTTTATTCCCACATGTTATTATGCAATATAATTAATATTATACCAATCATTAAATGTTGTTTATTTTAGAACTCATTTGATTGTTTTGTCGACTGTAAATGCACTTTTGTTCTTCAAATGCAATGAGTAGGGAAGTCTCTCAACATTATTAGAGATCAATCCCAAGCATCTCTAAATAAACCCTCAAGAAAACATTTCCATTTCAATCAAGGTAACATTTTTTTCCTAACATTTATGTTTCTTTCAACATGTTTTTCCTTTTATGTTTTCAATGTTTAATTAACATTTAATTACATTCCTAAAGTTTTAATGTTTTTCCTAACATTTAATTAACATTTTAATTACATTCCTAAATTTTTAAGCTTATTTCATCCACTATTTTTTGTGTTTTGTCTCGATTTGGCTTCTTTCGTTAAGTCTCCTGTTGAAGCGTACTTATCTTTTATTTTCAAGAAACAGATTTAGGTAATGGAAGATGTATGCCTGTGTGTTTGTGTCTCTATATATGTATGTATTTGGTACTAGATGAAAGCTTTATTCCAGCTTTTGAAATATAGACCAAGTTTTGCATACATTGATCAATTCTGCTCTTTTCCTTTGAATACATGGTTCTCTTGATACTAAATACTCGTGTACTTTCTCGCATATTCTGTGATTCTTATTAGATAAGTTATATATCAACAGATTATGTTAGTTTCCATCAAGGACTCTGTAAATATAAAGTTGGTATTCGGTTAGGAGAAGTTAATGTTTATGAGTTTTGTGGAGTATGATTCTGCACATGCAAAGTTGGTTTGTTTCAATCTGTGCATTTTCATGTTTACATAATAATGGTGATTCCATTTTGGTTATTTAGATGTTATTTTGGTCTGTTTTCATGTTTCTATCCAACTTATGTGTTTAGTGTGGACTTAGATTGATTTAAGAGTTTATTGCTGTCGTGTTGCTCACGTTTTATATAATAAAGTTGTTATATTTTGGTTATTTAGATGTTCTTTTGGTCTGTTTTTCATGTTTCTATCCAACTTATGTGTTTAGTGTGGACTTAGATTGATTTAAGAGTTTATTGCTGTCTTGTTGCTCACGTTTTATATTGTTGAATTCCTCTATTCATTTTCTTTCAGTTATGTGAAGAAATTGGCTGTACTTTGACTGCTTTATTATCCATTTGTTTATTATTTTTTATTGTTTGAATTGGAATTGTCCTGGGGTAGTTCTGCATTTATTTGCTCGGTCTTGAATGTTAAAAACGCATTTATCGTTCTGCGTCTGAAAGGGACCTTTTCGCTTTGAGCTTCTTGGGTCATTGTTTGGTTTTTCAATCTCTGCAGTAAAACCAGTTTATATGAATTTACGCTTTATTGACATTATGTTCTATTTCACCATTCTTGAAATTATGTGAAGACTCTTTCTAATTTTCTCCTCTGTCTCTAGAGTCTAGCCTAATATTGATTTTTCCTTTTCATGCATTTTGAATCAAATAAAAGAATTTTAGCATGAAAGAAAAAGACACTTTAGTTGCTTGCGAGAGTAATTTTTCATGTTCTTTTGGGAACCTACACATTGGGTTGTTAACTGTTCATGTCTAGTTCTGTGTCAATCATTTTATCCTCACTTGTTTCTGTTGGATTCTTTTTAGTTTCATACCCTCCATACTACCAAAAGGAAGTGCTCGTGAGACAAAGTCAAAAGTTCTAAGATTTTTTCATTATATTGTTTTTGTTCACCAAACCTAGAACTTAATAAAATGATGGTTGTGAAATTTTATAAATAATGTTCCTGAAATGTTGGTAATGAACCAAAAAAGAAAAGAACTGCCTGCCATGCTTAAAATTCTTGATGAGAGTCAAGAGAACAAGAGGTGGCTGTTGTCCTTAAACGAAATTGTTAGTATTTGAGTTTTTTCTTATGCTTTCTGTCTTTAGAATATTGATATTATTTCCTATGATGCTCTGATTCATGTGTGAGTGGGAATGAGCATGCTAGTATTTGCTTGTACTTATTCTGAAACCTGTTTTCAGATGTAGGATAATATGTTCGATTTGGGCACTTTAGGAAAGTCAAGGTTTGAAGAAACAGCTGATTGGATTTGCTAATTGTGTTATGTGCCTTGTATTTACAATTTTTTTGCAGAGGTGGAAGTCATTTGTATGCTCATAAAAGATTTTGTATTTTTTTGCAGAAATGGTTTGAAAAGATGTGCGCTTTTGCGATTTTCTTTGAGGGTACAGCTTCATTTATCGCTTCTGCTCCTCCCGCAAGTATTGGTTCAACTGAAGCGCCATTTAATCTTCAATTAAAATTTGGTACTGATATAGATAAAGTTTTATATTTTCTTAAACTGAAATATATTTGATGCTACTCTTATAATCTTACATCTGTTCTAGGTAATGCAGTGCCGTTTAGTTACTAAATTTTTTTCCTTATTTCTATGCATTTTCACTTTAAATTACTTAACAAATATTACTTTTTGGACTCCACCTCTGCTTGTTTGGTGATAGTGGAGTAGACCAGTACGCTTTTATTAAGGTACGTTTTAAATATTTTAAAGATTCAAAGTATATAGGTTGGAAACTGACCTTATAGTATTACTTATTTGAAGTATGAATAAGTATGAATTAATTTTATTACCATATATGTAGCTTGCTTGTCCATTATAATTACAACAATAGTGACCTTCTCTCAACCTTATTTTAAATATTTTAAAGATTCAAAGTATATAGGTTTGAAAACTGACGGGTTGCCTTATATCGAGTACAAGATATAATGGATCCTCCTAGGTGTAACAACGCCACGTATAATGAATCTTAAAAATTCAAAAAGAATTGAAAAAGTTCTATCGCTATTGAATATTTATATAACCTTAATTTATTTCCACTTTAAAAGTAAACTACGATTCTTTCTTGATATTATTATATTCAAATTACTATTTTGTTATATTAAACATGTTTGATTTTAATATTTATTATTTTTAAATGTCTTTAAAATTTATAACTAATTTTTTCAAAATAGTATTATTAATTATTATTTGAAGTATGAATAAGTTTTTATATTTTGGTTCAACTTAAGTATTATTTGATTCAACTTAAGTATGAATTAGTGTGTTTGTGTCTCTATATATGTATGCATTTGGTACTAGATGAAAGCTTTACTCAGCTTTTGAAATATAGACCGTGTTTTGCATACATTGATCATTTTCGCTCTTTTCCTTCGAATACATGGTTCTCTTGAAATTAAATGCTCAGGTACTTTCTGCATATTCTGTGATTCTTATTAGATAAGTTATAAATCAACAGTTATGTTAGTTTTGATCAAGGCCTCTGTAAACATAAAGTTGGTATTTTGGTTAGGAGAAGTTAATGTTTATGAGTTTTGTGGAGTATGATTCTGCACATGCAAAGTTGGTTTGTTTCAATCTGTGCATTTTCATGTTTACATACTAATGGTGATTCCATTTTTGTTTTTTAGATGTTCTTTTGTTCTGTTTTCATGTTTCTATCCAACTTATGTGTTTACTGTGCAGTTTTGCCATATTTTGCTAAGGTGTATAGCTTCATTGGCAGTGTCTTTGATCCTGGTACAAGTGGGCACTTGTAAAATTGATATAGGTAAAGTTTCTATATTTGCTTAAACTGAAATATATTTGGTGCTACTCTTATAATCTTACATCTGTTCTAGGTACTATCGAGCACCTGAATTAATATTTGGTGCAACTAAATACACCACAGCCATTGGCATTTGTTCTAGGTACGTACAAGTTTCGTTGCTAAAATTTTTCCTTATTTCTATGCATTTTCACCTTAAATTACTTAACAAATATTACTTTTTGCTGGTGAGAGTGGAGTAGACCAGGTACGTTTTATTAATGTAGGCTTTATTTCAAAATTCTAATCAATAATAGTTTTATCATGCTGATTTTGGAAAAATTAATATTTTGGGGTTGCGATTTTGTAAAGATTTAATTGCTAGTTCTGTTTGGAGTAGAACTATTTTGTTTCCAAATTAATTTTAAATATTTGGTTCAACTTAATTATTATTTGATTCAACTTAAGTATGAATAGGTATGAATTAATTTTATTACCGTGTAGCTTGCTTGTCCATTAAAATTACAACAATAGTGACTTTCTCTCCAACCTTATTTTAAATATTTAAAAGATTCAAAGTATATAGGTTGGAAACTGACGGGTTGCCTTATATCGAGTGCAAGATATAATGGATCCTCCTAGGTGTAACAACGCCACGTATGATGAATCTTAAAAATTCAAAAGACTAGAAAAAGTTATATCGAGCTCATTTACTATTGAATATTTATATAACCTTAATTTATTTCCAATTTACTTATAAAAATTAAACTACGATTCTTTTTGATATTATTATATTCAAATTACTTTTTTTTATATTAATAATGTTTTATTTTAATATTTAATATTTTTAAATTTCTTTAAAAGTTATAACTACTTTTTATCAAAATTACAACAATAGTGACCTTCTCTCCAACCTTATTTTAAATATTTTAAAGATTCAAAGTATATAGGTTTGGAAACTTTGACGGGTTGCCTTATATCGAGTGCAAGATATAATGGATCCTCCTAGGTGTAACAACGCCACGTATGATGAATCTTAAAAATTCAAATGTTTCAATTTAATATGTCCCATCTAATATACAAATATTTAATAAAATATTTTATATAGTTTTAACTTAAATTTAAATTATTATTGAAATATTCTCGTCCGTTTTATCACAAATATTATTCTCCGTTTTATTACAAATATTATCGTCCGTTTTACCATTTAAGTTAAACTTTTATTCAAACTAAATCATAGCTTTTAAGCTAAATACGGATGTCCACACAATGCTTTAATATGTACTTAAGAAAAGATGACTTGTAAAACATAAATTAAATTAAGTGTGGACTATTTTAATCATATGTGATTTGTCAAATAAAAGCAGACGATATGTATATTATTTAATTAAAATAATTTTTATAAATATTATTTAATTAAATATTATTTAATCCCGCTTACTTACCTGTAGATACTTGATATTTGATATGTATTATCCATGTGATTTTCCACATCGTGAAATAAAAACTTACATAATACATAAATATATTTGATATCATAATTTACATAACTTATATAACATATATAACTTACATAACTTATATAACATACATAACTTATATAACTTATATAACTTAGATAAATATATAACTTACATAACTTACATAATACTTAAATATATTTTATATCATAATTTACATAACTTACATAACTTATATAACTTAGATAAATATATAATTTACATAAATATATATCATATCATAAATTACATAACTTACATAATACTTAAATATATATCATATCATACATAACTAGTTTACAAAATTTACTTAACTTACATAATACATAAATCTATAGTCGAAAATCCTGCAACTTGCCTAAATTAGTTTATACCCATTAGAGACTTGATATGTAGTATAATGATATGATTTAAATCAATTGAGAACATTTAAGTAACTGTAATATGTTGTCAACTTTAGATTTCAAGAACTACAAAATGGATAGGAGTTGGATGAAATTGTCAAGGGTAAGCAATGCCTATCAAAATGGAGTACAAACTTTTCTAAATTTTGCATTTCAAAATGCATGCTAAGAGAATATGATTCTTTGCCCGTGTAAGAAGTGTGGCAACATCTCTCGGCATTTTGTGAAGTTGTCTACGAACATCTAATTGTTGATGGCTTTATTCGGGGTATAAAAGTGGATTTTCCATGGAGAGTGTACATCTAGTGGAACTTCTTCAACGATTAATCCGACTTATCCGATCTCGATTACCATCAAGTATGTTAGACAAGATGACATGGAAGATATGTTGCGGGATGCATTTAATATGCGTAGTCATGGTGAGCAATCGTTTCCACCTGTCTTTATTATATCTGAGGATTGTAATATTGGTGGAAATGTTTTTTCCGAAACGGGAACAAGTGCACCTAATAAGGAGCCAAATGAAGAAGCGGCTAAGTTCTACAATTTACTTAATGAAATGAATAAAGAACTTTACGAGGGATCAAAATATTCGAAATTGTCCTTCTGCATTCGTCTATTTCATTTAAAATGTTTGGGAGGGTGGACCGGAAACTCTTTTACAATGCTGCTAGAGTTTCTAAGAGAGATGTTTCCGTTTGCAAAAATTCCCCAGTCTTGTCAAGACATGAAGAGACTAATAAAAGATTTGGGCCTTGGTTGCGATAAAATTCATAGTTGCCCAAATGACTGCATGTTGTACTGGGGTGATAAAAAAACCAACAATCTTGTCATGTTTGCGGTAAGTCTCGTTGGATGAATAGTAATATAGAAGATGTGAATACGGATGAAGGTGGGGCACAGTTAAGAAAGAATCCAGTCAAGATCTTGCGATATTTTCCCCTGATACCAAGACTTCAAAGGCTTTTCATGTCCTCAAAGACAGCCGAATCTATGACGTGGCATAATGATCAACGGACCGATGATGGATTATTAAGACATCCTGCGAATTCTTTAGCTTGGAAATCATTTGACAGTAAATTTCCAAGCTTTGCAAGAGATCCTCGGAATGTGAGGCTTGGGCTAGCAAATGATGGCTTTAATCCATTTAAAATCATGAGTACTTCAGATGCAAGACTTGGCTTTGTAGTGCTTGTTCCTTACAATTTGCCTCCATGGATTTGCATGAAGTAATCTTCATTTATTTTATCAATGATTATCCTCGAGAGAAAGGTCCGGAAATGATATTGACATCTATTTGCAGCCACTTATTGAAGAGTTAAAACAATTATGGTCGGTGTTGAGACATATGATGTATTGAGAAAAGAGAACTTTAATTTACGTGCGACTTTATTGTAGACAATTAATGATTTCCCGCTTATGCTAATTTATCGGGTTGGAGTACTAAAGGACGTTATGCTGTCCTTGTTGTCTTGCATAAACTTGTTCAAGTGGTTGTATAATGGGAAGAAGTTCTCTTACATGGGCCATCGTCGGTGGTTAGATGAAAATCATAAATTTAGATTTCAGAGGACTCTATTTGACTGATCAAGAGTACAGAGGAGCTCTGAGCGGAACCGTTGGATCTGAAATCTTGTTTATGTTAAAAGATATTAACTTTAGTTACGGGAAGATGAATCAACCACCTATCACGCAAACAAGGAGAAGGAGAAGATCGAGGGATGAATCTGATGATGAATCTGACGAAGAGGATGATCCTAATGAGGCGGAGTTGTGGAAGAAAATGAGTATTTTTTTTGAGTTGCCTTATTGGGAGCACAACATTTTAGGCCACAATCTTGATGTCATGCATATTGAGAAGAATGTATGCGAGAACATAATTGGGACAATTTTAAATGTCGATGGAAAATCAAAAGACAATCTTCAAAGTCGACTTGATTTAGTTGACATGAGAATCTGGCGTGATCTTCATCCTCAAGTACTTCCGAATGGGAAATATCGGTTGCCGCCTTCTATTTTTTCAATGTCAAAGAAAGAGAAAGAAGTTTTCTGCATGGTGTTGAAGGATATAAAGGTCCCAGATGCGTATGCGTCAAATATATCTCGATGTGTGAGTTTCAAATATAGAAGATTATATTCATTAAAATCACATGATTACCACATCTTGATGCAAGATTTACTCCCAATTGCTTTACGGTGCTGTATGTCAAAAAATGTAACGTCCTGTATAATTGAACTATCCAATATAATGAAAGCTATCTGTGGCAAAGTTTTGAATGTCGAAGAACTTGAGAAAGTACAGATCGGCGGCTTTGACTTTATGCAATTTAGAGAAGATCTTTCCACCTTCCTTCTTCACTATTATGGTGCACTTGGTAATCCATCTCCCTCACGAAGTAATCCTTGGTGGACCGGTTTTTTATCGATGGATGTATCCTATAGAAAGGTGCTAATTTATTTCTCAAGTATTCATTCATTCACCTCTATACATTTAGTTACAGTTTTTGATAAATATTGTATATCGTGTTTAGGTTCCTAAGCAAATTGAAGTCATATTGTCGCAATAAGCGTTATCCAGAAGGATAAATTGCTGAAGGCTACTTGGCAGAAGAGTGCATGACCTTCTGTTCTAGATATTTAGAAGATGTTGAAACACGATTGAATAGACCAAGTAGAAATGATGGGCTCAATGATAATGACTTGGCCGAAACTTATTTATTTCAAAGTTATGGAGAACCAATCGGCAAAGTTGAAATTGTAGAATTAGATGATATATCGTGGATACAGGCACATCGATATGTACTTTTAAACCACGATTCAATTGAACCGTTGCGCAAGTAAGTTATAAAATTGTCTTACATATTCGCTGCTTTGATTTGTTTATCTTCTAACCAATTAAACTTGTTTTTAATATAGCGAGTACAAACAAATTTTGAGATCTCGCACGCTCTCAAGATTACAACATCGAGAGATTAATAAGTTATTCACGTAATCTTTTCATGAATGGTTAAGTCAAGCGGTATGTAACTAAAGTTAATAAGTTACATATAATCGCGAAATTTAGTTAATCAAATAAGAATGTTTTTACATAATACATTTTTAATTATTTAATTTACTTTTGATTCAATAGGTTTGGAGTGGGAAGGACGTCAATGACGAAGTTAAATGGCTTTCCTAAGGTCCGAACAGAGTAATAAAAAGATATAGTGCCTTCCTCATCAATGGATACAAATTTCATACAAAGTATCGCGAGAGAATGAGGAGAACTCAAAATTGTGGAGTTGTTGTTAATTCTTCAATTACAAGTTATGCTAGTGCTAGGGATAGTAATCCGGTTGAGGGTAATGTGGAGTATTACGGACTTTTTACCGACATTATTGAGTTGGATTACTATGGCAGATGGAAAGTTATCTTATTTCGGTGTGATTGGGCAGATGTTAATACTGCTCAAGGAATTAAAAAAGATCAATTTGGGTTTACAATGGTGAATTTCTCTCGCTTGATTCACACTGGACAACAATTGATGGACGAGCCATATGTATTTTCCTCTCAAGTGAAACAAGTTTTTATTCGAAAGATCCAACGATGAGGGTTGGTATGTTGTACTCCGGAACACCCCTAGAGACTTGTTTTACATGGGTAATGAAAGTAGAGATGACATCGTCGAAAGATCAGAAACATTACCTTTTCGAAACAAAACTTAGATGAAAATATCCCTAGTACTAATACACAACATCAATGGGTTCGACATGATGTGGATGAAGATATTTACTGAATAATGATGTAGTAAGATTTTACAATTTTTAATTATATGTAATATTATAATTTTAATCTTTTTCATGTTATATAATTTAACTATTTTATATGTACTACTATTGTTGTAATTTGTTACTAAAACTTTAATTATTTTATGTGTATTGCAGGAAAATCGTAGAAGAAGAGTACGAGATTTAAGTATTGTCCGAATACTCCAAATTCGGAAGAAAGAAATAGTGAACAATGAGACAGTTGTTGGATCTTGAATGTGCGAGACACTTGATGAGCTGAAGAATTTCAAAGTAATATTATGTTCATTTTACATGTGTTGACTTTTATTATTGAATTATTTGTCAATTTTACTATAATAATAGTATATCATTTTTCAAATTGAAAGTGGTGGGACGCAGAGAGTTCGAGGACATACGCTACTTAGAGATTTATCGACTTAGATCCTGTTGAGCGTGTTAAAGTAAGTAGAAATACTCATGTCACTGTTGGATCTGAAGCTCGACTTTTAGCGAGGCTATTTGGGCATTTTAGCACGAAATGAAAATATGTTGCCCATCAACTACGAATCATGGCATCACATGCCCGATAGCAACAAAAATCGGCTCTCGCTAATATTAAGGTAACAAAATGTGAATGCAATTTATAATACTTTGGTTTAAGTTTCATTTATATTTAGATTCTAAACTTATGTTTTTTTAGGAGAGATTTGCTTTAGAAGTCTCCGATGATTATATCAAGAAGGCATTAGGTAAAAGATGGAGAGACAATAAAAGCACTTTAAAGAAACAATATTTTAAGAAAGACATAAGCCTCAAGGAAAAACTGAGAAATGTTCCGCCAGGAATGCTGAGGTATCAATGGGAAGATGCGGTTAGATTTTGGAATTCAAAGAAAGGAGAGGTATTGCGTATTTCCAAACTCTTATATATAGTGTTTACTATATACGTAATAATAATTTTATTATGTAGGGCCGTGAGCGAGTTGGAACAAGCGGCAAGCAAAAACAAAAATTCACGCTTACCATGAGGTCGAGAAGTTTTGCTTCAGAATGAGGCCGAGGTATTATGAATTTATTAATTCTTTCAAATATTAATAACTTTCTATTATTAAATAATATTCTTACTACTATATTGTAGGAAGTCAAATCCGGACAAAAGTTGGACGCCTTCACTTTTTGAGATTACGATAGGAAGAAAGATGGATCTCCTATGACATCCAAGTGGAGAAATTATGGTATATTCACTTAATAATATTTGATTTATTCTAAATATTTATAATCTTTAATTATAATTGTTTAATTCAATTCATCATTAGTAGTTTTAAAAATGTTAAGTTATGTTGCATTTCTTTTTATTATATATTTCGTTTTATTATATATTTCGTTTCTAACTCTTTAATTGATTTTTAGGAGAAACTAAAAGAGAAGAAGGCGGAATATGAAGCGATTGCTTGAGTGATAGTTCTGTTAATCTTGAGAACATTGATAATGAATTATCACCAAGTTTTGGGTCCTGAAAGGTACGGTCGGGTTCGATTTCAAGGATCTGTGTTACCCCGACCCAATATTTTGGATCCGGCTCCCAAGAATACATGCCTTCCTAAGTCAAGCTCAAGTCAAGTTCGAGGTTAAGAGACCAGATAGCTCGGATGCAAGCGAACACGGTTGAGCAAATTGCCGAGGTTCAACGAAAATATGAAGAACTCCAAGAACAACTTAGAGCAGAGGCGCGAGAGGGAGGCAGCGCAATGCAGCGAGAGAGCGAGGCACGAGCGATGGTAGCGAGCGAGCAAAAGTACGATGACCTCCACTACTGACTTCAACAGATGATGCATATGTTTCAACAATCGCAAAAGCCGTCGTCTTAGACATTAGTTTTCTTATTGTAAGAATGTTTTAAGTTTTGTCACGTTTAACATTATTGTAAAAATATTTTAAATTATACTTTATTATTAATTATATCATATATCTTTAGTTAAATTTGAAGTATCATTTAGAATTAATATTTTTGGTTG
This sequence comes from Gossypium arboreum, assembly GCF_025698485.1. Classification (NCBI taxonomy): domain Eukaryota; kingdom Viridiplantae; phylum Streptophyta; class Magnoliopsida; order Malvales; family Malvaceae; genus Gossypium; species Gossypium arboreum. Next base: position 34,588,394 of record NC_069078.1, read on the forward strand.
TATTTTTATGTTAAATTTGTTGTTTTTGGTGCATTTTATATTATATTTGTTGTATTTGGTTGGATTTTAATGCGGAAGGGTTGGATATTGGTGAAAAAATATTACAAATCTGCCAAATTTAACGGCGTTTGTAAAAAAAGCGCCGCTAAAAGCCTTGACCTTTAGCGGCGCTTTTCCCACAAACGCCGCTAAAAGCCTTGACCTTTAGCGGCGCTTTTCCCACAAACGCCGCTAGAAGCCTTGACCTTTAGCGGCGCTTTTACCACAAACGTCGCTAAAAGCCTTAACCTTTAACGGCGCTTTTCCCACAAAAGCCGCTAAAAGCCTTGACCTTTAGCGGCATTTTTTTCCAATAAACGCCAAAAATTTTTGTGGCGTTACATATAGCAGCATTTTTTGCGGCGTTTTAGAAAGCGCCGCTAAAAGTTTTAGTGGCGCCTAAAAGCGCTGCTAAAGGCTAAAAAAAGCGTCGCTAAAAGTCTGTTTTCCTGTAGTGGTTTGGAGGTCCAACTCCTCGTTTTCCATTGGGAAATGTTAGAGAGATGAAAGTGGATACCAAGATTATTAATAATGTTGCTTCTTCATCACTTGCTATTTCCCATAATATACACCCCATTGTGTTTCCCTACTTCGCTCGGTGGCAAAAGTCTTACGGTACCTAACTCTCTTTGTTTCTTGTGTGTGTGTGATTGGGGGGTTAATAATGTTATGCTTGTTGTTGCAGGGAAAGTATTCGTGTATTGGCTGGGAAAGGAGCCATTTTTATACATTGCAGAACCAGAGTTCCTGAAGAAAATGTCATCGAGAGTGCATGCAAATAAGTGGGGAAAACCCAATGTGTTTAAACATGATAGGAAGCCTATGTTCGGAAGTGGTTTGGTGATGGTTGAAGGGGATGATTGGGTTCGACATCGCCATGTTATTAACCCTGCTTTCTCTCCACCTACCTTGAAGGTCAACTGTTTATATATAGTTATTTATACCATAGGCATAGCTAGCTTTTCAATAGAATTATCATGGAGGTATTCTAATTTAATAATGGGGAAATTAGTCCATATAAGTTAAATTTAAGAAAAAATTAATTTTTCTTTTAAAAATTCTTTTATTTAAAAAAAAAAGGTCTATATGTACGTCAATATTAATAATACAAATGAATAAATTTTTAATAGAAATTATCAATTTGCTATACAGATTATTTACCTATTTTTTAGTAGAAAAGAAAAAATACAATAATTCCTACTACATAATATTCCATGATTCTTTTACCCAATTTTTCTTATTTGAAGTTACGATATATGCTGATGATGGATGCAGGCTATGGCGCGGCAAGCTTGATATTGGAACCGGCCACAAAGATGCTAGAAAGGTGGACTACCTTAATAAATAGTGGTAAACTTGAAATGGATGTTGAAAAGGAAATTTCAAGCATGACAGGGGAGATCATAGCGAGGGCAACCTTTGGGTTAAGAAACGAAAAGGGGAGTGAAGTGTTTGAAAAATTGAGAGCCATGCAATTCACGCTTTTCAACTCAAACAGGTACGTCGGTGTTCCTTTTAGCCACTGGATTTGTCCTAAGAAAAACCTAGAAGCCAAGAAACTAGGGAAAGAGATCGACCAGCTGCTTTGGTCGATCATAAAAGATTGGGATGGATCCCATCATCGGTCCTTGGTTGGGTATTTGATGGAAGGGGAAAAGTTAAGTGCAAGGGAGATTGTTGATGAATGCAAGACTTTCTTCTTTGGTGCCCATGAAACTACGACAATGGCACTCACATGGACCTTACTACTTTTGGCCATATATCCACAATGGCAAATCCAATTGAGGGAAGAAATTAGACAAGTGATTGGAGATGGAGAAGACATCGCTTTCACCACCCTGTCTCGCTTAACCAAGGTTTGATAAATTTAATCATCTCTTTTAGTACAACTATGATTCAAACTCATGTCATCTTTTAGAAAGACAAATACCCAATCTACATTTCACAACTTGGATTCTAAGTCTAATTATTATACTACAATTATCTACATCCAATAAAATTTTTGAGGTATTGTTTGAAAAATAATTAAAAATTTTAAATCTATCGAATCGTTTTTAATAATTTAATTTTTTAACATGTTTGATAATAAAAATTATTTATATATGAGATTTTTTATATATATAAGTTTAAAAATAATAAATAAATCTTAAAAATGTTAATGCTAACCCCAAATCTTAAGTCTCACTAATATTATTATTGATTAATAAGGCAATACCAAATTTAACTCTTATTTTTATATATTTTGTCAATTTGATTCTTTTTATTATTATTAGTTAAATTTAACCTTTAACCTTTAAAAAAATTGAATTGTTAAATTTTAATGAAATATTGCCTAAAATGTTAATTTTTTAAACATGACAATTTTATGGCAATCCACATGTAATTCATGCTATTTTTGAATATTTTTATAGTTTTTAAATTATTTTTGGTTAGATATATTTTTGAATTATTATTATTTTTAAATATTTTTATAGTTTTTAAATTATTTTTAGTTAGATATATAAAATAAATAATGTCATGTCAATATAAAATATCGTAGATTGTCGTACTAATATTGTTAAAAGATTAAAATTTTAATCAATATTTCTATTAAAAATAATTTAATTATTTTTAAAAGGTTAAGAGTTAAATTTAAATAAAACAAAAATAAAAACTATTTTGACAAAAGATACAAATGTTAAGGTATAAATTTAATATTTTCCCTTATATGATGCGTTAATATTAACCATTGAATTGTAAATTACCAAAATTTGGCTCTTCCTGTTGCAAATTGCGGCAGCCGTCTTTAAAATCATGGTGGGACGAACCTCCCAGCCATCACCTCCCCTCTCTCTCCCACACGGCCCCCACGCTTTTCCCTTTTGGTTTGATCGGGATAAATCTATTTAGATCTAAAAATTTTATTTTTATCATTTTCTTTTTACAAAATATTTTTATTAAAAATAATAAAAATAATCTAATTTTTATTTTTAAAATTTGCAACTAAACATATTTTTTAATATTTTAATTTTCTAAAAAGGAAAATGACTCCGTTTTTAAACCAATCGGAGCATTATATTTTATTAAAGAATCTAAATTGGAAATCAACAAAAATATAATGAAAAGACTCAATTCTTTTGCTTAAAAAAAAATCAAATCTTATTTGTCGGACTGACTATTAGTCGGATTATAATGAGAATCAAACTTCTCCTTTTGAGCCTAATGTATGGACTTTGCCTCCAGTTCATTTATTTTGTTTTTTCCTACAAATGTCTTGGTTTGATCATATATATATATATATTCCTATATTTATGTATTAAACGGATTTTACGTGGAATTTTATATTTTCTTATTTGATATGTATTATTTTGTAAAAATATTATGGAGACCCTATATTAAATGTTAAGTTGCATTTTGTTTTTTATTAAAAATAAATAAATTAGTCGCTATACATTATATTAAAGAGTAAACCGATCTTTTTTATTAAAATTTGATTAATTTCTACTATTAAAAATCAACATGATAGATAGAACAATCAAATAGTGACACGTGATATGCCATATGTGCCTCATACTAACATATATGAACTCATTTTTAACAGTAAAAATAGATAGTTTTTTTAACAGAAGGATCGATTTACTTTTTAATCTAACGTACAATGACAAATTTGCTCATTTTTAAATAAAAAGTGCAAAATGCAGTCCAAGTCCTAATACAAGGACATCCAAAATACTTTTACCCTTTTCTTCCTTTTTTATATTTTTTTGGGTTAATTTTTTATATGGATAAATTGATTTGCTCATTTGCAGATGGGATGGGTGATGAACGAGGTGCTAAGACGATACTCATCAGCACCAAATGCACAAAGGCAAGCAAGAGAAGATATAAAGGTAGATGACCTACTCATTCCTAATGGAACCAACATGTGGATCGACATTGTATCCATGCACCATGATCCGACCATATGGGGTGATGAAGCTAATGAGTTTCGGCCAGAGAGGTTTAAGGACGATCATTTATATGGTGGGTGCAAGCACAAGATGGGGTTTTTGCCATTCGGGTTCGGAGGGAGAATGTGCATTGGGAAGAATTTTGCAATTATGGAATATAAAGTTGTCCTAATCCTTATGATCACTAGGTTTTCCTTCTCCCTTTCCCCTACCTATCGCCATTCGCCTTTTATTTTTATTTCTCTACGGCCTAGATATGGATTGCCTCTCATTGTTCAACCCCTTTAGGCTCTTCATTCTTTTCCCCATTTTCTTTACTTAAAATGATACTAAGTTGAATCTTGATGCTAATTAAGAACATATTTCATGTCTGAATTTTAGTATCTCTAATTTTTTTATTCTTCGAGTACATAACCTAATTTGAATATAATATCAATTTTTAGGCTAAACTTTGTAATATTTCTGTTTAGGTTAAATTCTGCTATTAGTACATATATTAAATGTAAGTAGTGGATTTAGTTCTTGTACTTTAATTCGATATTTTTAGTCCTTGCACTTTTTGAAATTTGAGATTTCAATCCTTACCAAATGTTAGATGTTTAATTATTCAAGTCTTGCAATTTCTAAAATCTTATGTGACAAATATGTTATCACATGCAATGCCAATTTGTTAGTTCCACATATTATATACAAAAAATCAATTAAATGATTTAACAACGGTTGTTCAAAAAGTATAAAGACTAAAAATGATTAAATTAGAAAACATAAACTAAATCTAACTTTATACATAGTATATGACTAATAATGTAGTTTAACCAAACAAATTTAATTATCACGATTTGGATTAAGACTAAAATTTTAAAATTCAAAAAAATATATAAATACTAAAATTAATCAATTTAAAAATGTAACGCCCCGAACCCGAGACTGTCACCAAAGTCGAGCAGGAGGTGTTAACGGACTTAATTCATTAATTAAACAGCTCAAACAATTTATTTTAGAACTTCCAAACAAGCTGATCATTTTTTCCTTCTATGACAACATCAAATTCTCACTCTAACATGTACTTATGACGATTAGGTATTTTTACCAATTAAGCCCTTTTACTCGTTTTCACTTAAAATCGAGTAGCACAAGTTGTCTAACATAATTTAAAACCTCATATTCTATTATAAAACACAAAAATACACAAATTTCACCTATGGGTATTTTTCTAAATATGAACTCTAGGTTGAATTATTGCTAGAATAAGCTTAATCAAGTTACCGGGACTCCAAAAACGTAAAGAACATTAAAAACGGGGCTTGGAATCACTTACTATGGAGCTTGGAAGCTTGGAACAAACCCTAGCTATGGAGAAACCTTGAAATTTAGGCCTAATGAAGAAGATGGATAAAAATTGGCTTTTAATTTTGTTTTTAATTCATTTTAATAACTAAATGACCAAAATGCCCTTAATTAAAACTATGGTGTTTTATTTTCCTTTAGGTATTTTTGTCCAAACTAGTATAATGGTCTAATTACTATCCAAGGACCTCCATTTTAAAAACCCATTACTCACAAGTACTTAATACCTTTGTGAACTAGAACACACATTTTACAACTTTTGCAATATAGTCCTAAATATCAAATTGGACCCTCTATCAATAAAATTTCTAAACGAAATTTTCACACAATCATGCAATCATGCCATAGACCTTAAAATGATAGTAAAATAAAATTTTCTACCTCGGATTTATGGTTTCGCAACCACTGTTTCGTTTAGGCCCTATTTCGAGATATTACAAAAAAAATATAAAATTAAAATTAAAATATAACAAACTAAATCAAACTAAATTCTTTGTCTATTTTCTTTTTCCTTCCATGACATTAATTAAAAAATATATTATATGGTCACTTTCTATGAATGACATCATATCCATATTTCTTTCTTTTTACTTTCGATGTACAACTACGATTTGTAAACTTAATAAAGAACATGTAATGACATCATAAAAATCATGATCATATTTTTGACTTTCTTTTTTCGGTCAACAACATTTTTGACCTTAGACTAAAATGGATTACATCATTCCTTGACCAACTATTCTACCAACTAAACAAATAAAGGTGGACTGACATTTTCTTTTCACTTTAATTCTCCAATAATGTTAATATATTTTGTCAAATAAAAAGTGTAAAACAGCGGGTGCCGCCGTCGCTCTTCCTTGATTTTTCAAAATTTTAAATTTTGTATATAAATTACTTAGTGTTTATATTGTATTATATTTATCTTTTTTATTAAATTATACTTCATATAATTTATCTTTTTAAGTCATAAAGTTATACTTTATATTAATAAGGTATTTTTTAATTTTTAATTATATAACTTTAATAATAATCAAATATTATGTATAATAGGGCTTAAAACTAAACTTAGAGGCCAAATGTTGACTTTAAAATTAAATTCTAGAATTAACTGATTTGACTCATAATACATATTAGGTTAGTGATTTTCTTATATGTTAATTCATATGCCTTGCTAAGAAATTATCTTTTTTTGGTAAGGTGTCGGCACTGTTGAGAGAAAAAAAAAGGAGTTCAATGTTGAGACTGAGAACATAGAGTAAAAAAATACAAAAAATCTTCCTATCAGCTCCTTATGCAAAAGACTTGTTGAAAAATATTTTTGTATAAATTATGTTCTTTATTTATTTGACTTATTATTATTATTATTTTCTTTTCCTAATATGTTGTATTATTAATATATTTAGATTTTTCAATTAAATTATGATTAACAAAAGATTAAATCTTTTTCAAGAAAATAACGTTAGAAAGCAATAATAAGCAATCGGTTCCTCAAACTTCGCTATTAATAGAGAAAATTAAATATCAAATCTTTTTATTTTTTTTTAAAAAAATCATTCAAATTTAGAAATTTCACTCCTTTAAAGTAAAATCTTGAATCCGTCCCTAGTGGAGTTAACTAAACTTCATCACCCATCCCTATAATTTTAAGTAAATGATCTAATCAAGTTGGACATGAATTGCTTTGAAATTAAATGTTAAAATATGCTATAATTTTCATATATATTTTTATAAATTAAGAATTTAATTTTTTTATTTTTAGATTTTAATATTTATATTCAATTTTAATACTATTTTTATTTTTTATATTTATTGGTGTGAAATTTTAAAATTTTAAAAAACTCACTTGATAACAATATAATTAAAAATATTTTTGTAAATAACCTGAATTTAATAAAATAATCTTAACCGTATTAACAATTATACTTAAATTTTATAATCTTAACTGTATTAACAATTATACTTAATTTTTAAAATTTAAAAAATTAAATTCTAAAACTAAAAATAGAATAATCGAGTTGTATCATTTTAATTTTTAATCAAAATTAAAAGACCGCCAATATGCATATTTGTTTATTACAAATTTCCTCATCTCCATTAATAAACATAAAATGCTGATATTATCAAACTATGAGGCGGACTATTTTACTATAAAATGCTCATTTCTAATTTTATTAATAAAATGTGACACTTAAAATTTTATTTATTAGAATGGGTTAAAAAAATTTAAAATGTACCTACCTTAAAGTATTTTAAGGGGAAATTTTAAAAAAAATACGTTGACGGGGACGTGCTTTACCTCGTACTTGGACTAAATTTTCAAAAAATCATTAAATATTATAAAAATAAACCAGTTTTTTGAAAATTTACGAGAATAAACTTTTATAAAGACCCAAAGTGGCAACACTATTTTTTTTATTTAAGCTGTCACCAATTAATATGGAAATAAAACTTACAAAATAGATTTTTATATAGTCACAAAGTCTCATTTACCTTATTTTCTTAAGCAATATGGAATGTGAGATATATGCATATATAGAGCCATGAATATGTTTGCTACTTGTTCCTAAACAATGTGGGATTCCTTTCTCTTTTAGCTATTAAAAGTGTACTATATTTTATAATTTTTTTACAAAACAATTTCTATTTTTTTATATTTTGTTACCATTTTCTCATATTATAAAATTATTTTTGAGATCTTTAATCTTGTTGCATTTTAGAATTGCTAGCATATAAAAGGATTATTAAAAAAGAACAAATTATACATATGAAACATGTACATGCAGAATCTTATATTCAATTTTAAATGTTTGAAGTTAATATCCATGCAATTCTAATTTTAAAATAATTTTCCATTATTTCAATTTAGAAGTTATACTTTTCATTTTATTATTATTTATTTTATGTTATGAATATTTGATTAATAAATAAATGGTGAGTTTTGGTACTCAATGTAACAACCCAATTTTCAGTGGTGTCAAAAATAGTGGTTCAAGACCACTAAATTAGATGAGTGAATTTGAAAATTTTATTATTTATTATTTATCAGTTCAATGTGATTTTAGGAAGACTGTTGAATTAATGATTTGTATTTTAAAAGGAATTATTAGGTTAAGTGATTTCGAAAACGAGATATCGAGACCTCGATTTCATAAAATGAGCTGTAAAAAAATTTATAAATATTTACGGAGTGTCATTGAGTTAGTAATAAAATTTCGTTAGAAAATTTTAACGTTTTAACAGTTAATTAATTAAAAAGAACTAAATTGAAAAACGTGCAAAACTTGTTAATTAAAGAAATAATGATTAAATAGCTCAAGTGATAAATAATAAAGGACTAAAAGGGAAAATTAGCCCAAAGAGGATGGCTAAGGAGGCATTAGCAAGGAAAAATATCAGGAAATTAGGTGAAATAAGGGTAAAATAGGAAATTTAATAAAATTAAATAAATAAAACAATAATTAAAAGAAATCTAGACAATTCTTCATGAATTTTCAGCCTAAAATGCCATAGAAGAGTCCCTCTAAGCTGGTTTTTCATTTTTTTGCTACAAATGAGTTCAATTCTTGCCTTTTTCTTGTAATTTTTGTGTTTTTAAGACTTTTATAATTAGGTCCAACTAGCTATTTCATTAGTTTTTGATTCTATGGGTAACTTTAAAAGTTACCATTGATGGGTGCTAGATTTTATAATGAATTAACGTGGATTTGAAGCTTTAATTTTGTTATATGATGATTTTATCAAGAAATTTCAATAGAAATTTCAATAGAAATTGATTTTAGGACCTAATTGTGAAAAAGATTAAATCTTAGGGTTTGGCATTAAATTTCGTTTATCAAAGGCTATATAATAGCTTATAATATTTAGATATAGTGTTAATTGAGAAAAATTAGCTCATTTGATGAGTTAACTAGTGAGGGACTAAATTGCAAAAACTGTAAAAGTTGATGTAATTGTGTAATTTTGAAATCTGAAGGGTATAAATTGTGAAGTGGACTGAAATTGAAATATATGCTAATGAATGAAAAATTTTACATTTTAGATCAAGAGCCAGTAGATCAATGAGAAAAAGGAAATTAGCTAAATAGTCCCTGAACTACTACCAATTTTATAATTTAATCCAGGTAAGTTCGTTTGGTTAAACTTTCATGACTATTTATTAATTTATGAATGGTATAATATATTTATTCATATTTTTATTATTGAAATTAAAATTTTTTGTTAAAATATGAAATTGAAATGAATATTTAAAACAAGTAGAACGCAGGATAGGGTACAATCGTTTTATAGCAAAGGATGAATTGACGGATAAGATCATGATTGGACCATGACAATGTTTATATGTAAGACCATAGCTGGGTTATGGCATTAATGTAAAGGATGAATTGATGGATAATACCATAATTGGGTTATGACACTATTAACATAAGATCATGGTTAGACCATAACAGTGTTTATATGTAAAACCATAGTTGGGCTATGGCATTCTGGTGATAAGACCATAACTGGATTATGGCATTACGAATGTAAGACCATGGCAGGGCCATGGCAATCCATATTTAAAACCATATTTGGACTATGGCACAAAGAAAACGATATACTCGTATCCGTAAGTCGTTCCTCGATTCAGTAAGAATTGGTAAAAGACCTATGTGAATGAGTTGAAAGATATATTGATTATTAATGATATTGATCTCAAGAAAGTGTGTTCATTGACTTATGTTGTATTTGATAGGGAGAATGTATGATTTATTTACAATTTAGTTTATTATATTAAGTTCGGTAAGATCAAAGTTTAATCTATTGGACTTACTAAGCTTCATTTAAGCTTACTCGTGTTATTTTATGATCTTGTAGATTAACATGTGATCGGGAGATCAGATCAACGCATCAAACCATACTATCTAGTTTAATCCAGTAGTTTTTGAAATGTAAATTTTGGTTTATATGGCATGTATAGGGTTGGTTTGGCAATGAAATAGTTTGAATTGTGGTTGTGAATCTTAAATGTTTGTATGTGTATAATTAGTAGTAGAATTTGATAAATCAATGAAATGAGTGAAATGGGTAAGTATAAGTAATTGATGTGTATGTAATGTTATATTATGTTTAGAACATGTATTGGTTGGCTATGATTGCTTGGTTGGGATATATTAGTTTATTTAAATGTTGAGTGTAGGTTGATGTTAAAAAGGGTGAGAAAAGTGGCCATAAAATGACCTATTTTCATCCACACGGATAGAGACATGGATGTGTGTCTCAATCACGTGTGACACACGGTCATTCGCACGGGCGTGTGGTTTGACCGTGTGCCCCTACACCTTAAAATTTCAAAACAGAATTCCTAGGTTTAGCATACAGCTAAGCACAAGGGCGTGTGGTTGGCCATGTGACCCAAGTCAAAGAGTTACATGGGCAAGGACATGGGCTGGGACACGACCGTGTACCTCACATCAAATGCCCACATGGCCTGAGACACGGGCGTGTCTCCTGGCCGTGTGAGCCACATGGGTGTGTGTCCTCTGCTTTTAAGAAAAATTTCAAGATTTTGGGAAAAATTCCCTGAGTGTCCAATTTTGTCCCGATTCACTTCTAAGGTGTATTTTGGGCCTCGAAGGCCCATCAAGGAACAATATGAGTATTATATAATTGATTATTAATTCGTATAATAAAGGTGATGAAATATTCGTAATTAGTCCGTAAAGTCTGGTAATGCTCCTTAACCCTATTTTGGCTACGGCTAAGAGTTAGAGGTATTATATTTATTAGTATCAAAGCTTCAGTTTAGCCGATTCTCAAAATGAATGTAAAGTGTAAAGTGTCTAGAAATACATACCATATAAATCTATGATAGTGTGATGTGGATGATTTGATCTAACCCTTGTTTTTTTTATAGATTGTAAAGATGTCAAATAGATCTGAACATGCTGAACGTGATGAGGCTAATAGTAGAGTACAGGCATCTGAGCACGGGACAAGTAATAACGTCCCAATTTCTATGGTTCAAGAACAAGAATTTAAAAACATGTTATATGGGTTTATGAACCAATGGTTTAATGAATTTATGCAAGAAAGAAATCAGGCTCAGCAACTTCCTCCCCCTACTGCACTGTCTGACGTGTAACACCCCTAACCTGTATCCGTCACCGGATTAGGGTTAAAGGCATTACCAGACAAATCGAAACATTTAACTTTCATTTCATAAACATCAAAGCTTCAGTGATCAACATCACTATAGAGTCCCTTATAGAGGTCATCGAGACCATAAACATGCATTAGAAAAGGGTCGGGACTAAACCAAACACATACAATTTTTTTCCAAAACTTAAACATTTTTCAAATAAGTACAGGTCACACGCCTGTGTGAATAGGCCGTGTACCTCACACGACATTAGACACGCCCATGTGTCTAGGCTATGTCAAAACAAGGCATACATACTGACTTGCTCACACGGCCACAAGACACGCCCGTGTGCCTTGGCCGTGGTCGAGTCTGACTTGAGCCACACGGCTAGTCACACGCCCGTGTGCCTTGGCCGTGCTCGAACCTGACATACAATTGTAGGGTACCCCAGGGGACACACAGTCGTACAACATGACTGTGTGTTGCACATGACTAAGACACACGCCCGTGTCTCTGCCCGTGCGGACAAAAATAGGCCATTAGAAAAGCCAATTTGCCACCCATTTAAATCAAACCTACAAGCAACCAAAATAACAACCTTTCTTAACCTATTCACATTCAATTCACAACCAAAACTTTAACCATTCATGTTATAGCATTGCCAACTAATTCCATGCTTAATAACCTTACTATTTTATGCCAAAACATAAAACAAAAACATCTCAAAACATATGGTTTATAAACCTTAATACATACCACTCAATCTCATACAATGAACTTATCAAATACTTTCCAGATTTACCATTTATTTTGGCCAAACAAGAACATGTAATAAACATAACTTCATCATATAACTTATACCACACCTATTCAGAAACATATCCATAATCAAGACAAATCACATGGCTAGATATATACATATTTCAAAACATATTCAAAGTACTTCTAGCCTATACATGCCATACTTCAATATTTACATTTCCAAAATATACCAAAATGCAGTTCGATAGTACGATGATGTTCCACAATGATCCTCGAGCTTCCAGTAGCTACGATATATGTAGTACAATTAAAAGACACACAAAGTAAGCTTATAAAAGCTTAGTAAGCTCGTACCAAACATCATAAACAATATATAAAATATGAAACATCAATACATAAGTATTTATAATTTCTCTAATCATCTATCAATTCTATGCCAACACAATTCATATGTTTATACCAATTCAATGAACTTCACATACATAATATCATCTACCACATAGGTATCGTACATACCTGAACTTTCCGTACTTATTAATTTTCATTCTCATCTTTCATTCGGATATTTTAAGACTCTCTGTGAATTACTATTACTTCAAACATCCGCACACTTAGTGCTTCAATGGTTAGCCGAAGCTAGAACAATTCCGCACACTTAGTGCCATCTTAATTAACCGAAACTATATCGGTATCACACACTTAGTGCCTCATATAGCCGAAGCTAGTTTAAATCGCACACTTAGTGCCAAATACCATTGATTTACCATCGTATTAATCCAAATCAAATATATATTCAATGAATGTATAATCAAAGCATCAAAACATACTTATAACATCATATTTTGTGTACAAACTTACCTTGTACTTGGATGTCGAATCGGATTATTTACTCAATAAACTTCGACTTCCCTCGGTCTAAATCTGAATTCCTCTTTTGTAGATCTATATTTATTTAAAATTAACCCTTTTATTAAATAAATCATTCAAACCAATCCATACACACACAATTAAGGCATATTGCAAACTAGCCCTCACATTTTGGCACTTTAGTCCCTAATTCACAAAATCACAAAATACACAAAGCTTGCTTGTACACAAGCTTAGCTGAATTTTCATAACTCTCATACAAGTCTACAGATTTCATTTATTTCATATTTTAGTCCCTCAATTTCTTATTTTCACAATTTAGTCCAAATTACTCAAATTCATCAAAAATCCAAAGACAACATGTAAACCCAACATCAAACTTTCATATTTCAACATATAACATCACAAAACTCATGAATTCATCCATGGCATATTTCAAAATCATCATCAAAATTTGAAATTGAGGTATGGGCTTAGTAAAACACAAAGCAACGATCACAAAAACGTAGAAATTATCAAAAATTGAATAAAAAACATACATCAATCAAAGCTTTCAATGACCGAAAGTTAAAAAAGCTTAGAACCCTATTTCTTTTCCTTATTTTCTGCTAGAAAATGAACCAAATGACTTAAAATTTTTGTTTTGTTTTAATTAATATAACTTTAATAACCAAATTACAACTTTAACCTTCATGAAAAACCAATTAAAACATTCATTATAAGGTCATTTATGACCTATTCCACTATCCATGGTCCAATTACATATTAAGGACCTCACATTTCACATAGCATAGCATTTAAGCACTTTAACTTCTAGCACACAACTTTTACGTTTTACGCAATTAAGCTCTTTTATCAAATTGAGCACACAAACATTCAAATTTTCATATGAGACTTTCACACATGCTAATTCACACATCATAGACATAGAAAATAATATTTAAACATATATCCGACTCGGATTTGTGGTCCCGAAACCACTGTTCTGACTAGGGTCAAAACTGGACTGTTACAATTCTCCCACTTAGGGATTTTCGTCCCTAAAAATCTTACCGTTAAATAGATTTGGATATTGCCTCTCATAGCATCTTCAGGCTCCCACGTAGCCTCTTCAATTCCATGTCTATTCCACCTCATTTTTACTAATGGAATTTTTTTATTTCGCAGTTCTTTAACCTCGTGAGCTAAGATACGAATCTGTTTTTCTTCGTAAGTCATATCAGACTGAATTTCAATCTCAGACGGGGAAATCACATGCGACGGATCAGATCTTTATCGTCGAAGCATCGATACGTGAAACACATCATGAATCTTTTCTAACTCTAGTGGTAACAATAATTTATATTCTACCGGTCCAATACGCTCGATAATCTCATATGGCCCAATGAACCTCGTACTCAATTTGCCTTTTCTACCAAAACGAAGTAATTTCTTCCATGGTGACACCTTTAAAAACACTCTGTCACTGATCCCAAATTCAATATCTTTTCTTTTCAAGTCTGCATAAGATTTCTGACGATCGGAAGTTGCTTTCAAACTATCTCAGATTACTTTTACTTTCTGTTCAGTTTCTTTTATCAAGTCAATTCCGTGAATCTTATTTTCACTGAGCTCAGTCCAATACAAAGGTGTACGACATTTGCGCTCATATAAAGCTTTGTAGGGTGCCATTTTAATGCTAGACTGAAAACTGTTATTATAAGCGAATTCAATCAAAGGTAGATATTGTTCCCACGTACCTTCAAACTCAAGAATGCAACATTTCAACATATCCTCGAGTATATGAATAATCCGCTTGGATTGACCATCTGTTTGCAGATGAAAAGCAGTACTAAAGTGCAATTTTGTACACAGAGCATCTTGCAACTTCTTCCAAATTCGCGATGTAAATTTCGAATCTCTATCTGACACTATAGACAATGGCTCACCATGCAATCTCACGATATCAGAAATGTATAACTCAGCTAATCTATCAAGCGAGTAATCGGATCGAACCAGAATAAAATGAGCAGATTTCATCAATCTATCAACTATAACCCAGATTGCATCTTTCTTTCTCGGAGACAGTGGTAAACCCGAAACAAAGTCAATTGTTACTCGGTCCCATTTCCACTCCAGAACCATAATCGGTTGTAACAAACTAGATGGCACCTGATGTTCAGCTTTAACTTGCTGACAGATCAAACATTTTAAAACAAAGTCAAAGATATCTCTTTTCATTCCAGACCACCAATAATGCTGTTTCAGATCGTTATACATTTTCGTACTTCTCGGATGCACAGATAACCAACTGTTATGAGCTTCACTTAAAATCATCTGAATTAACTCTAGATTTCTTGGAACATAAATTCTATCTCGGAATATCAGACAATCATCTTTATCAACTCTGAATTCTGAATCACACTCTACATCACACTGAGCTTGTTTAGCTAAAATCTCATTATCAATCTTCTGAGCTTCAATAATCTGCTGTAAGAACAAAGGTCTTGCTTTTAATTCAGCTAAAACTGAACCATCATCGGACAGAACCAAATGAACATACATCGCACGTAAAGCAAACAATGATTTCTGACTTAAGGCATCAGCAATAACATTTGCTTTTCCCGAATGATAATTAATCACAAGTTCGTAGTCTTTTAGCAGTTCTAACCATCTTATTTGTCGCAGATTCAGATCTTTTTGAGTTATCAAATACTTCAAACTCTTATGATCAGAATACACATGACATTTCTCACCAAACAAGTAGTGGCGCCATATCTTTAGAGCAAACACAATTGCGGCTAACTCAAGATCTTGTGTCGGATAGTTCTTTTCATGTGGCTTCAACTATCTCGAAGCATAAGCAATGACTTTGCCTTCTTGCATTAAAACGCACCCCAGACCAATCAACAAAGCATCACTGTATATCACAAATTCTTTACCCGATTTGGGTTGTACCAATATCGGAGCTTCAGCAACAAAGTTTTCAACTGATCAAAACTATTATGACACTTTTCAGACCACACAAATTTCACATCTTTCTGAAGCAGTTTTGTCAACAGAGTCGCAATCATTGAAAAACTTTTTACGAATCTTCTATAATAACCAGTAAGTCCCAGAAAACCGTGGATTTCAGAGACATTCCTTGGAGGCTTCCAATACAAAATAGCTAAAATTTTGCTTGGATCAACTTGGATACCAGATGCTGATACAATATGACCAAGAAAACCAACTTCTCGCAACCAGAATTCACATTTACTGAACTTTGCATACAACTGTTTTTCTCGTAGAATCTGTAGCATTAATTTCAAATGCTCGACATGTTCGAATTCATCATGTGAATAAATCAATATGTCATCAATGAATACAACAACAAATTGATCTCAATATGGTCTGAAAATTCTATTCATCAAATCCATAAAAATAACAGGTGCATTAGTCAATCCGAAAGGCATAACTAAGAATTTATAGTGTCCATACCTCGTTTTGAAAGCAATTTTTGGAATGTCTGAGTCTTTCACTCGTAACTGATAATAGCCTGATCTCAAATCTATTTTCGAAAACATAGTAGCTCCTTTCAACTGATCAAACAAATCATCAATTCGAGAAAGAGGATATTTATTCTTGATAGTCACTTTGTTCAACTGACGATAATCGATACACATTCTCATCGTTCTGTCTTTCTTTTTCACAAATAGAATTAGAGCAAATCCTCTATCAGTCAATTCTTGCAACTGAGACTTTAATTCTTTTAATTCGGTCGGAGCCATTCTATACAGAGCTATCGAAATTGGAGTAGTACCAGGTACCAATTCAATGCCAAATTCTACTTCTCTAACCGGAGGTAATCCCAAAAGTTCTTCAGGAAACACATCAGAGAACTCACAGAAAATAGGCATAGGTTCAACTTTCTTTTCTGACATTCTTGAATCAATCACATAAGCAAAATAGGCTTCACAACCCTTTCTCACAATACTCGAAGATTTTATTGAAGATATCACAACAGACAATCCATTCAAATCACTAGATTCAATTTTGACTATTTCATCATTCTTGCATCTCAAATCAATAGTTTTCCGTTTGCAGTTCACAACAACATCATGCAAAGTTAACCAATCCATACCCAGAATTATATCAAATTCATCAAAAGGTAACAACATCAGATTAGCTGAAAAACAAGTGTACCGAAACATTAACAGACAATTCTTGCAGACTTTATCAACCAAAACACATCTGCTTAAGGGATTCGAAACTCTAATTACAAATTTAGTAGACTCTACAGGCAAAGTCTTACTGTTCACTAAGTTCATGCATATATACGAATGTGTTGATCCAGGGTCTATCAAAGCAATCACAGAAGTATCATAAAGAGTAAATGTACCCGTAATCATATCTGGCGATGAAACTTCTTCATGAGCTCGGATAGCATATGCTCTAGCAAGTGTACGAGCCTCGGATCTAACAGCTGTATCTTTTGTCCCTCTTTGATTGTTACTTACATTTTTCGTATTTCTAGAAAGTTTACCACGAGAAGCATTGCCACTCGATCTCAGATTCTGAACATTATCTTTTTCAGCTAAATCTGGGCAATCTTTTATAAAATGATTTCGTGAACCACAATTGTAACAAGCTCGGTTATTACTCTTTCCCCAGCACTCTTCAAAATGTCGTCTTCCATATTAATCACACTCAGGTTTTTCATTCTTTGCATTACCAACACTGGTAACAGACGTAGCTGAAGCTTTGAAATTTAATTGCGATCTAGCACGATCTCTGTTCGAATGCTCCACACTAGCCTTTGAACGGTTATTATCATCTCTAAATTTCTTTGATCCAGATTGAGATAATTTACCCGATGATCTCTTTCGTATTTCTCTAGCTTCAAAATCAGCTTTTCTTTTCTCTTTTCCGAGATCTTCAGCTTTACATGCTCGTTCGACAAGCACGACAAATTCTTTGGTTTCCAGAATCCCAACTAATAGACGCATATCTTCATTTAAGCCATCCTCGAATATTTTGCATATTATAGCTTCCGTAGATACACATTCACGAGCATATTGACTTAATCTTGTGAACTCCCATTCGTATTCTATGACAGACATACGATCTTGTTTAAACTTAAGAAACTTTGAATGTTTTTGATCGATAAATCTCTGACTAATACATTTCTTTC
Organism: Gossypium arboreum; assembly: GCF_025698485.1. Lineage (NCBI taxonomy): Eukaryota > Viridiplantae > Streptophyta > Magnoliopsida > Malvales > Malvaceae > Gossypium > Gossypium arboreum. The sequence continues at coordinate 34,606,614 of NC_069078.1, forward strand.
AGAATTCCGCTTGGAAGAAATGCCAAGTAACCCGTTCACTCGAAACCACAGATATCAAAGTCTTCCACCAATGATACGCCGTATCTCTCAGAAGAGAAACAACACATTTTATGCATTCTTCGGGATTTAATGATAATTCGTCAAATACTCTTATCGTATTCTCTAACCAAAACTCAGCTTTTTCAGCATCATGGCTCGTTGTAGCTCGGAACTCTTCAGCCCCATATTTTCTAATCTTATTGACTGGTGGTCTACTTAACTGAACTGGATTCACTGGTAGCATAACAAGAGTTTGAGGGGAATTAACCGGGGGTGGAGGTTGTTGTACAGCCAGATTGGTTCTGATATATTGAGTGAACCAATCATTCATCATCTGATAGAAGGCTTGTCTAGCCTCACCATCACGGCTACTTGTAGCCGATCTAGAATTAGATGGTGCCGTCCCTTGTACGGAAGCAGACGCATTACTTTCGACATCATCCACTACGGCTCGATCAGGACTCATTTGCTATATAGAAGCACATTTCAATGTCAGGATTCATCACACTATCACATTTCAAAAATATGACATGTATAGCTAGACTAACATACGCTATGGCAGTCTTAGAACCAACTAAATCATAGGTCTGATACCAACAAAATGTAACACCCCTAACCCGTATCCGTCGCCGGACTAGGGTTAAAGGCATTACTTGACAAATCGGAACATTTAACTTTCATTTCATAAACATCAAAGCTTTAGTGATCAACATCACTATAGAGTCCCTTATATAGGTCATCGTGACCATAAACATGCATTAGAAAAGGGTCGGGACTAAACCAAACACATACAAAATTTTTCTAAAACTTAAACATTTTTCAAACAAGTACAGTCACATGATCGTGTGAATAGGCCGTGTACCTCACACGGCATTAGACACGCTTGTGTGTCGAGGCCGTGTCAAAATAGGGCATACATACTGAATTGCTCACACGGCCACAATACACGCCCGTGTGCCTTGGCTGTGGTCGAGTCTGACTTGAGCCACATCGCTAGTCACACGCCTGTGTGCCTTGGCCGTGCTCGAACCTGACATACAATTGTAGGGTACCCCAGGGGACACACTGTCGTACAACATGACTGTGTGTTGCACATGACTAAGACACATGCCCGTGTCTCTACCCGTGCAGACAAAAATAGGCCATTAGAAAAGCCAATTTTCCACCCATTTAAATCAAACCTACAAGCAACCAAAATAACAACCTTTCTTAACCAATTCACATTCAATTCACAACCAAAACTTTAACCATTCATGTTATAGCATTGCCAACTAATTCCATGCTTAATAACCTTACTATTTTATGCCAAAACATAAAACAAAAACATCTCAAAACATATGGTTTATAAACCTTAATACATACCACTCAATCTCATACAATGAACTTATCAAATACTTTCCAGATTTACCATTTATTTTGGCCAAACAAGAACATGTAATAAACATAACTTCATCATATAACTTATACCACACCCATTCATAAACATATCCATAACCAAGACAAATCACATGGCTAGATATATACACATTTCAAAACATATTCAAAGTACTTCTAGCCTATACATGCCATACTTCAATATTTACATTTCCAAAATATACCAAAATACAGTTCGATAGTGCGATGATGTTCCACAATGATCCTCGAGCTTCCAGTAGCTACGATATCTGTAGTACAATTAAAAGACACACAAAGTAAGCTTATAAAAGCTTAGTAAGCTCGTACCAAAAATCATAAACAGTATATAAAATATGAAACATCAATACATAAGTATTTATCATTTCTCTAATAATCTATCAATTCCATGCCAACAAAATTCATATGTTTATACCAATTCAATGAACTTCACATACATAATGTCATCTACCACATAGGTATCGTACATACCTGAACCTTCTATACTTATTAATTTTTCATTCTCACCTTTCATTCGGATATTTTAAGACTCTCTGTGAATTACTATTGCTTCAAACATCCGCACACTTATTGCTTTAAAGGTTAGACGAAGCTAGAACAATTCCACACACTTAGTGCCATCTTAATTAATCGAAACTATATCGGTATCACACACTTAGTGCCTCATATAATCGAAGCTAGTTTAAATCGCACACTTAGTGCCAAATACCATTGATTTACCATCGTATTAATAAAAATCAAATATATATACAATCCATGTATAATCAAAGCATCAAAACATACTTATAACATCATATTTTCCGTACGAACTTACCTCGTACTCGGAGTTGTCGACTTGGATTGTCTACTCAATAACTTTTGACTTCCCTCGATCTAAATCTGAATTCCTCTTTTCTTGATCTATATGTATTCAAAATTAGCCCTTTTATTCACTAAATCATTCAAACCAATCCATATACACACAATTAAGGCATATTGCAAACTATCCCTCATATTTTCACATTTTGACACTTTAGTCCCTAATTTATAAAATCACAAAATACACAAAGTTTGCTTCTACACAAGCTTAGCCGAATTTTCATAGCTCTCATAAAAGTCCACACATTTCATTTATTTCACATTTTAGTCCCTTAATTTCTTATGTTCATAATTTAGTCCAAATTACTTAAATTCATCAAAAATCCAAAGACAAAACATGTAAACGTCCTCAGCTACAAAAAGAAGAGGAAGAACAAAAAAGCAAAGCAAATATCCACTTCTCAAAAAAGTGAACGTTTAGGTCAAAGTAGTGCTAATAGGGCTACTCGTTTGAATATGAGAGATAAGGCTGCTCAATCAGAGACTAAAGCACCGACACATACTTATGCTATCTGAGCAAGGGAAGAAGCTACAGCTCCAAACATAATTGCTGGTACATTTTATCTTTTTGATGTTACTGTATATGCGTTGATTGACCTTGGGTCTACACATTCTTATGTTTGCACTGTATCAGCATCAGAAAAGAAATTGTCTGTTGAACCTACTGGTTATGATGTTCAAGTCACTAATCCATTAGGCCAAAGTGTAATTGTTAATTTAGTGTGTCGTGATTGCCTGCTGAAAATAAAAGGTTGTGAATTCTCTGCTGATTTGATATTGCTACCCTTTCGGGAATTTGATGTTATTTTGGGAATGGATTGGTTAACGAAGCATGATGCCATAGTAAATTGTAGAGAAAGATGAATTGATCTGAAATGTTAGACAGGAGAAGTTATTATTGTTGAGTCTGAGAATCTGAAAGAAATTGTTAGAATTATTTCAGCTTTTTCAGCTCAGAGATTAATGCAAAAAGGTAATGAGACATTTTTAGCCTACATTCTTGATACTCGGAGTTCTGAATCAAAGTTAGGACAGTTATCAGTTGTTAATGAGTTTACTGATGTGTTTCCTGAGGAATTGTCGAGTTTACCACCTGATTGTGAAGTTGAATTTGTAATTGATGTAATTCTGAGAACAGCTTCGATATAAGTAACACCATACAGAATGACACCAGCTGAGTTAAAGGAATTAAAGACACAGTTGCAAGAATTACTAGACAAAGGGTTCATCAGACTGAGTATGTCTCCTTAGGGTGCACCAATCTTATTTGTGAAAAAAAAAAAGATGGCTCTTTGAGATTTTATACAGACTACAGACAACTGAACAAGGTCACAATTAATAATAAATATCCCTTGCCCCGTATTGATGACTTGTTTTGTGACAACCCGAATTAGGGCCTAATCGGAATAGTGGTTTCGTGACCACAAATCCGAGATAGAAATAATTGTTTTATAAATATTTTGGGGTTTATGATATGATTGCATGATTGTGTGAAAATTTCGTGATGAAATTCTATGCCTAAAGTGTTTAAATTGAAAGTAGGGACTAAATCGAATAAGTTGCAAAATTTGCATACTAGAAATTTTTAGTATGAAATTGTTTTGAAATATTTATTAGGAGGTCTTAAATAGCAATTCTACCACTAAATGTAACACCCCTTACCCGTTAATCATGGAACAGATACAAGGTATTACGAACATAACATATACCAAGATAGAAATATGTCATCCCATTTGATAATGCATCGTATAACATATATCTTGAACAATATTAGCCAACTTTTATGGCTTATACAAAGTAACTGGTCGAGTAATCTTTGTAACTAATATTTTAAACCTAGACAAATATGACACATAACAAAATAATTTTTGCCTACTATACATGCCATAATTCAAAACATTTAGTTCAAATACCCCAAAGTATGATAGTGCGGGTAGATCTTCACGATCCTTGACTCTGAGCAAGTGGAGAACACTATAAGACAAAAAGAGAAAACGAAGTAAGCTTATAGCTTAGTAAGTAGTATGTAAATACTAATTTAAGAATCTAACATGTTTACACAACAATTCAAGTATGTCTACTTTAACTTCACTACTTATTCCACTTCGATTAAGCTGTCTCTGCTGTGTCATATTCACTAAATAAATCATAACTCGAGTTACAAAACTCGAAATTCATATCCGTAAAATTTCCTGAATCTAGACTCATAAAGCTTCTTGCTAAATTTTTTTATAATTTTGGTTGAGCAGATTAGTACAGTTTATTAGTTAAAGTTTCCCTGTTACACAGCTCGACTGGCCTGACCTCTGTCCACTACGAATTGAATTTCTCTCAGTACATAACTCAAACAACCCTGAAGTCTGTTGTATTTAAAACTAGTCTCAATAAGGAATTTAGGCATGTAAACTACATTTCTTAGTTTGCTTTGTACAATTTTTAATGATTTTTCAAAGTGGAAACAGGGGATCACGTATTCATCCTGAGCAAGTCAGTTACAATTGTAAATATCTCAAAATATAGAATTCCTTTGCTTGCCCTGCTTCTTTTATATGAAAGTAGACTCATTAAGCTTTAATTTCACATCTCATTCAACCTCTAATTATATTCCTCCTATTTTTGGTGATTTTTCAAAATCACGTCACTGCTGCCATCTAAAACAGTTTTAATACTAATTTCACTCTTTCACACATTCTTTATGCTAACCTCATTTTATCGTATATATGTATATGCCACAATTCATTTTCACCACATTTCATTCACTATAAGTGTAGGTCCAAACCACAATGTCACCACAAAACCATCCCGTTGAACAATTCGGATCAATCCTCGATATTTAACGGTTTCAAAGACACAACCCCACCATCATACTTCATTTAGTTCGGCTCTCTTGTACACATGGGGAACACTTAGTACCACTCATGCGACCTAGCCGATTTGTCTCGTAGCTCTCTTGTCTACATGGTGTCCTTCACTTGGAATCACGCATGCGACCTAGCTACATTTATCTTTCACGTAGCTCTCTTGTCTACATGGTGTCCTTCACTTGGAATCACGCATGCGACCTAGCTACATTTATCTTTCACGTAGCTCTCTTGTCTACATGGGATACATCTCGTATCACGCATGTGACCTAGCTACTACAGGGTGTCTCGTAGCTTTCTTGTACACATGATGTGCACTCAGCATCATACATGTGACCTAGCTACGCTCCTCTATTTCATTCGATCTCTCCAATGTTCAACCGGATCTCTCTCTCTGTATTTATTTCCATTCTTCCCATAGTCAATTTATATTTTAACATCAGCTAGTATATTTATATAATAGGCTGAAATATAAGAATGTACATGAAATTATTGTAATATTTACATACAACTTACCTTGGTGCAAAATATGGAAATTTTGCAATTTAGTCCAAAACTTTTTCTTTCCCCCGTTCGAGGTCAGTTCCGCGCCTTTCTTGATTATGGAGCTTGAAAGTTGAAGAATCCCTAGCTATGGAGAGAGTGAAGTTTCGCAGCAACTAAATGGGAAGATGACTATTTTGTGTTATTTTTCCCATTTTATTTCATTTAATATCAAAATGACCAAAATACCCTTACTACTAAACTTTCCAAAATTCCTTCCATGTCCTAAATTTGTCCATGAACTTAAAATTGGTAGAATTGCTATTTAAGACCTCCTAATAAATATTTCAAAACAATTTCATACTAAAATTTCTAGTATGCAAATTTTGCAACTTATTCGATTTAGTCCCTACTTTCAATTTAAACACTTTAGGCATAGAATTTCATCACGAAATTTTCACACAATCATGCAATCATATCATAAACCCCAAAATATTTATAAAACAATTATTTCTATCTCGGATTTGTGGTCACGAAACCACTATTCCGATTAGGCCCTAATTCGGGTTGTCACATGTTTGACCAACTGAAAGATGTTACAAAATTTTCGAAAATAGACCTTAGATCCGGGTATTATCAGTTGAAGGTCAAAGAGTGTGATGTACCAAAGACTGTTTTCAGAACTCGTTATGGTGATTTTGTGTTTCTAGTAATGCCATTTGGTTTGACTAATGCTTCTGTTGTTTTTAAGGAGTTAATGAATCAGATTTTTCAACCTTATCTAGATAGATTTTGTAACACCCCTTACCCGTATTCGATGCCGGAACAGGGTACGAGGAGTTACTGACTCAAACATAAACAAGCAAATAAAATCGAGATATAAATCTTGATCCAATTTAAAACTTTTTATATACATTCTTATCGTCCTGTAATAGGCCTACAAGCCCAAAACATGCATTGAGGGTGGTTCGGGGCTAACCCGTGAATTTTGGAAAATTTTTCATTAAACAGCGTCACACGCCCGTGTGCCCTTGACACGCCCATGTCCCCAGGCCGTGTAACTCTTTATTAATGACGTCAGCATCAATTTAAGATCACACGGCCGAGTCACACGCTTGTGTGCTAGGCTATGTGGAAATTTTAATTTTTCCATTTAAGGTGCAGACTTCACACAGCCTGGGCACATGCCCATGTCCTAAGGCCGTGTCATCTACATGGCTGAGACACACGGCCATGTCTCTGCCCATGTGTTTACTACCATGCATACTGGCTTGATTAATTTGGGTGCAGGGGACACACAGCTGGACAACACGCCCATGTGCCTACCCATGTGGACAACTTTGAGGCTCTTTTCCAAGCCTTCTTGTCACCTTCAACAACCTATACACACACTCATGTGACAATGGTGATTATCATGGCATAAATGGACTACTCAGACATCCATAACTTTAACTCATGCATGATAAACTTCTGTCAAGTATACATAATTTGTAACACCCTGAACCCGAGACCGTTGCCGGTGTCGGACACGAGGGGTTAACAAGCCAAAACCACTTATGGCACCGACCAATTTGACATTCCAGGCAAGCTGGAAAACTGCATTGCTGTCGCCTTAAAAAGCATATCTAGAGTTTCACAACTCGGAAACTGATTCCGTAAATTTTCCCTGAATTTAAACTCATATATCCATCCATGGATTTATTTCTAGAATTTTTGGTCGGGCCAATTGGTACAGTTTATTAGTTAAAGTCACCCATGTTACAGGGGTCGACTACACTGACCTTCGCGCATTACAACTTGAATATCTCTCTGTACAGGGTTTCAATACTGATACCGTTTGTTTCTAATGAAACTAGACTCAAAAAGGAATCTGCACATATTAGGCATGACTTCTAATTCATTCTGGATAATTTATGGTAAATTTTCAAAGTCTCGACAGGGGACCCAGAAACCGTTCTGGCCCTGTCTCACGATAACTTTAATATCTCTTAACACATAACTCCTATGACCGTTTCGTTTCTTCCATATGAAAGTAGACTCATCAAGGTTCATTTACATAATTCTTTCACTATTTAATACCATCCCTACAATTTTTGGTGATTTTTCACATTCCCATCACTGCAGCTGGCAGCACCTGTTTTTAAGGTAGGTCTTACCTATTTTGTAGTCTCCATGAACCAACTAGTCTTGCCATACATAGGTTCACCTATGATCATTTTTAGCCATTCCAATGGCTGATCATGTGACCAACACTCCCATTTCCAATCCATAATCACATCATGAAACCATATATATATATACAAATCACAAATGGTCTAAGTTCGTACTTTACTTCTACGAGCCATTTTCGCATGGCCGTATACATGTACATCACAACACATTTGAACCAACAAGGGTAGTCCTATACATGCCATTTCAAAGTTCAACCAAAATTATACCAAATGGAGGCTTTGATAGTGTGGATGACTTCGACTTCAATGATCCCGTATCCGATCGCTAACGAACAAAATCTATAAAGCAGAGAGCCAAAGCAACGGGGTAAGCATTTTTATGCTTAGTAAGTCTCAAGCAATAAAATCAGCTTTAACTAAAGCATTACATTCACATAGCCAAATGAATCATTTCATTAATACACATTCACATAATCATACTTACTTCACACTTCATCATTGTATACTTTCACAAGATATCAAGCAATTCAATAGCTGAAAATTCGTTAGTCGATTGAACGAATGTTACTCAAACATATCGACTTTTCCAATGCACATATAAACATACCTTATCCTTTGGGCTTTTCGAGCGTACTAATTAAATTTATTACAGCAACCAACGCTCACCTTCAGCCCAAGCTTCTTGAAATACAACCGGATATAACCACATGCACGAATGCCTTCGGGTCTTAGCCCGGATAGAACGACTTGCACAAATGCCTTCGGGTATTAGCCCGGATTTAACAACTTGCACGAATGCCTTCGGGTCTTAGCCCGGATTTAGTCACTAGCATAATTGCCTTCGGTCTTAACCGGATTTAACTACTAGCATAAATGTCTTGGGACTTAGCCGGATATCATTTAATTGCTCATGCACACACATACATCAATAGTCATTACACATCCATGTTTCGTTTTCGTTACTAAGGCTCAAACACAAACATATCACTAGCATAATCGCCTTCGGGACTTAGCCCGGGTATCATTCAAATATTCATACACACATAAATCAATAATCAGTACACATCCATATTTCATTTCACATAATTCGAGTAGGGTCATTTCTTGAGGACTTACCTCGGATGTTGTCGAACGGCTTCAACGGCTATTCGATCACTTTTTCCTACCCCTTATCCAATTGTGGCCCTCTAAGCTCTCGAGCTTTATGTTAACAAGTAAATTGATTTAGTCGTTTGAATATCAAAGGGGAATCCAAGGTACTTAGCCCTTATAAGGCCGCACACAATTATATTCACACACTTGAGCTCATTAATTATAACATAGCATCAAGCACTCATATGGCCGATTATACTTAGTCATACTTGCACCAAATCAACAATAATTTCAAGGTTTTCATACTATACATGCACTAGGCCGAATGTACATGCAAATTTCACAACCATTCTTCAACAAATTTCTCCTTTAAAGAAACATATTTATCACTTTCTTCATAACCAAAACATCATGTGCAAACATATATACACATATAGGTGTAAGGCCGAATTTCAAGGTATCCATAACCATCCAAAACACAAATTTTAACTAACATGCAAGAAGCATAAACCATGCTCATGAATGCATCATGGCCGAATACATCACAATCATGCCCCTTTCAACTTCGGTCATGGTTAAACAAAAAAAAACTCAATGTCTTACTCAAGATTGCTACAAAGAAATTTCAAGAGTAGTCAATCCATCATTGCATGCATCATTAGCAAGCTTCACATTTAGCATGCAATGGCTTTAACACAATAATAACCTTGGCCAAATACCATTTCCATGGCATAACAAGGTTTTGAACCATGGCTAACATGAACATAAGTTAGCAACCAAAACATGCATGAATCTCATGACACAACCTCATACATACCTTAATCTTGATGCAAGTTTAGCCAAATCTCCTTCTAGATCTCTTCTAAACAAAGAAAATGAAGCAAAAATCTCTTCTTCCTCTTAAGAATTTCGGCCAAAGGAAGGAGGGGAAAAGATGAACAAATTTTTTTGTTTTTCTTTATCACCTACACGGCAATGGGGGGGGGGGATGCTACATTCACACACATTTTTTTTTGTTTCTCTTCCCACATTTTAATTATTAATCATTTCTCTCATGCTCCATTAACAAAACATGTTTCAACAAGTTTTCTTTGTCCATAAACCATGTCATGGCCGGCCACCACCTATAAAAAGGGGGAATTTGACATGCAAGTCCATTGTTTTGCATGCATGCTTTAATTAGTCATCACACATTTCCCCATCATACTTTCAAAGTTTACTACTAGGTCCTTTCTAGTGAAATTCACATTTATAGCTCTAAATCAAAACATCAAAAATGTCACACATGAATACACACATATTATAGGCATCAAAATAAATTTTAGATTATTTTTTTATGCCTCGGTTTTGTGGTCCCGAAACCACGTTCCGACTAGGGTCAATTTTGGGCTGTCACATAATTGGGACTCCATGACTTGTTAGGTTCATTCAATCCATCTCTTTGCCTTTATTCATATTATGACCATGCCAATTAATACCCTTTATCCAACAAGCATAAATTTCACATTTCATCATCCATTGTTAACAACCAATTAGGCACACACCACAAGAATAATAACACATTTCATGCATGTATCAATATTTAGGGATTTCAATGCCATAATCAATATGAGCCATATTTCTTGGCCATATACAAAATGGAATAATATACCAAAATGAGCCATCACTTTGGCTAACAATTATGACACATATAACAAAATACTAAGTCCCCTATACATGCCATACTTAAATGTATCAAGTCAATTATATCTCGAAAGAGTCGTTGATAGTGTGACTTAAAGGCTGATGTCCACGATCCTCGAGCTAGCTTGGCAATGCTATAAGAAAGAGGAAAAGAGAGAGGGGTAAGCATATAGCTTAGTAAGTCGTGTTCAAATAATAACAACTTAGGTCATAAAACTCATGGATTTCACATACTATAATTTACCATCACATTATTATATTACACATAATGAACATATTGAAAATTGATAATAAATGTATTTGAACATCATGCTTATCTTACTCCTTCATACTCGTATCAAATTTCCCAACATGAATCGAGTCCAAAACTCATGCGGTTTACGTACATACTTGTACAATGCAGTATCACTCATTCTACCCCACATTCTTAATTATAATCTTGAATGGCCCATTGAATTACCTGGAATACTAAAGGACGTTTGGAATCATCACGCACCATATAAAATGCCAAAGCCATGTCCCCAACATGGTCTTACATGGGTCTACATACCGATGCCATATCTCAGATATGTTCTTATACGAAGTCTCATGTCGGTGCCGATGCCATGTCCCAGAAATGGTCTTATATCAGACCTTATATCGATGCCATGTCCCAGACATGGTTACAAAAAATTTCATATCAACCCCATATCCCAGATATGGTCTTACATGAAATCAGAAACCGAGGCTGATGTCATATCCCACACATGGTCTCACACTGGCACACATATCAATGGCGATGCCATGTCCCAAACATGGTCTTACACTAGCTCTCATATCAACGCCGATGCCATGTCCCAGACATTGTCTTACACAGGCTCTCATAAATCATAGTGTCATGATATCCGAATCCTAAGCATTCCTCAGGGTCACCTGGGACTTTCGAGATATAAAGCTATCACCAAACTTTCATTAAATCGTCATAAGACAATCGTTAAGGCATACATACATATATCATAGAATATCAATTATTAAACGCATATTAATGGAATTGTTGAATTACTTACACCCAACTTACCTTTGTGCAAAATATGACAATTTGCTATTTAATCCACAACCTTGCCTTTTCCTCGGTCAAGGTCTATCCCTCGTCCCTCGTAATCTATAATAGCACATTTAGCTCATTTAATATACGCAGTATTCAATTCAGTCCAAAAATCACGATATGGAAAAATTACAATTTTCCCCTAAAATTTCACAAATTACGAAATTGCCCCTAGGCTCGTAAAATGAAAAGTACCCATTTTTCTCATTATTCAAGCATAGTCGCAACATTTTCTCTCTTATACCAACCCAAATTCTTCATTTATTCACACATTTACACATAGCTTTTATAATTTTTACAATTAGGTCCTTTTTATCAATTTCACCAAAAACCACCTAGTAAAAGTTGTTTATCACCCATCAAACTTTCATATTCTTCCATTAGACATCAAAGAACAAGCATGTCATTCATGGGTATATTTTTCAACATGAACCCTAACTCAAATTAAGGGTAGAAATAGCTAAATCGAGCTATGAGGATTTCAAAAATATAAAGAACATTAAATACGGGGCTAGGATGCACTTACTTTTAAGCTTGAAGATGAAAGAAACCCTAGCTATGGCTTCCTTATGATATTCGACCCAGGGGGACAAAGCTGAACACAAATTTTGACTATGTTTCCCTTTTAATTCTTTGAATAATTAATGGGCCAAAATGCCCTTCCATTAAAACTTTGATATTTTATCCCTCCTATGTCTGTTTTTGTCCATAATAACATATACTGGTCTAACTGCCAAATAAGGACTTCAAATTTCAAATCTCATCACAATTAAGCCCTTAAATCAACTAGAATACATGTTTTTCACTTATTGTAATTTAGTCCTAATAACTCAATTGGACACCTTATCAGTAAAATTTCTCATCGATATTTTCACACAGGCATTCATATATATCATAGACCTCATAACATCCATAAAATAATTATTTCTATCTCAAATTTGTGGTCTCGAAACCATTATTCTGACCAGGCCCTAGTTCGAGATGTTACAATTCTCCCTCTTAGGGATTTTCTTCCTCGAAAATCTTACCGGTAAACAAGTGCAGGTATTAATTTCTTATGGCTTCCTCGGGCTCTGATGTAGCCTCCTCTAACCTATGCCTATACCCTAAAACTTTTACTAAGGTGATATTCTTATTTCTCAACTGTTTGACTTCCCGATCCAAAATCTTGATCGGCTTTTCACCATAAGTTATGTCTGGTTGAATCTCAACTTCTGTCGATGATATCACATGTGAGGGGTTCGATCTATAATGGCTCAACATAGACATGTGGAATACATCGTGGATCTTTTCCAATTTCATCAGTAAAGCCAATCGATAAGCTACCGGTCCTATCCCTTTGGTGATCTCGTAAGGTCTTATGAAACGAGGACTTAACTTGCCCTTCCTGCCGAATCTCGGAACCTTTTTCCGTGGGGATACTTTCAAAAATACCTTATCACCCGCTTGAAACTCAATTTTTTTCCTTTTTAAATCCGCATAAGGCTTCTGTCTATCCGATGCCGCTCTCAAATAATCTTTAATTACTTTTACTTTGTCTTCGGTTTCCTTAACCAAGTCAACCCCGTGCAATTTATTTTCCTTGAGTTCTGTCCAATACAAGGGAGTTCGACACTTCTAGCCATACAGTGCTTCATAAGGTGCCATTTTTAGGCTCGTCAGAAAACTGTTGTTATAGGCAAACTCAACTAAAGGTAATTACTTTTCCCAATTACCTTGGAATTCTAAAACACAACATCTCAACATGTCTTCCAAGGTTTGAATCACTCTCTCGGATTGGCCGTCGGTTTGTGGAAGGAAAGTGATACTAAAATTCAATCTCGTGCCCAAGGCTTCTTGCAACCTTTTCCAAAACCGTGAGGTAAACCTCGGATCTCTATCTGATATGATCGATAAGGGTATTCTATGAAGTCTCACAATTTCAGAAAAATATAACTCAGCCAATCTATCGAGCGAGTAGTCGGTACATACCGGGATAAAATGAGCTGACTTTGTCAATCGATCAACTACGACCCACACCATATCTTTCTTACTAGGTATCAAAAGTAAACTTGATACAAAATCCATGGTAATTCGGTCCATTTCCACTCGGGAGCCATGATAGGCTATAGTAATCCTGAAGGTACTTGGTGCTCAGCTTTTACTTGTTGACAAATTAAGCATCTCGCAACAAACTCGAAAACATCTCTTTTCATACCGTTCCACCAATATATTTTTTTCAAGTCATTGTACATTTTCGTACTACCGGGGTGTACTGATAGACGACCATTGTGTGCCTCATTCAAAATCTTATGAATCAATTCGGTATCTTTAGGAATACAAATCCTATCTCGAAACATCAAGCAACCATCAGAACAATCCAAAAATTAGATTCAAAACCTGATTCACACTGAGTTCTTTTAGCTTGCAATTCCTTTTCGTTACTTTGAGCTTCATAAATTTCTTGAAGAAACATTGGTCTACCTCTTAACTCTACTACAACCGCACCATCATTTGATAAAGCAATCCGAGCATCTATGGCTCTCAAAGGAAACAAGGATTTTCTACTTAGAGCATCGGCGACCACATTCACCTTTCCTAAATGGTAGTCGATTATTAACTCATAATCTTTTAACAACTCTAACCATCTCTGTTGCCTAAGATTTAAATCCTTTTGAGTCATTAGATATTTCAAAATCTTGTGATCGGTGAATATTTGACAAGTCTCACCATACAAATAGTGTCTCCAAATCTTTAATGCAAACACAATGGTGGCTAGTTCTAAATCATGTGTCGGGTAATTTTTCTCATGCGGTTTCAGTTGTCTAGATGCATAGGCTATCACTTTGCCTTCTTGCATAAGCACACATCCCAAACCATTGAAGGATGCATCACTAAAGATCACGAACTACTTTCCCGGCTCAGGTTGAACTAACACTAGAGCTTTAGTCAACAACGCTTTCAATTTCTCAAAACTCTATTAGCACTTCTCTGTCCATTCGAACTTAACATCTTTTTGTATCAACCTCGTTATTGGAGTGGCAATCATCCAAAATCATTTAACAAACCGTCTATAATAGCCAGCCAAGCTTAAAAAGCTTCTGACCTTTGTCACATTCTTCGGCAGTTTACAGTCAACAATGGCTGAAATCTTACTCGGGTCAACTCTAATACCGTCTCCCAAAATAATGTGTCCTAAAAACCCAACTTCACAAAGCCAAAATTTGCTTTTACTGAACTCGGCATACAACTGCTTGTCCCTCAAATTTTGTAAAATAGTTCTTAAGTACCCGGCATGCTCTACCTTATCTCTTAAATAAATCAAAATATCATCGATGAACACCATAACAAATTTATCCAAATAAGGCCAAAATATTCTATTCATTAAATCCATAAACACGGCAGGAGCAATTGTTAACCCAAATGGCATAACGAGGAATTCATAGTGGCCATACCTCGTTCTGAAGGCAGTCTTAGGTACATCTAATTCTTTAACCAGCAACTGATAGTACGTCAGGTCTATCTTTGAAAATACCGTGGCTCCCTTCAATTGATCAAATAGATTATCAATCCTTGGCAAAGGTTACTTGATCTTTATTGTCACCTTGTTGAGCTGTCAGTAATCTATACATAGTCTCATCGAACCATCTTTCTTTTTCACAAATAATACGGGAGCACCCCAAGGTGAAAAGCTCGATCTCGCGAAACCCTTATCAATTAACTCTTGTAACTGAACCTTTAACTCTTTTAATTCTGTTGGGGCCATCTTATACGGATCAATTGAAATAGGCGCAGTACTAGGAGTCAAATCAATGCCAAACTGTATTTCCCTAGTAGAAGGTAACCCCAACAATTCTTCCGGGAACACATCCGGATATTCACATACTACCGGTACCGACTCAATCTTTAACTCAGACTCTTTAGTGTTCAACACAAAGGCAAGGTAAGCTTCGTAAGCTTCGTACCCTTTCTTACACATTTCTGAGCAGACATGGAAGAAATCACTGCAGGCATGCCATTTAATTCATCTGGTTTAACCTGAAGAACATTACCATTCTCACATTTTAGTTCAATAAACTTTCTTCCACAATTCATTACCACATCATGAGTGGTCAAACAATCCATACCAAGAATTACATCAAATTTATCAAACGGTAATAGCATGAGATTAGCTGCAAAACAATGACCTCTAATCACTAAAGGGCAATTTTTACACACTTTATCAACTAACACATACTTGCCTAACGGGTTTGACACCTTTATTACGAACTCAGTAGATTCAATAAACAAGTTCATATCAGACACCAACTTCATGCAAATAAATGAATGGGTAGACCCCGGATCAATCAAAGTAACAAAAGAAATTTCATAGATAGAAAATGTACCCATAATTATATCAGGAGACGAGGCCTGTTCGTGAGCGCGAATGGCATAGGTCTTCATAGGTGCCCTACCCTCGGGTCTCACCGTAGACTCTTTAGGTGCACCCTTACTACTTGTTCCACTACCCAGATTCTATATGACCTTGTTCCTTGGAAATTTCCTCTTTCCGTCCTCTCGGGGCAATCCCTAACAAAGTGGTCAAGGGAGTCGCACTTAAAATAATTCCTATCACTCCCTCGACACTCGCCGAAGTGGTGTCTCCCACATTGGGGACATCCTGATCTATCGGGTCAAGCATTTCTAACACTATCAATTGAGGTATTTTGAGCTTTCGGAACTGAGTATTGTTTACTCCTATTCTTGCTCGAATACCCAGCAAAGGCATTAGATCGAGTAGTAAACTCTCTCGACTTCTTAAATGAAGAATGAAAAGATTTACTCAGTTGCCTCTTCCTTGAGTCTTGAGATTCCAAATCAGCTTTCCACTTTTCTTTAGCCAATTCTACAGCCTTGCATGCTCTCTCGACCAACACAACAAACTCTTTCAACTCAAGGATACTGACCAACAATCGGATGTTTTCGTTCAACCCGTCCTTAAATCTTTTGCACATGATGGCTTCAGTAGATACACATTCCCGAGCATATTTGCTAAGCCTCATAAACTCACGTTCATACTCGGTAATTGTCATTTTACCTTGTTTCAACTCGAGGAACTCCTTCCTCTTTTGATCCATAAACCTTTGATTGATATACTTTTTGCGAAATTCCTCTTGGAAAAACTCTCAAGTCATTTTCTCTCTCGGCACAACTGATACGAGGGTGTTTCACCACTGGTAGGCCAAATCTCTTAGAAGTGATACTACGCACTTCATACACTCTTCCGGTGTGCATAACAACTCATCAAAGACTCGGATGATGTTCTCGAGCTAAAACTCCGCTCTTTCCAGATCATCATCAATGCTAGCTCTGAACTCTTCAGCCCCTTGCTTTCTAATTCGATCAACCGGAGGCCTTTCCCTTATCACCATCTCAACAACAAGGGGAGCTACAGGGGTAGGCTGAAGAATAGGAGGGGGTGGGGAAGGTTGAACACCCGGGTTTGTCCGAACAAACTCGGTGTACCCATTAATCATCATGTGGAGAAAGGCTTCTCTGCCTCCTTCTCCTCTACTAACTGTCTCGGGTCTACTGTCAGATGGCGTTGCTCCTTCAGCGGGAGCAGGCACGTACTTTCTACATTGTTAGCAACTGCTTGTTCGAGATCCATTTACTATATAAAACACAATTTCAATTGTCAAGAGTTGTCACACTATCATAATATACGTATGACATGTATATCTAGAATTCTACACTAGAGTCCTAGAATCGACTAAACTATAGCTCTGATACCAATAAATGTAACACCCCTTACTCGTATTCGATGCCAGAACAGGGTACAAGGCATTACTGGACTCAAATATAAACAAGCATATAAAATCAAGATATAAATCTCGATCCAATTTAAAACTTTTTGCATACATTTTTATCGTCTCAGTAACGGGTCTACAAGCCCAAAACATGCATCGGGGGTGATTTGAGGCTAACCCGTGAATTTTGAAAAAGAATTCATTAAACAGGGTCACACGCCCATGTGGACACAAGGACACGCCCGTGTGCCCTTAACACGCCCGTGTCCCTAGGTCGTGTAACTCTCTGTTAATGACGTCAGCATCAATTTAAGATCACACGGCCAAGTTACACGCTCGTGTGCTAGGTCGTGTGGAGAATTTAATTTTCGCATTTAAGGTGCAGATTTTACACGACCTGGATACACGCCCATGTCCTAAGGCCGTGTCTTCTACACGGCTGAGACACATGGCCATGTCTCTGCCCGTGTGTTTACTACCATGCATACTGACTTGAATAATTTGGGTGCAGGGGACACATGGCTAGACAACATGCCCATGGGGCTAGCTATGTGTAACATATGGCCTAGGCATACGTCTGTGCGTCTACCCGTGTGGACAACTTTGAGGCTATTTTCCAAGCCCTCTTGTCACCCTCAACAACCCATACACACACTCATGTGACAATGATGATTATCATGGAATAAAATGGACTACTTAGACATCCACAACTTTAACTCATGCATGATAAACTTATGTCAAATATACATAATTGGGACTCCATGACTTGTTAGGTTCGTTCAATCCATCTATTTGCCTTTATTCATATTATGACTATGCTAATTAACACCCTTTATCCATCAAGCACAAATTCCACATTTCATCACCCATTGCTAACAACCAATTAGGCACACACCACAAGAATAATAACACATTTCA
Organism: Gossypium arboreum; assembly: GCF_025698485.1. Lineage (NCBI taxonomy): Eukaryota > Viridiplantae > Streptophyta > Magnoliopsida > Malvales > Malvaceae > Gossypium > Gossypium arboreum. Next base: position 34,624,984 of record NC_069078.1, read on the forward strand.
TGCATGTATCAATATTTAGGGATTTCAACCTCATAATCAATATGAGCCATATTTCTTGGCCATATACAAAATGGAATAATATACCAAAATGTGCCATCACTTTGGCTAACAATTATGACACATATAACAAAATACTAAGTCCCCTATACATGACATACTTAAATGTATCAAGTCAATTATACCCCAAAAGAGTCGTTAATAGTGTGACTTGAACTCCAATGTCTACGATCCCTGAGCTAGCTTGGCAATGCTATAAGAAAGAGGAAAATAGAGAGTGGTAAGCATATAGCTTAGTAAGTCGTGTGCAAATAATAACAACATAGGTCATAAAACTCATAGATTTCACATACTATCATTTTCCATCACATTATTATATTATACATATTGAACATATTGAGAATTGATAATAAATATATTTGAACATCATGCTTATCTTACTCCTTCATACCCGTACCAAATTTCCCAAAACTCATGTGGTTTACATGCATACCTATACCATGCATTATTACTCATTCTACCCCACATTCTTAATCATAATCTTGAATGGCCCATTGAATTACCCAGAATACTAAAGAACGTTTAGAATCATCATACACCACATAAAATGCCAATTCCATGTCCCTGACATGGTCTTACATGGGTCTACATACCGATGCCATATCCTAGATATGGTCTTATACGAAGTCTCATTTCGGTGCCGATGCCATGTCCCAGACATAGTCTTATATGGGACCTCATATCAATGCCATGTCCAAGACATGGTCTTACATGAAATCTCATATCAACGACATATCCCAGATATGGTCTTACATGAAATCAGATACGGAAGCTGATGCCATATCCCAGATATGGTCTTACACTGGCACACATATCAATGCCGATGCCATGTCCCAGACATGGTCTTACACTGGCTCTCATATCAATGCTGATGCCATGTCTCAGACATGGTCTTACACTGGCTCTCATAAATCATGGTGTCATGATATCCGAATCCTAAGCATTCCTCAGGGTCATCCGGGACTTCCGAGATATAAAACTATCACCAAACTTTCATTAAATCGTCACAAGCCAATCGTTAAGGCATACATACATATATCATAGAATATCAATTATTAAACGCATAATAATGGAATTTTTGAATTACTTACACCCAACTTACCTCGGTGCAAAATATGACAATTTGCGATTTAATCCACAACATTGTCTTTTCCTCGGTTAAGGTCTATCCCTATTCCCTCTTGATTTATAATAGCACATTTAGCTCATTTAATACACACACTATTCAATTCAATCGAAAAATCACGATATGAAAAAAATTATAATTTTGCCCCTAAAATTTCACAAAATTACGAAATTGCCCCTAGGCTCGTAAAACGAAAAGTATACATTTTTATTATTATTCAAGCCTAGCCGCATAATTTTCTCTCTTATACCAACCCACATTCTTCATTTGTTCACACATTTACAGAGTTTTTATAATTTTTACATTTAAGTCCTTTTTATCAATTTCACCAAAAACCACCTAGTAAAAGCTATTAATCACCCATCAAACTTTCATATTCTTCCATTAGACATCAAAGTACAAGCATGTCATTCATGGGTATATTTTTTAACATATCAAATTACAAGCATGTCATTCATGGGTATATTTTTTAACATGAACCCTAACTCAAAGTATGGGTAGAAATAGCTAAATCGAGTTACGAGGATTTCAAAAATATAAAGAACATTAAAAACAGGGCTAGGATGCACTTACTTTTGAGCTTGAAGATGAAAAAAACCCTAACTATGGCTTCCTTATGATATTCGGACAAGGGGGATGAAAATGAACACAAATTTTGACTATGTTTCCCTTTTAATTCTTTTAATAATTAATGGACCAAAATGCTCTTCCGTTAAAACTTTGATATTTTATCCCTCCTATGTCTATTTTTGTCCATAATGACATATAATGGTCTAACTGCCAAATAAGGACTTTAAATTTCAAATCACATCACAATTAAGCCCTTAAATCAACTAGAACACATGTTTTTCACTTATTGCAATTTAGTCCTAATAACTCAATTGGACACCTTATCGGTAAAATTTCTCTTCGATATTTTCACACAGGCAGTGGTATATATCATGGACCTCATAAAATCTATAAAATAATTATTTTTATCTTGAATTTATGGTCTCTAAACCACTGTTCCGACTAGGCCCTAGTTCGGGATGTTACAGATTTGTGGTTGTATTTATTGATAATATACTGATTTATTTCAAGATAGAAACCGAGCATGCACAACACTTGAGAATTGTGCTACAGATTTTGAAGGAGAAACAGTTGTATGCAAAGTTCAGTACATGTGAATTCTGGCTTCATGAGGTCGGAGTTTTGGGTCATATTGTGTTAGCTGAAGGGATTCGAGTGGATCTGAGCAAAGTATCTGCAGTGGTGAATTGGAAAACTCTGAAAAATATAACGAAAGTGCGAAGTTTTCTGGGTTTAGCAGAATATTACCGCCATTTTATCAAGAACTTTTCGATGATTACTTCACCGATGAATCGATTACTACAGAAAATGTTGATTTTTTTTGGTCTGATGAGTGTCAACAGAGTTTTGTTCAGTTAAAGAAAATGTTAACAAAAGCTTCAGTTTTGACTTATCTAGAATCGGGTGTACCGTATGTTATTTACAGTGATGCGTCTTTAAATATATTGGGTTTTGTACTGATGCAGTTGGGAACAGTAGGGGCCTATGCTTCTCAGCAATTAAAACCGTATGAGAAGAATTATCCTACACATGATCTTGAGTTAGCTACAATTGTGTTTGCTTTGAAAATATGGAGACACTATTTATATAGCGAGAAATGTTATGTGTTTATGGATCACAGAAGTTTGAAATACTTGATGACTTAAAAAGAGTTGAATTTAAGATAGAGATGGTGGTTAGAGTTACTAAAAGATTATGACCTGGTTATTGACTACCACTTGGGGAAGGCTAATGTGGTTGCAGATTCACTTAGTCGAAAGTCGTCATTATTTGCACTTCGAGCGATGAATGCTCATTTGTCTCTTAATGAAGATGGTTTTGTATTAGCAGAATTGAGAATGAAACCTATGTTCTTTCAACAAATTCAGGAGTTGCAAGATAATGATTCAAAATTGGTATTGAAACGACAAATAGATCGGGACAAGTTGAGTTCAGAGTATACCATTGATGATAATGGTATTTGCGTTATCGCAATAGAATTTGTGTTTCAAATAATTCATATTTGAAAAATGACATTCTTTTTGAAGTTCACAATAGCATGTATTCCATTCATTCGGGTAGTACGAAGATGTATTATGATTTGAAACGGATGTCGGTGGCCGGGTATGAAAAGGGAAATTTGTGAGTTCATAGCAAAGTGTCTGATTTGTCAGTAAGTGAAAGCAGAACATCAAGTACCAACGGGTTTATTGCAACTTCTTATGATTTCTAAGTGGAAAAGGGGGCATATCACGATGGATTTTGTATCTGGATTACCTGTGACTCCAAGAAAGAAAGATTTAATCTGGGTGATTGTTGATAGATTGACTAAATTGGCACATTTTTCCCCAGTCAGGATAGACTTTTCACTTGAGAAGTTAGCGGAATTGTATATATCAGAGATTGTAAGGTTACATGGAGTCCCGCATCCATTATTTCAGATAGGGATCCAAGGTTTACATCGAGATTTTAGAGTAAATTTCAAGAAGCTCTGGGTACAAAATTAAATTTTAGGATAGCGTTTCATCTTTAGACTAACGGGCAATCTGAACAAGTGATTCAGATTTTGGAAGATATATTGAAATGTTGTATACTTGAGTTGGGGGTAGTTGGGAAAAATATTTACTGTTGGCTGAGTTTGCATATAATAACAGTTATTAATCTAGTATCAAAATGGCACCATTTGAAGCTCTTTATGGAAGAAAATGTAAGACTCGATTATATTGGTCGAAATTGAGTGAATCCAAGTTAGTGGGAGTTGACTTGATTTGAGAAACTGAAGACAAGGTTTGAATCATCCGGGAGATTTTGAAGGCTGCTTCTGATTGTTAGAAATCATATGCAAACTTGAAAAGGAAGAGAAATATAATTTGATGTGGGTGATCGAGTGTTCTTAAAAGTTTCACCGTGGAAGAAAGTATTGCGGTTTGGTAGAAAAAGGAAACTGAGTCCAAGATTTATCGGATCGTATGGAATCATTGAAAGAATCGATCCAGTAGCTTATAGATTAGCTCTACCTCCAGAACTTGAGAAAATTCATAATGTGTTTTTTGTATCAATGTTGAGACGGAATAGATCTGATCTTTCACATGTGATTCCTCATAGTGAGATTGAACTGCAACCAGACGTGACGTATTCGAAAGAACTAATAAAGATTTTAGCTCGAGAGTTTAAGAAATTGCGAAATGAACGCATACTGTTAGTAAAAGTATTATGGCACCATCATAGTTCGGAGGAGGCTTCTTGGGCAACAGAAGAATCGATGAGATCACAATATCCGAACTTATCCTGAGGTAACAAATTTCGAGGAGAGTTGTAATAGCCCAATTTTTAGTGGTGTCGGAAGCAGTGGTTCAAGACCACTAAATCTAACGAGTGAGTTCAAAAATTTTATTATTTATTATTTATGAGTACAATGTGATTTTAAGAAGACTTTCGAATTAATGATTTGTGTTTTAGAAGGAATTATTAAGTTAAGTGATTTCGAAAACGAGGTATCAAAACCTCAATTTTATAAATTGAATTGTAAATATTTTTATAAATATTTATGGAGTGTCATTAAGTTAGTATTAAAGTTTCGTTAGAAAATTTTAACATTTTGATAGTTAATTAACTAAAAAGGACTAAATTGGAAAAGGTACAAAACTTGTAAAATAAAGAAATAATTATTAAATAACTCAAGTGATAAATAAGAAATGACTAAAAGCGTAAATTAGCCTAAAGAGAAGGGTTGAGGCGGCATTAGCAAGGAAAAAAATCAAGAAATTATGTGAAATAAGGGTAAAATTGGAAATTTTATAAAATTAAATAAATAAAACAACAATTAAAAGAAATCTAGACAATTTTTCATGAATTTTCAGCCAAAAATGCAATAGAAGAGTCCCTCTAAGCTGGTTTTTCATATTTTTGCTACAAGTGAGTTTCAATTCTTGCTTTTTTCTTGTAATTTTTTTTTGTTTTTAAGACTTCTACAATTAGGTCCAACTAGCTATTTCATTAGTTTTTTATTCTATGGGTAATTTTAAAAGTTACCATTGATGAGTATTGGATGTTTATGATGAATTAACATGAATTTGAAGCTTTAATTTTGTTATATAATGATTTTATCAAGAAATTTCAATAGAAATTGATTTTAGGACCTAATTGTGAAAAAGATTAAATATTAAGGTTTGTCATTAAAGTTTGTTTATCAAAGGCTGTGTAATAGCTTATAATATTTAGATAAAGTGTTAATTGAGAAAAATTAGCTCATTTGATGAGTTAATTGGTGAGGGACTAATTGCAAAAACTGTAAAAGTTGGGGTAATTATGTAATTTTAAAATATATGCTAATGAATGAAAAATTTTACATTTTATATCAAGAGTCCATAGATCAACGAGAAAAAGGGAAATTACCTGAATAGTCCTTGAACTACTACCAATTTTACAATTTAATCCAAGTAAGTTCGTATGGTTAAACTTTCATGATTATTTATTAATTTATAAATGATATAATATTTTTATTCATATTTTTATTATTGAAATTATTTTTTTTGTTAAAATATGAAATTGAAATGAATGTTTAAAACAAGTAGAACGTAGGATAGAGTACAACCGCTTTATAGCAAATGATGAATTGACAGATAAGATCATGGTTGGACGACAATGTTTATATGTAAGACCATAGCTGGGCTATGGCATTAATGTAAATGATGAATTGATAGATAAGGCCATAACTGGGTTATGGCACTATTAACGTAAGACCATGGTTGGACAATGACAGTGTTTATATGTAAGACCATAGTTGGGCTATAACATTCTGGTGATAAGACCATAACTGGTTATGGCACTACGAATGTAAGACCATGGCAATGCATATGCAAGACCATAGTTGGACTATGGCACAAAGAAAATGATGTATTCATATCCGTAAGTCATTCCTCGATTCAGTAAGAATTGGTAAAAGACCTATGTGAATGAGTTGAAAGATATATTGATCATTAATGATATTGATCTGAAGGAAGTGTGTTCATTGACTTATGTTGTATTTGACAGGGAGAATGTATGATTTATTTACAATTTAGTTTATTATATTAAGTTCGGTAAGATCAAAGTTTAATCTATTGAACTTACTAAGCTTCATTAAGCTTACTCGTGTTGTTTTATGTTCTTGTAGATTAACGTGTGATCGGGAGATCAGATAACGTATCAAGCCACACTATCCAGTTTAATCCAGTAGTTTTTGAAATGTAAATTTTGGTTTATATGGCATGTATAGGGTTGGTTTGGCAATGAAATAGTTTGAATTGTGGTTGTGAATCCTAAATGTTTGTATGTGCATAATTAGTAGTAGAATTTGATAAATCAATGAAATGAGTGAAATGGGTAAGTATAAGTAATTGATGTACATGTAATGTTATATTATGTTTAGAACATGTATTGGTTGGTTATGATTGCTTGGTTGGGATATATTAGTGTATTTAAATGTTGAGTGTAGTTGATGTTAAAAAGGGTGAGAAAAGTGGCCTTAAAATGACCTATTTTCATCCACACGAACAGAGACATGGGCGTGTGGTTTGGCCGTGTGTCTCTTGCACTTTAAAATTTCGAAATAGAATGCCCAGGTTTAGCACACGTCCTAGCACATGGGCATGTGGTTGGCTGTGTGATCCAAGTCAGAGAGTTACATGGGTAAGGACACGGTCTGGGACACGGCCGTTTGCCTCACATCGAATGCCCACATGGCCTGAGGCACAAGCGTCACGGCCGGCCACACGGGCGTGTGTCCACTGCTCCTAAATTTTTTTTTAAGATTTTGGGAAAAATTGCTTGAGTGTCCAGTTTAGTCCTGATTCACTTTTAAGGTGTATTTTTGGCCTCGAGGTCCTATCTAAGGAACAATATGAGTGATACATGATTGATTCTTGATTTGTATAATAAAGGTGATGAAATATTCGTAAATAGTCCGTAAAGTCTAGTAATACTCCGTAACCCTGATCCGACGACGGATAGGGGTTAGGGGTATTACACTCAAATAGTATTTTTTTTGTAATTTTAAAAATTGATCTCTTTTTAAAATATATTTTTTAATATTTTACTATTCTCATTAATTTTTTAATCCTAATTTTAATTTAATTTTTATCACCTAATGAATGTTGATAAATTTATTTGGATGTATTTTGACTAGATAGATAATCTATTTAAACATAGTATATAATTATGTTAAATAAGTTTTTATAGAGATATATAATATACATAAAATATAATAATTATTTTTCATATTTTTATATCTAGATTAAACTACATTAATAGTCACTTAACTATGATTTTTGGCTATTGAATTATAAAACTTACAAAATGATCACTCAACTATTAATAATTTTTAAATATTTATTTTTAATATTTTACCATAGTCATTTCATATTTTATATTTTTTACTTATAGAGTTTAAAAGTTTTATTTACAATATAACAAATGTTAACGTTTTGTAAAAAAATTTAAACTCTATAAGTAAAGAAATATAAAGTATAGTGTAGATTTTAATTTTATGTTGTTAGTTAAAAGAGGAAGGAATCCTACATTGTCTAGGAACAAGCTGCAAACCTATTAGTCTATATATACACATGTCTCACATCCTATATTGCTTAAAAAAAACAAGGGAAATAAGACTTTGAGTCTATATAAAGATCTGTTTTGTAAGTTTTATTTCCACATTAATTAGTGGCACAAAAAAAAATGTTGCTGTCACTTTGGGTCATTATAAAGGCTTATTCTCATAAATTTTTAAAAAATTGGTCTATTTTTATAATATTTTAAAAATATGATCTTTTTTGAAAATTTAGTTTGAGCACGGGCAAAAGCGTGCCCGCGTTTTTGCTGACTCGGGGTAAAACAGGTCCCCGTCAGCGCGCTTTTTTGAAATTTTTCCTTAAAATGCTTCCACGTAGGTGCGTTTTGGATTTTTTTGGCCATTTTTGATAAATAAAGTTTTAAGTGACCCATTTCTGTAAATAAAATTAGAAATGGGCCCTTTTTAGTAAAATAGTCTATGCGGTGCCTAGTCATAGTAATCTAATTATGAAATTTATAGATGTCAAAGCAAATTTTAAACATATATTTTTTTCTCATCTAAATAAAAATTGTTGAATAAAAAATCCAAGTTAAGAAATAATATTGTTTTCGAATCCCATATAATGTCCTAATAGTTAAGGATGTTCACTGCCTCAAGTGTGGCCTGGATTCGAGTCGTATTAGTCACATTTGTTGTTTGGGCTTTGTCCTGTTATTGCAATTGAAAAAAAATTGTTTTCAATAATAAATATTGGAATAGGTTGGAGATAATGTTATGCTCTTTGTATTGGTTAAATGCAATCCCAGGAGTGGATTCTATTAAGGAATCCTTCTGCTAGATTTACGTGTAACTCATATGAATCATGAATTAATTATAATTGTATATTTATTTTTAATAAAAGTATATTCTTAATTCAATTTTTATGTTGAATAATAATAAATTTTTGAGAATAATATGATTATTTTAAATTATTTTAGTCAATCGTTATTGTGAGACTGGATTACAATAATACATTAAGACTAATGTACGGTTGATTAATGATAATGTATTGTTATAGATATGAAATATCAAGTCAATGCATGAGTACATATTTGTAAAACAATGTATTAGATTGACTCACCATGAGAATATTTCTTGGATTATTATGTAATAGTTACAACAATTCTCATAACGGTAATGATGGATGTGATACTTAGATTTGAGGTTATCATAGTTCCAACATCAAGAGTCATATACTTTAACACATCAAACGTCTTTTGAAAATGATTGTACTATAAAAATTATTGTTAGATATACCACAAATTATGTAGTGGGATATAAATGATCAAGACAATATTTGTCCTTCTTACATAATGGAAGCGATATCTCGAGCCCAAGTTGATCAAATGACACTAGAAATATATGGTCATGCTCAAATGAGTGGATATGAGTTATCAAATAAAACATTGGACCATACAAGTGTGATTGTTCCATAACTTCTACTAAATTTGAGTATCACGAACAAAGAAATATACTAAATGATAATATTATCATAGAAATGTTTTGTTGAACCATGACTTCCTCCAACTCGTACAATAGTGATACATTGCTAGATATTACTCAATGTTTATAGTATTATAAATATTTTAATCTTATTGTCAACATTATAGGATCCTACAATGTCACACTTTATGGATGAAACAATCAAAACTCGAAGAAAATTGAAATTATAATTAATCTATCACATAAGTTAAATTGATTATAAAAATATTTTTATAATTAATTAATTTTACTTATCTAATAAATAGAAACAACATATGTGCATACTTAACACATACATGTATAGAAGATTCGATTAAAATAATGTGAAATAAAGGGAATTTCCATGATTTTTTGAACAAAAGGTAAGTCTCCCTACCTTTTGTTATGCATGTGGTTATTTGGGCATTAGCTTCGATTGGTGTTAGGCCATTGAAAAGGAGGACCAGAGAATGATATACGATTATTGGATAAGAGTTGCACCAGTTGATAGGTAAGTGCCTGGACCGCAGATGGTGGAGAAGATGATGCAATCTAGTTAAACATCAATTTTGGACTAAATTGGAAAAGATTGAAATGTATAAAGATCAAATTATAATTTTTCCATTTTCATTGTAAAGGACATAAGTGTAACTTTTAACAAAAAAACTAGACAAATATTGGGGAGTATATATGATTTAAGAAATTTGAATATGTTAAGTGTTGAATTTTATGCGAAGGAAGTGTAGTAAAAGGTAAAAAATGGATTAAAGTTCAAATTTTTCGTATAATGGCATTTTGATTATTTTACTTGAGATTTATGTAGGAAATATTATAAGATAAGATATTGTTGGAATCGACCCGATTAAGCAACAAGTAAAAAAAATAGCGGAATAAATTGAGAAATTGAACACCCAAATTTAACGTGGAAAAACCCCTCCAAAGAGGATAAAAAATCACTAGTAAAAATAATTTTACTATAATGGCAAAAGAATGAGGAGTACAAAAGATGGAGATAAAAACTAAACCGCGAAAACTCAAAAACAAATAACCCTCAAAACGTAAACACAAAATGTGTTATGAGTTCTAATATCTAATGGGTGTATTTTCTAAGGTTGTAAAAGAGCCTATTTATAGTCTAAATTCATAGGTCAAATAATATAAAATAATCTAAACTAATCAATGTTTGATTGAAACAAATAAACAGAGTTTAACTGAAAGTTTATTTCTCAAATTTGACTGAAAATAAGAGTCATATTTAACAAATCTCCACCTTGACTCATATTTCCACAATGCCATCTTTCCCAAAGCCCGCCACGGGCCTATCTTGAACTATGCAGGGAATTAACTGAGTCAAATCTGTGCTTAGAAACTGGAAGACTTCTGGCCTTCGACTTGTACACTACTGCCAAATCAAAACTAACCCGGGTCTTATTTTCGCGAACACAATGCCCTAACTTTTCAAAACCTGTATCCAAAAGAGAACCTTTCTTCAACGAAATGGTCATACATTTTTCCCTCCTATGACCAAGTTGCCTCCGCTCCAAACGAGTTGACTTCGACTCTGTAACGGACAAGGGACGTTTGATTTCACCGGTCACTGTAGAACCTTTAAAGACTGCCAGTTCTTTTGCCTTTTAACAAAACGAGAGCTCCACGAGATACTTTAATGCCGCTCGACTCGATGTTGATTCTGCATCCTTTCAAGTCTAAAATACTCAAGGAGATGAGATTCTTTCATAAATTAGGTACATACCTGACATCTGAGAGTGTCCTAATCATCCCATCATGTATCGTAATTTTAACAGTACCAATACCAATTACCTTACTAGATGAATAGTTTCCCATGCACACAGCTCCACCTTCAATCGATCTGTACGTGGAGAACCATTCTCTATTGGGACATATGTGGAAGAACATCTCGAATCTAGGATCCACTCAGACATGAGCTTGGAGTTATCGCTCGTTGACGCTAACAAGAAATCATCACCACTTTCATTGGCCAAATTAGAACTAGCTACATCTTCCTCGTTACTCTCAGCAGCTATTTTATTTCTCAGTTTATAACTGTAACACCCCGTACCCGAGTCCGTTACCGGAATCGAACACAAGGTGCACACAAACTTAGTTTAACTATCTTCACAGTCCATTTAGAAATTTCCAGACAAGCTGGTTACTGCATCAGTGTCGCCTTAAAAATCATATCTTGAGTTTCAAAGCTCGAAAATTTGTTTTGTAATTTTTCCCTAAAACTATACTCATATTTCCATCTACAGATTTTTTTCTAGAATTTTTGGTCAAGCCAATTAGTACAGTTTATTAGTTAAAGTCTCCCTATTGCAGGGATTGACTACACTGACCTTCGTGCGTTACGAATTGGTTATCTCCCTGTACAGGGCTTCAATACTGATGAAGTTTGTTTCTATAGAAACTAGACTCAGAGAGGAATCTATACATATATGGCATGACTCATAATTATCTCTGGTTAATTTACAATGAATTTCTAAAGTCGGAACAGGGGATCCAGAAACTGTTCTGGCCCTGTTTCACGAGAACTTTAATATATCTTAACATATAATTCATATGACCGTTTCGTTTCTTCCATATGAAAGTAGATTCATCAAGGTTCATTTACATAATTTATTCACTATTTAATTCCATTCCTAAAATTTTTAGTGATTTTTCAAATCCACACCACTGCTGCTGTCAGCATCTGTTTTTCAGGTAAACCTTACCTATTTCGTGGTTTCTATGGACCAACTAGAGTTTTGTCATACATAGGTCCACATATAATCATTTTAGCCATTCAATGGCTGATCATTTGCTCACACTTCCATTCAATCCGTAGTCACATCATAAAACCATACATATATACATAAGCACAAATGGTCTAATGCCATACTCCACTTTTACGAGCCATTTTCGCATGGTCGCACACACATACATCACAAAAGTACTTAAAAGCGCAACAAAAGGGTAGTCCTATACATGCCATTTCAAAGCTCAACCAAAATTGTACCAAAGGGGGCTTTGATAGTGTGGATGACTTGACTTCGTTGACCCCGAATCCTATAGCTAACGAGCGAAACCTATAAAACAGAGAGCCAAAGCAACGGGGTAAGCATTTTAATGCTTAGTAAGTCTCAAGCAATGGAATCAGCTTTGACTAACGTATTACATTCACATGGCTAAATGAATCACTTTATTAATACACATTCCCATAATCATACTTATTTCACATTACCGACCCTTATGTTCATACACAAAAGAACAACTTAGCCAAAGGCCGGTAGCTCGTTTATCAACTGAGCGCATACTTACTTGTAAGGACTCAACTAATTCAAGCACATACAAACATACCTCATTGCTGGAATTTTCACAAGTGTATAAACTGAAATTTTTACAGCAAGATTGCTCACTTCCGAATCACGTACCTTCGGGATTTAACTGGATATAGCGACTCGCTCGATTGTCTTCGGGACCTAGCCCGGTTATAGTGATTCGCACGATTGCCTTCGGGTCTTAACCCGGATTTGGTAACTTGCACAAATGCCTTCGGGTCTTAGCCCGGATATAACAACTTCATACGAATGCCTTGGTCTTAGCCGGATATAATTACTAGCATAATTGCCTTCGGGACTTAGCCCGGATATCATTCCAATGTTCATTTACACATATATCAATAATCAAGACACATCCATAATTCATTTTCGTTACTAAGGCTCTAACACAAAATATTTATCAAACCTTTACAATTTCGGCTCAATAGCCACACACACAAGGAGCATGATTTCAATATAATTCAAGTAGGGTCATTACTCGAAGACTTACCTTGGATGTTGTCGAGCGATTTCGACAGCTACTCGACTACTTTTTCCTTCCCTTTATCGGATTTAGCTCCCTTTTGCTCATGAGCTTAATTTGACAAATAAATCGATTTAATCATTTGAGCATCGAAAGAGGAATTCAAGGTACTTAGTCAATATATATACTCATTAGGCATCAAAGTCGCATATATACGAAATCATGAATCGAACTCAACACATTAGTTAATATTCCTCTTAGCGAATTTTCTAAGCCAAGAATAGGCATCAATATGCTTGCCTCTAACCGAATGCATGCACACCAATTTCCCTCATGTGGCCGAATATACATGTCCATGTTGAGGCCAATTATACACTTAATACCACACAAAACAGCATACATTTTACTACTAACGCATTACATATCGTAGCTCAATACACCTCTCTCATTTACTTCATAACCGAAACATCATCACAAGCAAATATACACTTGAAATAGTATATATGTCATACCAATACATCATGTGCAAACATATATTCATGTAGGTGCAAGGGCCGAATTCTCAAGTGGCTTATATCCAAATATACACACATATCCTGTAACACCCCGAACCCGAGACCATCGCCGGTGTCGGACACGAGGGGTTAACAAGCCAAGTTCACATATTTTGCCCCCCAATTTGACATTTCCAGTCAGGCTGGAAAACTGCATCACCGTCGCCTTAAAAATCATATCTCGAGTTTTAAAACTCAGAAACTGGTTTCGTAAATTTTCCCTGAATTTAGACTCATATATCCATCCATGGATTTATTTCTAGAATTTTTGGTCGGGCCAATTGGTACAGTTTATTAGTTAAAGTCACCCATGTTACAGGGATCGACTGCTTTGACCTTCGCGCGTTACAACTTGAATATCTCTCTGTACAGGGCTTTAATACTGGTGCCGTTTGTTTCTAATGAAACTAGACTCAAAATGGAATCTGTACATATAAGGCATGACTCCTAATTCTTTCTGGATAATTTATAGTAAATTTTTGAAGTTGCGACAGGGGACCCAGAAACCATTCTGGCCCTGTCTCACAATAGCTTTAATATCTCTTAACATGTAACTCCTATGACCATTTCGTTTCTTCCATATGAAAATAGACTCATCAAGGTTCATTTACATAGCTTATTCACTATTTAATACCATTCCTACAAATTTTGGTGATTTTTCACATTCACGTCACTGCAGCTGGCAGCATCTGTTTTAAGGTAGGTCTTACCTATTTTGTAGTCTCCATGAACCAACTAGTCTTGCCATACATAGGTTCACATATGATCATTTTAACCATACCAATGGTTGATCATGTGACCAACATTCTCATTTCCAATCCATAATCACATCATGACACCATATATATATATACAAACCGCAAATAGTCTAAGTTCGTACTTCACTTTTACGAGCCATTTTCGCATGGCCGTACACAAATACATCACCACATATTTAATCCAACAAGGGGTAGTCTTATACATGCCATTTCAAAGTTCAACCAAAAATTTATACCAAAATAGAGGCGTTGATAGTGTGGATGACTTCGACTTTAATGATCCCGAATCCGATTGCAATCGAGCAAAATCTATAAAACAGAGAGCCAAAGCAACGGGGTAAGCATTTTTATGCTTAGTAAGTCTCAAGGAATAAAATCAGCTTTAATTAAAGCAATACATTCACATAGCCAAATGCATCATTTCATTAATACACATTCTCATAATCATTCTTACTTCACACTTCATCATTATATACTTTCACAAAGTATCAACCATTCCAATAGCTGAAATTCGTTAGTCGATTGAGAGAATGTTGCTCAAATATGTCGACTTTCCAATGCACATATAAACGTACCTTATTCTTTGGGCTTTTCGAGCGTACTAATTGAATTTATTACAGAAACCAACACTCACCTCCAGCCCAAGCTTCTTCGGAATACAACCGGATATAACCACGTGCACGAATGCCTTCGGGTCTTAGTCCGGATAGAATGACTCGCACGAATGCCTTGGTCTTAGCCGGATGTAGCCACTAGCACAATTGCCTTGGTCTTAACCGGATATAATTTCCAGCATAATTGTCTTGGGGCTTAGCCGGGTATCATTCAATTTCTCATGCACACATACATCAATAATCATTGGACATACATATTTCATTTTCGTTACTAAGGCTCAAACACAATTATAATCACTAGCATAATCGCCTTGGGACTTAGCCCGGTATCATTCAATACTCATACACACATAAATCAATAATCAATACATCCATATTTCATTCCACATAATTCAATTAAGGTCACTTCTTGAGGACTTACCTCGGATGTTGTCGAACGGCTTTTACGGCTATTCGATCACTTTTCCTTCCCTTGTCCAATTGTGGCCCTCTAAGCTCTTGAGCTAATTCAAACAAATTCAATTTATTAAAACCTCATTGTGCTAGCTTATGGCGAATATGACAAGGAGTTTAAATGGTCAAATGGCCACCCTTTAGCTTGAATACACAATGGTCATGCACATTTTATACTACATCAAGCAATTCAATACAATTCATTCGGGAATCATGGAAAAGCTAAGGCCATCAATAGGCTACCTAAGGCCGAATATACATGTCCATGTTGAGGCCAATTATGCACTTAATACCACACAAAAACAGCATGCATTTTACTAGTTAATGCTTTGCATATTGTAGCTCAAAACTTATAATATAGCATCAAGCACTCATATGTGTGCTAGGCCGAATGTGCTTGCAATTTCACAAACATTCTTCAACATCTTCTTCTTTAAACAAACATATTCATCACTTACTTCATAACCAAAACATCATGTGCAAACATATATATACATATATGAGCATGGCCGAATTTCAAGGTGTCCATAGCCATCCAAAACACAAATTTTAACTAACATGCAAGAAGCATGAACCATGCTCATGAATGCATCATGGCCGAATACATCACAATCATGCCCCTTTCAACTTCAATCATGGTTAAACAAAAAGAAAACTCAAAGTCTTACTCAAGATGGCTACAAAGAAATTTCAAGAGTAGACAATCCATCATTGCATGCATCATCATCAAGCTTCACACTTAGCATGCAATGGCTTTATCACAATACCAACTTTTGACCAAATACCACTTCCATGTCATAACAAGGATTTGAACCATGGCTAACATGAACATCAAGTTGGCAACTAAACATGCATGAATCTCATGACACAACCTCATACATACCTTAATCTTGGTACAAGTATGGCCAAATCTCCTTCTAGTTCTCTTCTAAACCAAAAAAAATGGAGCAAAATCCCTTTCTTCCTCCTTATGATTTTCGGCCAAAAGATGAGAAAGGATGAACACAACAATTTTTTTCTTCCTTCTTTCTCAACTCACGGCAAGGGGGGATTACCACACTCACACACATTTTTTTTTCATTCTTTTATCACCCATACACCTTTGTTTATTATTTCACCCTAATGCACCAACAAAACATGTTTCATGACATGTTTAGCCCATACTCCCTTGTCATGGCCGGCCACCACCTATAAAAGGGGGAATTTGACATGCAAGTCCATTATTTTGCATGCATGCTTTAATTAGTCATCACACATTTCCCTATCGTACTTTCAAAGTTCACTACTAAGTCCTTTCTAGTGGAATTCACCTTTATAACACTAAATCAATCATCATAAAATGTCATACATGAGCACACACATATTATAGGCATCAAAATAAATTTTTAATTATTTTTATGCCTCGGTTTTGTGGTCCCGAAACCACATTCCGACTAGGGTCAATTTTGGGCTGTCACAACTCTCCCCCACTTAAGAAATTTTCGTCCCCGAAAATCTTACCGGTAAATAGGTTTAGATATCGCTCTTTCATAGAGTTCTCGGTCTCCCAAGTAGCTTCTTCTATCCCGTGCTTGAGCCATAACACTTTCACTAGCGGAACCCGCTTGTTTCGCAACTCTTTCACTTCTCGTGATAGGATACGAATCGGTTCTTCCTCATAACTCATATTAGCTTGAATTTCAATTTCTGATGGACTAATCACGTGCGATGGATCGGATCTATAGCGTCGAAGCATCGAAACATGAAAGACATCGTGAACCTTTTTGAGTTCAGGGGGCAAAATCAAACGATATGCCACTGGACCGACTCGCTCGGATATCTCATATGGCCCAATGAACCTCGGGCTCGACTTGCCCTTACGGCCGAATCGAGTATCTTTTCCAAGGCGATACCTTGAGAAACACTTTATCACCCACGATACTCGATATCCTTACGCTTCGGATCCGCGTCGACTTGACGATCGGAGGCTATCTTGGACTTTCACGGATTACTTTCACTTTACATTCAAAGATCTCTAATCAAATCCACCCGAAAATCTTGCTTTCACCAAGCTCGGTCAAAACAATGGTGTACGGCATTTACGACCGTACAAAGCCTCGTAGGGTGCCATCTTAATACTCGATTGAAAGCTTGTTGTTGTGGCGAATTCAATCAACCGCAAATACCGCTCCCATGAACCACTAAACTCGAGGACGCAACATCTCAACATATCCTCAAGTATCTGAATTATCCGCTCGGATTGACCATCGGTTTGGGGGTGAAAGGCGGTGCTAAAATGCAACTTGGTACCCAAAGCTTCTTGCAACTTTTTCCAAAATCGCGAGGTAAATCTCGGATCTCTATCCGACACGATGGAAATAGGCACCCCGTGTAATCTCACAATCTGAGGAACGTACAATTCGGCTAATTTGTCCATTGAAAAATCCGTACGTACGGGAACAAAGTGAGCCGACTTAGTCAATCTATCTACCACGACCCAAACCGCATCCTTCTTACTTGCTGACAATGGCAGTCCGGATACAAAGTCCATTATGACTCGATCCCATTTCCACTCGGGTATCGTGATTGGCTGAAGTAATCCTGAAGGCACTTGATGTTCCGCTTTCACTTGTTGACATATTAAACATCTCGAAACAAAGTCAGAGATGTCTCGTTTCATACCATGCCACCAAAACCGACGTTTCAAATCGTTGTACATCTTCGTACTCCCCGGGTGGATTGCCATTCGGCTACAATGGGCTTCATTCAGAATTATCGAAATGAGTTCCGAATTCTTTGGAACACACAGATGACTTTTGAACCTCAAACAATCGTCATCATCAATTTGAAACTCCGAGTCCTTGTTCGGAACACACTCAGCCCGTTTTGCAGCCAACTCGTTGTCGACTTTCTGAGCTTCTCGAATTTGATGTGTCAATAATGGTTTGGCTTTCAATTCAGCCACTAACACCTTGTCGGATCGAACAGACAAGTGCACATTCATTGCTCGTAAAGTGAATAATGATTTACGACTCAAGGCATCCGCAACCACATTCGCCTTTCCGGGGTGATAGTCAATGACCAGCTCATAATCCTTTAACAGTTCGAGCCAATGTCTTTGTCGCAGATTTAAGTCTCTTTGGGTCATCAAATATTTGAGACTTTTGTGATCCGAGTACACATGGCACTTCTCACCAAATAAGTAATGTCGCCAAATCTTTAAGGCGAATACGATGGCAGCTAATTCGAGATCATGGGTCGGATAATTTTTCTCGTGTGGCTTTAATTGCCTCGACGCATAGGCCACAACTTGACCTTCTTGCATCAATACGCAACCTAACCCAAGGAGGGAGGCGTCACTATAGATGACAAACTCTTTGCGATTCGGGTTGCACTAGAATTGGGGCTTCATCAAATAAGTTTTCGATTGATCGAAACTTTTTGGCACTTCTCCATCCATTCGAACTTAACATCCTTTTGGAGTAACCGTCATCGGCGTGGCTATCGTTGAGAAACCTTTACAAATCGTCGGTAATAACCAAGCCCCAAAAGTCTCGAACCTCGGTAATATTTCTGAGGCTTCCAATTAAGTATGGCTGAAATTTTATTGGTCGACTCGAATACCGATCTGAATACCACATGACCCAAGAAGCTAACCTCTCTTAACCGAACTCACACTTGCTGAACTTAGCATATAATTGCTTATCCGTAAAATTTGCAGCACTAACCGCGGTGTTCAAAGATGTTCGGTCTCATTTCTTGAATAGACCAAGATGTCATCAATGAACACGACTACGAATCGATCCAAATATGGTCGAAGATCCGATTCATTAAATCCATAAATACCGCAGGGCATTAGTGAGCCCAAACGGCATCACTAGGAACTCATAGTGACCATATCTCGCTCAAGGCGGTCTTGGGTGCGTCCGAATCTCGGATTCGCAATTGATAATAGCCCGATCTCAAATCTATTTTCGAGAACACCGAGGCTCCTTGAGTTGATCGAACAAGTCATCGATACGTGGTAACGGATATTTGTTCTTTATCGTCACTTTATTAAGTCGACGATAGTCGATGCATGACCGCATAGTTCCATCCTTCTTTTCACGAACAACACCGGCGCACCCCAAGGCGAAAAACTCGGGCGAGCAAAACCTCTATCCACCAATTCTTGCAACCGAGCTTTCAACTCCTTTAATTCCGTTGGTGCCATACGATACGGAGCTATCAAAATTGAGTGGTACGGTACCAATTTGATGCCAAATTCTATTTCCCGAACAGTGGTAAACGGCAATTCTTGAGGAAAACATCCGGTATTCACAAACCACGGACGCATTCGGGTTTCTTTTACGATTCCTTGTCATCGAGCACGTCGCAAGGTACGCCGCACCCTTTTCTTACATATTTTCGGGCCAACATTGCGATATTACGGTGGCAACCCTTTAAGTCCGTAGACTCAACCCGAATTATCTCATTATTCGCGCACCTCAAATCGATAGTCTTGCTTTTGCAATTTACAACCGCATCGTGCATGGTCAACCAATCCAAACCAAGAATAACGTCGAATTCATCGAGCGGCAAAAGCATCAAGTCCGCGGAAAACAAGAACCTTGGAACACTAGGGGACTTTTCTTGCACACTTTGTTGACAAGCACGTAATGACCCAAGGGTTTGACACCGAATTACAAACTCGATGAGACTCAATAGGCAAAGTCTTCTTGGATGCTAAGGTTTCACATATATAAGAATGAGTAGAACCGGGGTCAATCAAAGCAATCACATTAGTATTGAAAAGAGTGAAAGTACCGTAATGACATCCGGAGAGGCAGCATCCTCGGCGTGCGCGTGTATGGCATAAGTCCTAGCAGGGCACGAGCCTCGATCGATGGTAGCATCTCTAGATCCTCTCGACCGCCATTGACATTGCCCATATTTCTAGGTGGCCTACCTCGGCGATGGTAGCACCCGGTTTCCACTCGACTTACATTCTGTTCAAGCATCCTCGGGCAATCCTTCATAAAGTGGTCGGCCGATCCACACTTATAGCAAGAGCGATCACGAAACCAACAGCTCCCGAATGCCATTTGCCACAATGTAGACACTCCGCCTCTCTCGGCGATCATTTCCACCATGGCGATCGAAGTGACTCGTGTGGTCACAGGTCGATCGCGTCCTCGTCTAGAAAAGCCCGAAACGCCTCTAGACCGGCTCACATCATCTCGAAATCTCTTGATGCACAGTTGAAGAGACTTTCCGAGGACCTCTTCGAATTCTCGGTTCCCACATCAACTTTTTGTTTCTCCTTTCTAAGCTCTTGGCTTTACAAGCTCGCTCAACAAGTACTCTGAACTCTCGTATTTCGAGAATGCCAACGAACATCCTTATATCATCATTCAGCCCATCCTCGAGCGTTTACACATAATGGCTTGGACGAAATGCATTCTCACGCAGCACTGCTAAGCCTCACAAATTTTCGTTAGTAGTCGATGGCGACATAGAACCTTGCTTAAGATCAAGGAATTCCCTTCGCTTTTGGTCGATGAATCTCGACTAATATACTTTTTGAACTCGGTTTGAAAGAATTCCCAAGTCACTTGCTCTCTAGGCACCACAGTCGAGTACTCCACCAATAGTAGGCGGACTCGTAGCAAGGAGATGGTACACTTTAAGCACTCATCGGGTGTACAGGATAGCTCATCGAGCACCGGATAGTGTTATCCAACCAAAATTCAGCTCGCTTCGGCATCATCATCATCCGTAGCCTTAAATTCAGTGGCCCCATGTTTTGAATCCTATCGATGGGGCTTACTTGACCTTATTTGGTCAGTCAACGGAGGTATTGTAGGTCTTGAGGGTTGCATTTGTTGGGAATGGAGGCGTGGAACAGTAGTGTTAGTTCTAATGTATTGATTAAACCATTCGTTCATTACACTATAAAAGGCTTGCCTAGCCTCATCATTCGGATTGCTGGCCATAGGTTGAGAGTCCGCCGGCGCTGTCCCTTGTGCGGGAGCAGGCGCCACACTCTCCACATCATCAGCTATTGCTCGGCTGGGATCGGGATCCATTGCTATAAACAAACACAAAGTCAAATTGTCGGAAATCACCACACTATCGATTCATCATTTAATGGCATGTATAGCTAGACCCCAAACACATCACGGTAGTCCTAGAATCGACTAAACCATGGCTCTGATACCAATAAAATTGTAACACCCCAAACCCGAGACCATCGCCGTTGTCGGACACGAGGGGTTAACAAGCCAAGTTCACATATTTTGCCCCCCAATTTGACATTTCCAGTCAGGCTGGAAAACTGCATCACCGTCGCCTTAAAAATCATATCTCGAGTTTCAAAACTCGGAAACTGGTTTCATAAATTTTCCCTGAATTTAGACTCATATATCCATCCATGGATTTATTTCTAGAATTTTTGGTCAGGCCAATTGGTACAGTTTATTAGTTAAAGTCACCCACGTTACAGGGATCGACTGCTTTGACCTTCGCGCGTTCAACTTGAATATCTCTCTGTACAGGGCTTTAATACTGGTTCCGTTTGTTTCTAATGAAACTAGACTCAAAATGGAATCTGTACATATAAGGCATGACTCCTAATTCTTTCTGTATAATTTATAGTAAATTTTTGAAGTTGCGACAGGGGACCCAGAAACCATTCTGGCCCTGTCTCACAATAGCTTTAATATCTCTTAACATGTAACTCCTATGACCATTTCGTTTCTTCCATATGAAAATAGACTCATCAAGGTTCATTTACATAGCTTATTCACTATTTAATACCATTCCTACAAATTTTGGTGATTTTTCACATTCACGTCACTGCAGCTGGCAGCATCTGTTTTAAGGTAGGTCTTACCTATTTTGTAGTCTCCATGAACCAACTAGTCTTGCCATACATAGGTTCACATATGATCATTTTAACCATACCAATGGTTGATCATGTGACCAACATTCCCATTTCAATCCATAATCACATCATGACACCATATATATATATACAAACCGCAAATAGTCTAAGTTCGTACTTCACTTTTACGAGCCATTTTGCATGGCCGTACACAAATACATCACCACATATTTAATCCAACAAGGGGTAGTCCTATACATGCCATTTCAAAGTTCAACCAAAATTTATACCAAAATGGAGCGTTGATAGTGTGGATGACTTGACTTTAATGATCCCGAATCCGATTGCAATCGAGCAAAATCTATAAAACAGAGAGCCAAAGCAACGGGGTAAGCATTTTTATGCTTAGTAAGTCTCAAGGAATAAAATCAGCTTTAATTAAAGCAATACATTCACATAGTGTGACAGCCCAAAATTGACCCTAGTCGGAAGGTGGTCTCGGGACCACAAAACCGAGGCATAAAAATAATTAAAAATTTATTTTGATGCCTATAATATGTGTGTGCTCATGTATGACATTTTATGATGATTGATTTAGTGTTATAAGGGTGAATTCCACAAGAAAGGACTTAGTAATGAACTTTGAAAGTATGATAGGAAATGTGTGATGACTAATTAAAGCATGCATGCAAAATAATGGACTTGCATGTCAAATTCCCCTTTTATAGGTGGTGGCCGCCATGACAAGGGAGGATGGGCTAAACATGTCATGAAACATGTTTTGTTGGTGCATTAGGGTGAAATAATAAACAAAGGTGTATGGGTGATAAAAAATGAAAAAAAAATGTGTGTGAGTGTGGTAATCCCCCCATTGCCGTGAGTTGTAGAGAAGGAAAGAAAAAATTTTGTTCATCCTTTCTTTAAGCCAAAACTAAGGAAGAAGGAGGATTTTTGCTTCATGCTTGGTTTGGAAGAGATCTAGAAGGAGATTTGGCTAAGTTTGCATCAAGATTAAGGTATGTATGAGGTTGTGTTAGGAGTTTCATGCATGTTTTGGTTGCTAACTTGATGTGCATGTTAGCCATGGCTCAAATCTTTGTTAAGCCATGGAAATGGTATTTGGCCAAAGTTGTTATGGTGATAAAGCCATTGCATGCTAAGTGTGAAGCTTGATGATGATGCATGCAATGATGGATTGTCTACTCTTGAGTAAGATTTTGAGCTTTCTTTTGTTTTATCATGATTGAAGTTGAAAAGGAGCATGATTGTCATATTCGCCATGATGCATTCATGAGCATGGTTCATGCTTCTTGCATGTTAGTTAAAATTTGTGTTTTGGATGGCTATGGACACCTTGAAATTCGCCATGCTCATATATGTATATATATGTTTGCACATGATGTTTTGGTTATGAAGGAAGTGATGAATAAGTTTGTTTAAAGAAGAAGATGTTGAAGAATAATTGTGAAATTGTAAGCACATTCGCCTAGCACACATATGAGTGCTTGATGCTATATTGTAAGTTTTGAGCTACAATATGCAAAGCATTAACTAGTAAAATGCATGCTGTTTTGTGTGGTATTAAGTGCATAATTGGCCTCAACATGGACAAGTATATTCGCCTTGGGTAGCCTATTGAAGGCCTTAGCTTTTCCTTGATGCTCGAATAAATTGTATTGAATTGCTTGATGTAGTATAGAATGTGCATGACCATTGTGTATTCAAGCTAAAGGGTGGCCATATGACCATTTAAATTCCTTGTCATATTCGCCATAAGCTAGCACAATGAGGTTTTGATAAATTGAATTTGTTTGAATTAGCTCAAGAGCTAAGAGGGCCACAATTGGACAAGGGAAGGAAAAAGTGATCGAATAGCCGTAAAGCCGTTCGACAACATCCGAGGTAAGTCCTCAAGAAGTGACCTTACTTGAATTATGTGGAATGAAATATGGATGTATTGATTATTGATTTATGTGTGTATGAGTATTCGAATGATACCCGGCTAAGTCCCGGGCGATTATGTTAGTGATTATAATTGTGTTTGAGCCTTAGTAACGAAAATAAATATGTATGTCCAATGATTATTGATGTATGTGTGCATGAGAAATTGATTGATATCCGGGCTAAGCCCAAGACAATTATGCTGGAAATTATAACCGGTTAAGACCAAGGCAATTGTGCTAGTGGCTACATCCGGCTAAGACCAAGGCATTCGTATGAAGTCATTCTATCCGGGCTAAGACCAAGGCATTTGTGCAAATCGTGATATCCGGGTTAAGTCCGTGAGGCCTTGGTGCGGGTTACCATAACCGGGCTATGTCCCAAGGCGATTGATCGAGTAGCGACATCCGGTTAAACTCGAAGGTATGTGATTTGAAAATTATAAGCTTGCTGGAAAATTTCAGCTAATGCACTTGTGAAATTTCCCAATGACAAGGTAAGTGCGGTGTGTGCTTTGCGCTAGGAGTAAGAGTGTGAATATCCGCTCCTATGATGGAACGAGTTATCGGCCTTAATGAAGCCGTTATTTGTGTATGAACATAAGAGTTGGGATGGTGAAGTAAGTATGATTATGTGAATGTGCATTAATGAAATGATGCATCTAACTATGTGAATGTATTGCTGTAATTAGAGTTGATTATATTCCTTGAGACTTACTAAGCATAAAAATGCTTACTCCGCCGCTTTGGCTCTCGGTTTTCTAGATTTAGCTCGATAGCAATCGGATTCGGGATCGTTGAAGTCGAAGTCATCCACACTATCAAGCCCCATTTTGGTATAAATTCTTGGTTGAACTTGAAATGGCATGTATAGGACTACCCTTGTTGGTTTAAATATGTTATGATGTATATGTGTACGGCCATGCGAAAATGGCTCGTAATAGTGAAGTATCAACTTAAACTATTTGCTGTTTGTATATATATATATATGGTGTCATGATGTGACTATGAATTGAAATGGGAATGTTGGTCACATGATCAGCCATTGGCATGGTTAAAATGATCATATGTGGACCTATGTAAGGCAAGACTAGTTGGTTCATGGAGACTACAAAATAGGTAAGACCTACCTTAAAACAGATGCTGCCAGCTGCAGTAACGTGAATGTGAAAATCACCAAAATTTGTAGGAATGGTATTAAATAGTGAATCAGCTATGTAAATGAACATTGATGAGTCTATTTTCATATGGAAGAAACGAAATGGTCATAGGAGTTACATGTTAAGAGATATTAAAGCTATTGTGAGACAGGGCCAGAACGGTTTCTGGGTTCCCTGTCGCAACTTTAAAAATTTACTATAAATTATCCAGAAAGAATTAGGAGACATACCTTATATGTACAGATTCCATTTTGAGTGTAGTTTCATTAGAAACAAACGTCACCAGCATTAAAGCCCTGTACAGAGAGATATTCAAGTTATACGACGCGAAGGTCAGAGCAGTCGATCCCTGTAACATGGGTGAATTTAACTAATAAACTGTACCAATTGGCCCGACCAAAAATTCTAGAAATAAATCCATGGATGGATATATGAGTCTAAATTCAGGGAAAATTTACGAAACCAGTTTCCGAGTTTTGAAACTCGAGATATGATTTTTAAGGCGACAGTGACGCAGTTTTTCCAGCCTGACTGAAATGTCCAATGGATGGGCAAAACAAGTGAACTTGGCTTGCTAACCCCTCGTGTCCGACACGGCGATGGTCTCGGGTTCGGGTGTTACAATTTTATTGGTATCGAGCCACGGTTTAGTCGATTCTAGGACTACCGTGAGGTGTTTGGGGTCTAGCTATACATGCCATTAAATTATGAATCGATAGTGTGGTGATTTACGACAATTTGACTTTGAGTTTGTTTATAGCAATGGATCCGATCCCAACCGAGCAATAGCTGATGATGTGGAGAGTGTGGCGCTGCTCCCGCACAAGGGACAGCGCGGCGGACTCTCAACCTATGGCCAGCAATCCGAATGATGAGGCTAGGCAAGCCTTTTATAGTGTGATGAACGAATGGTTTAATCAATACATTCGAACTAACACGGCTGTCCCACAACCTCCATTCCCGACAAATGCAACCCCGCACCTACAATACCTCCGTGGCGACCAAATAAGGTCAAGTAAGCCCCGATCGATAGGATTCAAAACATGGGGCCACTGAATTTAAAGCTACGGATGATGATGATGCGAACGAGCTGAATTTTGGTTGGACAACACTATCCGGGTGCTCGATGAGCTATCTTGTACACCGATGAGTGCTTAAAGTGTACCATCTCCTTGCTACGTGATTCCACCTACTATTGGTGGAGTACTCGACTTGTGGTACCTAGAGAGCAAGTGACTTGGGAATTCTTTCAAACCAAGTTCCAAAAAAAAAGTATATCGATCGAGATTCATCGACCAAAAGCGAAGGAATTTCTTGATCTTAAGCAAGGTTCTATGTCGGTTACCGACTATGAGCGAAAATTTGTGAGGCTTAGCGTCTGGCGTGAAATGCATTTAATCCAAAGCTATTATGTGTGGCAACGCCGAGGATGGGCTGAATGATGATATAAGGATGTTCGTTGGCATTCTCGAAATACGAGAGATCGTAGTACTTATTGAGCGAGCTTGTAAAGTCGAAGAGCTTAGAAAGGAGAAATAAAAAGCTGATGTGGGAACTAGAGAATTCCGAAAGAGGTCCTCGAGAAAGTCTCTTCAACAGGCACCGAAGAGATTTCGAGATGATGTGAACCGGTCTAGAGGCGCTTTGGGCTTTTCTAGACGAGGACGCGATCGACCCCCTGTGACCACACGAGTCACTTCGATCGCCAGTGGTGGAAATGATCGCCGAGAGAGGGCGGAGTGTCAACATTGTGGCAAATGGCATTCGGGGAGCTGTTGGTTTCGTGATCGCTCTGCTATAAGTGTGGATCGGCCGACCACTTTAGGAAGGATTGCCCGAGGATGCTTGAGCAGAATGTGAGTCGAGTGGAAACTCGGGTGCTACCCTTTGCTCGAGGTAGGCCACCTAGAAATATGGGCAATGTCGATGGCGGTCGAGAGGATCTAGAGATGCTACCATCGGATCTGAGGCTCGTGCTCCTGCGAGACTTATGCCATATCGCCGCGAGGATCTTGCCTCTCGGATGTCATTACCGGTGCTTTCACTCTTTTCAATACTAATGTGATTGCTTTGATTGACCTGGTTCTACTCAATCTTATATATGTGAAACCTTAGCATCCGATAAGACTTTGCCTATTGAGTCTCTTGAGTTTGTAATTCGGTGTCAAACCCTTGGGTCATTACGTGCTTGTCAACAAAGTGTGCAAGAAAAGTCCCCTAGTGTTCCGAGGTTCTTGTTTCCGGCGGACTTGATGCTTTTGCCGTTCGATGAATTGACGTTATTCTTGGTTTGGATGGGTTGACCATGCACGATGCGGTCATAAATTGCAAAAGCAAGACTATCGATTTGAGTCTTGCGAATAACGAGATAATTCGGGTTAAGTCTACGGACTTAAAGGGTTTGCCGGTATAATATCGGCAATGTTGGCCCGAAAATATGTAAGAAAAGAGTGCGGCGTACCTTGCGTCGTGCTTTCGATGACAAGGAATCGAAAAGAAACCGAATCTGTGCGTGGTTTGTGAATACCGGATGTTTTCCACGAAGAATTGCAGGTTTACCACTGTTCGGAAATAGAATTTGGCATCGAATTGGTACTGGTACCACTCCAATTTCGATAGCTCCGTGTCGTATGGCACCAACGAATTAAAGGAGTTGGAAGCTCGGTTGCAGAATTGGTGGATAGAGGTTTTGCTCGCTTGAGTTTTTCGCCTTGGGGTGCGCCGGTGTTGTTCGTGAAAAGAAGGATGGAACCATGCGGTTGTGCATCGATTATCGTCGACTTAATAAGCGACAATAAAGAACAAATATCCGTTGCCACGTATCGATGACTTGTTCGATCAACTAAAGGAGCCTCGGTGTTCTCGAAAATAGATTTGAGATCGGGCTATTATCAATTGCGAATCCGAGATTGGACGTACCCAAGACCGCCTTGAGCGAGATATGGTCACTATGAGTTCCTAGTGATGCCGTTTGGGCTCACTAATGCCCTAACGGTATTTATGGATTTAATGAATCGGATCTTTAGACCATATTTGGATCGATTAGTAGTCGTGTTCATTGATGACATCTTGGTCTATTCAAGAAATGAGACCGAACATCTTTGAACACTGCGGTTAGTGCTACAAATTTTACGGGATAAGCAATTATATGCTAAGTTCAACAAGTGTGAGTTACGGTTAAGAGAGGTTAGCTTCTTGGGTCATGTGGTATCTGCATCGGGTATTCGAGTCGACCGAATAAAATTTCAGCCATACTTAATTGGAAGCCTCAGAAATATTACTTGAGGTTCGGAGCTTTTTGGGGCTTAGGTTATTACCGACGATTTGTAAAGGCTTCTCAACGATAGCCACGCCGATGATGGCTTCTCCAAAAGGATGTTAAGTTCGAATGGATGGAGAAATGCCAAAAAGTTTCGATCAATGAAAACTTATTTGACTGAAGCCCCAATTCTAGTGCAACCCGAGTCCCGCAAAGAGTTTGTCATCTATAGCGACGCCTCTCTACTTGGGTTAGGTTGCGTATTAATGCAAGAAGGTCGAGTTGTGGCCTATCGTCGAGGCAATTAAAGCCACATGAGAAAAATTATCCGACTCATGATCTCGAATTGGTCGCCATCGTATTCGCCTTAAAGATTTGGCGACATTACTTATTTGGTGAAAGGTGCCATGTATACTCGGATCACAAAAGTCTCAAATATTTGATGATCCAAAGAGACTTAAATCTGCGACAAAGGCGTTGGCTCGGTACATTAAAGGATTACGAGCTGGTCATTGACTATCACCGGAAAGGCGAGTGTGGTTGCGGATGCCTTGAGTCGTAAATCATTATTAAGCTTCTGACGATGAGCGTGCACTTATCTGCTTTGATCCGATAGTGTGTTAGTAGCTGAATTGAAAGCCAAACCACTATTGATACATCAAATTCGAGAGGCTCGGAAAAGTCGACGACGAGTTGGTACGCAAAAGCGAAATTTGAGTGTGTTCGAACAAGGATTGAGTTTCAAATCGATGATGACGATTGTTTGAGGTTCAAAAGTCGTCTGTGTGTTCCAAAGAATTGAACTCATTTCGATAATTAGAATGAAGCCCATTGTAGCCGAATGGCAATCCACCCGGGAGTCGAAGATGTACAATGATTTGAAACGTCGGTTTTGGTGGCATGGTATGAAGTGAGACATCTCCGACTTTGTTTGAGATGTTTAATATGTCAACAAGTGAAAGCGGAACATCGGTGCCTTGAGGATTACTTGACCAATCACGATACCCGAGTGGAAATGGGATCGAGTCTGCTTGGACTTTGTATCCGGACCGCCATTGTCGACAAGTAAGAAGGATGCGGTTTGGGTCGTGGTAGATCGATTGACTAAGTCGGCCCACATTGTCTCCATCGTCACGGATTTTCAATGGACAAATTAGCTGAATTATGCGTTTCTCGATTGTGAGATTACAGGGGTGCCTATTTCCATCGTGTCGGATAGAGATCCGAGATTTACCTCGCGATTTTGGAAAAAGTTGCAAGAAGCTTTGGGTACCAAGTTGCATTTCAGCACCGCCTTTCACCCCCAAACCGATGGTCAATCCGGCGGATAATTCGGATACTTGAGGATATGTTAAGATGTTGCGTCCTCGAGTTTAGTGGTTCATGGGAGCGGTATTTGCCGTTGATTGAATTAACACAACAACGACTTTCAATCAAGTATTAAGATGGCACCCTACGAGGCCTTATGCGATCGTAAATGCTGGACACCATTGTTTTGGTGAGCTCGGTGAAAGCAAGATTTTCGGGTGGATTTGATTAGGGATCTGAGCGAAAGTGAAAGTAATCCGTGAAAGTCTAAAGATAGCCTCCGATCGTCGAGAAGTCGTGCAGCGGACTGAAGCGTAAGGATATCAAGTATCGGTGGGTGATAAAGTGTTTCTCAAGGTATCGCCTTGGAAAAGATACTCGATTCGGCCGTAAGGGCAAGTTGAGCTGAGGTTCGTTGGGCCATATGAGATATCCGATCGAGTCGATCCGGTGGCATATCGTTTGATTTTGCCCCCGAACTCGAAAAGGTTCACGATGTCTTTCACGTTTCGATGCTTCGATGCTATAGATCCGATCCATCGCATGCGTGATTAGTCCATCGAAATTGAAATTCAAGCTAATATGAGTTATGAGGAAGAACCGATTCGTATCCTATCACGAAAGTGAAAGAGTTGTGAAACAAGCGGGTTCCGCTAGTAAAAGTGTTATGGCTCAAGCACGGGATAGAAGAAGCTACTTGGGAGGCCGAGAAGTCTATGGAAGAGCGATATCCAAACCTATTTACGGTAAGATTTTGGGGACGAAAATTTCTTAAGTGGGGAGAGTTGTGACAGCCCAAAATTGACCCTAGTCGGAAGGTGGTCTCGGGACCACAAAACGAGGCATAAAAATAATTAAAATTTATTTTGATGCCTATAATATGTGTGTGCTCATGTATGACATTTTATGATGATTGATTTAGTGTTATAAGGGTGAATTCCACAAGAAAGGACTTAGTAATGAACTTTGAAAGTATGATAGGAAATGTGTGATGACTAATTAAAGCATGCATGCAAAATAATGGACTTGCATGTCAAATTCCCCTTTTATAGGTGGTGGCGGCCATGACAAGGGAGGATGGGCTAAACATGTCATGAAACATGTTTTGTTGGTGCATTAGGGTGAAATAATAAACAAAGGTGTATGGGTGATAAAAAAATGAAAAAAAAAATGTGTGTGAGTGTGGTAATCCCCCCATTGCCGTGAGTTGTAGAGAAGGAAAGAAAAAAATTTTGTTCATCCTTTCTTTAAGCCAAAACTAAGGAAGAAGGAGGATTTTTGCTTCATGCTTGGTTTGGAAGAGATCTAGAAGGAGATTTGGCTAAGTTTGCATCAAGATTAAGGTATGTATGAGGTTGTGTTAGGAGTTTCATGCATGTTTTGGTTGCTAACTTGATGTGCATGTTAGCCATGGCTCAAATCTTTGTTAAGCCATGGAAATGGTATTTGGCCAAAGTTGTTATGGTGATAAAGCCATTGCATGCTAAGTGTGAAGCTTGATGATGATGCATGCAATGATGGATTGTCTACTCTTGAGTAAGATTTTGAGCTTTCTTTTTGTTTTATCATGATTGAAGTTGAAAAGGAGCATGATTGTCATATTCGGCCATGATGCATTCATGAGCATGGTTCATGCTTCTTGCATGTTAGTTAAAATTTGTGTTTTGGATGGCTATGGACACCTTGAAATTGACCATGCTCATATATGTATATATATGTTTGCACATGATGTTTTGGTTATGAAGGAAGTGATGAATAAGTTTGTTTAAAGAAGAAGATGTTGAAGAATAATTGTGAAATTGTAAGCACATTATTTAGCACACATATGAGTGCTTGATGCTATATTGTAAGTTTTGAGCTACAATATGCAAAGCATTAACTAGTAAAATGCATGCTGTTTTTGTGTGGTATTAAGTGCATAATTGGCCTCAACATGGACAAGTATATTCGGCCTTGGGTAGCCTATTGAAGGCCTTAGCTTTTCCTTGATGCTCGAATAAATTGTATTGAATTGCTTGATGTAGTATAGAATGTGCATGACCATTGTGTATTCAAGCTAAAGGGTGGCCATATGACCATTTAAATTCCTTGTCATATTCGGCCATAAGCTAGCACAATGAGGTTTTGATAAATTGAATTTGTTTGAATTAGCTCAAGAGCTAAGAGGGCCACAATTGGACAAGGGGAAGGAAAAAGTGATCGAATAGCCGTAAAAGCCGTTCGACAACATCCGAGGTAAGTCCTCAAG
The DNA here is from genome assembly GCF_025698485.1 of Gossypium arboreum. NCBI lineage: Eukaryota > Viridiplantae > Streptophyta > Magnoliopsida > Malvales > Malvaceae > Gossypium > Gossypium arboreum. The sequence continues at coordinate 34,657,204 of NC_069078.1, forward strand.
AAGTGACCTTACTTGAATTATGTGGAATGAAATATGGATGTATTGATTATTGATTTATGTGTGTATGAGTATTGAATGATACCGGGCTAAGTCCCGAAGGCGATTATGTTAGTGATTATAATTGTGTTTGAGCCTTAGTAACGAAAATAAATATGTATGTCCAATGATTATTGATGTATGTGTGCATGAGAAATTGATTGATATCCGGGCTAAGCCCAGAAGACAATTATGCTGGAAATTATAACCGGGTTAAGACCCGAAGGCAATTGTGCTAGTGGCTACATCCGGGCTAAGACCCGAAGGCATTCGTGCGAGTCATTCTATCCGGGCTAAGACCCGAAGGCATTTGTGCAAATCGTGATATCCGGGTTAAGTCCGTGAGGCCTTGGTGCGGGTTACCATAACCGGCTATGTCCCGAAGCGATTGATCGAGTAGCGACATCCGGTTAAACTCGAAGGTATGTGATTTGAAAATTATAAGCTTGCTGGAAAATTTCAGCTAATGCACTTGTGAAATTTCCCAATGACAAGGTAAGTGCGGTGTGTGCTTTGCGCTAGGAGTAAGGCGTGTGAATATCCGCTCCTATGATGGAACGAGTTATCGGCCTTAATGAAGCCGTTATTTGTGTATGAACATAAGAGTTGGGATGGTGAAGTAAGTATGATTATGTGAATGTGCATTAATGAAATGATGCATCTAACTATGTGAATGTATTGCTGTAATTAGAGTTGATTATATTCCTTGAGACTTACTAAGCATAAAAATGCTTACTCCATTGCTTTGGCTCTCGGTTTTCTAGATTTCGCTCGATAGCAATCGGATTCGGGATCGTTGAAGTCGAAGTCATCCACACTATCAAGCCCCCATTTTGGTATAAATTCTTGGTTGAACTTGAAATGGCATGTATAGGACTACCCTTGTTGGTTTAAATATGTTATGATGTATATGTATACGGCCATGCGAAAATGGCTCGTAATAGTGAAGTATCAACTTAAACTATTTGCTGTTTGTATATATATATATGGTGTCATGATGTGACTATGAATTGGAAATGGGAATGTTGGTCACATGATCAGCCATTGGCATGGTTAAAATGATCATATGTGGACCTATGTAAGGCAAGACTAGTTGGTTCATGGAGACTACAAAATAGGTAAGACCTACCTTAAAACAGATGCTGCCAGCTGCAGTAACGTGAATGTGAAAAATCACCAAAATTTGTAGGAATGGTATTAAATAGTGAATCAGCTATGTAAATGAACATTGATGAGTCTATTTTCATATGGAAGAAACGAAATGGTCATAGGAGTTACATGTTAAGAGATATTAAAGCTATTGTGAGACAGGGCCAGAACGGTTTCTGGGTTCCCTGTCGCAACTTTAAAATTTACTATAAATTATCCAGAAAGAATTAGGAGACATACCTTATATGTACAGATTCCATTTTGAGTGTAGTTTCATTAGAAACAAACGTCACCAACATTAAAGCCCTGTACAGAGATATTCAAGTTATACGACGCGAAGGTCAGAGCAGTCGATCCCTGTAACATGGGTGAATTTAACTAATAAACTGTACCAATTGGCCCGACCAAAAATTCTAGAAATAAATCCATGGATGGATATATGAGTCTAAATTCAGGGAAAATTTACGAAACCAGTTTCCGAGTTTTGAAACTCGAGATATGATTTTTAAGGCGACAGTGACGCAGTTTTTCCAGCCTGACTGGAAATGTCCAATGGATGGGCAAAACAAGTGAACTTGGCTTGCTAACCCCTCGTGTCCGACACCGGCGATGGTCTCGGGTTCGGGGTGTTACACATAGCCAAATGCATCATTTCATTAATACACATTCTCATAATCATTCTTACTTCACACTTCATCATTATATACTTTCACAAAGTATCAACCATTCCAATAGCTGAAATTCGTTAGTCGATTGAGCGAATGTTGCTCAAATATGTCGACTTTCAATGCACATATAAACGTACCTTATTCTTTGGGCTTTTTGAGCGTACTAATTGAATTTATTACAGCAACCAACACTCACCTCCAGCCCAAGCTTCTTGAATACAACCGGATATAACCACGTGCACGAATGCCTTGGTCTTAGCAGGATAGAATGACTCGCATACGAATGCCTTGGTCTTAGCCGGATGTAGCCACTAGCACAATTGCCTTGGTCTTAACCGGATATAATTTCAGCATAATTGTCTTGGGGCTTAGCCGGGTATCATTCAATTTCTCATGCACACATACATCAATAATCATTGGACATACATATTTCATTTTCGTTACTAAGGCTCAAACACAATTATAATCACTAGCATAATCGCCTTGGGACTTAGCCCGGGTATCATTCGAATACTCATACACACATAAATCAATAATCAATACATCCATATTTCATTCCACATAATTCAATTAAGGTCACTTCTTGAGGACTTACCTCGGATGTTGTCGAGCGGCTTTTATGGCTATTCGATCACTTTTTCCTTCCCTTGTCCAATTGTGGCCCTCTAAGCTCTTGAGCTAATTCAAACAAATTCAATTTATTAAAACCTCATTGTGCTAGCTTATGGCCGAATATGACAAGGAGTTTAAATGGTCAAATGGCCACCCTTTAGCATGAATACACAATGGTCATGCACATTTTATACTACATCAAGCAATTCAATACAATTCATTCGGGCATCATGGAAAAGCTAAGGCCATCAATAGGCTACCTAAGGCCGAATATACATGTCCATGTTGAGGCCAATTATGCACTTAATACCACACAAAAACAACATGCATTTTACTAGTTAATGCTTTGCATATTGTAGCTCAAAACTTATAATATAGCATCAAGCACTCATATGTGTGCTAGGCCGAATGTGCTTGCAATTTCACAAACATTCTTTAACATCTTCTTCTTTAAACAAACATATTCATCACTTACTTCATAACCAAAACATCATGTGCAAACATATATATACATATATGAGCATGGCCGAATTTCAAGGTGTCCATAGCCATCCAAAACACAAATTTTTAACTAACATGCAAGAAGCATGAACCATGCTCATGAATGCATCATGGCCGAATACATCACAATCATGCGCTTTCAACTTGAATCATGGTTAAACAAAAAAGAAAACTCAAAGTCTTACTCAAGATGGATACAAAGAAATTTCAAGAGTAGACAATCCATCATTGCATGCATCATCATCAAGCTTCACACTTAGCATGCAATGGCTTTATCACAATACCAACTTTTGACCAAATACCACTTCCATGTCATAACAAGGATTTGAACCATGGCTAACATGAACATCAAGTTGGCAACTAAACATGCATGAATCTCATGACACAACCTCATACATACCTTAATCTTGGTACAAGTATGGCCAAATCTCCTTCTAGTTCTCTTCTAAACCAAAAAAAATGGAGCAAAATCCTTTCTTCCTCCTTATGATTTTCGGCCAAAAGATGAGAAAGGATGAACACAACAATTTTTTTTCTTCCTTCTTTCTCAACTCACGGCAAGGGGGGGGGATTACCACACTCACACACATATTTGTTTTCATTCTTTTATCACCCATACACCTTTGTTTATTATTTCACCCTAATGCACCAACAAAACATGTTTCATGACATGTTTAGCCCATACTCCTTGTCATGGCCGCCACCACCTATAAAGGGGAATTTGACATGCAAGTCCATTATTTTGCATGCATGCTTTAATTAGTCATCACACATTTCCCTATCGTACTTTCAAAGTTCACTACTAAGTCCTTTCTAGTGGAATTCACCTTTATAACACTAAATCAATCATCATAAAATGTCATACATGAGCACACACATATTATAGGCATCAAAATAAATTTTAATTATTTTTATGCCTCGGTTTTGTGGTCCCGAAACCACATTCCGACTAGGGTCAATTTTGGGCTGTCACATATCCAAAGCTTAAATCTTACTTACCATGCAACATGCATGAATCATACTTATGGATATACCATGGCCGAATACCACAACACCATAATTTTGGTCATGATTAAACAAAGAACTTAGTATCTCCTTCAAAAATGCTAAAAGAAAATCTAAGAGTCCTCAATCCCCCATCACATGTTTCATTGTCAAGATTGATATTTAGCATGCAATGGCATTAACACCATATTCACTTTGGCCGAATTTCATTCCCGTGACATAGCAAAGATTTGAACCATGGGCTAACAAGAACATCAAGCTAGCAACTAAAAACATGCATGAATCTCATGGCACAACCTCAAACATACCTTAATCTTGATGCAAGTATAGCCAACCTCTTCCTAATCCTCTTCCAAACCAAACATGAAGCAAAATTCCTTCCTTCCTCTAGTATTTTCGGTCAAGGGAGAAAAATGGATGAACAAATTTTTTTTCTTCTCTTTCCTCAATACACTGCAAGGGGTTTCACTCACACACACATATTTTTTTTTTCTTTCTTTATCACCCATACTTATTTGTTTATTGTTTCTCCCTAATGCACCAACAAAACATGTTTCATGACATGTTTAGCCTATACACCCTTGTCATGGCCGGCCATTAGCTAATAAATGGGGAAGTTGACATGCAAACCCCTCATTTTGCATGCATGATCAACTAGTCATTACACATTTCCCCTCATACTTTTAAAGTTTACTACTAGGTCCTTTCTAGTGAAATTCACATTTATAACTCTAAATTAAAGCATCAAAATGTCACACATGAGTTAACACATATTATAGGCATCAAAATAAATATCAAATTATTTTTATGCCTCGGTTTTGTGGTCCCGAAACCACATTCCGACTAGGGTCGTTTAAGGTGTCACAACTCTCCCCACTTAAGAAATTTTCGTCCTGAAAATCTTACCGGTAAATAGGTTTGGGTAACGCTCTTTCATAGAGCTCTCGGGTTCCCAAGTAGCTTCTTCCATCCGTGTTTGAGCCATAACACTTTTACTAACGGAACCCTTTTGTTTCGCAACTCCTTCACTTCACGAGCTAGGATACGAATCGGTTCTTCTTCATAACTCATATCGGATTGAATTTCAACCTCGATGGACTAATTACGTGCGACGGATCGGATCTATAGCGCAAAGCATCGAAACATGAAAGACGTCGTGAATCTTTTCAAGTTCGGGGCAAAATCAAACGATACCCAAGCTGGACCGACTCGTTCGGATATCTCATATGGCCCGATGAACCTCGGGCTCAATTTGCCTTCTGGCCAAATCGAGTATCTTTTCCAAGGCGAAACTTTAAGAAACACTTTATCTCCCACTTGATACTCAATGTCTTTTCGTTTGAGATCCGCGTCGACTTCCGACGATCGGAGGCTATCTTGATTTTCACGGATTACTTTGACTTTCTGTCAGCATCTTTAATCAAATCCACTCCAAAATTTTGTTCTCACCGAGCTCGGTCCAAAACAATGGTGTACGGCATCTACGCTGTACAAGGCCTCGTAAGGCGCCATCTTAATACTTGATTGAAAATTATTGTTGTGGCGAATTCAATCAAAGGTAAGTCTGTTCCCATAAACCATTGAACTCGAGGATGCAACATCTCAACATATCCTCAAGTATCTGAATTATCCGCTCGGATTGACCATCGGTTTGGGGGTGAAAGGCGGTCTTGAAATGCAACTTGGTACCCAAAGCTTCTTGCAATTTCTTCCAAAATCGCGAGGTGAATCTCGGATCTCTATCCGACACAATGTCGGTACCGTGTAATCTCACAACGAGAAACATATAATTCAGCTAGTTTATCCAATGAAAAATCCGTGCATACGAGGGATAAAGTGAGCCGACTTAGTCAGTCTATCAACAACAACCCAAATCACGTCCTTCTTACTTGCTGACAATGGCAGTCCGGACACAAAGTCCATTGTGACTCGATCCCATTTCCACTTAGGTATCTTGATAGGCTGAAGTAATCCTGAAGGCACTTGATGTTCCGCTTTCACTTGTTGACATATTAAACATCTCGAAACAAAGTCGGAGATGTCTCATTTCATACCATGCCACCAAAGCGGCGTTTCAAATCGTTGTACATCTTCGTACTCCCGGGTGATTTGACATTCGGCTACAATGGGCTTCGTTCAGAATCATCGAAATGAGTTCAATTCCTTGGAACACAGAGCGACTTCGAACCTCAAACAATCATCATCATCAATTTGAAACTCCGATTCCTTGCTCGGAACACACTCGGCCCGTTTTGCAACCAACTCATCGTCGACTTTACGAGCTTCACGAATTTGATGAATCAATAATGGTTTGGCCTTTAATTGACTACTAACACATTGTCGGGTAGAAACGGACAAGTGTACATTCATCACTAAGTAAAGTAAATGATGATTTCGGCTTAAGGCGTCCGCAACCACATTAGCCTTTCGGGTGATAATCAATGACAAGCTCATAATCTTTTAACAACTCGAGCCAACATCTTTGTCGCAGATTCAAGTCTCTTTGAGTCATCAAATATTTGAGACTTTTGTGATCCGAAAATACATGGCACTTCTCCCCAAATAGGTAGTGTCGCCATATTTTCAAAGCGAATCGATGGCGACTAGTTCGAGATCATGGGTCGGATAATTTTTCTCATGTGGCTTTAATTGTCTCGGCGCATAGGCCACAACTTGACCTTCTTGCATCAATCGCAACCCAACCCAAGTAGGGGGCGTCACTATAAATGACAAACTCTTTGCAGATTAATTTTTGCCAAAGCTGGAGCTTCATCAAATGAGTTTTCAATTGATCGAAACTTTTCGACACTTTTACATCCATTCAAACTTGACATCCTTCAAGCGGTTTAAGTCATGGGTGTGGCTATCATCGAGAATCCTTTTACAAACCGTCGGTAGTAACCGACAAGTCCCAAAAAGCTCGAACCTCGATAATATTTCTTAGAGGTTTCCGATTAAGTATGGCTGTAATTTTGCTCGAATCGACTCGAATACCGTCGCGAGATACCACATGACCCAAAAAGCTAACCTCTCTTAACCAAAACTCGCACTTGCTGAACTTAGCATATAACTGCTTATCCCGTAAAATTTGCAACACCAATCTCAGGTGCTCTGCATGTTCGGTCTCATCTCTTGAATAGACCAAGATGTCGTCAATGAACACAACTATGAACCGATCCAAATATGGTCTGAAGATCCGATTCATCAAATCCATAAATACTGCAGGGGCATTAGTGAGCCCAAACGGCATCACTAAGAACTCGTAGTGACCATATCTCATTCTGAAGGCAGTTTTGGGTATGTCCGAATCTCGGATTCGCAACTGATAATAGCCCGATCTCAAATCTATTTTTGAGAACACCGAGGCTCCTTCAGTTGATCGAACAAATCATCGTCTGTGATATGAGATACTTGTTCTTTATTGTCATTTTATTAAGTCGGCGATAGTCGATGCACAACCTCATGGTTCCGTCCTTCTTTTCACAAACAACACTGGTGCACCCCAAGGTGAAAAACTCGGCGAGCAAAGCCTCTATCCACCAACTCTTGCAACCGAGCTTTCAACTCCTTTAATTCCGTTGGTGCCATACGATCACAGAGCTATCGAAATCGGTGTGGTCGGTACAAGCTCAATGCCAAACTCTATCTCCCGAGCAGTGGCGAACCGGTAATTCTTGGGAAAAACATCCGGTATTCACAAACCACCGCAGATTCGGGTTTTATTTCTAACTCCTTATTATCAAGTACATACGCAAGGTATGCTTCGCACCCCTTTCTTACATACTTCTGGGCCAACATTGATGACATTACGGTGGCAACCCTTTCAAGTCATGAGGTTCAACTCGGATCGTCTCGTTATTTGCGCACCTCAAATCAATAGTCTTGCTTTTGCAATTCACAACCGCATCATGCACGGTCAACCAATCTAACCCAAGAATAGCATCAAATTCATCGAACAACAAAAGCATCAAGTCCGCCGGAAAACAAGAACCTCGAATTACTAGGGACATTTCTTACACACTTTGTCGACCAAAGATGTAACGACCCAAAGAATTTGACACCGAATTACGAACTCGATGAGACTCAATAGGTAAAGTCTTCTTTGGATGCTAAGGTTTCGCATATATAAGAATGAGTAGAACCGAGGTCAATCAAAGCAATCACATTAGTATCAAAGAGAGTGAAAGTACTGGTAATAACATCCGGCGAGGAAGCATCCTCACGTGCGCAGTATAGCATAAGCCCTAGCAGAGCGCGAGCCTCGGATCTGGTCGTAACATCTCTAGATCCTCTCTGACCACCACTAGTATTGCCCGTATTTCCAGATGGTCTACCTCGAGCAGTGGTAGCACCTGGTTTCCCACTCTGATTTGTATTCTGTTTAGACAACCTCGGGCAATCTTTAATAAAGTGGTCGACCGATCCGCACTTGTAACAGAGGGCGGTCACGGAACCTCGACTTCGAATGCCATTTGCCACAATCTTGACACTCAGATTACGTCTTGGCGTTCATTCCCAACACTGGCGGCCAAAGTGCCTCGTGTACCCATTGTGGGGTCGATCACGATCTCGTCTAAAAAGGCCGGCGCCTCTAGACCGCCCCACATCATCTCTAAATTTCTTGATGCATGTTGAAGAGACTTTCCCGAGGATCTTTTTCGAAACTCTCCAGTTCCCACATCAACTTTTTGTTTTTCTTTTCTAAGCTTTTCGGCTTTACAAGCTCGATCAACAAGTACTACGAACTCTCGTATTTCAAGAATGCCAATGAACATTTTATGTCTTCATTCAGCCCATCCTCGAAGCATTTACACACGACCTCGGACGAAACACATTCCGGCGTATCTACTAAGTCTAACAAATTTTCGCTCGTGTCGATAACTAACATAGAACCTTGCTTAAGCTCAAGAAATTCCTTCCGTTTTGATCAACAAATCTCGATGATATGCTTTTTCCGAAACTCGGTTTGGAAAAACTCCCAATTACTTGCTCTCGGGCTGTGAACAGTCGAGTGCTCCACCAATAGTAAGCGAAATCACGTAGCAAGGAGATAGCACACTTTAGACATTCATCGGGTGTACAAGATAGCTCATCGAGTACCGGATAGTGTTGTCCAACCAAAATTCAGCTTGCTCGGCATCGTCGCTATCCGTAGCTTTAAATTCATAGCCCCATGTTTTGGATTCTATCAACTGGGGCTTATTCGACCTATATTTGGTCGATTCATCGGAGGCATTGTAGGTGAAATGTGTTTGTTGAGAATGGAGGTTGTGGAACAGTAGTATTAGTTCGAATGTATTGGTTGAACCAATCATTCATCACGCTATAAAAGGCTTGCCTAGCCTCATCATTCGGATTGCTAGCAACAGGTTGAGAGTCATTGGCCTTTGTCCCTTGTCTTGAGGAGCAGCGCCACCTCTCCACATCATCGACTATCGCTTCGGTTGGGATCGGGATCCATTACTATAAATAAACACAATTTCAAACGTCGAAATCACCACACTATCAAATAATCACGAGAAAATGGCATGTATAGCTAGACCCAAACACATTACGGTAGTCCTAGAACCGACTAAACCGTAGCTCGATACCAATAAAATTGTAACACCGTGCCGAGTCCGATTCGAACCGAACACAAGGTGCACACAAACTTAGTTTAACTATCTTCACGATCCATTTAGAAATTTCCGGACAAAGTGGTTATTGCATCGGTGTCACCTTAAAAATCATATCTTGAGTTTCAAAGCTCGAAAATTTGTTTTGTAATTTTTCCTGAAACTAGTATGCAGTTTATTAGTACAGTTTATTAGTTAAAGTCTCCCCATTGCGGGGATCGACTACTTGACCTTCGTGCATTACTGAATTGGATATCTCCACATGCTGAGGCTTTAATACTCCACTTTTACGAGCCATTTTCGCATGGTCGTACACACATACATCACAAAATTACTTAAAACGCAACAAAAGGGTAGTCTTATACATGCCATTTCAAAGCTCAACCAAAATTGTACCAAAGGGGCTTTGATAGTGTGGATGACTTGACTTCGTTGATCCCGAATCCGATAGCTAACGAGCGAAACCTATAAAGCAGAGAGCCAAAGCAGCGGGTAAGCATTTTAATGCTTAGTAAGTCTCAAGCAATGGAATCAGCTTTGACTAACGTATTACATTCACATGGCTAAATGAATCACTTTATTAATACACATTCCCATAATCATACTTATTTCACATTACCGACCCTTATGTTCATACACAAAAGAACAACTTAGCCAAAGGCGGTAGCTCGTTTATCAACGGCGCATACTTACTTGTAAGGACTCAACTAATTCAAGCACATACAAACATACCTCATTGCTGGAATTTTCACAAGTGTATAAACGAAATTTTTACAGCAAGATTGCTCACTTCGAATCACGTACCTTGAGATTTAACCGGATATAGCGACTCGCTCGATTGTCTTGGGACCTAGCCCGATTATAGTGATTTGCACGATTGCCTTGGTCTTAACCGGTTTGGTAGCACAAATGCCTTGGTCTTAGCCCGGATATAACAACTTCATACGAATGCCTTGGTCTTAGCAGGATATAATTATTAGCATAATTGCCTTGGGACTTAGCAGGATATCATTCCAATGTTCATTTACACATATATCAATAATCAAGACACATCCATAATTCATTTTCGTTACTAAGGCTCTAACACAAAATATTTATCAAACCTTTACAATTTCGGCTCAATAGCCACACACACAAGGAGCATGATTTCAATATAATTCAAGTAGGGTCATTACTCGAAGACTTACCTTGGATGTTGTCGAGCGATTTTGACGGCTACTCGATTACTTTTTCCTTCCCTTTATCGGATTTAGCTCCCCTTTGCTCATGAGCTTAATTTTACAAATAAATCAATTTAATCATTTGAGCATCGAAAGAGGAATTCAAGGTACTTAGTCAATATATATACTCATTAGGCATCAAAGTCGCATATGTACGAAATCATGAATCGAACTCAACACATTAGTTAATATTCCTCTTAGCCGAATTTTCTAAGCCAAGAATAGGCATCAATATGCTTGCCTCTAACCGAATGCATGCACACCAATTTCCCCTCATGTGGCCGAATATACATGTCCATGTTGAGGCCAATTATACACTTAATACCACTCAAAAACAGCATACATTTTACTACTAACGCATTACATATCGTAGCTCAATACACCTCTCTCATTTACTTCATAACCGAAACATCATCACAAGCAAATATACACTTGAAATAGTATATATGTCATACCAATACATCATGTGCAAACATATATTCATGTAGGTGCAAGGGCGAATTCTCAAGTGGCTTATATCCAAATATACACACATATCCAAAGCTTAAATCTTACTTACCATGCAACATGCATGAATCATACTTATGGATATACCATGGCGAATACCACAACACCATAATTTTGGTCATGATTAAACAAAGAACTTAGTATCTCCTTCAAAAATGCTAAAAGAAAATCTAAGAGTCCTCAATCCCCCATCACATGTTTCATTATCAAGATTGATATTTAGCATGCAATGGCATTAACACCATATTCACTTTGGCCGAATTTCATTCCCGTGACATAGCAAAGATTTGAACCATGGGCTAACAAGAACATCAAGCTAGCAACTAAAAACATGCATGAATCTCATGGCACAACCTCAAACATACCTTAATCTTGATGCAAGTATAGCCAACCTCTTCCTAATCCTCTTCCAAACCAAACATGAAGCAAAATTCCTTCCTTCCTCTAGTATTTTCGGTCAAGGGAGAAAAAATGGATGAACAAATTTTTTTTTTCTTCTCTTTTACTGAATACACGGCAAGGGGGTTTCACTCACACACACATATTTTTTTTTTCTTTCTTTATCACCCATACTTATTTGTTTATTGTTTCTCCCTAATGCACCAACAAAACATGTTTCATGACATGTTTAGCCCATACACCCTTGTCATGGCGGCCATTAGCTAATAAATGGGAAGTTGACATGCAAACCCCTCATTTTGCATGCATGATCAACTAGTCATTACACATTTCCCCTCATACTTTTAAAGTTTACTACTAGGTCCTTTCTAGTGAAATTCACATTTATAGCTCTAAATTAAAGCATCAAAAATGTCACACATGAGTTAACACATATTATAGGCATCAAAATAAATATTAAATTATTTTTATGCCTCGGTTTTGTGGTCCCGAAACCACATTCCGACTAGGGTCGTTTTAAGGCTGTCACAATAACAATCTACTTTGACGTTACCTAACTTTTTACAATAGCGACACCTTTTGTCTCGTTTCTTTGATGCTACCAAAACGGAAGCTTTCCTATCTGTCTTGCTATCCAAATGAAACTCATTGTCGAATTTTTCTCTACTCAACAAATAACCCTTCACATATTTGAACGAGAGTTTGTCTCTGCCATAAATAAGGGTCTCCCTAAAAGACTTGTATGAAGGGGGTAAAGAGCAAAATAATAGCATAGCCTGATCTTCATCGTCAATATGAATCTCAACATTCTTTAAATCATTTAAAAGAGTAATGAATTGACTAATGTGATCTCTAAGAAGCTCACCTTCGTTTATGCGAAATGTAAAAAGACGTTATTTCAACACTAAACAGTTAGCCAAAGACTTAGTGGCATAAAGAGTTTCTAACCTTTTTGAAAAGGCGGATAAGGTTTTCTCCATCAATACATCCTGCAATACCGTATTTGCGAGGCACAATTGAATTGCAGACAAAGCCTTTTCATCAAGCTCTTCCCATTCTGTTTTATTTAGATTCCCAGGCTTTTTCGTGGTAACAACGTTTTTCAAGCCGGATTGAACTAGAATTGCCATCATCCAAACTTGCTACAGATTGAAATTTGTCTCACCATCGAACTTCTCAATTTCAAACATTGTTGTTGCCATCTCTGAATGAGCTGATCTATAAAAATTGAACTAGCTCTGATACCACTTGTTGGAATCGACCCGATTAAGCAACAAGTAAAAAAATAGCGGAATAAATTGATAAATTAAATGCACAAATTTAACGTTGAAAAAGCCCTCCAAAGAGGATAAAAAATCACCGGTAAAGATAATTTTACTATAATGGCAAAAGAACGAAGAGTATAAAAGATGGAGATAAAAACTAAACCCCGAAAACCCAAAAACAAATAACCCTCAAAACGTAAACACAAAATATGTTATGAGTTCTAATATCTAATGGGTTTATTTTCTAAGGTTGTAAAAGAGCCTATTTATAGGCTAAATTCATAGGTCAAATAATAATAAAATAATCTAAAATAATTAGTGTTTGATTGAAACAAATAAACAGAGTTTAACTGAAAGATTATTTCTCAATTTTGACTAAAAATAGGAGTCATATTTAACAGATATGTTATAATTGGGATTAAATTTGAGCCGTTGGATGTGTTTATAGCATGGTAACTAAATGTGGACCGTATATTAGTGTTAACTAAAAAAACATAGTTAAAATATATTAATTATTTTGACAATTCAAATATAATGTTAATAAAAAAATTCTTAATCATCATTAAAGAATTTGTAAAAACTATAAAAAGACATTACATTGTAAATTAGATTTTTCACAATTAAATTTTTATTTTTTTCTTTCTTAATTATTAGGGATTGACCCGTATAAACAATAAGAAAGAATAGAGAAAATTGATCACACAAATTTACGTAAAAAAACTCCTCCAATCAGAAGGATAAAAAACCATGGGCAAAAGAGACTTCACTTAATGAACAAACAAACGAAGAATTTGGAAATAAATGTGGTTTTCTCAAAAATTAAATGGAAATGGAAATGAAAATGAGAAATGAGAAATGAGAAATGGTTGGTTTCAAATGTAGATGAATTAGTTAAAAATGATGGCAAGAATGAGTTTATGTTTTTGAGCTATTTTAAAGCCCGAAAATAAAAATAAACAATTCAATCATAGTGAACAAGTTGAACTGTGAAATATTAAATATATTTTCAAAAATTATACTAGGGGTAAAATCATCATAATTTTACTGGGAGTAAAATTGGGATGAGAAAATTATTTAATATAAAGATATTGAAGTTTATTTTGGGAAATAAAAAAAAACAGAATCGGGTTGGATCATATTACAAAGTACTAGGTCAAAATTCTGAGAAGTACTCATAATTGGACTCGATGTGAGAGAGGCCAAAAAACCCCTTATGGATATGAGGGGGCGACAACCCTAATAGGAATACTAAGGGATGTCGTCCACCCTACTCTTACTCTAAGTAGGAAGTTGTCTTTCTAGTTGAAATAAACCTCTACAATTAAACAAGTGCTCTACCTTCTCTTCCTATAAATAGATAGCACCAATAGGATTATTAACAGAACTTTGCGAGATTGTTACTCCTCCAAAAAATAGAGAATTTATTCTAAACTATTAAATATATATTTTCCAGAATAACAATTCTACCAGTTTCTATTAAAGAAGGGATAATTTTCATTTTCATCCCAAGAGGAAAAGAAAACATTTTCTAGTTCTATATTTTGATTCAATTGGTTCGAGCTCACACTCGAAGCAGTTTATGCTATGAGAATAGTGGAGAAGATCGTTTAGTTGAAATTCAAAAAATATCAATGATCCGTTTATTCGAAAACACAAGTACGATTTCGGTCTAAGGTTTATTGTGATAAATATCACAAACTAGGTCGGTTTTTAAAATTTTAATTTTTCGTTCTACCAGAAAATCATTTTCAAATCAGAATTTTTTCCAACAATTGGTATCAGAGTGCCAAGTTATGCTATGTTTATAGTGTAAATCGAGATCAAATTTCTCTCTTCATCTTATTTGATTAATATTTGATAAGATGTGACATTCTTGTAATTATTCGCATGTTTAGGGGAATGTATGTGAATGAATGTATATAATTATTTTATTGTTATGATGGTAAAGTAATTTTGCCAAAGTTGTGATTCCTAGAAATTTATTTGTAATTTAGGGTCCGGTTTCTTGATTGAAAATGGTTTCTAGAAAATGATTTTTGGAAAATAACTTACTTTTCTAGAAAAGTTAATTTTTTCTAGTGTTTGGATGAATATGTATAAAACATTTTCTATTTTTGGTAGATTTCTAAAAATATTTCATAAAAAGCTGTTTTAAATTAAACAAACATACATACGAGAATTTATTATTTTTCATGGTTTAGTTGAGCTTATTTTATATCTATTAAATTTATATTTTACATTGTTTTTACATATATTACAATGATTTATTTATAAATAAATAAATTAAATTAAATACAAAATAGTACTCAATTATAAAGTTAGAATTAGAGAACCAAATCTCAAAATAGTACTCAATATATAATAATACCCAATTATTAAGCTAGATTGTTCAATAGAATCAAAATCTCAAAATATGTACAATATTAAATAAACAGAGTGAACTGCAAAAAACGAGTTCAGATATTATTGAAGTTTTTCAAAAGAAACAGATGTTTTTCATTTTTCATACAACAATACTCAAATTATTGGAATCACAACATCATATTTGTAACATTTGCAGTAACAAAACTCTACAAATCAAAACACCTCCACTTTTAGACCATTCTTTTAAACATCCTATCCTAATAAATTATTAATTACCAATGGAGTAACATATTCCTAGTAACACAACAAGCTGATAATAACCTAGGGGATTTTCTTATCATAAAACCCTAAAAAGCAATATCCTTGAAGCCGCCTGCTTGCTGGGTTTTTCATGGGCTCCAAAATTGGATTCATCATTAAACCAACCTCACAGATTTTTGGGCCTCTAGCATAATTTGTGATATACCTGCAGTTTACACTCAAGAAAAGTAAAAAAGGGCATCTAGTTTAAGTGTGAAAAGCAAAACTACAGATTAGTATTTGCAACCTAGTAGATACTCTAGATTCTTACCTCAGCATAATTATTGTAATTGAGAAGCTTAACCTTTTCCAACAGAAGTTTTAGTATCTGGTTGATGATTGGTGTATTGTCCAAATGACCCCTTGATGCCTGAGTTATATAAGCACGGTAGACTTCCTCACGCAAGGCACGATTACAAACATGTTGCATAACAGAAATAAAACTTGGAGCATCCAATGTAATCGTTCATGGTCCATTCTCAGCAATTACATTTTCATGCCCCTCGGCGAGTATAGAGAGAGAACATATATTACATAACAAAAAACAAAAATTGCACTAGACTTGACAATGAGAGACCATTAATAAATGCAAATACATGCTGAAATTTGGAAAAGAATACCTTAGACACTGCTGTTTAAGAAGCTACCCCAAGAGCAGTTGCAGGCAAACCATCAATATCTTTCTTATTAGTTATCAGCTTTTCAAACTTCTTTGTGGCATCCAAAACATTCTCACTAAATTTGTGAGACAACATCTCCAATTCCTGCAAATTAGCTCATAGTAAACAGAAAAGAATAGTAAAAAAGAATGAACATAATACAATTGAGCATAAATGTTTATATGGTTACAAGAAGAAACTAGACACCAAGAACCATTATATTGTACATGTTCAATTCTGTTAAACTTTTCTCTTTTATCATCATCAAGTGAAACACCTTTAAGAACAACTTCCTTTATCTGGGCTGAATACATAAAATAAAACAAAAGAGATATCAGGTCAAACACCCATTGAAACTAAAAGGAATGGAAAAAGCATGTTGTAGTGAGAACACTTTTATATCTATAATACATGCAACAACATTAAGTTGGTTTTTTTTGTTTGTTTGTTTTCTTTTTTTTTTACCAAAATGCTCATCTTAATATATGCTATAGCAAGCCAACTAATAGACTGTGCATTCAGTATTAAGTAATGGTTCTAGCTTTGAATTAAGGCACCAAAGTGAAAAGGGAACATATACTTACCATCTATAATATGTTTGTGAGCTTCACTCAACGATTGCCAATCAGGACATTCTTTAATCGCATTGAAGGCATTATAAATGGGTTTATTTTGTCCCAATCTTAGTTGAAACTTCACTTTTTCAGGCTATGAGGAAAAAATAAAAATAAGACTATAGAGTAATGCACCAATGTATATTTTATTAAGCTCTACAAAATACTAGGATCAAACTGAACAACTGCCAAGCCAAATTGCTTCAAAACTAATAAGATCAAAATACCTTGGATTCATCTATAACACCCTGAATTTGGGCCTAGAAGTTTTGGGCCTTGAGCATGGGAGCGGTTGAAGGCAGCTTATAATATTTTTTTGTGCATGTAAATTTCGTTAATGAAGGCTTGCTTTAGTGGTTAAGTGTGCTGAGAAGTGTTGGAGAAGTCCTAGGTTCAAACCTGGACTCTAGCAAAAATTTTGGTTTAAGGTGAATCAAACCCTGGGTGTAGTAGGTAGGCCTTAAGAATATTGTTGGAGAAATTGTGCCACAAAAATGAGTGTGGTGTAGTGGCAAGGTGGCACCACTTAGGGGACAAGGAAGTGACGCCATAGAGGAAGCAAGGGGTCCAAGGTTCAAGTCTTGGCTCTTGCAATATATTTTGGTTTTTCTTTTCAATAAATCTAAAAGCAAGTAGGTGCATTTTAAAGTTTAATGTGTTGGATTTATGACACAAATGAGTTGATGGCCTAGTGGTGGTGGCGTGAGTTGGCATGTGAGAGGACTTTGGTTCGAATCCCTTGGCACGCAAAGGTTGATTATTTTACTATGTTGGGACGGCAAGAGTTGGTGTTGGTTTTAAACTCTGGTGATGGAGGGATCCTATATCGGGAAGCTAACATAAGAGTAGATGGAGAGCTGGCTTTAAATAGAGCAAACCATGAGGAGAGTAAGCATACCTTTCTTGGCTGATCCCTTTCGCTTTGTGACGTGCTCGTTTGGGTTAGGCGTCAGCTAAGAATGTTTGGAGCGTGGATTAACTGCAGTCTCCTAACAGGTGTGTGTTTCTCACTACTCTAGCTGTAGAATGGCTACTTCGGGCCACGATGGGCTGAAAGGGGCCATGTGGGCCCAATTGGCCTACGGGCTCAATTGGATAAGTTGTTTGATTGTGTAGTAAATATTGGACTAGGCTAGGTGAATCTCATATCTGTGGCTAGATTTGGGCTAAAAGGGCCACACGAGCGTCTGGGCCCATTGGGCCGAGAATGGGCTTTAGGTCCATTCGTATTGTTATCCCTATTTAGACTACTTTAGTTTACCAAATTACTGAAATACCCTCGACTTGTAAAATTACCAAAGTACCCTCGATTTATAGAATTACCGTTTTACCCTCGATTTACAAAATTACCATTTTACCCTCGATTTACAAAATTATTGTTTTACCCTTGATTTATAGAATTACCATTTTACCCTCGATTTACAAAATTACTATTGTACCCTCGATTTATAGAATTACCATTTTACCTTCGATTTATAAAATTACCATTTTACCCCTAGAGTGTTAAATGATTGTTTTGCCCTTGTGGGCAAGTGACTGACTTGGACTGTATGGTTGACGGATTTGATTGTAAATATATGTTGGTGATATCAATGACTTGACTGTGACTGTTTGATTCAAATATGGGCATGATATTCTGATTCTGTATGTTGTATGCCATGACATGTATATCTGTTGCATGGGATACGGGTTATATTGATAGAGGAAGCGTTCTGGCAGCCTCGCTGCAATCTGGTGGCCTCGCCACATATATCTGTTCTGGTGACTTCGTCATAATATCTGGCAGCCTCGCTGCAATCTGGTGGCTTCACCACATATATATATCTGTTCTGGTGGCCTAGCCACAATATCTCATATCTGGTGACTTCGTTACAATATTTGGCGACCTCATTGCAATTTTTATGGTGTATAGCATTGGGTGGGTCGAGTAGTCTCCCACATGGTGTAAGGTTGGTGCGGGGTGTATACTGGTGGATTGGGTTGGGATTGCATTCACATTCGATTTTGATTACATTACGATCTCGATTCGATTCTAATTACATCACTGATTACGATTACGATTACGATTACGATTCGATTACGATTCGATTCGTCACTTGATTACGATTCGATTCTCATTTTGATTCTAGTTACGATAATGTTTCTTATTCGTAATGGGCTAAGGCCCATCTGTACTTGTCTGTTATATAGTGGCTAAGGCCCAATTGATCTTGGCTGTAAGTAAGGTGGGGCAGACTTTTAATTCTTTTATATGGTATTGTTCCTTTTTAGTAGGGATTTCTGCTGAGTTTTCGTAAACTCACCCGTTTATTAACCTTTCAGGTAATTTCCAGCCTTAGACAGATCGGAGCTACGAGGGGCTCGGAGGAAGCCACACACACTGTTTATTTTATAGTTTTGATTATTACTTTTAAATGTTTTATGTGGGTTGTAGTAAAGTCGTTGTAATTTTCTAGATTTCAAATTTGGAATTTTATTTATTGTTCTTATAATTGCTAGTATTAGAACACGGTTTTCCAAAGCAACTACTGTTGTTCAAAACATCACATATTCGCAATTGTTTTTAAATTAAGCTTTCGCAACTACCAAAATTTTTACAAAGTTGTTAAAAATGTTATTTAGCTGAGGTTTTCTAACAAGGTTTAAAAAGGGTATAAGTTTTTAATTATTAAGAAGGGTTTTTAATGGAAACATGGTTTTCGAAAAGCACTTCAATCTGACACGCCAAATTCGAGCCAAACTTCCAGGCCGGGTTTAGGGTGTTACATCATCAGTAAATCACCCTACAGATTTTTGGACCTCTAGCATAATTTGTGATATACCTACTAATGGAATGTCTCGTGATAAGTTCTATATTTATGATTGATCATACTTGAAAACTAACTATTATCACGATAAAGGCAAGCACACCTATCGAACAGTAGTATAGCTTATAGCAAGACCGAAATGTCGAACCCATAGGAACTAAAAGTACTAGTATTAACTTTCTTTTTATTATCTAGCCTAAAAATAAAGAGGTTTGTTTTATCTAAACTAATTAACTAAACTAAGAATGCACATGAAGTAAATTGGATAAATACTTTTGGGAAAACTGATTGACTTAGACAATACCCAAGGAAAAATTCACCTGGACTTCACTTGTTATTTGAATCTGAATTTGAAGATTTATTCGCTTGACTTGATTTGTAGAAATCCCTAATTTATATTATTATCTCTCCCGAGGCTAACAAAGTCTAACCCTAGGTTGATTAATTGAAATCTCTTTCTAATTAAAACCCCTAGTGTTGCATTAACTCGATCTATGGATTCCCTTATTAGGTTTGACCCTAATTCGGCAAATTTATGTCGCCCTATGTGTAGGGGTGCAATAAACTCCGCTTAATTATGCTATATCTACTCTTAGGCAGGGACTTTTGCTCCTCTGAATAAGCACATCAATACTTGAATCAATATCCTGGAATATTAAAGCAAGAACTAAGAACACATAATTAAGAACAAATCAAGTATGATAATTCAGAAAATAATAACAAGATCCATCTTAGGTTTCATTCCCCTTAGGTATTTAGGGGATTTAGTTTATATGTGAAAAAGAAAACATCTCAGAAGAATAATGATAACAAAACATAAAGAAACCTAAAAATCCCAAAGGAAATTGAAGGGAGATCTTCAGTCTTGAAGGAGAATTCGACTTTTGAGATGGATCAATCGGTTTTCTTCGAGTAATTCTGTGCCTTCTACTCTGTGTGTCTCTTTCGGTGCCTCATCGGGTGTTTATATAGACTTTAAAATGCTTCAAAACCTTCAAAAGTGGTCTTTTCCGAGTAAAACTAGACTTGGGCTCGACAGGGATACGCCCGTGTGACATGCCTGTGTGCAAGTGCTTTAAATCGTGTTAGAGTCTGTTGAATAGACACGGGCGTGTGGTCTACCCATGTAAGGAACTCCAGGCCGTGTCGATTTCTCATGCTAACCCATTTTCTCTGTTTTTGGCTCGTTTTTCGCTCTTTTTACTCTCCTATGCTCACCTAAGTATAAAACATGAAATTAAAGGATTAGTAGCATCAAATTCCATAAATCTAATGATAATTCATCCAAAAAATGTGCTAAGCATAGGATAAAAATATGTATAAATTATAACTTATCAAATACCCCCACACTTAAGCGTTTGCTTGTCCTCAAGCAAAATCCTCAATTCACAATTAAGAATTCATTTTTCTCAACTTATAATTCCTATCAATAATGTTCTGAAATAATCCACAAGTAGTCATGCATTGAAAATTTAACTAAAAGAGCATTAAAGTTTCAAATAGTCAAAATCGAGCATTTTAATCATAAAAGTATAGGCATCCCCCTTTATCTAAGTAATTATCTTTGATTCCATATTGACAATGGTTGATATCCTCACTAAAGGTTCACTCATATCAATCAATGTGTTTAAGGTTCAAATTAAACACTCATTAGTCAAACATGAAAAGTTATTACCATAGGCTTGCATGAAAATCAAATCTCCACCACTATAAATGAGATGATACACAAATCAAGAGGTCTTTGAAGGGTTGTAATGGGGCCTTGGGTTAAAGGTGTGGATTAAGGCTGAAAGAAACGGTTAGAATCAAGATTAACTTGATAAATTACCTAACTGGAAAACTAACTAATTATCAATTGAATACATGTTAGCTTCTTCTTAGAATACGGAATTAACAACTTAAGCTCAAAAACAAAGAATTACTACTAATATGTATTTTTTTTAGAGAACAAATCAAGTATAAAAGAGAATTATGTGATTCAAATAAAGGAACATAGTTAGGCAATTAACCAAATTAAATCTCGACAAAAAGGGAATCAATAAAATAGAAAAATTCTCAATGAATCAAAAAGGGTTAAGTTATGGGTTATTATTAAGGGGAAAAATTAAGAAAAAATAGTTAAGGCCCAAAGAGGTTCACTAGGGGTCAATTATGTGGGTAGGCTTTTTATGGGGTAAATGGGTTAAAACCTAAGTGCCTTTATCATTTTAGTATATAAAATCAAAGGTGTGGTCTTGACATGTATAATTGATGCAAGTTCTAGAATAACCAATCAATGTTGACACACTCATAACCAATAAAATTAGTGAGCAAGAAAGATATATGCTCTGTAAGGATCAAAATCTCACAAAAATTATGGGTATTTGATGTCAAACTTGTAAACTCAAAACTTCAAGATAATACCTCAATTTAGGGAAACAACCTAGAAATTTTAATTCTCATAAATTTCAACTTTTCATATTTGATTCCCTAATGTCTTAAAGTTTAAACAATCAATACACAGTTACTTATGATTTAATTCAAAACATGTCGATAAAAATCACGAGTCAAGCAAAATTTATTAATAATGATATGAGAAAATTATTTGAGACAAGATAAAAATTCATGGGTTTTCTGGTAATGATATAAATAACCCCCCACACTTTAAGATGTACATTGTTCTCAATGTACAAAGATAATATCAAAAGAGAGGGAAATAAGTGAAACTACCCTGAGATTATGGATGAAATCTTTGGATCAGCTAGAGCGAGAATTGAAGATAAAGCTGAAGGAAAGGCATGATTCTGAGGGATAAATGAGAAGACACCACTATGAAAGAGAATTAAGGGAATAATTGATAATACTTATAAAGATAAGCAGAGTTTTAAAAATATAAACATGAGTCTTCAAAAATAAATAGAAACAAAAGTAAAAATAAAAATAATATGAGTTTTAAAGAGGCATGGCCGTGTAGCCCAACACGGGTCTCACACGGCCGTGTCACACGCTCGTGTGGCTCACGTCCAGCCCGTGTTTATCGCGAAATGAGGAATCATCACATGGCCAGAGGACACGCCTATGTTATTTTCTCAGTTTCTACCATGGCTTCTAGCAATAGGCGTGTCACCCGTCCGTGTTGATTTGGCTGGATTGCCCATGGCCATGTCGCACGATCGTGGCAATGTATCGAATCTCGTGTTGGGGAAAAATTTTGCTCTATTTTCACACGGCCATATTGCACGGCCGTGTCGCCTCCCGTGGTATGAGCACAGCCTAAGGCACGCCCGTGTGCCTGACCGTGTGGATTTGGAAAACCTATGTTCAACGACTTAGTTAATGATCTAGATGTTAAAAACTAAAATTCAAGGAAATCAACACTGTTAGTGCTCGGGTTACCTCCCGAGAAGCACTTATTTAGAGTCTAAGCTCGACTTACCTCTCTGTTGTGTGGTCATAATGGTGTGAGAAGTGTACACACCTCATTCCTGCTATCAATTTTATCAAAATAAGGTTTTAGATGAGTATTGTTTACCTTAAACGTGCTGAATTTCGAATGAGTTACCTCGACTGTACCGTATGGAAAAATGTTAAGTACCGTAAAAGGGATTGCTCCATTAGGTTTAGAAGTGGGAATGCGAGGGTCAGCTGCATCTAATAGTACTTCATCTCCAACCTTAAGTTGATTTGGTGAAACATTGAGTCTGTCATGGCGTGGTTTTGGTTTATTGTGTGTTCTTGGTTTCTGTGTACGCCATTCATCTAGTTCCTCGATCTGTAGCCTTCGTTCTTCATACATGAGTCCTTTGTTGTTATTTGAACATGGCTCATGTATGTTCTTCGAACGTATTTCTTGCAAAGAAGGCTGCGCCACATTATCAATATTAGTAGAATTATGAGCTTGAAGAGTGATTGTTTCGTCACCCACACGAAGTGTGAGTTCACTTGTACCAACATCAATAATAGTTCTAGCAGTTGCTAAAAAGGACCTTCTTAAAATTAAAGGTGCGTCACTATCCTCTTCTATGTCTAGAACAACAAAATCAATTGGGAATATAAATTTGTTAATTTAACAAGTACATCTTCAATAATACCCCTAGGAAATCTGATTGTTTTATCTGCCAATTGAATGCTCATCCTAATTTATTTGGGTTTCCCAAGACCTAGTTGTTTAAACATTTTATAGGGCATGACTTTAATACTAGCCCCTAAATCAGCCAAAGCATTGTTAACGTTTAAACTACCAATGAAACAAGGAATCGTTAAACTCCTTGGATCTTTCAACTTGTTAGGTAGCTTATTCTGTAGAATGGCTAAGCAAACTGCGTTCAACTCTACATACGACGCCTCATCCAACTTCTGCTTGTTTGCTAAAAGCTCATTTAAAAATTTAACTGCGTTTGGCATCTACGAAAGAGATTCAATAAATGGTAAGTTAATGTGTAATTTCTTTAATAGTTTAAGGAATTTACCAAATTGTTCGTTTGTGTGGTCTTTCCTTGTCACACTGGGGTATGGCACACGAAGTTTGCACTCTCTACTTATCAGTTTTTGCTCATTGTGGTCCATCTCACCTTTACCTTTACTTACCACAATTTCTTGCCTCGATTCTGGTTCAGGTTCAACTAACCCTTCTTCATATTGAACGGTAATCGCATTAAGCTGCTCCCTTGGGTTAGTTTCAGTATTACTCGGCAAATTACCTTGTGGTCATTCAGAAATCAATTTAGCAAGCTGGCCTATCTGAGTTTCGAGCCATTGGATCAATGCTTGTTGATTCTTAAGTGTTGTCTTGGTATTCTGAAAATGAGTTTCTGACACCGAGATAAATTTCGTTAGTATCTCCTTAAGGTACAGTTTCTTTTCCTGCTGGTAAGGTGGTTGTTGAAAGCTTGGAGGATGTTGTGGCCTTTGATTTCCTTGGCCACCCCACGAGAAGTTGGGATGGTTCTTCCAACCTGCACTATAAGTGTTACTGTATGGGTTATTTTGAGGTATAGAATTATTATTACCCATATATTGAACTTGTTCCTCCTCGGTGCAAGGGTTGAAAGATTGATATTCTGTGTGTACTCCTCCTCCATTTGAATCGTATCTCATCATTGGATGTACCTGAGTAGAACCACATAAACTGTCAATCTTTTTATTTAAAAGTTCTACCTGGTTATATAGTATAGTAACTGCGTCGAGGTTGAAAACACTAGTTGCTTTTCTCGGCTTTGTTCTCATGACTTGCCACTGATAGTTATTCAGTGACATCTCTTCAATACATTCGTAAGCCTCTTCAGGTGTTTTGTTGTTTAAAGTTCCACTAGCGGCTGCGTCGACAAGTTGCCTTGTTGAGGGGTTCACACCATTGTAAAAAGTCTGAACCTGCAGCCATAGAGGTAACCCATGGTGAGGGCACCTTCGTAATAAGTCCTTGTATCTCTCCCATGCATCATAAAGAGTTTCTAAATCCATTTGCACAAAAGAAGAGATATCATTCCACAATTTAGTCGTTTTAGCTGACGGAAAATATTTAAGTAAAAATTTATCGGTCATTTGTTCCCAAGTAGTGATTGACCCTTGTGATAACGAGTTCAACCATTGTTTAGCTTTGTTTCTCAATGAGAATGGGAACAACCGAAGGCGTATGGCATCTTCAGAAACGCCATTAATCTTAAAAGTGTCACAAAACTCTAGAAAATTCACCAAATGAGTGTTTGGATCCTTGTCCTGCAAACCATCAAACTGTTGTATCATTTGAATTGTGTTAGGTTTCAGTTCAAAATTATTTGTAGCAATAGCAGGTCTAACTATACTCGATTCGGTTTCTGTTAAAGTAGGTTTAGCATAATAATACATAGTATGAGGAGTAGGATTCTGATTTATTGGATCTGCAGCAACCACAGGAGGAAGCTGATTATTCTGATTGTAACACCCCGTACCCGAGACCGTTGCCGGAGTCGGACACGAGGGGTTAACAGACTTAATTCCCTTATTTTTACAATCCATTTTAAAAATTTCCAGACTAGCTGGCTAACTGCGTCACTGTCACCTTAAAAATCATATCTTGAGTTCCAAAACTCAAAAATCAGTTTCGTAACTTTTCCCTGAAACTAGACTCATATATCCATCTACAAAAGTTTTTCTAGAATTTTTGGTTGGGCCAATTAGTACAGTTTATTAGTTAAAGTCTCCCCTATTTCAGGGTTCGACTGCTCTGACCTTCATGCATTACGACTTATATATCTCCTTGTACAGGGCTTCAATACTTATGCCATTTGTTTCTAAAGAAACTAGATTCGAAAAGGAATCTATACATATATGGAATGACTTCTAACTATCTCTGGTTAATTTATAATGAATTTCCTAAGTCCGAACAGAGAATCCAGAAACCGCTCTGGCCCTGTTTCACAAAAACTTTAAAATCTCATAAAATACAGTTCATATGATCATTTCATTACTTCCCTATGAAAATAGATTCATCAAGGTTCAATTTCATAATTTATTCACTATTTAATTCCATTCCTACTATTTTTAGTGATTTTTCAAATTCACACCGCTGCTGCTGTCAACATCTGCCTTTAAGCTAGACTTTACCTATTACATAGTTTCCATGATTCACCCAACCCTTTAGCATATATAGCACAAAGTATGATCGTGATTAACCATTCCAATGGCCAATCATTGCCAAGCATATCCACACCTCTCAATAACCATATACATACAAAATGATTATAACATTATGCTCAAAATATATATAAGCCATTTTCGCATGGCTATCCAAATTCGTACAATACCGAAAGGTACATGACCAACATCAAAAAGGGTAGTCCTATACATGCCATTTCAGAGTTCAACCAAAAGTGTACCAAAGGGTCTTTGATAGTGTGGACGACTTTGACTTCGACAATCCCGAGTCCGATAGCTGACGAACCAAAATCTATAAAACAGAGATTCAAAGAACAGAGTAAGCATTTAATGCTTAGTAAGTTTTGAGCAATAAAATTAGGCACAATCAAGTATAGCATTCATATAACTAAGCGGATAATTTCATATACACATATTCTCAAAAATCAGTCCTACTTCACATTTCCAACCCTTATATTCATACATAAGGGATCAACTTAACCAAAGGCCAAAGCTCACTAATCGACTGAGCGGATAATATTTAAACTAAATCACTACTCCACTTTGCATATACTAAGCGTACCTTATCGTTGGGATTTTACGAGCGTATTAATTGAAATTATTACAGCAAGATCGCTCATTCCCAAACCAAGTACCTTCGGGGTTTAGCCGGATATAGCTACTCGCTCAAATGCCTTCGGGACTTATCCCGGTTATAGTAACTCACATAATTGCCTTCGGGACTTAGCCCGGTTATAGTAACTCACACAATTGCCTTCGGGACTTAGCCCGGTTATAGTAACTCGCACAAATGTAACACCCCGTACCCGAGTCCGTAGTCACATCATGAAACCATACATATATACATAAACACAAATGGTCTAATGCCATACTCCACTTTTACGAGCCATTTTCGCATGGCTGTACACACATACATCACAAAACGTACTTGAAAAACAGCAAAGGGTAGTCCTATACATGCCATATCCGAGTTCAACTAAATGAGTACCAAAGGGCTTTGATAGTGTGGATGACTTGACTTGATGATCCCGAATCCGATAGCTAACGAGCAAAATCTATAAAACAGAGAGCCAAAGCAGCGGGTAAGCATTTTAATGCTTAGTAAGTCTCAAGTAATGAAATCACTTTGACTAAAGTATTACATTCACATAGCTAAATGAATCACTTTATTAATACACATTCTCATAAACATACTTACTTCACACTTCATCAACATATACACACACAAGGTATCAACCTATCTAAGAGCTGAAAGTTCATTAGTCGATTGAACGAATACTATTTCAAACGGATCGACTATTCCGATGCACATGCAAACATACCTTATCGTTTGGGTTTCTCGAGCGTATTAATTGAATTTATTGCAGCACAAAACGCTCACCTTCAAACCAAGTTTCTTCGGAATTTAGCCGGATATAACCACAAGCACAATTGCCTTCGAGTCTTAACCCGGATTTGGTAACTTGCACAAATGCCTTCGGGTCTTAGCTCGGATATAACAACTCGTATGAATGCCTTCGAGTCTTAGCCCGGATATAACAACTCGTACGAATGCCTTCGGGTCTTAGCTCGGATATAATCACTAGCATAAATGCCTTGAGGCTTAGCCGTGTATCATTCAATTGCTCACGCACACATATATCAATAATCACGACACATCCATATTTCATTTTAGTTACTAAGGCTCAAACACAAAACATTTATCAAACCTTTCCAATTTCGCTCAATAGCCATACACAAAAGCATGATTTCAATTGACATTACTGACATAGTCCCTACGCACATTCGGCTATCCGCCATAATATGACAAATCATTTCAATATAATTCAAGTAGGGTCGTTACTCAAGACTTACCTCGGATGTTGTCGAGCGATTTGACGGCTATTCGCTCACTTTTTCCTTCCCTTATCGGATTTAGTCCCCTTTGCTCTTGAGCTTAATTTAACAAATAAATTGATTTATTCATTTGAGCATCGACAAGAGGAATTCAAGGTACTTAGCCCACATATATTCATTAGACATTAAAGTCATATATGTGCGAAATCATGAATCAAACTCAACACATTAGTTAGTACTCTCCTTAGCGAATTTTCCAAGCTAAGAATAGGCATCAATATGCTTGCCTCTAACCGAATGCATGCACACCAATCCCCCTCATGTGGCCGAATATGCATGTCCATGTTGAGGCCAATTATACACTTAATATCACACATGAACGGCATACATTTTACTAACTAATGCATTACATATTGTAACTCAATACACATCTATCATTTCCTTCATAACCGAAACATCATCATAAGTAAATATATACCTTGAGATAGTATATATGTCATACCAATACATCATGTGCAAACATATATACATGTAGGTGCAAGGGCCAAATCTGAAGTTGATTATAACCAAATATAAACATATATCCAAAGCTCAAATCTTACCTACCATGCAATATGCATAAATTATGCTTATGGATATACCATGGCCGAATACACCACAACACCATACCGTTTCAATTTCGGTCATGGTTAAACAAAGAACTTAATGTCTCACTCAAAAATGCTAAAAGAAAATCCAAGAGTCCTCAACCCACCATCACATATATCATCAACAAGCCTCATATTTAGCATGCAATGGCATTAACACAACATCCACCTTAGCCGAATATCATCCCCATGACATAGCAAAGATTTGAACCATGGGCTAATAAGAACATCAAGCTAGCAACTAAAAACATGCATGAATCTCATGGCACAAACCCAAACATACCTTAATCTAGACACAAGTATGGCCAAACCTCCTCCTAATCCTCTTCCAAACCAAGCATGAAGCAAGAACCCCTTCCTTCTTCCTTAAGATTTCAGCTCAAAGAAATGAAAAAAAAGATGAACAACAAATTTTTTTCTTCTCTTTTCTTCAACTCACGGCAAAAGGGGGGGAAACATTCACCATTCTCTTTTTTTTTTTCTTCCCTTTAATTATTCAATTCCCATGCTCATTATTTTATTTTTTTCTCACATACACCATTGTCACAACATGTTTCATGACATGTTTTGCCCATAATCCTTGTCATGGCGGCCACTAGCTATTAGGGGGAAATTTGACATGCAAGTCCTCCTTTGATTACATGCACTATTAGGTCCTTATAGATTAGCCTATCACATTTCAAAAGTGTCACACAAGTCCTAATAACTGAATTCACATGCAATCGACTAAATCGAAGCTTGAAATTTTCACACATTCATAAATACATATTCTAGGCAATAAATATTACGTTCAAACATTTCGATGACTCGGTTTAGAGGTCCCGAAAACACTTCCCTACTAGGGTCAATTTTGGGCTATCACAACTCTCCCCCACTTAAGAAATTTTCGTCCTCGAAAATCTTACCGGTAAATAGGTTTGGGTATCGCTCTTTTATAGAATTCTCGGGTTCCCAAGTAGCTTCTTCCATCCCGTGTTTGAGCCATAACACTTTTACTAACGGAACCCTTTTGTTTTGCAACTCCTTCACTTCACGAGCTAGGATACGAATCGGTTCTTCTTCATAACTCATATCGGCTTGAATTTTAACCTCTGATGGACTAATTACGTGCGACGAATCAGATCTATAACATCGAAGCATTGAAACATGAAAGACGTCGTGAATCTTTTCAAGTTCAGGGGCCAAAATCAAATGATACGCAACTGGACCGACTCGTTCGGATATCTCATATGGCCCGATGAACCTCGGACTCAATTTGCCCTTGCGCCCAAATCTGAGTATCTTTTTCCAAGGCGAAACTTTAAGAAACACTTTATCTCCCACGATACTCAATGTCTTTTCGTTTCAGATCCGCGTCGACTTGACGATCGGAGGCTATCTTGATTTTCACGGATTACTTTTACTTTACATTCAGCATCTTTAATCAAATCCACCGAAAATTTTGCTTTCACCGAGCTCGGTCCAAAACAATGGTGTACGGCATTTACGCCGTACAAGGCCTCGTAAGGTGCCATCTTAATACTTGATTGAAAACTATTGTTGTGCGAATTCAATCGAGGTAAATACCATTCCATGAACCATCGAACTCGAGGATGCAACATCTCAACATATCCTCAAGTATCTGAATTATCCGCTCGGATTGACCATCGGTTTGGGGTGAAAAGCGGTCTTGAAATGCAACTTGGTACCCAAAGCTTCTTGCAATTTCTTCCAAAATCGCGAGGTGAATCTCGGATCTCTATCCAACACAAGCAATCGGTACCCCATGTAATCTCACAATCGAGAAACGTACAATTCAGCTAGTTTATCCAATGAAAATCCGTGCGCGCGGGGATAAAGTGAGCCGACTTAGTCAGTCAATCAACAACAACCCAAATCGCATCCTTCTTACTTGCGGACAATGGCAGTCCGGACACAAAGTCCATTGTGACTCGATCCCATTTCCACTCAGGTATCTTGATAGGCTGAAGTAATCCTGAAGGCACTTGATGTTCCGCTTTCACTTGTTGACATATTAAACATCTCGAAACAAAGTCGGAGATGTCTCATTTCATACCATGCCACCAAAACTGACGTTTCAAATCGTTGTACATCTTCGTACTCCCCGGGTGATTTGACATTCGGCTACAATGGGCTTCGTTCAGAATCATCGAAATGAGTTCCGAATTCCTTGGAACACACAGACGACTTCTGAACCTCAAACAATCATCATCATCAATTTGAAACTCCGATTCCTTGCTCGGAACACACTCAGCCCGTTTTGCAACCAACTCATCGTCGACTTTCTGAGCTTCACGAATTTGATGAATCAATAATGGTTTGGCCTTTAATTCAGCTACTAACACATTGTCGGGTAGAACAGACAAGTGTACATTTATCACTCGTAAAAATAAAGGTGATTTCGGCTTAAGGCGTCCGCAACCACATTAGCCTTTCGGGTGATAATCAATGACAAGCTCATAATCTTTTAACAACTCGAGCCAACGTCTTTGTCGCAGATTCAAGTCTCTTTGAGTCATCAAATATTTGAGACTTTTGTGATCCGAAAATACATGGCACTTCTCCTCAAATAGGTAGTGTCGCCATATTTTCAAAGCGAATACGATGGCGACTAGTTCGAGATCATGGATCGGATAATTTTTCTCATGTGGCTTTAATTGTCTCGACGCATAGGCCACAACTCGACCTTCTTGCAACAATCGCAACCCAACCCAAGTAGGGAGGCGTCACTATAGATGACAAACTCTTTGCACGATTAAAATTTGCACTAAAATTGAGCTTCCGTCAAATAAGTTTTCAGTTGATCAAAACTTTTCGACATTTTTCCATCCATTCGAACTTAACATCTTTTTGAAGTAGCCGTCATGGGTGTGGCTATCATCGATAAACCTTTCACAAACCGTCGGTAATGTAAGCAAGTCCCAAAAAGCTCCAAACTTGATAATATTTCTCGGAGGCTTCCAGTTAAGTATGGTAGAAATTTTGCTCGAATCGACTCGAATACCGATCTGAGATACCACATGACCCAAGAAGCTAACCTCCTTAACCGAACTCACATTTCTTTGAACTTAGCATACAACTGCTTATCCGTAAAATTTGCAACACTAATCTCGGTGTTCAAAGATGTTCGGTCTCATCTCTTGAATAGACCAAGATGTCATCAATGAACACAACTACGAACCGGTCCAAATCATGTCTCAAGATCCGATTCATCAAATCCATAAATACCGCGAGGGCATTAGTGAGCTGAGCGGCATCACTAAGAACTCGTAGTGACCGTACCTCATTCGAAAGCGGTTTTGGAGTGCGTCCAATCTCGAATCCATGAATCGATAATAACCCGATCTCAAATCTATCTTTGAAAACACCGAGGCTCCCTTTAGTTGATCAAACAAATCATCAATACTGCGATAGCGGATATTTATTCTTTATCGTCACTTTATTCGGTGACGATAGTTAATACACAACCTCATGGTTCCGTCCTTCTTTTCACAAACAATCTTGGTGCACCCCAAGGTGAGAAACTTGGTCGGCGAAACCTCTATCCGTCAATTCTTGCAAGCGAGCTTTCAACTCTTTTAACTCGGTTGGTGCCATACGATCACGGAGCTATCGAAATCGGCGTCGTCCGGTACAAGCTCAATACCAAACTCTATCTCCGAGCAGTGGCAAACTCGGTAATTCTTGGGAAAAACATCCGGTATTCACAAACCACCGCAGATTCGGGTTTTATTTCTAACTCCTTATCATCAAGTACATACGCAAGGTATGCTTCGCCCCTTTCTTACATATTTACGGGCCAACATTGATGATATTACGGTGGCAACCCTTTAAGTCCGTAGACTCAACTCGGATTATCTCGTTATTTAGCATCTCAAATCAATAGTCTTGCCTTTGCAATTCACAACCGCATCATGCACGGTCAACCAATCTAAACCGAGGATAACATCAAATTAAATCGAGCGGCAAAAGCATCAAGTCCGCGAAAACAGGATCCTCAAATTACTAGGGGCATTTCTTACACACTTTGTCAACAAGCACGTAACGACCCAAGGATTTGACACCGAATCTGAACTCGATGAGACTCAATAGGTAAAGTCTTCTTGGATGCTAAGGTTTCGCATATATAAGAATGAGTGGAACGGGGTCAATCAAAGCAATCACATTAGTATCAAAGAGTGAAAGTACCGTAATAACATCTGGCGAAGAAGTATCCTCGCGAGCATCGTATAGCGTAAGCTCTAGCAAGCGCA
Organism: Gossypium arboreum; assembly: GCF_025698485.1. Classification (NCBI taxonomy): domain Eukaryota; kingdom Viridiplantae; phylum Streptophyta; class Magnoliopsida; order Malvales; family Malvaceae; genus Gossypium; species Gossypium arboreum. Next base: position 34,690,273 of record NC_069078.1, read on the forward strand.
CGAGCCTCGAGATCTGGTTGTAGCATCTCTAGATCCTCTCTGACCGCCACTAGGGTTGCCCGTGTTTCTAGACGGTCTACCTCGAGCAGTGGCAACACCCGGTTTCCCACTCTGATTTTCGTTACTGCTCGAGACGGTCTCGGGCAATCTTTGATAAAGTGGTGGTGACTGCACTTATAACGAGGCGGTCATGGAATCTACAACTCCCCGAGTGCCATTTACAACAATATCGACATTCCGTTCTATCTCGACGATCATTTCCAACACTGGCGATCGAAGTGACTCGTGTGCTCACAGGGGGTCGATCGTGATCTCGTCTAGAAAAGCCCGATGTGTCTCTAGAGCGGCCTAAGCCATCTCTAAATTTTTTTGATGACTGTGGGAAGGGCTTTCCCGAAGACCTCTTACGAAACTCCTTTGCTCCCGCCTCAGCTTTTCTTTTCTCCATACTAAGTTCCTCGGCTTTGTAAGCTCGCTCGACAAGTGCCACAAATTCTCGGATTTCCAAAATGCCAACATACAGCTTTATATCATCATTCAACCCATCTTCGAAGTGTTTACACATCACCGCTTCCGAAGAAATGCATTCTCGCGCGTATCGGCTAAGCCTCACAAATTTTCGTTCATAGTCGATAACCGACATAGAACCTTGTTTAAGTTTAAGAAATTCCTTCTGTTTCTGGTCAATGAACCTCTGACTGATGTACTTCTTTCAAACTTCGGTTTGGAAGAATTCCCAAGTTACTTGCTCTCGGGGCTGTGAAGTCGAGTACTCCACCAATAGTAAGCGAATCGCGTAGCAATGAGATAGTACACTTTAGGCATTCATCGGTTGTACAAGATAGCTCATCGAGTGCGGATAGTGTTGTCCAACCAAAATTCAGCTTGCTCGGCATCATCGCTATCCGTAGCTTTAAATTCGGTAGCTCCATGTTTTCGGATTCTGTCAACTGGAGGCTTATTTGACCTTATTTGGTCAGTTACCAGAGGTATTTTAGGTGCGGGGGTTGTATTAGTCGGGAATGGAGGTTGTGGAACAGCCGTATTAGTTCGAATGTATTGGTTGAACCAATCATTCATCACGCTATAAAAAGCTTGCCTAGCCTCATCATTCGGATTGCTAGCAATAGGTTGAGAGTTCGCCGGCGCTGTCCCTTGTGCGGGAGCTGGCGCCACACTCTCCACATCATCAGCTATTGCTCGGTTGGGATCGGGATCCATTACTATAAATAAACACATTTGCAATTGTCAGAAATCACCACACTATCAAATAATCACATAAAATGGCATGTATAGCTAGACCCAAACGCATTACGGTAGTCCTAGAATCGACTAAACCGTAGCTCTGATACCAATAAAATTGTAACACCCCGTACCTGAGTCCGTAGTCACATCATGAAACCATACATATATACATAAACACAAATGGTCTAATGCCATACTCCACTTTTACGAGCCATTTTCGCATGGTACGTACACACATACATCACAAAGCATGCTTGAAAAACAAAGAAAGGGTAGTCCTATACATGCCATATCCGAGTTCAACTAAATGAGTACCAAAGGGCTTTGATAGTGTGGATGACTTGACTTGATGATCCGAATCCGATAGCTAACGAGCAAAATTTATAAAGCAGAGAGCCAAAACAACGGGTAAGCATTTTAATGCTTAGTAAGTCTCAAGTAGAGGTGATCATGGGCCGGGTAGAAAGGTTGAAGCCGGGCCCAAATAAAATTTTAGGCAGTATACTAGGCAGGGCACCGCCCGTACCAAATATGGGTCTAAAATTTTGCCCAAGCCCGACCAAATAAAATTACTAAGCCCTAGCCCGGTCAAATAGACCCCATATTAATTTTTTTCTTATTTCATTAAATAAAAAATTTTAAAAATATAATAAATCACATATATTTAAAAACATAAAAATAAATATTAAAACAAATAAAAATAATACTAAAACAATTCTTAAAACAATACACAAATTAACAATATAATAAAAATAGTTATATTAAAAATTTAAAATAATTAAAAATAAAATAAAAAATATATTAATATATAATTGAGTAGGGCCCGGCAAAAACTCTTAGAGGTCTGGCCCGTTTTTAAAAGCAGACCTCGTTTTTTGCCCAAGCCCATTTTTAGGGCCTATATTTTTACCCAAACCCTCCCATTTTTCAGGCGGGCCTTGGTAGGCAGGCCATTGACCCATGATCACTCTAAGTCTCAAGTAATGAAATCACTTTGACTAAAGTATTACATTCACATAGCTAAATGAATCACTTTATTAATACACATTCTCATAATCATACTTACTTCACACTTCATCAACATATACACACACAAGGTATCAACCTATCTAAGAGCCGAAAGTTCGTTAGTCGATTGAGCGAATACTATTTCAAACGGATCGACTTTTCGATGCACATGCAAACATACATTATCGTTTGGGTTTCTCGGCGTATTAATTGAATTTATTGCAGCACAACGCTCACCTTCAAACCAAGTTTCTTGAATTTAGCGGATATAACCACAAGCACAATTGCCTTGGTCTTAACCGGTTTGGTAACTTGCACAAATGCCTTGGTCTTAGCCGGATATAACAACTTCGCACGAATGCCTTGGTCTTAGCGGATATAACAACTTCACGAATGCCTTGGTCTTAGCGGATATAACAACTTCGCACGAATGCCTTGGTCTTAGCCAGATATAATCACTAGCATAAATGCCTTGAGGCTTAGCCGTGTATCATTCAATTGCTCACGCACATATATCAATAATCACGACACATCCATATTTCATTTTCGTTACTAAGGCTCAAACACAAAACATTTATCAAACCTTTCCAATTTCGGCTCAATAGCCACACACAAAGAGCATGATTTCAATTGACATTACAGCGTAGTCCCTACGCACATTTGGCTATCCGCCATAATATGACAAATCATTTCAATATAATTCAAGTAGGGTCGTTACTCGAAGACTTACCTCGGATGTTGTCGAATGATTTCGACGGCTATTCGCTCACTTTTTCCTTCCCCTTATCGGATTTAGTCCCCCTTTGCTCTTGAGCTTAATTTAACAAATAAATTGATTTATTCATTTGAGCATCGACAAGAGGAATTCAAGGTACTTAGCCCACATATATTCATTAGATATTAAAGTCACATATGTACGGAAATCATGAATCAAACTCAACACATTAGTTAGTACTCTCCTTAGCCGAATTTTCCAAGCCAAGAATAGGCATCAATATGCTTGCCTTTAACCGAATGCATGCACACCAATCCCCCTCATGTGGCCGAATATGCATGTCCATGTTGAGGCCAATTATACACTTTATATCACACATGAACGGCATACATTTTACTAACTAATGCATTACATATTGTAACTCAATACACATCTATCATTTCCTTCATAACCGAAACATCATCATAAGTAAATATATACCTTGAGATAGTATATATGTCATACCAATACATCATGTGCAAACATATATACATGTAGGTGCAAGGGCCGAATCTCAAGTTGATTATAACCAAATATAAACATATATCCGAAGCTCAAATCTTACCTACCATGCAATATGCATAAATTATGCTTATGGATATACCATGGCCGAATACACCACAACACCATACCGTTTCAATTTCGATCATGGTTAAACAAAGAACTTAATGTCTCACTCAAAAATGCTAAAAGAAAATCCAAGAGTCCTCAACCCACCATCACATATATCATCAACAAGCCTCATATTTAGCATGCAATGGCATTAACACAACATCTACCTTAGCCGAATATCATCCCCATGACATAGCAAAGATTTGAACCATGGGCTAATAAGAACATCAAGCTAGCAACTAAAAACATGCATGAATCTCATGGCACAACCCCAAACATACCTTAATCTAGACACAAGTATGGCCAAACCTCCTCCTAATCCCCTTCCAAACCAAGCATGAAGCAAGAACCCCTTTCTTCTTCCTTAGAATTTCAGCTCAAAAAAATGAAAAAAAAGATGAACAACAAATTTTTTTCTTCTCTTTTCTTCAACTCACGGCAAAAGGGGGGGGGGAACATTCACCATTCTCTTTTTTTTTTCTTCCCTTTCATTATTCAATTCCCATGCTCATTATTTTATTTTTTCTCACATACACCATTGTCACAACATGTTTCATGACATGTTTTGCCCATAATCCTTGTCATGGCGGCCACTAGCTATTAGGGGAAATTTGACATGCAAGTCCTCCCTTTTGATTACATGCACTATTAGGTCCTGATAGATTAGCCTATCACATTTCAAAAGTGTCACACAAGTCCTAATAACTGAATTCACATGCAATCGACTAAATCGAAGCTTGAAATTTTCACACATTCATAAATACATATTCTAGGCAATAAATATTACGTTCAAACATTTCGATGACTCGGTTTAGCGGTCCCGAAACCACTTCCCGACTAGGGTCAATTTTGGGCTGTCACACAAATGCCTTCGGGACTTAGCCCGGTTATAGTAACTTGCACAAATGCCTTTGGGACTTAGCCCGGATATAGTAACTCGCACAAATGCCTTCGGGCTTAGCCCGGTTATCAATCCGAATATCCATGCACATATCAATAAATCATGACACATCAATATTTCATTTTCGTAACTAGAATTCAAACACAAGTCACTTATCAAGCATTATCATTTTCAACTCAAAAGCTACATACAAAGGGCATGATTTTGATTTGCTTATAACATAATCTAATCGAATCATAATCTAAGTTTCATTACTCGAAAACTTACTTCGAATGTTGTCGAACGATTTCGGCGGCTATTCGATCACTTTTTCCTTTCCCTTGTCCAACTTTGGTCCTCTAAGCTCTTGAGCTAATTCAAGCAAAATTTAACTTATTAAAGTCTTATTATGCTAGCTTATGGCCGAATATGACAAGGAGTTGATAGGTCATATGGCCACCTTTAGCTCAAATACAAAGTGGTCATACGCATTTTTAATCCCATTGAGCAATTTAATACAATTAATCAAACATTTCCTCATGTGCACCTTCATGACCGAATACACACATCATTAACCTAACATCAATTAACTAAGCACTTTAACAAATTCTCCTTGAGCCGATCATCTAAGTCAAGATAAAAGCATCATTATGCTTGCCCCTAACCGAATACATGCAACACTAATCTATCTCATATGGCCGAATATGCATGTCTATGTTGAGGCCAATTATATGCTTAATACTTCCTACAAATATGGTTACTTGTATTAACTACATACCATTTTGTTTCAAGTTCAAAACTCGGCTAATACACATATATACACTAGTAATCAAATACTCATATTTGTACTTCACCTTACTACCATTTCTCATGCAAATAACATGAACAACAACCATATTTCCTACTATGGCCGAATGTATCAAGACACCATACCATTTCAATTTTGGTCATGGGTTAAACAAAGAACCTAATGTCTAACTCAAAAAAAATGCTAAAAAGAAAATCCAAGAGGCATCAATCCACCATCCATGTATCATTACAAAGCTTCACATTTAGCATGCAAATGACATTAACACAAATCCACCTTAGCCGAGACTTAACTTATCTTCATGCATCATCACCACAACATCAAACACCAACCAGAAGACAACACCCATGGCTGAATATCATCTCCATCACATAGCAAAGTTCTAAACCATGGGCTAGATAGAACTCAAGCTAACAATTAAAAACATGCATGAATCTCATGGAACAACATCAAACATACCTCCTCCTAAACACCAACCAACCGAACATGAAGCAAGAAAATCCTTTCTTCTTCCTTTCTCTTTAGAATTTTCGGCCAAAGATGTTCAAGAATGAACACTTTTTTTTTTGTTTTCTTTCTTCAATTCACGGCAATGGGGGGGAAACATGGATGAGACAATTTTTTTCATCACTCCTCCCTTTGCATTACTTTAATACTAACCCTTTTTTTACTCTTTCTAACATAACACACTAACACAACATGTTTACAACATGTTTCCACCCATAACATGGTAGGCCACTAGCTCAAATTTTAGGTAATTTGACATGCAAACCCATCATTTTATAACATGCATTAATAGGCCACTTTACATTTGCCTAGCACATTTCTAAATTTTCTCACACAAGTCCTATTTACTAAAATTCACCTAGAATTAACAAAATTCAAATATGAAATTTTCACACATGCATATATACATAAAATAAGCATCAAACATGGCAGCTAATTATTTTTATGACTCGGTTTTGTAGTCTCGAAACCACTTCCCGACTAGGGTCACATTAGAATTGTCGAACTCTCCCCACTTAAGAAATTTTAGTCCCAGAAAATCTTACCGTAAATAGGTTTGGGTATCGTTCTTTCATAGAGTTCTCGGGTTCCCAAGTAGCTTCTTCCATCCGTGTTTGAGCCATAACACTTTTACTAAAGAAACCTTTTTGTTTCGCAACTCTTTCACTTCACGAGCTAGGATACGAATTAGTTCTTCTTCATAACTCATATCGGCTTGAATTTCAACGTCGGAGGGACTTATTATGTGCGAAGGATTAGATCTATAACATCGAAGCATCGAAACATGAAAAACGTTGTGGATCCTTTCGAGTTCAGGGGGTAAAAGCAACCTATATGCAGCTGGACCAACTCGTTCGGAGATTTCTTACGGTCCAATGAATCTCAGACTCAATTTGCCCTTATGGCCAAATCTGAGTATTTTTTTCCAAGGTCAAACTTTAAGAAACACTTTGTCTCCCATCTGATACTCAATGTCTTTTCGTTTCAAATCCGCGTACGACTTCTGACGATCTGTGGCTGCCTTCAGACTTTCACGGATTACTTTTACTTTTTGTTCAGCATCTTTAATCAAATCAACTCTGAAAATTTTACTTTCACCGAGCTCGGTCCAAAACAATGGTGTACGGCATTTACGACCGTACAAAGCCTCGTAAGGTGCCATCTTAATACTTGACTGAAAACTATTGTTGTAAGTGAATTCAATCAAAGGTAAATACCGCTCCCATGAACCACTAAACTCGAGGATGCAACATCTCAACATATCCTCAAGTATCTGAATTATCCGCTCGGATTGACCATCGGTTTGGGGGTGAAAAGCGGTGCTAAAATGCAACTTGGTACCCAAAGCTTCTTGCAATTTCTTCCAAAATCGTGAGGTGAATCTCAGATCTCTATCCGACACAATAAAAATGGGCACCCCGTGTAATCTCACAATCTGAGAAACATACAATTCAGCTAGTTTATCCAATGAAAAATCCATACGTACGGGAATAAAATGAGCCGACTTAGTCAGTCTATCCACAACAACCCAAATCGCATCTTTCTTACTTGCCGACAATGGCAACCCAGATACAAAATCTATCGTGACTCGATCCCATTTCCATTCAGGTATCATGATCGGCTAAAGTAAACCTGTGGGCACTTGATGTTCTGCTTTCACTTGTTGACATATTAAACACTTCGATACAAAATCGAAAATGTCTCGTTTCATACCATGCCACCAAAACTTACGTTTCAGATCGTTGCACATTTTCGTACTCCCCGGGTGAATTGACATTCGACTACAATGAGCTTCGTTCAGAAGCATCGGAATGAGTTCTGAATTTCTTGGAACACACAAACGACTTCTGAACCTCAAACAATCGACATCATCAATTTGAAACTCTGATTCCGTATTCGGAACACATTCAGCCCGTTTTGCAACCAATTCATCATCGACTTTCTGAGCTTCACGAATTTGATGGATCAACAATGGTTTGGCCTTTAATTCTTCCACTAACACATTGTCGGATAGAGCGGACAAGTGTACATTCATCGCTCAATAAAACAAGCGGTGATTTCGGCTTAAGGCGTCGCAACCACATTAGCCTTTCGGGTGATAATCAATGACAAGCTCATAATCTTTCAACAACTCAAGCCAACGCCTTTGTCATGATTCAAGTCTCTTTGAGTCATCAAATATTTGAGACTTTTGTGATCCGAAAATACATGGCACTTCTCACCAAATAAGTAATGTCACCATATTTTCAAAGCGAATACGATGGCAGCTAATTCGAGATCATGGGTTGGATAATTTTTCTCATGTGGCTTCAGTTGCCTCGACGCATAAGCTACAACTTGACCTTCTTGCATCAATACACAACCCAACCCAAGTAAGGATGCATCACTGTAAATGACGAACTCCTCGCCTGATTCGGGCTGCACTAGTACTGGAGCTTCCGTCAAATGGGTTTTCAATTGATCGAAACTTTTTTGACACCTTTCCGTCCATTCAAACTTAACATCTTTCTGAAGTAGTTTCGTCATTGGTGTGGCTATCATCGAGAAACCTTTTACAAACCGTCGGTAATGTAACCAAGTCCCAAAAGCTCGAACTTGATAATATTTCTGGAGGCTTCGGTTAAGTATGGCTGAAATTTTGCTCGGATCGACTCGAATGCCCGATACAGATACCACGTGACCCAGGAAGCTAACCTCTCTTAACCAGAACTCGCACTTACTGAACTTAGCATATAACTGCTTATCCAGTAAAATCTGCAACACTAATCTCAAGTGCTCAGCATGTTCGGTCACATCTCTTGAATAGACTAAGATGTCGTGAATAAACACGACTACAAACCGGTCCAAATACTGTTTGAAGATCCGATTCATCAAATCCATAAATACCACAGGGGCATTAGTGAGCCCAAACGGCATCACTAAGAACTCGTAGTGACCGTATCTCGTTCTAAAAGCAGTTTTGGGTATATCCGAATCTCGAATTCACAACTGATAATAACCCGATCTCAAATCTATCTTTAAAAACACTGAGGCTCCCTTTAGTTGATCAAACAAATTGTCAATACGCGGTATCGGATATTTATTCTTTATTGTCACCTTATTCAGCTGACGATAATCGATGCACAACCTCATGGTTCCGTCCTTCTTTTTCACAAACAATACTGGTGCACCCCAAGGTGAGAAACTTGGTCGAGCGAAACCTCTATCCGTCAACCTCTTTATTATCAAGTACATATGCAAGATACGCTTCACACCCCTTTCTCACATATTTATGAGCTAACATCGAGGATATTATAGTGGCGACCCATTCAAGTCGATGAGACTCAACTCGAATCATCTCATTATTTGCACACCTCAAATCAATAGTTTTTCTTTTGCAATTTACAATTTGCATCGTGAGCGGTTAGCCAATCCATATCGAGGATAACATCAAATTCATCAAGCGGTAAAAGCATCAAATTGGTAGGAAGCGAGAACCTCGATTTCTAAGAGACATTTCTTACACACTTTGTCGACAAGCACATAACGACCCAAGGGATTTGACACCGAATTACAAACTCGATGAGACTCAACGGTGAGAGTCTTCTTTGGATGCTAAGGTTTCACATATATAGGAATGAGTAGAACCAGGGTCAATCAAAGCAATCACATTAGTATCAAAGAGAGTAAAAGTACCGGTAATAACATATGGCGAGGAAGCATCCTCGCGTGCCCGTATAGCATAAGCTCTAGTAGGAGCACGAGCCTCAGATCTGGTTGTAGCATCTCTAGATCCTCTCTGACCGCCACTAGCATTGCCCGTATTCCTAGATGGTCTACTCTGAGCAGTAGTAGCACCAGGTTTCCCACTCTAATTTACGTTCTGTTCAGACAATCTCGGGCAATCTTTAATAAAGTGGTTGGCTGACCCGCACTTGTAACAGGAGCGGTCATGGAATCTACATTTCCCCGAATGCCATTTGCCACAATACTGACACTCCGTTCTGTCTTGATGATCATTTCCAACACTGGCGACCGAAGTAACTCGTGCACTCACAAGGGGTCGATCACGGTCTCGTCTGGAAAAACCCCAAGTGTCTCTAGATCGGCCCAAATCATCTCTAAATTTCTTCGATGACTATTGAAAGGGCCTCCCCGAAGACCTCTTACGAAACTCCTTTGCTCCCATATCAGTTTTTCTTTTCTCCATACTAAGCTCCTCGGCTTTGCAAGCTCGCTCGACAAGTACCACAAATTCTCGGATTTCCAAAATGCCAACATACAGCTTTATATCATCATTCAGTCCATCCTCGAAACGTTTACACATTACGGCTTCTGAGGAAATGCATTCTCGAGCGTACCGGCTAAGCCTTACAAACTTTCGTTCATAGTCGGTAACCGACATGGAACGTTGTTTAAGTTCAAGAAATTCCTTCCGTTTTTGATCCATAAATCTTTGACTGATATACTTTTTCCGAAACTCGGTTTGGAAAAACTCCCAAGTTACTTGATCTTTGGGTACAACAGAAGTCAACGTATTCCACCAATAGTAGGCAGAATCACGTAGCAAGGAGATAGTACATTTTAGGCACTCATCGGGTGTGCAAGATAGCTCATCGAGTACCCGAATAGTGTTTTCCAACCAAAATTCAGCTTGCTCGGCATCATCGTTGTCCGTAGCTTTAAATCCAGTAGCCCCATGTTTTCGGATTCTGTCAACCGGGGGCTTATTTGACCTTATTTGGTCGATTGCCCGAGGTATTGTAGGTGCGGGGGTGGTATTAGTCGGGAATGGAGGTTGTGGAACAGCCGTATTAGTTCGAATATATTGGTTGAACCAATCATTCATCACGCTATAAAAAGCTTGCCTAGCCTCATCATTCGGATTGCTAGCAATAGGTTGAGAGTCTGTCGACGCCGTCCCTTGTCTTGAGGAGCGCGCTACACTCTCAAGATCATCGACTACCGCTTCGATCGGGATCGGGATCCATTACTATAAATAAACACATTTGCAAATGTCAGAAATCACCACACTATCAAATAATCACAAAATGGCATGTATAGCTAGACCCAAACGTATGACGATAGTCCTAGAATCAACTAAACCGTAGCTCGATACCAATAAAATTGTAACACCCGTGCAGAGACCGTTCTTGAGTCGAACACGAGGGTTAAGCGTGACATCCTAAAGTGACCCTAGTCGGAAGCGGTTTGAGACCGCTAAACCGAGTCACTAAATCATTTGAGTATGATAATTCTTGTCTAAATATGTGAAAATGCATGTGTGAATTTTAATTCTTTGATTTAGTTAATTTGAATGTGAATTGAAAGAAAAGGGACTCATGTGAAAGGATTCAATTATATGTGGCTAATTTTAAGAGGTTAATAAAGGAATGAAGTAAAATAAATGGAGTTGCATGTCAAATAATCCATTTGACAAGGATAGTGGCCGCCATGACAAAATTATGGGCAAGGAAACATGTTTCCAACATGTTATGTTAGTGGGGTATGTAGAAAACAATAGAATAAAAGCTAGTAATAAAGAAAGGGAAAAAAGGAAAATGATGATAGCAAAAAAAGTGTGTGGATGCCTCCCCCATTTCCGTGAAGTGAACAAAGAAAAAGAAAAAAAAGTGTTCATCTTTGAACATGCTTGGCGAATTGAAGAAGAAAGCAAGAGAAGGTTTGGTCGCCCTTGAGCTTGAATTAAGGTAAGTGAGTTCATGTTACTTCTTGAAAGGTTAGCATACTTTAAGCTAGCTACTAAAATTTCCTACTTAGCCATGTCAAAATCTTGGTTGTGTGGTAATATTGGGTGTCGGCCATAGAAGAAATTGAGGAAAAGGATTGTTGTCTTTGTGTTGTAATGAGTATTTGTGGATGGGTGAAGTTTGAGTTAGTTAAGTGTTCATGTAGATGGTTTGGGTGATAGGAAAAAAATCGGCTTGTGTGTGTATGGATAGTTGCGAATGTGTGTATAGTCAAAGAAGAAATCCTTAAAGTGTCTAGTTAATTGATGTTAGGTAAATGGTGTGTGTAAATTATTTAAAATAAAATAATTGTATGAGTATTAAGGATGGTACATGAATTGACCTTAGAAGAAATTTTAGTATAATATGCTTGGATGTTAATAGGTTATTGCTTTAATGACCGGGTGTGTCAAGGATAATGCATGGACTAATTGATTAATATGTGTTAAGGAAGGTGAATAAATGTCTATTTGATAAGCTATATATATATTCGGCTATGAAGGTGAAGGTTAAGTCATAGAGATTTTGGTGATATTCATATTCGGTCATAAGGGTTATATGTGTAACTTGGCTATGTGGGTTCTGAGTTAAGGTAAATTGCTTATTTGATATGGGTATTCGGCCATAAGCTAGCATGATGGGACTTTAATAAGATAAATTTGTTTGAATTAGCCCAAGAGCTTAGAGGATCGAAGTTGGACAAGGGGAAAGAAAAAGTAATTGAATAGCCGTTGAAGACATTCGACAACATCCGAGGTAAGTCATTAAGCGGATATTTGGTATTGATTTAAATGATCATAATATATATGCAATTGTGTTTAATGAATTGATGTGTAAATGGAAATGTATGTGTATGGAATGATGCCATCGTTGAATGTATAAAGGTGGTAAATTGCATAAAGTATTGGTCTCGGCACTAAGTGTGCGGGTATAAATGGACACGGTGACAAGATTGGCACTAAGTGTGCGGGTATAAATGGACACGGTGACAAGATTGGCACTACGTGTGCGGGTTTAAAATTGTACAGCACTAAGTGTGCGAATTTGATTATATAGCACTATGTGTGCGAGCTGATTTTATAGCACTAAGTGTGCGGATTCACTATATGCTCTTGCATTACAATTGGCACTGAGTGTGCGACATTATCGAGTTAATCCGGACAGCGGATCGGGTAAGTACCTTGAGCTCATGACGAATAGGCAATATGTTCATGCTCGGGGTTGAGCTTGGTAAGCTTTAAATCTATGTGATGATTGCAATTGTGTGATTGTTGTGAAAATGAGTTAGTGTGTGAAAATGCCTCAAATATCTTATCGTGTAGAATATGAAATGTGGATGTATGACTTGGTATGAGATTGAACCGAAAGGTCAGGGAATTATGGTATAGTTTGGTATGGATGAGTACCTAGCCTCGTTTATTGTTTCATGTTGTGATAACTTTATTAATGGATGGTGGTTAAATGCTTATGACTTCTTGAGTTATAAACTCACTCGGTGTTTTCTTGTCACCCCTTTTAGGTCTCTTGGACTCGTATTGTTTGCGTGCTCGGAACCGTCGTTGAAGTCATCACACCGGCTGGAAATCTTTTGGTATTGTCTTCGTAGTTGAACTAGGAGAACATTTGGCATGTATAGGCTATTATGTTTTGTTGAATTATGGGTTGTAAACTTTAAGCCATGTGAAAATGGCCTATGTGGTCGATTGAGTGGGATGCTAGAACCTATAGCCACGAGTCTTAGAAACTTTAATTTTGATAAGGTGACCATAATTTGTGTCATGTATGATGGATGATTAGTAAGGTCAAGGAAAGATTCATGAAATTGGCATAGTCTACTGCAGTAACTGTTGCGGACAGCAGCAGTGATATGAGATTGAAAAATCACTAAAAATAGTAGAAGTAGAATTAAATAGTGAATAAATTATGAAATTGAACCTTGATGAATCTATTTTCATATGGACGAAACGAAACGACCATATGAGCAGTATACTGAGAGATATTAAAGTTCTCGTGAGACAGGGCCAGAACGGTTTCTGGATCCCCTGTCTCGACTTTGAAAATTTACTATAAATTATCCAGAAAGAATTAGAATTCATTCCTTATATTTTCAGATTCCATTTTGAGTCTAGTTTCATTAGAAATAAACGACACCAGTATTAAAGCCCTGTACAGAGAGATATTCAAGTTGTAACGCACGAAGGTCAGTGTAGTTGACCCCTGTAACATGGGTGACTTTAACTAATAAACTGTACCAATTGGCCAGACCAAAAATTCTATAAATAAATCCATGGATGGATATATGAGTATAGTTTCATGGAAAATTTACGGAATTGGTTTTCGAGTTCTGGAACTCGAGATATGATTTTTAAGGTAACAGTGACGCAGTTAGCTAGCCTGCTGAAACAAAAATTTCATAATTTCAAGAGGAAATAAGGAAGTAAGCCAGTAACACCTCGTGGTCGAATCCGTGGCGGTCACGGGTTTGGGGTGTTACATTAACAGACTTAATTCCCTTATTTTTACAGTCCATTTTAAAAATTTCCAGACTAGCTGGCTAACTACGTCACTATCACCTTAAAAATCATATCTTGAGTTCCAAAACTCGAAAATCAGTTTCGTAAATTTTCCCTGAAACTAGACTCATATATCCATCTACAAAATTTTTTCTAGAATTGTTTTTTGGGCCAATTAGTACATTTTATTAGTTAACGTCTCCCCTGTTTCAGGGTTCGACTGCTCTGACCTTCATGCATTACGACTTATATATCTCCCTGTACAGGGCTTCAATACTTATGCCGTTTGTTTCTAAAGAAACTAGACTCGAAAAGAAATCTATACATATATGGCATGACTTCTAACTATCTCTGGTTAATTTATAATGAATTTCCTAAGTCCGAACAGGGAATCCAGAAACTGCTCTGGCCCTGTTTCACGAAAACTTTAAAATCTCATAAAATACTGTTCATATGATCGTTTCATTACTTCCCTATGAAAATAGATTCATCAAGGTTCAATTTCATAATTTATTCACTCCTTAATTCCATTCCTACTATTTTTAGTGATTTTTCAAATTCACACCGCTGCTGCTGTCAGCATCTGCCTTTAAGCTAGACTTTACCTATTACATAGTTTCCATGATTCACCCAACCCTTTAGCATATATAGCACAAAGTATGATCGTGATTAACCATTCCAATGGCCAATCATTGCCAAGCATATCCACACCTCTCAATAACCATATACATACAAAATGATTATAACATTATGCTCAAAATATATATAAGCCATTTTCGCATGGCTATCCAAATTCGTACAATACCGAAAGGTACATGACCAACATCAAAAAGGGTAGTCCTATACATGCCATTTCAGAGTTCAACCAAAAGTGTACCAAAGGGTCTTTGATAGTGTGGACGACTTTGACTTGACAATCCAGAGTACGATAGGTGACGAACCAAAATCTATAAAGCAGAGATTCAAAGAACGAGTAAGCATTTAATGCTTAGTAAGTTTTGAGCAATAAAATTAGGCACAAGCGAAGTATAGCATTCATATAACTAAGCGGATAATTTCATATACATATTCTCAAAAATCAGTCCTACTTCACATTTCCAACCCTTATATTCATACATAAGGGATCAACAACAAAGGCCAAAGCTCACTAATCGATGAGCGGATAATATTTAAACTAAATCACTACTCCACTTGCATATCTGAAGCGTACCTTATCGTTGGGATTTTACGGCGTATTAATTGAAATTATTACAGCAAGATCGCTCATTCCCAAACCAAGTACCTTGAGGTTTAGCTGGATATAGCTACTCGCTCAAATGCCTTGGGACTTAGCCCGGTTATAGTAACTCTCACAATTGCCTTGGGACTTAGCCCGATTATAGTAACTCGCACAATTGCCTTGGGACTTGGCGGTTATAGTAACTTCGCACAAATGCCTTGGGACTTGGCGGTTATAGTAACTTGCACAAATGCCTTTGGGACTTAGCAGGATATAGTAACTTCGCACAAATGCCTTGAGCTTAGCCGATTATCAATCCGAATATCCATGCACATATCAATAAATCATGACACATCAATATTTCATTTTCGTAACTAGAATTCAAACACAAGTCACTTATCAAGCATTATCATTTTCAGCTCAAAAGCTACATACAAAGGGCATGATTTTGATTTGCTTATAACATAATCTAATCAAATCATAATCTAAGTTTCATTACTCGAAAACTTACTTCGGATGTTGTCAAACGATTTCGGCGGCTATTCGATCACTTTTTCCTTTCCCTTATCCAACTTTGGTCCTCTAAGCTCTTGAGCTAATTCAAGCAAAATTTAACTTATTAAAGTCTCATTATGCTAGCTTATGGCGAATATGACAAGGAGTTGATAGGTCATATGGCCACCTTTAGCTCAAATACAAAGTGGTCATCGCATTTTAATCACATTGAGCAATTTAATACAATTAATCTAACATTTCCTCATGTGCACCTTCATGACCGAATACACACATCATTAACCTAATATCAATTAACTAAGCACTTTAACAAATTCTCCTTGAGCCGATCATCTAAGTCAAGATAAAAGCATCATTATGCTTGCCCCTAACCGAATACATGCAACACCAATCTATCTCATGTGGCCGAATATGCATGTCTATGTTGAGGCCAATTATATGCTTAATACTTCCTACAAATATGGTTACTTTATTAACTACATACCATTTTGTTTCAAGTTCAAAACTCGGCTAATACATATATATACACTAGTAATCAAATACTCATATTTGCACTTCACCTTACTACCATTTCTCATGCAAATAACATGAACAACAACCATATTTCCTACTATGGCCGAATGTATCAAGACACCATACCATTTCAATTTTGGTCATGGGTTAAACAAAGAACCTAATGTCTAACTCAAAAAAAAATGCTAAAAAGAAAATCCAAGAGGCATCAATCCACCATCACATGTATCATTACAAAGCTTCACATTTAGCATGCAAATGACATCAACACAAATCCACCTTAGCCGAAACTTAACTTATCTTCATGCATCATCACCACAACATCAGACACCAACCAAGAAGACAACACCCATGGCCGAATATCATCTCCATCACATAGCAAAGATCTAAACCATGGGCTAGATAGAACTCAAGCTAACAATTAAAAACATGCATGAATCTCATGGAACAACATCAAACATACCTCCTCCTAAACACCAACCAACCGAACATGAAGCAAGAAAATCCTTTCTTCTTCCTTTCTCCTTAGAATTTTCAGCCAAAGATGTTCAAGAATGAACACTTTTTTTTGTTTTCTTTCTTCAATTCACGGCAATGGGGGAAACATGGATGAGACAATTTTTTTCATCACTCCTCCCTTTGCATTACTTTAATACTAACCCTTTTTTTACTCTTTCTAACATAACACACTAACACAACATGTTTACAACATGTTTCCACCCATAACATGGTAGGCCACTAGCTCAAATTTTGGGTAATTTGACATGCAAACCCATCATTTTATAACATGCATTAATAGGCCACTTTACATTTGCCTAGCACATTTCTAAATTTTCTCACATAAGTCCTATTTACTAAAATTCACCTAGAATTAACAAAATTCAAATATGAAATTTTCACACATGCATTATACATAAAATAAGCATCAAACATGACAGCTAATTATTTTTATGACTCGGTTTAGTGGTCCCGAAACCACTTCCCGACTAGGGTCACATTAGGGCTGTCACACTGATTTTCAGCCATCTCCTCGGCTGTATTATGATATCGTCCTCTTGTCCTTCCTCTATATGTCTTAGGTTTTGCCTTATTTCTCTTCAGTTTTTACGAGCTGTGCTTTCAATCTCACTGTCAAAAAGTAATGGTCCTGACGGGTTTCTTCTAGTCATAAACTATAAAAAAAACTGTCAGAAGAAAACAAAAGAAAATTTAGTAAAATTAACAAAACTAAAATAAAATTTAAATTGCAATAAAAAAAATGGCTAAAGTAATAAAAATTAAGTGTTCCTAATATCTTAGTTCCTCGGGAACGACGCCAAAAACTTGATGGAATGTCTCGTGATAAGTTTTATATTTATAATTGATCGTACTTGAAATCTAACTATTATCACAATAAAGGAAAGCGCACCTATCGAACTGTAGTATAGCTTATAGCAAGACCGGAATGTCGAACCCACAGGAACTAAAAGTACTAGTATTAACTTTCTTTTTATTATCTAGCCTAAAAATAAAGAGGTTTGTTTTATCTAGATTAATTAACTAAACTAAGAATGCACAGGAAGTAAATTGGGGAAATACTTTTGGAAAAACTGATTGACTTAGACAATACCCAAGGAAAAATTCACCTAGACTTCACTTGTTATTTGACTCTGAATTAGACAATTTATTCGCTTGACTTGATCCGTAGAAATCCCTAATTTATATTATTATCTCTCTCGAGACTAACAACGTCTAACCCTAGGTTGATTAATTGAAATCTCTTTCTACTTAAAACCCCTAGTGTTGCATTAACTCAATCTATGGATTCCCTTATTAGGTTTGACCCTAATCCGACAGATTTATGTCACCCTATGTCTAGGGGTGCAATAAACTCCGCTTAATTATGCTAGACCTACTCTTAGACAAGGACTTTTGCTCCTCTGAATAAGTAGATCAATACTTGAATCAATATCCTGGAATATTAAAGTAAGAATTAAGAACACATAATTAAGAACAAATCAAGTATTTATCATATAGTTTAGAAAATAATAACAAGATCCATCTTAGGTTTCATTCCCTTTAGGTATTTAGGGGATTTAAGGGATTTAGTTCATATGTGTAAAAGAAAACATCTCAGAAGAATAATGATAACAAAACATAAAGAAACCCAAAAATCGTGAAGGAAATTAAAAGGAGATCTTCAGTCTTGAAGGAGAATCTGACTTCTAAGATGGATCAATCTACTTTTTTCGAGTAATTCCCTACCTCTTACTCTGTATGTCTCTTTAGGTGCCTCCTCGGGTGTTTATATAGACTTTAGAATGCTTCAAAACCTTCAAAAGTGGCCTTTTTCGAGTAGAACTAGACTTGGGTTCGACAGGGATACGCCCGTGTGACACGCCCGTGTGCAAGTGCTTCAAACCGTGTTAGAGTCTATTGAATAGACACGGGAGTGTGGTCTACCCGTGTAAGGAACTCCAGGCCGTGTCGATTTCTCACGTTGACCTATTTTCTCTGTTTTTGGCCCGTTTCTCGCTCGTTTTACTCTCCTATGCTCACCTAAATATAAAATATGAAATTAAAGGATTAGGAGCATCAAATTCCATAAATCTAATGATAATTCATCCAAAAAATGTACTAAGCATGGGATAAAAATATGTATAAATTATGACTTATCACCTACATTTTGCACTTAAGAAAAGCAAAAAAGGGCAGCTTCAAATACCAATCTGCAACTTTTAACAATGGAAAAAGAAAAGCTGAAACTTTATTCAAAGTACTTACAGAAGTCAAAATGATGAATCCAGGCTGGGAATTGCTTTGCCCATTATTACATTGTTACTAGCTTTAGGACTCTAGGCTAGGTTTTCAAAGAATATTAGTAGAGCCAGTTTCCTAAAGGGCTTCATGTTTTTCTGGAATAGATCACAGCCTTTCCCCAATAAGTACAAAAATAAATAAAAACAATCACATTTTTTTCATTCTTACCTTCAAGAAAAGAAGATGAACATCATTGCCGGCTGGTGGTACAGTGTAGATTTTGACAATGAAAGGTAAAGATGGGGAAAATCAAAGATGAACGCTGGAGACTAGTGTTGAGAATTATTGCTGGCTAACGACAAACAATAGATCGAGGTGGCAAGGATGGGGGAAAGGGAAAGGGATGAAGCTTTTTTTCCCGAAAATTTCTTACTTCGGTAAGACATTTTCCTAAAATAAGCATTTCTTTTCCCATGTTTTCTAATAGGTTTTACCGTGGGAAATCATTTTCAGCCAAACAAACATTGGAAAAGGCTGAAAAGCTTTTACGAAAAATGTTTTACTGGTAAACAAACGAAGCCTTAATTTATTTTTCGAGATGTATATTTTAGACTGTGGACTATCATCTCCATGTAGGATTTTAATTTAATTATTTTAGAATAAAATATGCAAGTTAAAACCGGACATAAAAATTTTTGTAAAATTATTTTCTGACGAAACCTGAGAACTAAGACAACACGAACCTGAACCAAATGATGGTCAATGGTGGTTCGGCAGCATGAGACTGTTGGTGGTCCGAAGGTGGCTGACTATAACCTAATTTTTCCTTGTGGCGGCGGTGGTCGACGGTGACCGATAACGATGATGACACAAAAACAACGACAAAAAGATGGTGATGACAGAAATACGAACCGGTACTGCAACAATAGTTCATGGTGGCAAAATTGATGACCCAAAGTATGCTTTGGGGTGAATTTTGTAATTTTATAATAATATTATTTTCTAGGATGAAATTTGATTGCCCATAGATGATTTATTGTTTGTAGAATAAATCTAACACCAAAAATATAAGAATTGAGAACAGAGGTGTCCGCAAGTGCAAAGGTCAAATTATAATATAGTTGTACAACGAAATATCATAAGTATTCCAAGGAGTGTACCTAGGGGAGGATGGTACAAATAGTGAAAATATTTTTTTACAATACTAAGCCTAAGTAGTAATAATTAATTCCTATATTACGATGGATCATAAAGTATATTAAGAAGATTAAAAAGAAATAAATAACAAAAAGAAAGAAGGAAAGAAAGAAAGATAAACAAATGAACTAAACTGATAAACCAATTAGGAAGATTAACTCACTTCAGGGTTTGCAACTAACTTCGAATTGGGGTTCTAGAGTAGATTAGTTATCGCTTTAGACAATTATTACATCCTAACTTTAATTAACTTTATCAATTTGGCGATACTCGCTTATCTTACGACATCACTTTCTCAACCAGGATAAATTACAATTTACTCAACTCAGCTTCATCTTTTGATCTCGTCTACCCTATGGTAACTTATTAGGGTTGTCAAGCCTAACAATTTAAGAACACTCAATTTTTACCAACCAATCTATCTCAAGAAATCCCAAATCCTCCATTAATCACATCCTCATCCACTCGTTAATCTCTTTTAAGGGATTTAGCCACTCATGTTATTCATAATCTCAACTGCAATTGAATAACCATGTAAGAAACACGACCGATTTGAAGAAGAAAAGAGATTTGAATAATTGTGGATTAAGTACCGAATGGGGAACGGAGTAGCAAATCTCTCGATTGAAATAACAAAATAAAACAAGTGCAAAGAAGAATATAAAATGAATACTTTAATTAAATAAACAAGTCCTTGAATCAAAATTGATTCAAGAAGAAAAACAAAGAAGTATCTAAAAGTTGAAAAGAAAGTAATCTAAAACAAATTCTAAACTATGAGGGTTTTTTAAGGCGTCTAGGACGACTTCATTACATTCAACCCCTAATGTCTTATTTATAAAGGTGTTAGCAGCCTAAGTTAGGTCTTCGACACATCCTAAGTCTTCATATAAGTTTGATTGCACGAACGAAAATAACCCCAAATTACTTGGGTAGGACGTTAATATGTGTTGTGCCACACCAGGCTATGGCACAACACGACACCCAATTCCAGCCTCAATCGATTGTTTGGTGCTTTGACAGGTTGAGAAACTTGTGCATCATTTGTCTCTTACTTCCACGTCAATTGGGTCTTTAAATCTTCATCCTATACACTCAATTAAATACATTAGCATAACCTAAGGCTCATGTCAGCCTAGTGGATCACAGCACCTACAAAATGTGTTGAAAAACACTTATTTTATTATATTCTAATCCTAAGGCCTAATTACCAAAAACAAAATATAAAATCCTAATTTGCTTAGAAAACAAGCTACTTAAGTGCAAAATTAAACCAAATTAACTACTACATTTGACAGTAGGTCAAAATCATGAAAACTTTGGCTAGTCAGAATCATTTAAATTTTATGCTTTTATGTTTATAAGGTAAGCATGATGATATTTATAAGACTATGAATGTATATTAATGCATATATGAGAAAAACATGCCATATAGATTAAGGAAGAATGTCACATGTACTTTTCATGCATATATTGATCATTCATGATTGAAATTGGATTTATAAAAACCTTGTATAATTTTTAAAATATTGAGTGGGAGAAGGTCCCTAAATAAGACCTAAGTCTTCCATTAATGGTCTCTTGTAATGGCATGGCAAGTGCATTACCCCCACAATAGGACTTTCATGTAGATCTCACTGAAGAGATTTACTGAAAGTAATAAGAACTATATTCTATTCATATGATAATTGGATCGACCATTTTGGTAGGTATTATCATATGGAATAGCTAGAAGTTCTATCTTCAAAGAGGACAACTAGTCAAAGCATGCTACTCGGTGAAATTGTCCCACAATGACTCATTTCTAGTGCATGACAAGATATGTGTTGAGTTGATGGTTATACACTCTAGATTTCTAGTTAAGTAACTCCCCACAAAGCTCTACTTAAGTTTAAAAGATGGTCAAATGTTACAGGATTATTAGTACATGCGAATTCCTAAGGAATTAGATCCATGTACTAATTGAATGAAAATCCACGTTCTTACTAGTTGATCATGATCACCCCACGATGGCTTGATTCAATGGTGTAGGAATTATCGTTACAATGACTTAGAAAAGTTTCAGGGTTTAATGTAAGACGCATGCATCATTTTAATACATGTTTGTAGGAATCCGAATCTTAATCATTTATGGCTTTAGGGACACCATACCCACATATTGGATATCCAAAGGGATCAAAGGATGGTTTGTTTTATAACTCGAAAGAGCAAACTATTATAATGTCAACTCATGCTACTTTCCTTAAAAAAAGTTAAACGAATGACTTTAAATATTGGACTAAAGACGTACTCGAAGAACTTTTGAGAATATACAAAACCTTGTAGAAATGGTTCCAAAACCAACAATATACAAAACCTTGTAGAAATGATTCCAAAACCAATTCCTAATAGTAGACTTGCAAAAGGTCAACAGCACAATGTGCTTCGTTGTAATGGGAAGGTTTTTGATAGGCTAGAGTACTTCCAATTCGATGAAAGTGTTTTTAAAATTTAGTCTATCGAACAAGAAGATTATGACCCACTTACATATAACACAGCAATGTAAAGTGTTGATTCTAAGCTTTGAAAATTGAGATGGACTCTATGTATTCCAACTGAGTGTGGGAACATGTAGATTTATCGAAAGGGATAAAAACCCATAGGATGGAAGTGGATCTTCAAGAGGAAAAGAGATGCAGATGGAAAAGTGGAAACGTAAAAGGCCAGACTTGTAGCAAAAGGTTATACTTAGAAAGAATGCATCAATTACGAAGAAACCTTCTCTTTGATTACCATTCTCAAGTCAATCCATATATTACTATCCATTGCGGCGACTCTCAATTATGAGATCTAACAAATAGATGTCAAGATAACATTTCTGAATGGCTATCTTGAAAAGAGCATCTACATGATGCAACCCACAAGATAAATAGCTAAAGGAAATAAACATAACGTTTGTAAACTTCTTAGATCCATATATGGACTGAAGCAAGCATCCTACTCATGGAATCAAAGATTTGATCAAGTGATCAAGACTTTTGGATTTGAGCAAAGCATAGATAAACCTTGTGTTTATAAATGTTTAGGGAATGGAAAGGTGGTCTTTCTCATTCTAATTGTCAATGACATTCTACTAATTGGGAATGATGTAGGGAGTTTGTCATCAGTTAAACTATGGTTAAACCAATAGTTTAGCATGAAGGACTTGGAGAAGCTAATTTTCTTCTAGGCATTCAAATCCTAAGGGATCGAAAGAAAAAAGTGATAGCACTAACTTAGGCTTCACACATAAGCAAGATATTAGAGTGTTATGCAATGACCAATTCGAAGAAGGGAAATCAACCTTCCATATCGAGATTTCATCTCTCTTTGGAGAATTATCCTTAGACAATAGAAGAAAGAGAGAACATGAGAAAAGTTCCTTATGCTTCGGGAGTAAGAAATCTCATATATGTTATGTTATGTACACACCCAGATATCTATTTTACAGTAGGGTTTGTAAGTCGATATCAGGCGAATCCAGAACCAAGATTGTAACACCCCTAACCCCTCTCTGTCAATGGATTAAAGTTATGAGCATTACTACAAAATCAATTATAATTTAAATCAATCTATTTCATTCAAATCATGGTGAAAGTTATGTATATTGTCCTAAATACGAGTTTACAAATCCTTAAAAATGATTTTAGAACTAAAAGGGCTAATTTGAAACAATTCTAGAAGTTTAGTGTGAAAATTCAAAATGCTTAAAAATAGGGGACACAAGGCTGAGTGTCAGGTCGTATAGAATACCCCTAGGCCATTTGACTTTCAAAATAAAGATACATGGCCATATCCCAACTCGTGTAACTCTCTGACTTTGGCCACACGATCGTATCCCTGGCTGTATGTTAGCCGTGTGTGACACTACGCTTATGCAATTATACCAAACATTCAGGGCACACGCCTGACACACAGTCATGTGAAAAATCGTGTCTTAGGCCGTGCACTTAAATGTACCTTAAAACTCAAGTTTACCATTTCCTACTTGGTTGGGCATTAAGCAACTCAAATACCAATCATTTAACCTATTCAAAATATGATTAAACATACTCAAAATATGCCAAAATAATCATCTTAGTTGCCTAACCAATATACCCTTATTGGTACCACATTTTATATCATCAAAACACATTAACAAGGCATCATCCAAATCAAGGTTTCATGCATGCCAAAATCACCCATATTAGCCTATTATATAGCTACGTAAGATATCAAGCTTAAAGTTACACACACATATATCAAGCCTTGAGTCAAACTAACATACCAAACATATGGATTCAAACACAAACGTATACTTCTATACAATGATCGTCATTATACTTATAACCCAAATTTACATCACATTCACAAAACAACTATCAACCAAAGACCTCTTAGGTACATGTTATTACAAAAATAAACATCGCCACACTTAAGCTTGGGATCATTGTTGGATGTTGAATCGAAGATCAAAAGAGAAGTACCTAACCTGCGCACTGAAAACAAAATCGCACGCTGAGTAAAACTCAGTGATATTTCTATAATCTGAACTTTTAAAGACATGATATGATACATGAATGCTCAAATTGAATTATACAATCATACTACTATCTAAATATGCAATTACAAGATATCACCATTTCGATGTCATGCATATTACCACATTATTTCATGTTATGCTCAACTTTCACAAGTATTCATACTTAGTTGGTTTTAACATATATCTCAATTCAAATCACTTGCTATATAAATAGCTTTTCACAGATCATTTAACAATTCACTTATATAATGGCACAAACAACCCATGTTCATTCCATGAGTGCATTACTCATATATCTCATTTATGTTCACAACATAATTCACATTTCATTTTTTAATCCACTTTTTCATTTCTAAATCACATACTTTACCATTTCAATGTCAATTACATAACTTTATAATTTAATTACCCCTATTAACATGACTCGGAATCGGGCAGATATACGAATCCAACTAACACACCAGTTTGGCACCCAGTGCCTCATCGGATAAATCCGAAGTAATAACTACGCAGTGCTTTATATAAATTGACACCCAATGTCTCATCGGATAAACCGAAGCAAATTGGCTCCTAGTGCCTCATCTACTCGAGGTCGAAGAAATCCCTGAACTCTTCCTATCTTATGGCATGCCATCTATATCCGACTTAGCCTGAAACAGTTAATAGGGTTCCATTTCACTTACAAATACATCCAACGTCCAATTCTCATATTTGCACATTATCACATTTAAACATATATTCATTTCAATCTTCATATTATCAACACATTCATAATATATACCAAATCAATCCATTTCAATCAAATAAGAACTCAATTCAATCTCAAAGTACCAAAGTACTCACCTCAAATGCTTACCATATGCAATAATTCAAAATGTAATAATTAACAACTTAGTTCGAATTATAGAAACACAAACTGTGGATTCCGAGCTATTCGACATCGATTTTATCCTTCCCCTTTTTAGTTGAGGATTTCGATATGATGTTAGCTACGAAATAAAATAATTAAAATGCATCAATATTACACCATTCAATTTCACATTAAATTCTTAACTTTTGCACTATATTTTCTTAAATTTCAATTTAGTCCTTGAATCGAGACTAATTTTTAACTTCCACATTTAATCCTATATTTTTATACTAATTTCACTTTAAGCTAAATTTAGCTCCTTATATTCAATTATACCCGTAATTTTCAAAATTTTCAAACTTTAGTCCTTATTGCTCAAAATTAACAATTAATTCTACAATTTAATCCATTTCCATTTCTAACTTTAAAATCTATCAATTTAATCCCTAATACTAAAACTATTCAACAATAACAGCATCTAAAATTTTAATCAATACTAAAATTTCAACATAAGTTGGGTAGTTCTAAACATCAGGATTCCAAAAATATAAAAAATACAAAAAAATGACTAAATTGTACTAACCAATTTTGAATTTGAACCTTAAGGTCCCTAGGTTTGCCAAAACTTCATCACCTTTTTCTCTCTTTCTTTTCTTTTCTTTAATTTGCATGGAATGTTTCAATTCATACCACTTTTGTTTTATTTTACTTTTTATTATTATTTAATTATAATACATATATACATGCATTTAGTTTTAAACTTATTTATTATTATAACATATATAATAAGTTTACATATATAATATATATATACTATCCATTAATGCCGTCCACTTCAACAAGGTAAGTTTATATTTACCACTTAAGCCCCTCAATTGATTTTAATCTATAATTCAATTTTTAATACTTATGCAATTTGATCCCTACACACTAACAACTTATAATTCATGTAAATTTACTCAATCAAAATCTAATTCACTACTAAACTAACCTCGTAAATATTAAATAAAAATATTTATGGGTTTGTTTTACGGAAACGGGTCTCGAACTTCATTTTTTGACACCCCTAACTATCGGGCCATTACAAATGTGTTGAATTTGGTGCCTTAAGTGTATTATTTTCGTTTAAGTACATTTGTAATTTTTTGAATAAATTGGTTAATAAAACTATTCATGAATTATATTAATACTTTGTTTATTTTCCTTACACAGTTTTTGCACCGCAAAGCAAAATGAAAGCAAATGTTACTTACTAGTTGTCTATTGTTTAACTAATATTTAGCGATATTATGTGGTTGGGTCATAATATAGAAAGAAAACTTGTATTAGTCGACGAATCTAAACATGTCCTTTGTCTAATTGGAAATTAGCAGACCAATTGAAATACTATCCAATTGGGGAGATTCTTTGTCTTGAGCATTGGAGCGGATGACTCCCAGAAGATAGAGACATAAATGTGACTAACTAAACTGACAGTACATTAGACAGGACCCAAGCAGAACAGATCCTGAGTTCTTTTATGGATTTATTCACTTGTGACATTCATAGTGTAACACCCCTAACTCGTATCCATCACCGAAATAGGGCTACAGAGCATTACCTGAGTTTACAGAGTAATTTCATATAATTTATGTCATTTACTTTTCATAATCAAAATTTCTCATATTGTCCTATGAATGGACCCTCGCGGCCCAAATTAAACAACAGAATCAACTTGAACTAAATCGAAAACTCAGAAAATTTTTCGCACCATTCCAAAATTTTTCTTATATACAAGGGTCGCATGCCCGAGTGAGTAGGCCATGTGACATGCCCATGTCTCAAGCCGTGTAGACATTCGATGTGAGGCACACAGCTATGTCCTAGCCCGTATCCTTACTCGTGTAACTCCCTGACTTGTGCCACACGACTTGCCACACGCCTGTGTGCTAGGCCGTGTGGTCAATTTAATTTTCATAAATTAGGTGCAGGTTTCAAACGACTAAGACACACGACCGTGTTCTGGGTCGTGTAGCACACACACTGAGACACATGCCCATGTCTCCACCCGTGTGCCAATTCTGAGCATTCTATTTCTCAATTTTAGGATGCAGAGGACATACAGCCAAACCACATGCCCATGTGCTAAGTAGTGTGTCACACACAGTCAAGACATATATTTAACCTTCAACCTACGACAACATTTGAATATATTTGCCAACCAATTCAAGTCATATAAATCAAGCAAACATCATTAATATGTATGAAATAATATCACATATTCATATGATCAAACTTACTTTCTTGTGATGATTTCTATTTTACTCTAATTCAATTTAACCAACCACATACATATATATTAAACATGACATATATAACCTCATAACAATATTCCAAAACAAACCATTATTAGTCATTCCAATGACTAAATTACAAACAACCATGTACCTGCCAACATTGGTCAAGTTAACCTATACATGTCATTATATCAAAATAAGATTACTTTTTATACCAAAAGAAGCTGGAGGATAATGTGATGATTCTCCGACCGTTCTCCAACCTTAATGAGCTTCCGAGCACTATAAAATAGAAAAAAGAAAAACTAGTAAGCATTTAATACTTAGTAAGTTTGTGTAACAAGAATTAAACTTACCAATTACATTCAATCAAATAAGCGTACAATAACATGATTTCCAAGAAATTGACAAATTTGCCTAATCACATACACTCAAACAAGTATGTTAGTCAAGTAATTTACATAATACCAAAAACATAGATGAGCTCATCATTTAATGTCTTTCGTTTACATATGCTTTCCATAACATTATTCCATATTACATGTACACTTTGATAACAAATCATTTCAAATTCAGTTTAGTCATGTCAGAACTTTACCCATTGAATTTATTAGAAATATCAATAGATACGCTCATATAGTACACTTTAGTGTACATTACTATAATTCGCCAATTCATTTCTAGGGGTTCCAATTAGGGTACATAATCAGGAAGCACACTCTCGAGCCTTGTAATGGAAAGCTCATATAGAGCCATTTCAGGAAGCTCATAAAAAGCCTATAAGGAAACTTATTTGGGCTATATCATGACAAGCTCATAAGAGCCATAATAGAGAAGTTCACAAAGAACCTTATCAGGAAGTTCACAAAAAACCATATCAGGAAGCTCCGGATAGTCAATATCGGGAAGTTCAAGTGAGTATTATCGGGAAGCTCACAAAGAGCCTTTAATCGGGATGTTCATAAGAGCTAAGGTGTGCCCACAACACATGTAGGATCACAACCTATCGAGATACTCCAAAGAGCTATAACGAGAGCAAGAACCATATACGGTTTGGTCGAGAGAGATTATAACGGGACGCTCGTAAAAGCTGTGGTGTGTCCACAACATATGCTAGACTACAACCAATAAGGGAAATCCTGTATCCATCGATTTTCATTTGTTCAAACGGGACTTAACATTTATCGGACATTTTCGGATATTCAATCAATTTTATATACATGACAATTATACAATTCACATATACAACATTTAATTCAAACATATAAATGTACACAATTTAGTTACACGAACTTACCTCGATGCTTGTTCGAACACGAAATCTAGTAATCCGAAACTTTTTGTTTTCCTTCATCCAACTCAGTACTAGGTCTTTCAGGATCTATATAAATGAATTTAACATCAATTTAATCTATTTCATACTCAATTTAATTCAATTCACATCCTAGGCAACATTACTATTTTGTCCTTATACTTTTCACAAATGACGATTTTGTCCTTAGGCTCAGAAATTGAAATTCATGCAATTTAATCCTTATTCCAAGCCTAACCGAAATTTTCATATAACTTTTACATCTTTGCAATTTAGTCCCTAAATCATAATTTCATCAAAAATTTTTTTGTAAAAGTTGTTCATCTATCAACAACCTTTCATTTTCTACCATAAATTTCAAATTTTCAACATATTTATCCATGGAAAAACTTTGATACTTTGATATCTTTTCAAATTAATCCCCAACATAGATAGATTAAGCTATCCCGATCTCAAAAATATAAAAATTACTAAAAATGAGACAAGAAAACATACCTAATTAAGCTTTATTAGTTTCCTTACTCTCTTTTAGGGTTTCCATGGAATTTTTGGGGATAAAGATGATATAAAATGTTAATATCTCTATTTAATTATTTATCATCCATTAATTTTTCCACTTTCCAATTTAGTCCTTGCCTTTTTCTAATTTCCCATGGATGATTCATCAAAAATATCTACTAACTTTTCTTTAATGGTCTAATTACCATATAAGGACCTCTTATTTTGAATTCCATAGCTAATTGATCCTTTTAACTACTAGAATTCAACTTTTGCATTTTATGCAATTTGATCATTTCCATAATTAAACACGAAATCGGTAAATTTTTCTTATCAGAATTTTCATATGACATTCCTATCATAATGCAGACCATGTAATAATATTAAAATAAATTTTCTTTCCAGCTTGGATTTGTGGTCCCAAAACCACTGTTCCGATTTCACTGAAAATGGGTTGTTACACATAGTGTGGCATGCCTAAATCTTGAGTGAATGATAGACTATGTATAGTGACTCGTACACTTTAATGTAAGTAAAAGCTTGAGTTCGAATAGATAAGGAACTGAAAGCTATTTTGTTGGGTGTACGACTTCTTCATTATGTAGCATTATTCGCAACAATGGAATTCATAGCCTAAAACATGGGTAAAAGATATCCTCTCGTTGGCATTACATGGTTGATGAAAAGTAAACTTGACCATGGATTGTTCGTCTTTGTGATGAATCAGTTCATCACTATTTGATAATGATTGAATTTTCATGAAAGAAGATGTAATGGTTACCATGAGATAAAATAGGATCATATTAGGAAAGCATATATTTTCCTAAAGAGATCAAGGATATCATATGAGGGTAACACGCTTATGACAAGGTCATTGTACGAGCATTGAGTAGTTGCTTTTATAATGGTTTGTCATTTGGGAGAGCTCAGTCACGCTACTATAGTGGAATGACTTCGTGACTAAATGAGTTTATAATTAATAGGCAAAAAGCTAAAACTTAATTATAAATAATTTGGACCCTAATTACATATGTCCAATTGGTCCCTCTGCTAGCTCATTGAAACCAGAAATGAATTGCGTGTTTGAATCAAAATTAATGAAATGAATAGAAACAGAGAAATGGAAAACATTCATAAATGATTATGGTTTTCTCCGAAATGGAGAAATGCAATCATTTGGAAATGAATGCGGGTTTTTCAAAACTAAAAATGGAAATAGAAATGGAAATGAAGATGAGAAATGATCCATTTGCAAATATATATATGGATTACTCAAAAATGAGCAGAGGAATGAGTTTATGTTTTTAAATAGTTTTAAAGCCTGAAAATAAAAATAAACCATTCGATCATAATGAACAAGTTGAGTTGTGAAATATTAAAAATATTTTCTTGGAAATTTTACCGGGGGTAAAATCATCATAATTTTAACGGGGTAAAATTGGGATGAGAAAATTATTTAATTGGAAAGTTAATGTTTATTTTGGAAAATAGAAAAATATGTATTGGGTTGGATTAAATTATAAAGTGATGGATTAAAAGTCCAGAAAGAAAATATAATTGGGTCAATACAATGAAAGGCCCTAATCCTCATCATAATATATATGAAGGGAAACACACCCCATTAGTCCCTTTTCCTCTTCTAGTTAGATTAGGAAGTTGTTTTTTTATTTGAAATAAACCTCTACAATTCAACAACGGTTCTACCTTTTCTTCCTATAAATAGATTACATAGGTAGAGCTATTTATGTAACTTGGATAGATTGTTACTCTACCAAAAAATAGAGAGAGTTTATTCTCAAGTATTAAATATATTTTCCAGAATAACAATTCTATCAGTTTCTATTAAAGAAGACAAAATTTTTGTTTTCACCCCAAAGATAAAAGAAAATTTTTTCTTGTTCTATGTCTTAATTCAATTGGTTCAGGCCCACATTCAAAGCAGTTCGTGGTATGAGAATAGTGGAGAAGATTGTTTTGTTGAAGGCTAAAAAAGTCAAGGATTCGCTTATCCAAAAACACGGGTATGATTTCGGTTCAAGGTTTATTGTTATAAATATCACAAAGTGGGTTGATTTTCAAAATTTTAATTTTTCGCTATGTAAGAAAACCATTTTCAAATCGAATTTTTTTAACAATTGGTATAAGATTCAAGTTGTACTATTTTTATAGTGTAAATCGAGACCGAATCTTTCTCTCTTCATCTTATTTGATAAGATATGACATTCTTGTAATTATTTGCATGTTTAGGGAATGTATGTGAATGAATGAATTTATATAATTACTTTATTGTTATGGATGTTAAAATAATTTTAACAAAGTTTGATTTCTAGAAATTTATTTGTAATTTAAATTGCTTTTTGGGCATGTATATTTTAGATCATGGACTATTATTTCCACGAATGGTTGTATTTATTTATTTAGAATAAAATATGTGAGCTGGAAATGGACATAGAAAATTTTGTAAAATTCTTTCCCAACAAAACTCAAAAAACAAGACGAAAGAAACCCAACCTAGTAGAACCGACGATGGTCGATGGTGGTCCAACAGCAATGACATGGAAACGATGACGAAGAGATGATAACGAAGGAAACGTGAACCAGTAACCAAAGTATGCTTTGAGGTGAATTTTGTAATTTTATAATTTTATTATTTTTCTAGGATGGAATCATGGAAACTTTGGCTGGTCAGAGTCATTTAAATTTTATGTTTTTATATTTATGAGATAACCATGATGATATTTATATGACTACAAATGTATGTTCATGCATATATGATATGAGCATGCTATATAGATTAGGAAAGAATGTCATATGTACTTGTCATGCATATATTGGTCATTCATGATTGATATTGAAAATTAAAAAAAAATGCATATTTTTAAAATATTAAGTGGGAGAAGGTCTCTAAACAAGACCTATGGCCTCCATCAATGGTCTCTTGTGATGGCATGAAACAAACCTGCACTAAGGTAGATGTTGTCTTGTAGATCTGTAACACCCCTAGCTCGTCTCCATCGTCAGATTAGGGTTACGGAATATTACTAAACAATTAGAACCATTTAAACATATTGTCATTCAATATTATAATCAGGTCATAAAATATTCACTCTCCCCCTAATAGTACTAGAAAGAACATATGTTTTCTCCCTACTTCTTGGTTAATTTGTCCCTATTTAGTTATCTTTAGCACATATTTTAGCATTTTCTGTTCAGTAAATTACATTTTATAATTCAGTGGATCTTAACCTATTTGTATTTAATTTTATCATGTTTTGGTACCAATGCCGCTACATGAGTATTTTCAGATTGCGCCAAGAATTGTCGCCGCACCTAACAGCTGTCCAGATAAAAACAAAATTGTGTGCAATGTCTAGTTTGGTATAACCAACTTGGACGTACAGAGGCAACATGATTCTGATGAAAGGACACCTGGGCTATTTGGGGAAAATATAAATATTCATGTAAAAAGAAAAAAAGTAAGGCTTTTTGGATTATCATCCTCTTCAACCTATCCTTTAAAGCATTCGACTATGGTAGCTTAAATCTCCTACGGGTGAACCGACGTTAAAGGGATGTAGACCAGCTCTTGACAAGGAGCTTTGAGTGCAACACAAGAGGGAATAGAGAGATTCAAATCTAATTGTCTAGGAATAGTATTCTCCACTTTTTTTTTTCTTTTCTAAATGTTGGTGATTACTTTCTATTTCATGTTAGCACAGAAGTACACATAATTTCTAGGTTAAATGTTATTTTATTCAATCTTGCTTCTACTATTTAATCCTTGGGTTTGAATGTTTTTTAGCACGGAAGTGTTATTGCGGTCACAGGAACTAGAAGGTGTAGTGACAATTCAAGCTAACAAGCATGACAATGGAAGTTGCTTGAGGATTAGAGGAATTTAATCCACTTGTTCTTAATAGTATTCCATTGCCATCATCGGAAGGTGTGGCTAATGTGCATTTTTAAGTATTTGATTAAATATAAAAGTTAAGCTTGGTAAGATATTCATTGCAATTTAATGCATCGACAATCACATATCCTTTTATACCTTGTGAGCACTTAGCATTCTGTTGAATATTCATGTTGGGGATCCCAGTTTATCATTATGATAATTTATCTTATTGTTTTCAAGTTATTGCTTCAACAACTACTCTCACACTTTATTTCATTTCTATCTATTTATTGCATTGATATTAATAGACAAAAGACAACCATCCTCGTGAGATCGATATCCAACAGACTCATATTTATCTACTATACTTGCATCAATAGTGTACACTTGCACATTATTGTTGTGACGTTAAACAACCGATCACCCCCTTAGGAAATTTCGTCCTCGAAATTGTTACCTGAGAATAGATTTGGATACTATAGTTTCATCAATTCCTCAGTTTCCTAGGTATCTTATTCTATAAAATGATGATGCTATAGGACTTTTACTAATGGTACTCGTTTATTCCATAGTTCTTTAACTTCTCAAGCTAAAATCTTCACTGGTTCCTCAGAATACGTCAAATCTGGCTGCAATTCAATTTCACTATGAGGAATCACATGTGAAAGATCAAATATGCACAGTCTTAGCATTGAAACGTGGAACACATTATGAATTTTCTCGAGTTTAGACGGCAAAGCTAATCTATAAGCTACAAGACCAATTCTTTCAACAATCTCATACGATCCGATAAATCTCGGACTCAGCTTCCCTTTCCTGGCAAAACATAGCACTTTCTTTCACGGAGAAACTTTTAGAAATACTCTATCGCCAACAGTAAATTCTATATCTTTTCTTCCCAGGTCCGCATATGATTTATGACTATTAGATGAAGCTTTTAAACAATCTCGAATAATTTGAACTTTGTCTTCAGTTTCTCGAATCAAATCAATTCCTACCATTTAGGATTCGCTCAATTCAGACCAATACAACAGTGTTTTACACTTTCTTCCATAAAAAGCTTCAAGCGGTGCCATTTTTATACTAGACTGATAAATGTTATTATAGGCGAATTCGGCTAACGGCAGGTACTTTTTCCAGCTACCTTCAAACTCAAGTATATAACATCGCAGCATATCTTTCAAAATCTGTATCACTCGTTCTGATTGCCCATCTATATGAGGATGAAATGTTGTACTGAAATTGAGTTTAGTGCCCAAAGCCTCGTGAAGTTTACTCCAAAATCTTGACAGAAGTCTCAGATCATGATCAGAAATAATAGATGTCAGAACTCCGTGTAATCTCACAATTTTAGACACATATAATTTTGCTAGTTTTTCAAGTGAGAAATTTGTTCTGATTTGAATAAAATGTGCTGACTTAGTCAATCTGTCAACAATTACCCATATCGAATATTTCTTTTTTGGAGTTACAAGAAAACCAAATACAAAATCCATTGTGACTCACTCATTCTTCCATTTAGGAATCATAATAGGTTGTAGTAAATCTGACGGTACTTGATGCTCTACTTTTACCTGCTGACCAATCAAACATTTAGCTACGAATTGACAAATTTCACGTTTCATACCCAGCCACCAATACATCTATTTTAAATCACAATACATCTTCATGCTACAAAGATGAATAGAATATATACTGTTGTGATTACGTTTCAAATCTAAATCATTCGGAGCGCAAATTCTATCACGATAACGCAATGTATCATCACCATCAACACTGTATTTAGTAATCAAATTATTCTAAACTAATTGTCGCTTCATTAAGAATTTCAGATCATTGATTTGTAACTCTTGAATTTGTTGTAGAAACAGGGGTTTAGTTCTCAATTTTCCCAGCACCGAACCATCTTTGTTCAGAGCTAGATAAGTGTTCAACGCTCGAAGTACAAACAATGACAACTTTTGATTGAGTGCATCCGCAACCACATTAGCCTTTCTCGGATGATAATCAATAACCAGATCATAATCTTTCAGTAGCTCTAACCAACATCTCTGTCTTAAATTATGTTCTTTCTGAGTCATCAAATACTTTAAACTTTTTTGATCCATAAACACGTGACATTTCTCGCCGTATAAATAATATCTCCAAATATCAAAGCAAATACAATCGTGGCCAGATCGAGATCATGAGCAGGATAATTCTTTTCATGAGGTTTTAATTGTCAAGAAATATAGGCTACTACTTTCCCTGCATGTATCAGTACACAACCCAAACTATTGAGAGATGCATCACTATAAACAACATACGTTACCCAGACTCAAGCTGAGTCAACACCAGAGCTTCTGTCAACATGTTTTTTAGCTAATCAAAACTTTATTGGCATTGATTAGAACAAACAAACTCGATATTTTTTGTAGTAATCTAGTCATCAATGAAGCAATGATTGAGAAATTTTTAACAAAATGACAATAACAACCTGTTAAACCTAGGAAACTTCGTACTTCAAAAACATTTTTCAGAGTTTTCCAATTTATTACAGTAGAAACTTTACTCAAAATGATTTGAATCCCGTCAGCTGATACTATGTGACCCAAAAATCCAACATCGCGAATCCAGAATTCACATTTACTGAACTTTGCACACAACTATTTTTCTCTCAAAGTTTGTAACACGATTCTCAAGTTTTAAGTATGCTTTGATTCTGTCTTGGAATATATCAATATATCATCAATAAACACAACCACAAATCTATCTAAATGAGGCTGAAAAACCCAATTCATTTAATCCATAAAAGTAGCAAGGGCATTAGTCAAACCAAATGGAATTACCAGAAACTCATAATGATCGTAACGAGTTCTGAAGTGGTCTTTGACACATCACCGTCTTCAACTCGCAACTGATAATACTCCAATCTGAGATCTATCTTCGAAAACACTGTGGCACCTTTTAATTGGTCAAAAAAATCATCAATACGTTGCAAGGGGTACTTATTCTTTATTGTAACTTTGTTCAACTGTCTGTAGTCTATACACAATCTCAAAGAGTCGTCTTTCTTTTTCACAAACATCATAAATGCATCCAGGGAGATATCCTCGGTCGAATAAACCCTCTGCCTATCAATTCTTGGAACTATGCTTTCAATTCTTTTAATTCAGCAAGTGCCATACGATACAATGGTATTGATATTGGTGCAGTTTCAAGAACCAGATCAATCACAAATTCAACTCAGTTTGGAGGGACACCTGGTAACTCTCTAGGAAATACATCCGTAAAGTCACTAACAATTGGTAACTATCCTAACTTTGACTCTGAATCTATGGTATCAAAAATGTATGCTAAAAATGCTTCACTACCTTTACATATCAATCTCTATGCATAAATAGCCGAAATGATTCTAAAAATGCTATTCGGCTCGATGGATTCAATTGAAATCATCTCTTCCATCTGTCATTTAACGATAACCAATCCATACCCAAAATAACATCAAATTCTCAAAAAGGTAGTAACATCAAATCAGCAGGGAATTCACAACCTCTAACTTCTAGTGAACATTTACGACAAACTAAGAATGAGTAACTTGAATATCATATTCAATTGATTCAACAGGTGATTTCTTTTCTATTACTAATGAAGTGCAAATATAAGAATGAGTTGACCCAAGGTCAATCAGTGCATACACAGTAACATCAAAGAGATAAAACGTATCGGCAATCACATCAGGTGCAGCAGCTTCCTTTCTGGATTGGATGGCATATGTGCGAGCAAGTGTTCTAGCCTCTGACCAAACAATGTCGTACGAGTAGTCCCAACAGTACTGTTCTGGCCCGGACGTCTACCTTTCTAAGATGTAGACATTTGCTTTTCATTATGTTTGTCATTTTCCTTTAACTGTTTTGTACAGTTTCGAAGAAAATGATCAATCGATCCACATCTATAACATGCTTCCGACTTAGCTCTGCACTCGCTAGGATGAAATTTTCCACAATGTTTACAACTAGGCTTCGGAGCATTCCGTACACTTCCCACACTATCAACTAGTTTTATAGGAGATTTAAAGTCATGCTGAAATGATTTATTTTTGTTCAGATGATCAAACACTAAAGTAGCTCGACTAAATTCCTCTCTAATCTTTTTTACTGGTGGTACAGAAAATGACTTAGAAGAACTTCTCTTGTTAAGCTCTCGAATCTATCTATCCCTTTGTATCTTGCGGTTGTACACTTCTTCCATTTTCTGTACACAATCAGCTAAAATAAAAAATTCTCAAATTTCATTACCTCCAATCATCATTCTAATTTCATCATTTAGGACATCTTCAAAACGGATGCACATCTCTTCTTAAATAGGTACAATTTCTTGGGCATATTTACTAAGATACACAAACTCTGTAACACCCCTAACCCGTATCCGTCGCTGGAATGGGGTTACGAGGTATTACCAGACAAGACACAAATTTTGAACAATCATATGCAAACACATGCATAACCTTTTAACCAATCAAATATTATTCTAAATAACCGATTTAATTTCTTTGCGAATCATTTCAATAAAAAAATCGTAATTCGTATACAAACAACTTCAATGCTATTCTTGTTTGACCAAATAATAAACTTATAAATCAATCAACTTATGACCAACATTTAAAAAAACTAACCTATACACTATTCAACATCCATTTTAAATCAAGAAGGACATTTATACATCACATAAAACTCATAAAATCTTCACGATTTACTAACACAAAAATCACTATTCATTTGGTCATTTTTTAATGCATTAGTCGAATACAATTATGCTTTAACAATTGTCCATTTTCAACTTTATTCAATCACTTTACAAATCTATGCATCTCAAAGAGCTAAACCAATATATCAAACATAGCTTGTCTAACATGTAACATACCATAACTAAATATATATACATGCTAATATTACCAAGCAAGCAATACAACAAAGATCATATTTATAACCAATTCAATGATCATATATTTGATTAAGTACATAAATATACATATTACTAAGATTTATGTCATATCAAACTTATTACAAATTTTTCTCAACTAATGTATAAATATTAAACCATTACATTATATACTTATACATATATATATATGAATGCCCAATCATGATAATCACTTATATTATATATTATACCAAAATACAACTCAAGACCAAATTGTTTCTTATCAATTCGGTAGTAATATTAACCATGAAAATCATATAAGTACTAAGTACTTTGAAATAAGCCAATACGTATCATATAAACCATTATACATATAAATGTCATTATCATTTTACTACATTAGTAAACCAAATCAATAAACCATTCATAAAGACAGATCATACCATATAACATGCACATCAATATGAACTCCAACCATGTTTGGATATAACCTAATAATCTTTAATACCAATTCACATAATAATGCCTTAACTAAACATATCAATCAAATTCACATACATGTTTATCTATGCATGAACTATAACCGAATCATCCAAACATAATACCATGCCAATTCAATCAAACCACATCCAAAATCACCAACCATTCTCAACATGTAAAAAATATATAAACTTGACTAAAGTTTTTTATACTCTCATAGCATATTAGCCATTTTTGCATGGCTTAATATATACATAACTTCGATCTTAACAAAATATAACCTAGCTTATACATGTCATAGGTTCGAGTTTAACTTATCAAATACCAAAAACAGTCGATAGTGTGATGGATTTTGCTGACGATCCCCGAGCTCGTAACTAATCTCCAAGATATATAAAACAGAGGCAAACATACACAAACACAATAAGCTATCATAGCTTAGTAAGTCATAAGCAATTAAACAACTCAATAACATATTCAACTCATTTAAACAAAACCAAACTATACTATCATAATCATATTAAATTTCAAACTTAAGATTTCATGTATATCATATACTTTCACATATAAACTTATTCCTAGTCGAATGTACATATATATATATATATATATATAAAAGTATCTTTCAATTTCAAAGCCAAGATATTATTATAACCAAGTACACTTATACACATACTCATGAATCAAATATAACATTACACGCATATACATAGCTTATGGCCGAATATACCTCACAATGCACATATGTTCACATTAGTAACTTATATAATTTGCATCACATATCTAATGGTCAACTTACCTTATTTTCAAATAGGTAATCAACTAACTCATATCTGATCGATTTAGCTCATTTTATACCTTCGATCACAACTTATCATTTCCCGTTGAACCATTTGGAATTGAATAGGATACTCGGATAATCACATATATCGTATAATGCCAACGTCCCAGACGCTGTCTTACATGCTATCTCATATCGATGCCACTGTCCTAGACAAGGTCTTACATGAATCAAATACGAAGCTAATGTCCCAGACATGGTCTTACAGGTAACCACATATATCGATGCCAACGTCCCAAACGTGGTCTTACACGAAAACACATATCGAAAATCCTATGTCGTGGCATATATAATAACTATTTCTAGGGTTCGTATGGGACTTTCAGACGTCGTAATTCTGTCGGAACAAATTCGTAAACATAGTTTCCTATCATATACACATTCGGCTAACAACATATATAATTCATGTAATTCGTTTCAACATAATGAGCTCATATTCATTTAAAATAAACAACATCTATTTGCTTATAAACTTACCTCAGACGATGAAAATCGAAACGGGACGGCTAATCAACAACTTTAGTTTTCCCCCAATCCAAATCTGATTTCTTTGGTTCTTGATCTAAACATATTCAAATTAATCTCATTCAAACATATTTTCATTCATTTTATTCCAAAAACACATAAATGGGAAAATTACAATTTTACCCCTGACATTTTACACTTTTTACAATTCAGTCCAAATTGCACAAAACACAAAACATGCAAAATTTGCACATACCATGTTTAGGCCAAATGTTCCATGTATTCATACAAGTCCATATATTTCATTTATTTCACATTTTAGTCCCTCAATTTATTATTTTTTCAATTTAGTCCTAATTACTCAAAATCAACAAAAATTCCAATAAAAACATATCAATCCAAAACATATCTTACATAATTCATCAATTAACATCACAAAACTCAAATATTCATCAATTGGATAACTCAAAATATTCATCAAAATCAGAAATTCAAGCATGGGCTTTGTACATTACACTACAACGATATCAAAAACGTAAAAATTATCAAAAATCGAGCTAGTTACATACCTTGATTAAGCTCCAACAATGGCCGAACCCTAAGCTATGTTTCTTTCTTTCCTTTTTATTTTTGGGTCATGAGATAATAAATGAACTAATGGCTTTTAATTATGTTATAATATAACATATATTAACATATTATCTAATTTACATATTTAACCTTTATTATAAAATATGAAACCATTATAGCATAAGGTTTCAACCGTCCATCCCATATATTAATGGTCTATTTGCAACTTCAATGCCTCCATTTAAAAATACAACAACAATTTAGCCCTTACACATTAAACTATCAAGTTTTCATTTTACGCGATTAAGCCCTTTTACTTAATCGGGCACTCAAACGACAAAATTAAATCACGAAAATTTTACACAAATAAATTCACACAAAATAAGAACAGAAAATAATTTTAAAATATTTTTTTGACTCAAATTCATGGTCATGAAACTACAGTTCCGAATAGGATCTAAATCGGGTTGTTACAACTCTCCCCCTTAGGGATTTTCATCCCCGAAAATCTTATCGGTGAATAGGGTCAGATAACGTTCTTTCATTGCATCCTCTAGCTCTCACGTTACCTCTTCAACTCCATGTTTATGCCATAGTACTTTCACTAACGGAATTTTCTTGTTTCGTAATTCTTTAACTTCGTGAGTTAGAATACGAATCGGTTCTTCCTCATATGTCATATCAAACTTAATCTCAATCTCTAACGGATTAATCACATTTGAGGGATCAGATCGATATCTACGAAGCATCAAAACATGAAATACATTATGGATCTTTTCTAACTCAGGTGGCAACAACAGTCTATAAGCAACCGGCCTGATACGCTCTATAATCTCATATAGCCCAATAAATCTCAGACTCAATTTGCCCTTACGACTGAATTTAAGTATTTTCTTCCACGGTGAGACTTTCAAAAATACTTTTTCCCTAATCTGAAACTCTATATCTTTTCATTTCAAGTCCGCATATGATTTCTGACGATCTGCTGCCATTTTCATACTTTTACGGATCACTTTTACTTTTTGCTCAGTCTCTCTGATCAAATCGACCCCATGTATCTTGTTTTCACTGAGCTCGGTCCAATATAATGGTGTACGACATTTACGACCGTAGAAAGCCTCATAAGGTGCCATTTTGATACTCGATTGAAAGCTATTATTGTATGCAAATTCAATAAGAGGTAAGTATCATTCCCATGTACCTTCGAACTCAAGAATGCAACATCTCAACATATCCTCAAGTATCTAGATGATTTGTTCGGATTGACCATCTGTTTGTAGATGGAATGTAGTGTTCATATGTAATTTCATACCTAGAGCATCTTGCAGTTTCTTCTAAATCCGCGATGTAAACCTCAGATCTCTATCCGAAACAATAGAAATACGTACTCCGTGCAACCTCACAATCTAAAAAACATACAATTCAGCTAGTTTGTCAAGCGAGTAATATGTGCGAACTGGAACAAAATGAGCCGATTTAGTCAATCTATCCACAATAACCCAGATTGTATCTTTCTTGCTTGGGGTTATCGATAAATCAGATACAAAATCCATCATGACTCTGTCCCATTTCCACTCAGGTATCATGATCAGTTGAAGCAATCTAGAAGGTACCTGATGCTCGGATTTTACTTGCTGACAGAGAAAACATTTCGAAACAAAGTTAGAAATGTCTCGTTTCATACCATGCCATCAGTAAAGTTGTTTCAGATCATTATACATTTTCGTGCTACCCGGGTGAACATATAACCGACTGCTATGAGCTTTGTTGAAAATCATTTGAATTAATTCTGGATTTCTCGGAGCACATATTCGGTTTCTGAACCTCAAACAATCTTCAACATCAACTCGAATCTCTGAATCAACATTCGAATCACATTGAACCCGTTTTGCTAACAAATCATTATCAACTTTCTGAGCATTACAAATTTGTTGAATGAATAATGGTATTGCTTTTAATTCAGCCATTATCGAACCATCATCAGACATAGCCATATGCGCATTCATTGCACGCAAAGCAAACAGTGATTTTCGGCTTAGAGCATCAGCAATAACATTAGCCTTTCCTGGGTGGTAGTTAATGACAAGCTCGTAGTCTTTTAATAGCTCTAACCATCGACGTTATCTCAAATTCAAATCTTTCTGAGTCATCAAATATTTCATGCTTTTGTGATCAGAATAAACATGACATTTCTCACTGAACAAATAGTGATGCCATATCTTCAATGCAAACATAATAGCTGCTAATTCTAGATCGTGTGTCGGATAGTTCTTTTCATGTGGCTTTAACTGTCTCAAGGCATAAGCTATAACTTTTCCTTCCTGCATTAAAACACAGCCCAAACCATTTAAAGATGCGTCACTATAGATAACAAATTCTTTACCCGGTTCTAGCTGAACTAGCACTGGAGCTACGGTCAAAAGGGCTTTCAACTGATTAAAACTTTTCTGGCACTTTTCTGACCACTCAAACTTAACATCTTTCTATAATAGCTTCGTCATCGGGGTTGCAATCATAGAGAAACCTTTCATGAACCGTCTATAGTAACCAGCAAGTCCTAGAAAACTTCGGACTTTAGAAACATTTATTGGAGGTTTCCAATCAAGTATAGCTAAAATTTTACTCGGATCAACCTGGATACCTAATGTTGACACATGTCCTAGAAAACTAACTTTACGTAACCAAAACTCGCATTTACTGAACTTCGCATACAACTGTTTACCTCACAAAGTCTGTAACACAAGTCTCAGATGTTCTGCATGCTCGATTTCATCATGGGAATAGACCAAAATGTCATCTATGAACACAACCAAAACTCGATCCAAATACTGTCTGAAGATCCAGTTCATCAAATCCATGTGCATTAGTAAGTCCGAAAGGCATAACCAAAAACTCATAGTGTCCGTACCTCATTCGGAAAGCAGTCTTTGGCACATTGGAGTCTTTAACTCGCAACTGATAGTAACCTGATCTCAAATCTATTTTTGAAAAAATTGTAGCCCCTTTCAGCTGATCGAATAGGTCGTCAATCCGTGGCAACGTATATTTATTCTTTATAGTCACCTTTTTAAGCTGTCTATAGTCGATACACATTCTCATAGTTTCGTCTTTCTTTTTCACAAATAAAACTGGTGCACCCTAGGGAGAGAAACCCGGTCGCGCGAAACCTTTATCTGTCAACTTTTGCAACTGAGTTTTCAATTCTTTTAATTCAATAGGTGCCATTCTGTACAGAGCTATCAATATTAGAGTCGTCCCCGATACTAACTCAATACCAAACTCTACCTCTCGAATAGGTGGCAAACCCGGCAATTCTTCAAGAAACACATCCGGATACTCACATACAATTAGTATTGATCCAATCTTTCTTTCGGCCACTTTACTATCAAGAACATATGCAAAGTAAGCTTCACAACCCTTTCTCACATACTTTTAAGCTAACATCGAAGATATCACTGCTAGTAAACCATTCAGATCATTAGATTCAATCCAAATAATCCCATCATTCTGCCATCGTAAATTAATAATCTTTCTTTTGCAATTTATGACAGCATCGTGCAAAGTCAATCAATCCATACCCAAAATTATATCGAACTCATCGAATGACAACAACATCAAAATCAGCCAAAAAACACGAATCTCGAATCATCAAAGGACAATTCTTACACACTTTATCAACAATAACACACCAGCCCAAAGGGTTCAATACTCTAATCACAAACTCAATAGACTCAACAGGCAAAGTCTTACTGAATACTAAAGTCTCACACACATAAGAATGAGTCGAACCAGGATCAATCAATGCAATTACACTAGTATCATAAAGAGTGA
This sequence comes from Gossypium arboreum, assembly GCF_025698485.1. Classification (NCBI taxonomy): domain Eukaryota; kingdom Viridiplantae; phylum Streptophyta; class Magnoliopsida; order Malvales; family Malvaceae; genus Gossypium; species Gossypium arboreum. The sequence continues at coordinate 34,734,967 of NC_069078.1, forward strand.
ATGTACCAGTAATAACATATGGGGATGAAGCCTCCTCGCATGTGCGTATAGCATAAGCTTTGGCAAGTACGTTAGCCTCAGATTGAACTATGGTGTCTTTAGTCCCTCTCTAACTGCTACTCACATTACCCATATTTCTGGGCAGTCTACTTTGAACTGTCATGTTACTCGGTCTCACATTCTGTATTGTGTTTTCTTCAGCTAACTCAGGGCATTCACGAACGAAATGATCCGTCGATCCACATTTAAAATAGGTCCTATCATGCAATAGATAAGTGTCGGGATGTCGTTTACCACAATGTTTACACTCAGGTTGATTCGATCTAACATTACCAATACTAGCTACTGAGGTAGCTCTTGAGCTCATAGGAGGTCTATCTCGATCACGTCTCGTATAACCCGTAGTAGCCTTTGAACAGCTAGAATCATCTCGAAACTTCTTTGATGCCAACTGAAATAATTACTCGATAATATCTTACGTGAATCTCTAGCTTCAAAATCAACTTTTCTTTTCTCTTTCCTGAGCTCTTCGGCTTTGCATGCTCGCTCAACCAGTACTACGAACTCTTTTTATTGCAAGTATGCAACTAGCAGTTTAATGTCTTCATTCAACTCGTCTTCAAATCTTTTACACATTATAGCTTCAGTTGAAACACACTCTCAGGCATATCGACTAAGTCTCACGAATTTTTGTTCATATTCTGTCACAGTCATACGACCCTATTTCAATTCCATAAGTTCTTTACGCTTCTAGTCGATAAATCTCTGGCTGATATATTTCTTACGGAACTCAGTTTGAAAGAAGTCTCAGGTCACCCGTTCTTTCAGAACCACCGATACTAGTGTATTCCACTAGTGATATACAGTGTCTGGTAGCAAATATATGGTACATTTCAAATATTCATCCCGAGTACAAGATAGCTCATCAAACACGCGGATAGTATTATCAAGCTAGAATTCAGCTCGCTCAGCATCATCATCATCAGTAGCTCTAAATTCTTCAGCCCCATGTTTCCTGATTTTATCAACAGGAGGCTTATGTAATCTCAACGGATCACTCGCTTGAGGTATAGAAAGTATCGAAAAAGGATTAATCGGGGGTGGAGGTTGTTGTGCAGCCGGATTAGTCCAAATATACTGAGTAAACCAGTCATTCATCATTTGGTAAAAGGCTTGTTTAGCCTCACTCTCTTGGTTACTCGAAGTAGGTCGAGAATCAACCGGCGCTTTCCCTTGTGCGGGAGCAGGTGCTATACTTTCGACATCATCAGCTACGGCTCTGTCGAGATCTATTTACTATACGAAAACATATTTTCAAGTGTCATGAGTCATCACACTATCACAGTATAAAATATAACATGTATAGCTAGACTCACACGTGCTACATTAGTCCTAGAATTGACTAAATCGTAGCTCTGATACCAATCAAATGTAACACCCCTAACTCGTATCCATCGCTGGAATGAGGTTACGAGGTATTACCAGACAAGACACAAATTTCGAACAATCATATGTATACACATACATAAGCTTTTAACCAATCAAATATTATTATAAATAACCGATTTAATTTCTTTGCGAATCATTTCAATAAAAAAATTGTAATTCATATACAAACAACTTCAATGCAATTCTTGTTTGACCAAATAATAAACTTTATAAATCAATCAACTTATGACCAGCATTTAAAAAAACTAACCTATACACTATTCAACATCCATTTTAAATCAAGAAGGACATTTATACATCACATAAAACTCATAAAATCTTTACGATTTACTAATGCACAAATCACTATTCATTTGGTCATTTTTTAATGCATTAGCCGAATACAATTATGCTTTAACAATTGTCCATTTTCAAATTTATTCAATCACTTTACAAATCTATGCATTTCAAAGAGCTAAACCAATATATCAAACATAGCTTGTCTAACATGTAACATACCATAACTGAATATATATACATGCTAATATTACCAAGCAAGCTATATAACAAAGATCATATTTATAACCAATTCAAAGATCATATATTTGATTAACTACAATAATATACATATTACTAAGATTTATGTCATATCAAACTTATTACAAATTTATCTCAACTAATGTATAAATATTAAACCATTACATTATATACCTATACATATATATGTGAATGTCGAATCATGATAATCACTTATATTATATATTATACCAAAATACAACTCAAGACCAAATTGTTTCTTATCAATTCGGTAGTAATATTAACCATGAAAATCATATAAGTACTAACTACTTTGAAATAAGCCAATACGTATCATATAAACCATTATACATATAAACGTCATTATCATTTTACTACTTTAGTAAACCAAATCAATAAACCATTCATAAAGACAAATCATACCATATAACATGCACATCAATATGAACTCCAACCATGTTTGGATATAACCTAATAATCTTTAATACCAATTCACATAATAATGCCTTAACTAAACATATTAATCAAATTCAAATACATGTTTATCTATGCATGAACTATAACCGAATCATCCAAACATAATACCATGCCGATTCAATCAAACCACATCCAAAATCACCAACCATTCTCAACATGTAAAACATATATAAACTTGACTAAATTTTCTTATACTCTTCATAGCATATTAGCCATTTTCGCGTGGCTTAATATATACATAACTTCGATCTTAAAAAAATATAACCTAGCTTATACATGCCATAGGTTCGAGTTTAACTTATCACATACCAAAAACAGTCGATAGTGTAATGGATTTTGCTGACGATCCCCGAGCTCGTAACTAATCCCCAAGATCTATAAAACAGAGGCAAACATACACAAACACAATAAGCTATCATAGCTTAGTAAGTCATAAGTAAATAAACAATTCAATAACATAATCAACTCATTTAAACTAAACCAAACTATACTATCATAATCATATTAAATTTCAAACTTAAGATTTCATGTATATCATATACTTTCACATATAAACTTATTCATGGCGAATATACATATATATATATATATATAACAAAGTATCTTTCAATTTCAAAGCCAAGATATTATTATAACCAAGTACACTTATACACATATTCATGAATCAAATATAACATTACATGCATATACATAGCTTATGGCCGAATATACCTCACAATGCACATATGTTCACATTAGTAACTTGTATAATTTGCATCAATATCTAATGGTCAACTTACCTTATTTTCAAATAGGTAATCAACTAACTCATATTTGATCGATTTAGCTCGTTTTATACCTTCGATCACAACTTATCATTGCCCGTTGAACCATTCGGAATTGAATAGAATCGCGGATACTCACATATATCGTATAATGCCAACGTCTCAGACGCTGTCTTACATGCTATCTCATATCGATGCCACTGTCCCAGACAAGGTCTTACACGAATCAAATACAAAGCCAATGTCCCAGACATGGTCTTACAGGTAACCACATATATCGATGCCAACGTCCCAAACGTGGTCTTACATGAAAACACATATCAAAAATCCTATTTCATGACATATATCCTAACTATTTCTAAGGTTCGTACGAGACTTTCAGACGTCGTAACTCGGTCGGAACAAATTCGTAAACATAGTTCCCTATCATATACATATTCGGCTAACAATATATATAATTCATATAATTCGTTTCAACATAATAAGCTCATATTTACTTAAAATAAACAACATCTATTTTCTTATAAACTTACCTCAGACGATGAAAATCGGAACGAGACGGCTAATCAACAACTTTAGTTTTCCCCCGATCCAAATCTAATTTCTTTGGTTCTTGATCTAAACATATTTAAATTAAACTCATTCAAACATATTTTCATTCATTTTAGTCCAAAAACACATAAATGGGAAAATTACAATTTTACCCCTGACATTTTACACTTTTTACAATTTAGTCCAAATTGCACAAAACACAAAACATGTAAAATTTGCACATACCATGCTTAGGCCGAATGTTCCATATATTCATACAAGTCCATACATTTCATTTATTTCACATTTTAGTCTTTCAATTTATTATTTTTGCAATTTAGTCCTAATTACTCAAAATCATCAAAAATTCCAATACAAAACATATCTTTCATAATTCATCAACTAACATCACAAAAATCAAATATTCATCAATGGCATAACTCAAAGTATTCATCAAAATCAGAAATTCAAGCATGGGCTTTGTACATTACACTGCAACGATCTCAAAAACGTAAAAATTATCAAAAACTGAGCTAGTTACATACCTTGATTAAGCTCCAACAATGGCCGAGCCCTAAGCTTTGTTTCTTTCTTTTCTTTTTATTGTTTGGTCATGAGAAAATAAATGAACTAATGGCTTTTACTTATGTTATAATATAACATATTACCATATTATCTAATTTACATATTTAACATTTATTATAAAATATGAAACCATTATAACATAAGGTTTCAACCGTCCATCCCATATATTAATGGTATATTTGCAACTTAAATGCCTCTATTTAAAAAGACAACAACAATTCAGCCCTTACACATTAAACTATCAAGTTTTCATTTTACACGATTAAGCCCTTTTATTTAATCGGACACTCAAACGACAAAATTAAATCACGAAAATTTCACACATATAAATTCACACAAAATAAGTACAGAAAATAATTTTAAAATATTTTTCTGACTTGACTTCATTGTCACGGAACCACCGTTCTGAATAGGGTTTAAATCGGGCTGTTACAAACTTTCTCTCGTACTCATTCACTGACTTAGTTTCTTGTCGTAACTCAACAAATTCCTCTTTTTCTTGTCCAGATACCTTTTTCCTACATACTTTTTTTTAAACTCGGTCTGAAAGAAATCCCAAAAAATTTTCTCTTTAGGTACCACAGCTACCAACTTAGTCCACCAACTGTTGTACGCTTCCTCTTTTAATAATGAAATGGCACATCTAAGAAAATCATCAGGATGGCAAGCCATTTCTTCGAAAACTCGTAAGATTTTATAAAGTCAATACTCAGATTTAACTAGATCATCTTCAGATCTACCTCAAAATTCTTCAACACCACACTTTCTAAGCTTCTCTATTGGAATACGTTGACTAGATTCAATCACAGGAGGAGGTGGCGGTGCAATCGGAGGTATAACAAGGGGTAGAAGTCATTGAGCCAGAGTATTCAATTGCATAAACTCATTGAACCGCTGGTTTATAAACTTGAAAAACATGTTTTTAAGTTCATGTTTTTGTATTTATAGAATTGGGATATTACTAGTTGTCCCTTGATCTGAGGTCGGTCTATTACTATTAGCCTTATCATTGTCAGTACAATCAGATCCGTCTGACATCATTACAATCTCTAAGAAAAACAAGGGTTAGATCAGATCAAACATGTCACACTATCACAGGTTTATATGGCATGTAATTCTAGACATTTCACACGCTACATTCAGCCCGAGAATCGACTAAACCGTAGCTCTGATACCACTAAATGTAACACCCTTAACTTGTCTCTATCACTGAATTAGGGTTACAGAGTATTACTAAACAATTAGAACCATTTAAACATATTTTTATTCAATATTATAATCATATCATAAAATATTCATACACATGCATATTGTCTCTAAATCGAGCCCTCAAGGCCCTAAAAATAACTTAGCAACAATCTAGGACCAATTTGAAATAGTTTGGAAAGTTTAGGAAAAAGGTGCAAAATTTGCAAAGTAAAGGTCATATGGTCGTGTGCCTTAAATGGCTGAGACACATGCTCGTGTCTCAGGCCGTGTAACAATTGAACTAGAAAAACACGGTCATGTCCTAGCATGTGTCCTCACCCATGTAACTCTCTCAGTAGAGTCACACAGCCGTGTCATACGCTCGTGTGCTAGGCCGTGTAACTCTCTAAGTTGCCCCACACGCCTGTGTGTCAGGCTGTGTGTTAGGCTGTATAACTCACTGACTTGCACCTTAAAGAACTCATCAGATAACACATGGCCATATTTCCAAGACATGTTTCACACATGACTTAGTCACACGCCCGTGTCTCAGGCCGTATAGACCTAAAATGAACCTTAAACAACAAGTTTACCATTTCAGTCTTACTTGGACTCTAAGTAATCCGTTTACCAGCCAAAAGACCTATTCAAATTGACATTAAACAAGCTAAAGACATTCCAAATCAACATCCTAAGTGCCTAACCAATGTATCCTCATTGATACCTGGAAACACAGAAATTTACGCATTTTTACGTACCCTTTTTAACTTAAAATCATACAGTTTCGATAAAATTATTGTAAAAAAATAATTATCTTTTATAAAATAATTAAAGTGCACTTAAAATATGAACATGTTGAATTTTAGTTAATTTTATAATTATTTTTGATGAATTTTGGTTATTTTCGACAATTTGCACAAAGGGCGAAAAATGGCTCGGTAGACACTACTAGAAACACAAAATCGAGAAGCAATTTGAAGTACCGAGGTGAACTAAATTTCAACCTAATATGATACAAAATTATATGCATTAATTCATAATATAATTAATTTTAATTTATATCTAATTTAATTTAGGTTAATAAATTATTATTAATTAATTATGAAAAAATGGTCCAGTTAAACCGAACCGAGTGAACCAAACCGCCCAAGAAATGGAAAGCCCAAAACCATCCCAAGAGCTGACCCAAATCAGCTTATTAGCTAATTATTTAAGCTTGCAAAGAGGCCCTCGAAGACTTGCTCAAGTTGCATTCAAACCCCTCCACAATTGGTGGCTTTCTAGATTTGCCCCAAGCTTAATTTAGCAAGTTTGAGATCATCAGACTTGCCACATGTGTGGCCGGCCAAGGGAGGGCTCTTTGGTTGCTAATTTTAGCTATTTTTAGCAGCCCTCTTCAACTATAAAAACCCCCTTAAGCTGATCATTTGAAACATCCCTCATTCATTCACATCTCTTCTCTCCTCTTTCACTTTCTCCTCTCATTTTCCCTTTCAAAATCCCTTGCTCTCTTGCCGATTTCTCCTCTTGAAAAAGGGGCATTCATTAGCCATTTTGGAGCAACATTGAAGTTTTCATAGCAGCCTTGATTGGTGAGACAACAGAGAACAAAGACGGAGCAAACTAGTCAAGCCACGGAGAAATACCGGATTTGATTCTTGTTCCCTATCTCTTTAATTTTTGTTGTTGTTATGATAAACATATCTATGAATACTTATGTTGTTGGAATGGTTAATTTAATCAATTTATCTTGAATTTAATTCATGTTAGGTTGATTGCATTTCATTTGCTTAAATTGTTAAAATTGTGTTTATGTTGTTATAGGCCTCGGTAAGATGCTTGATTAAGTAAAATCATGACTAAGTTATTCTTGTATTAAAATTGTTAGGTAACTAATTTATTTAAACGAACTGAAATTGTAATTAATGGACATAGTACTTAATCAATGCATGTTTAATCATCTAACATAGCTGAGGGTCAAATTAGCAATGTATCTGGTGATACACTTGCCTTGCATAACTTGTAAGATTATTGTGATTAAACTGTTTCAAGGTAAGGATACCTTGTTACCTCACATAGTATTTTATGTTCTTATTAGGTTTAATTAATCGTTTGAATTGACATAGGAATATGCAATAGATTAGTTCAATTTAATGAGTATGTATTAGTTCAATTTAATGAGTATGTATGTGCAATAACATGTTTGCTTATTAAAATTTGTTTAATCGTCTGAATTGACATAGGGATATGTTAAGAGATGAATGGATTTGTGCAGGTGAGTATGTTCATAAGTTAGCAAATTACCGAGTTGCCGTGAATTTATTCGTAACAATATAAACATGAGTTTAATAATTCTAAGTTAAGAAATGTAATTGATCTAACACAATTATGTTATCTTGATTAAAATCACATTTTGAAATCATGCATTAGCACTTTTATTTTTATTTAGGTTAAAATCTATTTTTTATTAATCACCTTTTTCAAAACAAAATATTTTTTTCACTAAAGTGTTTTAAATTGCATTCATAAATAATTCTTTTCACAGTCTTTGTGGGTACGATAACTTGACATTTACTTGTCACTTAATTACTTGTTGCAATTGTGTACACTTGCACATTCCCGTCATTCCAATACCACAAGTATATACAATTATACAACAAAATGAATCATTAATCACAACTTGTCAATTTACAAAATAACACACGTAACCAATGTGCCTATCATAGGCACTTCAAATACTGTATTGCATTAACACATATCATTCATATTTTCATTAAAACATCTTACCTCATTCTCATATATCACATGAGTTGATTATTTGCACTTAAGATCATAAATAACCTTTTACATATCCAAAATAATAATGGCATACAAGCCTATTACATGCCATATAATCCAAAATGAACGTTCTAAAAACTACAAAAAATAAGTGGATAGTGTGACTTGAGTGTTGATCCAACCGTTTAACCTTGAAAGTATTTACAAACATAGAAAATAACACAAGTAAGCTTATTGAAGCTAAAAAGGTTCGACGTACTAAAACGATAAATCTTATCAAAGTAAGTACAACAAATCAAATAATAATAATACAATCATATGTGTTCCCTGTCCTCTACAATCTTAATGGTGAATTGTAAAATTCAATTCAAAACTCAAGTACATGACAAAACCATCAAAAAATCACTAAACAAGTTAACTTACGGAGATTTACAATATGATAAATGAATTACAGATAAGAGTACATCGATATTCCAATCAAAACACACTAGGTGCTTATAAGAGTTAATCCATATGCCATAAAGGCTTCCATTTCAAATACGCCACAAAGGCTTCTATTTTGCTAGTATGTTCACAATAGGGATTCGCCTAGACTCATATTACGTGAGGTTTGCCCCCCATCACCTTGGGTCATGCAGAGAATTCCATTAGGTAATAACCTTCCTTTAATTCTTTCCATGTGAGCCATAACCCACCAGTTATGGTCTTATACAATATGGTCTTTCTATATGAAGCCATAGCCCACCAACTACGGTCTTACACGATATGGTGCCATGGGCTTTTCCTTTTAGACTATCGTGTTTAAAGTCCCAACGAACTTCTTTAGATGACTCTGGAAACAAATGCAGATTCATCATACATTAACTCCTACATGACAGACATATTCATGTTTTTTCAAGACACATATACACATTTCAATCTTTAGATACAAGCATCCTTTAACCTCAAGATTCCTATTACACACTTAGACCATCAGATTTCTTACAATCTATACTCACAAGTCCATAAATCATACATCTCTTATCAGAATCATCACATCATACTTTTTCCAACCTGAATCTCATGGTTTTATCTCTTTTCATTAAAGTTTCTAGAATGCATAACACACATGCAAGAGTTAGCTTAGGCACTCACCTGATTTTCCCCTTCTGTAGCTCCAAACTCCAGGCTTCCCTTGATTAATCAGTAGCAAATACTTCTACAGGACAAAGAAACTCATCAAGATCTACTCATATACTCATTTTTTCGTCATCCCTAACAGTAGAAATCCCCAAAAGGCCTTATACCATACATCGTGCCTGGTTAAATAGATTTGCTCTTTCATAACATAATCTGTGGGATCATAAATCTTACCTTGTTTTGGAGTATTCACAGATAGATATATGGATCTACAACTTAGCTTTAGTGAAAGGAGGAAATGCTTAGGTTCCTTTAGATCTAGACTAAAAATCTTATTAAAAAGGAAGAGGAAAAACTCTCATTTTCCTTAATTTGATTATTTAGATATACAACCTTTGTCCCTATGGCAAGTTGACATGCGTCGTAATCCTCTTCAATCTACAGTGTTCATGGTTTACAATTGTAAAGGAATATGTATGAAAATCTAGCATCATATATATTGGGTTCCAATCCATCGTTCGTTCCAAATCATCACATTAGGACGTAATAAAGACCATAAATAACAACTCAATGCATAATACCATCCGGCGACAACCCAATTACCCAAAATACATTACTAAGCTCTTTCTTTTAACAATTCATCCTTTCTAAGACAATCCCTTGTAATAATCCAATGTCTGCTAGGCGCCCACTTTTACACACTAAAAGCATCAGTTGGGTGGATAACAATACTCCACTTAGAGTACCACTTGATTTACTCGCCACAACCAGGGCTTTCTCGGTGCGCTTATAGAATTCTTATACTTAGTTAAATTTTAACACTATATACACTCATAACTTACTTTATATGCCTTACTGCTTTAAACAATTTTCAAACACTAATGCTTCACTAGGCGAGATGTTACACAACTTTGAGAGATTGTTACTATGTCGAAAAATAGAGAGAATTTATTCTCAACTATTAAATATATTTTTCTAGAAAAATAATTCTACCAGTTTCTATTAAAGAAGAAAGAATTTTCGTTTTCACCCCAAGAGGAAAAGAAAACTTTTTTTAATTCTGTGTTTTGATTCAATTGGTTCGAGCCTACACTTGAAGCATTTCATGGTACGAGAATAGCGGAGAAGCTCATTTGGTTGAAAGCCAGAAAACATCAAGGATCCACTTATTTGAAAACACAGGTATGATTTTGGTCTAAGGTTTATAGTTATAAATATCACAAATCTGGTCAATTTTCAAATTTTTTATTTCAGTTGTGCAAGAACACTATTTTTAAACCGAATTTTTTCCAACAATTTGACCCTAGCAACTGACATTTTTCCTAAGTATACCACCGTCCCTTATAAGCCAAATCATATAGCCTCGCACATCTAGCGTGTCACAAAAAGCAAGCATCTGCCTCTTGTCCCTCAATCGACCCCTTTGTTTTCCCATGATGATGTAATTTCATTAAAATCTCTCACAACCAACCAAGGATGCAAAGATTCCTAACTAGGATTACGTACAGTATTCCACGATTCCCACTGATTTCGTTCATCTGAGGCTCCATAGAAACCCATAAATCTCCATGATTTACCATCATTATGTTCCACAAAATCAACATCAATAAAACTAGCAATGAACCATTGAAGATTAACATGACAAGCATGATTCCATCCTAAAGAAAAATCTCTTTGAGAGCCTTTAGCATTGACAACAAAACCCATCTGAAAATCGAGCATCCTACAAGTCATTTCCATACAAGTAGCATATAGTTTTGTTTAAATGAAAAAAACTACATAGGGTTTATAAGTCTTCAAACTATGTTGAAGATATCGAACGTCCTATGGAATCCCCGACCCATGAACATTTTAGCTTAGTATCCATATTGTAAACGGCTGGCCTATCCAGCAAGTTCAGCCAAATCATCTAAAGCACCTCCAAACACTTATTCATGGTCCACACTTTTGGTCTTCATTACATCCAACCTGGGCCTTTTCTTCCCATCGGTCGAATCCATTAGTAAGCCCTCTTACTGATGACAAAAAACACATTTATCTTTTCCAACTTGTGTCGGGCCCATGAATGAACCCCTAGAATTTTGAAAAAGTTTTACCCCCTAAATTTAGGCCAGGATTAGCTCAAACCTTATCAAAAAAGGAAAGATTAATATTATTTCCTTTTATACTGCCAAAATCTTTATCAGTTCCATGGAATCAATTGAAGGTATCTCTGCCACCTCTTTCAACTAGATGCTTGGTGCCATCACCGCTCGTCTTGGCATTACCTTATCGACCAATCCCATTCCATAAGTAGATTCTAAGCACCTTGAGAAATTCGTAAAGGCAATAGCTCTCACTATGGCTAAGTCTCCCACACAAAAAATAAAATAGGGATAATCTCTCATACATAAAATAAGCATAAACAAATTGGTCTGTCGAAATATAAATCTTCTTCCTCCTTTTTAATGGTTGACAAACATCTAGTGGCACTCTAATACACATATAATTCTGTAAATCCCGTGTTATAGCCTTAGCATCATAATCAATAAACTTACCGAGAAAACCTTCAAATTGCTTTCCCATGGTCTCATTGAATAAGCCATTGGAAATATCATGAATTTGTATAAAAAATCCACGGAAAAAAGTTGTACATGTAGAGGGTCTTCTCCTTCTAACAAACGATGAAACACTAGTAGATGGTTGTTAAAAGTCCATGGTCCACCCTCAATCACCCTAGTCAGATTGATCTCATAAAAGAATTTGAAAAGGAATCTCTTTTTCCCTATATATGATATTGCCACCCCTCTTAGTGGGTGCAAAAGATTTGCCAACATGTTCCTCATGGCCTGGAAATGAACTACACTCATAGTTCGGAAGCATCCTACCAAACATAGATCATACTATCAAGAACTGACATTCCTTTCCACCAGCACTCTCCAAAGAGCCTCATCCTCAATCTTCATACTTGTCAACGACTCTTCCATAGTAGATTTGAAATCGATCAACTTCTAAAAGGAAAAACACAAAACAACACTCCAGCTACTGATACACATCTGGAGAAGCACCAAATAAAATGACAAACCAAAGCAAACAACAAAAGCAAAACGTGATATTAAAGCAGACACCCAAACGGGTTATCAAAGCAAACTATGCTTCCTAATATGTTCAAATTAGTTTCTCTAATTTTTGGATAGATTATAAATAAATAGGTAGATTATAATATAAATATATTATAATCTAATAGATAATAGATTATTTATTTAAATTATGTTAATAAACAAAACGAATGTTATTGTTGGTTTAAAAAAAAAAAAAGAAAGAAAGAGAAAACAAAAATGTTTAAAATATTCTCCTACGGACTTAATTCCTAAAATGTCTGGTTAAGATTTAAGACAGGATAATTAGGAAGGCAAAACGAGGAAAATGAGGGAGGAGAGATTAATGAAAAGATAGGTAGCTGCCTGAACATCAAATTCCGATACTCGGTAAAAACAACAACACAGCGACACACTGAATATGAAGCATCATCCTTCCTCACTTCTTGTTTATTAATTACTCAGATAACCAACCCCACTCTTTCCATCCTCCTTTATACCATTAACTGACAATCAAATTCTACCAAAATCCCTAGAACAATTCACCCCTTTTACCTTCCTTCTTATTTTCTTTTGGTGATGGCTTCTACCACCGTCACGTTGTCCCCCAGCTCTCCCCAGCTCCGTCTGGCTCTGCGTTGCAGGAATTCCGTCGAACCACGCGCGCTTATCGTCGGGGCGTGGACGACCAACCTCGATTCTCATCGTCGTCTTCGCCTGCTCTCTCTCACACGAAGCAGGAGTCAGAGACTGGAACGACGTCATAACGGTGCTTTTCGGATTGTGGCCGACTCCACAGCTGGCGCGGGGGCGGATGCCTTTTCTCGATGGTCCGATTCGGAACATGTTGAAGACTCCGTAGACTCGAGACGGAGCGGATGGTTCGGAGGTATAAATTTATGATACATTTGTTACTCTGCATCTAACGAAAATGTCATTACTATTTTTCTTGATTGAATTTTGTGCTATTTTGTTTTCAAGAGTTAGTTGAAAATAATAAAAGTTTTATCTAACTATTTTTGTTGATCAAAAGGCAAAAGGATGAAATTTTATGTTAATATATTTTGAATCTGGTTTTACAATATCAAATTATGGTGCGTTGCTCTGTTTTTTTTTTTTCTTTTTTTTTGTTATCATTATTAGTAGATTTATCCCTTCCCCGCTATAATTTGCTTAAGCTTATGATTTATGTTTTTCTAACGCTAAATTACTTTTTAGCATCTGCCAATCAGAGGTATTCCTTTGAAATGAAGCAGATATGCATAAGATGATAATGGCGAATAGAATTGGGCTCTTCTTCTTCTCTTCTATTTTCATGGTTGTCAAAGAATGCTTGGGCAATGACTTGGGTTGGGGATGTTCTAATTATTCTTAAAGGGGTTTAAATTAAAATAGTTGGTCCCTTTATCATGGACTAATAACAAGTCGTAAGTAGTTTGCTTTCAGGAATTATAAGAGCTGGATCAGTTGGACTTGTTCTGGTAGCTGGGCTTTCCTTTGCAGCAATGTCCGTTGGTAACCAAAGCACTGCTAGTAAGTGGTCTCTTTTGACTACAGCACGTTCTATTTTATCATGTTCTTGTATCATTTGCATGCTATTACCTTTTTTCGTTTGTGTGTTTATTAGGTATTATAGATCAAATTGGCCTGAGTGGTGGTGATGAAAGATTGTAATCTGTTGACTGCAGGGAAAAAACTACAGTTGGATCCGCTAACAGCTCTACAGGAAGTTTTATTGGCCTCTGATAATGAGACTGATAAGTCTGAGGAGAATGAAAGCAAGAAAGGTATACGTAAGGATCTTTTGTCACCTTCAGAATTTAATGCCACTTCTACTGATAATAAACTTGAAAATGACAATGGTTCGTACTTAGTAGACGGTTACACATATAATGGCAATGTTGCCGCTAACACTGCTCCAATTCAAGAAGACTTGCAAAATGTTTCAGCTTTGGATGGAATGCCAATTAGCACAGGCTTAACTCCAATATCACCTAAATTGCCTGAATCTGAAGTTGCTGGTGGGCCTATTTTCGCACCAAGCCTTAGAAAGTCAGAAAGCAACCTTGATATTGGTTCACCTGAGGCAACTTCAGAAACTAAAGAAAATTTGTTTAATGTCAAAGAAACTATAGATACTAATTTGTCTGACCCAATAAACCTAGACAATGATATCGATGAGGGAAAGCTTGGATCACAAGGAAAAGAGAATTGTAATACCTCAGTGGATTCTTCTTCTAGTTCTAGTCTAACCAATGAGGCTGTGACTTTGAACTTCTCAGTTAGTTCCAAGTTTGAACCAATTTTAGAACCTCATTCTTTACCCATAGACAATGTGAAAACCATAGAATCATTTCCATCTGAAGGAAACCTTGAGGTGAACAACTTAAATGAGAGTATGCCATCTGAAATAACCTCTATGTCAGCACCAGCTCATCCCCAAGATGAGCAAAAGGAAATTGATTATAAAGAGATAAATGATAGCAAACCAGTTTTGGAATCTCCAATTCCAAGGAGTTCCTTCTCCCCTGCCGGTATACCTGCTCCATCTGTAGTTTCTGCAGCTCTACAGGTGCATCCAGGAAAGGTTCTCATTCCTGCAGTTGTTGATCAGGTTCAGGGGCAGGCACTTGCGGCCCTTCAAGTTTTGAAGGTGTTTCTTTCTCACTGATATATTGAAACAATTACAGTATAAGCTCTGCAGATAAGATGAGGACCTGCAAGTTGCAACCTATTGATCAAATATCTGAATCTTTCCAGGTCATTGAGGCTGATGCTCAACCTAGCGATCTTTGCACACGCCGTGAGTATGCTCGATGGTTAGTGTCTGCAAGTGGTGTTCTTTCGAGGTAACAGGTCCCTTCCTAATTAGTCCCATGTATGGCAGTATGTTGGCATTGGGAAATTAGCATCTTAGTTAGCAATTTTAAATAGGGAAAAGAAAACTTGCAATCCCTTTTTTGTTGCTTGCAGGAATTCAGTATCAAAAGTTTATCCTGCAATGTATATTGAGAATGTTACTGAACTTGCATTTGATGACATCACACCTGAAGACCCTGATTTTTCATCCATTCAAGGTGAGAATAGGATTTTATATTCTTGGCAATGATATTTCATATTTGTTGGGTAACTTTATTTTTGTTGTAATCATTGTTGTTAATGGAGTTGGTTATTCAGGCTTAGCGGAGGCTGGACTTATCTCAAGCACTCTTTCAAATAAAGATCTGCTTAATGACGATCTAGGCCCATTTTACTTTTCTCCTGAAAGGTTTTTACTGTTCACACATTGAACTTGCAATATAAGTCTCCAATACAATTCTTGCCATTACTTTTTTGCCCTAAACTTCTGCATGGCCTTTTGTTCTATATCTAAAGAATGGTTCCCGTTTCCCAAAGTCGTGGTTAACCCATTTCATTTAATTGAAGTAAAATGCTCTTAAAAGATGTGCAAAAAAGCCTGATATATAACTTTCTGACTTAGCCTTAATAAAATCTGGAATGATGTGAATGAAAATTGCATTGCGGTTTTGCATTGCAGTTTTGCTTTTCAGTCTGTTGCTTTATTTGAGGATACAAGCCTGCATTACTTCTGGGTTTCTATTGTCTTTTCATTTCCTCATTTCCTTCTTTTTTTTATGCTCCAGTCCACTATCACGCCAGGATCTTGTGAGTTGGAAAATGGCCCTGGAGAAAAGACAACTTCCGGAAGCCGACAAAAAGGTTGGCTATGCTTGAGTTTTGTTTATTTGTCCATTTTATCTTCTTTGTTGTACGTAGTAGTGAGTATATTTGGTATTAATTTTACCTTGTGGCCATGTATAGATCCTCTACCAAATTTCTGGTTTTATAGACATAGATAAGATAAATCCAGATGCATGGCCTGCAGTTGTGGCTGATGTGTCTGCTGGAGAACAAGGAATAATAGCATTTGCTTTTGGTAAGTTTTGTTTGAATTACAATTTCTTTCACTAAATTTCTTGTTGATGTTGAATTTGATGATTGATATTTCTTTGTTATTTTCATTATCCCCGGCAGGTTGTACAAGACTGTTTCAGCCAAATAAGCCTGTGACCAAAGCCCAAGTTGCTGTTGCTCTTGCAACTGGTGAGGCTTTTGACCTAGTAAATGAGGAGCTTGCGCGTATTGAAGCAGAATCAATGGCAGAAAAGGCAGTATCTGCTCATAATGCTTTAGTTGCTGAGGTTGAGAAAGATGTTAATGCTAGTTTTGAGAAAGAGCTTTTAATCGAAAAGGAAAAGATTGATGCTGTTGAAAAAATGGCCGAAGAGACAATGCATGAACTGGAAAGGTTAAGAGCTGAGAGAGAGGCACAGAATATGGCCTTAATGAAGGACCGTGCTGCCATTGATTCAGAAATGGAAGTTCTTTCAAGGTTAAGGCGTGAAGTGGAGGAGCAGTTGGAAAGCCTGATGAATAACAAGGTAGAGATATCATATGAGAAGGAAGTGATTAACAAACTACGAAAAGAAACAGAGGATGAAAGCCAGGAGGTTGTCAGGTTACAGCATGAGCTGGAGGTGGAGAGAAAAGCTTTATCTATGGCCAGGTAAAGAAATGAACTTTATTAGATGCTGCAACACCTAACAGGGAAGAATTGAAAAGATTCTTCTAATATAAATTAGATGCTCTATTTGCAGGATAACATATTCAAGGATATTTAGTGTGAGACTGCTTATGTTTGTTCACTTGCATAAGAATTTGCATCTATCAGATTTGACATGGATTTGTGCTTATCTGCTCAATCTATAAATGTCACTTTTGTTCCAAGTTAGAAGTTAGGAATGAAAGTTTTCAAGAGAGCTTTTAATAAAACGGTTCTATTTTTTATTAACTAAAGAACTGAACTTAAATAGAAAAAAGAGTCCTAATCCTAATTGGAAAAAATAATTCCCTTAATATAAATAAAATATTCCTAGAATAAGAATAAAACTTATCTACCTAAATAAAATTTGTCTACCTAAATAAATTTAAAATATATTCCCAAAATATATGAGTTTCACATATTTCAACACCCTCCCTCAAGTTGGTGCATATATATCAATAATGCCCAACTTGCTTACAAGAAAATCAAAACTTGTTTTAGAGAGCCCTTTGGTGAGTATGTCAACAATCTGTTGTTTTGAAAGAACAAATGGCATGCACACTTGGTTTTCTTCAATCTTCTCCTTGCTAAAGTGTCTATCAATCACAATATGTTTAGTTCTGTCATGCTGGACTGGGTTGTGAGCAATACTAATGGCAGCTTTGCTATCACAATACAACTTCATTGGTGAAGTTATTAGCTTCCTCAGCTCTTTCACAATTCTTTTTAACCACATCATTTCTCAAATTCCTTGAACCATTGATCTAAACTCAGCCTCTGCACTATTTCTTGCTATAACACTTTGTTTTTTGCTTCGCCAAGTCACAAGGTTTCCCTAAATAAATGTACAGTATCTTTATGTAGATATTCTATCTGTTATTGAGCCTGCCCAATCTACATCTGTATAAGCTTCAATTCCTCTTTGTTCAGATTTCTTGAAGAATAAACCCTTTCCAAGTGAATTTTTAAAGTATCTTAGAATCCGAAACATTGCTTCTTCATGTTCCTCCATTGGGAAGTACATAAATTGACTCACTAAGCTCATTGCAAAAGCTATGTCTGGCCTTGTATGTGATAAAGAAATTAACTTACCAACTAATCTTTAGTACTGCCCTTTATCAACTAATCGACCTTCTTTATTTCCGAATTTTACATTTGGATCAATTGGTGTGTCGGCTGGGCAGCAACCACTCATCCCAGCCTCTTTTAAAAGATCAATCACATATTTTTTCTGAGAGATCACAAGACCCTTCTTTGATTGAGCAACTTCCATTCCAAGAAAGTATTTCAAAGGACCCAAGTCTTTAATCTCAAACTTCAATGCTAAATGCTCCTTGAGACGCCTTATTTCATCCACTTCATCTCTTGTAAGAATGATATGATCAACATAAACTATAATAACTGCTATTCTACATTTTTGTGTATGTCGATAGTACATTGTGTGATCAGCTTGCCTTTGTGAGTTATCTTGTTTTTTAACGACTTGGGTTAAACGTTCAAACCAAACTCAAGGAAACTGCTTTAGACCATAAAAAGATTTATTGAGTTTACATACTCTAGTTTTAAAATTTTCTTCAAAACCTGGAGGAGGATCCATGTAAATTTCTTCTTCAAGTTAATCTAGGAAAACATTTTTCACATCTAGCTGTTGTAAAGACCAATCAAGATTAACAACCATTGATAAAAGAACTCTAATGGAATTTAATTTGGCTACTGGAGCAAATGTTTCAAGATAATCTATCCCGTATGTCTGAGTGTACCTTTTAGCCACCAATCAGGCTTTGTATCTATCTAAAAAACCATTTGGTTTGAATTTGGTTGTGAACACCCATTTACAACCCACTATTTTTTTTCCTACACGTAATTCCACTGTTTCTCATGTACATGTTTTTTCAAGAGCGCGCATCTCTAAAATAGCCTCCTTCCACTCAGGAACCTATAAAGCATGTTTCACATTTTTGTGTATTTTCACAGTACCGAGACACGTAACAAAGGCTGAGAATGTCGAAGATAAGGCTTTATAGGATACAAAGTTAGACATGAGATATTTGACAATATTTCTAATACATTTTCTTTTAGCAATTGGAATATCTAAATCAAAAAAATCATTGGCTGGATTATGAGCTTTACCTGAACTTTTGACAAGATCTTGTGGGTCAGATTCTTGGTGATGAATCTGGTGGATTCTACTTTCTTGATTTCGATTTCTTCTTGAGTAAACAATTAACTCCTTTATTTGTTCTTTATTCTCATGATCAGACTCTACACCTTCATACTCCTTTTTTATTAACAACATTAACATCATTAATTTATGTGTTAATCATAAATTCACCTTCCCCATTATTAGAATCTCTAGGTTGTATATTCCTAGTCTTTTCTTGATCAATTATAAAATCTTCCTTACTATAATTCCCGCCCTGAATATTAGAATTAAAATAAGGCTGCGTTTCAACAAATGTGACATCCATGGTAACAATAATCTTCCTATCAATTGGATCATAACATTTGTAACCCTTTTTATTATAAGCATAGCCAACAAAGACATTTTTTTGCTCTAGGATCTAGTTTACCTTGATTGTGAAGATGAACCAAAACACTACACCTAAAAACTCAGAAGGATAAATCTGTGATCAATTTAGAGTTAGGAAAGTTATATTTAAAGAGACGAAAAGGAGTTCTATAGTTTAGAGTTTTACTAGGCATTCTATTAATAAGATATGTAGCTGTTAACAAGGTTTCACCCCAAAGATAAAGTGGTACTTGACTAGTGAACATCAAGGCTCTAGTTACTTCCAAAAGATGTTGGCTTTTTCTTTTTGTAATCCCATTTTGTTGTGGCGTATTTATACAAGAACTTTGGTGGACTATTCCATGTTTGATTAAGAAAACACTTAATTGGTCACTAAAAAATTCCTCACCATTGTCACTTCGAAATAGTTATATTTTCACATCAAATTGTGTTTTCACCATAGCATAAAAAAACTGAAACACATTTTTAACTTTAGACTTATCTTTTAATAAAAACACCCAACAAATACGAGTATGATCATTAATAAATATGACAAACCAACATTTTTCCAAAAAAGTTAAACTTTTGAAGGCCCCCAAACATTACTATGAATTAACGAAAAAGGTTTGGAAGCTTTATATTTTTGAGGTGGAAAGAATGACTGATGATGTTTTGCTAATTCACAAAATTCACAAAATTCACAGTGATATGAATAAGGACTTTTATTTTTTAAATAGATCAGGTAACAAATATCTTAAATAGTAAAAATTAGGATATCCAAGTCTATAATGCTAAATCATAACCTTATCAAAATCAGAAACAGAATTTAAATATAAAGTAGTTATTGGTTGACTTAGATGGTCGTTGTCAAGAAAGTAAATTCCACCAAATTCTTTAGCATTGCCAGTCATCCTCCCTAGGACCATCTCCTGAAATTTACACATAGAGGAGTCAAATATAACATGACAATTTAAAGACTGGGATAATTTACTGACCGATATAAGATTACAAGCTAGATTTGGCACATGTAAAACCAATGAAGATGAAATTTTAACAGTGCCTTTCTCGGCTATTGCCGAGAACGACCCTTCTGTTACTTTGATCTTTTTGTTTCCTGCACAAGTGTGTAAGTTGCAAAAAGAAAATGACTACTAATCATGTGATCACTAGCTCCAGAATCAACGATCCATGTGTTTGTTTTACAATGCTTGATATTGAAAAAAAAAAGAAAAATCAATACCTGGTTGGGCAAAAGTGGAAAAAGGATTATTGGATGAGTTAGGAACAGAAGAATTCATCCGAAACTGTGGTGATTGAAAAAGCTTGTGTAGATGCTCTAATTGTTCCTTAGTGAATGGAAACCCTTCCAGAGAAATTTGGCCCTCATAATTTTCATTAATTGTTTGGAAAGTTCTGCTATCCCCTGATTGTGAACCACGATCATTGCCACTCTTTTTTCTTCCATTCGTCGGTTTTCTATGGAGCTTCCAACATGTTTCTCAAGCATGCCAATATTTTTTGCAGTGATCATACCAAGGTTTTTTCCTTTTTTCACTATCATCATTATTTTTAATAGTTACAAGAGCAAAATTATCATCATTAGCTTCAAACCCTGGTCTTAACATTATTTTTCTCCTTATCTCCTCTCTTCTAACCTAAAATAAAATCTCATAGAGTTTTGGAAGCGATTTTTTCCCTAAGATCTGAGATTTCACTTCATCAAATTCTTTATTTAAACCAGCCAGAAACAAATAAGCTCGTTCATTCTCTTCTTTTTTTATAACTTTTACACCATCTCCGGGACACTCCCATTCATCATTATAACACTGATCAAGTTCTTGCCAAAGAGACATCATCTCGTCATAATAAAAAGTAACTTCCTTTTCCCCTTACCTAGCTTTCCAAAGTTATTTTTAACTTAAATATATATGAAGCGTTTTCTAAATCTGAATAGGTGTCTTTCATAGCGTCCCAAACATCTTTAATAGTCAGGAGAAAAAAAAAAGGTTTACCTACGTATGCTTCCATGGAATTAATAAGCCATGCAATTATCATAGAATTTTTTGACCTCCACTTGCTCATCTTTGGATCGCCCACCTGTTGTTGCTTGACTTCTCTAGTTAAATGACCTAACTTGTCGTGCCCATCAATTGCTAATTTTACGGACAGCGACCATTCTAGATAATTCTTGTCATTCAGCTTGTGAGATGTCAGCTGAAAAGAAAGGTGAGACGCCTCTATCCCTTGAGTCATTGTACTATTGGTAGTTGTTTCAACGGTAGAACTTTCTTTTTCTGTTTAATTGTTGGATCTCTTATCTCTAGTGAAGGTTGTTTTAACCATGATGTTACTAGAGATTTAACCTAACTCAGATGCCATGAAAGTTTTCAAGAGAGTTTTTAATAAAACTGTTCTATTTTTTATTAACTAAAGAACTGAACTTAAATAGAGAAAAGAGTGTTAATCCTAATTGGGAAAATAATTCCCTTTCTCTAATAAACTACTAAAACTTAAACATAGGAAAATAATTTCCTTATTTTTTAATAAACTATTAAAAATAAAATAAAACATTTATAGAATAAGAATAAAACTTATCTACTTAAATACATTTAAAATATATTCCCAAAATATATGGCTTTCACATATTTCAACGAGGAACAATGCGTCAGACATGATGTTCATATGTCATGATTTATATTCTTGTTTAATTTACGGAAGTATTTTTCTTGAAAATCTGTGTTCAAAATGCAAATGTTCTTTTACCTCTCGCAACTGCTAAACCAATACATTAAGTAAGATTATCAGTTTAGAAAGACAACCTGGCTTGCTTGCTATTTGAATTATACTCTCTGCCAACTGCTAAACCAATATCTAGCTTGATTCTTTATTATGAATATACTTCTGTATGGCAGTCGAATCAATATTTCTCCTGCATTTCTTATATGCTTCTATGGAAGAATAATTGTTCATAATTTTGCCTTTTTCTTCTCTTGGGTTACTGTAAAATCCATTTGGAGATTCAATTATTGTCTTACTGTTTTGCTTCTTTAATTTGTCTGTCGTCGGCTGCTTTAGTTTTTCTGGAAGATATGTTTGACTCAGTTCTGTTATCATTTGAGCATTTAAAGTTCCTAATGATTCAGGGCGTGGGCTGAGGATGAAGCAAAAAGAGCAAGAGAACAGGCAAAAGCCTTAGAGGAGGCTAGAGACCGCTGGGAGAGGCAAGGTATCAAAGTGGTGGTCGATAAAGACCTTCAGGAAGAGACTATAGCAGAAGTTACATGGGTAAATGTAGGGAAGAAAGTCGAAGATGAGGTTGAAGGAACCGTCACCAGGAGTGAAGCTTTAGTGAAGAAGCTCAAGGCGTTGGCAAGTGAAGTTAAAGGGAAAACTAGAGAGTTCATCAGTAAGATCATTCAAAAGATACAATATTTTATCTCAATGTTGAAGGAGTGGGCCTCCATAGCAAGCGCAAAAGCTGGAGTTTTGAAAGACAGGGCTGCATTGAGCACAAGGGGATCGGTACAAGAATTGCAGCAAAGCACAGCAGGATTTAGCTTGGCCCTTAAAGAAGGCGCAAAACGGGTGGCCGGTGATTGTCGGGAAGGGGTTGAGAAACTCACTCAGAGGTTCAGAACATAAGTGTCTCCGCCTGTGATTTATGTTTTGGCCTTTCTTGGGCACGGAAATAAAGAAATTTTGCAGTTGAGAGGCATGTAATTCATCTCATTTCTGATCAATATGCATTAGAATGAATGTACTATGTTAATCATTTGTCATTTAAATGATGTGTAAAAGAAAATAATAAGCAATGAAAATTGCTATTTATGTATTTGTTCTTAATAGCACCCGACAAGTTTCTTGTTGGACATTTAATCATATCTTGAAATATTTAAAAACATAATTTGATGAATAATTGGTATGGTAGCATTAGTAGTCCTTGTACTTCATCAAATCTCCAAACGCTAGTATCTCTATTTTGGTACCTCAACTGTCAAAAAAAAAATTATTTGAATGACCTGAATTTAAGAAACACTAAAGGTATTTTAAATAAAAGAAAATTGGAATATCTTAAACCAAACATTATTATCAAGTAGTGAAAGTTGCATCCACATTGATCTGTGAAGCTGTACTCCATTTTGGGTTGTATCTGGAGCTGTTGCTATCATTCTCAAAACATCATAGTATCTCCATAATTTTCTTTTTCTATTTGCAAACTCCAAAGAATGCCAAAAAAAAAAATAATAATAAAATCTTTTATAATCTGCAAAGGCAAGAGAATCAAATAATAATAATAATAATAATAATAATAAATCCACTTTTTAATTCGGAGATTTGTGGAAGCCATTTGCATGTTCTGAGCAATGAAGAGGTTCATCTTATCAAGTGTCGAGGTTGCACAACCGTCCAATAATCGAATCTTTAAATCGGGGTTAGGAATGTAAAATCTGACTAAAAAAATTGTTAGGCCCCAATTCAAAGAATAATATTTTAGTAAGGATCCAGAAAAATCAAAGAACAAGGAACAAACCAAGAACTAAAATCATTTGATTTTTATACAAATATTGGTTGTTTCAGTGTCCATCAGGCTATATACGAGGGTCTTGTACTGCTTTGGATGACACAACGTTTTAGTTGAATCTGAAAGCAATGTGGCTATGCGTTCCGTTGAGGATTCAGTCGAAATTTGATTATTATTTGTAAAAGTTATATTTTAGAATATCTTTTTATAGATACTTTGACACTCGTGTGTGTTGAATTCTATGCAATGTCAAATTATTATAAGAATGCATACTCTATATGTCATAATTGCAAGGTAAAATCAATAATAAATTAACTCCCATAGGGTGTGAGATTTTTAAGTTGTAAAGTTTCACTAAGAATTTAATACAAAGAAGTTAACAATCATGGGGAGTTAACAACCATCGGTCGACTTTCTCTCCTATAAATACCTCCACTTATTTTTTTTTCTCTTCCCATCAAAAGTCCTCTCAAACTCTCTCTAGTAAACTTGTTATTCTCTTCTTCTTTTTTCGAGAAAAAATGATCGCTTGAAGGTTTTAGGAAGAAAATATAACAAATTATGTCTTTAATATGGTAACAATTTTTAATTCAATTTTTTTAAAATTTATAATCTTTTATAGAAATTTTTTTTTTAAGATTTTGTGAAATTAAATATTTTTATGTTGGTTTTTTAGCGGTTGAAGTTATTCGTTTTCAACATAATTTAAATTTTTCGGAGGATAATGGATGTATTGTAAATTGCTGGAAAAGTGATTGTTTACATGTGACATCTATGATAACAAAGTTTATTATGAAATTAGAATTGCTTCCCACCTTGTTGGAAAGATGGAAGCCGATAATGTATACATTCCATTTTTCATATTGAGAAATGACTAACGTTAGAAGATGTCACTTTAACATTCGATTTTTCAATTAACGAGAATGCGATAATCGGAACTAATAACATCAATATTGAGTATAAATATGATCGGTTATTAAGTGTCGTGTCATTTAAAAAGAAGAACGAATTAGATGTGAATCAAGTGAAATGTAGATAGTTGGAAAGGCTTCTTAAATTAACTAGTTCACATTCAATTGTGGAAGAGATATGCTAGAGCTTAAATGCTTTGGATGGTAAGAGGAATATTGTTGCGAAAATCACTTCCGCAACAAGACACATACCATGTA
Organism: Gossypium arboreum; assembly: GCF_025698485.1. NCBI lineage: Eukaryota > Viridiplantae > Streptophyta > Magnoliopsida > Malvales > Malvaceae > Gossypium > Gossypium arboreum. Next base: position 34,760,254 of record NC_069078.1, read on the forward strand.
TCTTCTTTACTATAGTTCTTTGAAATGGTCGATTCATTTTGTTGGGGGTTCAATGAGGCCACTTTGGAGGGCAAGTAAATGAAAAACAAAACAAATGGTTGTTGCTTTTACAAACATGAGCATGGATACGAATGTCGTGATTGGGCTTTATCCTTTCTAACCATGGAAGTTCAAGTATAATTGTATAAAGATTAATTCGATTGTCAATATTTATATTTTCTTATTGCATTGAATATTTGAATAGATTTACAAGTCAATTGGATCATACATTTATGAAAAAACTAAACTATGGACTAGTTGAATAGATAAATTTTCACATAATTATATCTGCGTGTTTATCTTTAATTTTTAAATAAAAAAAAAATTGTAAGTTGAGGCAATTTAAATAATCCAAATAAACAACGCAAAAACAAATACAACCCGCCAACAATAAACAAGTTAGTGAGATTTTGGCTCTCAAAACCAACTTTAGTTGCATACCTTAATAGTGTTACATACTCATACACACATATTTTGAATTTATCATGTTTTCCATTTATAGTCTAATTTTTAATTTATTTTGATAAATAATAAAGGCAAAATTTATCATACACACATATTTGACCTTCCAACTATAAAAGGAAAAATTTAACCCTTAAACTTATAAAAATTAACAGAGCTCACACACAGATTGCCAGGAGATGAATTTTATAAATTTTATATTTTTAATTTCTTTTAAAAAGTTTCAACTGATATATATTCGAATCAATTGAGTTGTCTTGTGACAGATACAGTTTGATTTTAAATCCATGGCCCCAGCCATATTCTGCATTTCACTGAATTTTTACGAGTGCATAATAAACACATTTTAAATTAAAAAAAAAAAAAAACTTGCAGTAATTCATGTAAAGCAGCAAATTTGAGTGCATGGTTTTCAGTCTCAAACAAAGTGCTAAACAAAATCTCTAACAGCTACTAAATCAAACCTTCAAGCTTGTCCATAAATCAACAAAAATAAAAGCTTCACTTCTTCTTGTCTCCACCTCCAGGATGATGAGCCCTGCATGCAAATCATCAACATATTCGTAAGACGAAGATATAATTCAATGTCCTCTGATATAATAACATATATATGTTACCTCATCTTGCGGAGAACACTCGACATCTCCTCACGCTTCTTCTTGGCTCTCTTGTGAGTTCCCAATTTTCTTTTAGCTACCTTGAGAGCTCGCTTGTCCTTACCAACCTTCAAAAGCTCCGTAATCCTCTTCTCATACGGTGCAAAACCAGCAACTTCCCTTATCAAGTTCCTCACAAAATGGACTCTTTTGCTAGTTTTCTGGGAAAAGAAATAAGATAAATCATGATTTCAACTTCCACTCTAAGATCCAATCCCTTCCAAAAGATTAAATACAAAGAATAACAAAAGATCCAATATGGCTATTCAAAGGTAGTGCTGCCCTTTTTCCATGCATTTCCCCCCTTCCCTCTTTTGGTAAAAGTACCATGAAAGCTCTTATACTAGGACTCAGATTGCATTTTGCTCACTCTACTCAAAAACACTCAGATTGCATTTTGCTCTCTCTACTCAAAAACTAGTCAAATTAGTTCATGTACATTAGATCAAAGAGCAAACACAAGTCTTTTGTTAAAAATTCATTCATTTCTACTATTAAAAAATATTTCCTATACATCAAAATGAGGTACACATGAATCAATTTGCTCTTTGATCTAAGATATAAAAACTAATTTGCTCATTTCATTTTTTGAATAAAGGGAGTAAAATGAAATCCAACTACTAGTATAGGGACCTTCGTGGTATTTTTACCTTTTGGCAAAGGACTAATACATATAATCGTTTACTATTATTCTACAAAAAAAGAACTTAATTAGGCATAGGATGCACTTACTCCTTTTCTGTTAGATGGACGTGGAGCCAATTCCTTCTTGGTTACAGCATGGCCCTTGTTCAGTCCTACAAAAAGGCCTGTATTTGGCTGCTTGGTGGCCATGCCTGCTTAAGTAAACAAAAAAATCATGATAAATAGAATGAAAAGCATAACATTCGAGGGGCATTTCAATAAGATATCAAATCTAGATTACCGTCCATTTAGATTTCAACTCATGCTTCAAACATTAGCAGATATATATATGATTTTTTAACTTAGGACTCAAAAACCTCTCAAATTTCACATAATTTATTAGCATGATTCAGCAGTAAAATATATATAACACTGATTCATGATAATCCCGAATATCTCAAGACCAAGGCTTACTGCAAATGAAATTAAAAAAGGGTTTAAAAAACTAAAATTAATGAAGTTAGAAAAATTGAAATTAAAACGAAAACAATGTACATAGATATCAAAACCATTACGAAACCAAAGCTTGCGATACATATAAAATGGAAAAGCCAATATGATATAATCTTTAAAAGAAAACCCACGAATGAAAGAAAGGCAGTTAATAAACACAGTTTGAATTCATTGCAATAGCCGAAAGCAGCTAAAGCTGCTTAAATGTTTGAGCACAGTATTTCATTTCCCAAGCAATCAAAGAAGGAAAAGTATTCAGAAGAAGAAAGAAGCAGAGAAGGAGGGTTTAGAGATAGCGCGATTTACCTCTCGAGACGGCGATCTATGGCGGACTAAAGGAGTGTTAGGGTTTTGAGTACGTTGTTCTTAAAGAGTATATATATAAGGGCGAATTGGCAAGTGACTTCCCTCCTAGGGTTGGATTGAAGGCATGATCCAACCCAAAATCACCATTTGCGGCCCAATTGAATGTCTATTTCGACCTAAACAAAATTTAAAAATTGACTTTTACTCGTCAACGAAATGGTTGATGTGTCGTGCCACGTGTCTTTCTTTTATAAAATTATATAAAAACAGAACAAGGCAAAGAGAAACAATGGGTTTAGAAGAGGAAAAATAAATTCATCCAACCCAGCAAATAGAAGAAGCCTTCACAAAAATCACATCTCCACAGCTCCTAGATAACCAAACGACCACATGAAGCGTATTTTACCAAAAATCAAAAACTTTTCAGTTTCTACTTTCTTCCAGTGTTATGTGATTTTAAGTAGAGGAGAGAAAAGGTAAGAGTTTGGTGGTGCAGTGCGGCACCTTGACTTGCTTGCTCAGTTATTGTTGGGAAGGAGGGGAAGGGGGAGAAAGTGAGGAGAGAAAAGGTAAGAGTCATTTTTTTTTTTTATTTGCATTTAATGAAAAGTAAAATATTTAAACTTTTCTCTCTTTTTTAATAAAATCTTTTCAATTTTTTTCATAATTTGCACCGTAAAACAAAAGAGCCATATGGCATTGCGTGATTGATCCATTTTTTTTAACATTAGTTTATAATTGGGCTAAAGATTATAACCTTTGAATACTTTAGATATTTAATTGGAATAAAAAAATTTTAAATATTAAAATAAAAATATATATTATACTTTAAAAACAAATAGTGAATTAAACCTTTCAAATAAAGAAATAAATATGAAATATTATATAATATAAAAATTAAATATATTAAATTTTGTATAAATGAATAATTAACATATAAAAATTATGAATAAAAAGTACATGTAGAGAAATTATATATATTTAAAGTAAACTATATCATTAGTCATTAAACATAAACTATATCATTAGTCATTAAATTATAAGTAAATTTTTGTTTTGATTTATTAACTAAAAGAGTTGAAATTTAGTCGTTGAATTATTCAAAAATTTTTATTTAAGTTGCTGAATTATTGAAAAGTTTTTATGTAAGTTACTGTGTTGTTAATATATTTTTTTTTAAGTTCTCTTAGCATGTTCCAAGCAATGATTCGACGATTGATATGGTGGATCAATACCCATCGGTGAGTAGAAGAATGTACCTTAGATCCAAGTCGATTTGACGGTCCATATCATAGATTGAAGAAAAAAATTGATTAAATTTTAGTAAGTAAATTTGTGACGTTCAAAATTGTTTCATAAAAAAAATTCTAAAAGAGAAGGGGAAATAAAGTTGTTTAATTAGTGCAACCAGTGCAAATAGAGAAAATCATATAGTATCAATTTTAATAGCTCAAAGACTTAAATGAAAACTTTTGAATAATTCAGTGATCAAATTGTAACTTTTTTCTAGTTAAGTGACTAAAACGAAAACTTATCCATACATTTATCATACATTGAACAAAAAAAAAACATTAATATGTACGAATATGTCATAACCTACTTTTTTTTTAAATACAATTTATGCAAAAATATGTTACTATAATTCTTTTCTTTAAATTGAATCATAATAACAATTATAGAAAATGTTAACAGAGTTGTTAGTGCTAGTTACACATCCATAATCACTACTAAAAAATAGTTGTGAAAACAAAGCGTCGTAAAAAACACAAGTAAAACAAGTGTAGAAAACTTTAGAGGCATTTTTGCTTTAGGATGGCAAAAAAGAACTGGACATATATAGGCAGTATTTATACAAATGCCGCAAAAAAATGGATATATAATGTAACACCCCGAACCCGAGACCGTCGCCGGAGTCGAACGCGAGGTGTTAACAGACTTCAACCCACTTATTGACAATTTTCAGACAAGCTGCCAATCTGAGTACTAGTCGCTCCAAAATTCATAACTTGAGTTTTACAACTCGAAAATCAGTTCCGTAAATTTTTCCTGAAACTAGACTCATATGTCCATCTACATATTTTTTCTAGAATTTTGGTCGAGCCAATTAGTACAGTTTATTAGTTAAAGTCTCGCCTGTTGTAGGGATCGACTACACTGACCTTTGTGCGTTACGAATTGGATATCTCCCTGTACAGGGCTTCAATACTAATGCCGTTTGTTTCTATAGAAACTAGACTCAGAGAGGAATCTACACATATATGGAATGACTCCTAATTATCTCTGGTTAATTTACAATGATTTTCCAAAGTTGGAACAGGGATCCAGAAACCGTTCTGGCCCTATTTCACAAGAACTTTAAAATCTGTTAACTTATAACTCATATGACCATTTCGTTTCTTCCATATGAAAGTAGATTCATCAAGGTACACTTACATAATTTATTTGCTATTTAATACCATTCTTACTATTTTTAGTGATTTTTCACATCCACGTCACTGCTGCTGTCAGCATCTGCCTTTAGTAGGCTTTACCTATTTCATACTTTCCATGATTCAATTGGCCCTTTTTACATACATAGCACAAAGCGTGATCATGATTAACCATTCCAATGGCTAATCGTTTCAAAATAATTCCATACCTCATAAGGGTCAACATACAAACGATTATAGTTCTATGCTAAAACGATATAAGCCATTTTCGCATGGCTATCCAAGTTTACACAAACCGGAAGGTACATGACCTTCAACAAAGGATGGTCCTATACATGCCATTTCAAAGTTCAACCAAAATTTGTACCAAAATGGGGCTTCGATAGTGTGGATGACTTGACTTCTTTGATCCCGAATCCGATAGCTAACGAGCGAAACCTATAAAACAGAGAGCCAAAGCAACGGGTAAGCATTTTAATGCTTAGTAAGTCTCAAGCAATGAAATCAGCTTTGACTAAGGTATTTTATTCACATGGCTAATTAAACCACTTTACTAATTCACATTCCCATACTCATACTTATTTCACATCACCGACCCTTATGTTCATACACAAAAGAACAACTTAGCCCAAGGCGGTAGCTCGTTTATCAACTTAGCGATACTTACTTGTAAGAATTCAATTAGTACAAGCACATACAAACATACCTCATTGCTGGAATTTTCACAAGTGTATAAGCTGAAATTTTCACAGCAAGATTGCTCACTTCGAATCACATACTTTCGGATTTAACCGGATATAGCGACTCAAGACGATTGCCTTGGTCATAACCGGATTTGGTGACTTGCACAAAGGCCTTGGTCTTAGCCGGATATATCAACTTCATACGAATGCCTTGGTCTTAGCCCGGATATATCAACTCGCACGAATGCCTTGGTCTTAGCCGGATATATCAACTCGCATACGAATGCCTTGGTCTTAGCCGGATATATTTCCAATGTTCACTTACATATATATCAATATTCAAGACACGTCCATAGTTCATTTTCGTTACTAAAGCTCTAACACAAAATATCTATCAACCTTTACTATTTCGGCTCAATGGCCACACAAACAAGGAGCATAATTTTGATATAATTCAAGTAGGGTCATCACTCGAAGACTTACCTTGGATGTTGTCGAGCGATTTCGACGGCTATTCAACTACTTTTTCCTTCCCTTTATCGGATTTAGCTCCCTTTGCTCTTGAGCTAATTTACACAAATTTAACTTATTAAAATCTCATCATGATAGCTTATGGCGAATATGACAAGGAGTGTAAATGGTCATATGGCCATCCTTTAGCTCAAATACACAATGGTCATGCACATTTTACATCACAACAAGCAATTCAATACATTCAAACATCAACGTGAAGTTCAAAGTACTTGGCCCTTATATACATTAGGCATCAAAGTTGTATATGTACTAAATCATAAATCGAACTCAACACATTAGTTAATATTCCTCTTAGCCGAATTTTCTAAGCCAAGAATAGGCATCAATATGCTTGCCTCAAACCGAATGCATGCACACTAATTACCCTCATGTGGCGAATATACACTTAGTACCACACAAAAAAAAACAGCATACATTTTACTACTAACACATTACATATCGTAATTCATTGCACATCTCTTATTTACTTCATAATCAACACATCATCACAAGCAAATATACACTTTGAATTAGTATATATGTCATACCAATCCATCATGTGCAAACATATATTCATGTAGGTGCAAGGGCGAATTCTCAAGTGGCTTATATCCAAATATATACACATTTCCAAAGCTTAAATCTTACTTACCATGCAACATGCATGAATTATACTTATGGATATATCATGGCGAATACCACAACACCACACCATTTCAATTTGGTCATGGTGAAACAAAGAACTTAGTATCTCATTCAAAAAAATGCTAAAAGAAAATCTAAGAATCTTCAATCCTCCATCACATGTATCACTTTCAAGCTTGTTATTTAACATGCAATGGCATTAACACCACATTCACTTTGGCGAATTTCATTCCCATGACATAACAAGGATTTGAACCATGGGCTAACAAGAACATTAAGCTAGCAACTAAAACATGCATGAACCTCAAACATACCTTAATCTTGATGCAAGTTTAGCCAACCTCTTCCTAATCCTCTTCCAAACCAAGTATGAAGCAAAACTCCTTCCTTAACCTTAGTATTTTCGGCCAACAAGAGAGTGAAAAGAGATGAACAAAATTTTTCTTTCTTCCTTTAGGACATTCGGCCAAGCTATGGAGGAAGATGGACACTTTTTTTTTGTTTCTCATCTACTAACATTAATTGTTTATTCCATACCCTTATTTTATTCTTTCCATCATAACCCATTTACCAAACATGTTTCATGACATGATTTTTGCCCATAAATCCTTGTCATGGCGGCCACTAGCTATGGGGAAATTTGACATGCAAGTCCATTGTTTTGCATGCATCCTTTAATTAGTCATCACACATTTTCCCTCATACTTTCAAAGTTTATTACTAGGTCCTTTCTAGTGAAATTCACATCTATAATTCTAAATCAAAGCATAAAAATATCACACATGAGTTAACACACATTATAGGCAATAAAATAAATATTAAATTATTTTTATGCCTTGGTTTTGTGGTCCCGAAACCACATTTCGACTAGGGTCGTTTTAAGGTCATCACAACTCTCCCCACTTTAGAAATTTTCGTCCCGAAAATCTTACCGTAAATAGGTTTGGATATTGCTCTTTCATAGAGTTCTCGGGTTCCCAAGTAGCTTCTTCTATCCCGTGTTTGAGCCATAACACTTTCACTAGCGGAACCCTTTTGTTTCGCAACTCTTTCATTTCACGAGCTAGAATACGAATCGGTTCTTCTTCATAACTCATATCGGCTTGAATTTCAACCTCGATGGACTAATTACGTGCGACGGATCGGATCTATAGCGTCGAAGCATTGAAACATGGAAGACGTTGTGAATCTTTTCAAGTTCGGGGCAAGATCAAACGATCATAATCGGGCCAACTCGTTCGGAGATTTCAGACGGCCCAATGAATCTCGGCTCAACTTGCCCTTACGGTAGAATCTGAGTATCTTTTCCACGGCGAAACTTTAAGAAACACTTTATCTCCCACGATACTCAATGTCCTTTCGTTTCAAATCCGCATACGATTTACGACGATCGGAGGCTATCTTGATTTTCACGGATTACTTTTACTTTCATTCAAGATCTTTAATCAAATCCACTCCAAAAATTTTGTTCTCACCGAGCTCGGTCCAAAACAATGGTGTACGGCATTTACGCTCGTACAAAGCCTCGTAAGGCGCCATCTTAATACTTGATTGAAAACTATTGTTGTGCGAATTCAATCAAAGGTAGGTACCGTTCCCACGAACCATTGAACTCGAGGATGCAACATCTCAACATATCCTCAAGTATCTGAATTATACGCTCGGATTGACCATCGGTTTGGGGGTGAAAGGCGGTCTTGAAATGCAACTTGGTGCCCAATGCTTCTTGTAATTTCTTCCAAAATCGCGAGGTGAACCTCGGATCTCTATCCGACACAATGCAATCGGTACCCGTGTAATCTCACAATCGAGAAACGTACAATTCAATTTAGTTTATCCAATGAAAATCCATACGCACGAGGGATAAAGTGAGCCGACTTAGTCGATCTATCAATAATAACCCAAATTGCATCCTTCTTACTTGCGACAACGGCGGTCCGGACACAAAGTCCATTGTGACTCGATCCCATTTCCACTCGGGTATCGTGATCGGTGAAGTAACCACGAAGGCACTTGATGCTCGCTTTCACTTGTTGACATATTAAACATCTTGCAACAAAGTCGGAGATGTCTCGTTTCATACCATGCCACCAAAACCGACGTTTCAACTCATTGTACATCTTCGTACTCCCGGGTGGATTGCCATTCGGCTACAATGAGCTTCGTTCGAATTATCGAAATAAGTTCAATTCTTTGGAACACACAAACGACTTCGAACCTCAAACAATCGTCATCATCAATTTGAAACTCCGATTCCTTGTTCGAACACACTCACCCGTTTTGCACGCAACTCCTCATCAACTTTACGAGCTTCACGAATTTGATGAGTCAACAATGGTTTGGTGTTAATTGGCTACTAACACATTGTCGGGTAGGATAGACAAGTGTACATTCATCGTCAGTAAAGCAAGCGGTGATTTCCGCTTAAGGCATCCGCAACCACATTAGCCTTTCCGGGTGATAGTCAATGACCACTCATAATCCTTTAACAGCTCGAGCCAACGTCTTTGTCGCAGATTTAAGTCTCTTTGAGTCATCAAATATTTGAGACTTTTGTGATCCGAATACACATGGCACTTCTCACCAAATAAGTAATGTCGCCATATCTTTAAGGCGAATACGATGGCGACCAATTCGAGATCATGGGTCGGATAATTTTTCTCGGTGGCTTTAATTGTCTCGACGCGCAGGCCACAACTCGACCTTCTTGCATCAATACGCAACCTAACCCAAGTAGGGAGGCGTCACTATAGATGACAAACTCTTTGCCGATTCGGGCAGTACTAGTCTTGGAGCTTCCGTCAAATGAGTTTTCAATTGGTCAAAACTTTTCGACACTTTTCCGTCCATTCAAACTTGACATCTTTCGAAGCGGTTTAGTCATGGGTGTGGCTATCATCGAGAATCCTTTTACAAACCGTCGGTAGTAACCGCAAGTCCCAAAAAGCTCGAACCTCGATAATATTTCTTGGAGGTTTCAGTTAAGTATGGCTGAAATTTTGCTTGGGTCGACTCGAATACCGATGCAGATACCACGTGACCCAAGAAGCTAACCTCTCTAACCGAACTCACACTTGCTAAACTTAGCATATAACCGCTTATCCGTAAAATTTGCAACACTAATCTCGGTGCTCGCATGTTCGGTCTCATCTCTTGAATAGACCAAGATGTCGTCGATGAACACAACTACGAACCGATCCAAATATGATCTGAAGATCCGATTCATCAAATCCATAAATACCGCAGGGGCATTAGTGAGCCCAAACGGCATCACTAAGAACTCGTAGTGACCATATCTCATTCTGAAGGCGGTTTTGGGTATGTCCGAATCTCGGATTTGCAACTGATAATAGCCCGATCTCAAATCTATTTTTGAGAACACTGAGGCTCCCTTCAGTTGATCGAACAAATCATCGATACGTGGTAACGGATACTTGTTCTTTATTGTCACTTTATTAAGCTGACGATAGTCGATGCACAACCTCATGGTTCCGTCCTTCTTTTCACAAACAACACTGGTGCACCCAAGGTGAAAAACTCGAGCGAGCAAAACCTCTATCCATCAACTCTTGCAACCGAGCTTTCAACTCCTTTAATTCCGTTGGTGCCATACGATATGGAGCTATCGAAATCGGTGTGGTCCTGTACAAGCTCAATGCCAAACTCTATCTCCCGAGCAGGTGGCAAACCCGCAATTCTTGGGAAAAAGCGTCCGGTATTCACAAACCACCCAAGCAGATTTGGGTTCTATTCCTAACTCCTTATCATCAAGTACATACGCAAGGTATGCTTCACACCCTTTTCTTACATATTTACGGGCCAACATTGATGATATTACGGTGGCAACCCTTCAAGTTCGTAGACTCAACTCGGATCATCTCGTTGTTTGCGATCTCAAATCAATAGTCTTGCTTTTGCAATTCACAACCGCATCATGCACGGTCAACCAATCCAATCCAAGAATAACATCAAATTCATCGAGCGGCAAAAGCATCAAGTCCGCCGGAAAAGCAGTTACCTCGAATTACTAGGGGCATTTCTTACACACTTTGTCGACCAGCACATAACGACCCAAAGGATTTGACACCGAATTACGAACTCGATGACTCAATAGGCAAAGTCTTCTTGGATGCTAAGGTTTCGCATATATAAGAATGAGTAGAACCAGGGTCAATCAAAGCAATCACATTAGTATCAAAGAGAGTGAAAGTACCGTAATAACATCCGGCGAGGAGGCATCCTCGCGTCTTGCGTATAGCATAAGTCCTAGCTGGGCGAGCCTCGGATCTGGTCGCAGATCTCTAGATCCTCTCGACCACCACTAGCCTTGCCCGTATTTCCGGATGGTCTACCTCGGCGGTGGTAGTACCGGTTTCCCACTCCGATCTACATTCTGCTCGGACAACCTCGGGCAATCTTTAATGAAGTGGTCAACTGATCCACACTTGTAACAGAGCGGTCACGGAATCTCGACTTCAAAATGCCATTTGCCACAATCGGCACTCCGTCCTCTCTCGTCGATCATTCCCACTCTGGCGATCGAAGTGATTCGTGGTGGTCACGGGGGTCGATCGCGATCTCGTCTAGAAAAGCCCGAAGTGTCTCTAGATCGGCCTAAGCCATCTCTAAGTTTCTTTGATGATTGTTGGAAGGGCTTCCCGAATACCTTTTACTTAAACTCCCTTGCTCCGCTTCCGCTTTCCTTTTCTCCATACTAAACTCCTCGGCTTTGCACGCTCGCTCGACGAGAGTCACAAACTCTCGGATTTCCAAAATGCCAACATACGCTTTTATCTCATCATTCATCCATCTTGAGCGTTTACACATCACGACTTCGAAGAAATGCATTCTCGCGCGTCTGGCTAAGCCTCACGAATTTTCGTTCATAGTCGATAACCGACATGGAACCTTGTTTAAGTTCGAGAAATTCCTTTCGTTTTGGTCCATAAATCTCGATGATATACTTTTTCCGAAACTCGGTTTGGAAGAACTCCCAAGTTACTTGTTCGCGGGCACAACAAGTCGAGTACTCCACCAATAGTAGGCGAATCACGTAGCAAGGAGATGGTACACTTTAGGCATTCATCGGTGTACAAGATAGCTCATCGAGTACGGATCGTGTTGTCCAACCAAAATTGACTTGCTCGGCATCATCACTATCCGTAGCTTTAAATTCAGTAGCCCCATGTTTTGGATTCTATCAACTGGGGCTTATTCGACCTTATTTGGTCAATTACCGGAGGCATTGTAGGTGCGGAAATTTGTGTTTGTTGGGAATGGAGGTTGTGGAACAGTAGTATTAGTTCGAATGTATTGGTTGAACCAATCATTCATCACGCTATAAAAGGCTTGTCTAGCCTCGTCATTCGGATTGCTAGCAACAGGTTGAGAGTCCGCCGGCGCTGTCCCTTGTGCGGGAGCAGGCGCCACACTCTCCACATCATCAGCTATCGCTCGGTTGGGATCGGGATCCATTACTATAAATAAACACAAGTTCAAACGTCAGAAATCACCACACTATCATATAATCACATAAAATGGCATGTATAGCTAGACCCCAAACGCATTACGGTAGTCCTAGAATCGACTAAACCGTAGCTCTGATACCAATAAAATTGTAACACCCCGAACCCGAGACCGTCGCCGGAGTCGAACGCGAGGTGTTAACAGACTTCAACCCACTTATTGACAATTTTCAGACAAGCTGCCAATCTGAGTACTAGTCGCTCCAAAATTCATAACTTGAGTTTTACAACTCGAAAATCAGTTCCGTAAATTTTTCCTGAAACTAGACTCATATGTCCATCTACATATTTTTTCTAGAATTTTGGTCGAGCCAATTAGTACAGTTTATTAGTTAAAGTCTCGCCTGTTGTAGGGATCGACTACACTGACCTTTGTGCGTTACGAATTGGATATCTCCTGTACAGGGCTTCAATACTAATGCCGTTTGTTTCTATAGAAACTAGACTCAGAGAGGAATCTACAAATATATGGAATGACTCCTAATTATCTCTGGTTAATTTACAATGATTTTCCAAAGTTGGAACAGGGGATCCAGAAACCGTTCTGGCCCTATTTCACAAGAACTTTAAAATCTGTTAACTTATAACTCATATGACCATTTCGTTTCTTCCATATGAAAGTAGATTCATCAAGGTACACTTACATAATTTATTTGCTATTTAATACCATTCCTACTATTTTTAGTGATTTTTCACATCCACGTCACTGCTGCTGTCAGCATCTGCCTTTAGTAGGCTTTACCTATTTCATACTTTCCATGATTCAATTGGCCCTTTTTACATACATAGCACAAAGCGTGATCATGATTAACCATTCCAATGGCTAATCGTTTCAAAATAATTCCATACCTCATAAGGGTCAACATACAAACGATTATAGTTCTATGCTAAAACGTATATAAGCCATTTTCGCATGGCTATCCAAGTTTACACAAACCGGAAGGTACATGACCTTCAACAAAGGATGGTCCTATACATGCCATTTCAAAGTTCAACCAAAATTTGTACCAAAATGGGGCTTCGATAGTGTGGATGACTTGACTTCTTTGATCCCGAATCCGATAGCTAACGAGCGAAACCTATAAAACAGAGAGCCAAAGCAGCGGGTAAGCATTTTAATGCTTAGTAAGTCTCAAGCAATGAAATCAGCTTTGACTAAGGTATTTTATTCACATGGCTAATTAAACCACTTTACTAATTCACATTCCCATACTCATACTTATTTCACATCACCGACCCTTATGTTCATACACAAAAGAACAACTTAGCCCAAGGCCGGTAGCTCGTTTATCAACTTAGCGCATACTTACTTGTAAGAATTCAATTAGTACAAGCACATACAAACATACCTCATTGCTGGAATTTTCACAAGTGTATAAGCTGAAATTTTCACAGCAAGATTGCTCACTTCGAATCACATACTTTCGGATTTAACCGGATATAGCGACTCATACGATTGCCTTGGTCATAACCGGATTTGGTGACTTGCACAAAGGCCTTGGTCTTAGCCGGATATATCAACTTCATACGAATGCCTTCGGTCTTAGCCGGATATATTTCAATGTTCACTTACATATATATCAATATTCAAGACACGTCCATAGTTCATTTTCGTTACTAAAGCTCTAACACAAAATATCTATCAACCTTTACTATTTCGGCTCAATGGCCACACAAACAAGGAGCATAATTTTGATATAATTCAAGTAGGGTCATCACTCGAAGACTTACCTTGGATGTTGTCGAGCGATTTCGACGGCTATTCAACTACTTTTTCCTTCCCTTTATCGGATTTAGCTCCCCTTTGCTCTTGAGCTAATTTACACAAATTTAACTTATTAAAATCTCATCATGATAGCTTATGGCGAATATGACAAGGAGTGTAAATGGTCATATGGCCATCCTTTAGCTCAAATACACAATGGTCATGCACATTTTTACATCACAACAAGCAATTCAATACATTCAAACATCAACGTGAAGTTCAAAGTACTTGGCCCTTATATACATTAGGCATCAAAGTTGTATATGTACGAAATCATAAATCGAACTCAACACATTAGTTAATATTCCTCTTAGCGAATTTTCTAAGCCAAGAATAGGCATCAATATGCTTGCCTCAAACCGAATGCATGCACACTAATTACCCCTCATGTGGCGAATATACACTTAGTACCACACAAAAAAAAACAGCATACATTTTACTACTAACACATTACATATCGTAATTCATTGCACATCTCTTATTTACTTCATAATCAACACATCATCACAAGCAAATATACACTTTGAATTAGTATATATGTCATACCAATCCATCATGTGCAAACATATATTCATGTAGGTGCAAGGGCGAATTCTCAAGTGGCTTATATCCAAATATATACACATTTCCAAAGCTTAAATCTTACTTACCATGCAACATGCATGAATTATACTTATGGATATATCATGGCGAATACCACAACACCACACCATTTCAATTTGGTCATGGTGAAACAAAGAACTTAGTATCTCATTCAAAAAAATGCTAAAAGAAAATCTAAGAATCTTCAATCCTCCATCACATGTATCACTTTCAAGCTTGTTATTTAACATGCAATGGCATTAACACCACATTCACTTTGGCGAATTTCATTCCCATGACATAACAAGGATTTGAACCATGGGCTAACAAGAACATTAAGCTAGCAACTAAAAACATGCATGAACCTCAAACATACCTTAATCTTGATGCAAGTTTAGCCAACCTCTTCCTAATCCTCTTCCAAACCAAGTATGAAGCAAAACTCCTTCCTTAACCTTAGTATTTTCGGCCAACAAGAGAGTGAAAAGAGATGAACAAAATTTTTCTTTCTTCCTTTAGGACATTCGCCAAGCTATGGAGGAAGATGGACACTTTTTTTTTGTTTCTCATCTACTAACATTAATTGTTTATTCCATACCCTTATTTTATTCTTTCCATCATAACCCATTTACCAAACATGTTTCATGACATGATTTTTGCCCATAAATCCTTGTCATGGCCGGCCACTAGCTATGGGGAAATTTGACATGCAAGTCCATTGTTTTGCATGCATCCTTTAATTAGTCATCACACATTTTCCCCTCATACTTTCAAAGTTTATTACTAGGTCCTTTCTAGTGAAATTCACATCTATAATTCTAAATCAAAGCATAAAAAATATCACACATGAGTTAACACACATTATAGGCAATAAAATAAATATTAAATTATTTTTATGCCTTGGTTTTGTGGTCCCGAAACCACATTTCGACTAGGGTCGTTTTAAGGCTGTCACATATAACGACGCATTTCATGCAAACGTCGTGATATCATTTAGAATTCAACGACGCTTATTCATATAAATGTCGCTATTTTATTTATTTTTTTGGTGTATTTGGAAAACATTACTTTGAGTTTCTACAAGTTGTTCTGATGTATTTTGAATATTTGAAGATCCAACAACAATATGTTGCTCATTAATTGTTTCCTTCGCTTGTAAAGGAACTCGAAGAATATTTAAATCCATCAATCTCCTCATCGGCATGTTACATGCAAAAAATATATAACATTTGAAATTTTAGTAACTAATTACAACAATACTAGTAATAGATATATTCAACCATATAATCTTTTAAGTTATAATATTATTAATAAATCAATTAAAATATAAAATCTTACTACATTTTTATGTCACATCATGATTCATAAATATTTTCATCCACATATTCATAAACCCATTAAAATATACTAGTCTAGGGGTAGTTTCGTCTAAGTTTTGTTCTATAAAAGCAAATGTTTTCGATCTTGATTCAATGACATTTCTACTTTTATCACCCATGTCAAACAAGTTTCTAAGGGTGTTACGGTGTACAACATACCAACCCTCATCAATGGGATCTTTCGAGTAAAAAACTTGTTTCACTTGAGAAGAAAATATATATGACTTGTTTATCATTTTTTGTCTAATGTGAATTAATCAAGAGAAATTCACCACCCTAAAACCAAATTGATCTTTTTTAATCCCTCGAGCAGTATTAACATCAACCCAATCATATCAAAATAGCACAACCTTTCGTTTGCCATAATAGTTCAACTTAATAATATTTGTAAGAAGTCTATAATATTCCATATTTCCCTCCACAAGGTGTCTGTCCCTAACACTAGCATAACTTGTAATTGAAGAAGTAACAACTATTCTACCATTTTGAGTTCTCCTCAATCTTTCACGAGATTTTGTATGAAATCTGAAGCCATTAATGATAAAGGCTGTTAGACTTTTTCAATAGTCCTGGCTACAGGCAGTAGTTATTTTGAATAAGTTGTTATGCTTTCCATTATTTTAGGAGTTAGTTTTGCTTGTTACGTTAATTGTATAGCCTATTTAAAGAGGCTATTTATTCCCTGAATAAGGTGTAATTTTATTCTTCCCAAAGTTATGTTTTCTTTGATTTGCTGCTCACACAACAGTGGCATCAGAGCCAGGTTAATTAGCGATAAACAATAGTTTTTCTCCTCATTTATTCAACTGAAATGGCCTTTGATAGTTTTGTACAACCATCAATTCCTCGCTTCGATGGTCACTATGATCATTGGAGTATGTTGATGGAAAATTTTCTCATATCCAAGGAGTATTGGCAAGTTGTCTCTATGGGAATTCCGGAGTTGGCAGCAACAACGGATGCACAACGACTAGAAATTGACGCCTTGAAATTGAAAGATCTTAAGGCAAAGAATTATCTATTTCAAACGATTGATCGTTCAACCTTGGAGACCATCCTTTGCAAAAATACGTCAAAGGATATTTGGGATTCGATGAAAAAAAAATTTCAAGGATTAACCAGAGCAAGGAGGCAGCAACTTTAAGCACTTCGCTTAGAGTTTGAACTTCATCGGATGCAATCTGGAGAGACCATTTCCTACTTCATCTCAAGAACGATGGTTATCATCAGCAAGATGAGAACATTTGGAGAGAAAATAGAGGATGTGGATGTAGTCGAAAAAAATTATTCCCTCATTGACACCAAAGTTCAATTACGTGGGTATGTTCCATTGAGGAATCAAAAGATATTGATCTTTTATCCATTGATGAATTGCAAGGTTCATTCTTGGTTCATGAAAGAAAATTGTAGCAGCAAGATAATGCAGAATTAGCATTAAAAGTTTCATTAGATCATTTGGTTAAAGGTAATGGAGGATGCAGATCGAATGGCCACAATGACAAATGTCGAGGCAGAAGTCGTGGTGGAGGAAACTATGGCCATCGATAGAATTCAAGAAACCAATATCAGGAAAAAGGAAGAAGACATGGCAATTATCGAACACAGTTAGTAGACAAATCAAAAGTGCTATCGTTGTCACAAGTATGGTCACTACAAATTGAAGTGCAGGACCACTTTCTTAGATACACATGGGGAAGAATCCAATAAGAGATATCATTGTTGATGGTATGTCATGCAAAAGAACCTACCAACAAGCATTTGTAGTATTTAGACACCGGATGCAGTAATCACATGAGTGGAGATAAGACAATTTTTTTAACTCTTAATGAATCATTCAGAGATGATGTGAAGTTTGGCAATGATACGAAGATCTCAGTGATGGGTAAAGGCAGGTAACTATTCTAAATAAAAGGAATGTTACTCAAATTATTTCAAATGTCCTTTATCTCACAGATTTAAAGACCAATTTGTTAAGTATTGGTCAGTTGCAAGAGAGTGGTTACGATATCAAAATTAAAAATGGGATGTGACAAGTTCAAGATGGAAAATCAGGATTAATTGCTCAAGTTGCAATGACAGCAAATCGGATGTTTCCACTCTACCTCAATCATTTTACTCAGTCATGTTTTATAGCAAACTTATCTGATCCAATGCAGCTATGGCATTTTTGTTTTGATCATCTCGATTTTAGAGGCTTACAAACGTTTTAGTAGAAAAACATGGTAGCTAGCCTTCCACAATTTTCTTGTCCTGCATATGTATGCGAGGAATGTGTGCTCAGTAAGCAACATCGAGAACCATTTCCAAAGGAAAGATTGAAAGAGCGAGAAACCTATTGGAGATAGTGCACTCTGATATTTGTGGGCCAATTAATCCCATTTCTAATGGAGGTAAACGCTATCTTATCACCTTTATAGATGATATGAGTAAAAAAACATGGGTTGATTTTTTACAGGAAAAATATGAAGCTTTAATTGCTTTTAAAAGATATAAAGCAATTGTGGAGAAAGAAGCATGCCATTCTATACAAGTATTGTGGACTAATTGCGGAGGAGAATATAATTCGCACGAATTCACCCAATTATATGAAAAGTATGGAACTAAAAGACAATTGACAACAGCCTATACACCTCAATAGAATGGTGTATCTGAAAGAAAGAGTCGAACCATTTTCAACATGGTGCGAAGTTTATTGCAGTAAAGCAGAGTTCCTAAGATGTTTTGGCCAGAAGCTATCAACTGGAGCATTCACATTTTGAATAGGAGTCCAACTTTTACTGTTCGAAATATGACACCGGAAGAAGCATGGAGCGGAAGAAGACCCGATATCAGTCATTTCAGAATCTTTGGGTGTATTGCTTATGCACATGTCCCTGATAAAAAAAAAAAGAATAAAGTTAGAAGACAAAGGAGAAAAATGCATCTTTCTTGATGTTAGTGAGTGTACTAAAGCATTCAAGTTGTACAATCCTAGCACTAAGAAAGTTGTCATCAACCAGGATGTGTTTTTTGATGAAGAAAAGTTCTAGTGTTGGGATATACCAACAGTTCAAAGGAATGTTCCAGAAGATTTCGATGAAGAGCTACACGTTGAGTATAATTCGGAGCCATCACATGAACAAGAAACAATTCAAAAACCTGAACCTGTAACAAAGCCAACACCATCACGTATAAAAGAGGGCCTGCTTAGATGAGGGATTATGAAGTCCCAGGAATTGAACAATTTGAGGATCCACTTATCTATTTTGCTCTTTTTTCATATTGTGATCCTGTTTTTCGAAGAGGCGGTTAAACAATCAAAATGGAAGAGAGCAATAGATGATGAAATTGTAGCAGCTATTGAAAAAAAACAAAACTTGGGAGTTAATTGAGCTTCCAAATGCACATAAAACCATTTATGTGAAGTGGGTTTATAAGACGAAACTGAAGGAAACCGTGAAGTTGGCAAATGCAAAGCATGTTTGGTAGCGAAAGGTTATAGTCAGGAGTTTGGCATCGATTACAAGGAGATATTCGCTCCAGTTTCTAGGCATGACACAATCAGATTAGTGATTGCATTGACTGCTCAAAATTCTTGGCCGATTTTCCAACTAGATGCCAAGTCGGCATTCTTGCATGGAGACTTGAATGAACATGTATTTTTTAAACAACCTCATGGCTATATTAAGACTGGAGAAGATCATAAAGTATATAAATTAAAAAAGGCTTTGTACAGACTCAAACAAGCCCCTCAAGCATGGTATAGTCATTAAGGTTTATTTTCTCCAAAGTGATGTTAAGAAGTGTCCTTATGAGCATATATTTTTTTGTGAAAATGGAATATGACGGGAAATTATTGATGGTTTACTTGTATGTCGATGATTTGATGTTTAACGGGAATGATCAGATTATGTTTGATAAGTTTAAAAAATCTATGATGGCTGAATTTGACATGTCTTAGCTTGGAAGAATGCATTATTTTTTGGGATAGAGGTTGCACAATTAGATACAAGTATTTTTATTTCTCAAAGGAAGTATGTGCAGAAGATTCTAAAGAGGTTTCAAATGACGGACTGCAATCCGGTTAGTACACCAGCAGAGACAAGTTTAAAGTTGGTGAAAGATGATAATGGAAGAGACGTCGATAATACCTTATACAAGCAAATCGTGGGAAGTCTAATGTACTCACTACGACCAGAATAGATATAACATATGCTGTAAATCTTATTTGCAGATTTATGGAACGTCCAAAAGAAATGCATCTTCAAATGGAAAAAAGAATCCTAGATATTTACAGGGTACAATCGACTACAAGATTTTGTACAAGAAGGGAAAAAAATCAGCCTTGATTGGGTTTACGGATAGTGACTATGTAGGAGACCAAAATGATAGGAAAAGTACATCTAATTGTGTCTTTATGTTGGGATCAGGAGTTGTTTCATGGTCGTCATGAAAGCAACCAATTGTCACTCTATCAACAACTGAAGCAGAACTTGTAGCTACATCAACATGTGTCTACCAAACCATTTGGATAAGAAAGCTTCTTGAGGAAGTTCATTTCAAGCAAAAGGGGCCTACTCTTATCTACAATGACAATAGTTCAACTACAAAGCTACCTAAGAATCCTATTTTACATGGGAGAAGCAAGCATATTGATGCCCGATATCATTTCTTGAGAGATCGTGTGAATAATGAAGAGATCAATATGGTATATTGCAAAAGTGAAGATCAAATCGCGGATATATTTACAAAGGCCCTAAAACTTGCAACATTTCAAAAGCTACGACAAATGCTTGGAGTTTGCACGGCGACAAATGTAGGAAGTTAACAAGATTTTTTTTTTAGTTTAAACTGATATTAGAAATTAATATTAGTTTAAGAGAGGGTGTGTTAGACTTTTTCAATAGTCCTGGTCTACAGACAGTAGTTGTTTTGAATAAGTTGTTATGCTTTCCATTATTTTAGGAGTTAGTTTTGCTTCTTACGTTAATTGTATAGCCTATTTAAAGAGGCTATTTGTTCCCTGAATAAGGTGTAATTTTATTCTTCCCAAAGTTATTTTTTCTTTGATCTGTTGCTCACACAACAAAGGTATTATTTTTTTAACTATTCTATTTGGACCTTGGGAAATCCATTTAACTTCTTCACTAACATCCCTCCCACTCCAAACCTATTAGAGTGAAAGTAAAGTAGTTACTTATAATTTATTCATGAAAAGTTTCTGTAAACAATTTATAAAGCTCTCGATGTTGTAATCTTCAGGAACATAAATAGGATCTCAAGTCTTGTCTAAACTCAATATGTAAAAAAGGTACATTAATTCGTAAAAAAAAAATACAAGATAAAATTGATCAAGTGATTAAAATTCTATATTATTATAAAACTTACGTGCGTAATGGCTCCATTGAATCATGATGAAAAGGAACATATCGATGTGCTTGTGACCAAAATTTATCATCTAATTCTATGACTTCAACTTTACCAATTTGTTGTTCATAACTTTCAAAGAGATAAGTATTGGCTAAGTTATTATAAGTGAGCCCAACATTTCTCCTTGGTCTATTCAATCTTGTTTCAACATTTTCCAAATATCTAGAACAAAAAGTCATGAACTTCTCTGCTAAATAACCTTCAACAATTTATCCTTTTAGATAACGCTTATTGTGACAATAAGACTTCAACTTGCCCAGGAACCTAAACATGATACACAACATTATTAATATTTGTAATTAAAAGGTATCTTCAAAATTGAATAGTAACACAATTTGAAATTAATACCTCTCTATAAGGTATATTCGTTGAGCAAAAATTGGTCCATCGATTTTTTCTTCATGAGGAAGATGTATTATCAATTGCACCATTATTGTAAAGAGCGAAGGTGGAAAAATCATCTTAAAGTTTCATAAATTTAGGGCAACACGACCTTGTAGTTTCTCAAGTTCTTAACCTTCATAATTTTTCCACAAATAGCTTTCATTATGTTAGAGAGTTCAATTATACAATATGTCACTTTTTTTTACATACAACAACATAAAGTAAGTTGCAGTAAATCTTGCATCAAGATGTAATAATCCTATGACTTTAGAGAATAAAGTCTTTGATCTTTTAAACTCACACATTGAGATATTTTTTATGCATACACATTAGGGACCTTTATATCCTTTAACACAATGTAGAACACATATATTTATTTTTACGACATCTCAAAACAAGCAGGCGACAACCATGATTTTCCATTAGAAAGTAATTTGGGATAAAGATCACGTCGAATTCCCATGTCAACTAATTCAAGTCGAATCTTTAGGTTGTCTTTTGATTTTATTGAGAATTGTCTCGATGATATTCATATATACATTCTTCCCAATATGCATCACATCAAGATTATGTCGCAATATGTTATGCTCCTAATAAGGCAACTAAAAAAATACTTCTTTTTCTCCACAAGTTTGCCTCATTTGGATTATCCTCTTCATCAGATTCATCATCAATCTGCTAGTTAAAATCACCTTCATACACCTCCTTTTATCTTTTCCTTGATTACATGTTAAGTGGTTGATTCATCTTTCCATAAGTGAAATTGATATCTTTCAACATCAACAAGATTCTAGACCCAATAGTTTGCTCTGGAGCTTCTTTGAACTCTTCAGTACCATCAAGTATATTCTTTTTGTAACACCCCGTACCCGAGTCCGTTACCGGAGTCGAACACGAGGTGCACACAGACTTAACTTAATTGTTTTCACAGTCCATAAAAAAAAATTTTCCAGACTAGCTGGTTACTGCATCACTGTTGCCTCAAAAATCATATCTTGAGTTTTAAAGCTCAAAAATCAGTTTCGTAAATTTTTCGTGAATCTAGACTCATAAGTCCATCAACAAATTTTTTTCTAGAATTTTTGGTCGGGCCAATTAGTACAGTTTATTAGTTAAAGTCTCCCCTAATCCAGGGTTTGACTACACTGACCTTCACGCATTACGAATTGGATATCTCCCTGTACAGGGCTTCAATACTGATGCCGTTTGTTTCTATAGAAACTATACTCAGAGAGGAATCTATACATATATGTCATGACTCCTAATTCTCTCTAGTTAATTTACAATGAATTTCCAAAGTCGGAACAGGGGATCCAGAAACCGTTCTGATCCTGCTTCACGAGAACTTTAATATCTCTTAACATACAACTCATATGACCGTTTTGTTTCTTCCACATGAAAGTAGATTCATCAAGGTTCATTTACATAATTTATTCACTATTTAATACCATTCCTACTATTTTTAGTGATTTTTAACATTCACATCACTGCTGCTGTCAGCGTCTGCCTTTAAGGTAGGCCTTACCTATTTCATGATTTCCATGATTCAATTGGCCCTTTTTGCATACATAGCACAAAGTGTGATCATGATTAACCATTCCAATGGCTAATCGTTTCAAAACAATTCCATACCTCATAATGATCAACATACAAACGATTATAGTACTATGCTAAAACATTATATAAGCCATTTTCGCATGGCTATCCAAGTTTACACAAAACCGAAAGGTACATGACCTACAACAAAAGGGTAGTCCTATACATGCCATTTCAAAGTTCAACCAAAATTGTACCAAAATGGGGCTTTGATAGTGTGGATGACTTCGACTTCAATGATCCCAAATCCGATAGCTAACGAGCAAAATCTATAAAACAGAGAGCCAAAGCAGCGGGTAAGCATTTTAATGCTTAGTAAGTCTCAAGTAATGAAATCAGCTTTGACTAAAGTATTACATTTACATAACTAAATGAATCACTTTATTAATACACATTCTCATAATCATACTTACTTCACATTACCGACCCTTATGTTCATACACAAAAGAACAACTTAGCCAAAGGCGGTAGCTCGTTTATCAACTGGCGAATACTTATTTGTAAGGACTCAACTAATTCATGCACATACGAACATACCTCATTGCTGGAATTTTCACAAGTGTATAAATTGAAATTTTTACAGCAAGATTGCTCATTTCGAGTCACGTACCTTGAGTTTAACGGATATAACCACAAGCACAATTGCCTTGGTCTTAACGGTTTGGTAACTTGCGAATTGCCTTGGTCTTAGCCGGATATAACAACTCACACGAATGCCTTGGTCTTAGCGGACATAATCACTAGCATAAATGCCTTGAGACTTAGCCCGGGTATCATTCAAATGCTCATGTACACATATATCAATAATCACGACACATCCATATTTCATTTTCGTTACTAAGGCTCAAACACGAAATATTTATCAAACCTTTACATTTTCGGCTCAATAGCCACATACAAGGAGCATGATTTCAATATAATTCAAGTAGGGTCATTACTCAAGACTTACCTTGGATGTTGTCGGCGATTTAAATGACTATTCAATCACTTTTCCTTTCCCTTATCCAACTGTGGTCCTCTAAGCTCTTGAGCTAATTCACACAAATTTAACTTATTAAAATCTCATTATGATAGCTTATGGCCGAATATGACAAGGAGTTTAAATGGTCATATGGCCATCCTTTAGCTCAAATACACAATGGTCATGCACAATTTTTAAGCACAACAAGCAATTCAATACAATTCATTCAAACATCAAAGTGAAGCTCAAGGTACTTAGCCCTTATACACATTAGACATTAGAGTCACATGTGTACGAAATCACGAATCGAATTCAACACATTAGTTAGTACCCTCCTTAGCCAAAATTTCCAAGCCAAGAATAGGCATCAATATGCTTGCCTCTAACCGAATGTATGCACACCAACCCCCCCTTCATGTGGCCGAATATGCATGTCCATGTTGAGGCCAATTATGCACTTAATACCACACAAAAACAGCATACATTTTACTAACTAACGCATTACATATTGTAGCTCAATACACATCTCTCATGTACTTCATAACCGAAACATCATCACAAGCAAATATATACCTTGAAATAGTATATATGTCATGCCAATACATTATGTGCAAACATATATACATATAGGTGCAAGGGCGAATCATAAGGATGACTATGACTATCTCATATATTTTCATTATGGCGAATGCTCCTTCTACCCCATTTACCTTCACAAAGCATGAACTTCATCATCCAACTTACAAGCTTACAATGTCATGAAGTTTAACCTCATGGTATCTATCAAACTCTCACTCAAAAGTGTTAAAAAATATTCAATAATCATCAATCCACCATCACATGCACCATTACAAAGCTTCACTTTTAGCATGCAAATGATATTAACACAACCTCACCTTAGCGAATATCATCTCCATGACATAGTAAGGATTTGAACCATGGCTAGTTAGAACTCAAGCTAACTACAAAAATATACATGAATCTCATGGCAAAACATCAAACTTACCTTAATCTAGGTACAAGTATGGCCAAACCTCCTCCTAAACCTCTTCCAAACCAACATGAAACAAGAATTCCTTCCTTTTCCTTAGAATTTTCAGCCCAAAGGAAATGAAAAATGATGAACAAAATTCTTCTTTCTTTCTCCACAACTCACGGCAATGGGCATGCATGAGACCATTTTTTTCTTTTTTTCCATTTCTTTATTACCCATGCTCATTAATTTATTTTTTCACCCATGATGCACCAACAAAACATGTCTATGACATGTTTTGCCCATATTCTTTGTCATGGCCAGCCATCACTTGTAAAAGAGGGATATTTGACATGCAAGGCCATTGTTTTGCATGCATGCTTTAATTAGTCATCACACATTTCCTATCCTACTTTCAAAGTTTACTACTAGGTCCTTTCTAGTGAAATTCACATTTATAACTCTAAATTAAAGCATCAAGAATGTCACACATGAGTTAACACATATTATAGGCATCAAAATAAATATCAAATTATTTTTATGCCTCGGTTTTGTGGTCCCGAAACCACATTCTGACTAGGATCGTTTTAAAGCTGTCACAACTCTCCCCCACTTAAGAAATTTTCGTCCCCGAAAATCTTACCGGTAAATAGATTTGGATATCGCTCTTTCATAGAGTTCTCGGGTTCCCAAGTAGCTTCTTCTATCCCGTGATTGAGCCATAACACTTTCACTAGCGGAACCCTTTTGTTTCGCAACTCTTTCACTTCACGAGCTAGGATACGAATCGGTTCTTCTTCATAACTCATATTGGCTTGAATTTCAACCTCTGATAGACTAATTACGTGCGACGGATCAGATCTATAGCGTCGAAGCATTGAAACATGGAAGACGTTGTGAATCTTTTTGAGTTCAGGGGGCAAAATCAAACGATACGCAATTGGGCCAACTCGTTCAGAGATTTCGTACGGCCCAATGAATCTCGGGCTCAACTTGCCCTTACGGCCAAATTTGAGTATCTTTTTCCAAGGCGAAACTTTAAGAAACACTTTATCTCCCACTTGATACTCAATGTCCTTTCGTTTCAAATCCGCATACGATTTCTGACGATCTATGGCCGCCTTCAGACTTTCACGGATTACCTTTACCTTCATTCAAAGATCTTTAATTAAATCCACTCCGAAAATTTTGTTTTCACGAGCTCGGTCCAAAACAATGGTGTACGGCATTTACGCGTCTGAGCCTCGTAAGGCGCCATCTTAATACTTGATTGAAAACTATTGTTGTAGCGAATTCAATCAAAGGTAAATACTGTTCCCATGAACCACTTGAATTCGAGGATGCAACATCTCAACATATCCTCAAGTATCTAAATTATCCGCTCGGATTGACCATCGGTTTGGGGGTGAAAGCGGTCTTTGAAATGCAACTTGGTACCCAAAGCTTCTTGCAATTTCTTCCAAAATCGCGAGGTGAACCTCGGATCTCTATCCAACACAATGAAATCGATACCGTGTAATCTCACAATCGAGAAGCGTACAATTCAGCTAGTTTATCCAATGAAAAATCCGTACGCACAAGGATAAAGTGAGCCGACTTAGTCAGTCTATCAACAACAACCCAAATCGCATCCTTCTTACTTGCTGACAATGGCAGTCCGGACACAAAGTCCATTGTGACTCGATCCCATTTCCATTCGGGTATCGTAATCGGCTGAAGTAATCCTGAAGGCACTTGATGTTCCGCTTTCACTTGTTGACATATTAAACATCTCGAAACAAAGTCGGAGATGTCTCGTTTCATACCATGCCACCAAAACCGACGTTTCAAATCGTTGTACATCTTCGTACTCCCCGGGTGGATTGCCATTCGGCTACAATGGGCTTCGTTCAGAATTATCAAAATAAGTTCCGAATTCTTTGGAACACACAGACGACTTCTAAACCTCAAACAATCATCATCATCAATTTGAAACTTCGATTCCTTGTTCGGAACACACTCAGCCCGTTTTGCAACCAACTCATCGTCAACTTTCTGAGCTTCACGAATTTGATGAGTCAATAATGGTTTGGCCTTTAATTCAGCTACTAACACATTGTCGGGTAGAATAGACAGGTGTACATTCATCGCTCGTAAAGCAAGCGGTGATTTACGGCTTAAGGCGTCCGTAACCACATTAGCCTTTCGGGTGATAATCAATGACAAGCTCATAATCTTTTAACAACTCGAGCCAACGTCTTTGTCGCAGATTTAAGTCTCTTTGAGTCATCAAATATTTGAGACTTTTGTGATCCGAATACATGGCACTTCTCACCAAATAAGTAATGTCGCCATATCTTTAAGGCGAATACGATGGCGACCAATTCGAGATCATGGGTGGGATAATTTTTCTCACGTGGCTTTAATTGTCTCGACGCATAGGCCACAACTCGACCTTCTTGCATCAAAATACGCAACCTAACCCAAGTAGGGAGGCGTCACTATAGATGACAAACTCTTTGCCAGATTCGGGCTGTACTAGTACTAGAGCTTCCGTCAAATGAGTTTTCAATTGGTCGAACTTTTACGACACTTTTACATCCATTCAAACTTGACATCTTTACTCAAGCGGTTTACGTCATGGGTGTGGCTATCATCGAGAATCCTTTTACAAACCGTCGGTAGTAACCGCAAGTCCCAAAAGCTCGAACCTCGGTAATATTTCTTGGAGGCTTCCGGTTAAGTATGGCTGAAATTTTGCTTGGGTCGACTCGAATACCCGTCTGAGATACCACATGACCCAAGAAGCTAACCTCTCTTAACCAGAACTCACACTTGCTGAACTTAGCGTATAACTGCTTATCCCGTAAAATTTGCAACACTAATCTCAGGTGCTCCGCATGTTCGGTCTCATCTCTTGAATAGACCAGGATGTCGTCAATGAACACAACTACGAACCGATCCAAATATGGTCTGAAGATCCGATTCATCAAATCCATAAATACCGCAGGGGCATTAGTGAGCCCAAACGGCATCACTAAGAACTCGTAGTGACCATATCTCGTTCTGAAGGCAGTTTTGGGTATGTCCGAATCTCGGATTCGCAACTGATAATAGCCCGATCTCAAATCTATTTTTGAGAACACCGAGGCTCCTTCAGTTGATCGAACAAATCATCGATCTGTGATAGCGGATAGTTGTTCTTTATTATCACTTTATTAAGGCGGCGATAGTCGATGCACAACCTCATGGTTCCGTCCTTCTTTTCACAAACAACACCGGTGCACCCCAAGGTGAAAAACTCGGGCGAGCAAAACCTCTATCCACCAACTCTTGCAAACTGAGCTTTCAACTCCTTCAATTCCGTTGGTGCCATACGATACGGAGCTATCGAAATCGGTGTGGTCCCAGGTATAAGCTCAATACCAAACTCTACCTCCGAGCAGGGGCAAACCCGAAATTCTTGGAAAAACATCCGGTATTCACAAACCATCGGCACAGATTCGGGTTTTGTTTCTAACTCCTTATCATCAAGTACATACGCAAGGTATGCTTCGCACCCTTTTCTTACATATTTACGGGCCAACATTGATGATATTGCGGTGGCACCCCTTCAAGTCCGTAGACTTAACTTTCGGATCATCTCGTTATTTGCGCACCTCAAATCAATAGTCTTGCTTTTGCAATTCACAACCGCATCATGCACGGTCAACCAATCCAAACCAAGAATAACATCAAATTCATCGAGCGGTAAAAGCATCAAGTCCGCGGAAAACAGAACCTCGAATTACTAGGGGCATTTCCTACACACTTTGTCGACAAGCACATAACGACCTAAGGGATTTGACACCGAATTACGAACTCGATGAGACTCAATAGGTAAAGTCTTCTTTGATGCTAAGGTTTCGCATATATAAGAATGAGTAGAACCGGGTCAATCAAAGCAATCACATTAGTATCAAAGAGAGTGAAAGTACTGGTAATAACATCTGGCGAGGAAGCATCCTCACGTCGCGTATGGCATAAGCCCTAGCGAGGGCTTGAGCCTCGGATCTGGTCGTAGCATCTCTAGATCCTCTCTGACTACCACTAGCATTGTCCGTATTTCTAGATGGTCTACCTCGAGCAGTGGTAGCACCCGGTTTCCCACTCTGATCTATATTTTGTTAAGACAACCTTGGGCAATCTTTAATGAAGTGGTCGATTGCTCCGCACTTGTAACAGGAGCGGTCACAGAATCTACAACTTTCGGAATTCCATTTGCCACAATACTGGCACTCCGCTCTCTCTCGACGATCATTTCCACCACTGGCGATCGAAGTGACTCGTGTGGTCACAGGGGGTCGGTCGCGATCTCGTCTAGAAAAGCCCGAAGTGTCTCTAGACCGGCCTAAGCCATCTCTAAATTTCTTTGATGACTATGGGAAGGGCTTCCCCGAAGACCTCTTACGAAACTCCCTTGCTCCCACTTCAGCTTTTCTTTTCTCCATACTAAGTTCCTCGGCTTTGCACGCTCGCTCGACAAGAGCCACAAACTCTCGGATTTCCAAAATGCCAACATACAGCTTTATATCATCATTCAGTCCATCTTCGAAGCGTTTACACATCACAGCTTCTGAAGAAATGCATTCCCGCGCGTACCGGCTAAGCCTCACAAATTTTCGTTCATAGTCGGTAACCTACTGGAACCTTGTTTAAGTTCAAGAAATTCCTTCCGTTTTTGATCCATAAATCTCTGACTGATATACTTTTTTCCGAAACTCAGTTTGGAAAAACTCCCAAGTTACTTGCTCTCGGGGCACAACAGAAGTCAGAGTACACCACCAATAGTAGGCAGAATCACGTAGCAAGGAGATAGTACATTTTAGGCATTCATCGAGTGTACAAGATAGCTCATCGAGTGCGGGATAGTGTTGTCCAACCAAAATTCACTTGCTCGGCATCGTCGCTATCCGTAGCTTTAAATTCAGTAGCCCCATGTTTTGAATTACATCAACTAGGGCTTATTCGACCTATTTGGTCGATTCTGAAGGCATTGTAGGTGCGGGGTTGTATTAGTCGGGAATGGAGGTTGTGGAACAGCCGTGTTAGTTCGAATGTATTGGTTGAACCAATCATTCATCACGCTATAGAAAGCTTGCCTAGCCTCATCATTCGGATTGCTAGCAATAGGTTGAGAGTCCACCGGCGCTGTCCCTTGTGCGGGACAGGCGCCACACTCTCCACATCATCAGCTATCACTCGGTTGGGATCGGGATCCATTACTATAAATAAACACAAATTCAAATGTCAGAAATCACCACACTATCAAATAATCACATAAAATGACATGTATAGCTAGACCCAAACGCATTACGGTAGTCCTAGAATCGACTAAACCGTAGCTCTGATACCAATAAAATTGTAACACCCCGTACCCGAGTCCGTTACCGGAGTCGAACACGAGGTGCACACAGACTTAACTTAATTGTTTTCACAGTCCATAAAAAAAAAATTTCAAGACTAGCTGGTTACTGCGTCACTGTCGCCTCAAAAATCATATATTGAGTTTTAAAGCTTGAAAATCAGTTTCGTAAATTTTTTCCTGAAACTAGGCTCATAAGTCCATCAACACATTTTTTTCTAGAATTTTTGGTTGGGCCAATTAGTAAAGTTTATTAGTTAAAGTCTCCCCTAATCCAGGGTTCAACTACACTGACCTTCACGCCTTACAAATTGGATATCTCCCTGTACAAGGCTTCAATACTGATGCCGTTTGTTTCTATAGAAACTATACTCAGAGAGGAATCTATAAATATATGGCATGACTCCTAATTATCTCTGGTTAATTTACAATGAATTTCCAAAGTCGGAACAGGGGATCCAAAAACCGTTCTGGCCCTGCTTCACGAGAACTTTAATATCTCTTAACATACAACTCATATGACTGTTTCGTTTCTTCCACATGAAAGTAGATTCATCAAGGTTCATTTACATAATTTATTCACTATTTAATACCATTCCTACTATTTTTAGTGATTTTTCACATCCACATCACTGTTGCTGTCAACTTCTGCCTTTAAGGTAGGCCTTACCTATTTCATGATTTCCATGATTCAATTGGCCCTTTTTGCATACATAGCACAAAGTGTGATCATGATTAACCATTCCAATGGCTAATCGTTTCAAAACAATTCCATGCCTCATAATGATCAACATACAAACGATTATAGTACTATGCTAAAAACGTATATAAGCCATTTTCGCATGGCTATCCAAGTTTACACAAAACCGAAAGGTACATGACCTACAACAAAAGGGTAGTCCTATACATGCCATTTCAAAGTTCAATCAAAATTGTACCAAAATGGGGCTTTGATAGTGTGGATGACTTGACTTCAATGATCCCGAATCCGATAGCTAACGAGCAAAATCTATAAAGCAGAGAGCCAAAGCAATGGGGTAAGCATTTTAATGCTTAGTAAGTCTCAAGTAATGAAATCAGCTTTGACTAAAGTATTACATTTACATAACTAAATGAATCACTTTATTAATACACATTCTCATAATCATACTTACTTCACATTACCGACCCTTATGTTCATACACAAAAGAACAACTTAGCCAAAGGCGGTAGCTCGTTTATCAAGCGAGCGAATACTTATTTGTAAGGACTCAACTAATTCAAGCACATACGAACATACCTCATTGCTGGAATTTTCACAAGTGTATAAATTGAAATTTTTACAGCAAGATTGCTCATTTCGAGTCACGTACCTTGAGGATTTAACCGGATATAACCACAAGCACAATTGCCTTGGTCTTAACCCGGTTTGGTAACTTGCACAATTGCCTTGGTCTTAGCCGGATATAACAACTTCGCATGAATGCCTTGGTCTTAGCAGGACATAATCACTAGCATAAATGCCTTGAGACTTAGCCCGGTATCATTCAAATTCTCATGTACACATATATCAATAATCACGACACATCCATATTTCATTTTCGTTACTAAGGCTCAAACACAAAATATTTATCAAACCTTTACAATTTAGGCTCAATAGCGCATACAAGGAGCATGATTTCAATATAATTCAAGTAGGGTCATTACTCAAGACTTACCTTGGATGTTGTCGAGCGATTTCGACGACTATTCAATCACTTTTCCTTTCCCTTATCCAACTGTGGTCCTCTAAGCTCTTGAGCTAATTCACACAAATTTAACTTATTAAAATCTCATTATGATAGCTTATGGCCGAATATGACAAGGAGTTTAAATGGTCATATGGCCATCCTTTAGCTCAAATACACAATGGTCATGCACAATTTTTAAGCACAACAAGCAATTCAATACAATTCATTCAAACATCAAAGTGAAGCTCAAGGTACTTAGCCCTTATACACATTAGACATTAGAGTCACATGTGTACGAAATCACGAATCGAATTCAACACATTAGTTAGTACCCTCCTTAGCCGAAATTTCCAAGCCAAGAATAGGCATCAATATGCTTGCCTCTAACCGAATGCATGCACACCAACCCCCCCTTCATGTGGCCGAATATGCATGTCCATGTTGAGGCCAATTATGCACTTAATACCACACAAAACAGCATACATTTTACTAACTAACGCATTACATATTGTAGCTCAATACACATCTCTCATGTACTTCATAATGAAACATCATCACAAGCAAATATATACCTTGAAATAGTATATATGTCATGCCAATACATCATGTGCAAACATATATACATATAGGTGCAAGGGCTGAATCATAAGGATGACTATGACTATCTCATATATTTTCATTATGGCGAATGCTCCTTCTACCCCATTTACCTTCACAAAGCATGAACTTTATCATCCAACTTACAAGCTTACAATGTCATGAAGTTTAACCTCATGGTATCTATCAAACTCTCACTCAAAAGTGTTAAAAAATATTCAATAATCATCAATCCACCATCACATGCACCATTACAAAGCTTCACTTTTAGCATGCAAATGATATCAACACAACCTCACCTTAGCGAATATCATCTCCATGACATAGTAAGGATTTGAACCATGGCTAGTTAGAACTCAAGCTAACTACAAAAATATACATGAATCTCATGGCAAAACATCAAACTTACCTTAATCTAGGTACAAGTATGGCCAAACCTCCTCCTAAACCTCTTCCAAACCAACATGAAACAAGAATTCCTTCCTTCTTCCTTAGAATTTTCAGCCCAAAGGAAATGAAAAATGATGAACAAAAATTCTTCTTTCTTTCTCCACAACTCACGGCAATGGGCATGCATGAGACCATTTTTTTTTCTTTTTTTCCATTTCTTTATTACCCATGCTCATTAATTTATTTTTCACCCATGATGCACCAACAAAACATGTCTATGACATGTTTTGCCCATATTCTTTGTCATGGCGGCCATCACTTGTAAAAGAGGGATATTTGACATGCAAGGCCATTGTTTTGCATGCATGCTTTAATTAGTCATCACACATTTCCCTATCCTACTTTCAAAGTTTACTACTAGGTCCTTTCTAGTGAAATTCACATTTATAACTCTAAATTAAAGCATCAAGAATGTCACACATGAGTTAACACATATTATAGGCATCAAAATAAATATCAAATTATTTTTATGCCTCGGTTTTGTGGTCCCGAAACCACATTCCGACTAGGGTCGTTTTAAGGCTGTCACACTTTTGGAATCTAAATCTACGATTTACATCTAACCATTGATGATGTCCCATATATAAGAACTTTTTCCCATTTTATAACTATTTCAAACATGTCTGTGTAGCACTACAAAGAGCATAACAACCTTTGGTAATCCAACTAGATAAATTTGCATAAGCAAGAAAATCATTAATAGTCTACAACAAAACTGCACAAAAATACAAATTTTCCAATTTTAACACATCATATGTTTCAACACTCACCTATAATTGCTTCAACTCTTTTATAAGCGACTGCATATAAATGCCAATATCATTCTGTAGACCTTTCTCCTCAAGGATTATCATAGATAAGATAAAAGAAATTGTTTCATGCAAATCAATGGAGGCAAATTGTAAGGAAAAAGCACAACAGGCCAAGCACTATATGAAGGACTCATGATTTTAAAAGGATTAAGGCCATCAGATGCAAGCCCAAGAAACTTTTATAAGCGATTGCATAAAATACCAATATCGTTCTTTATACCTTTCTCCCTAAGGATTATCATAGATAAGATAAAAAAAGATTGTTTCATGCAAATCCATGGAGGAAAATTATAAAGAACAAGCACAACAGGCCAAGTACTATATGAAGGACTCGTGATTTTAAAAGGATTAAGGCCATCAGATGCACGCCCAAGCCTCGCATTCTTAGGATTGCTTACAAAACTTGGAAACTTTTATAAGCGATTGCATATAAATGCCAATATCGTTCTTTAGACCTTTTGATGAATAAAATATAAAATTGAAGCTTATTGAGTCTATTTTCATATGGAAGAAACAAAACAGGTAAATGAGTTGTATTTTATGAGAAATTTGAGTTTTGGTGGAACAGGGTCAGAGCGATTTCTGAATCCCCTATTCTGACTTTAGAAATTCACTAAAAATTGTACAAAAATAATTAGGAGTCATACTTTATATGTATAGAAATGCCAATATCGTTCTTTAGACCTTTCTCCCCAAGGATTATCATAGATAAAATAAAAGAAGATTGTTTCATGCAAATCTATGGAGGCATATTGTAAGGATCAAGCATAACAGGCGAAGTACTATATGAAGGACTCATGATTTTAAAAGGATTAAGGCCATCAGATGCAAGCCCAAGTCTCACATTCTTAAGATTGTTTGCAAAACTTAGAAACTTTTATAAGCGACTGCATATAAATGCCAATATCATTCTTTAGACCTTTCTCCCCAAGGATTATCATAGATAAGATAAAATAAGATTGTTTCATGCAAATCCATAGAGGCAAATTGTAAGGAACAAGCACAACAAGCCAAGTACTATATGAAGGACTCATGATTTTAAAAGGATTAAGGCTATCAGATGCAAGCCTAAGCCTCACATTCTTAGGATTTCTTGCAAAACTTAGAAACTTTTATAAGTGACTGCATATAAATGCCAATATCGTTCTTTAGACCTTTCACCCCAATGATTATCATAGATAAGATAAAAGAAATTTGTTTCATGAAATCCATGGAGGCAAATTGTAAGGAACAAGCACAACAAGCCAAGTACTATATGAAGGACTTATGATTTTAAAAGGATTAAGGCCATCAGATGCAAGCCCAAGCCTCACATTCTTAGGATTTCTTGCAAAGCTTGGAAACATTTTATCAAATGATTTCCAAGCTAAAGAATCCAAAAGATGCCTTAATAATCCATCATTAATTCATTCATCATGATGACACCTCATAGACTCAATTGTCTTTGAAAATATGAAAAGTCTTTGAAACCTTGGTATTAACGAAAAATATCGCAAAATCTTTGTTGGCTTCTTTCTTGATCATACTTTGCCTTTATCCTCATTCACTTTTTCTGCATTTTCATTCTTCCGATGAGATTTACCGCATACATGACAATATTATTGGTTTTTCTGATTGCCTCAATGCAATACGCAATCATTTAGGCACCTATGAATTTTATCATATCCAACACCTAAATCCTTAATCATTTTTTGTGAATCGTTACATGAGTGAGGGATTTTTGCAAAAGGGAATACTATTTTCAAAAACTAATAATAATGTAAAAGAGTTCCTGATCTAACCTTCTAAGCATTTTAAGTGAAAAGATGAATGTAGAAGGACAATCTTGAATGTTTCGATCTCTCATAAAGTTCTACATTCATTTCATCAGACAACTTATAAAAATTTGTTGCTTCTCCATTTGGCTCTTGATCACATGCACTTTTTCCCATTTCGGTAAAATCATTTACACCAATATCATAATCATTTTATGTAATAATTTCATGTGAAAAGGCTTACAAACCATGATTGTGCATGTTAAATGCATCCTGCAACATACCTTCCATGTCATCTTCTCTAACAGAATGATGTTGATAATTAGGAGGATATGTTGGATTAACCGTAGATCTATGTGGTATATACTCTCCATGAAATATCCATATTTTATAGCCTTGAAGAAAGACAAAAACAATTAAGTGTTCATAGACAACTTCACAAACATGCCAATTAATGTTAACACACTTCAAACAAGGGCAAAGTATCATATTTTATTGGCTTACATTTTCAAAGGTAAAATTTTGAAATTTTTGAACTCCATTTCTATAGTCTTGACTTACCCAAAACAAATCCATCCAACTCTTATCCATTTCGTAGTTCTGAAAGTCTAAATTTGCCAATAAATTATCATCAGATTTAAAATTAAACAAAATAACCAAATTTTAACAATGTTGGAAAAAACAATTGGATTGGACTGATTGCACTAATTACGATAAATTAAGTGTTCTAAATAGATTTAGCCAAGTGCCCTAAAATTTAAAAAAAAACCAAAAATTAACAACTAATAACCCAATTATTGGTTTTTTATAAAAGTGACCCAAAACTTTTGATTATTTACAAAAAAAACCAACCCTGAAAATCATGAATGTAAATGACCCGTTTTGAATAGTAAACCCCAGTGTCATCATTGCCATTGGTGGCACCACCGATCACAATCACCCAATGATTGACCCATGGAATTAAAAAATGATTTCTTTAGGTGCCACCATTGACATTGGCAACACCGATATCAATACACGTACCCACTCGTTAAAAATACTTGTATTTCCTTAAAAAAAAAATACTTTTTAATCAATTTTTTTTGAAATAGTGGTTTTTGTGTTGTCGTTGCTCGTAGTGGCACTAGTCAGAAAAAAATTATATTTTTTAAAAGAATTTGAATTTTTTTGCCGTTGCTGTCATTGGTGGCACCGGTTAATTTAATAAAAAATTTAACCTAAAACTTAAAACTACACTGTTTATGGTTGTTTAAAACCCTAAAAATCCAATATAAATTAAATTAAAAAGAAAAGAGCAATGTTGAGGAGAAAAGTAGAAGGGAAACAAAAACAATCAACGAAGAATGAAGGTTCCAAGAGTGAAAGGCGCATTGAATATTGTAACTTCTCTTGAACTTGAACTAGCTTGATCTTCCATGAAACAATGAAAAAAAATGAAAAAAAAAACTGGAACCAATAAAAAGGGAAAACTGTTGAAACAATGGAGAAGAAAGAGGGGGGATGACAGCAACAAAGAAAGAAGAGGAAGATGAAAAGGTAAAGAGGAAAAAAGTTAAAGCAAAGGGGAGGGAAATAGATACACCTTGGGAAGGAAAGAAACGGAGAAGTAAATGCATTAATTAATTGTCAATTGTTAGCAACTTTCATTTTTTTTATTAATTAATTTTTTTTTACCTTTTCATCTCCTTTCTCTACTGCATTCATCCCCTTTTTCTTCTCCCTCCCTCCTATGTCATCATTATCCCTCTCTCATCCCCTCATCATTATTTGTTTTTCTTCCCTTCATTTTTTTTTTGTGATTTCATTCTCCTTTCCCCAGTTTCCTTTCATCTTCTCTTCCTCTCTTTCCTCTCTTTTTCTTCTTTAAAGATTTAATAACCCAACTCCAAATATCATTTCGCGAGCAAGCTAACGTCCCTTCAGATGATCTAACCGACCCATTACTTCCTGGTCTCCTTTCTTTGTTTCACTTAACCAACGATTCACATTGTCATCGTTGTATCACACTGTAAAGCCTATCTCCTTTAAAGCTTCGATTTCATTTTTTTTATTTCAACCTTGCCTTTTAAAAAAAAAATCATATGGGTGCCATCAAGGGTAATGACAACACCAATTGACACCCATTTTTTTCAAATAAAAACACTGGTGCCACCAATGGTAATAGCGACACCCATTAATATATTTTTCTTTTTTTTCCCCAGAATATTGATATTTTAAGCGGGTCTACAAATGTAACACCCCTTACCAGTGTCCGACGCCGGGACAGGATACGAGGCATTACCAGACTTAAATATACACATACATGTAAAATCGGGCCATAAAATTTTAACCAATTCAAAAACATTCAAACACATGCATATCGTCCATTATACGGGCCTACGAGGCCCAAAACACACATCGGGGGTGGTTCTGGACTAAACCAAGAACTTCTAAAAATTTTACAACACTTAGAGAAATTTTCCATGTTTAAAGAATCACACACCCGTGTAGATTAGGTCGTGTAGTCACGCACACCCGTGTGGCTTAGGACACGCTCGTGTCCTCAGCCCGTGTAACTCTCTGTTTATGACGTCGGCAAGAAATGGGGTCACACGGCCAAATCACACGCTTGTGTGCTAAGGCCGTGTTCCTCACATGGCTGAGACATACGGTCGTGTCTCCACCCGTGGGCCAACACTTAGGCTATTTTCCAAGCCTTGGTCAACCATAAACCCTTACACATTTATACAACATCAAGACATATAACATGACATCCATTTCACTATTAAACATCTTCAATTAGGCCACAAACAAAGCATTTGCATGTCATGATTCATGTGTTTTACATACTCATTTTATACTAAGTTAAACACACCAATTCACACTCATTTGGCCTTGTCTATTATGATATCCTTATACTTTTATACCATGGTTATCATCCTACCAAAAGATTTCAACTTAATCATCAAACATTCATATTCAAGGCAAGCTCATAACTTTATGAAATACCAACATATTTCACATGCGTAGAATAACATGCATGTCTAAGACATTGCATACCATATCATACATTCATCGATACCAAGCCATTACAACATGCACATCATCAAGACATTAGATCATTCATGCAAAATCAATTAGGTTTACAACCCAATGATCAAATATAAGTCCTATCTCATGGCTCTATACAAAAGAATCATTATAAACCAACTCAATTGGCAAAATCATGAAACACATATCATAAAGTACTAAGTCTTTATACGTGCCACTCACTTTAAAACAATTAAGGTTTATTAATACCCCAACTTGATAATTTGATAGTGTGATGCTGCCTCCCACGATCTCCAACCCCGAGCTAACCTGACAATATTAAAGAAATGGAAAGGAGGGGGTAAGCTTTATAGCTTAGTAAGTCCGTACGTAAATCATAATAAGCAATTTATTAATGCGTTTTTTTTCAAATTCTTACAACATATTCTCATGGTAACACAATCGAAGTTGTACATAATTCCACTATTTGCTCATATTCCAGTTAAGCTATCTACTCGAGTCATAGTCACTAAATTATTAATACCTTGAGCTAAGGAACTCCAAATTAAGATCCGTTAATTTTCCCTAAAACTAGACTCACATATCTTCCTACCATAAAATTTTCATAATTTTTGGTCTAGCCAATAAGTACATTCTATTCTTTAAAGTCTCCCATGTACTGCTGTTTGACAGTTGCAACCCTTCTTCACTAAAAATTAATTATCTTATTGTATGGGATTCGGATGATGTTCCCGTTTGTTTATCTTGAAAATAGATTCATTAAGAACTTAGTAATATAAATTTTAACTAATAATTATTCTTGTACAATTTTTAGTGATTTTCAAAAAGTTAAGACAGAGGAGCCCGAAATCATTCTGACCCTGTCAAAAATTAAAATATCTCATAATATGAAATTATTTTGCTTACAAAATTTCCTATATTGAAACTAGACTCAATAAGATTTAATTTCATATTTTATTCAGTCTCTAATTCAATTTTCACAATTTTTGGTGGATTTTCAAAGTTGGACTACTGCTGCTGTCCAACACTATTTTAGTGCAATATAATGATAACTATGATAAGTTCATTTTCAACTAATCATGAACTCACCATATCATGAATTCTATGTTCAATTACATGCTGTAAGTTAGCATGATATTGCAAGAAAATTCATAATCATAATTCATACATCTTAGCTCACCGAGGTCTCGACATTTCAAAATCTCAATAACCATGAGCTTAGAGATTCATGTACATACCTATACCATATATTCTTACTCATATTACTCCACTTCTTAACCAAAATCTTGAATGGTCTGTTGAACCGCCCGGAATATTGAAGGATGTTTGGAATCATCATACACCAAATAAAGTACCAAAGCCATGTCCCAGACACGGTCTTACATGTATCCACATGTCGACGCCATATCCCAAATATGATCTTATACGAAGTCTCATATCAGTACCGATGCCATGTCCCAGACATGGTCTTACACTGGCACACATATCAATGCCGATGCCATGTCCCAAACATGGTCTTACACTGGCTCTCATCTCGAATGCCGATGCCATGTCTCATACATGGTCTTAGACGGGATCTTATTAACCATGGTGTCATGATATCTGAATCCTAAGCATTCCTCAGGCTCACCCGGGGCTTTTTCAAATACACATCTCGTCGAAACTTGTTCCTAGGATTGAATCATATATCTTATGATCATGATTAAGCTCATGATTTCACATAATGTTAATAGTCATGATAATCGTTTTTTAACACAAAATCACAATTCATCTCATTGTCATCACAAATCATAGACATATTGTAGATCACTTCTTATACATAGCATATAATAACCTTTAACTTAACAAGTTCAATTCAACTTACCAATTTAGATTCAGTCACAATCAACGATAATATTATTGTAAGTACTTACTTGTCAAATTCTCGTCGTATACATCCGTATGACAACTCATTTAATTTATGAGACAATAATATAATTTACAATTCAAGTAAAACATTGCATTATTATTATTATTATTATTATTATTATTATTATTATTATTATTATTATCACATGAACTTACCTCGAATCCGAGCACGTCTAATTATTCCATTTTAGTCCATAATATCATACCTTCCCGATTTAAGTCCGAATCTCGTTTTCCTTGATCTATAATATCACATTTATATTGCTAATTAGTCAAGTATTCATCGTGACAAAAAAAATCATATTATGACCAAATTACATTTTTTTCCCTTAAACTTTGTCATATTTACACTTTTTCCCCTAGGCTCGTAAAATGATTTTTATTCAATTTCTTTGCATTTTAAGCCTAGATGAATCATTTTCATAACTATAACAGCCCACAATTTCCATTAGAACACACTTTTACTACATATTTTATAAATTTTATGATTTAGTCCTTTTAAGCATTTTCACCGAAATCACTTAGCAAAAGTTGTTTCTCCAACCATAAACATGCATAATCTACCATTAAACATCAAAATGGACAAATTTCTAACATGTTTCAAACACTATACCTTCATCATAACTCAAATAAATGGTAGAAATAGGTAGATCTTGTTACGAGGATTTCAAAAACATAAAAATCATTAAAAACGGGGTAAGAACGGACTTACAATTGAGGTTGGAAGCTTGGAAAACCCTAGCCATGGTTTCTTCATGCAATATTTGGCCAAGGAAGAAGATGGACAAGAAATTTTGGCTTTTATTTTGCTTTTAATTCATTTTAATTACTAGATTACCAAAATGCCCCTAACTTAAAAATATTCTATTTCACTCATTTCATGTCCATTTTTGTCCAAAAAATTGTCTAATGTTCTAATTACTATTTAAGGACCTCCAATTTAAAATTTCATAACAATTAGACACCTCTAACATGTAGAATTCAACTTTTTCACTTTTTACAATTTAGTCCTTTTGACCAAATTGAGTGCCCAAACGTCAAAATTTTCGAACGAAATTGTCACGAAATCATCCCTTGAATTTATAGACCATAAAAATATAATAAAAATAAATTTTCTTATATCGGATTTGTGATCCTGAAACTACTGTTCCGACTATGCCCAAAATCGGGTTGTTACAACAAATACACATGCTAGTGCCGCCAATGTCAATGACGACACCCAAAGAAATCAATTTTTAATTCTATGGGCCAATCATTGG
Organism: Gossypium arboreum; assembly: GCF_025698485.1. NCBI lineage: Eukaryota > Viridiplantae > Streptophyta > Magnoliopsida > Malvales > Malvaceae > Gossypium > Gossypium arboreum. The sequence goes on from NC_069078.1 coordinate 34,802,600, forward strand.
GTGATTGTGATGGGTGGTGCCGCTAATAGCAATGGTGGCACTAGAATTTACTATTCAAAAGAGGTCATTTACGTACATGATATTTAGAGTGAGTCATTTTCGTAAATAATAAAAAAAATTTAGATTATTTTTATAAAAAAACCCTCAATTATTTCTAAATGCAATTCTTTACCTTCACAAGAATAATTAACAAAGGATATACTGAATCATGAATAAAGAATGTAATTAATAGCATCAACCAATTAAAAATAGAGCTTAAATATAGGAGTTGGAACACTTTTTAAAATACTAAGAAAAAGGGGTTTCCCTGGTTGAACAAGAAAGAATGTGTTGCAATCATTTTCAATGATTGATTAAAGTTTCTCTCCAAATAATGGTTCAAGTTGTGAAGTATTAACAAGTAAATAAAATGTCAATCAAGCTGACCTTTTTTAAATGTAACAAAAATCCAAGGGCTTTAATGCAAAGCTAATAACTCGTATATCTAATACTCACTTGGATATCACTTTATCAAAATATATGTATAAATGGGACCAAAAAGAATTAACAAAAATCGTAAATAATAAAATAAAATGGTTCCCAAATTTCAGATATATACAAAAAATCAGCAGTCACCAAAAAATGCTTCCACTACTCAGCTTTGCTACTACCAAAGAGACTACCAGTCCCACATCCTGCCTCTTCATATAATCTAAAAGAGTGATAGAGACAGTTGCTAGGGTTTTGAGCCAATTCTTTCCACCCTATATTTATACATCCAGACATATAACCTGACGACAAGTAAAACCCAGTTTTTTTTTTTCAAAGTACAATATATCTAAGGTTGATATCAAAATGAGCAAATGCAGACCTCTCAAGTGTCAACTCAAGCATGTGAAATAATAGCCATATTTGGGTGTTTTTGAAATTTATTAACAGACTATGCACATGCAAATAGGGCGCATAGTATCACATTATCAACCAAATAGCTTGCACTTGGATGATTATATGTCACCTGTGCATTTATTTGGAACTAATCTGTGCAGGGAATTATTTTTGGGTTACAAAACATAGACAAATACAACTCCATCTTTATGAATTCAATCAGATAAGCATTGCTAACTACTTCATGCGTGTTTCTATAATATTTTGTACTTGAAAACGAAAGATCCATTAACAAATTCAGAGTCTATTGCAGCAAATAAAAGAAAATCTGGGTTGTGCCTTGCCTTGACTTAGCAACTAAAGAATGACTGTGGGAGTGGCAACGAAGAACAGCGGAGGCAAAAGATCGATGGTGGCAGCAAAGAGTGGAAGAGACTAACGATGACCAAAAGAGGAGCTACGTTTTATGTTTTATTGATTTAAGAAATTAGGAGTAAAATTCCAGGGCTTAGTCTGTAAAAGACATTTAGTGGCGTTTGTAACTAAAACGTCACAAGAGAATATACCTTTTGCAGGTTTTTATTTTTAAATGTCACTATAGAAGTAACCTATCGTGGCAACTAATATAAAAACGCCACTAAATAGCAACTCTAAGGCGACACCTAATTTACAAATGCTGCTATTTTTTTTTTATATTTAATATGATGTTTTAATTTGAAAAAGTTTTCAAAGCCTTGCGGCGTTTTCCCTTTAAAACGCCACTAAAATTAACCTATTGTGGCATTTGTCTAAACAAGTGTCGCAAAAAATATAAAAACTAGCAGCACTTGACTTAAAAGCAACATTGGTTGCAACATAATTGCTATATATCTTGCAATATATATTAGCATTTTTGGACCGAAAAATCTCAGACTTTTTAATACATATTTTGGGGATTCTTAGTAACAATTGTCTTATACCTAGTCCAAGGGTAACAATTGTTAAACCAATATAACTGTCAACGTATTAATAAAGCTAGTCAACATAGTACAAAGTAAGCTTACTATGTTATGATACTTGAAGACAAAACAAAAAATAAATGAAGGATCAAGCTACAAGTATTATCCCTTCAAGAGGCCTTTTTCGTTCCTCTCATCTTTTGTAAAATATTAATAAAAACAACATTCCAGTTCATCCCAAATCTTGAACTATCACATCAACAATAATTAATTTTTTTTTAAATTTAAATTTTGCATTCATCAATGTTTTGAACATTACTTATGGAAAAGGATTTTGATGTTTCAGCTTCCTTTGATTAAAATGGATGATACTAAAATTTTTGATGGGTTGAGTCAAGTCTTAATAAAATTTTAAACCCAATTGATAGGCTCGGGTTGACTTGACTTAAAAAATAGACCTAAATTTTTGCTCAAGCTCGACTCGGATAAAAATGCTAAAATTTTGGCCCACTCGTATTTTTTTTACAATATCCAAATAATAATAAAATAGTAGTAATATAATAGTGAAATAACAACAAAACAATGGGAAAACAACAGCAAAACAACAATGTTATATTTTTTTTTTGCAAATTTGAGTCGAGCCGAGCCCGGGCCAAAAAACCTTACCCAAGACCTGACCCATTTTCTAAATTGGCCTATTTTTTTTATCCAAGCCCATTTTAGGCCTCTATTTTTATCCAAACATTTCCACTTTTCAGGCGGGCCTTCGAGCTGAAACGAGTGGTTCGGCTCATGGACAAGTCTAAATGATACTGAAGCTTAAAAAATATAAATAAGGCATTATAATAACTTATTTGACCTTCTGATTTTATAAAAAAATCATTTTAACCTTTCATTTAAATTTTCATCTTTAAATTTATGTTTTATCCAATCACCCAAAATGAATGGAAAAATTCACGTTTTTAATTTTGTTAACATGGTATACATATGAGTTGCCATGTGGATGATAAATAGATATTTAATTATTTTTTAATATTTTACAAATTCAGAAAAAATATAAAAACTATTTTCAAATATTAAAAATCATTAAATTTACTAAAAAGTATAAATAGTATTTTTAATATTTTATAAAATTTTAAAAATTAGTTAAATGTTGGCATATAATTTTTGCGTGTGCCACAGCAATAAAATTAATTAATTTGGAGTGATTTCATAGAAAATACAAATTAAAAATATAAAATTAAATAAGAAGTTAAAATAAATTTCTTTTTATAAAATTAGGGGTAAAAAAATTACAAAGGCCTATAAATTGATAAAGGATAGAATAGATTGATGATGAGGCACTGTGTCGGACAAAAATGATTTATTTCACCCGAGAAGACCAAAAAGCCACTGCAACTCTCAACTTATTTACTTTTTAACTCACTGCCATTTAAAGTACAGACAAAATGATGAGCCTTCTCCCTCACATTCACTGCCCGCATTGCATCAAAGTCTTACATCTCTACCTTTCCTTCTCCACCCATCTGCCAATTGGACTTTGACTTACAGGCAGCCTTTATATTTGGTCTCCCTATCAATTTAAAATATACTCATTTATCAATTCATCATTAACCCACTCTCGCAACATCCCCTTCATCAATTAAAATTCCTTATCTCTAATCATTTCCTTTTCAATGAAGATTTGCATAATTTGAGGATTCTAGAATTTTTTTTTTTTTTACTCCTATGTTTTTTGGTTCTTGATCAGACTGAAATCTGATAGCTTGGGTCTTGTTTATTTTCTCTTGTAGCTGTAAAAATGCTTTTTCTTTGACTATTTCAGTGATGAAATTGTTGATCACTCATCATTCATTGAAACCTGATGATAGAAAGACCCAGATTCTGTTTCCTGGTAAAACTTATCGATTTTGTAGCCGATTGGAGTAATCATCTTCTGTCTCTGGTGAGTGCCTGTGTTTGACCCTTCACATGATGTTGAAGCATATACTTAGATCTTTTTGCAGTTATCATCAATTCCAATTTGTTGATGAATCAATTCTTATTTTTGTTTTTTGTATTCTGTTAAGACTGCATCCTAGATGGATGCTGAGATCATGTTCTAAACTCCTATTCATTATATTCTACTTTGTTTGTAGTTGAAATTTATATGATAAAGCATCTACAAGTTATATTTTCTTCTCATCAGATTGCAGTGTTTAAATTCCAAGTTCTACAATCAGTGTTGAATAGATTTGGATTTTGGCATCTCATCCAATTCTCAAGGCATTAAGAAAGTTCCTGTCTGTCATTACCTACATCAGTAGGCTATTTCTCTAGTTTCTGAGCATTTACGTGTGATGATCTACATTGTGATAGTTAGAGGGTAGGCAACTCGATGTCAATCATATGTGGTGTCCCACTCCTTGAATGTGTTTACTGTCTGGCATGTGCACGGTGGGCATGGAAAAGATGCCTCCATACGGCTGGTCATGACAGTGAAACATGGGGCCTTGCGACTGCTGAAGAGTTCGAGCCTGTCCCACGACTATGCCGCTATATTCTAGCAGTCTATGAAGAAGATCTTCGGCACCCCCTTTTTGAACCACCTGGTGGCTATGGGATCAACCCAGATTGGTTGATTCTCAGAAAAACTTATGAAAACACTCAAGGACATGCTCCTCCGTATATATTATTTCTTGATCATGATCATGCCGATATAGTCCTTGCCATTAGAGGTCTTAATTTGGCAAAGGAGTCTGACTACCAAGTGCTTTTGGATAATAAACTAGGGAAAAAGAAATTTGATGGTGGATATGTTCATAATGGACTTTTGAAAGCTGCTGGATGGGTTTTGGAGGCGGAGTGTGATATCTTGAAGGAATTGGTGGAGAAGCATCCGAATTATACTTTGACGTTTGCAGGACATTCTCTTGGTTCAGGTGTAGCAGCCATGTTGGCATTGGTGGTTGTTCAGCATCATGATAAACTGGGAAACATCGACAGAAGGAGAATTAGGTGTTATGCTATTGCACCTGCAAGGTGCATGTCGCTAAACTTAGCAGTCCGATATGCGGATGTCATCAATTCTGTGGTTCTTCAGGCAAGCTGTTTCTTTTCCTTTTTGTTTGACATTATTGTGTTATAGGAATGATACTAATGGTTGGTCTAATGTAAACAACATGTTGTCACTGCCATTTGTAGAAGTGCCTCATGAATTGTAGTTTGCAGTACTCGTATCTTGAATCGTATGGCACTTCATGTTGTTTAACTAAGAAATTTGGGATATGAGGCATGTTATGTCTTTGTTCCGAGTAAGATAAAAGGATGTCCTTAGATAGATTAGTTATGAATGGTTTTTTTTGCCCGGAGATTAGTTCTATAACACAATGGACTCAATTTAACACATGGTTGAGTTATATTAGTTGGTGTATGTTATATTTGTGAATCATAGTGATTGATTTCTGACATTTTATGCATTTAACTCTTCGATATATCAATCGCTATATTATTATCGTTATTTTCCTTTTGTATTTAATATGGTTACTGCTGAATTAGGATGACTTCTTGCCACGAACAGCTACGCCTTTGGAAGACATTTTCAAGTCGGTTTTCTGGTATGGTTGGACTTTATCACCCATTTCAATTACAGTTATGTTTAAAGCTGATAGGCTTCTGGAGTATGTAATAATATCCTTTTCAAAGCTATTGTACAATTCTCCCAATAAACAACCATTATTGGCACATGAAAAACTGAAAAAAATTGAAAGGAAAAAGAGAGTTATAGATCCACTATTCTTGCGAATCTAACCGTTCTTTCTTTTGGTGTTATTTTTAATCCATTGATAACTTGTTGCTTTCTCCATTTAAACAGTTTGCCATGCCTACTTTGTATGAGATGCATGAGGGATACCTGTATACCAGAGGAGAAGATGCTTAGAGATCCAAGGAGGCTGTACGCACCTGGTCGCCTCTATCATATTGTTGAGCGAAAGCCTTTCAGGTATAACAAGCTTAACTCTCTCCTTTACATTTTACTTAGCGCTTACTGAGATTGGTTATCGATTACTTAAGTGAAGTGGCATCAACTTTGATACCGCTGCAATGTTGAATTCTAGTACAGGCGCTTATGTAGAGCAGGTATCCAAATTCCATTGGATTTAGTTTAGTTGTCATTATATAGCATATATAAATACAGACAGTCCTTGTGTTACCACAATGCATAGAAAAGTTTGTCCTTTTTGATGGAGTGTTAATTATAGATCATCAACCTTGCAGATTAGGAAGATTTCCCCCTGTTGTGAGGACAGCAGTGCCAGTGGATGGGAGGTTCGAGCACATCGTTCTTTCTTGTAATGCCACCTCAGACCATGCTATTATATGGATAGAGAGAGAAGCACGGCGAGCTATGGATGTAAGTTTAAATCTACTTTATTTTTCATGGTAATGGTTTAATGAATGGAGCCATAGACAGTGGATGAAATAAATGCATTTATAGTGGTATAGATGGATTAAAGCAATGATAAAAAAAAAATAGACCGGTCCACTTCAATTGATTGGTCTGATGAGTTGCATGCGAATCTCTCTTTGCTGGTTGGTTTCCTGTGCAATATGTTGTCTAAACTACACTGAGACGGAACCTCGAAAACTTGTTCTTTTGATTTTTCTTTAGTTAATGTTGGAGAAAGACCGGATCATGGAGATCCCTGCAAAACAGAGAATGGAACGGCAAGAAACTCTGGCTAGAGAACATAGTGAAGAGCACAAAGCTGCACTCAAAAGGGCCGTTACACTGTCAGTACCCCATGCTTATTTACCTTCCCGTTATGGAACTTTCGACGAGCACGAGGATGGAGACAACTCCCATAAATCAACTGGCGAATCATCTGTTGGGTCATCAGGGAAAAGCAAGACAAAAGTAAGCTGGAATGAATTGATTGAACGCCTGTTCGAAAAAGATGAATCTGGGCTAATGTTGCTCAAGGAATCACACAGGGACGATTGATAATGATGATGTAGATTCAGAAGATCAAACATTATGGTTGTGACGAACAATATTCATTGATTCGTTTGTACTCCTTTCCTTTAATAATTTATCTTCTCATAATCCTGAGTGCTATGTACGGTTTAAAGGAGAAATGAGGCTTAGATGAGGGAAAAAATATCTGCATAACATTGAAATTAAGAGTTAGGCTCAATTCTAGCTCGGCTTCGTCATGAAGTAAATAAATTTGTCAAATTTTGAAATCTCCTTTTGTGTATCTCTGGTTCCAATCATGGAATAGATAAAATATATATTTCTTAGTTCCACAGTAGCTGTAGTTTTCGAAAATTAAAAATTTAATCCCGGTACTTTTATTTCATAGAGTTTAGTTTTTATTTTCAGATTTCAAAGTTTAGGTTCTAACTGTTAATTTTTTTATTAAATTCAAGTTAATTACAAAGTTATTTTTAATTACATGGTTTAAGTAATTTTATTTAAAAATGGCACAACATCAAATTTAATAAAAAAAATGATGTTAACAATTAGACTTAAATTTGAAAATCTAAAAAGTATATGGATTAAATATCATGAAATAGAAATATAGGAACTAAATTTTAATTTTTGAAAGTGTAAAGACTTATAACAAATTTTACCCTTTTTATTTTATAAACCTTGCTGTTTTCGACAAGAAAATTATTGATGGGGCAGAATTGCTGTGGGTTAAAATTTATGGTAAGAGAAAAAAAATTTTGTATGCATTTTTTTTTATGTATTCTCTTTCTCATTTCATTATTTCATATTCATTGCTGTTGATCTCGTGCACAGTGATGGATTGACATCAGTACAGCATGATAGGTGTTTAATTGATATATTTTTAGGGTCAATTTTACACTTAATTGATACTTGTTTTTAAATGAAATTAGTTAGTTTTGTTTTTGGTATTTTAGATTGTATGCACATTTTATCCCCTTTGGAGCTTAATTAGTATCGATTAAAAGAAGATTATGAAAAAGCAAATAGCTCATGAGAGGATGTCTTGAAATGTTGGGAGTTATGTCAAGTAGTGTCAAAACAGTAGAGGAAGTCGCAATGCAAATACTTTGTGGGTTGCAAAGTTTTAAAAATTAAGTATAGAGAGGTTTTTGATATTCTCCTTTAAATTTTGGGTAGGAAATTGGATTTTTTTTTTCATTTTGTAGTTCACTTAGATATCATTTGTAAACTCTAGATCTCAAGCTTTTCTTTTAGTTTTCTGAGTTTTATGATCTCAATTCACTAAGAGCATTTGCCTTTGGGCATTCAACTAATTGAAGAATCTTCATTTGATCCAGTAATTCTAAGCCTTAGTCTCTTTAATTTTTGCATTTATAATTATGCTTTCAATTGTTGAATGTTGTGCTTATGATATATTAGTGTTTAGCTAAATAGATTGCAAATACCGGTGAATATTAGTTATGAAATGATGAAATTATGAATTTATTGTGATGATATGTAATGTTGTTTTGTATTGATGCTCTTAATGCATGTTTTTATTTGAAGATCATGTGCATGATTAGAATTAAAGAAAATGAGAGTTCAGACAATTGATTGTACCAATCCAACTCACTAAGCACGAGGAGTCGAGAGACCCAGTGTTTTGCTAGGCTTACCAGTAAGAGTCGTGATTTAGTAGGGAATATTAGTTCCTAGGGTTTTAAGTCATATGTATCGTACCATGTCTATTTTCATTTTGTGCTTCATGTTCATATTAATCTCCTTTATCAACTCAAGGAGATCTCAACTCAAGCTCATCACCTATTTTTTTTATTCGTTAAATATCTTTTAACTATATCAAATCAAACATATCACATTCAAAATCCTTTAAATCCGAAAATTAGAAACTTTAAGGGTTAAATTGAAAAATATCAAAAGTTGGTAGTCTTCATTGGAAAACCCAAAAAGATAGTAACTGAAATTGGATAGGATTGAAAATCAATCCTGGTTCGGTTAGGATATAACTAGCTGGTCTATTAGTGGGAGACAAAATGATTATGGATGAATGATTGATATACGGTTGGAGACCATGCATGAAGGGTTATAGATAGCTAAGAAATGAATCATCAGATGAATTCCTCTCAGTCTATTTCATTTTCTCCTCTTCTTCATCTTCTATGTTTGCTCTGAGGAAGCAATGGTATTGGAAAGCTCTACATGGAGTGATGCTCATGAGGTTTAAGTCTGAAAAATAGAGAAACCAATAAGCTGGTAAGGTTCTAAGCCATTTGGTGTATGTAAGATTCAGAAAACAAAGTTAAGAGTTTCCAAAACCATTTTAAGGATTCTGCATGTTCCTGAAAAACTAAGTTTAAATAAGGATTTACTGAGTTTAACCCATGATTTGGTTGTCATGCTTAGCTTCTAGGAAAATGGAAGCCCTGACATTTGGGAAAGCTAAGAAGATAAGGCGAAGAAGCTTCAGGTGAGTTTCTTCACTCTAACCTTGAAATGATAAGTATGTTGAAAGTTTGCATGGATTTATGAGAATCTGCCAACCTAGTTCAGTATGCATGATTACATAAGGTTTATTCATAAATGCATATATTGCATATGAAATTTATGATAAGGGAAACCAGGAAAGGGATTAGAAGAAGCTAGGACCATGGGAAATGAGACTTTCTATCAGATATTGCCATACGGTGTTGTTGTAAGCAAACTGTGATGTGCGAAGCTCTAGGCCTTGCGAAAAGGACAATGCGGTGTTCAAGCATCAAGCTATAGGATGGTGAAATGGAGGAATGGATAGAAAGAAATGGGATGAGTGGATAGGAAAGATCATGGATGTAACACCTCTAACCCGTATCCGATGCCGAAATAGGGTTACGGAGCATTACTAGACTTATAACTCAAACAAGTAAACATTTCATGTACATTTCTCATTCAAATAAAAAATCATTCATAAACAATCATATGGTCCCTAATACGAGTGTATGGCCAGGCTAAACTGAGTACTCAAGAAATTTTTAGGAAAACATTGAATTTCTTTCAAAGTCCAGGGGACACACGCTCGTGTGGCCAGGCTGTGTGTCTCACATGACCAAGAGACACGCCCATGTCTCAGGCTGTGTGGGCATTTGAAAAGGGAACACACGACCGTTGTGACAGCCCTAAATTGACCCTAGTCGGAAAGTGGTTTCGGGACCACGAAACCGAGTCTTATAAATAATTAAAGGTTATATTCTGTGTTTATGATGTGCGTAAATGCTTGTGTGATAGTTCCATACTTTAATTTGGTCAGTGTATGTGAAATTTATTAGTAGGGACTTATGTGAGACAATTTAGAAATATGCTAGGCAAGTGTTAAAATGGCCTATTAATATATGTGGGAAAGTGCTTGTCCTTGCATGTCAAATTAGCCAAATTGAAGCATAGTGGTCGGCCATGCTATGGGTGGAAACATGTCACAAACATGTTATGTTAGTGATGTATGTTAGGAAAAATAAAATAAGGGGCATGGTAATAAAATAATGAAAGGGAATATGATGAAAAAAAAAGTGTGTGGTTGTTCCCCCCCCCCATTTTGCCGAAACTAGAAAAAAAAAAAAGAGAGAAGGCTTCATCCTTTGGTTCATCCTTGGCCGAAAATTTTAAGGAGGAAGGAAGAAGAAGGGTTGAAGAGGTTCGGCCATGCATGTAACTAGGCTAAGGTATGTTTGATGATGTTCCATGAGATGCATGCATGTTTTAGTTGGTAGCTTGAGTTCTACCTAGCCCATGGTCTAAATCTTGCTATGTGATGGAAATGACACTCGGCCATGGATGCATCATTCTTGCTTGGTGTTGATGTCATTTACATGCTAAAAATGAAGCTTTGTAATGATGCATGTGATGGTGGATTGATGACTCTTGAATCTTCTTTTTAGCATTTTGAGTGAGACATTAAGTTCTTTGTTTAACCATGACCAAAATCGAAATGGTATGGTGTTGTGATGCATTCGCCATGGTAGAAAGTAGAGGAGAAATATGGTTGTTATTCACGTTATTTGGATGAGAAATGGTAGTAAGGTGAAGAGCAAATGTTAGTGTTTGATTTACTAGTGTGTATGTGTGTATTAGCCGAGTTTTGAATTTGAAACAAAATGGCATGTAGTCAATACAAGTAACCATATTTGTAGGAAGTATTAAGCATATAATCAGCCTCAACCTAAGAATGCATATTCGGCCACATGAAATAGATTTGTGTTGTATGTGTGTTCGGTTAGAGGCAAGCATATTGATGCTTTTATCTTGGCTTAGATAATCGGCTAAAAGAGAGTGTGGGCTAAAATGTTGAGTTTGATTCATGATTTCCATATATATGTGGCTCTAATGCCTAATGTATATATGGGCTAATTACCTTGGGGTTCTCTTTTGATGTTCAAATGAATTGTGTTAAATTGCTTAATGTGATTAAAAATGCGCATGACCATTGTGTATTTGAGCTAAAGGGTGGCCATATGACCTATTAAACTCCTTATCATATTCGACCATAAGCTAGCATAATGAGACTTTAATAAGTTAAATTTGTTTGAATTAGCTCAAGAGCTTAGAGGACCACAGTTGGATAAGGGAAGGAAAAGTTATCGAATAGCCACGAAATCGTTCGACCACATCCGAGGTAAGTTTTCGAGTAATAGAACTTAGATTATGATTTGATTAAATCATGTTTTAAGCAAATCAAAATCATGCTCTTTGTATGTGGCTATTGAGCCGAAATTGCAAGTGTGATAAGTGTCTTGTGTTTGAGCTTTGGTAATGAAAATGAAATACGAATGTGTCATGATTTATTGATATATGTGCTTGGTTATTCGAATGATATCCGGGCTAAGTCCCGAAGGCTTTTATGCTAAGTGACTATATCCGGACTAAGATCCGAAGGCATTTGTGCGAGTTACTAATTCCGGGCTAAGCCTGAAGGCATTGGTGCGAGTCACTAAATTCGGGTTAAGTCCCGAAGGCATTGTGCGAGTTACTATAACCGGGCTATGTCCCGAAGGCATTCGAGCGAGTAGCTATATCCGGTTAAATTTCGAAGGTACGTGATTCGGGAATGAGCGATCTTGCTGTAAAAATTTCAGTTAATACGCTTGTAAAATCCCAACAGTGAGGTATGTTTCGTATGTGCATTGGAATAGTTGATTCCCTTCGAATAATATTCGTGCAGTCGAGTAATGAGCTTCCGGTATTTGGCTAAGATGATCCCTTATGTATGAATATAGGGGTTGGAATGTGAAGTAGGAATGATTTGAGAATATGTATATATGGAATTATCCGTTTAGTTATATGAATGCTATACTTCAGTTGTGCTTAATTTCTTTGCTCAAAACTTACCAAGCATTTAATGCTTACTCCGTTTATTTAAATTCTCTGTTTTATAGATTTTGGTTCTTCAGCTATCGGACTCCGGATTTTTGAAGTCGAAGTCGCCCACACAATCAAAGCTCCTTTTGGGTATACTTTTGGTTGAACTTTGAAGTGGCATGTATAGGACTACCCTTTTGTTGTTGGTCATGTACCCTTCGGTTTTGTGTAAATTTGGATAGCCATGCGAAAATGGCTTAACTATACTTTGATCATAGCATTATAATCGTTTTGTATGTTGTCCATCGAGAGGTACGGGAATGTTGGTAACGATTAGCCATGGGAATGGTTATTCATGATCACTTTTGGTATATGTATGACAAACTCTAGTTGATCCATGGAGGATCATGAAATAGGTAAAGTTTACCTTAAAAATAGATGCTGGCAGCAGCAGTGATGTGGATGTGAAAAATCACTAAAAATAGTAGAAATGGAGTTAAATAGTGAATAAATTATGTAATCGAACCTTGATGAATATATATTCATAGGAAAGTAACGAAACGTTCATATGAGCAGTACATTATGAGATGTTAAAGTTTTCGTGAGACAGGGCCAGAACGGTTTCTGGATCCCCTGATCTGACTTTGGAAATTCTATATAAATTAACCAGAGACAATTAGAAGTCATACCATATATGTATAGATTCCTATAGATTCCTATTTGAGTCTAGTTTCATTAGAAACAAACGGCATAAGTATTGAAGCCCTGTACAAGGAGTTATCCAAGTCGCATTGCAGGAAGGTTAGAGTAGTCGAACCATGTAACAGGGGAGACTTTAACTAATAAAATGTACTAATTGGCCCAACCAAAAATTCTAGAAAAAAATCTGTAGATGGACATATGAGTCTAGTTTCAGGAAAAATTAAAACTGATTTTCGAGTTCGGAACTCAAGATATGATTTTAAGGTGATGATGTGAGATTAGCCAACTACCGGAAATTTTAAAATGGATTGTGAAAGCAAGTGATTTAAGTCTGCAAACCCTCGTGTCCGACTCAAGAGCGGTCTCGATGCACGGGTGTTACAGCCGTGTCCCAGCCGTGTCCGTACTCATGTAACTCACTGACTTGGGTCACACGGCCAGACCACATGCTCCTGTGCCAGGCCATGTACCCTTCGAAATGGCCTCACACAGCCATGTGCTAAGCCGTGTGTAACACCCCTAACCCGTATCCGACACTAGAATAGGGTTACGGAGCATTACCAGAGTTTACATTTCAGAACTATCAAAAATTTTAAAACATTTCATACATATCATCAATCACAGCAAAACCAATCAATAGCATACATATTGTCCTTTATACGAGCCCTCGAGGCCCTAAAAACACATTAGACATAAATCGGGACTAACTTGAAAACATATAGAAATTTTAGGGAAAAGATGAAAATTTACCAACTGCAAGGGTCACACGGCCAAGAGACACGCCCGTGCCTTAGGTCGTGTAGGCATTCGAAATAGGGACACACGACTGTGTCCTAGCCTGTGTCCGTACCCGTGTAACTCACTGACTTGGGTCACACGGCTAAACCACATGCCCGTGTGCCAGGTTGTGTACCATTTAAAATAACCGCTTGTGAAAAACTTGACTTGTAACCCTTTGAAAACTATAGGGGACACACGACCGTGCTACCTAGCCATGTGTCACACATGGCTGAGACACACGCTCATGTCTCTGCCATTGTGGACGAAAATAGACTATTTTACAAGCCATTTTTCTCACCCTTTTCAACATGTACCTATAATCCCTTTTGCACATATACATAAGCCTTAAAAAGGTACCAAAATCATGCATAATCAAGGCAAACACATATGGTATAATAACATCTAACCACTATGCTCAAAGGCACCTCAAATGACAACATTAAAACATATATAACCATGTACTCAATTTGGCCAAAATAATAGATTAACTTTTAACTAAGTTTGCATCATTACACAACATGTAAATCACTTACCAAAACATACCATTTGGTACCAACTGAACCACATAATCATTAGCATCAAATACATATATGTTTACTATGGCAAAACACCAATTCACAACAAGTTATATGGCATATCTAATATGCTCATTCAACTACTTTTCTATCTACCATCATTCAACCATAACAAATCATATATCAACCATTACAAGGCTACTTATATACACCTTATAATATATATATATATATATATATATATATATATATATCATTTTACCAACAAGACCAAAATGCAAACTAACCAAATGGTCATTTCCACAACCAAAACACATAGGCCAATATTAGCCAAAATACCTATACATGCCATTATAACCATAACCAAGATATCAAAATGTACCGATATAATTGCCGGATAGTGTGATAAATCTCCAACGACTGTAAGTAAAGAAAAATAACTACGTAAGCAATAAATGCTTAGTAAGCTCATATAAACTTTAATCATATCTATCCATTTCATATATAGAATTTATATATATCAAGAATAATCATATACCAATACTACACGATTCATGAAACCAAATTCAACAACTCACAAATTGAATAATTCCACAGCATCACTTATACCTTTATCCCTAACAAAGCAGGATTTTATTAAAAACTTTAAATCTTTTTCAATTTTCTTCTTTTCGTTTACATGTCATTACTTTCTATTACATTTAATTTCTTTAGCGTAATATCATCAATTTAACTCATCATTCTCTTTTCCATCACTCATTTCATATGCATAATACACAAGACACAAGCATATCATCAACCATAGCCACAAGCTAGTGCATAAAAATATAGCTCTTTTAGAACTAATCATATGATAAACCATTTCATAAGAATTTGCATAATTTAAACCTTACTACTTTTTCGTGAGTACAAACATATTTTCATTTGAGCACTTACCATTTCAATACGACTTATAAGTAAACATAATACCATTCAACCAACAGCTTGGCACTTGCCTAAGCATCAAACAACAACACACATTAGCGTACTTGAACATATTTCATATAAATTCAACATTGATAACCTTATTTTCTCAACATGTCACACTTGAGTTCATTACTCGTCTCAACTTACATAATTACCATGAATCAACATATCAAGGATATTCATATATATATATATACATGTCATGATACATACCATTATCTTACCGTTTCATCATATACATATATCGTCGATTTCAATATATCAATATATCATGTACCATCATTTCCATGTATTTCATGTATATACTTGTATTAGTTCGTATCGAACTCATATCGTCTCGTAATAACACATTTCCCATTGAACCACTTAGAATAATATTGGATACGCGGGAGTCTCGTACATTATGTGCCAACACATGGTCGAAACCATCTCTATCTCAAATCTCATATAGATTCTCACTCTCGAGCTATCACTGGGTCTGCTCACGCAGCTGACGTTCAAGACGTAACTACACAGTGCTGCTCACACAAGCTGACGAGTAACTGCAACACATGTCGGAAAACTCAGCCACCGGTAGAACGTACAGACCAACATCCAAAACACGATAACCCCTAATGACATGTCATTTGTATCCTATCTATTACTAAGCTTCAAACAGGACTCGATAGTCCTCGTGCGTCTTTGAATTTCCCTCGTTTCATTATAGGCCAAATTGTATAATAATTTATATATATATGGATTCATTTTCAATAAAATTTCACATAATAACATTAAATTTAATCAAAAATATACATAGTATAGTTCATATGAACTTACCTGGCTAATTGTAGAAATACCAAAGTTCAGGGGCGTTTTGGTAATTTTTCATTTTCCTCGATTTTCCACCCGATCTTGATCTAAATTAATAATTTCATTCAATATATTAATTTAGACAATAAAATAATTCATTTCATACAATTTAGTCATTTTTGAATTTTTTATAAAATTCCCCTAAAGTTTTACTTTTATTCAATTTAGTCCCTGAGCCAAAAACATGCAAATTAACCATTTTTACCCAAAATTAAGCTTATTCGAATGCTCATGGTATCCAAAACAGCCCATTTATGTAATAATTTCACATTAAATCCTTCTACTTTTATTAATTTAACAAATTAGTCCTTAATTGAAAAATTCATCAAAATCACTTAACAAAATACTTTTAAATATAAATCAACATTCAAAATTTATCATCTAAAATAAAAAATCACAAGACTCATCAATGACAACATTCAAAATCTTTAACAATTTCAAAATCAAAGGTACAAGTTAGCTGGACTTAGTTGCAACGATCTCAAAAACATAAAAATTATTAAAAACGGGACGAAAAATACTCACATGCAAGCAAAAATAGGGATGGCCAAATGAAGGTTCATCCATGGCTTCTTTTTTACTTTGCTATTCGGTTGAAGAAACAAAAATAAAGATGCATGTTTTATTTTGTTTCATTAATTATTAACCTTTTTTAATTATTTACTTATTTAACCTTGAAAACTAACCAAAATTTCAATAATGCCAAACCATTACCATCCAATATCAACTCTAATGGTCTAATTTTCATATAAGGACTTCCACTATAAAGTTCTATAGCTATTTAATACCTTATCTATTAGAACTTAACTTTTGCACTTTACGCGATTTAGTCCTTTTTAATTAATTAACTATCGAAATGATAAAATTTTTCAACAAAATTTTAATACCACCTTAATTACACTCCCTAAATATTTATAAAAATATTTACGGCTCGGATTATAGAAAATGAGGTCGCAATACCTCAATTTCTAAAACCACTTGACCTTAGGGTCATACCACTTGAACTTAATAAATCGCTTATAAAACAAAAAATCACAATATCAAAAACCTTTTTAAAATCACAATTAACTCGTAAATATTAAATATAATATTTACAAACTTACTTGTCAGATTTGGTGGCCTCGAAACCACTGTTTTCGACACCACTGAAAAAACAGACTGTTACATCGTGTGAAGCTACTGACTCAATTTCTATAGAAGTTACAAGGGACACACGGCCGTGTCACCTGGCCGTGTGTTATACGTGGCTAAGACACACGCCCGTGTGGACAAAAATAGGCCATTTTCCAAGCCATATTTCTCACCCAAATTAGTACTAACTTAAACACAACCATTTACATATAACCATGGCATAATTAGACATTTAAAACCAACCAATATCAATCTTATAATATGTAATATCCACACATACAACACAATGTCCATAAGCACCTCAATTGACCACTTATAATCATGCAAACTATGTATCTCAAACATACCTAAATGGTCAAACACATATATGCATCATTTGTGCCTATAACTTAACTTGTAAGCCACTTATCAAACTCAACCATTTGGTACCCAAAATACCAATTCACAACCAAGGCATTCACATGGCAACCATACATCACATACAATAAGGCTATTTACATATTTACATAACAAAATATACCAAATTCAAGCCAAATCAAATGGCTAAATACATGACAAAACACATAGGCTACCATTAGCCAAAATGACCTATACATGCCATTAAACCCAAAATATAATGTCAAAAGTACCAAAATAAGCGTTTGATAGTGTGATGAGATCTCCGACAACTTCCAACCCGAATGAGCTTTCGAAACACTATTAAACACAAAAAAAAGCTTAGTAAGTTTGTATAACACAAAATTTAACTTACCATTTAACCACAATTCAGGTAACTCAGAGCATAACACAATTCAATTTGGCCAAAGCCTAACATATGATCATTAACCAAGTTAGCTATGTATTCATATAAAAATCGAGAATCATGTATTAATTCATCAATTATATGAAATTCCATGTACATGTAACATCTATATCGTGTATCCGTATATCAAATAAACCATTTCCATGTAAATACCTGTACTAGTTCGTATCAAACTCAAATAAACTCGTAACAGAATTGTGTCCATTGAACCACTTAGAATATCGTTAGATACGCGGGTAGTACCCACAAGGTGTACTGAACTATAATCCATCAATTCTTGTACATGTATGCTTACACGAGTGATGGTCGCTAAACTAACTAAAAATTCAACTAAGGCAAGCGCACCTATCGAACAGTAGTATAGTTATGGTGAGATTGGGAATATCGTATCCACGAGGACTAAAGTACTAGTAATTACTATCTTTTTATTATCTAGCCTAAGGGTTAAAGGATGTTTTTAAACTAAAACTAATTATCTAATTAACTAAGATTACGATAGAGATTAAAGTTGGAAAATACTTTTTAGAAAACCAATGGAGAAGACAATACCCTAGGAAGAATCCACCTAGACTTCACTTATCACTTCTGAATTAGACGATTTATTCACTTGACTCAATCCGTAGAAATCCCTGATTTATGTTATTATCTCTCTCGAGACTAAAAATAACTGACTCTAGGTTGTTTAATTGAAATCTCTTTCTAATTAAAACCCTTATTGTCGCATTAACTCGGTCTATGGATTCCCTTATTAGATTTGACTCTAATCCGATAGATTTATGTCGTCCTATCTCTAGGATTGCATGCAACTCCGCTTAATTATGAATGATCTACTCTTAAACAGGGACTTTTGGTCAAAAACCTAAATTAATATCCTAGAATATTAAAGCAAGGGTTAAAACTCACAATTAAGAATAAGAACAAGTATTTATCATATAATTCAAATAGTAATAAGATTCGTCTTAGGTTTCATCTCCCTTAGGTATTTAGGGAGTTTAGCTCATAATACTGGAAAACATCTCAAAATTGGGGAAAAAACAAAACATAAAGAAACCCAAAGAACTTCTAAGGGAATTGAATGTAAATCTTCAGTCTTGAAGTAGATCCTACTTCCGAGCTAATTTTGATGACTGTCCTTGAGTATTTTCTGCCTTCTTCTTTACGTCTGTACTTTAAACCTCTTCTAGGGTGTTTTTATAGCCTTTGGCATGCTTCAAAACCATCAAAATTAGCATTTTTCGAGTAGAATTAGACTTGGGCTCGATAGGGACACGATTGTGTGGCATGCCCGTGTGATGGTGTCCAGGCCGTGTGTAATTCTGAGTTGGTTTTTAGTCGACACGGCCATGGGCGTGTGGCTTGCCCATGTGTATCACACGGGCATGTGGTTTACCCGTGTGAAAATGCTTAGGCCGTGTGAAATACTGATATAAGCCCATTTTGTCCGTTTTTGGCCCGTTTTTTGCTCTTTTCACCTTCCTAGGCTCACCTGAGTATAAAAAATGAAATTAAAGGATCAGGAGCATCAAATTCACTAAATCTTATGATAAATTATCCAAAAATATGTCAAGCATGGGATAAAAATATGTATATATTATGACTTATCAAATATCCCCACACTTAAGCATTTGCTTGTCCTCAAGCAAAATCCTCAACTCACAATTAAAATAAATCCTTCTCGACTTATAATTCTCATCAATAATGTTTCAAAGTAATCCACAGATAATCGCACATTGAGAATTCTACTAAAAGAACATCAAAGTTTCAAACAATCCAAGTTGAGCATTTTAATCATAAAATCATAGGTCCCCCTTTATCTAAGTAATCACCTTTAATTCCAAATTGACAAGAGTTGACATCCTCACCAAAGATTCACTCAAATCACTTAAAGTATTTAAGGTTCAATAATTAAGCACTCAATAGTCAAACATGAAAAGTTATTACCATAGGCTTGCATGAAAATCAAATCTCCACCACTATAAATGAAATGATACACGAATCAAAAGGTCTTTAACAGGGTTGTAATGGGGCTTGGGTCAAAGGTGTGGGTAAAGGCTGAAAAAGAGGGTTAGAATCGAGATTAATTTAATAAGTTACCAAACTTAGAATATTAAAGCTAATTACTGAATTACAAACAATTGCCAGAAACTTATCCAAGCTCTTTATAACAATATGTAATTATATGAATATAAATATACGGTTTTTTTTAAGAATAAAAACAAGTACAATAATGGAAAGTGCATAATAAGAAATAATTCAGCAATTGGAATGAACGAACATTAGTTAGGTAGCTAATTAAATCAAATCTCGATAAAAAAGAGTCAATGAAAAGGGAGAAATTCTTAACGAATCAAAAAGGGTTAAGTTGTGAGTCAACATTAAGGGGAAAATCAAGAAACAATGGTTAAGGCTCAAAGAGGTTCACTAAGGGTCAATTATGTGGGTAGGCTTTTTATGGGGTAAGTGGGTTAAAACCTAAGTGCCTTTATCATCTCGGTATATCAAATCAATGGTGTGGTCTAGACATGTACAATCGAAGCAAGTTCTAGAATAACAAATCAGTATTGACACACTCATAAGCAACAATAAAAGTAAGCAAGAAAGGATATATGCTCTAAAGGTTCAAGATCTCACAAAAATTATGGCCTTTGATGTCAATCCTGTGAATTTAGAATTTTCAAGATAATACCTCAATTCAGGGAAACAACTTAGCAATTTTAATTCTCAAAAGTCAACTTATCATGCTTGATTCTCTAATGTCTTAAAGTTAAACAATCAATGCACAATTCCCTATGATTAAATTCAAAACATATAAAAAAAATCATAAATCAATCAAAATTCACTCTAATAGTAATATGAGAACATTATTTGAGAACGAGATAAAAATTCAGGAATATAAATAACCTCCCCACACTTAAGATGTACATTGTCCTCAATATACAAAGATAGATAAATAATAGACGCATAATATCATAAGAGAGGGAGAGAAGCGAAACTGTCCTAAATTTTTGGATGGAATCCTTGGAATAATAAAAGCGAAAATTATAGATATGGCTAATGATATGCATGAATCTGAGCTACTATGAAGAAAATAAACACAACTGTGAAGAGAATTAAAAGGTTACTCAATAATAGCCATAAAGATAAAAATTGTTTAAAAGTATAAATGACAAGTCTGTAAAATAAACATAAAATAAAAAGAAAAGAGAAGATAAAAGAAAAGAAAAAAATAAAAAAAATAAAAATAAATGGACTCAAAAGTCCTCATTGGTGGATGGATCTTGAGGTAGTGGTGGTGGAGGCGAGATGTTGAAGTGTTGGCAGATTTGCTACAGAGTCGCCTCGATGCTGTCGAATCTTGCAAAACACTGTTGCTCGAAGCGAGTAAGTCGCTCGGATATATCGGTCACAGTGGCAGCAGGAGGTCGGTGACTTAGTGGTGGCGGTGGGTGTGGGTCCTCGTGAGGGGGAGGGACATCATCAGTAATGTCCTCTAGCTCATCTTGGTCATCAGAGTGAACGAGTCTGTACTGAGGGGGGTCGAATCCACGGTGTCGCTCTATCATCCTTATGTGGATCATACTAGAAATTTCCTGAGGAGCCATCTGGCCTACTAATTTGAGTGTCGATGACATCTCTAGAGTGTCGAAGAGATCGAAGTGTCGAGCTAGGCGAGTCACGTAGGGACCAAGGCAAATAGGGCCCCTCCTATGGCGGTCTATCTGGTGGTGAAAAGCAAGGGCAATAAAGTATGCCAAATCAAATACATGACCAGTAGCCATGCTCCATAAAAAGTAAGCATCGGTGGTGCTAACGACGCTGGTGCTCTCTCTCCTCTCAATCAAGGTGTGAGCCAAGATGGCATGGATGTAGCGTAGTGCTGGAGGAATAGAAGCCGCCTTTGAGCGACTTGCGTCATAGGGAACAGTACTCGCCGTAAGGTCAGTCTAACAGTAGGAAGGCGAGTGGTGTATGTGTCGGTGAAGATGTAGAAAAGCCTCAGAAGCCATAAACTCCTCCGTGTAGATGCCCAAAGCAGCTCCAAACTCTGGTACACTTATGTGTCTTACGAGTCCACCAAGTCTGAAAATGATAGTACCGGCCTCGTTGTGGGTATTCATCACGTGCTAAAGATGGAAAGTAGTGCAAAATTCCAAGGTAAGCTCCGAATAGGTGGGCTCAATAATCGCAAAAAACTGATCCCATGGGGCAGTGGCGAGATGGAATCAAACAAGGTGGGCAAGTTGGCCTTATCCAAGCAGTCCAATCTATGCAGTGGCCCACTCCTAATGGTCGTACTCGAAGAAGCTGAAACAAGTCGTCCTGTGGGCCTGATGAGAATCGAAGCAGAGGGTGACGAGCTTTGGTTGAGGCTCTCGAGGAGGTTGCGCCAGGACCCTTCATCTTTTTCGAAGTGGGGACGGTAGTTTTCTTGCCTCATGTGTTTGTCATAGTATTCCTGAAAATGACATAAATCAAAAACAGTACCAAATATTCAACCACAAGTCAAAGGAAAAAAATAAAAATCTAAATAGTAAAAATAAAATTATATTCCTAAAAAGAATTTGCCCTAACAAGAATCATAGCAAAGACCGAATAATAGAAAAATATATAGGAACATAACAATAGCACTAAGGAATAAAAATTAAGAAAAGATCATGGAGAAAACAATATAAAGTAAAATAAAGGAAAATATAAATACTAAAAATAATAAAATAGAAGAAAAAAAGATAAAAATAAAAGAATCGAAAAATAAAACAAAACAAAGTAATAAAAATAATAATCATAATAAATAATAAATATAATGAAGAACAACAGTAATAATAATGAAGACTGATAAAAAAATAGAAAAATGACTAAAATTAAAAGAGGAAACTACAGGCAGTGATCGGAGGTGCGGACGGCGGCGGCTGGTTGGGGTGGTGTGGGCCGAACGGAGGTTGGCGTTTTGTGCAGGAGGGGAGGGAGATGACGGGATGGTGGGTGGTCGGTTGAAGAGGAAGAAAAGGGAAAAGGGAAAGGAAAGGGGAAGAAAGAAAGACGAAGGGAGAGAAAGGGTGGGGGTAGGGAGGAAAGGAAGAAAAAGAAAAGGGAAGGGGAGTGTGGTGGGTGGCGGTTGGTCAGAGATGGAGGGGGAGGGACTTACAGCGGCGGCTGGTTGGGAAAATTTGGAGAAGAAAACAAAAATAAAATTTTAGGGTTTTGGGGAGGTTAAATGGGGCACAGTCGTGTGAGGCCCGTGTTGGGCCACACAGCCGTGTCACACGTTCTTGTGGCTCAGGGTTAGCCCGTGTTTATCGCAAAAATTAAATGCTCATTCATCACACGGCTTGTGACACCCCCGTGTTGTCTTGCCGTGTGGTTCACACGGCCGTGTGCTATGTCCTTCACTTCTCCCACGTCCGTGTGGTATCCCACACGCCCGTGTGTCTGAAACACGGCCATGTGGTTCACCCGTGTGTCTCTCTAACTTGTTTAAAATTTGAAAATTTAGCTCCAGTTTTCACACGGCCTAGAACACGTCCATGGGTCCAGGCCATGTAGCTCGAGTTTATGGCCATGTGTATGTCACTACTTGGGAATTTTTAGCCCTATTTCCACTTGGCCAAGGACATGCCCGTGTGCCCAGGCCGTGTGGATCATTGTACTTGTATAAAAACACGAAAAATAGATAAAATAAATGGGTTAGTGGTGCTAGTGCTCGGGTTGCCTCTCGAGGAGTGCTTATTTATAGTCTAAGCTCGACTTTCCTCATGTTTGCACGATCATGGTGGTTCAAGGAGTTGAAACTCCTCATCCCTACTATCAATCTTTTCAAAATAAGGTTTTAGACGAGTACTATTTAGCTTAAAAGTGTCGATTTTGGAATAAGGTACCTTGACTGTACCGTATAGGAAAACGTTGAGTATTGCAAAAGGGATTGCTCCATTAGGTTCAGAAGTGGCAACACGAGGGCCCGCTTCATCTAACAGTACTTTGTCTCTAACCTTTAGTTGATTCGATTCACCTCTGAGTTTATCGAGGCACTGCTTTGGTTCATCATGTATTCTCGGTTTCTCCTTAATTCTTGTTCGCCATTCATTTAGTTCCTCGATTTGTAATCTTCGTTCCTCAAGAGTTGTTTGTGGCTCCATCACTTTATCCCTAGGGATTTCCTGCACAGAAGTTTGAGCCAAGATGTTATTCTCATGGAAAGAATTCATAATATCATCTCGATCACTAGATAGTCTGACAGATCACGAGCTTGAAGTTTAGTCATGTCATCGTCTACACAAAGCGTTAGTTCTCCTATACCAACATCAATAATAGTCCTAGCAGTTGCTAAAATGGGTCGTCCTAAGATTAAAGGAACGTCACCGTCCTTTTCTATGTCTAAAACAACAAAGTCTACTGGAAATATGAATTTATCAATCTTAACGAGTACGTCCTCAACAATACCCGTAAGAAATCTAATACTTTTATCTGCCAGTTGTATACTTATCCTAGTTTGTTTAGGTTTCCCAATACCTAGTTGTTTAAACATTTTATAGGGCATGACATTTATACTTGCCCCTAAATCGGCTAAAGCATTATCAACATTTAAACTACCAATTAAACAAGGAATAGTGAAACTCCCTAAATCCTTTAACTTGTTGGGTAGTTTATTTTGTAGAATTGTCGAGCAAACTGCATTTAATTCCACATGTGACGAATCATCTAACTTCCGTTTGTTTGCCAGAAGCTCCTTTAAAAATTTAACTGAGTTGGGCATCTGTGAAAAGGCTTCAATAAACGGTAAGTTAATATGAAACTTTTTTAAAATGGTCAGAAATTTACCGAATTTTTTGTCTGTGTGGTCTTTCTTTGCCGCTTTAGGGTATGGCACGCGAGGTGTGTATTCTCTGCTTACCGATTTTTGTTTCTTCTGGCATTCATCCACCTTATTTTGTCTTACCATAGTTTCTTGCCTTGGTTCTGGTGTGGACTCAACTAACCCTGCTTCATATTGAACAGTAATCGCATGAAGCTACTCTTTTGGGTTAGCCTTGGTGTTGCTGGGCAAGCTACCTTGTGGTCTTTCTGAGATCAGTTTAGCAAGCTGACCTATTTAAGTCTCAAGACCTTGAATCGATGCTTGCTGATTTTTAAGCGTTGTTTCGGTGTTTTGGAAACGTGTTTCTGACACCGAGATAAATTTTGTTAACATCTCCTCGAGGTTCGGCTTCTTTTCCTACTGGTAAGGTGGTTGAAAACCTGGAGAGGATTGTGGTCTTTGATTGCCTTGACCACCCTAAGAGAAGTTGGGATGGTTCCTCCAACCTGCATTGTAAGTGTTACTATAGGGGTTATTCTGAGGTCTAGAATTGTTGCCCATATAGTTGACTTGTTCGTTTGTAGTGCTAGGGTCATAGGCTAGGCATTCTGTATTATTCATTCCTCCCCCATTTGTACTGCATTGCATCACCGGATGTACCTGCGTAAAGACACATAAGCCATCAATCTTTTTATTTAAGAGCTCTACCTGGTTTGATAACATGGTGACTGCGTCAAGGTTGAAAACACCGGGTACTTTATTAGGCTTTGTCCTCATGACTTGCCATTGATAATTATTCAGTGATATCTCTTCAATGAACTCATAAGCCTCCTCAGGTGTTTTATTATTTAAGGTTCCACCGGCCGCTGCATCGACCATATATCTCGTTGAGGGATTCAAACCATTGTGGAAAGTTTGAACCTGTAGCTATAAAGGCAATCCATGGTGAGGGCACCTTCTCAATAAATCCTTGTATCTCTCCTATGCATCATATAGTGTTTCTAAATCCATCTGCACAAAATAAGAGATATCATTCCTCAATTTAGCCGTTTTAGCCTTATTCCTTTATGAAAAGGGAAATAACCGAAGGCGAATGGCATCGTCAGAAATGCCATTGATCTTAAAGGTGTCGTAGAATTCCATAAAATTTGCTGAATGAGTGTTTGGATCCTGGTCTTGCAACCCATCAAACTGAACAAACTGTTGTATCATTTGAATCGTGTTAGGTTTTTGTTTAAAATTATTTGTAGCAACAGCAGGTCTAACTATACTCGATTCAGTTCCTGTTAAAGTAGGTTTAGCATAATTGTACATAGTACGAGGAGCAGGATCCTGATTTACTAGATTTGCAGCAACCACAGGAGGTAGCGGATTATTCTGATTATCAGCCATATCCTTGGTTGTAGTATGGATATCGTCCTCTCACTCTTCCTCTATGTATTTTAGATTTTGCCTTTTTTCTCTTTGGTTTCTGCGAGCTGTGCTCTCAATCTTACTGTCAAAAAGCAAAGGTCCTGACGCGTTCCTCTTAGTCATAAACTAGAGACACCTGCCAGAAGCAATTAAAAAGAAAAATTTAGAAAAGAAAAATTAAACTAAAAACAAAAAGTAAATTGCAATAAAAGTAAAAATGGCTAAAGTAATAAAAATCAATCGTTCCTAATATCTTAGTCCCGGCAACGACGCCAAAAACTTGATGGTCGCTAAACTAACTAAAAATTCGACTAAGGCAAGCGCACCTATCGAACATTAGTATAGTTATGGTGAGACCGGGAATATCGTATCCACGAGGACTAAAAGTACTAGTAATTACTATCTTTTTATTATCTAGCCTAAGAATTAAAGGATGTTTTTAAACTAAAACTAATTATCTAATTAACTAAGATTACGACAGAGATTAAAGTTGGAAAATACTTTTTAGAAAACCGATGGAGAAGACAATACCCAAGGAAGAATCCACCTAGACTTCACTTATCACTTCTGAATTAGACGATTCATTCACTTGACTCAATCCGTAGAAATCCCAGATTTATGTTATTATCTCTCTTGAGACTAAAAACAATTGACTCTAGGTTGATTAATCGAAATCTCTTTCTAATTAAAACCCCTATTGTCGCATTAACTCGGTCTATGGATTCCCTTATTAGATTTGACTCTAATCCGACAGATTTATGTCGTCCTATCTCTAGGATTGCATGCAAATCCGCTTAATTATGAATAATTTACTCTTAAACAGGGGCTTTTTCTCCACTGAATAAGCACATCAAAAACCTAAATTAATATCTTGGAATATTTAAACAAGGGTTAAAACTCACAATTAAGAATAAGAACAAGTATTTATCATATAATTCAAATAGTAATAAGATTCGTCTTAGGTTTCATCTCCCTTAGGTATTTAGGGAGCTTAGTTCATAATAATGGAAAACATCTCAAAATTGGGAAAACAAAAAACATAAAGAAACCCAAAGAACTTCTAAGGGAATTGAATTGAGATCTTCAGTCTTGAAGTATATCCTGCTTTTGAACTAATTCCGATGACTGTCCTTGAGTATTTTTGCCTTCTTCTCTGTGTCTCGCCCTTTAATCCTCTTCTAGGGTGTTTTTATAGCCTTTGGCATGCTTCAAAACCCTCAAAATTAGCCTTTTCTGAGTAGAATTAGACTTGGGCTTGACAGAGACACGAGCGTGCCAGGCCGTGTGTAATTCTGAGTTGGTTTTTAGTCGACACAGCCATGACACACGGGCGTGTGGCCTGCCCATGTGTATCACATCGGCGTGTGGTTTACCAGTGTGAAAATGCTTAGGCCGTGTGAAATACTGAGATAAGCCCATTTTGTCCATTTTTGTCCCATTTCTTGCTCTTTTCACCTTCCTATGCTCACCTGAGTATAAAAAATGAAATTAAAGGATTAGGAGCATCGAATTCACTAAATCTTATGATAAATTATCCAAAACTATGCCAAGAATGGGATAAAAATATGTATATATTATGACTTATCAACGAGCTATAAACGGTAAGCTCCTCTGAGCTGAAAAACAGTAAGTTCATACGAGCTGAGTATCGGTAAGCTAATAAGAGCTGGAATCGGTAACCCTAATGGCATGTCATTTGTATCCTATAAATTCCTAAGGTTTAAAAGGGACTCGGTATTCTTTATACATCGTCAGTTATGCGCTCGATAATTATACATAGTAATTACACAATCCACATACATATATTTCAATTAAAGCATATAAATACACAATTTAATTACAAGAACTGACCTCAAGCTCGTACGGAGATTAAATGATCGGTTGTCTTTTCCCCGATTTAATTTCGAATGTTGCTTTTCTTGATCTATATAATCAAATTTAACCAATTTAATCCTTATTCTACTCAATTCAATCAAAAAATCATGCTATGAAAAAATTATTATTTTGCCCATTCCAAGTAAATGCTATAGCAGGGAGAACTGCATTCAATCACACTGATAGTTACTGCAACTGAAGTGAAGTTCCTAGGCTCATAAAAATGAAATTCATGAAATTTCATCACACCCAACCCTAGCCAAATATCATATGTGCTCCTAGAAGCCGATACATTTCATAATTTCACACATTTACTACACAATTTTCACATTTCTCAATTTAACCCCTAAATAACAATTTTATCAAAACTTACTTAACAGAAGTTGTTTAACTCCCAACAAAGATTCACTTTCTTCCATTAAACTTCACAAACAACTAAATTTTATCCATGGTAAAACCCTAGACTTTCAATCATTTTGCAAATTAGTCTCTTAATTAACTAAGTTAAGCTATAACAATTCCAAAAACATAAAAATAAACAAAAACGGGACAAAGTATCACTTACATGCAATGGACTTTCTTTGCAAAATTTTGTAAGCTTTTCCAATGGTGCTTCTTGCTGAAATTTTCGGTTGTGCATGAATGGAGAAGATGAACATTTTGTTTTATTTTTTTTTATCTTTTATTGGCTAATTATTAAATTACCCTAACTTTAAATTTTTCACAATTACCAAGCCATGCACATCCACTATCACATTTAATGGTCTAATTACCATATAAGGGCCTCCACTTTAAGGTTCTATAGCTATTTAACACTTTTAGCTAATGGAACACAACTTTCACACTTTAGGCGATTTAGTCCTTTTTCACAAATTGAGAATACAAATAGTAAAATTTCTTAACGAAATTTTTATACTATAATACTACCATGCTGTAGATATTAAAATAATATTAAAATAATTTTTTGACTTCAGATTTGTGGTCCCGGAATCACTGTTCCGATTTTACTAAAAATGGGCTGTTACATCATGGCTAGGCCATGAGATGATCGGAGGCTATACGTAAAAAAAAAAAGTAAGACAATAGCCGAAAGATGCTATGCAATTAGGATAAAAAAGAGTAATACCATAATTGAAAGATGCTATGGCATCAGGATAAAATTGAGTAAGACCATAGCTCAAAGACATTATGGCATCATGGTAAATGGGATTAATACCATGGTTGAAAGATGCTATTGAAATCTTGGACCAAGATTTCCAAGATTTGAAATATTGATTTTCTTGATTCTTGAAATTGTCTGAAACAACAAAATTGGACCAAGATTTGGTTTTT
The DNA here is from genome assembly GCF_025698485.1 of Gossypium arboreum. NCBI lineage: Eukaryota > Viridiplantae > Streptophyta > Magnoliopsida > Malvales > Malvaceae > Gossypium > Gossypium arboreum. Next base: position 34,831,836 of record NC_069078.1, read on the forward strand.
TGATTTTCTTGAAAACAAGAAAGTGAATCTTGATTTTCTTTTTCAGTCGTGTACACATCTAGGGCCTTGGTAACAAAGTCTTGGATGGTCCCATTCAGTCTTACTCAATTTGCTTGCCCTTCGACCTCGTTATTGGCCTTGAGGAAATTTAAGTCCATCATGTCCATGAGCCTGATTTTGGGCCTTGCAACTCGTATCACACTTGAAGGGATAAAACCCATTGGGTGTAAATGAGTCTTTAAGATAAAGATTGGCATGGATGGCAAAGTGAAAACATATAAGACCAGCCTAGTGGGAAAATGTTATAATCAAATTTAAGGCATTGATTATAAAGAGACCTTTTCACCAATCATTATGGTTAAATCCATTCGGATTGTGCTTGCTTTTGTGGCATTCTATGATTATGAGATTTGTCATATGGATGTAATGACTAGTTCTGTTAATGGGAATTTGCAAGAATAGATGTATATGATACAACTTGAAGACTTTAAGTCTACTGTAAATCCTAATTAGGTATGCAAACTACAAAAATCCATTTATGGATTAAACCAAGATCTAAGAGTTGGAATATCAGATTTGATGAAACGATTAGAGACTTCGATTTCATTAAAAATCCTAATGACTCATGTGTCTATAAAAAGAAAAATGGCGACTCAATTATTTTCCTATTATTATATGTCAATGACATAATAATGGTAGGAAATGACATCCCTATGATACAGACCACTAAGATCTATCTTTCCAAGCAATTCTCTATGAAGGATCAGGGAGAAGTAACTTATGTTCTACAAATTAGGACCTATAGTGATAGATAAAAAAGGTTGCTTGGACTCTCTCAATCTATTTACATAGACAAGATGCTAAAAAGGTTTAGCATGGATTCTTCCAAGAGAGGAAATTTTCCTATGGTGCATGGTGCACATTTTTCAAAAGAGGTGAGTCTTAAACCTTTAAAAGCTGAGATAAGAATAGATAAGGTTCTATATGTTTCGAAAGTGAGACCTATCATGTATGTTATGTTATGCACAAGACTTGGTGTATCTTATGAGCTAAGTATCACGTGCTGATATAAAAGTAATATTGGTGATAGTCATTGGACTACTATGAAAAATATCCTAAAGTACTTATGAAGAAATAAGGGCATTTTCCTAGTTTATGGAGTGATTAAACTTCAAGTTAAGGGTTATACAGATGCTGCATTCCAATCAGATAAGGATGACAACAAATTGCATGATGGATTCATGTTTACATTAAATGACACTGCAATCAATTGTAAAAGTTCCAAAGAAGCGACGACAGTAGACTCAACAACTGAAGCTAAATACATATTCGCAAGTAAGGCTAGAAAGGAGGTTGTTTGGATTAAAAATTCCAACACTTAACTAGATGTGGTTCTGAGCATTGTTAATCCAATACCATGGTACTGTGATAACAATGGTGGCAATGGGAAACTAATGGATAGGAAATGGAAACCCAACAACAATTCGAAGGAAAAAGAATAGTGAGATATAATGCTTTTTATGTTATGGTCCATATAGGGTAAGAGACTGCCGACAACAATCCAAGTTTGCCATAATCAACAAAGAAAAAGAAATGAAGCTTAAGAAGGATAGGTTATTGAAGCTTGGATCAATGATACTCAATTCTTCTAAAGCGAAGAGGGATCGCAAGAAGAAAAGGTTGATGTTTGTGGGCATCAACATCATAAGCCGAAGGATGAGTGCCCTTGTTGATATAGGGGAATTTGACTTGTTTATATAAGAGAAAGTCACGAGTAAACTTGGTTTCTTAGTTAGCAAATCGACTAAGAGGATCAAAACTGTTAATTCCAAAGAGGTACTAACTGTAGAAGTAGCATAGGGAGTTAAGCTACAAACCGACTAATGGAAAACAAGGAGGATTTCGAGGTAAATCATTTAGATAATTAGGACTTTGTGTTTGGATTGAATTTCTCTTGATAAGATTAATTCTCTTTTGATTCTTTTTGCCAATTATATTTGTATCTTGAATACTGGAGAACAATAATGTATTGTGCCAGTGAGTAGAGACATGAGGGATGGAACCAAGGTATTGTCATCAATCCAACAATCCAAGGATTTCCATGTGGTGAGAATATTGACTTGGTAGGTCAAAGTGCTACGAAGACCCCTTTTGAAATGCTAGAGATATAGAAAAATGATATGAAGCCTATTGAATTATTAGTAGGGCTACCACCTATAAGAGATGTGGGTTGTGCATTAGACTTGGTGGAAAAAGTACTGATACAAAATAGACAACTAAACAGAGTAAATGCTATGAGCGAGGTACATCTCAAACATTTTTCTAATGTTTTACATTATGACTTACCATTGGCTTGGCAAAGACACAAGGGCTCTTTTAGAGTTCTGAAAAGAGTAAGCCGTAGGGCTTACAAACCATGATTAGCGGCAATACTCAAGGTTAACCTGGTGTTCAATGTGGATAGACCGAAGCCTATTTGTGAGGATCGAGGGGATCCCAATCAAGGCGAATCACTATAGGGGCAAGTAAGAGCAATGGGATCTTGGGATTGAGATGTACAAGAAAGAAATACAGTTTGATTTAGACAACAATGGAGACATAAACCAAGGAAAATGTTCCGAGGGGTGGAACTATCCGACAAAGAGACTAGTTAAGAATCGACTAAGGCATTAAGGCAATTCCAAGGAGAGTCAAACCAGTTTCATTCCAAGTACATGATGAGAGCAACACGAGAATAGGTGGAGGAGAATGTCATGGGTCACGAATCAAAACCTGTAACCAATTCAGATAGAGCGTCCCATAGAGGGCAACTGGTTAAATGGGGCTCATTTGACCCAATTAAACTAACTCGGTTCGTGGAACCCATAGAGAAGCCCATCTACTTGAAGCCTTAGTGGCTCTATGAAACACTCTAGTAAAACTAGAGTTATCATGGTAATTATTGTAAATTTATCAGGGTAATTATTGTAAATACTAAAGATAAGTACTAATCCCAGTCATTTATATAATTCAATCTATACCATTGGATTTGGGGGAGCTCAACTATTAAAAGAGGTATTCTCTCTCATTTGTAACCATTCCATCCCATTACACTTCACTTCATTCCTAAGTTAAAGAATATTTTTTAGATTATTTACTCAAACACTTGGTGCGCTATTATTTTCTTGTGGCTTTTCTATTTGATTCAAGTCCCTTTATCTTTTCGAGTTGCTTCTGCTTTATTTCTATGTCTTGGTGAATTTCTTTTGAGAATTCTCATTTTTGAGAGATAGGTTGACTTAGACAAATTTGAAGCAAAGGAATCGCCTAACTAAAATTCTAACCTCATGACACTATCGAGGGAATACTCAAGTCTTAAGTCTAACTCTTCCATCTTTCATATCAAGTTTCCATGATCCAAGCAGTACTAATGGCATGTGTTAAAAAAAAAGTGTTTCGTACTCTTTACCCTGTTTAAATGACTAGCTCTATGGCAACCCTGGTTATAGGAGGTGATAGTTTTTGGTCAACAAATCATCCGCATTAGCAAATATGATGTTCAAGGACTTTTGTTTGGTTATAGGGGAACAATGAATATATTATATGTGACACCCCTAAAGTGACCCTAGTCGGAAAGTGGTTTCGGGACCACAAAACCGAGTCATAAAATAATAATTAACCATTATATTTGATGCTTATTATATGTATATAGGCATGTGTGAAAATTTCATGTTTGAATTTTGTTAATTGTAAGTGAATTTTGTGTGAGAAAAATTAGAAATGTGCTAGGCAAATGTTAAAGTGGCCTATTGATGCATCTTGGAAAAATATTGTCCTTGCATGTCAAAATACCCAAAAGATGGACTAGTGGCCGGCCATGCTATGGGTTAAAATGTATTATAAACATTTTATATTAGTGTTTTATGTTAGAATTAATAAAATAAAGAACATGGGTAATAAAATAATAGTGGTTAGTAGGGGAGAAACAAAAAAATGAGCTAGGTTGCTCCTCCATTGCCGTGAATTGAAGGAAGAAGAAGAGGGGAAGTTCGGCCAAGGTGGTTCTTGAGATTAAGGTATGTTCAATGCTGCTTTTGGAGGTTTACACATCCTTTGGAGGGTTAGCCTACTTCTACTTATCTCATAGATGAAATTGGAGTTGTTGGAGAGTTAGGATTCAAAATTTTAGTTGATGCCTTGATACTACTAGCATGTTAGCTATATGGATGTGTTAAGTTACTTGAAATGTTAGATAAATTTGAACTCCCTACCAAATTCTTTAGGCAACCCATGTTAGAAATTTCGGTATTGAGATGTCTAGATCTTTCGGCCATTGTAGCTATGGAGGAATAAAGTTTTTGTTTCTTGTTAAATTGGATGAATCTTGTTGTATGAGTGCTTGAACAAACTATGATTAAATGGATGCATAGATTCAAAGTGGGAAGAAATGGGCTATTATATTTGATGCTAATGCTGAATATGAAGATGATGAACTTGAATAAATAATATTCAGCTAGCATGATAAGTTATGAAATATTAAGTAGTTGATATAATTGATTGATGAAGTGGTTAATAGGGATTTCTAATGAAATTTTTCCAAGGCCAAATGTATCATGAAGTAAATAAAAAAATGCTAAATGTGCATTATGTGCTTATATGTGTATTCGGCCAGGGAAGTTTGACATGAAACTTTGATAGGTTTGAGAGATGAATGACCGAATGAGGTAGAGGTTATGTATGGATGAATTTTATGCACATGTGTGTGTGTGTGGCATTAGTAGCTAATGGCATTCGGCATTGTTTAATTAAAATTAGAAATGAATGCTTGAAAGTTAAATAGGTCGCTCTAATGACCAAATATGCTAAAAGCTAATATACGGACAAATGATACGAATGAATTGGTTTTTGAAATGTATATGGTTGCCATATGTATGTGTTTGATTGAGAAGTAAATTTGTTTGATTTAGCTCAAGAGCCTAGAGGATCAAAGTTGGATAAGGGAAAGGAAAAAAGTGATCGAAGAGCCGTCGTAATCGTTCGGCAACTTCCGAGGTAAGTTTTAAGTGATTAAATGTTGAGTAAATTCAATCATAATAGAACATAATGAGTTGATTTAATAAGATATGATGTGGTCATTATATGTTTTAAACTCAAATGGTAAGTTCATAAGTGTTTGGACTTGGAAATTTAAGAGCAAATTGTAATAATTTGCTTAGGACAGCAGCAGTAACGTGATTTTAGAAAATCACCATAAATTGTTGGTGTGGAATTATAGGCTGAATAAAATATGTAATCAAAGCTTAATTAGTCTAGTTCCTTATAAAAGAGGCCGTGTGAGCAAGGAAATTTCCTATAAAGAGATATTTAAAGTTGTGTGAGACGGTGTCAGAATGACTCTGAAATCCCCTGTTCTGTTTTTAGAAAATCGTTATAATTTGCACAAAAATGGTTATAAGGTAAAATTTATATGCTTAGACTCCTTAATGAGTCTAGTTTCAAATGAAATTGAATATAACACATTTTGAATTCTGTACAATGAGAAATCTGATTCGTAGTGAGGAGTGGTCAGATTAGTCGAGCAGTGAAACAGGGGAAAACTTTAAGAAAAATCTGTATTGATTGGCCACACCTAAAATTCTGAAAATTTTATGGATGAAAGATACATGAGTCTAAATTCGGGGAAAATTAACGGCAATTGATTTTGAGTTTTGTAGCTCCAGTTATAAACAATTTAGTGACTGTTGCTCAGGAAAACTGCTTGTAGTGAATATGTGATTTTGTTGTAAACTTTGATGAAACTATTTGAGTTGCTTATAAGCTATTGCTGAAATTGATGTACAAGAAAAATATGAAATATGTATGAGATATATAGATGTGATAAGGCCTAATGGCCGATGTGATGAATGTGAAAGTGTATATATATGTGATAAGGCCTAATGGCCGATGTGATGAATGTGAAAGTGTGTATATATGTGATAAGGCCTAATGGCCGATGTGATGAATGTGAAAGTGTGTGATAAGGCCTAATGGCCGATGTGATGAATGTGAAAGTGTGTATATATGTGATGAGGCCGAATGGCCAATGTGATGAATGTGAAAGTGTATATATGTGATAGGGCCGAGTGGCCAACGTGATGGATGTGAAAGTGTATAAATGTGATAAGTCCCGAAGGGCATTTGTGTCAGTACTATATCCGGGTTAAAACCCCGCAGGCTTTATGCGAGAATATTATCACTGATTAATGACCGTAGGCTTCGTGCTCATACTATATCCGAGCTCTAATGACCCGATGACTACGTGTGGAGATTTTGTCCGGGTAAGCCTGAACTAAAGGTTTTCTTGAAGATTCAAGTAAAGCGTAAGATTATGCGACTTCACGGTGACAATTAGTAATAAATCGCTCAATGCGTTAAGTTGGTCGGTATGTATTTTGAGATTATATTTAAGCTTGATTTAGACCAAATCACAAGGTCGTTATGTGATGCACATGTGAGTAAAGCAATAAGACTGTTCTATGACTATTGTGCATTTGGTCAATGTGGGAAGTCAGGTAAAAATATGTAATGTACCTATGATCATAAGAGGTCACCATCAAGTGAGAATTTATCTGCCTATTACATATGATGAGACGTGCATATTCGGAAAAGGGGATGGTATGCCCGAAGGAAGAGTGAAATAAAAATACGAACAACTATGTTATAATTTGGTTGTTATCTGTTGACACTGCTTAAAACTTACTAAGCATTGTAATGCTTACTCCGTTTACTTTGTTTCCTCTGTTTTATAGATCTCATTTGGAAGCTACAGGCTCGGGGATCGTCAGCAACTAGTCACACTATCACTACCCACTGTTTGGTACTGCTACGTTTTGGAATATCTTATGGCATGTATAGAATAGACTAGTAGTGAGAGGATATTTTGGTCAATGTATAGGACTACCCTTTTGTTGTAGGTCATGTACCTTTCGGTTTTGTGTAAATTTGGATAGCCATGCGAAAATGGCTTAAGTATACTTGATCATAGCATTATAATTGTTTTGTATGTCGTCCGTCGAGAGGTATGGAAATGTTGGTAACGGTTAGTCATGGGAATGGTTATTCATGATCACCTTTGGTATATGTATGACAAACTCTAGTTGATCCATGGAGGATCATGAAAGAGGTAAGGTTTACCTTAAAAATAGATGCTGGCAGCAGCAGTGATGTGGATGTGAAAAATCTCTAAAAATAGTAGGAATGGAATTAAATAGTGAATAAATTATGTAACCGAACCTTGACGAATCTATTTTCATAGGAAAGTAACGAAACGATCATATGAACAGTATGTTAAGAGATATTTAGGTTTTCGTGAGATAGGGCCAGAACGGTTTCTGGATTCCCTGTTCCGACTTTGGAAATTCATTATAAATTAACCAGAGATAATTAGAAGTCATGCCATATATGTACAGAATCCTTTTTGAGTCTAGTTTACTTAGAAGCAAGCGGCATAAGCATTGAAGCCCTGTACAAGGAGTTATCTAAGTCGAATTGCAGGAAGGTCAGTGTAGTCGAACCCTGTAACAGGGGAGGCTTTAACTAATAAAATGTACTAATTGGCCTTACCGAAAATTCTATAAAAAAATTTGTAGATGTATATATGAGTCTAGTTTCAGGGAAAAATCACAAAACTGATTTTTGAGTTGTGGAACTCAAGATATGATTTTTAAGGTGACAGTGACGCAGTTAGCCAACTGCCTGGAAATTTAAAAAAAAAAAGTGGACTGTGTAAGTAAATAGATTAAGCCCGTTAACCCCTCGTGTCCGACTCCGGCGACGGTCTCGGGTATAGGGTGTTACATTATATCTTTGATAATAATATGTTTATGTTTTAAAATTACTTAATATAGTTGAATCATCATATTCATCTTATTGAACCGAAATTCATAGATCTAATCATTTTAACCTCTTAATGTAAATAATATAACATGTGGCTTGTGTTGTGACGACATTTGGAGGTAAAAGTATCATAAATGTCTCTGTACTAGGAGTTGAATTGCATTTTACTCCCTCTACTTAAAAAAATGATCAAATTAATCTATATACATTAGATCAAACAACAAATTAGTTTTTAATTTTTTAAAAAATTCATCTATTTGTATAGTTAAAATTAGTATTCATAACGGAATAACCAAATAGAGATAATAAGTGTAAAAAGTAAAAAATTTTAATCCCGTTTTTAATATGTTTTTGGATGATTAGTTAATGCAAAATGGTGAATTTTATACTCTTAATCCTTTAAATTCATGTTTCTATACTTAGGAGAGCATTTGGGAGCAAAACGAGTGAAAACAGAACAAAAATCAGACAATTGGAGCAGATTTCAGGAGACACACAGGCTGGGCCTTCCCACACGGGTTGGACATATGGCCGTGTGAGCCACACGGTCATATGTCAGACCGTATGGGTTTCACGATTCGCACTCCAAATATGTGAAAAAACACAATTTCTAGGTTTTTCGGGCATTCTAAGACCTATATATACCAAATATAAGAAGAGAAGTGAGGGCCGTCAGAGAATATTGAAGAAAACAACTCGGAAAACACCAATGAAACTGACTCTGAAGCTGATATCCACCAAGATAGAAGATCTCCTTTTGATTTCTTTGAAGTTTATTATGAGTTCCTATATTTCTTGTGGTTATACTGTCTTTGAGATGTTTTTATTCACTATTATGAATTAATTTTTTAAATACCTGGGGGAGATGAACCCTATGACGAACTCTGTCTTTTGATTTCTATTTTACGCAATAAATACTTGAATCTTGCTCTCAGTTATGTGTGTTTAATTTTTTATTTAATATTTCCGAATTATTAATTCATGTTTGATATGCTTAATTCAGAGGACAGATAAACTTTATTTAAGAGTAGATCTAGCAAAATTGAGTGGAGTTGCATGTAATCCTAGTAATAGGACGACATAAATCTACCTGATTAGAGTCAAATCTAATAGGGGTATCCATAAATCGAGTTAATGTAATAATAGGGGATTTAATTAGAAAGAAATTCCAATTAATCAACCTAGAGTCAGTTGCTCTTAGTCTTGAAGAGAGATATTAGCATAATTTAGGGATTTCTACGGATTAAGATGTTAAGTGAATAAATTGTCTAATTCAGATTGATAATGACAGATGCAATCTAGATAGATTCTTTCTTAAATATTGTTTCGCTCCTTGGTTGTTAATTGATTATTTTCCTGATTTGTTTTTTGTCGTGTTCTTAGTTATTTAATTTAGCTAGTTTTAGTTTTAATTAATCATTCTAATTTATCGGTTAAATAATAAAGAGACGATAATTACTAGTACTTTTAGTCTTCATGAATACAATATCTTGCTCAACATAATTATACTATTTATCGATAGGTGTACTTGCTTTTATCGTATTTTTAGTTGGTTTCATAGACATCAAGTGACGTGGCATATCACCATGCATACATTAAAAACTAACATGCTTGACGAAATAACCAAATAATAACACACAGTGTGTGACGTGTACACCATACTGACATACAAAAAACCAATTTTTAACAATTTAAATGGATGAAATTTTTAATAAAATGACATTTGTTCTTTGATCTAACATATTTACCTATTTTTTGAGTAGAAGAGACAATACAATCTGACTCATTACAAAAACCTCTATGATACTTTTATCAGCATTTAGATGATTGAATCATTCATAAATGACAAAAAAGGATACACATAAATAAATAAGTCACAAATTAATAGAAAGAAAAACATATTTTGACATGTCACAAGGATAAAACATGCATAATAGTTGACTGATAATCTACATATATATCATGGCTGCAATCCATTCAATTGAAGTCATCTCGAATGCTGGCAAGAAACAGTCTAAGCTCTCTTGCTTTCCTTACATGTTCAGGTGATCTCTCATTTTCCGATTCACTCAAATCGATTATAGTAATGTGTTGATCATTCATTTGAGTGCATCTAGAAACAACCCGGGACTGCACTTGCGGGGAAGGGCTCAAAAGATCAATAACTTCATGTTTTGGAGCAGTAATGTCGGTTTCCTGGCATAACATCGCAGCTCTGCAATCGGAATCCAAAATGATTGGGGGATCTCGGTTCATGAAATTAACCTCGGTTGCTGTCGGCATTTGATCTGATATAACTTCTCTTGAAGCCATGGGACTCGACTCACTCCCTAACTCGATGTCAAGCAACAGATGTTGCAGTTTCTGATCTATTTCGGTCAGAGAACATTGTTTTCCCGATTTCTTCGGTCTTGATTTACGTTGATTTTTCTTCTCTAGTGCTCTCTTATCATCAAACTCTCTGATCTTTTCAGGACAAGCACTGTGGAAAGCAGGAAATGAATCATTTATTCAGAGAATACATTAATAAATACCAAAATAAAGGGCTGAGACATCTTTCAAAAAATCGAACTGTTAGAAAATCTAAGGGTAAAAATATCATGGAAGACCTGTAGTAGGAGTTAAGATTGCATTTTGGCCCCTTTACTCAAAAAATAGCAAATTAGTCCATGTACATTAAATAAAAGAGCAATTTGGTCCTTTCAGTTCAAAATTTCATCCATTAAAAACACATAGCATGCCATGTGTACATTATGTTGACGTACATGAACCAATTTTTAATAGTAGAAATGGATGAAATTTTAACAGAAGAACCAATTTGCTCTTTGATATAACATAAAGGAACTAACTTGCTCATTTTTTTTATTAAAGAAACCTAAATGCAATCCGAATCCTAGTACAAGGGCTTCCATGGTACTTTTACCAAGTTTAAGAATTGAATATGAAAAAGCCCATTTTTTGTTGGAGTGCATAATAATTTTTTCATCTTTTTATGTTCCAACATAACATCGATAGATGGTGGTAAGCGATTATGATAACGGCCACATACCTCTCTACAAGATCTGAGGGAACTACAGAGCTTTTAATTCTATAAAGTTCTTCCCACAGCACCTCAAAACATTCTCTTCCATGAACTTTTCTGCGCTTGATAATTGCCGATACAGGACACTTAACTGGCACCTGTAACGGCAAAAGATTTTAATGGTATCTAGGATTTACAGATTAGCATCAACAACATCACAAGAATTTTCAATGGATTTTAAGTACACGTTCAGGAATAGACTTGTATATAGATGAAAGATGGAAACAGTACCTCCTTCATTGGAATGTTAACATCTAACTGAGACGAAGTAGACCGCAAATAAGCAAATCGTCGTAAATCTCTTTCAGCAATCTTAGGAAGGATGTATTCATCTGAGCCATTAATACATTATGAGCTCATATGTTCAAAAAGCAACAGCATGATTGTAAACATATAGCAAATGTGGCCTTGGCAAAGGGCATTTCCCTTAAGCACACGTACTTGGTAAATTTTGGAACAAAGAAACTACCTGTTTTTTCAGGAGGCCACTCAAAGAACCGAGAACAGAGCCTCTGCAGTTGCTCATGCTGGAATGGACGCTGTACAAGAGCTCTACAAGAACAAAGTAGTTAAAACTTTTCATAGGTGAGCTTCTGAACAAAGCAAGAACAGATGGACGGTAAAAGTACCATGAGGGCCCCTATACTAGGAGTCAAATTACATTTTTCCCCTCTACTCAAAATATAGGGAAATTAATCTCTGCACATTAGATCAAAAAGTAAATTGATCCTTACGGTTAAAAGTTTCATCAATTTGTAATTTTAAAAATTGACATGGCAGACGGAATAATCATACAAAAACACATAGTGTGCCACGCGTACTCATAGTAATGTACAGAGATCAGTTTTTAATGGTAAAAAGTGGAGGAACTTTTAACAGAAGAACCAATCTGCTCATTGATTTAACATATAAGGACTAATTTGCCCATTTTTTTAGTAAAGAGAGCAAAATGCAATCAAATCCTAGTATAGGGGCCTCCATGGTACTTTTACCATGAATAGACCAAATTCCAATAATCAATCATCTTAGGCTACTAAGTTTTTAGTTTAGATGTTTGGAGATTTAGATTTCCACAAAGAATATGGCCAATATTTCTTAATAAGGGACTTGTACTAGAAAAAGCAGGTCACATTTATAAACAAAAACACCTCACTGCAAAATTTTCCAAATTCTCTTGAATTGCTGAACTATCTTATGAAAGATTTATCCTAGACTCAAAAATATTAAGAAAGGTCTGCATGCACACTAGACACAAACTTTGACATCCATCCATAATTGCATCAAACATGCAGATGTTCATGAGAGCAGACATGTCAATATCAATTTCATTGCATCAAATGCCTTGTCTTGGTATATGATCATATAATGAGACTGGTCTATACAAATTTTACCTATGGACTACATCAGAGTCAGCTGAATGGCACTTGGGGTTCATATATGCTTCCACCACTCGCAAATACTGATCATCTGTTTGTGAATTCTGAATGCCTCCTATCAAAATCATTCAAAAAGTTAATTGTGTCAATTTGGGTATATATAAGTCTTCTAACATCAAGCTTAAAGTTTAATAACACTCAACCAACATTCTTCCAAATAATAATCTTAGTAAAAATATCAGACAACCTATATTAGGACCTCTCCAAATACAAGGATTTATTTACTAGTTGGACCAATGTTCTTCATAGGAGTCAATCTCATATTATGATATACAAGCATTTTATGTAATATAGGCAGGTTACTTCATTTACCATTCATGTTCACTTTGCAAGACAATGTAGTTTCCTTGTCATTGCACTTGGCCTGACCTTGCTTCTTTGAATTTTTTTTCTTCCTTGTAAAAGAAAGTCCTTCCGATGCAATTTTTCGAAGAATATCATTGTCCCCAACTGATTTAACAATATGGCATGCTGCCTCCTGTATCAGTAAGGAATTGAGTCTTATTTTCCGTAAGCATTTTTCAAAAGAAGCAAAAACAACCCACGAAGATATTAGAAGCAGTTGGTAAAAGTACCATAGAAGTTCCTGGAAGTTAGATTGCATTTTGCCCCCCTAATTAAAAAATAAGCAAATTAATCCCTATACATTTTATCAAAGAGCAAATTAGTCCTTTCTGTTAAAATTTTTATCCATTTGTACTATTAAAAATTAACATAGTTGACAGAATAACCAGAAAGTAACACATGGTATGCCATGTGTACTACATGCTGACGTACAAGGAACAGTTTTTAACAATAAAAATGAATGTAATTTTTAACAAAAGGACCAAATTGCTCTTTGATCTAATGTACAAGGACTATTTTGCCCTTTTTTTAAAAGGGTAAAATGCAACCCAGCTCCTAGTTTAGGACCCTCCATGGTACTTTTACCAAACAATTTTGATATTGAAACATACCAGACCAAGACCACGGACACCCTGAGTGTAATCACTGCCAAGAAGAAGGGCCAAAGAAATCTGAAAGTCCCAATATTATGAGTTCCTATACATGGTACAATTAACTAGTATAGTACATGACTGAAGCAAAGCTGTAAATTACCAAGGAGTTCCTCCCAAATCCAAGTTTTCGCTTTATATCATCCATTTCATAACAAACAACATGGCCTCCTTCGCCTAAGTCAAAACATAAAATGGTTAGCAAGCCCGTAATCTACAAAAACAAGTTAAAAAGGAAAATTAATACCCAAAAACTTACCAAGGCAAATGTCTCTGTACACTGTCCTGGCACCAAAAAGGAAGATATCTGAATCAGAAGAGAAACACCCATCCTGATGATAGTAAAGTAACTTAATGAAGGGACTGCATTTGCAAATATTGAACTAATTTCAATTGTATCACTAAAAAAGAAGAAAAAAAAACTACTTACACATAAGGATTCTAAGTTTAGTAAAAGAAAAAAAAACTACTTACACATAAGGATTCTAAGTTTAGTAAAGCGCATTGTGCTTCAGCTTCCTCGATCCTGAATTTCAAGTTTAAAGAAAAAAGAGAGAAAGAAGAATTAGCCCTGGGTTCATTATCCGAAATATAAAAGCAAATGAAATATTGGGAATTACCCATCTAAACATGGAATTCCAAGGGCTAATCCAAGGAGTTTTGCTTCTTTGATCATACAAGAGAATTCAGATCCCATATTCCTTTTAAGCGAAGACAAGTTTTGTGAATGTGAATTTGCCCCATCTTGAGCCTCAGGTCGTAAGTTTAAGCGCCGCCTGTAAGTAGATAATTTGATGGCAGGAATTGACCCATCTACGACGGAAGAATGAAGGAACTGGGTAAAAGTAGTGGAAATACAGAGCCATATCCGAATTTGATGAAAAGGAAAGTTACCAGTAACAAAAATGAGAGAGCAATTCAAGGCAATGAGAGCCCTGAGGCGGTGAAAGAGAGAGGCGAGATAAAGCTTGTTGTTGATGGGGCAGTGAGATTTGTTAACATTTTGAAGCTGAACTATCCAACAAGACAGATCTATGCATACCCTTTTGTTGTGGAGATGATGAAGAGGCAATGTTTTCTTGCATTGTTCCAATACATCCCACAGATTCTTCACTCCCATTCTCCGATGCTTCGATTTTTGAATGCCACACAAAGCGCCAAATCCTTTATAATACTACTACTACAACTACGTAACATTTTCACGGGCCGGCTTACCAAAATCAGACCCCTTCTCTACCAGGCTTGGGCAAAGGTAATCAATTATTATGTTTATTACACCAATTCATCCATCTAATCTAAAAAATTCAGAAGATTTTGGTAAAAATATTAAGTTTGAAAATGAATTTATGTAAAAAACTTAGGGTGCTATAAAAGATAAATCAAGCTCGAGCTTGAACATTTGAGCCTTGAGCTTGGCCCGATCTTTTTTTTTTATAATTTGTAATATTTTATATTATGTTTTTTTATATATTATATGTTGAGTAATATTATCTCTTGTTGTACTAAGGGAGAAACACAGAGGGTATTTATACACATTCCTAATGCTACTATTACAACTCACAATAGGGCCCATTGTTTTGTCTTGGCCTTTGGGCCGAGGGCACTAACATTCCCTGTCCCTGGTGCTGACATTCCCTAGGCCTCATTTGGCTTATTGGACGCTTGTTTGCGGAGCACGCGGTCCTTTCCGACCTTGGGATTGACTCTCCCAGCGAACCTTGCACCTGCCAGTCATGAGCGAGGGTCCTCTTCACAGACATGGCTCGCAACCTCGTCCTTGCGAGGTTTATGCGAGCTTTCCTCTTGCGACCTCATTTCTGCGAGGCTTGAGCGAGCTCTCCCGCGGGCTTCTCACGTGAACTATCTCTGCGAACATTTTGCATTCCCTCGAGGTCCTTAGCTGACTATGCCTGTAGGCGAACATTCTTCTTCTAGGTCGGGTTCATTCGTGTCAGAGGTCTAGATCTTAACAATTCAGTCCCCCCTTGGTGGGCCTAAGGGACGTTATAAAGTGACGGGCCTTAAGTCCATTCTAGAAGCAGCTTGCTAGGCACGTCGTGGGGCCATAGTGTATGAAAGCTTCCTTGCCACGTGCGAATTCAGGCATTGGGCGCGCACATCCAGTCATTGAGATACAAATCATTTTTCTGTGCTCGCATCTAGATTATTGGTTCATTTTTGGTTATCCGAACGGTTTTAGGGGTCTCCCTTTAAAAGGGGATAGTTGGGTTTTTAGGTTTCTCCATTGTTTGGCTTTTCTGCAAATCAAAATCGAGGTAAATCTCACAAATTTCTCTGTTTCTTAACTCCTATATATGTTTTCTTTCTCTTTTTTTTTGTTTGAAATATAGTAAGAATGAGAATAGCTCACAGCCAGATTGTCTCGGCTCATCCTATTCCAATTATTGTGACTAAAAAACCCTATGCCTGCACCACAACGCTAGAGAAGATGAAGTAGGCTCTAGCTGTGCGGAGAATTGAGCTTTACCACTTCGCTTATGACTTTTCCATTCTTTCAGGGTCGCACCGCATGTGTGAGGCAATGGAAGACAGCTTCCTTCTTCCATTGTCCTGGAAGCGAGCTTCCACCTTCCTCTGCACCCTTTCTTTTATAGTCTCCTCAATGACTATAGGCTCACTCTTGGCCAACTTTTTGATTTCTCCTAGTGGCTCGCCATGGCATATTTCCTTGATAGCTGCCGGCGCGGCGAGGTCCCTATGGTCTCCATCTTCTAGCATCTATATTAGCTGACAGGGACTGACATAGGGGAGTCCACGGGGTTCTACTATTTTTCCCCCCATCAGAAGGTTTGAAAATTATAAAAAAAAAAAACCAATGCAAGAATCTTCGCCTGAAATGGGGGAAATACATCCAAGTTCGCAGCCTACTTAGCGAGGGCTTTAGGTTTCCCACTAGATGGTCATCTTCTAGCAAGGACATGCGCATTTTCCAGAGGAGCCTCGCCAGTGATGAGGTTGTTGCGTAATATCAGAGGTTGCGCGTTGGTCGCGTGCTGGCCCTAGAAAAGGTTCTAACTACCAAGAATGTCTTCAGATTCTGTCTAAAGGATCTTAGCCTGAATGGTTGGAGGGCTAGTGACAACCAGAAGATCGCGTAGTCCGTTGGTGGGCGATCAACGAGAGACACTTAGCCCCACGATTCCTGCGACCAGTTGGGGATGATATTGACAGGGCACTTGAGGGAACCTGTAAACTTCTTCTACCATTATTGTGGGATAGCACTTCATCCCTTTTCCCTTTCAAAGTTTGAGTGAGAGGAAAGGATTGGAGGAGGAACTCACTTGTTACTTACTTCTACTGATTCTAGGGTTGTTGGTGGTGCAAAGGGCAATCAGGGCAACGAAGGTAGTTCAAGCAACAGTGACAACATCTCACGTGAGCTTAACGAAGCCATAGACATTGATGTTTTAATAAGTAGTGGTCGCAAGAGGCGCAGGACTTCGATTGGGGCCACGCATGTCAACCCCTTTAGCGAGAAGGAAGGGAGTGGTCCTCAACTAGAGCACTGCCAGAAAAGGAGGGCAAATAGAAGAGACCCTGCTACTGTAGTCACCCCCATTCGTTCTTTCCTTTTAGCAAACTTGTAACACCCCTAACCCGTATCCGTCAGAGGAATAAAGTTTCGGAGCATTACCGAATAAGCGTTACCTAAATCATTCAAGTTAAAACATTTCAATAATCACAGCATAATCAATCATTAAGCATGCATAACATCCCTTATTCAAGCCTTCGAGACCTTAGAATCACTTTAGAAACGATTCGGGACTAAATAAAAAATATTTGAAAAATTTAGGAAAAAGATAGAAAATTTTCGACTGCAGGGGTCACACACCCATGTAGCCTGGCCGTGTGTCTCAAACGGCCAGGAGACATGCCCGTGTGGTCAGGTCGTGTAACTCTTTGACTTGGGTTACATGCCCATCTATGTTGCCCGTGTGTGACACACGCCGTGTGTCCAGGCCGTGTGCAGCTAAAAGTACCTTAAAACTTAAGTTTACCATTTCCTACTTACTTAGGCACTAAGCAACTCAAAAACCATTCGTTTAACCTATTCAAAACACAATCAAACATACTCAAAACATGCCAAAACAATCATCCTAGGTGTCTAACCAATGTACCCTCATTGGTATCATATTTATATCATTAAAACATATCATCAATGCATCACTTAAATCAATATTTTAAGTATACCAATTCATACAAATTAACCTAACTTATAACTACCTAAATATCAACTTTAAGTACACATACACATCATAAATAATGGTTCTAAAATAACATGCCAATTTATGGCTTCAAACACAAAAATATAATTATATACTCAAACCAATATTACACTTATAACTCCATTTACAAACCATTCAAAAAATAACTATCAACTAAGACATCCTAGGAACATGCCATCACAAAAGGTAAATATCAACACATTTGATATCAGGATCATTATTGGATGCTGAGTCGGCAATCAAAAGAGAAGTACCTAACCTACGCACGGAAGATAAAACCATACGCTAAGTAAAACTCAGTGATATTTCTATAATCTGAACATTTAAAGACATAATAATACATGAATGCTCAAATTGAATTTTCAATCACATTATTAACTAAGCATAACATTTCAAGATATCATCATTTCAATTTCATACATATTAATGCATCATTCTGTAATCAAATTTTACATAATTTCCTACTTGATTTGACTTAAATAATTATCTCGATTCCCATCATTTGCTATATAAATAGCTTTCCATATATCAATCAACATTGCATTTATACAATGGAACAATTCATTCCACATTCAATTCATGAGTACATAACTCATATATTTCTTTTGTTCACAACATATTTCACATTTCATTTTTCAATCTATTATCTCATTTCCATTTCACATACCATGCTATTTCAATATCAAATATAAAACTTTCTTATTTACTTACCCCTATTAACACGAATTAGACTTGAACAAATATACAGATCCAACCAACACACCAGTTTGGCACCCAGTGACTCATCAGAAAAATCCAGAGTAATAACTGTGCCCAGCGCTATATAAATTGACACCTAGTGTCTCATCGGTTAAACCGAATCAAATTGGAACCTAGTGCATCATCAATTCGAAGTCGAAGAAATCCCTAAACTCTTCCTATCCTATGGCATGCCATCTATATCCAACTCAGCTTGATACAGTTAATAGGGCTTCATTTCACCTTTCAAATACAACTAATATCCAATTCTCATATTTGCACATTATCACATTTACACATATATTCATTTCAATTCAAATAATCAATACATTCATTATGTAGATATCAATTTAATCCATTTCAATCAACTATAATTTCAATTCACTATCAAAGTGCCAAAAATACTCACGTCAACCACTTACCATATGTATTAAATCAAATACAACAATTAACAACTAGGTTCAGATTATAGAAATACAAACTGTGGATTCTAAGCTATTCAATGTCAATTTTAATCTTCTCATTTTTAGTCGAGGATTCCGGTACGACATTAGCTACGAAATTTAAACAATTAAATTTCATCAATACAACACAATTCAATTTCACATTGAATATTTCAATTTTTACACAACATTTGCTTAAATTCCAATTTAGGTCCTAAACCGAGACTAATTTTTATCCTTCACATTTAATCTCATATTTTATACTAATTTCACTTTAAGCTAAATTTAGCTCTTTATTTTCAATTCAACCCCTAGATTTTAAAATTTTCATAATTTAGTCCCTATTACTTAAAATTTACAATTTGTTCTACAATTTAATCATTTTCCATTTCCAGCTTAAAAATCCATCAATTCAATTCCTAATACTAAAACTATTCAACATTGACAACATTGAAAAACTTAATCAGTGCTAAAGTTTCAACATGCATCGAGTAGTACTTAATACCGGGATTCCAAAAATATAAAAATTACAAGAAAAGAGATTAAATTAACTAACTTATTGAAGTTTGAATTTTTAGAAACACTTGGCCGTGCGTTAAACTTCTTTTCTTTCTTTCTTTATTTTTTTTTCGTTTCTTTTGATTAATGTTGCATGCATCCACTTTTAATTCCTTTTTCTTTTGTTTTTTTTTTACTTTCATTTTATTATAATTATATAATACATATATATACATTCATTTTGTTTTTAAGTTACGTAATGTAATAACATATATATTAATGGCGTCCAACATATTTAGGTAATTGAATATTTATAACCTTAGTCCTTCTATTAATTTTAATCTATAATTCAACTTTTATCCTATCATAAGTTAGTCCTTATAATTTAATAACTCTTAATTTCACAAAATTCACTTAATTAAAATCTAATTCACTACTAACTAACCTCGTAAATATTTAAATAAAAATATTTACAGTTTCGTTTTACGAAAACGGAGTCCCAAACTTTATTTTCCGACACCTTAACTATTGGATCGTTGTAATTTTCCCTCTAATTAAATTTCGTCCTAGAAATTTACCCGAAAAGAGGTGTGAGGATATTGAGATCTCATCATCTCTTCTGGTTCCCAAGTCGCTCCCTCGATACTATGACTACACCATATCACTTTCACTAATGGAACTCACTTGTTATGTAACTCTTTCACCTCGCGAGCCAAAATCTCAGCCGGTTCTTCTTCATACGACAAATCAGGTTGAATTTTAATGTATTCTGTCAAAAGAATGTGAGATGGACCCGATCTATATCTTCTAAGCATCGAAACATGAAAAACGTTATGCATTATCTGCAATTTCGCAGGCAAAGCTAAAGGATATGCAACTGGTCCCACTCTTTTCGTGATCTCATACGGTTCGATAAAACGAGGACTCGACTTCCCTTTTTGACCAAATCTCAAAATTTTCTTCCAAGGCGAAACTTTAAGAAATACTTTGTCGCCAATAGAAAATTCAATGTCCCGACATTTCAAATATGCATAAGATTTCTGTCTATCGAAGGCTGTCTTCAATCTATCTCAAATTTTCTTAACAATATCTTCTGTTTCTTGAATTAATTCTGGCTCGGTCATTCTTCATTCACTCAATTCCATCCAACAAACAGGTTTTCGACACCTATGACCGTATAAGGCTTCATACGAAGCCATTTGAATACTCTATTGAAAGCTATATTGTATACGAATTAGGCCAAAGATAAGTAATGCTCCCAACCCGATTCAAAATCAATAACACAAGTGTGAGACATGTCTTCCAAAATCTGAATAACATGCTCAGATTGTTCGCCTGTCTGCGTGTGAAAAACTGTGCTAAAATTAAATCGCGTACCAAGAGATTCATGCAACTGTTTCCAAAATTTCAAATGAACTACGGATCTCGATCGGAGATTATTGACATAGGGATATCATGTAATCTCACAATTTCCTGAATATAAACCTCAGCAAGCTTTTGGAGTGACCAATCAATCTTGACGGCTATGAAATGAGCCGATTTCATGAGTCAATCAACAATAACCCACACAACATTTTTCTTGCTTGGCTATAAAGGTAACCTCGTTACAAAATCCATTGTGATATAGTCCCATTTCCATTCAGGAATAGAAATAAGCTAAAGTAATCCTGTGGGAACCTAATATTCTACTTTAACTCGCTGACAAGTTAAGCATTTAGCCACATACTCGACTACGTCTCTTTTCATTCTTGGCCAACAATAGGCTTCTCGCAGATCATAATACATTTTTGTTCCACCAGGATGCAAAGCAAAAGGACTACCATGAGCTTCACAAAGTATCAACTCTTTTAATTCTGAAACATTTGGAACACAGATTTGGTTATTAAACCTTAAACAATCAACATCATCGATGCTGAAATTTTCTATTATGCCATTCTGAACCATTTCTCTTTTCTTCGTCAACTTGTCATTATCTAACTATGCTAACTTGATCCGATCAAACATCACCAGTTTGATCTTTAATTCAGCTAACAAACTTCCATAGTCATTGATACTGAACTAAGCAAACATTTCTCGCAACTCAACCACTATCTTCCTACTCAACGTATCAACTACAACGTTAGCTTTACCAGGGTGGTAATCAATAACGTAATCAAAATCGTTTAGAAGCTCGACCTAACAACGTTGTCTCAAATTTAACTCCTTTTGAGATAAGAGGTATTTGAGACTCTTATGATCGGTATAAATGTGACACTTTTCATAGTACAGGTAGTGTCTCCAGATCTTGTAACACCCCTCACCCTATTCAATGCCGGAATAGGGTTACGAGCATTACCGAATTTACAACACTTTTAAATACACATTTCACATATAATACATCAATTCAAATACAATTTAATCACAACCAATCATAGTGTTCCTCAAACGAGCCTACGAGGCCATAAACATGCTTTAGAAGTGGTTTAGGACTAAACTAATAACATACGAAAATTTTTGGAAACCTAGAAAAATTTCAACCATACAGGGGTTACATGCCCGTATGCCTCACACTGCTCCAGACACACTCGTGTCTCAGGTCGTGTGGAAGCAGAGCATACATACTGACTTGTGTCACACAGCTGAGGACAAGCCCGTGTGCCAGGCCATGTGAAAACTAGATGGGATACTAACTTATGCAACACGACTAAGTTACACGCCTGTGTACTAGGCCGTGTGCCAATTAGGGGGTATATTGACTTGTACCACACAGCCAGTCACATGCCCGTGTGTGAGACCGTGTGGAGCATACTGACTTCAATTCAATTTCAACACTAGAGGACACACGGCCGTGTAACATGACCGTGTGTCACACACGGCTAAGACACACGCCCGTGTCTCTGCCTGTGTAGACATGAATAGGCCATTTAACCAAGCCATTTTGCCACCCATTTTGCACATACTTATACAAGCCCAATTGGTCCCTTTCAAGACACAAATATGCAGCCAAAAGTCATCAACGAATACACAAGCAAACTATATCCATATCAACCATTTCAATACTCAATTCAATGTCATTTACCTATTCAAGTACCTATCAACTCAACTTATTTTACTAAACATAATTCACATATATAATTCATATGGCTAAACCATTATAACATGCATTATCAATTCAACTTCATTCACTCAATATAGGTTAATTACCTAACTCAAAACAAAGCCATTTACACAACTTAAGACATTAACAAATTCGTTATCACAAGCCAACTCAAATGGCCTAAAAACACTTGTTAATCAAACATACTCAAAATGACTCAAACCTAAACAAACCATATACCATATACACATAACTTCAAAAGTACCAAAATAGATGTTCGATAGTGGGATGAAGTCTCTGACGATCCCCGAATCTGAGCTAGCTTCAATATCACTATAAAACATGGAAAAAAAATACACAAAGTAAGCTAATAAGCTTAGTAAACTCGTGTGATATAACTTAACTAATAACAAATACAACATTCATCAATCTAAACATATTATCATGTACTTTATGATTACTAACAAACCTTTCACCTGCTTATTCATAAGCTTATATACAAACTTCGTAACTTCTTTGATTTTAAGTTCATAATAAACATGTACATACCTATACCAATCCATAACAAATTCATACATACATAGACCATTGAATACTCAATATCTTGCACACTAAGTGCCATACTCGATATCTCGCACACTAAGTGCCACACTCGATATCTCACACACTAAGTGCCATACATAGTCGAAGCTATCTCAAATTGCACACTAATTGCCATATATAGCCGAAGCTATGTCGAATCGCACACTAGGTGCCACAAATAGCCGATTTGTTGTCGAACATAACTGTAGTCCTATATATACAATTTATGTAATGTCAAAGCACTAAAAGCATAATTATTACAATGCTTACTACATACGAACTTACCTGGGATGCTAAAACAGTGAATCGAGTCGATTAGTCGATATCTTTATCTTTTCCCCGATCCAAGTCCGCATTCCACTTTTCTTAATCTAATTATATTCAAAATTAACTTATTCAATCATATATTCATTCAATTTAGTCCAAAATACACTTTAAAACACATTTACACTTTTGCCCCACAGATTTCACATTTTTCACAATTTAGTCCTTATTTCACAAAATCATAAATTAATGAAATTCAAGACTAACCCATGCTAGCCGAATTACCATAGTGCCCCTAGAAGCCCATAATTTTCATTTATTCACATTTTAACCTCTACATTTCACATTTTCTCAATTTAATCCCTTTTTGCATTTTCACTAAAAATCACTTTACAAAACTTGCTTAACTATCAACAACCATTCAAAATCTATTAAGAAACTTCAAAATACACATGTATTCAACAATGGAATCATTGAAAATCTTTAATAGTTTTGCAAAATAGTCCCTGGGCTAGCTAGACATAGTTGCAATGATCTCAAAAACATAGAAATCATTAAAAACGAGATAAAAACCATACCTATTTGAGCAAAAATGCTTTGGTCAAATTTTAAGCTTCTCCCATGGCTATTTAGGTTGTGTTTTTCAGTTTTAAAAGATGAATGAAGCGAAAATATTAATTTGTTTACTTTAATTTACCTTTAATAATCAATTTACACATTTAACCTTAATTAAAAACCATCAAAATCCATGATAATATGTCCATATATGTCCACTCATGTTTCAAGTGGTCTAATTACAACATAAGGACCTCTACATTAAGATTCCATAGCTATTAAATATCTTTAGCTAATGGAACTCCACTTTTACACTTTACGTGATTTAATCATTTTTATTGAATTAAGCATTTAAACGATAAAATTTCTTAACAAAATTTTCACACAAACATAATATCATGCTATATACATTAGAATAATAATAAAATAATTATTTTAACTTCATATTTGTGGTCCTAAAACCACTGTTCTGATTTGACTCAAAAACGGGTTGTTACAGATCTTTAAAGCAAAAACCACAGTAGCTAGCTCTAAATCGTGAGTCGAATAATTGCGTTCATACGTTTTCAGCTGACGAGATGTATAAGCAATCATTTTCTCGTCTTGCATCAAAACACAACTAAAATCGATCAAAGAAACATCACTATAGACCACAAAATCTTTTCCCGATTCTAGTAAAGTCAAAATTAGTGCTTCAATCAACATTTGATTCAATTTCACAAAACTTTCTTGACACTGATCTTCCCAGAAGAATTGAACATTCTTATGCGATAGCTTTGTCATCGGTAAAGTTATATTCAAAAATCCATTTACAAATCTTTGGTAATAACTAGCTAATCCAAGAAAACTACTAACCTCTAATATATTCCTCGGTGTTTTCCATTGAACAATTGCCTTGATCTTTTTTGAATCAACTCTAATTCCATCTACCAAGATATCATGACCCAAAAATACAACCTCTGATAACTAGAATTCACACTTACTAAGCTTTCCATATAACGGTTTCTCTCGTAACACTTGCAGAACAATTCTGAGATGTTGGACATGCTCAGATTCGGGTTTTGAATAGATCAAGATGTCATCAATAAAGACTACCACAAATTGATCCAAATACAGTTGGAAAATACGGTTCATGAGATCCATGAATGTAGCCAAAGTGTTTGTCAGTCCAAAAGGCATCACTAAAAATTTGTAATAGCCATAACACGTATTGTAACACCCCTTACCCATGTTCTAAGCTGAAACAAGGTACGGAATATTACAGGTCACGAAAACATGAATTCACACATTTACCCGATCTTACGTAATATTCTGTACCTTGTTCCAGCTTAGAACATGGGTAAGGGGTGTTACATTTATTGGTATCAGAGTTGAGGTTTAAGCGATTCTCGAATTTACGTACTGTGTGTGGAAGTCTATCTATACATGCCATAATTATATTATGATAGTGTGATGAATCCTGACAATTTAAATCGTATTTTATATAGTAAATGGATCCATGAGACTTTGTATTGACTATCGACAGCTCAACAAGGTGACCATAAAGAACAGGTATCCGTTGCCGAGAATCGATGATTTGTTTGACCAGTTAAAAGGGGCGATAGTGTTTTCAAAGATTGATTTGAGATCTGGTTACTATCAGTTGAGAGTTAAAGAGTCGGATGTGCCAAAAACCGCTTTCAGAACGAGGTATGGACACTACGAATTCCTTGTGATGCCTTTCGGTTTAACCAATGCTCCGACTATCTTTATGAATTTGATGAATCAAATCTTTCAACCATACTTGGATAGGTTTGTGGTTGTGATCATAGATGATATCCTGATTTATTCTCAAAACGAGTCCGAGCATGCTGAACATTTAAGAATGGTATTACAGATTTTAAGAGAAAAAAAATTGTTTACTAAATCCAGTAAAAGTGAATTTTGGCTTCATGAAGTTGGATTTTTGGGACATGTAGTTTCGGGTGATGGTATTCGAGTCGATCCGAGCAAAGTTTCAACAATTGTTAATTGAAAACCGCCGAAGGATGTATCTGAGGTTAGAAGTTTTTTGGGCTTAGCTGGATATTATTTTCTTTCAATATTCACTCATTGTTCGTTAATAACCCTAGTGATTGTATCTAGTATGCGTATTCTGATAGGAAATAAAATATTCAATTGATTTTTCATCAAATGACTATTCATCTACTGTACTTTCATGGAAATAGAGGCAAGAAAGCTCTATGGAAAAATCATGGTTAATTTGATCTTGTCTAAGGGAGAATTAGAATACAGATGTGGGCTAAGTAAATCAATGGATAGCCGCCTTGGTCCTTTGTCGAGGGATTTTCAATGATCGCCTCTCCTATGACTAAGATGTTGCAAAAGAATGTTAAGTTTAATTAGACTGAAGAGTGTCAACAAAGTTTTGAGAAGTTGAAAGAGCGGTTGACCAAAGCACCAGTGTTAGGGCAACCCGAGTCGGGGAAATAATTTGTGATCTATAGTGATACATCATCAATTAGTCTTGGTTGTGTTTTAATGCAAGAAGGTAAAGTAGTAGCTTATGCCTCAAGACAGTTGAAACCGCACGAGAAGAATTACCTGACACATGATTTAGAGTTGGCCGCCATTGTCTTTGCTTTGAAGATTTGGCGTCATTATTTATACGGTGAGAAATGCCGAATCTTTACTGATCACAAAAGTTTGAAATATTTGTTGAATCAAAAAGATTTTAATTTACGACAACAGAGATGGCTTGAATTATTAAAGGATTATGAATTAATAATTGATTATCATCCCGGAAAAGTGAATGTAGTCGCAGATGCCCTAAGTAGAAAATATTTGTTTGCTTTGAGAGCTATGGGTACAGATTTGGCTATGTCTGATGATGGTTTGATTTTGGCCGAGTTAAGAGTTAGGCCGCTATTTCTTCAGCAAATTTGTGAAGCTCAGAAGAATGACAGTGAATTACGAGCCAAGCGAGCTCAATGTGAATTGGATTGTAACTCAGATTTTTGAATCGGACCAGAGGATTGCTTAATGTTTCGTGATCGAGGATGCTGAGTTGATTCAGAAGATTTTACATGAGGCATACAGTGGTTGTTTACAAGTTCATCCTGGTAGTACGAAAATGTACAATGACCTGAAGAAAATATATTGGTGGAATGGTATGAAGAGAGATATCTCTGAGTTTGTAGCAAAATACTTGATTTGCCAGCAAGTGAAAGTTGAACACCAAGTACCTTTAGGTTTACTTCAACCAGTGATGATTCCCGAGTGGAAATGGGACAGAAATAAGATGGATTTTGTGGCAGGGTTGCCTCTGACTCCGAAAAAGAAAAATGCCATCTGGGTAATAGTTGACAGACTAACTAAATCAGCTCATTTTATTCCGGTACGTATGAATTATTCTCTTGATAAGTTGGCTGAATTATATATTTTTGAAATTGTGAAATTACACGGAGTACCTATGTCTATTATTTTGGATAGAGATCTGAGATTTACTTCGAGGTTTTGGAAAAAGTTGCAAGAAGCTTTGGGTACGAAATTGAATTTCAGTACCGCATTTCATCCACAAACTGACGGTCAATTCGAAAGAGTAATTCAGGTACTCGAGGATATGCTCCGATGTTGTGTTTTAGAATTTCAGGGTAGTTGGGAGAAATATTTACCCTTGGTCGAATTTGCCTACAACAGCAGTTTTCAATCGAGCATATAGATGGCACCGTACGAAGCATTGTATGGTCGCAAGTGTCGGACTCCTTTGTATTGGACCAAGCTCAGTAAGATACAGATTCACGGAGTTAACTTGATTAGAGAAACTGAAGAGAAAGTGAAAGTGATTTGTGATTGTCTGAAAGCTGCTTCAGATCGACAAAAGTCATATGCGGATTTGAAGAGAAAAAAGATCGAGTTCCAAGTGGGTGATAAAGTTTTTCTAAAGGTATCTCCGTGGAAGAAAATTTTAAGGTTTGGCCAAAAAGGCAAGTTGAGTCCACATTTCATTGGGCCTTATAAGGTTATTGAAAGAGTTGGACCAGTGGCTTATCAGCTAGCCTTGCCAACCGCGTTGGAAAAGATTCATAATGTGTTTCATGTGTCGATGCTACGACGTTACCGTTCTGATCCTTCACATGTGATTCCTCTAATAGAAATTGAAATTCGACCCGATATGACCTATGAGGAGGAACCAATAAAGATTTTGGCTCGAGAAATTAAACAGTTGAGAAATAAAAGTATAGCCTTAGTGAAAGTATTGTGGCACAGACGTGGAATAGAAGAGGCTACGTGGGAACCTGAAGAAGCTATGAGGAAACAGTACCCGAACCTCTTTACCGGTAAGATTTTCGGGGACGAAAATCCCTAAGGGGGGAGAATTGTGACAACCCGAATTAGGGCCTAATCGGAATAGTGGTTTCGTGACCACAAATCTGAGATAGAAATAATTGTTTTATAATTATTTTGAGGTTTATGATATGATTTCATGATTGAGTGAAAATTTCGTGATGAAACTCTATGCATTAAGCTCTTAAGTTGAGATTAGAGACTAAATCGAATAATTTGCAAAACTTGTGTTCTAGAAGATTTAGTATGAAATTGCTTTGGAATATTAATTGGGAGGTCTTAAATAGAATTTGACCAATTTCTAAGTTTATGGACAAAAATTGGACATGGATGGAATTTTTGGAAAGTTTAGTAGTAAGGGCATTTTGGTCACTTGCATATTAAATGAAATAAAACGGGGAAAATAACACAAAAATGGTCATCTTCTCATTTAGTTGCTGCCGAATTTTTCTCTCCTCCATAGCTAGGGTTTCTTCAATTTTCAAGCTTCATAGTAAGTGATTTCAAGCCCGCTTTTAATGATTTTTATGTTTTGAAATCCCAAGAGCTCGATTTAGCTTATGTTAGCAATAATTCAACCTAGGGTTCATATTTGGAAAAATACCCATAGGTGAAATTTGTGTATTTTGGTGTTTTATGATAGAATATGAGGTTTTAAATTATGTTAGACAACTTGTGCTACTTGGTTTTGAGTGAAAACGAGTAAAAAGGCTTAATCGGTAAAAATACCTAATGTTCATAAGTACATGTTAGAGTGAGAATTTGATGTTTCCATAGAAGATAAAAATGTTTAACATGTCATAAAACATAAGAATAAGGGCTGAAATTAAATTTCCGAGCCTAAGGGAAAAATCGTAATTTTGTAAAAGTTAGGGGGCAAAAATATAAATTTTCCATAATGTGATTTTTGGATTGAAATAAATAGTATGAGTGTTAAATGAGCTAAATGTGTTGTTATAGATCAAGAAAGACGTGGAATCGATCATGATCGGGGAAAAGAAAAGCTTCCGGACTAAATTATAACATTTCTAAAGTTTGCACCGAGGTAAGTTTGTACATGAATAATTTATCGATTTTTTTATGTTATTTTATGTTGTTATCATATGAATTGGTGACTGTCCATAGAATGATTAAATGATGGAAACTTGCAAATTTAATTAGATTATGAATAAGTGTTAACGGTGAAAAAGGAAAGATTTTCCGGTTGAACCCTCGGAACAGGAACAATACGAATGACCCATTGTGAATACATGTGTGTGTACTAAGTGCAGGCTACTACGTGTACCATACTGTTAAGTCGCATGTTTAGTACTAAGTGCAGGCTACTATGCGTACTCAATTACTTCGATCACGTGTGTAGTACTAAGTGCAGGCTACTACGTGTATCAAATGGTGAGGTCACGTGTGTAGTACTAAGTGCAGGCTACTACGTGTACCGGATTGTTGGTCGCATGAATAGTACTAAGTGCAAGCTACTATGCGTATCAGATAGCTTCGGCTATAAGTGTGGAAAGGGGAAATATGTGTAAACAATGGTATATTTGTTATTTTTCTGTTGAGTTCAACGGGGAGAATCGATAAAGTGGTAATATGTGAAAGTTATTATAAGGTGGATATGTGCAAATTTATTTTTATGAAAAGTTAGGAGCTATGTGCTCAATAATTGAGTGAATTCTGGTATAACAAAAAGGACTAGGTGAAATTATGCAAGAGTGAATGTTAGAAATAAAACAGTGTTGGACAGCAGCAGTTACATGATTTTAAAAATTTACCAAAAATCGTGGAAGTTGAATAAAAATGCAAATGATATACGGAAATAAAGCTTAATGAGTCTATTTTCACATAAAATAAACAGGAGAAGTAAAAGAATTCTATATTGTGTGATATTTGAATTCTTGTGAAACAGGGTCTGAATGAATTTGAGATCCCCTATTCCGATTTTAGAAATTCACCATAAATTGTAAAAAAAAATTTTAAGAGTCATAATTTACATGCATAGATTCCTTGTTGAGTATATTTTTAAGGGAAACAAACGGCATGGTCGTTGGAATTCTTTACAGGGATAAATTTGGTTCGTAGTGCACAAGGGTCAGAGTAGTCGAACCCTAAAATAGGGGAGAATTTAACTAATAAACTGTACTAATTTAGCCAACAAAAAATTCTAGAAAAAAAATTAGTAAGTAGACATATGAGTTTAGTTTCAGGGAAAATTTACAGAATTGGATTTCGAGTTTTGTAGCTTGAGATATGATTTTTTTTAAACCGGGACTCCAGAAAACAACCTGTCCTGAATATGTGATTATATACTAGTATGATTGTTTTACTTTGATAAATTGAATATCAATTTCGTACTTACTTACTAAGCTATATGCTTACCTTCTTTTCTTTTTCTTATCTTATAGAATTACCAAGCCAGCTCCAGATTTGGAGATCGTCGGAGACCCATCCACACTATCAATACTTTTTGGTATGTTGTAAACACTATTATAGAATTATGGCACGTATAGAGGGCTAAATCATTTTGTTATGTGTCATAATTAATTTGTTTTAAAATATTACTTTTCAAAATTTGATAATTTACTTGTACTTATGTATATCTATTAATTTTATCTATTTTTTTTCAAGCTAGAGGAATTAATTACGTAAGATCAGGTAAATGTGTGAATTCATGTTTTCGTGATCTGTAATATTTCGTACCTTGTTCCGGCTTAGAACATGGGTAAAGGGTGTTACACGTATGAAACGTCATCTTCGGCACATTATATCTTTCATTTTCAATTAATAGTAACCTGATCTCAAATTGATCTTTGAAAAGACAGAAGCTCTTTTTAATTGATCAAATAAGTCATCGATTTGAGGTAGAGGGTATCAATTCTTAATTTTCAACTTATTCAATTGTTGATAGTCTATATAGAGCCACATGGAGCCATCTTTATTTTTAACGAATAGCACTGGAGATCCCCAGGGCGATATACTAGGGCATATAAAGCCGCAGTCAGCAAATCTTCCAATTGCACCTTTAATTCTTTCAGCTCTGTGGGTGCCATACGATAATGAGACATGGGCACCGAAGCTGTACCAGGAAACACTTCAATTGCAAATTCAACCTCCCAATCTAGTGGTAATCTCGATAATTATTTGGGAAACACATCAGGGAATTCGCAAACAGTTTAGATTTTACTACTTTGACTATCTCCAAAATTTGAATTGATAACATAGGCTAGAAAAACTTTACAGCCTTGATTGAGAAGTTTATCAACTAGAATTGCTAAAATGATACGACTTGAACCACTCGTTCGAACATCATTCACTTCAATCATATCACTGTCCTTACTCTGAACAACAAACTTCTTTTTACGGCAATCTAGAATCACTCCGTGCTCCATAAGCCAATCCATGCCCAAAATCAGATCAAAATTGCCAAATGGCATTATCAACAAATCAACAGGGAAGGTTAGATTCTGTATCACTAACAGACATCTCCTACACACTTGATCCACTAATACAGATTATCCCAACAGGCTAGACACCACTATCGACACTCTAGATGTCTTAGATTTTAAACTCCTCAATCTAACTAATTTAGTACTAACATACGAATGCGAAGATCTAGGATCTATCAAAACATAAATAGGTTCTAAATGTAATAAAATGATACCAGTCACAACGTCATTAGCATCGCCATCCTCACATGTCAGCACAACATAAGCTCAGGCTGGCACTCTGGCCTCCGACTGATGAGTAACAGCATCATTTCCCTTCCTAGTACCACTTCTCGAAAATGAACCACCTCGACTCGACCCACGTCCCCTAGGTACAGGCATAGACCTCTGAGAAGTAACAAGGGTAGAATTCTCATTCTTCAGACACTTTCTAGCTTTCTCATAATACACACAAATCAGAATATCAATATCCTGATTGGACCTCGTACACTACCCGTGGACACAGTCAGTTGTCGATCACGATTTCTATCAACTCTATCTGACTTAAAAGTCGACCTTTAGCTACCGCAAAATTCTTTTAATCTCTTCAGTTGTGGATTTGAACTAGCATCTCCATGACATTTTCCAATAGTACGAGTAGTCTCAGTCTTCTTATCAAAACCCAGAGCTTGTTCTACCCTTCTCGCCCATTCAACTAAATCCACAAACTCAGTAATTCTATGCGATACTAACTGTACCTGTAGCTCATTGCGTAAACCACGCAAAAATCGCTTGCAAGTTTCAATTTCAGTCGACATAAATTCAACAGCTTATCTACTAACTCACGAACACTTTTGTTCATAATCAACTATAGACATTCCACCTTATTTCAGCATAAAAAATTATTGTCTTCTATCATCAATATACAATATATTTCTTTTGGAATTCCTTTTGAAATAATTCCCAATTAGCCTGATTTGTAGATACTAGTGTGTCACTGACTGCCACCAGGTATATGCTTCTCATTGCAGTAGAGGAACAACAAATTATGCTTTCACGCGGGTTGCATTCAAGTTGTTGCAAGACACGTTTAGTGGGTTCAATCCAAACTTCAGCTGTAGAAGGATTTAATCCTTTCAATTCTAAGAATTCAGTAGCACCATATCTACGTTTATTGGAGCCTGGAAAACAGTATGTGCAGATGTCGTAGTGGATGTAGTTCCCGCAACATGCTGAAGAGTATCAGCGATAGCTCGATGTAATTGTGAGTCACCTCTTCCCTCAGTATTACATCAATCGATGTTAGGTTGTGAGTACTAACTAGATTAACACTCGGTGTTACTGATTCGGTTCCATCTAACTCATTGGAGACATAATCTTCGGCATACACCTCTTGATCAACATCATTATTATAGTCATCCCACATTTTCAACTATAAAACAAAAACAAATATATCAACATCCAAATCCCAACTCATTTTGACTCAATTATGGCATGTACCTCTAGACTTAATTCTGAGCTCGATTTATTCTAAGAATTGGTTAAACCTGCAAGCTTTGATACTACTAAATGTAACACCTCTAACCTGTATCTGTCGCTGGAATAGGGTTTCAGAGCATTACGAAATAAATGTTATTTAAATCATTCAATTCAAAACATTTCAATAATCATAACATAATCCATCATTAAACATGCATAATGTCCCTTATTCAAGCCTTCGAGGCCTTAGAATCACTTTAGAAATGATTTGGGGCTAAATTAGAAACATTTAAAAAATTTTAAAAAAAGTTAGAAAAGTTTCAACTATAGGGGTCACACACCCATATGGCCTGGCCGTGTCCCTCACACGGCCAAGACACATGCTCGCGTGGCTAGACCTTGTAACTTTTTGACTTGGGTCACAAGCCCATGTGTGTTGCTTGTGTGTGACACATGCTTGTGTGTCCAGGCCATGTGCACTTAAAAGTACCTTAAAACTCAAGTTTACCATTTCTTACTTACTTGGGCACTAATCAACCCAAAAACCATTTGTTTAACCTATTCAAAACATAATCAAACATACTAAAAACATGCCAAAATAATCATCCTTGGTGCCTAACCAATGTACCCTCATTGGTACCACATTTATATCATCAAAACATATCATCAATGCATCATTCAAATCAATATTTTAAGTATACCAATTCATTCAAATTAATCTAACTTATAACAACCTAAATATCAAGCTCAAGTTCGCATACATATCACAAGCAATGGTTCCAAAATAACATGCCAATTTATGGCTTCAAACACAAACAAATAATTATATGCTCAAACCAACATTACACTTATGACTCCATTTACAAACCATTCACTAAATAACTATCAACTAAGACATCCTAGGTACATGCCATCACAAAAGGTAAACATCACCACATTTGAGATCGGGATCATTGTTGTATGTTGAATCGGCGATCAAAAGAAAAGTACCTAACCTGCGCACGAAAGACAAAAATGTACGCTGAGTAAAACTCAGTGATTTTTTTATAATCTAAACATTTAAAGACATAATAATACATGAATGCTCAAATTTAATTTTCAATCACATTATTAACTAAGCATAACATTACAAGATATCATCATTTCAATTTCATACATATTAATGCATCATTCTATATTGTATTCAGTTTTTCACATGATTTCATACTTGATTTGGCTTAAACAATTATCTCGATTCCCGTTAATTGCTATATAAATACCTTTCCATATATCAATAAACATTGCATTTATACAATGGCACAACTCATTCCACATTCAATTCATGAGTACATAACTCATATATTTCTTTTGTTTACAACATATTTCACATTTTCTTTTTCAATCTGTTATCTCATTTCCATTTCACATACCATGCTATTTCAATATCAAATATAAAACTTTATTATTTATTTACCCTTATTAACATGACTCAGACTCAAACGGATACACGGATCCAACCAACACACCAGTTTGGCACCCAATCTAACAGCCCAGTTTTAGCTTAAATCGAAACAGTGGTTTTGGAACCACAAGTCTGAGATCAAAATATTATTTTATGTTTACATCATGTGAATATACATGTGTGAAAATTTCGTGAGCTAATTTTATCGTTTAATAGCTCAATTTGAGAAAAGGGACTTAATCGCGTAAAATGCAAAAGTTGCACTCTACTTGTTTAAAGTGCTGAATTGCCATGGCTGATTAAATGAAAGGTCCTTATGTTTCAATTAGACCATTTATAGTGGAATTTGACATAAATGGGCTTAAATGGATGATATTAAATGTTTTATATTAAGGTGAAAATGGTAATTAGGTTATTAAGTTAATATTAAATAAAACAAAGTTAAAATAAGCATAAATTATCATAATCTTCACCAAAAATAAAAATAAAAATAATCTTAGAATATGTTTTAGGGTTCAGCCCTTTGAATCTTTGATTGAGGTATATTTTAGCTCGATTTTTGATAATTTCTACGTTTTTGTGATCGTTGCTTTGAGTACTAGCTAGCCCGTGCCCTAATTTTTGAATTGGTTGATAAATTTTTGCATTTCCATTGATGATATCTTGATGTTTTAGAATGTTGATGATGGAGAATGAATAATTTTTGATAGATTTTAATGTTTTGTAAAGTGATTTTTGACAAAAATGTCAAATAATGTTTAAATTGTGAAATTTGTAAATTGAAGGGTTGAAATGTGAAATAAATGAAATTTTTGGGCTGCTAGGGACTCAAGTATAAATCGGCTAAGCATGGGTTAGACTGAATTTTTTGAATTTTGTGTATTTGTGAAATAAGGACTAAATTGTAAAAATGTGGAACTTTAGGGGCTAAAGTGTAAAAATGCCCGAATAGGTATTTTTGGATTAAATTGAATGAATAGGTGATTAAATGAGTTAATTTTGAATTCATATAGATCCTAAAAGAAAGAAATCGGATTTAGATCGGGGGAAATCGAAAGTTATTGAGTAATCGATCCGATTCGTCAATTTCAAGTACGAGGTTGGTTCGTATGTGGTAATTGCATTATAAATGTATGTTATATGCTTTGGTATTGCATAAAATGTGATTATGAGATTATGAAAGATGGCACGATGAGAATGTGTATAGACTACAGACAGTTGAATAAATTAACAATCAAGAATAAATACCCTCTACCGTAGATTGATGATTTGTTTGATCAATTAAAAAGGGCTACAGTGTTTTCAAAGATAGATTTGAGATCAGGTTATTATCAGTTGTGAGTCAGAGACTCTGATGTGCCAAAGATAGCTTTTAGAACAAGGTATGGACATTATGAATTAGTTATGCCTTTTGGACTAACGAATGCACCTGCTATCTTTATGGATTTAATGAACCAGACTTTTAGACCGTATCTAGATCGATTTTTTGTTGTGTTTATTGATGACATATTGATATATTCGTGAAATGAAGCCGAGCATGCTGAGCATTTGAGAATTGTATTACAGATTCTAGGAGATAAGCAGTTATTTTCAAAGTTCAGCAAATGTGAATTCTGGTTGCTTGAGGTTGGTTTTTTAGGGCATATTGTGTCAGCATCAGGCATTCGAGTCGATCCGAGCAAGATATCTGCCATTATAGATTGGAAGCCTCTTAGAAATGTTTTTGAGGTCTGCAGTTTTCTAGGACTAGCTGGATATAATAGATGATTTTTGAAAGGCTTTTCAATGATTGTGACTCTGTTGAAGAGATTGCTTCAGAAAGCTGTAAAGTTTGAATGGTCTGAGAAATGTCAGAAAGTTTTGATCAGCTGAAAGCTCTTTTGACTGAGGCTCCAGTATTAGTACAGCCAGAATTGGGTAAAGAATTTGTGATCTGTAGTGATGCATCGTTGAATGGTTTGGGCTGCGTTTTGATACAGGAAGGCAAAGTCATAGCTTATGCCTCGAGATAGTTGAAGCCGCATGAAAAGAATTATTCGACGCATGATTTAAAGTTAGTAGCCATTACGTTTGCGTTGAATATTTGGCTCCATTATCTGTTCGGTGAAAAATTGCATGTTTATTCAGATCACAAGAGTTTGAAATATCTGATGACTCAGAAAGATTTGAATTTGCGACAACGGAGATGGCTAGAATTGCTAAAAGATTACGAGCTAGTGATTGATTATCATCTAGGAAAGGCTAATGTTTTTGCTGATGCTTTGAGCCAAAAATCCCTATTTGCTCTACGTGTGATAAACACTCAAATAGTTTTGTGTAATGATAATTCAATTGTAGTCCAGATGAAAGTGAGACTGTTGTTTTTACAGCAGATTTGTGAGGCTCAAAATTTTGATAATGAAAAGTTAGCAAAACGAGCTCAATGTGATTTGAACCTTGATCCAAAATTTCAAGTTGAGCTGATGATTGTTTGAGATTCAGAAGCCGAATATGTGTTCCGAGAAATTCAAAATTGATTCAGATGAATTTGAGCGAAGCACATAATAGTCATTTATCTGGCGAAGCACAAAAATGTATAATGATTTGAAACAACTTTATTGGTGGCATGACATGAAATGTGATATTTCAGAGTTCGTTTCTAATTGTTTAATTTGTCAGCAAGTCAAAACTGAAAATCAACTGCCATCAGGTTTATTACAGCCTATCATTATTCCCGAATGGAAATGGGATAGAGTGAATATGGATTTTGTGTCGGGATTGCCCCTATCTCCGGGAAAGAATGATGCAATCTGGGTTATAGTTGACAGATTGAAAAAATCAGCTCATTTCATTCTGGTACGAACGGACTATTCGCTTGAAAAGTTAGCTGAGTTGTATATCTCCGAGGTTGTGAGATTACATGGAGTACAAATTTATATTGTTTCGGATAGAGATCAGAGGTTCACGTCAAGGTTTTGGAAGAAACTACAAGATGCATTGGGTACAAAACTATATTTTAATACCGCATTTCACCCGTAGACGGATGATCAATCCGAGCGAGTTATTCAAATACTTAAAGATATGTTGAGATGTTGCATTCTTGAGTTCGAAAGTACGTGGGAAAAGTATTTTCCGTTGATTGAATTTGCGTACAACAATAGTTTTCAATTGAGCATTAAAATGGCACCGTACAAAGATCTACAAGGTCGTAAATGTCGAACATAGTTGTATTGGACTAAACTTGGAGAGAATAAGATTCACAGGGTTGATCTGGTCAGAGAGACAGAAAAGGAAGTGAAAGTAATTCGTGATAGTTTGAAAGTAGCGATTGATCAACAAAAATCATAAGCAGGCTTGAAACGGAAAGATATTGAGTTTTAGATTAGCGTTATAGTTTTTCTAAAAGTATCGCCGTGGAAAAGGATATTACGGTTTGGTCGAAAAGGAAAATTGAGTCCGCGATTCATTGGACCGTATGAGATTGTCGAGTGAGTTGGACCAGTGGCTTATCGGCTAGACTTGCCATCTGAATTAGAGAAAATACATGATTTGTTTCATGTATCAATGCTTCAATGATATCGATCCGATCCGTCACATGTTATTTGTAACACCCCTTACCCGAGACCGTCGCCGGAGTCAAGCACGAGGCGTTACCTGACTTAACTTACTAATTCGGGTCATAAAATTTGCTTTTAAAATTAATTTATTTACATCCATTCAATATGTCCCTAAAAAGGGCCCTCGAGACCCTAAAACATGCAATTGAAACGATTCAGGACCAAACCGGGAACATTAAAAATTTTCTGAATACTTAGACAAATCAAAACAATTTATTTCATTATTCCTTATAAAACTGACCACCTGCGTCATAGTTACTAAATAAATCATAACTCGAGTCACAAAACTCAAAATTTAAATTCGTGAATTTTCCCTGAAACTATACTCAGATATCTTCTTACTAATTTTTTTTCAGAATTTTTATCTAACCAATTAGTACAATTTATTAGTTAAAGTTTCCTCTGTTGCACTGTTCGACTACTCTGACCTCTCCTCACTACGAATCAATTTTCTCCCTGTACAGAGTTCAAATAACTATTCTATTTGTTTCTATTTAAATTAGATTCACTAAGGAATCTAGAAATATAAACTATAACTCCTAATTCTTTTTGTACAATTTTTAGTGAATTTATAAATTTAGAATAGGGGATTCAGAAATTGCTCTGACCCTGTCTCACTAAAATTCAAATATCTCTTAATATACACTTCTTTTGCTTACTCTGTTTCTTTCATATGAAAATAGACTCAATAAGATTTAATATCAACTAATTCCATTTCTACTATTCTTGGTGATTTTTCAAGATCACGTCACTATTGCTGTTCAATACTGTTTTAATGCTAATTTAACTTTTTCATGATTTCTTTGTATTAACTACCATTTAGGCATACATAACACCGAAACATGTTCTTCATTAGCCATTTCAATAGCTAATTATTATCAAATATTTACATACAATTCTTTAGCCATATCATAAGGACATACACACAAAATGGCTAAGTCCCTATACATGCCATAAACTAAAACGTTGGTAAACGAAGATACCCATTTGGTAACTTGATAGTCGATAGTGTGAAGTGATCTCCGATGGCCTCCAACCTGAGCTTGCTTTTAAGTATTCTGAAACATGGGAAAGTGAAAGAAGTAAGCTTATAAAGCTTAGTAAGTTCACATGTAAAATAATAAGCATTAGCAATCAATTTAGCTTACTACTATGCTGTCATAATTTACTTAAATAATGTTTAGTTCTTACTTTCCCATCTTGATGTGGTCTTACATGGAGTCTTTAATTAATGCCGATGCCATGTCTTGACATGGTCTTACATGGGATCCTTGCCTTACCAATGCCATGTCTTGACATGGTCTTACATGGTATCCTTAACCGTCAATTCCTTCTTAAATGCCATGTTATGAAAATGGAATTTTCTGTCAATTCTTCCTTAATTGCCTTGGTACTACCATGGACTTTGAGATATCAATGCCTTGTCAACTCATAGCTGAAACATACTTGCTCAAATTCTCAAGGTTAGTCGCATAACTCAATAATAACAATACTAATAACAATAATTGCATAATAATAAAATGCTACTCAACTTACATACTTACATCCTCAATCTCATCATATCATCAACTTAACTTATTCTCATCAAATTATGCTATTCAATACTTTCTTGTTATCATACAAAGCCATAATACAAAATATGGTCTTACATATAAATTATACAAGTTCTCTTTCCAATATTGAATTATTATCGAACATTAATCATTATATCTGAAACTCAATACTAAAGTATTTATGGCCAAAATATCAATTTATAATTCAAATATGCATAATTAAATGCTTATTAAACATATGAACTTACATCGATACCAAAATGACCATTTTACCAATTTTCCCGATTTTCGATTTTTCTCTTGTTCTAGGTCCAAATCTCACTTTCTAGGATCTAAAACATCATATTTCACTTATTTAATTAATTTAATATTCAAAAAATTCCCAACTCAAACTTTTGCAAAATTATAATTTTACCCCTAAACCTTTACAGAATTATGATTTTACCCCTAGGCTTAGAAATTAAAATTTATCCATTTTTATTATGTTTAATAACACACTGAACATTTTTTCCTTCTATGACAAAATCAAATTCCCACTCTATCATGTACTTATGAACATTAGGTATTTTTATCGATTATGTCGTTTTACTCGTTTTCACTTAAAATCGCTTAGCAAAAGTTGTTTAACATAACTTCAAGCTTCATATTCTACCATAAAACATCAAAATAAACACATTCAACCAATGTGTATTTTTCCAAATATGAACCCTAGCATAAATTATTGCTAGAATAAGCTAAATCAAGTTACTAGGACTCCAAAAACGTAAAGAACATTAAAAACGAGGCTAGAACGGACTTACTATTGAGCTTGGAAAGCTTGGAAACCCTAACCATGGCTTCCCCCATGCTATATTCGGCCGCCATGAAGAAGATGGACCAATTTTGGCTTTATTTTCCCTTTTTAATTCTTTTAATTACTAAATGACCAAAATGCCCTTAAAGGCTTTTCTTTCAAATTTGTCCTATTCTTGCCCATTTTTGTCCAAACTTAAATATAATGGTCTAATTACTAAATAAGGACCTCCACTTTAAGAACCCATTTCAATTAAATCCCCTTTATTATCTAGAACACACATTTTGCTAATTTTAGAATTTAGTCCTAATTATCAAATTAGGCACTTATACATAAAATTTCTTCACGAAATTTTCACACAATTATTCAATCAATGAATAAACCTTAAAACTTAATCGAAATAAATTTTTTTGACCTCATATTCATGGTTTTGCAACCACTATTCCGTTTAGGCCCTATTTCGGGATGTTACATTATTTCTCCTTCTGAGGTTAAAATTAAGTCAGATTTTTCGTACAGTGAAGAATCGGTCCAAATTCTAGCTCGTGAGATCAAAGAGCTAAGAAATAAAAGAATAACATTAGTGAAAGTATTGTGGCATCGACACGGGGTTGAAGAAGCTACGTGGGAATGTAACACCCCCTAACCCTTATCCATCCCCGGAACAGGATTACGGGGCATTACCAGTCAATACAGTTCAATTACTGTCATTAATTAAAATAATTGTTTACACTTATCATAAAATTTAACTTATCATCTCTTTAATGGGCCCTCGAAGCCCAATATGAATAGTAAAATCAATTCAGGACTATTTTAAAATCACTACCAATTTTTCTAAAAATTTTCAAAATATTCCTTATGAACAGTACCCACACGCCCGTATGGATTTATTTTCAATTCGAATTTATTTTAGTTTTCACACAGCTAAGGCACATGCCTGTGTATAAGCCATGTGTCTCACACGGTCTAGTCACTCGCTCCTGTGCCAGCTGTGTGGACTCAAAGTGAGTCTTATAATTCAAGTTTACCAACCCTGCAAATTAAATCCACAAGCAATTTAATTTCTAAACTTTTAACATGTTATATAATCAACCATTATTTTTTTATAACAATATTTACAATAACATTCCAAAATGACCACTTTTAACATCCAAGGTACATGCCATTTACCAAAAAGGAGAGTACTTTACCACTTTGAGTTTGGGATCGGCTTGGATGCTGAGTTGTTAATCACTTTCATACCTAACCTGCACACGGAAACAAACTGTACGCTGAGTATGAACTCAGTGGTATTTCTATTGTAACACCCCAAACCCGGCCTGG
Organism: Gossypium arboreum; assembly: GCF_025698485.1. NCBI lineage: Eukaryota > Viridiplantae > Streptophyta > Magnoliopsida > Malvales > Malvaceae > Gossypium > Gossypium arboreum. Next base: position 34,873,539 of record NC_069078.1, read on the forward strand.
AAGTTTGGCTCGAATCTGGCGTGTCACATCGAAGTGTTTTTTGAAAACCATGTTTCCATTAAAAACCCTTCTTAATATTTAAAAACTTATACCGTTTTTAAACCTTGTTAGAAAACCTCAGCTGAATAATATTCTTAACAACTTTGTAAAAATCTTGGCAGTTGCGGAAGCTTAATTTAAAAACAATTGCGGATACATGATGTTTTGAACAACAGTAGTTGCTTTGGAAAACCGTGTTCTAATACTAGCAATTATAAGAACAATAAATAAAATACCAAATTTGAAATCCAGAAAATTACAACGGCTTTACTACAACGCACATAAAAACATTTAAAAGTAATAATCAAAACTGTAACATAAATAGTGTGTGGGGCTTCCTCGAGCCCTCGCATCTCTGATCCGTCTAAGGTGGAAATTACCGAAGGTTAATAAACGGGTGAGTTTACAAAACTCAGTGTGAGATCCCTACTATATAAAAGGAACAATCATATAAAAGAATTAAAAGTTTGGCCCCACCCTACTTACGCCAAGATCAATTGGCCCTTAGCCCATTATAACAGACAGTACCAGATGGGCCTTAGCCCATTATAGAATAAGAAACATTATCAGAACTAGAATCAAAATGAGAATTAGAATCGAAATCGGTGTGACGAATCGAAATCGATGTCGTGAATGTAATTAGAATCGAATCGAATCGAATCGATTATTAGGTGACGAATCGAATCGATGTCGAATGTAATCGAGAATCGAATGTGAATGCAATCCCAACCCAATCCATCCATATACACCTCCTACCAACCTTACACCATGTGGGGAGACAACTCAACCCACCCATCCGCTACACACCATAGAATTTGCAGCATGGCTTCCAGAATAGATATTGTGACAGAATCACCAGATACAAATATTGTGGCAGAGCCACCAGAATCAGATAATGTGGCAAAGCCACTTAATAGAATACGTGGCACTAAGCCATCGATAATGGGTCTATAATTGGCATGAAGCCCACAATATCGATATGAAGCCCACAATAACGACACACAACCATAATCAGGTTGGCACAAAGCCATGTGTAGTTTGGAGCAAAGCCATAATCAGAATAATTGGCTTTAAGCCATCGGTAGCTGTATCATGTTAGGCACATAGCCATCAGCGACGGTAATATAGTTGGCACACAGCCTTGAGTAAATATGATCGTCACAGAGTCGTCAATAATCATATATTGGTACATAGCGTTAGGCAAATACGTTTGGCACACAGCCTTCGGTAACATGATAGACACTCAGCCATCGTGTAACACCCCGAACCCGTGACCGTCGCCGGTGTTGGACACGAGGGGTTAACGGGCCAAATCCTCTCAAGGTACCAACCAATTTGGCATTTCCAGACAGGCTGGAAAACTGTGTCACTGTCGCCTTAAAAATCATATCTCGAGTTCCAAAACTCGGAAACTGATTCCGTAAATTTTCACTGAATTTAAACTCATATATCCATCCATGGATTTATTTCTAGAATTTTTGGTTGGGCCAATTGGTACAGTTTATTAGTTAAAGTCACCCATGTTACAGGGGTCGACTACATTGACCTTCGCGAATTACAACTTGAATATCATCTCGTACAGAGCTCTAATGCTCATGCAGTTTGTTTCTAATGAAACTAGACTCAAAGGGGAATCTATTCATATAAGGCATGACTTCTAATTGTTTCTGGATAATTTATGGTAAATTTTCAAAGTCGCGACAGGGGACCCAGAAACCGTTCTGGCCCTGTCTCACGGGAACTTTAATATTTCTCAGTATACTGCTCAAATGGTCGTTTCGTTTCATCCATATAAAAATAGATTCATCAAGGTTCAATTTCATAATTTACTCACTATTTAATTCTACTTATACTATTTTTAGTGATTTTCAATCTCATCTCACTGCTGCTGTCCGCAACAGTTACTGCAGAGACTATGCCAATTTCATGAATCTTTCCTTGGCCTTAATCATCCATCATACATGACACAAATTATGGCCACCTTATCGAAATTTAAGTTTCTAAGACTCGTGGCTATAGGTTCTAGCATCCCACTCGACGACCACATAGGCCATTTTCACATGGCTTAAAGTTTACATACCACAGTTCAACAAAATATAATAGCCTATACATGCCAAATGTTCTTCAACAACGAAGACAATACCAAAAGATTTCAGCGGTGTGATGACTTCAACGACGGTTCCGATCACGCAAACAATACGAGTCCGAGAGACCTAAAATGGGTGACAAGAAAACACCGAGTGAGTTTATAACTCAGAAGTCATAAGCATTCATCAATCCACCGATAAAGTTACTACAACATGAACAATAAACGAGGCTAGGTACTCATCCATATCGAATCTATACCATAATTCCTCGGACCTTTCGGTCCAATCTCATACCAAGTCATACATCCACATTTCATATTCTACACAACAAGATATTTGAAGCATTTTCATACACTAACTCATTTCCACCACAATCATACAATTTCAATCATCACATAGATTTAAGGCTTACCAAATTCAACCCGAGCATGAACGTATTTTCTATTCGTCATGATCTCGAGGTACTACCGATCCGCTGTCCATACTCAACTCGATGGAGACACACCTCCATATATATAGAGTACGCACACACGTGCTTAATACTCGATTTCGCACACTTAGTGCCACGCAAATTTAAGCCCGCACACATAGTGCCATACCCTTCGAGCTCGCACACCCAAAGGTCAGTATTTTTCCAGCATGCACACTTAGTGCCATATATTTCCAGCATGCACACTTAGTGCCATATATTTCCAGCATGCACACTTAGTGCCAATCTCGTCACCGTACACACGTATTGCCCAAGACACTTAGTGCCGAAAGTAAACTTTCTACACATTTCACTATTTCTTTTACATTCAACAATTGTCATCACTCCATACACATACAATTTCATTTATATATATATATATAGCATCCCATTAAATACAATTGCATAGATTTTACAATCATTTAAGCAATATCAAACATATGTGCTTAATGACTTACCTTGTGTTGGGCAAAATGGTTCCAACTCGGCTACTCGATGTTCTTTCCTTTGCCTTTGCTTGTTTCTCCACCTCGAGCTTCTTGAGCTTAGTCAATAAATTAACTAGTTTAACCGTCTTGCCAAATATTTATACATATATACATGACATCAACTATACTATCATCATTAATACATCAATTCACAAAATTTTATCTTATGAGCATATGACCCATTTTTACCCCATATGGCCGAATGCTTCATTCATTACCTAACTAGCCATTCAACAATTTTCAACCTCATTACCACCCTTTTATGTCTAATTGTCTAAATGAGATTATCAACATGCCTATCTATAGCCGAATGTGCTAAAATTGATCTAACATCACCTACACACTTGATTAAATGGCCGAATACCTATACTATCAATTATGGCCTCATTTTTTTTATTCTTTCAAACACTTAGTTTTCCTCCCATGAACACTTGGCCGAATTTCTTTTCTCTTCTAGCATAGCTTCACACCTATTTGTAACATCCTATGGATCCACATACATCACATTTCTACATAAATTTCTTTTACTTTACTTCTACTTCCATTCACAACATCAAAGACACCATACACATATATCATTACAAAGCTTGACACTTAGCATGCAAATGACATCCACACAAACCCACCTTAGCCAAACTTAACTCATCTTCATGCCACACCACCACAACATCAAACATCAAACATCAATGATACCAAGAAGACAACACCCATGGCGAATATCATCCCCATTTCATGGTAAAGGTTTAGACCATGGGTTAGGTGGAACTCAAACTATCAACTAAAACATGCATGAATCTCATGGATAACATCAACATACCTTAGTCTAGCAAACTCCCATGGCTGATTTTCTCAAGCTTTCCCCCCCTTTCTTCTTAGTACATTCGGCCAAGCAAGGAGAAAATGAGAGAATGAACACTTTTTTTTTTCCTTTTCTTTGTTTTTCTTCATATTCTCTTTCTTTTCTTTTTTTTCATTTCTTTATTCTTTCTACATAATCCACTAACTAAACATGTTGGCAACATGTTTCCACTCATAGCATGGCCGGCCATCATGCTTCATTTTGGCTAATTTGACATGCAAGGACAACACTTTCCCACATGTATTAATAGGCCACCTTACATTTGCCTAGCACATTTCTAAATTTTCTCACATAAGTCCTATTTGATAAAAATTCACTTACAATTAACAAAATCCAAACATGAAATTTTCACACATGCATATATGCATATAATGAGCATCAATTATGATGGTTAATTATTATTATGACTTCGGTTTAGTGGTCCCAAACCACTTTCCAACTATGGTCAATTTAGGGATGTCACAACTCTCCCCATTTAAGAAATTTTTGTCCCGAAAAATCTTACCGTAAATAGGCTCGGTATCGCTCTTTCATAGAGTTCTCAAGTTCCCAAGTGGCTTCTTCCATTCCGTGTTTATGCCACAACACCTTCACTAACGGGATTTTCCTATTAGCAATTCTTTTACTTCACGCCTCATAATGCGAACCGGTTCCTCTTCATAGCTCAAATTAGGTTGAATCTCAATCTCAGATGGAGCAATTACGTGCGATGGATCAGACCTATATCATCGAAGCATCGAGACATGAAAAACGTTGTGAATCTTTTCGAGCTCAGGGGGCAAAATTAATCGATATGTGATCGCCCAACTCGTTCGGATACTTCATATGGCCCGATGAACCTCGGACTCAATTTGCCCTTACGACCAAATCTAAGCACCTTCTTCCAAGGTGAAACTTTGAGAAAGACCTTGTCTCCAACTTGATATTCAATATCTTTTCTTTTCAAATCCGCATATACGACTTTTGGCGATCCGAAGCATCTTTCAAACTTTCACGAATTACTCGAACTTTTGCTCGGCATCCTTAACCAAATCAACCTCAAGAATTTACCTTCACTAAGTTCACCAGAATAATGGGGTACGGCATTTACGATCGTATAAAGCCTCGTAAGGCGCCATCTTAATACTTGATTGAAAGCTATTGTTGTAGCGAATTCAATCAAAGGCAAATATCTTTCCCATGAACCACTAAACTCAAGGATGCAACATCTCAACATATCCTCTAGGATTTGAATTATCCGTTCGGATTGACCATCGGTTTGGGGATGAAAAGCAGTGCTAAAATGTAGCTTGGTACCCAAAGCCTCTTGCAATTTCTTCCAAAATCGCGATGTAAATCTTGGGTCTCTATCCGACACGATAGAAATAGGCACCCCATGCAATCGAATAATTTGGGAGACGATAATTCGCCAATTTATCAAGCGAAAAATCCGTGCGGACAGAATAAAATGAGCGACTTGGTCACCTATCAACAATGACCCAGATCGCATCCTTCTTACTTGTCGACAATGGCAAATCCGGATACAAAGTCCATGGTGACTCGATCCCATTTCCACTCGGGTATCGTGATCGGTCAAGTAATCCCGATGGTACTTGATGCTCCGCTTTCACTTGTTGACATATTAAACATCTCGAAACAAAGTCAGAGATGTCTCGTTTCATACCATGCCACCAAAACCGATGTTTCAGGTCATTGTACATTTTAGTACTACCCGGGTGGATTGACATTCGACTACTGTGAGCCTCGTTCAAAATCATCGAAACAAGTTCCGAATTCCTTGGAATACATAATCGACCCTTGAACGTCAAGCAATCATGGTCGTCAATCTGAAATTCCGATTCCTCCTTCGAAACACATTCGGCTCGCTTAGCGACCAATTCGGCGTCGACCTTCTGAGATTCAAGTACTTGTTGAATCAATAATGGTTTGGTCTCTAATTTGACTACTAGCACCTCATCGGGTGAAACGGATAGATGAGCATCCATCGCTCTCAAAGCAAACAGTGCCTTGCGACTTAAAGCATCGGCCACCACGTTGGCCTTTCCCGGGTGATAATCAATGATGAGTTCGTAGTCTTTCAACAACTCAAACCAACGTCTTTGTCGCAGGTTTAAATCTCTCTGAGTCATCAAATATTTTAGACTCTTGTGGTCCGAATAAATGTGACACCTTTCTCCAAACAAGTAATGCCGCCATATCTTCAACGCGAACACTATGGCTGCTAGTTTAAGGTCATGGGTCGGATAGTTTCTCTCATGCGGCTTTAGTTGTCTCGACGCGTAAGCCACAACTCGACCTTCTTGCATCAACACACAACCTAACCCAAGCAAGGATGCGCCATCAGATATGACAAACTCTTTACCGGACTCACTGTACTAGCACCGGGGCCTTAGTTAAACAAGTTTTTAGTCGATCGAAACTTTCTTGACAAAAGTTCACCACTCGAACTTAACATCTTTTGGAGTAGTTTCGTCATCGATACAGCTATCATCGAAAAACCTTTCACAAATCGTTGATAGTATCCGCAAGCCCCAAAAGCTCTTAACTTCGTAACATTCCTTGAGGTTTCCAATCGACTATGGTCAAATTTTATTCGGTCGACTCGAATACCGATCGAGATATCACATGACCCAAGAAGCTAACCTCCTCAACCGTAACTCACACTTGCTGAACTTAGCATATAACTGCTTATCCCGTAAAATTCGCAACACTATCCTTAGGTGTTCAGCGTGTTCGGTCTCATTTTGCGAATAGACCAAAATGTCATCAATGAAGACAACTACGAACCGATCCAGATATGGTCTGAAGATCCGATTCATCAAATCCATAAATACCGCAGGGGCATTAGTAAGCCCAAACGGCATCACTAGGAACTCGTAGTGACTATATCTCGTTCTGAAGGCAGTTTTGGGTACGTCTGAATCTCGAATTCGCAACTGATAATAGCCCGATCTCAGATCTATTTTCGAAAACACTGAGGCTCCCTTCAGTTGATCGAACAAATCATCGATACGCGATAACGGATATTTGTTCTTTATCGTCGCTTTATTAAGCTGACGATAGTCGATGCACAGCCTCATGGTTCCATCCTTCTTTTTCACAAACAACACTAGCGCACCCCAAGGAGAAAAACTCGGGCGAGCAAAACCTCTATCCATCAATTCTTGCAACTGAGCTTTCAACTCCTTTAATTCCGTTGGTGCCATACGATACGGAGCTATCGGAATTGGAGTGGTACCAGGTACCAATTCGATACCAAACTCTATTTCCCGAACAGGTGGCAAACCCGGCAATTCTTCGAGGAAAACATCCGGTATTCACAAACCATCGCACAGATTTGGGTTTCTTTTCGACTCCTTGTCATCGAGCACATACGCAAGGTACGCCGCACCCTTTTCTTACATATTTCGGGCCAACATTGCTGATATTACGGTGGCAACCCCTTTAAGTCCGTAGACTCAACCCGAATTATCTCGTTATTCGCGCACCTCGGATCGATAGTCTTGCTTTTGCAATTTACAACCGCATCGTGCATGGTCAACCAATCCAACCCAAGAATAACGTCAATTCGTCGAACGGCAAAAGCATCAAGTCCGCCGGAAAACAAGAACCTCAAACACTAGGGACTTTTCTTACACACTTTGTTGACAAGCACGTAATGACCCAAGGGTTTGACACCGAATTACAAACTCGATGAGACTCAATAGGCAAAGTCTTCTTGGATGCTAAGGTTTCGCATATATAAGAATGAGTAGAACCGTGGTCAATCAAAGCAATCACATTAGTATCGAAAAGAGTGAAAGTACCGTGATAACGTCGGGGAGGATGCCCTTCTCGTCTGCGGATGGCATATGCTCTAGCAGAGCGCTGGTCTCGGATCGAACAGTATGTGTCGGTGGCTCCTCTCGATTACCACCCCTACCTCCCGAAATCCTCGGGGTCTACCTCTAGCTATCGCCCACTAGATCTTGCACCTTGCATCTTATTCTTCTCATCTAGTTCCGTGCAATCTCTAATGAAGTGGTCCTTCAACCACATCCGTAATGAGCCGGTTAACGGACTTACCCCAACATTCACCTAGGTGTCGTCTTCCACATTGGGGGCATTCAGTCGCTCTTGACGATTATTGCCCACACTAGCTACCGATGTAGCTCGGGAGTTCACAATGGTCGGGCTCGATGGAAATTCCCGCATCGCCTCGACTTACTAGTGTCCTCCCCGAATTTCTTTACGGTTTAAAACGAGCTTTACTCGCCGATCTTTTACGATAATCTCTTGCTTCAAATTCAGCCTTCTTCTTCTCCTTTCCAAGTTCTTCCGCCTTGCAGGCTCGTTCGACTAGTGTTACGAACTCCTTTATCTCCAAAATACCCACTAGCAGCTTTAAATCTTCATTCAATCCTTCTTCAAATCTTTTGCACATAGCAACCTCATCAGCCACACACTCCCGAGCATACCGACTAAGTCTTACGAACTCATGTTCGTATTCAGATACTGTCATACGGCCTTGCTTGAGCTCCAAAAATTCCTTACGCTTCTGATCGATGAACCGTTGACTAATATATTTCTTCCGAAATTCCGTTTGAAAGAAATCCCAAGTAACTTGTTCCTTTGGGACTATGGAAATCAAGGTCCTCCACCAATAGTAGGCTGAGTCTCGTAACAAAGATATAGCACACTTAAGACATTCATCGGTGTGCATGATAGTTCATCAAACACTCTAATGGTGTTATCAAGCGAATTTGGCCCTTTCGGCATCATCGGTAACTATGGCCTTAAACTCCTCGGCCTCACGCTTCCTAATCAAGTCCACGGTGGTTTACTCAGCCTCACAGATCATCGAATCGATGGCATCACGGGCTCTTGGGTGGATTATTTAAATTCGGGAATGGTTGGACAATAGGATTAGTTCGGGCATATTATGCGACCCACTCATTCATCATGGTGAAGAAGGCTTGTTTCGCCTTCATTTTGATTATTCGCGGATGACCGAGGCTCAACAGCGGTGTCCCTTGCACAGAGCAGCCGCTACACTTTCAACGTCATCCGCCAAGGGTCTCTCTATCCGGGTTCCATCGCTAATCAAAACAAAAATTTCAACCGTCAAGTCATCACATTATTAAGCACTAACAATTTGGCATGTATAGCTAGACTCACACGCCTATGGTAGTCCTAGAACCGACTAAACCATAGCTCGATACCAATAAAATTGTAACACCCGGACCGTGACCGTCGCCGTGTCGGACACGAGGGTTAACGGCCAAATCCTCTCAAGGTACCAACCAATTTGGCATTTCCAGACAGGCTGGAAAACTGCGTCACTGTCGCCTTAAAAATCATATCTCGAGTTCCAAAACTCAGAAACTGATTCTGTAAATTTTCCCTGAATTTAGACTCATATATTCATCCAGGGATTTATTTCTAGAATTTTTGGTCGGGCCAATTAGTACAGTTTATTAGTTAAAGTCACCCATGTTACAGGGGTTGACTACACTGACCTTCATGCGTTACAACTTGAATATCATCTCGTACAGAGCTCTAATGCTCATGCAGTTTGTTTCTAATGAAACTAGACTCAAAGGGGAATCTATTAATATAAGGCATTACTTCTAATTGTTTCTGGATAATTTATGGTAAATTTTCAAAGTCGCGACAGGGGACCCAGAAACCGTTCTGGCCCTGTCTCACGAGAACTTTAATATTTCTCAGTATACTGCTCATATGGTCGTTTCGTTTCGTCCATATAAAAATAGATTCATCAAGGTTCAATTTCATAATTTACTCACTATTTAATTCTACTTCTACTATTTTTAGTGATTTTTCAATCTCATCTCACTGCTGCTGTCCGCAACAGTTACTGCAGTAGACTATGCCAATTTCATGAATCTTTCCTTGGCCTTAATCATCCATCATACATGACACAAATTATGGCCACCTTATCGAAATTTAAGTTTCTAAGACTCGTGGCTATAGGTTCTAGCATCCCACTCGACGACCACATAGGCCATTTTCACATGGCTTAAAGTTTACAGCCCACAGTTCAACAAAATATAATAGCCTATACATGCCAAATGTTCTTCAACAACGAAGACAATACCAAAAGATTTCAGCCGGTGTGATGACTTCAACGACGGTTCCGATCACGCAAACAATACGAGTCCGAGAGACCTAAAATGGGTGATAAGAAAACACCGAGTGAGTTTATAACTCAGTAAGTCATAAGCATTCATCAATCCACTGATAAAGTTACTACAACATGAACAATAAACGAGGCTAGGTACTCATCCATATCGAATCTATACCATAATTCCTCGGACCTTTCGGTCCAATCTCATACCAAGTCATACATCCACATTTCATATTCTACACAACAAGATATTTGAAGCATTTTCACACACTAACTCATTTCCACCACAATCATACAATTTCAATCATCACATAGATTTAAGGCTTACCAAATTCAACCCCGAGCATGAACGTATTTTCTATTCGTCATGATCTCGAGGTACTTACCCGATCCGCTGTCCATACTCAACTCGATGGAGACACACCCTCCATATATATAGAGTACGCACGCACAGTACTTAATACTCGATTTCGCACACTTAGTGCCACGCAAATTTAAGCCCGCACACACAGTGCCATACCCTTCGAGCTCGCACACCTAGTGCCGTATTTTTCCAGCATGCACACTTAGTGCCATATATTTCCAGCATGCACACTTAGTGCCATATATTTCCAGCACGCACACTTAGTGCCAATCTCGTCACCGTACACACGTATTGCCCGCACACTTAGTGCCGAAAGTAAACTTTCTACACATTTCACTATTTCTTTTACATTCAACAATTGTCATCACTCCATACACATACAATTTCATTTATATATATATATAGCATCCCATTAAATACAATTGCATAGATTTTACAATCATAAGCAATATCAAACATATGTGCTTAATGACTTACCTTGTGTTGGGCAAAATGGTTCCAACTCGGCTACTCGATGTTCTTTCCTTTGCCTTTGCTTGTTTCTCCACCTCGAGCTTCTTGAGCTTAGTCAATAAATTAACTAGTTTAACCGTCTTGCCAAATATTTATACATATATACATGACATCAACTATACTATCATCATTAATACATCAATTCAAAAATTTTATCTTATGAGCATATGACCCATTTTTACCCCATATGGCGAATGCTTCATTCATTACCCAACTAGCCATTCAACAATTTTCAACCTCATTACCACCCTTTTATGTCTAATTGTCTAAATGAGATTATCAACATGCCTATCTATAGCCGAATGTGCTAAAATTGATCTAACATCACCTACACACTTGATTAAATGGCGAATACCTATACTATCAATTATGGCATCATTTTTTATTCTTTCAAACACTTAGTTTTCCTCCCATGAACACTTGGCAATTTCTTTTCTCTTCTAGCATAGCTTCACACCTATTTGTAACATCCTATGGATCCACATACATCACATTTCTACATAAATTTCTTTTACTTTACTTCTACTTCCATTCACAACATCAAAGACACCATACACATATATCATTACAAAGCTTGACACTTAGCATGCAAATGACATCCACACAAACCCACCTTAGCGAAACTTAACTCATCTTCATGCCTCACCACCACAACATCAAACATCAAACATCAATGATACCAAGAAGACAACACCCATGGCGAATATCATCCCTATTTCATGGTAAAGGTTTAGACCATGGGTTAGGTGGAACTCAAACTATCAACTAAAAACATGCATGAATCTCATGGATAACATCAACATACCTTAGTCTAGCAAACTCCCATGGCTGATTTTCTCAAGCTTTCCCCCCTTTCTTCTTAGTACATTCGGCCAAGCAAGGAGAAAATGAGAGAATGAACACTTTTTTTTTTCCTTTTCTTTGTTTTTCTTCATATTCTCTTTCTTTTCTTTTTTTTTTCATTTCTTTATTCTTTCTACATAATCCACTAACTAAACATGTTGGCAACATGTTTCCACTCATAGCATGGCCGACCATCATGCTTCATTTTGGCTAATTTGACATGCAAGGACAACACTTTCCCACATGTATTAATAGGCCACCTTACATTTGCCTAGCACATTTCTAAATTTTCTCACATAAGTCCTATTTGATAAAAATTCACTTACAATTAACAAAATCCAAACATGAAATTTTCACACATGCATATATGCATATAATGAGCATCAATTATGATGGTTAATTATTATTATGACTCGGTTTAGTGGTCCCGAAACCACTTTCCGACTAGGGTCAATTTAGGGATGTCACACATCGATCGGTCCACAGTCGTCTCGGGCGACCCATGCGACCTTATCAAATCAGTACGAATATATGGCTCTTAAGCTTTGGGTGGATCCACAGTCGTCAAGCAACCATGCAATCCTAACAGATCAGATCTTCCTCCATACAAAATCCCAACCCATGCAACATGTCATGTATGTAGAATTTCATGCCCATATTTGAATCAAATAATCACAGTCAAGTCATTCATATCACCAACATAAATTCACAATCAAATTCGTCAACCTTTCCCACAAGGGCAAAATAGTCATTTAACACCCTAGGGGAAAAATGGAAATTTTACCCCACAAGGGTATCTCGGTAATTCTACCCTACAAGGGTATTTCGGTATTTCTACCCTACAAGGGTATTTCGGTAATTCTACCCTATAGGGGTATTTCAGTAATTCTACCCTACAGGGGTATTTCAATAATTTTGTAAATCGAGGGTAAAACGATAATTCTGTAAATCGGGGGTACTTTGGTAATTTTACAAGTCGAGGGTTTTTCAATAATTTTACAGGTCGAGGGTATTTCAGTAATTTCATAAATTAGGGGTATTTTGGTAATTTTACAAACCAGGGGTATTTTGGTAATTTTACAAACCAGGGATATTTTGGTAATTTTGCTAATCGAGGGTATTTTGGTAATTTGGTAAACTAAAGTATTCTAAATAAGGATAATGATACGAATGGGCCTAAAGCCTATTCTAGGCCCAAATGGGCCCACACGCTCTGTAACACCCCGTACCCGAGACCGTTGCCGGAGTCGAACACGAGGTGCTAACAGACTTAATTCATTTATTTGCACAATCCATTTTAAAATTTCCAGACAAGCTGGCTAACTACGTCACTGTCACCATAAAAATCATATCTCAAGTTCCAAAACTCGAAAACCAGTTCCGTAAATTTTTCCTGAAACTAGACTCATATGTCCATCTACAAATTTTTTTCTAGAATTTTTGGTCAAGCCAAATAGTACAGTTTATTAGTTAAAGTCTCCCCTATTTCAGGGCTCGACTACTCTGCCTTCATGCATTACGACTTAGATATCTCCCTATACAGGGCTTCAATATTTATGACGTTTGTTTCTAAAGAAACTAGACTTGAAAAGGAATCTGTACATATAGGGCATGACTTCTAATTATCTCTGGTTAATTTATTATGAATTTCCAAAGTCGGAACAGGGGATCCAGAAATCGCTCTGGCCCTATTTCACAAAAACTTAAACATCTCATAAAATACGGCTCATATGATTGTTTCGTTACTTTCATATGAAAATAGATTCATCAAGGTTCGATTACATAATTTATTCACTATTTAATTCCATTCTTACTATTTTTAGTGATTTTTCAAATCCACATCACTGCTGCTGTCAGCATCTACTTTTAAGGTAAACTTTACCTATTTCATGGTTTTCCATGGATCAACTAGAATTTTTGTATACATAGCACCAAAATGATCGTGATTAACCATTCCAATGGCTAATCGTTACCAACATTTCCATACCACTCCATGAACAACATACAAAATGATTATAACGCTATGCTCAAAATATATATAAGCCATTTTCGCATAGCTATCCAAATATATACATTACCGAAAGGTACATGACCAACAACAAAAGGGTAGTCCTATACATGCCATTTTCAGAGTTCAACTAAAAGAGTACCAAAAGGGCTTTGATAGTGTGGATGACTTCGACTTTGACACTCCCAAGTCCGATAGCTGACGAACCAAAATCTATAAAACAGAGAATCAAAGAAACGGAATAAGCATATAATGCTTAGTAAGTTTTGAGTAATGAAATCATGCACAACTGAAGTATAGCATTCATATGACTAAACGAATAATTTCATATACACATATTCTCACAATCATACCTACTTCACATTTCCAACCCTTATATTCATACATAAGGAATCAACTTGACTAAAGGCCGGAAGCTTGTTAATCGATTGAGCGAATACTATTTAAAAGGAATCAATTATTCCAATGCATATACAAAACATACCTCATCGTTGGGGATTTACGAGCGTATTAATTGAAATTATTACAGCAAGATCGCTCATCCCCAAGCCAAGTACCTTCGAGATTTAGCCGGATATAGATACTCGCTCAAATGCCTTCGGGACTTAGCCCGGTTATAGTAACTCGCACAAATGCCTTCGGGACTTAGCCCGGATATAGTAACTCGCACAAATGCCTTCGGACTTAGCCGGATATAGTAACTCGCACAAATGCCTTCGGGCTTAGCCTGAATTAGTCACTAGCACAAATGCCTTCGGGACTTAGCCGGTTATCATCCGAATATTCATGCACATATCAATAAATCATGACACATCTATATTTCATTTTCATAACTAGAATTCAAACACAAGTCACTTATCAAGCATTACCATTTTCGGCTCAATAGCTACATACAAAGAGCATGATTTTGATTTGCTTATAACATGATCTCCATGCACATTCTGCTACCGTCACAAGTATAAACTAATCACCTCAATATATATAATTCAAGTAGAATCATTATATCTCCGTTTATTAGTTATGCTATATGTCATGACTTAATCAAATCATAAACTAAGTTCCATTACTCGGAAACTTACCTCGGATGTTGTCGAGCGATTTCAACGGCTATTCGATCACTTTTTCCTTTCCCTTATCCAACTTTGATCCTCTAAGCTCTTGATCTAAATCAAACAATTTGCTACCCAATCAAACACAATCACATGGCATCCATATATATTTTAGAACCATTCTTAACATACTACTCATTTACAAAACAAAACACTCATATCACATTTATAAAACTACAAACTGAATATACCTATACTTACCTCACTTAAACATCAACCCTCAATTCATGTACATTCTCGAATAGAGTAATCCTTACTTGAACTATTAGCCAACTTCATCAAATGAACAATTTTACTTAAAGTGTCATATATATATATATATATATATCTACATAAGTGCTTAGATACCATGTTTCCAACAATTATTTCCTAGCTTAGTAGCCGAACCAATGTTCAATAACAAACTCCTCTTTGATCAAATATATATTCGGCAAGGACATTATAATTTATACTACATCAATTTTAAGCATATAAATTACTCAAACATAATCAAATTCACATTCGGTCTTGGTACATAATAAGGTAGCCGATTCTTTACCCTTAGCACCCAATGCTCACATATGATTATTTCTATAGTTCAAACACTCATCTACCATCGTTCATCTAAATTTAACATGAAATAGCAACCATATATCTCTTCCATTTTCTACCATGGCCGAATGCTCTAGCTACCACACCGTTTCAAATTTTGCTATGGGTTAAGCAAATAACTTAATGACTAACTCAAAAATGCTAAAAAGAAAATCCAAGAATCATCAATCCACCATCACATGTATCATTACAAAGCTTCACACTTAGCATGCTAATGACATTAACACAAATCCACCTTAGCCGAAACTTAACTCACACAAAACCTATCTTCAAACCATAAAATAGGTAGAATTTAACTAATCATCCAAATGGTGCATAAGTTTTTTTTTTTTCAAGAATGGCATTGAACTTACCTTCCTCTTGCTATCCACCTTGGCCGAATTTCTTCCCTAAAGATTTTTCTTCCTCCTCTTTCTCTAGTCACGGCAATGGGGGAGTAAGGGTGAAACAACTTTAGTTTCTCCTCCCACTCACCTCATGTTTTATCATTCTTAATTCACTATTTTATTTTCTAAACTCATAATGCTAATAGAAAATTCATATTATCATCAATGACCTATCCATGGCCGGCCACTACTCATTATAAATGGAAATTTGACATGCAAACCCTTCATTCTTATAACATGCATTAATTGATCCTTATAGATTAACCTATCACATTTTAAAAGTGTCATACATAAGTCCTATTAGCTGAATTCACATGCAATCGACTGAATCAAAGCTTAAAACTTTCACACATTCATATTCACACATTTTAGACAATAAATATCATATTCAAATACTTCGGTGATTCGGTTTAGCGGTCCCGAAACCGCTTTCCGACTAGGGTCAATTTAGGGCTGTCACAACTCTCCCCCACTTAAGAAATTTTCGTCCCCGAAAATCTTACCGGTAAATAGGTTTGGGTATCGTTCTTTCATGGAGTTCTCGGTTTCCCAAGTAGCGTCTTCGATCCCGTGTTTGAGCCACAACACCTTTACTAACGGAACCCTTTTGTTTCGTAACTCTTTCACTTCACGAGCTAGGATACGAATCGGTTCTTCTTCATAACTCATATCGGCTTGAATTTCAACCTCGGAGGGGTTTATTACGTGCGAAGGATCGGATCTGTAACGTCGAAGCATCGAAACATGAAAAACGTTGTGAATCTTTTTGAGATCAGGGGGTAAAATCAATCTATATGCCACTGGACCAACTCGTTCGAATATTTCATACGGCTCTGTGAACCTCGGACTCAGTTTGCCCTTACGGCCAAATCTGAGTATCTTTTTCCAAGGTGAAACTTTAAGAAACACTTTGTCTCCCACCTGATACTCAATATCTCTTCGTTTTAAATCCGCGTCGACTTGACGATCGATCTCGCCTTGAGACTTTCACGAATTATTTTTACTTTCATTGACAGATCTTTAATCAAATCCACTCCGAAAATTTTACTTTCACCGAGCTCAGTCCCAAACAATGGTGTACGGCATTTACGACCGTACAAAGCCTCGTAAGGTGCCATCTTAATACTTGATTGAAAACTATTGTTGTAAGCGAATTCAATCAAAGGTAAATACCGCTCCCATGAACCACTAAACTCGAGGATGCAACATCTCAAGATATCCTCAAGTATCTGAATTATCCACTCGGATTGACCATCAGTTTGTGGATGAAAAGCGGTGCTAAAATGCAACTTGGTACCCAAGGCCTCTTGCAATTTCTTCCAAAATCGCGAGGTGAATCTCGGATCTCTATCCGACACAATAGAACTAGGTACCCCGTGTAATCTTACAATCTGAGAAACATACAATTCAGCTAGTTTATCCAATGAAAAATCCGTACGTACGGGGATAAAGTGAGCCGACTTAGTCAGTCTATCAACAACAACCCAAATCGCATCCTTCTTACTTACCGACACTAGCAACCCAGATACAAAATCCATCATGACTCGATCCCATTTCCATTCAGGTATCATGATCGGCTGAAGTAAACCTGTAGGTACTTGATGTTCCGCTTTCACTTGTTGACATATTAAACACTTCGAAACAAAATCGAAAATGTCTCGTTTCATACCATGCCACCAGAACTGACGTCTCAGATCATTGTACATTTTCGTACTCCCTGGGTGGATTGACATTCGGCTACAATGAGCTTCGTTCAGAATCATCAAAATAAGTTCTGAATTTCTTGGAACACACAAACGACTTCTGAACCTCAAACAATCGTCGTCGTCAATTTGAAACTCTGATTCCATGTTTGAAACACATTCAGCCCGTTTTGCAACCAATTTATCATCGACTTTCTGAGCTTCACGAATTTGATGAATCAACAATGGTTTGGCCTTTAATTCTGCTACTAACACATTGTCGGATAGAACAGACAATGGTACATTCATCGCTCGTAAAGCAAATAGTGATTTACGACTTAAAGCATCCGCAACCACATTAGCCTTTCCCGGGTGATAGTCAATGACAAGCTCATAATCTTTTAACAACTCGAGCCAACGTCTTTGTCGCAGATTCAGGTCTCTTTGAGTCATCAAATATTTGAGACTTTTGTGATCCGAATATACATGGCACTTCTCACCAAATAAGTAATGTCGCCATATTTTCAAAGCGAATACGATGGCAGCTAGTTCGAGATCATGGGTCGGATAATTTTTCTCATGTGGCTTCAATTGTCTCGACACATAAGCTACAACTCGACCCTCTTGTATCAATACGCAACCCAACCCAAGTAGGGATGCATCACTACAAATGACGAACTCTTTGCCTGATTCGGGCTGCACTAGTACTAGAGCTTCAGTCAAGTAAGTTTTTAGTTGATCGAAACTTTTCTGACATTTTTCTGACCATTCGAACTTAACATCTTTCTGAAGTAGCTTCGTCATTGGTGTGGCTATCATCGAGAAACCCTTTACAAACCGTCTGTAGTAACCGGCTAGTCCCAAAAAGCTCCGAACCTCAGTAATATTTCTCGGAGGCTTCCAGTTAAGTATGGCTAAAATTTTGCTCGGGTCAACTCGAATGCCCGATGCAGATACCACATGACCCAAGAAGCTAACCTCTCTTAACCAGAACTTGCACTTACTGAACTTAGCATATAACTGTTTATCCCGTAAAATCTGCAACACTAATCTCAGGTGCTCAGCATGTTCGGTCTCATCCCTTGAATAGACTAAGATGTCATCAATAAACACAACTACAAACAGGTCCAAATACTGTCTGAAGACCTGATTCATCAAATCCATAAATACCGCAGGGGCATTAGTGAGTCCAAACGGCATCACTAAGAACTCATAGTGACCATACCTCGTTCTGAAAGCAGTTTTGGGTATATCCGAATCTCGAATTCGCAACTGATAATAACCCGATCTCAAATCTATCTTTGAAAACACCGAGGCTCCCTTTAGTTGATCAAACAAATCATCAATACGCGGTAACGGATATTTATTCTTTATTGTCACTTTATTCAGCTGACGATAGTCGATGCACAACCTCATGGTTCCGTCCTTCTTTTTCACAAACAATACTGGTGCACCCCAAGGTGAGAAACTAGGTCGAGCGAAACCTCTATCCGTCAACTCTTGCAACTGAGCTTTCAAATCTTTTAACTCGATTGGTGCCATATGATACGGAGCTATCGAAATCGGTGTAGTCCCAGGTACAAGCTCAATACCAAACTCTACCTCCCGAACAGGTGGTAAACTCGGTAATTCTTCGGGAAAAACATCCGGGTATTCACAAACCACCGGCACAGATTCAGGTTTCTTTTCTAACTTTTTGTCATCAAGTACATACGCAAGGTATGCTTCACACCCCTTTCTTACATATTTCTGAGCCAACGTCGATGATATTACAGCTGGCAATCCATTCAAGTCCGTAGACTCAACTCGAATTATCTCGTTATTTATACACCTCAAATCAATGGTTTTTCTTTTGCAATTTACAATTGCATCATGTACGGTCAACCAATCCATACCGATGATAACATCAAATTCTTCAAACGGTAAAAGCATCAAATCGGCCAGAAAACAGGAACCTCGAATTACTAGGGGACATTTCTTACACACTTTGTCAACAAGTACATAACGACCCAAGGGATTCGACACTCGAATTACGAACTCAGTAGACTTAACAAGTAAAGTCTTACTGGATGTTAAGGTTTCACATATATAAGAATGAGTAGAACCAGGGTCAATCAAAGCAATCACATTAGTATCAAAGAGAGTAAAAGTACCGGTAATAACATCCGTGAGGAAACATCCTCGCGTCTGCAGATAGCATAAGCCCTAGCAGAGCACGGGCCTCGATCTGGTTGTAGCATCTCTAGATCCTCTCGACCGCCACTAGCATTTCCGTGTTTCTAGATGGTCTACCTCGGCGGTGGTAGCACCGGTTTCCCACTCGATTTACATTCTGTTCAGACAATCTCGGGCAATCTTTAATAAAGTGGTTAACGATCCGCACTTGTAACAGAGCGGTCATGGAATCTACAACTCTCCGAATGCCATTTACCACAATCTCGACACTCCATTCGTCTCGACGATCATTTCCAACATCAAGCGATCAAGTGACTCGTACTCTCACGGGGTCGATCACGATCTCATCTAGAAAACCCGAAGTGTCTCTAGACCGGCCTAAGTCATCTCTAAATTTCTTCGATGACTGTTGAAAGGGCTTTCCCGAAGATCTCTTACGAAAACTCCTTTGCTCCCATATCAGCTTTTCTTTTCTCCTTACTGAGCTCTTCGACTTTGCAAGCTCATTCTACAAGTACCACAAATTCTCGATTTCTAAAATGCCAACATACGACTTTATATCATCGTTCATCCATCCTCGAACGTTTACACATCACGACTTCGAAAAATGCATTCTCGAGCGCATGGCTAAGCCTTACAAACTTTCGCTCATAATCGATGAACCGACATGGAACCTGTTTAAGTTCAAGAAATTCCTTCCGTTTTGATCCATAAATCTCGATGATATACTTTTTTTCAAACTCGGTTTGGAAAAACTCCCAAGTTACTTGCTCTCTGGGCACAATGAAGTCAACGTATTCCACCAATAGTAGGCGTAATCACGTAGCAAGGAGATAGTACACTTTAGGCACTCATTGGGTGTGCAAGATAGCTCATCGAGTACCGAATAGTGTTGTCCAACCAAAATTCAGCTTGCTCGGCATCATCGCTGTCCGTAGCTTTAAATTCATAGCCCGTGTTTTCGATTCATCAACTGGGGCTTATTTGACCTTATTTGGTCGATTCACGGAGGTATTGTAGGTGCGGGGTTGTATTAGTCGGGAATGGAGGTTGTGGAATGTCAGATTAGTTCGAATGTATTGGTTGAACCAATCATTCATCACACTATAAAAAGCTTATCTAGCTTCATCATTCTGATTACTAGCAATAGGTTGAGAGTCCGCCGGCGCTGTCCCTTGTGCGGGAGCAAGCGCTACACTCTCAAGATCATCAGCTACCGTTCGGTTAGGATCGGGATCCATTTCTATAAGGAGACACATTTTAACTGTCAGAAATCACCACACTATCAAATAAACACATAATGGCATGTATAGCTAGACCCAAGCGTATTACGGTGTCCTAGAATCGACTAAACCGTAGCTCTGATACCAATAAAATTGTAACACCCTTTACCCGAGACCGTTGCCGGAGTCGAACACGAGGTGCTAACAGACTTAATTCATTTATTTGCACAGTCCATTTTAAAATTTCCAGACAAGCTGGCTAACTGCGTCACTGTCACCATAAAAATCATATCTCAAGTTCCAAAACTCGAAAACCAGTTATGTAAATTTTTCCTGAAACTAGACTCATATTTCCATCTACAAATATTTTTCTAGAATTTTTTGTCGAGCCAAATAGTACATTTTATTAGTTAAAGTCTCCCCTGTTTCAGGGTTCGACTACTCTGACCTTTATGCATTACGACTTAGATATCTCCCTGTACAGGGCTTCAATATTTATGACGTTTGCTTCTAAAGAAACTAGACTCGAAAATGAATCTGTACATATAGGGCATGACTTCTAATTATCTTTGGTTAATTTATAATGAATTTCCAAAGTCGGAACAGGGAATCCAGAAATTGCTCTGGCCCTGTTTCACGAAAACTTAAATATCTCATAAAATACGGCTCATATGATTGTTTCGTTACTTTCATATGAAAATAGATTCATCAAGGTTCGATTAAATAATTTATTCACTATTTAATTCCATTCCTACTATTTTTAGTGATTTTTAAAATCCATATCACTGCTGCTGTCAGCATCTATTTTTAAGGTAAACTTTACCTATTTCATGGTTTTCCATGGATCAACTAGAATTTTTGTATACATAGCACCAAAATGATCGTGATTAACCATTCCAATGGCTAATCGTTACCAACATTTCCATACCACTCCATGAACAACATACAAAATGATTATAACGCTATGCTCAAAATATATATAAACCATTTTCGCATGGCTATCCAAATATATACATTACCGAAAGGTACATGACCAACAACAAAAGGGTAGTCCTATACATGCCATTTTCAGAGTTCAACTAAAAGAGTACCAAAAGGGCTTTGATAGTGTGGATGACTTCGACTTTGACACTCCCGAGTCCGATAGCTGACGAACCAAAATCTATAAAACAGAGAATCAAAGAAACGGAATAAGCATATAATGCTTAGTAAGTTTTGAGTAATGAAATCATGCACAATCAAGTATAGCATTCATATGACTAAACGAATAATTTCATATACACATATTCTCACAATCATACCTACTTCACATTTCCAACCCTTATATTCATACATAAGGAATCAACTTGACTAAAGGCCGGAAGCTTGTTAATCGATTGAGCGAATACTATTTAAAAGGAATCAATTATTCCAATGCATATACAAAACATACCTCATCGTTGGGGATTTACGAGCTTATTAATTGAAATTATTACAGCAAGATCACTCATTCCCAAACCAAGTACCTTCGGGATTTAGCCGGATATAGATACTCGCTCAAATGCCTTCGGGACTTAGCCCGGTTATAGTAACTCGCACAAATGCCTTTGGGACTTAGCCCGGATATAGTAACTCGCACAAATGCCTTCGGGACTTAGCCCGGATATAGTAACTCGCACAAATGCCTTCGGGGCTTAGCCCGAAATTAGTCACTAGCACAAATGCCTTCGGGACTTAGCCCGGTTATCATCCGAATATTCATGCACATATCAATAAATCATGACACATCTATATTTCATTTTCATAACTAGAATTCAAACACAAGTCACTTATCAAGCATTACCATTTTCGGCTCAATAGCTACATACAAAGAGCATGATTTTGATTTGCTTATAACATGATCTCCATGCACATTCGGCTACCCGTCACAAGTATAAACTAATCACCTCAATATATATAATTCAAGTAGAATCATTATATCTCCGTTTATTAGTTATGCTATATGTCATGACTTAATCAAATCATAAACTAAGTTCCATTACTCGGAAACTTACCTCGGATGTTGTCGAGCGATTTCAACGGCTATTCGATCACTTTTTCCTTTCCCTTATCCAACTTTGATCCTCTAAGCTCTTGAGCTAAATCAAACAATTTGCTACCCAATCAAACACAATCACATGGCATCCATATATATTTTAGAACCATTCTTAACATACTACTCATTTATAAAACAAAACACTCATATCACATTTATAAAACTACAAACTGAATATACCTATACTTACCTCACTTAAACATCAACCCTCAATTCATGTACATTCTCGAATAGAGTAATCCTTACTTGAACTATTAGCCAACTTTCTCAAATGAATAATTTTACTTAAAGTGTCATATATATATATATATCTACATAAGTGCTTAGATACCATGTTTCCAACAATTATTTCCTAGCTTAGTAGCCGAACCAATATTCAATAACAAACTCCTCTTTGATCAAATATATATTCGGCAAGGACATGATAATTTATACTACATCAATTTTAAGCATATAAATTACTCAAACATAATCAAATTCACATTCGGTCTTGGTACATAATAAGGTAGTCGATTCTTTACCCTTAGCACCCAATGCTCACATATGATTATTTGTATAGTTCAAACACTCATCTACCACCGTTCATCTAAATTTAACACGAAACAGCAACCATATATCTCTTCCATTTTCTACCATGGCCGAATGCTCTAGCTACCACACCATTTCAAATTTTGCCATGGGTTAAGCAAAGAACTTAATGACTAACTCAAAAATGCTAAAAAGAAAATCCAAGAATCATCAATCCACCATCACATGTATCATTACAAAGCTTCACACTTAGCATGCTAATGACATCAACACAAATCCACCTTAGCCGAAACTTAACTCACACAAAACCTATCTTCAAACCATAAAATAGGTAGAATTTAACTAATCATCCAAATGGTGCATGAGTTTTTTTTTTTTCAAGAATGGCATTGAACTTACGTTCCTCTTGCTATCCACCTTGGCCGAATTTCTTCCCTAAAGATTTTTCTTCCTCCTCTTTCTCTAGTCACGGCAATGGGGGAGTAAGGGTGAGACAACTTTGGTTTCTCCTCCCACTCACCTCATGTTTTATCATTCTTAATTCACTATTTTATTTTCTAAACTCATAATGCTAATAGAAAATTCATATTATCATCAATGGCCCATCCATGGCCGGCCACTACTCATTATAAATGGAAATTTGACATGCAAACCCTTCATTCTTATAACATGCATTAATTGATCCTTATAGATTAACCTATCACATTTTAAAAGTGTCATACATAAGTCCTATTAGCTGAATTCACATGCAATCGACTAAATCGAAGCTTAAAACTTTCACACATTCATATTCACACATTTTAGACAATAAATATCATATTCAAATACTTCGGTGATTCGATTTAGCGGTCCCGAAATCGCTTTCCGACTAGGGTCAATTTAGGGTTGTCACACGCTCGAGTGGCCCTTTTAGCCCAAATCTAGCCACAGATATGAGATTCACCTAGCCTAGTCCAATATTTACTACACAATCAAACAACTTATCCAACTGGGCCCGTAGGCCCATTGGGCCCAAATGGCCCCTTTCGGCCCATCGCGACTCGAAGTAGCCATCCTACAGCTAGAGTAGTGAGAAATACACACCTGATAGGAGATTGGAGTTCATTCGCGCTCCGAGCACTCTTAGTCGACGCCCAACCCAAACGAGCACGCCATAAAGCCAAAGGGATCAGCCAAGAAAGGTACCTTTACTCTCCTCATGGTTCTTTCTATTTAAAGTCAGCTTCGCATCCACTCTTATGTTAGCTTCCCGATGTGGGATCCCTCCATCATCAGAGTTTAAATTCAACACCAACTCTTGTCGCCCCTTGTTAGCAAAATAAATGCTCTTTAATTGCCATGAGTTTCGAACCCTGGACCTCCTTGCCAACTCTATGACGCCACTTCCTGCCTCTTATGTGGCACTACTTTGCCATTAGACCATAAGGCTTTTTGTGGCACAATTTCTCCAACAATATTCTTAAGGCCTACCTACTACACCCAGGTTTTGATTCACCTTAAACCAAAATTTTTCCTAGAGTCTAGTTTTGAACCCAGGACTTCTCCAACACTTCTCAGCACACTTAACCACTAAAACAAGCCTTCATTAACGAAATTTACATGCACAACAAAACAATATAAGCTTCCTTCAACCGCTTCCATGCTCAAGGCCCAAAACTTCTAGGCCCAAATTCAGGGTGTTACATCTATAATCCGAACACTTAACAATATATCATACACTTAAATCATATGTCAATCAAAATTATATATTTATTCACTACAAAAATAATTCCTTTATAACTAACCCAATTTTTCTCATCTACTAACCCGATTAGCTTCCAAAATGAATTCACAAATCATTTGAATAATAATGTTTTCCTTTCATATCTAGTTTAGAGATACATAATTCATATGTCTCACTCATACTTCAGTTCACTGTTCAGTATCAATAAATAATATTCAACTATTCACTTCTCAATCAGTATTCTGTACTTATCCATTTCAATAACAGTCAATATTTTTCAATAATGATCAATTGATCTTTATTATTCAGTAACAATCAATCATTAGAGAAATCAGTCATTCAGTACTTTTATTTACCCCTATTAACATGACTCAAACATAGACGGATACACAAATACAACCAACACACCAGTATGACACTTAGTGCCTCATCAGCTATGCCGAAGTAAACAGTAACAGTACGGTACTCAGTACCTCATCGGATTAAACCGAATTAATAGTAACAATACGACACACAAGGTGCCTCATCAACTTAAAGTCGAAGTAACAGTACGACACTTATAGTGCCTCATCGACTCAAGGTCGAAGTATCCCTGAACACTTCCAATCCTATGGCATGCCAACTATATTCGACTTAGCTCGATACTATTAATAGGGTTTTAATAAATTTTCAGTTTCCAATCAATACACATTTTGTGACACCCCTAATTTGACCCTAGTCGGAAAGTGGTTTCGGGACCACAAAACTGAGCCACAAAAATAATTAATTGTTATATTTTATGCTTATTATTTATGAATAAGTATGTGTGAAAATTTCATGCTTCAATTTTGTCATTTGGATGTGAAATAAATAAAAAGGGGCTTATGTGAAAAATCTTGAAAATGTCATAGGTTAATTGGTAGTGGCTAAAAATTGCATGGTTTGAAGCATGAGGGACTTGCATGTCAAACATTCCTTTTTCTTGGCAGTGGACGGCAAGGATGGGCATGAATGACACATTTTGGCATTTTGTATGTTATATTTTAGTTAAATAATATCAAATAGTTTTATAATAAATCAAGTTATTATATGTCATAAATTATAAGAGGAATTAAATAATTAAAAGGGTGAGAAAAAAAAATAAAGTTGGGTCTTTTCCTCTCCTCCATTGCCGTAGCCTAAAGGGAGGGAGAAGAAAGTTTGGTTGCTTTGATTTTTGGCTTAGAAGATGGCTAGAATGAGCTCAAGAGCCTAGAGGATCAAAGTTGGATAAGGGAAAGGAAAAAGTGATCGAATAGCCGTCGTAATCGTTCGGCAACTTCGGAGGTAAGTTTTAAGTGATTAAACGTTGAGTAAATTCAATCATAATAGGACATAATGAGTTGATTTAATAAGATATGATGTGGCCATGATATGTCTTAAACTCAAATGGTAAGTTCATAAGTGCTTGGACTTGGAAATTTAAGAGCAAATTGTAATAACTTGCTTAGGACAGCAGCAGTAACGTGATTTTAGAAAATCACTATAAATTGTTGGTGTGGAATTATAGGCTGAATAAAATACGTAATCAAAGCTTAGTTAGTCTAGTTTCTTATAAAAGATACCGTGTAAGCAAAGAAATTTCCTATAAAGAGATATTTAAAGTTGTGTGAGACAGTGTCAGAATGACTCCGAAATCCCCTATTCTGTTTTTAGAAAATCTTTATAATTTTTACAAAAATGGTTATAAGATAAAATTTATATGCTTAGACTCCTTAATGAGTCTAGTTTCAAATGAAATCAAATAGAACATATTTTGAATTCTGTAAAATGAGAAATTTGATTCGTAGTGAAGAGTGGTCAGATTAGTCAAACAGTGAAACAGGGGAAACTTTGAGAAAAATCTGGTATTGATTGGCCAAGCCTAAAATTCTGAAAATTTTATGGATGCAAGATATATGAGTCTATATTCAGGTAAAATTAACGGAAATTGATTTTGAGTTTTTCAGCTCCAGTTATAAATAATTTAGTGACTATTGTTCAAGAAAACAGCTTGTAGTGAATATGTGAATTTGTTGTAAACATTGATGAAACTATTTGAGTTGCTTATAAGCTATTGCTGAAATTGATGTACAAGATAAATATATATGTGTGTGGTAAAGCCGAATGGCTAATGTGAAATATATATGAGATATGTATATGTGGTAAAGCCGAATGGCTAATGTGAAATATGTATGTGAAATATATATGAGATATGTATATGTGGTAAAGCCGAATGGCTAATGGGAAATATGTATGAGATATGTATATGTGGTAAAGCCGAATGGCTAATGTGAAATATGTATGTGAAATATGTATGAGATATGTATATGTGGTAAAGCCGAATGGCTAATGTGAAATATGTATGAGATATGTATACGTGGTAAAGCCGAATGGCTAGTGTGAACTATGTATGAGATATGTATACGTGGTAAAGCCGAATGGCTAGTGTGAAATATGTATGAGATATGTATATGTGGTAAAGCCAAATGGCTAATGCGAAATATGTATGAGATATGTATATGTGGTAAAGCCGAATGGCTAGTGATTCGGCTAGTGTGAAATATGTAGGATATGTGTGTATATTGTTGCCGAATGACCAAATGTGAAAGGTGTGTATTATTAGATATTCGATGAGGCAAATGAATTACAAATATGATAGTCGATGTGAATGTTGTAACATGTGAATAAATGTACATGAAACTTGGAAATATATTCCGGGTAAGACCCGATGACTACGTGTGGAGATTATGTCCGGGTAAGACCCGATGACTACGTGTGGAGATTTTGTCCGGGTAAGACCCGATAACTACATGTGGGGACTATTCGAGCTAAAGCGTTCGCTGAAGATTCGAGTAAAGCATAAGATTATACGACTTCACAGTAACGATTGGTAATAAATATGTTCAATGCGTTAAGGTGGTCAGGTATGTATTTTGAGATTATATTTAAGCTTGATTTGGACTAAATCACAAGGTCGTTATGTGATGCATATGTGAGTAAAGCAATAAGACTGTTCTATGATTATTGTGCGTTTTGGTCAATGTGGAAAGTTTGGTGAAAATGTGTAATGTACCTATGTTTATAAGAGATCACTATCAAGTGAGAATTTATCTGCCTATTATATATGATGAGATGGGCATATTCGGTAAAGGGATGGTATGCCCGAAGGAAGAGTGAAATAAAAATACGAACAGCTATGTTATAATTTGATTATTATCTGTTGGCACTGCTTAAAACTTACTAAGCATTGTAATGCTTACTCCGTTTACTTTGTTTCCTCTGTTTTATAGATCTCATTTGGAAGCTACAGGCTCGGGGATCGTCAGCAACTAGTCACACTATCACTATCCACTGCTTGTTACTGTTATGTTTTGAATTATTTTATGGCATGTAAAGAATAGACCAAGGGTCAAGAATATTTTGGTTAATGTATATAAGCCATGCGAAAATGGCATCTTTTGAATATGTACTTATAGCAGTTAAATTGTAGCCTTGACTGTCTTTAGTATTTACCTAAAGGAACGTTCTTTATAGAAAAAAAATATTCAAAATTTTTACTGTTCGGATATGAGTTTCAAGTTCGGTAATGCCCCTTTACCTATTCCGGCGACGGATACGGGATAGGGGTGTTACACATTTCAATTTAATCACATAAATTAATAATTCAATACAATTCAATATACATTCAAATTCCACAATAATCACATATGCATATTTATTTCATCACATTTCCAATCAATTTAATTTTCAATATAACATACATTCAATATTCAATTTCCATATCAATCACATATATCCATATAAATTCAATAAATTTATCACATACCAAATCAATCTATTTCAATTGTAAAACACAATCCAATTAATTCTCACCTTAATTATTTATCATAACATTTAATCAAAATACAACAATTAATAATTAAATTCACTATTCAATTTCAACCAAGGTTCACTCCAATTCCAAATAATCATCTCAATGCACTTACCATACATATTAAATAATAATTTCAACAATTAAAGATTAAGTTCGGATTATAGAAATAGAAACCGTAATTTCCTAATTATTCTTCGTCCACCTTTTCTTTTCCTTTCTTCATAGATGTCTTGGGTATGATGTTAGCTACGAAAAATTAAGATAATTTTCATAATCATTAATACAATGCTAATTTAAATTTAATATTTAAATTTCTTATTCAATTTCTATTCAATTTCTACTTTAATTTCAATTTTAATCTTAACTAAATTCACTTACTTTTCTATCTCAATTCATACTTTGTTTCTACTCAATTTTCAACCAACCTTAGCCATAACTATCTAAAGTTCATCATAAAACCCTAATTTCAAAATTCTTGCAATTTAGTCCCTACTATGTAAAACTACTAACTTCTTTTACAATTTAATCCTTTAATCAATTCTAACTAAAAATTCTATCAATTAAACCCTTAATTCATCATTTTGTTCAACATGAACTATACTTATAAACCTATGAACTTTCAAAATATTAAC
Source organism: Gossypium arboreum (assembly GCF_025698485.1). Taxonomy (NCBI): domain Eukaryota; kingdom Viridiplantae; phylum Streptophyta; class Magnoliopsida; order Malvales; family Malvaceae; genus Gossypium; species Gossypium arboreum. The sequence continues at coordinate 34,903,333 of NC_069078.1, forward strand.
TTAATTTCATCAAAACCTTGTTCTAAAGTTTCTAAAACATCAAAATTAAAATAAAATGACTTAATTGACTTACCTACTTAAGTTTCAAGCTTTAAAATCCCTATTTCTCCCTTTTCTTTCTTCCTTTTTTTTTCCTTTCTTTCTTTCTCCCCTGTTTTTCGTTTCTATTCTGTTCTTTCCTTCTTTTTTTTTTCTTTCTTTTCTTTATATCTTATATATATATATATATATATATTAGTTAATAATAATAATGCATTATAATAATTATAATAAATATCTATTTAAATACAAATATTTAGATTACAATTGTCACCATTTAATTTGTTAATAATACAAAAATCTTATATAATAAATAATAAATATCTATTTAGTAATTAGATATAAATATTACAAATGTATTTTTTTATTAAGACACTTGTACTAAATCATCACCCTACATTTGTCAAAATCTTAATTTATTTTATAATTTAATATTTTAGTATAAAAATCTATTTACTTAAAAAAAGTAATTAAATAAATATTTTACAATTGTATAAATATATGCATTACATATGTATCATTTAATCACCATACACTTGTCTATTTTCAATTTATTTCATAATAATATAATATAATATAATATAATATAATATAATATAACATAATATAATTAATATAATTCAAAATATAATATAGTTTAATATTAATCAACGACATTGCCACCTCTTTCATTGAAATAGGCTTAATTGCCTATTTAGTCAATGTTATATTCTTTTAATCTATAATTAAATTTTCACACTTTATTCAATTTAATCCTTATACCTAATTAACCTTTATTCACCTATCCACAATCTAATTAACATCACAATTGACTTCATAAATATTTCTAATAAATATTTATAAATCTATTTTTCAGAAACATAGACCCGAAAATACATGTTTCCAATAATCGTAAAATTCGGGTCGTTATAGGGAACCTGAGGATGCTATGAGAAATCAATACCCTAACCTATTCACTGGTAAGATTTTCGGGGACGAAAATCCCTAAAGGGGGAAAGTTGTAACAGTATGGTTTTAGCTTAAATCAAACAAAGTGGTTTCTGAACCACAAATCCGAGATTGAAAAATTATTTTAATATTATTTTTGGTGTTTAAAGCATGTGAATATGTATGTGTGAAAATTTTGTATGCTAATTAAATCGTTTAATAGCTCAATTTGAGAAAAAAGGACTTAATCGCGTAAAATGCAAAAGTTGCATTCTACTTGTTTAAAATGCTTAATTGCCATGGCTTATTAAATGAAAGGTCCTTATGTTGTAATTAGACCATTGATAGTGGAATTTGACATAAATGGGTATTAAATGGATGATATTAAATGATTTATATTAAGGTTAAAATGGTAATTAGGTTATTAAGTTAATATTAAATAAAACAAAGTTAAAATAAGCCTAAATTATCATCACCTTCATTGAAAATAAAAATAAAAAGAAGCTTAGAATATTTTTAGGTTCGACGCTTTGAAGCTTTGATTGAGGTATGTTTTGAGCTCGGTTTTGATGATTTCTACGTTTCGTGATCATTGCTTTGAGTACTAGCTAGCCCGTGCCCTAATTTTTGAATTGGTTGATAAATTTGTGAGTTGCCATTGATGATAGCTTGATGTTTTGAATGTTTATGATGGAGAATGAATAATTTTGATAGATTTTAATGTTTTATAAAGTGATTTTTGATAAAAATGTCAAATAAGGATTAAATTGTGAAATTTATAAATTGAAGGGTTGAAATGTGAAATAAATGAAAGTTTTAGGCTACTAGAGACTCAAATATAAATCTTATAAGCATGGGTTAAATTGAATTTTGTGAATTTTGTGTATTTGTAAAATAAGGACTAAATTGTAAAATGTGGAACTTTAGGGCTAAAGTGTAAGAATGCCCAAATTGGTATTTTGGATGAAATTGAATGAATAGGTGATTAAATGGGTTAATTTTGAATTCATATAGATCCTAAAAGAAAGAAATCAAATTTAGATCGGGGGAAATCGAAAGTTATCGAGTAATCGATCCGATTTGTCAATTTCAAGTACGAGGTAAGCTCGTATGTGGTAATTTCATTATAAGTGTATGTTATATGCTTTGGTATTGCATAAAATGTGATTATGAGATTACGAATAATGTTTTAATGGTGAATACAACTATACCAATGTGTTCAACGATGAAATCGACAAGTGAAATCTCCCAGTTGAACCTTAGGAATAGTTAGGATACTAATGATATGTCATTAGGTTAATGTATTGGCTTTGGGCCATGATATCGGTACTTCAGGTGTGAATAATACCTTGATGTAGCTACATGCCATGGTATAGGTATTCATAGAGGAGTTACCTTGATTTGGCTACAGGCCATGGTATAGGTACTATGGGATAAGTTATCTTGATTTGGTTACGAGCCATGGTATAGGTACTTATCAATTGTGATCCTGGAGTATCTGATTTCTATTCCAAATGGTTCAATAGTAAAAGAAATGGCATGGTTAAGAAAGAGGTTAGTATGAGGTGATACAGGTGCATACGGAACTTACTCGAGTATTAGATTGAGAAAGTTTAGTGAGATAGTATTTGATCGTGTTTTGAGATATGAGAAAAGGTTTGTGATCAATGTGATTTTGTTTTGGTAATGTGAAAATAGTTAGTTACATTTATTTGATGAATTTAGATATTCACTTACGAACTTACTAAGCTATGAAGCTTACTGTGTGTTATTTGTCTATGTTTTATAGATAACCAAAGCTAGCTCTGTAACGCCCTAAAAATTTAGGGGTTGTAATTTTTCCGATTTTGACACAAATTGCATGTTGGTGTGTTAGCTAAGTGACGGGTTGTCTGGGAAGTCCTAGGTTCAAGCTCTGGCTTTTGCAGATTTTTTGTTTTTGCTTAAAAGGAACCTGGACACTGGTGCGTAGGCTTTATAAATAAATGTGTTTGAGTGAGGACATAAAAGAGCCTTGTGGCTTAGTGGTAGTTGGCGTGTGGATCATTTGAAGGGGGCATTATTTTGAATCCCATGCCAAACAAAGGAATAATTATTTTGCTAGAAGGGGACGGCAATAGTTAGTGTTGGAGTTGAGCACTGAGGATGAAGAGTTTGAATTGGTATTAGGGGTTGTTGCAGAGGATTTCAAGGAGGGATAAGGGGAGAGATTCAGGGAGATTTTTAGGGAGTTTGAGGTGTGGAGGGAGTGTAGCCGAATAGGGAGTTGTGGGTACCTATTCGGTCATACCACTGAGTGCCGAATGGGTTTCTTCTGAGTGTTGTTTTCTTTTATTTTGTTTTCAGCATTTTTCTCTAGTCTCCGTTTTGGCATTTTGAAGTTGCAGCGTTATTGACCTTTACCATATTTTCTTCTCTTTCTCCTTATCTTACCTAAAAACTCTCTATTCTTTTCTAGCTTTGGACGCCTTGCCTTGATCGAATATCCCTTTATTCCATTCACAAGCTTGTGTCATAACCTTTATTCTCCTCTCTCATTTCTGTTCTTTTCTCCATTCTCTTGCTGCTACTATTAACCGAACCCTGTTAAGGTTTCAATTTTTTTCTTTTTTGCTTCATATCTCTTATTCGTTTCTTCTTTGCGTGTGACCATTTCTTGGTGGGCTGTCGAAATTCTCTTGTATTCTGGTAAGTGTTCTCTAGCTGAGCTTTATTCGGATTTTTTTTTCAATTGAGGTTCGACTTATGTTTCACTTAGGCCGAATGGTGTTGTTTCTTTCTATCAGGGAGAGTTGTTTTTTTTGTTTTAACACTCCTTTCTATGTGTATGCGGCTAGGGGTTTAGTCTTGTCTAGCAAGGTGTGTAGCCGATTGCTACCTTTGCAAGTGCATACTCCATCTTTGGTAAGTGTTAAAGGTTTGGACGTGTGTATGTGGTTTGCTTATTAATCGATTAACTGTATTTGTGAAGGATTGAGAGTTGGGAAGAATACGTGATCAAGGAGGAGCTACGCTTGTTGGTTGGTTCTCAATTCCGAGGGGCTTTATGACTACAATCTTTAACAGGTGTGTAACAGCACACTGTATATCATTACTGCTAAGCAATGAAAGAGGTGTGTACTCACACCCCTGCTTTTTTGTGAATCGGCAAAAGCCGAAAAGTAGAAACTTCGGCATTTGAGGTCTCACCAGCGTGCGAACACTCGTGTGGTAAATCGAGCCACAAATCATGGGCGACAGACTGTAGAGGCCACCATGAGAACTCTCGTGAGCTTGGGCCGTTATGGGCCTCGTCGGGTTAAGATGGGTCGTGTGGGCCCAAAGGACTCGTTGACCCTACACGGACAAAATTTTCGGTAAATGGCAAATAATGATCTGGGCTACAGTGTTCGCATAGCTGTGACTGAAATTGGGCTAAATGGGCCGCACAAGCGTGTGGGCCCACTTGGGCCAAGTAATGGGCTTTGAGCCCATTTACACTGTTTTGGCCATATGGGTTATCTGTGTCATTCGAGAAGACTTTAGACCTTCTGAAGGGTCGTTATCTATACCGAGACCCTAAAATTAGTTAAATGATCGAAATACCCCTAAGGGGTAAAAATTATTGTTTTACCCCTAACTAAGGAAAAAACCTTTATAGTGCTAGTGGTAGGTTAATTGATGTGTGTATGACATTTATATAACTGGTTTTGAGTATGACACACTGCATACACGTAATATTTATGACACGGCATTTGCATGGGGTTGGGTTTATGATATGGAGGAAGTACTGTACTGGTGACTATGTCACGTTTATTATTACTGGTGGCTTGCCACACTTACTGCTACTGGCAGCTACACTGCGTTATTATTACTGGCAGCTTTGCTGCGATTTTGGTGTGCTAGTTGGGTGGGTTGATTGATATCCCCGCATGGTGTGTTGGTTGGTACGGGTGGTGTGCTAGATGGTTTTGGGATGGGTTGCATTTTTGCACTATACTCAAACTGTATTGGGCTTAGGCCCACACAGCTACTGTTTAAGGTCTAAGGCCCATATTGTCATCGACATCGAATAGGGCTCGTGCCCGATCGCTATTGCATGCACTGCTTTTCTCTGATCGATAAGGGATTACGCACTGAGTTTTCGTAAACTCACCTTTTCTTTTAATTGTACAGGTAATCCTCAGCCTTAGACGGTTTGGAGCTGTGAGGGACTCGAGGCGGCCACACGATCACGAATGACTTTATTATTTACTAATTTTATATTTGGGTTTTGTTTTTGTAATAAGGCCATTTAGGGATTTAACTTTGAATTGGGCTATGATTTGGTATTTATCAACTGCTAGAGTAGGAACATCGGGTTTTCAAAATAGTCAAATTTTCGGTAAGTAAACCTGCAACTTTAATTCTGATAAAAACGAACGTATTGATAACTATACACGTTTTAAATAGCATGAAACACTAGGCATACACGGGCTTTAAAACTATTAAGACTTTTACGACAACCGGTTTAACATCATAAGCTTGTCAGGTTTTCGGGTAATTGATGTGGCACGTCAGATTCGGTTGTAACGTCTAGGCTGGGTTTGGGGTGTTACAAGCTCAGACTCAGGGATTGTCAGGGATTGTCAGGAACCGTCATCACACTATTGATCACTTTGTTGGTACTTTTTAAGCCTTGTACATATGGTATATGGCATGTATAGGCTAGTGTCATTATGGTACATTTTGTGTTATGGAATTATAGCTATGTGATTTGGCTTGTATTTGGTAAAGTTGTGGGATGTGAATTTTGCTTATAAAATGTGTTTATATATGCTATATGATATAAATGATATGCCTTGTGAATTTGGCATAGTATGGTATGAGATTAAGGTATTGAATTGGTGTTATTTTGAGTTTTGAGTTAGTTATTTTGAAGGATGAATAAATGCATATTGAAATTAGGTGGAATGGATGAATTTGGCATATGAAATTTATATGATTGGAGTAGTAAATGTGCATTAAATTGGCTAGTGTTATTATGGCATGAGTTGTGTATGAGTTGATGATGTTTTGAATGCCTATAAATGTGTTGAAATGGTATTAAATGTCTTGTAGTATGAAGGTATGAGGAGGGTGAGAAATGTGGCTTTAACCAAGCCTATTTTCACTCCACACGGGCGTATGTCTTGACCGTGTATGACACATGGCCTTGGTACACGGCCATATGTCCCTTGGGGTACCCTTTCGAATTAAGTCAGTATACCCTATAGGTTTGGCATGGCCTAGACACACGGGCGTGTTTATTGGCCGTGTGTGGCACACGGGTTGGCACACAGGCGTGTGGCTGACCGTGTGACCCAAGTCAATAATCCCTCTAGATTTCACATGGCTTGGCACACGGGTGTGTCCTTGGTCAGTGATGCAAGTCAAGATGTATGCCCTGTTTTCACACAGTCTATGACACGGGTGTGTCTGGTGACCGTGTGAGGCACACGGCCTGCTCACATGGGCGTGTAACCCATGAATGCATGAAAATTTTCTAATTTTTCCAAAGTTTTTAAATGTTATCGGCTTAGTCCCAAACCATTTTTAAGTATGTTTTAAGGTGTCGTAGGACCTTATGAGGGACAATGTGAATGCGGTGAATGGATTTAAATTATGAATGCATAAAAGTTTGTGAATGATGTGTATTATCTCGTAATGCCTCATAACCCTATTCAATATTCAATTTCCATATCAATCACATATATCCATATAAATTCAATAAATTTATCACATACCAAATCAATCTATTTCAATTGTAAAACATAATCCAATTAATTCTCACCTTAATTATTTATCATAACATTTAATCAAAATACAACAATTAATAATTAAATTCACTATTCAATTTCAACCAAGGTTCACTCCAATTCCAAATAATCATCTCAATGCACTTACCATACACATGAAATAATAATTTCAACAATTAAAGATTAAGTTCGGATTATAGAAATAAAAACCGTAATTTCCCGAATTATTCTTCGTCCACCTTTTCTTTTCCTTTCTTCATAGATGTCTCGGGTGCGATGTTAGCTACGAAAAATTAAGATAATTTTCATAATCATTAATACAATACTAATTTAAATTTAATATTTAAATTTCTTATTCAATTTCTATTCAATTTCGTAACACCCCGAATTTGGGCCTAGAAGTATTGGGCCTTGAGTGGGGGTCCGTAAGGAGGTTGTATATAGGTATTTAATTGTGCAATGAAATGAAACAATTAAATGTTTGCTATTAGTGGTTAATGGCTTTGAGAAGTGTTGGAGAAATCTTGGGTTCAAACTTGGGCTTTAGCAAAATTTTGGTATTAAGTGAAAAAACCGGATGCTTGGATGAGGGTTTTAAATTATTGTGTTAAATAAATGACACAAGGAAGCTTGTAGTCTAGTGGTTGTGGCGTCATTAAGGTTGTATGGGAGCCTGGGTTCAAGCCTTGGCTCTTGCAATTTATTTTGTTTTTTTTTTAAAGGGAACCTGGACTTTGGCCTTTAGACCTTATAATTAATTGGGGATAAAATATGACACAAAAAGCCTTGTGGCTTAGTGGCAAGTAGCGTGTGGAGCATTTAAGGGGAGGCATAGGTTCGAATCCCATGGCAAGCAAGGAGCATTTATTTTGCTAACAGGGGGCGGCAAGAGTTGGTGTTGAATTTAAACTCTAATGTTGGAGGGATCCCACATCGGGAAGCTAACATAAGAGTGGTTGTGAAGCTGGCTTTAAATAGAGGGAACCATGAAGAGAGTAAATGTACCTTTCTTGGTGATCCCTTTCATTGTATGGCGTGCTCGTTTGGGTTGGGCGTCGGCTAAGAGTGCTCGGAGTGTGGATTAACTCCAGTCTCCTATCAGGTGTGTATTTCTTACTACTCTAGCTGTAGGATGGCTACTTCGGGCCGCGATGGGTTGAAAGGGGTCATGTGGGCCTAATGGGCCTACAAGCCCAATTGGATAAGTTGTTTGATTGTGTAGTAAATTTGGGCTAGGCTAGGTGAATCTAATATTTGTGGCTAGATTTGGGCTAAAAGGGCCACACGAGCGAGTGGGCCCATTTGGGCCGAGAATGGGCTTTAGAGCCATTAGTATTGTTATCCATGTTTAAAATACTTTGGTTTACAAAATTACCAAAATACCCTGCTTTGTAAAATTACTAAAATACCCTTGGTTTATAAAATTACCAAAATACCCCTAGTTTGTAAAATTACCAAAATACCCCTAGTTTGTAAAATTATCAAAATACCCCTAGTTTGTAAAATTACCAAAATACCCCTAATTTGTGAAATTACCAAATACCTCGACACAGTAAAATTATTGAAATACCTCGACTTGTAAAATTACCAAAGTACCTCGATTTATAGAATTACTGCTTTACCCTCGATTTGTAAAATTACCGTTTTACCCTCGATTTATAGAATTACCGTTTTACCCTCAGTTTACAGAATTACTATTTTACCCTCGATTTATAGAATTACCGTTTTACCCCTAATTTACATAATTACCGTTTTACCCCTGATTTACATAATTATCATTTTACCCTCGACTTATAGAATTACCGTTTTACCCACAATTTACATAATTACCGTTTTACCCCTAATTTACATAATTATCGTTTTACCCTCGACTTACGTAATTACTGCTTTTACCCTCGATTTACGTAATTACCGCTTTTACCCTCGATTTATAGAATTCTTGTTTTACCCTTGATTTACGTAATTCTTGTTTTACCCTCGATTTAAAAAATTACCGAAATACCCTCAATTTGTAAAATTACCAAAATACCCCTAATTTACAAAGTTACAGAAATACCCTTGACTTTTTAAAAATTATAGAAGTACCATTGGTTTACAAAATTACTGAAATACCTTTGGTTTGTTGATTTACCAAAACAACCTTGTAGGATGAAATGACTAAAATACCCCTAAAAGGTAAAAAGACCATAAAGCCCTCAGAGGGTAAAGTGACCGTAATACCCTCGTATGGTAAAATGACGAATATGCCCTTATGTTCCGTATGACCGATGTGCTTAGGATTTACATATATTGATATTGGATTAGTTAAGTTTGAGTGACAGTGGTGGTTATCGTAGGCGATTGATTTTGGAAACGTTTCAACTTCTACCCGTAATGTGTGTACTAACCCTCGTAATAGCTTAGATTAATATTTCTTTGAAAAGCCAAAGCTTCATATTTTAGTGATTCGGAATTAATATTTAGATCTATTTTCACGCACGTTTAAGTTGGATTCACAACGGATATGGGGTAGGAAGGTATTTGGAACGTTCTTCAATGAGTAGATCTCTTGGTAAGTATTCAACCTTCTTTCCATTTGTATCTTGTGGTTTAAGAAAAGTCGAAAACCCTCCGTCGACTAAGGCTAAAAGGGTTTTGGTGTTATTTGGTTTGTTGGTGCTAGTGAGGATTAAAGGCTACCGATCGAGGAGTGTGTGAAAAGCTTGGATCATCGGAGTGACTAAATCTAGTCATCAACTTGGCAAAGGTATGAACCCAAGGGCCATTGTGGATGGTGGCGAATGTGTAAGTGATGATAATAGGTAGTTTTCGATTTGGTTTAATATTAACATGGTCTAATCTATAAGTGGTTGATTATAGGAGAAATCGCATAGGAGATCTCGTCAAGGAATATCGCAAATCAGGTGTGTAACGAACCCTTTCATAACTTAAAGCGATAAAATGCGAAAAAAGTTTAAATGCCAAATTCGGCATTTCGAGGACTTGTGAGCAATTAACGCTCACTAATTAGTTAGAATTGATGAGACGGTGATCGAGAATGATGGAAACGGTAAGAATGTGATTTTTGGCGTTCTTGGTAAGTTGGGCCTCGAGGGGCCGAAGTGGGGCCCATTGGGCTTTCGGGCCCATTTGGGTAAAATTGGTAGAAAACGGAAATCTGTTAAATTGCATGATAAGACTGTTAAAACCGTTATGGAATATAGGCTAAGTGGGCCTAGACGACAGAATTGGCTAAGTAGGGCCCATTAGGGTTTTAGGCCCAATAACTCGATTTCGCTAAAATGGGCGTAATCACTATTTGCACCCATGGATTGTTAGTAATCGTTAATGAACATGGAAACCCTAATTTTGGTAAAATTACGAGATTACCCTTATAATATGAAAATGACCGCTTTGCCCCTAGGTAAAATGACCATTATACCCCTAGGGTTTATGTATGATTTTAATACATGGGATTTTGATAAATATGGTATGTATGATATGCACATGAAATGTATGCTATGCACATGATATGTATGATATGCACATGAGGTAATCATAAATGCATTGGGTTGGGTTTTATATGGATGGAGGAAGTGAAAAGGGCTTATGCCCCGATTATCAAAAGGGCTTATGCCCCGCTTATCAAAAGGGCTTATGCCCCGCTTATAAAAGGGCTTATGCCCCATTATTGAAAGGGCTTTTGCCCCGATTATTAAAAGAGGCTAGGCCTCGGTTATATGATAAAGCAACTATGCCGCCATGGAGAGTTTGGCGGGGTGGGTCGAGTTAATCCCACATGGTGTGTTGGTTGGTACGGTGGAGAGTAGCGGATGGTGGGTTGAGTAGTCTCCCCAAATGGGTTGCATTCTTTCATTGAAATTATATGTGACATTGAAATGGGCCTAAGGGCCATACCGCTTTCTGATAAAGGCTTCGCCCGATAATATGAAATATGAAAAGGCTTCGCCCAAGAATATGAAATATGAAAAGGCTTCACGAGTATTATGAAATATGAAATATGAAAAGGGCTACTGCCCGATGCATGACCGAGATTGATTTGGGCTTAGACCCAACAGTCGTTATTGTTTTGGGCTCGAAAGGGCTTGTTGCACATGAGTTTCCAAACTCACCCCTTTCCTTAACCTTGCAGTGAGCCTTGATGTGGGGACTTGGGCGGAGGGATTCAGAGTGGCCACGGTGATTATCTTTGGACTTTTAAATAAGTGTTGGTTTTCATTTAATTTCCTTTAATTATTATTTATTTTGGGTTGTAATAAGGCCAATTTTAACTTTCCTTTTATTTCTTTTCTAATTATTTTAATTTTAATAACTTTAAAATTGGTTAATAATTATTCAAATGGGCTAGACTTAGGACGTGTTTTCAAAATGATACTTGTTTTCAAAATATCTCAACACCACGATTAATCGATTTATCAAAGACGTCCACTTAAACAAATTTAAACTCGATATAACAAAGTGTGGCTATGGTTGTGGGCATGTCTAGGATTGGATCCAATTAAAGAGCTTGGTACTTAGCGACCTTCATGGCTCACCTCCTCTGTCTCGGATACCTACACGGTGCCCACTTCCATACACTTTGTTAACTCAATAAAATGTATGGTTTTAAAACACTAAAACGGAACGTGGGTTTTCAACTCCAATGTGGCACGTCAGATTCGGCCATAACGTCTGGGCCGGGTTTGGGGTGTTACAATTTCTACTTTAATTTCAATTTTAATCTTAACTAAATTCACTTACTTTTCTATCTCAATTCATACTTTGTTTCTACTCAATTTTCAACCAACCTTAGCCATATCATAAAACCCTAATTTCAAAATTCTTGCAATTTAGTCCCTACTATGTAAAACTACTAACTTCTTTTACAATTTAATCCTTTAATCAATTCTAACTAAAAATTCTATCAATTAAACCCTTAATTCATCATTTTTTTCAACATGAACTATACTTATAAACCTATGAACTTTCAAAATGTTAACTTAATTTCATCAAAACCTTGTTCTAAAATTTCTGAAACATCAAAATTAAAAGAAAATGGCTTAATTGACTTACCTACTTAAGTTCCAAGCTTTAAAATCCCTATTCCTTCCTTTTCTTTCTTTTTTTTTTCCTTTCTATCTTTCTCCCTTGTTTTTCGTTTCTATTCTCGCTTTTTTCTTCCTTTTTGTTTCTTTCTTTTCTTTATATATATATATATATATATATATATATATATATATATATATATTAGTTAATAATAATAATGCATTATAATAATTATAATAAATATCTATTTAAATACAAATATTTAGATTACAATTGTCACCATTTAATTTGTTAATAATACAAAAATCCTATATAATAAATAATAAATATCTATTTACTAATTAGATGTAAATATTACAAATGTATGTATTTTAATTAATACACTTGTACTAAATCATCACCCTACATTTGTCAAAATCTTAATTTATTTTATAATTTAATATTTTAGTATAAAAATCTATTTACTTAAATAAAAGTAATTAAATAAATATTTTACAATTGTATAAATATATGCATTACATATGTATCATTTAATCACCATACACTTGTCTATTTTCAATTTATTTCATAATAATATAATATAATATAACATAATATAATTAATATAATTTAAAATATAATATAGTTTAATATTAATGAACATAAAATTGCACATTGCCGACTCTTTCATTGAAATAGGCTTAATTGCCTATTTAGTCTATTTTTATTCTTTTAATCTATAATTAAACTTTCACATTTTATTCAATTTAATCCTTATACCTAATTAACCTTTATTCACCTATCCACAATCTAATTAACCTCACAATTAACTTCGTAAATATTTCTAATAAATATTTACGAATCTATTTTTCAAAAACGAAGACCCAAAAATACACTTTTTCGTTAACTGTAAAATTTGGGCTATTACATTTCTCCCCTCTTAATAAATTTTGTCCTTTAAATTTACCTGAAAAAAGGTGGGGTTACAGAGATCTCACTGTTTCTTCTGGTTCCCGTGTTGCTTCCTTAATATTATAACTTCACCATAATAATTTTACTCATAGAACTTATTTATTACATAATCCATTCACCTCTCGAGCTAGTATCTCAATCGACTCTTCTTCATACGATGAATCAGATCAAATTTAAATATCCTTTGTCAAGATATCATGTGGAAGATCTGATCTATATCTTCTGAGCATCAAAACATAAAAAAAAAATTATCATAAATTTTTCTGTAATTTCAAAGGCAAAATCAATGATATGTTACCAATCCAACTTTTTCTACAATTTTACATGGTCCAATAGAACAAGAACTCAATTTCCCTTTTCAACTCAATCTCAAAATTTCCTTCGAAAATGAAACTTTAAGAAATACCTTATCACCGATAAAATACTCGATATCTCGTCATTTAAGTCTACATACGATTTCTATCTATCAAAAGCTTCTTTCAGTTTATCTCAAATCTTCTTATAACTTGTTCTAGAATTAGAATATAAACCGTGTATCTCAATCAGAAATAATAGAAACTAGTAGACCATGTAACCTGACAATCTCAGAATCCTATATTTCAGACAATTATTAGTAAGAAATTTATTCATACTGAAATAAGATATGTAGACTTCGCCAAAAATTCGACGATTATTTAAATATCATCTTTCTTTTTTGAAGATAGAGGTAATTCCAATTTGAAATCCATAGAAATTCTATCACATTTCCATTCTGGTATTATCACCGACTGTAACAGTTCTGAAGGTATCAATATCTGATGTTCAGTTTAACGTGCTGACATATAAACATTCAAATTCAAAATATCGCTTTTCATTCCAAGTCATCAGCACATCTTCTTCAATTCACTATATAACTCATTTCTTTCAGAATGCATAGACATGGTACTACTATAAATTTCATGCAAAATCTTCTGTATAAGCTTCTGAATTCTTCGGTATAACTACTATTTCTAAATAGCAAACAATCACCACATCTGATCTGAAATTTTTAATCCAAAGTCATCTATATACTATACCCATTTAACCGGTAACTCATTATCATATTTCTAAGCTTTACAGATCTGCTGTAGAGAAGTCAGTTTAACTTTTATCTCAACTAAAATTGAACCATCTTCAGGTAATAACAGTCGAATGTTCATGACTCATAATACAGAACAAAACTTTCAATTCTGAGTATACATAACTTTATTTGTCTTTCCTGAATGATAATCAATTATCAAATCATGATATTTTAATGCAAAGACAATTGCTACCACTTCCAAATCATGTATCAGATAATTCTTTTCATGTGATTCTAACTTTCCAAAAACATAAACCATCAGTTTACTTTCTTGCATCAAAACACTACTATCTCTGTAAATCACAAATTTCTTTACCGAATTTCAAATTAAACTAGAGCTAGTGCTTCAGTTAACTGAACTTTCAACTAATCAAAACCTTGCTGACATTTATCAAATCACTGCAATTCCACATCTTTCTGTAATAACTGTTTCATCCAAAAATCCCTTTTTCAAATTTTTGATAATAACCGACTAGTCTCAGAAAACCTCTGATTTCAAATATATTTTTCACTATTATTTCAATCACAAGATCTATAGCAAATTCAACTTCTTTAACCAATAGTAATTCGGGTAACTCTTCTAGAACCACATCAAAATTTTAACATACTATTGCCACTGATTTAAACTTTAACTTTATACTTTAATATCCAATACATAAGCAAAGTAAGTACCATAACCCCTTTTCGGCACATTTCTATTTTGACATGATTAATATCACAATAGACAAATCATTCAATCTTCTCTGATTCAAAATAGAACATTTCATCATCCTGACTTTGCAATATAATATACTTTTGCTTGTAATTTACCACAGCATCGTGCAAAATTAATTATTCCATTTTCAAAATCACATCAAATAGTAATAATATCAAACTAATCAGAAAACAGTACCCTAGTATCATTATCAGACAGTCCCTGCAAATTTTATCAACCAATAAATACTGATCCGGAAAATTTGATTCTTCCACCAAAAATTCAGTGAACTCAACAGGAAAATCTTTAGTAGATATTGAATTCATGCAATCATAGGAATAAGTCAAACTAAGATCAATTTAAAATAATTATATCAGTATCAATAAAGAAAAAGTACCAATAATGACTTCTAGTAGAGAAATATTTTCTTATATTCGATTAACATATACCCTAACTGATGTTCATTCTTTAGATTTTACAATAAAGTCCTTTGTCACACTTCGACTTTCACTCATATTTCCGGAGTTACGGGGTGATCTACCTTTGATAACTGTGTTACTTGGTATTGAAATTTGAATAATATCTTTCTCAACTTTCTTCGAGCAATCACTAAGAAAATGATCAAAAGAATTATATCCAACACATATTCCACTCTTTATTCTACATTCTCCAAAATGTAGTTTATTACAGTACTCGCATTTGAACTTAGTGTTTCTAACATTTTCCGCACTTACTACAGATGTAGCTCAAGATCTTGAACTAAAGCATCGGGTATCTCAATCTTTTACTTTAAATTCTAATTTCCATTTCAATCTGTCTCTTCTCTTTATTAGCTCTTTGACTTTATGTCTTCATTTAAGCCATCTTCAAATCACTTGTACATTACGGTTTCTGACAGAGTGCATCCTCTAATATATTTATTCAATCAAACAAATTCCCTTCATACACAGTTATAGTCATATGACACTGCTTAAGCTTCAAGAATTCTTTACTTCTTTGATCAAGAAATCCCTGACTGATATATTTCTTTCAGAACTCATTTTGGAAAATTTCCAAATAATCCTTTCTTAATCACAACATAAATCAATATTTTCCACCACTGGTAAACTGAATCTCTTAACAGAAATATCATACATTTCTAACATTTATTCGGTGAACAAAAAATTCATTTATAACCCTGATAATATTCTCTAGCCAAAATTTCAGTTCTTTCAAGATCATTTACTACTGTAATTCTCAATTCTTCCACACTATATATACAGATTATCAACAACAGATAACTTACCCATTCAAAAAAGCTCTGTACCTTGAAACACTTCGGGAACCGATTGAGAAACAGAAGAGATGGATATCGTAGGAGGTATAGTTCCTTCTTCTTGCTGAAGAGCATCAGTTATAATTCTAAATAATTATGTATTATCTCTTTCTCTAACATTACATTGTTCAATATTCAGTAGTTAATTACCTATTGAGTTAATACTCATTGTTACCAACTCTTAATTCACGAGACTCTTTGTCTCCAGTATAAATTTCATAATCAATACCATCGATATGTTCATCTAACATTTTCAAATATAAAACAGAAACAAACAAATATATCAGCATCCAATCCCAACTCAATTTCAACTTAATTATGACATGTACCTCTAGACTCAAGTTCGAGCTCGATTTAGTCTGAGAATTGGCTAAACCTGCAAAACTCTGATACCACTAAATGTAACACCCACTAACCCTTATCCATCCCCGGAACAGGATTACGGGGCATTACCAATCAATACAGTTCAATTACGGTCATTAATTAAAATAATTGTTTACACTTATCATAGATTTTAACTTATCATCTCTTTAATGGGCCCTCGAAGCCTAATATGAATAGTAAAATCAATTCAGGACTACTTTAAAGTCTCTACGAATTTTTCTCAAAATTTTCAAAATATTCCTTATGAACAGTACCCACACGCTCATGTGGATTTATTTTCAATTCAAATTTATTTCAGTTTTCACACGGCTAATGTAACACCCCAAATTTCTGTAGTTTCAGTTTTTGTGAAATGGTAGCATAGGAAAATATCTAAAAATATTTTTGCATGAATTTGCATAATATCTATTTGCTATTGCGTTTAAATGCATTGGGGGTGTGTTGGGGAAGTCCCAAGTTCAAGTCTCAACTTGGGCAAAATTTTGGTTTTTATTGAAATAAAGCTTGGCTTTTGATTAATGGGCTTATAAGAATTTTTTGGTAAAAACTTAACAGAATGGGCCTACTGGTCTAGTGGTTAAGTGGAAAGAGTTTATGTTAGAGGTCCTGTGTTCGAATCTTGGCTTGGGCATTACTTTTTTGCCACTAAGGCCGTGATAAAATTGAAGGTGAACTAAAATACTGTAGTGGTAAGGTTTATCAGATTTTTCTGAGTGGTTTCCCCAAAAGAACTCTCTCTGCCGTAATTACCTACTATTTTCCTCCCTCCATGTTCTTTTTCTTTTCTATTTTGCCAAAATTTCCCCTACCTTCCTCCCATTCGTGTTGATTTCGTGCTAACGGGCTTCTACGATTCATTGACATTCTCCTCATTGGTAAGTTTTTCGTTTCGCTCGACTTGAATATTGTTCGAGTTAAGTGTCTAGTAAGAGGTTTCTGCTGTTTGATAGGAGTGGATCAAGAGGCTGAAGAACAACCATTAACGCTTTAAGGACTCATGTTTGCTACTTTCCATTCAAGGGTAAGTTGATTGTTCGTTGAGTGGATATTTCGTTTGGGGTTAGGTGAAAAGACTCATTTATGAGGATCTAATAGGTTGGATATACTGATTATAGGTCTTAAAGTGCTCAGGATTGCGTTAGGTTTCAATCGAAACCAGTTGTGTACTCCAATCGATCTGAAATTGCGTTTCAGCGAAAGACAGGACCATGTGATCGACGAGTTAGGCCGTACGCATGCCACACAGGCAAGACTAACACGGGCGTGTGATGGCTTGTAGGCCGTGTGCAAGGTACGGGATCAGGTAAATGGGCTGTGTGGGCCACACAGGAGTGTGGGCCCACACGAGTGAACCATACAGACGTGTGGGAATCTGGGCCAGGCTGTGTGATCCACGCAGGCAAGGCCAATTTGGGCCGTGTGACCCACACGGCCGTGTGGGCCTACATGGGCAGGGCACACGGGCATGTGAGCCCAATTTGTTGGAAATGTTCTGTAAGGTTGCACGGGTCGCCTGAGTCGACTGTGACCTATCGTAGGGTCGGTAAGCCTTATCTAGACTCTTAATTCTGTGATGTATGTGTTAGCATGTTATACCTGGCATGATTATCTGATCTGTTCTGAAAATAAATGTATAACCCGTTTGTCTGCATTATAACATGCCATATTTGTATGATGCATTGTATCGGGGTGGGTTTGATGAAGAGAAGGGAGTATCTGTAGGGCTTCATGAGCCAGATATCTAGCAGTTACATTGCATACTTATGATATGTGCTGCATTGCGGTACCTTATGGTGTGTAGGGATGGATGGGACAATTGTATCCCATATATGGTGTGCAGGGATGGGTGGGTCGATTTTATCCCCACATGGTGTGTTGGGTTGGACGGAGTTGGTGTACAGGGCTGGTGGCCATATTCTGTTAATTTGATCTATTTTGTATGCTATATCTGAGATGGGCTGAAGCCCTAAGACTATATCTGATAATGATCCTGTTAGGGCCCAGGCCCGAAGTATGATTGTATTCTGTTATCTGTTTGTTTGCATGCTATACTATGGGGATGTACACACTGAGTTGTGAAAACTCACCCCTTTATTTATTTATTTGTTCAGGTAATCCCTAGTAGTAGGTGGATCGGTGCAGAGGAGGACTCGACGGTGACCAAGTCCGCATACATTTTGGTTAGGACTTTTACTTTAGTTTATTTATTATTTGTTAAGGGTTGATGTGATTTTAGATTTTAATTGGGTTTTGAACTGTCGATGTGGATTATAAAATACAACATCAATATTATGGTTTTCCAAAAATAAACTAAGAATTTTCATAAATAAAAATGAGTTCTCAAGGTAATAATCAACAATTGAGTTTCAAACGCTTCTACGATAAAGAAAGGTTTTCAAAACAACACGACTTTTTCTTCATGATTTACGACTAAGTAAAAGGCAACAAATGGCATGGTTTATGAATCAAAATGGTTTAGTTAAAACACTCTCATGTGACATCACTAGATTCGGCCATAACGTCTAGGCCGAGTTTAGGGTGTTACAGCTAAGACACATGCTTGTGTATAAGCCATGTGTCTCACATGGTCCGGTCACTCGCTCGTGTGCCAGGCCGTGTGGACTCAAAGTGAGTCTTATAATTCAAGTTTACCAACCCTGCAAATTAAATCCACAAGCAATTTAATTTCTAAACTTTTAACATGTTATATAATCAACCATTATTTTTTTATAACAATATTTACAATAACATTCCAAAACGACCACTTTTAACATCCAAGGTACATGCCATTTACCAAAAAAGAGAGTACTTTACCACTTTGAGTTCGGGACCGGCTTGGATACTGAGTTGTTAATCACTTTCATACCTAGCCTGCGCACGAAAACAAATCGTACGCTGAGTATGAACTCAGTTATTTCTACAATTCGAACACTTAACAATTTATCATACACTTAAATCATATGTCAATCACAATTATATATTTATTCACTACAAAAATAATTCATTTATAACTCACTCAATTTTTCTCATTTACTAACCCGATTAGCTTCCAAAATAAATTCACAAATCATTTGAATAATAATATTTTCCTTTCATATCTAGTTCAGAGATACATAATTCATATGTCTCACTCATATTTCAGTTCACTGTTCAGTATCAATAAATAATATTCAACTATTCACTTTTCAATCAGTATTCTGTACTTATCCATTTCAATAACAGTCAGTATTTTTCAGTAATGATCAATTGATATTTATTATTCAGGAACAATCAATCATTAGAGAAATCAGTCATTCAGTACTTTTATTTACCTCTATTAACATGACTCGGACATAGACGGATACACAAATCCAACCAACACACCAGCACGGCACTCAGTGCCTCATTGGCTATATCGAAGTAAACAGTAATAGTACGGTACTCAGTACCTCATCGGATTAAACCGAATTAACAGTAACAGTACAACACATAAGGTGCCTTATCAACTTAAAGTCGAAGTAACAGTACGACACTTATAATGCCTCATCGACTCAAGGTCGAAGCATCCCTGATGTGACAGCCTTAAAACGACCCTAGTCGAAATGTGGTTTCGGGACCACAAAACCGAGGCATAAAAATAATTTAATATTTATTTTATTTCCTATAATGTGTGTTAACCCATGTGTGACATTTTTTATGCTTTGATTTAGAGTTATAAATGTGAATTTCACTAGAAAGGACCTAGTAGTAAACTTTGAAAGTATGATGGGGAAATGTGTGATGACTAATTAAAGCATGCATGCAAAACAATGGACTTGCATGTCAAATTCCCCCAATAGCTAGTGGCCGCCATGACAAGGAATTATGGGCAAAAATCATGTCATGAAACATGTTTGGTAAGTGGGTTATGTTGGAATAAATAAAATAAGGAGTATGGAATAAAAAAATGTGTGTGTGTGAAGGCTTCTCCTCCCCATTGCCGTGTAGGTAGGAAAGAAAACAAAAAATTTTGTTCATCCATTTTCACTCTCTTTTTGGCCGAAAATACTAAGGATAAGGAAAGAGTTTTGCTTCATACTTGGTTTGGAAGAGGATTAGGAAGAGGTTGGCTATACTTGCATCAAGATTAAGGTATGTTTGAGGTTATGCCATGAGATTCATGCATGTTTTTAGTTGCTAGCTTGATGTTCTTGTTAGCCCATGGTTCAAATCTTTGTTATGTCATGGGAATGAAATTCGCCAAAGTGAATATGGTGTTAATGCCATTGCATGCTAAATATCAAGCTTGATAATGATACATGTGATGGAGGATTGAGGATTCTTAGATTTTCTTTTAGCATTTTTTTTGAATGAGATACTAAGTTCTTTGTTTTACCATAACCAAATTGAAATGGTATGGTGTTGTGGTATTCGCTATGTTATATCCATAAGTATGATTCATGCATGTTGCATGGTAAGTAAGATTTAAGCTTTGGATATGTGTATATATTTGGATATAAGCCACTTGAGAATTGGCTCTAGCATATATATATGTATATATGTTCGCACACGATGTATTGGTATGACATATATGCTATTTCAAGGTGTATATTTGCTTGTGATGATGTCTCGATTATGAAGTAATTGAGAGATGTGCAATGAGCTACGATATGTAATGCGTTAGTAATAAAATGTATGCTGTTTTGTGTGGTATTAAGTGTATAATTGGCCTCAAATTGGACATGTATATTCGGCCACATGAGGGAAATTGGTGTGCATGCATTCAGTTAGAGGCAAGCATATTGATGCCTATTCTTGACTTAGAAAATTCGGCTAAGAGGAATATTAACTAATGTGTTGAGTTCGATTCATGATTTCGTATATATGCGACTTTGATGCCTAATGAGTATATATATTGGCTAAGTATCTTGAATTCCTCTTTCGATGCTCACATGATAAAACCAATTTATTTGTTAAATTAAGCTCAAGAGCAAAGGGGAGCTAAATCCGATAAGGGGAAGGAAAAAGTCGTGGAATAGCCGTCGAAATCGTTCGACCACGTCCGAGGTAAGTTCTTGAGCAATAGAGCTTAAATTCTGAATTGATTAGATCATGTTTAAAGCAAATTAAAATCATGCTCTTGTGTGTGGCTATTGAGCCGAAATTGCAAATGTGATAAGTGACTTGTGTCTGAATTTTGCTAATGAAAATGAAATGTGAATGTGTTATGGTTTATTGATAAACGTACATGGTTATTCGAATGATATCCGGGCTAAGTCCCGAAGGCTTTGTGCTAAGTGACTAAATCCGGACTAAGATCCGACGGCATACGTGCGAGTTACTAAATCCGGACTAAGATCCAAAGGCTTTCGAGCGAGCTACTAAATCCGGGTTAAGTCCCAAGGCATTCGTATGAAGTTATCAGTAACCGGGCTATGTCCCAAGGCATTTGAATGTGTAGCCATATCCGGTTAAACTCCGAAGATACGTGATTCAAGAATGAATGAACCTGCTGTAAAATTTCAGCTAATACGCTTGAAAATTCCAGCAACGAGGTATGTTTGCATGTGCTTTGGAATAGTTGATTCCCTTCGAATAATATTCACTCAATCGAGAAATGAGCTTTCGGCATTTGGCTAAGATGAACCCTTATGTATGAACGTAGGGGTTGGAATGTGAAATAAGTATGATATTGAGAATTTGTGCATATGAAATTATCCGTTAGCTATATGAATGTTATGCTTTTGTTGTGCTGGAATCCCTTGCTCTAACTTACTAAGCATAAATCGCTTACTCCGTTTTCTCTGATTCTCTGTTTTATAGATTTTGCTCGTTAGCTATCGGATTCGGGATCATTGAAGTCGAAGTCATCCACACTATCAAAGCCTCCATTTTGGTATAATTTTGGTTGAACTTTGAAATGGCATGTATAGGACTACCCTTTTGTTGAAGGTCATGTACCCTTCGGTTTTGTGTAAACTTGGATAGCCATGCGAAAATGGCTTATATACGTTTTTAGTATAATGCTATAATCGTTTGTATGTTGATCATTATGGGGTATGGACTTGTTTTGAAACGATTAGCCATTGGAATGGTTAATCATGATCACACTTTGTGCTATGTATGCAAAAAGGGCCAATTGAATCATGGAAATCATGAAATAGGTAAAGCCTACCTTAAAGGCAGATGCTGACTGCAGCAGTGATGTGGATGTGAAAAATCACTAAAAATAGTAGGAATGGTATTAAATAGTGAATAAATTATGTAAATGAACCTTGATGAGTCTACTTTCATATGGAAGAAACGAAAAAGTGATAGGAGTTACATGTTAAGAGATATTAAAGTTCTTGTGAAACAGGGCCAGAACGGTTTCTGGATCCCCTGTTCCGACTTTGGAAATTCATTGTAAATTAACCAGAGATAATTATGAGTCATGCCATATATGTATAGATTCCTCTCTGAGTCTAGTTTCTATAGAAACAAACGGCATCAGTATTGAAGCCCTGTACAGGGAGATATCCATTTCGTAACGTACGAAGGTCAGTGTAGTCAATCCCTGCAACAGGGGAGACTTTAACTAATAAACTGTACTAATTGGCCCGAGCAAAAATTCTATAAAAAAATATGTTGATGGAATTATGAGTCTAGTTTCAGGGAAAAATTACAAAACTGATTTTCGAGCTTTAAAACTCAAGATATGATTTTTGAAGTGACAGTGATGCAGTAACCAGCTAGTCTGGAAAATTTTTATGGACTGTGAAAACAATTTAGCTGAGTTTGTGTGCACCTTGTGTTCGACTCCGGTAACGGGCTCGGGTACGGGGTGTTACACCTGAACACTTCCAATCCTATGGCATGCCAACTATATTCGATTTAGCCCGATACTGTTAATAGGGTTTTAATAAATTTTCAGTTTCCAATCAATACACATTTCAATTTAATCACATAAATTAATAATTCAATACAATTCAATATACATTCAAATTCCACAATAATCACATATGCATATTTATTTCATCACATTTCCAATCAATTTAATTTTCAATATAACATACATTCAATATTCAATTTCCATATCAATCACATATATCCATATAAATTCAATAAATTTATCACATACCAAATCAATCTATTTCAATTGTAAAACACAATCCAATTAATTCTCACCTTAATTATTTATCATAACATTTAATCAAAATACAACAATTAATAATTAAATTCACTATTCAATTTCAACCAAGGTTCACTCCAATTCCAAATAATCATCTCAATGCACTTACCATACATATTAAATAATAATTTCAACAATTAAAGATTAAGTTCGGATTATAGAAATAGAAACCGTAATTTCCCGAATTATTCTTCGTCCACCTTTTCTTTTCCTTTCTTCATAGATGTCTTGGGTATGATGTTAGCTACGAAAAATTAAGATAATTTTCATAATCATTAATACAATGCTAATTTAAATTTAATATTTAAATTTCTTATTCAATTTCTATTCAATTTCTACTTTAATTTCAATTTTAATCTTAACTAAATTCACTTACTTTTCTATCTCAATTCATACTTTGTTTCTACTCAATTTTCAACCAACCTTAGCCATAACTATCTAAAGTTCATCATAAAACCCTAATTTCAAAATTCTTGCAATTTAGTCCCTACTATGTAAAACTACTAACTTCTTTTACAATTTAATCCTTTAATCAATTCTAACTAAAAATTCTATCAATTAAACCCTTAATTCATCATTTTGTTCAACATGAACTATACTTATAAACCTATGAACTTTCAAAATATTAACTTAATTTCATCAAAACCTTGTTCTAAAGTTTCTAAAACATCAAAATTAAAATAAAATGACTTAATTGACTTACCTACTTAAGTTTCAAGCTTTAAAATCCCTATTTCTCCCTTTTCTTTCTTCCTTTTTTTTCCTTTCTTTCTTTCTCCCCTGTTTTCGTTTCTATTCTGTTCTTTCCTTCTTTTTTTTCTTTCTTTTCTTTATATCTTATATATATATATATATATATATATATATATATAGTTAATAATAATAATGCATTATAATAATTATAATAAATATCTATTTAAATACAAATATTTAGATTACAATTGTCACCATTTAATTTGTTAATAATACAAAAATCTTATATAATAAATAATAAATATCTATTTAGTAATTAGATATAAATATTACAAATGTATTTTTTTATTAAGACACTTGTACTAAATCATCACCCTACATTTGTCAAAATCTTAATTTATTTTATAATTTAATATTTTAGTATAAAAATCTATTTACTTAAAAAAAGTAATTAAATAAATATTTTACAATTGTATAAATATATGCATTACATATGTATCATTTAATCACCATACACTTGTCTATTTTCAATTTATTTCATAATAATATAATATAATATAATATAATATAATATAATATAACATAATATAATTAATATAATTCAAAATATAATATAGTTTAATATTAATCAACGACATTGCCACCTCTTTCATTGAAATAGGCTTAATTGCCTATTTAGTCAATGTTATATTCTTTTAATCTATAATTAAATTTTCACACTTTATTCAATTTAATCCTTATACCTAATTAACCTTTATTCACCTATCCACAATCTAATTAACATCACAATTGACTTCATAAATATTTCTAATAAATATTTATAAATCTATTTTTCAGAAACATAGACCCGAAAATACATGTTTCCAATAATCGTAAAATTCGGGTCGTTATAGGGAACCTGAGGATGCTATGAGAAATCAATACCCTAACCTATTCACTGGTAAGATTTTCGGGGACGAAAATCCCTAAAGGGGGAAAGTTGTAACAGTATGGTTTTAGCTTAAATCGAAACAGTGGTTTCTGAACCACAAATCCGAGATTAAAAAATTATTTTAATACTATTTTTGGTGTTTAAAGCATGTGAATATGTATGTGTGAAAATTTTGTATGCTAATTAAATCGTTTAATAGCTCAATTTGAGAAAAAGGACTTAATCGCAGAAATGCAAAAGTTGCATTCTACTTGTTTAAAATGCTTAATTGCCATGGCTTATTAAATGAAAGGTCCTTATGTTGTAATTAGACCATTGATAGTGGAATTTGACATAAATGGGTATTAAATGGATGATATTAAATGATTTATATTAAGGTTAAAATGGTAATTAGGTTATTAAGTTAATATTAAATAAAACAAAGTTAAAATAAGCCTAAATTATCATCACCTTCATTGAAAATAAAAATAAAAAGAAGCTTAGAATATTTTTTAGGGTTCGACGCTTTGAAGCTTTGATTGAGGTATGTTTTGAGCTCGGTTTTTGATGATTTCTACGTTTCTGTGATCATTGCTTTGAGTACTAGCTAGCCCGTGCCCTAATTTTTGAATTGGTTGATAAATTTGTGAGTTGCCATTGATGATAGCTTGATGTTTTTGAATGTTTATGATGGAGAATGAATAATTTTTGATAGATTTTAATGTTTTATAAAGTGATTTTTGATAAAAATGTCAAATAAGGATTAAATTGTGAAATTTATAAATTGAAGGGTTGAAATGTGAAATAAATGAAAGTTTTAGGCTACTAGAGACTCAAATATAAATCTTATAAGCATGGGTTAAATTGAATTTTGTGAATTTTGTGTATTTGTAAAATAAGGACTAAATTGTAAAAATGTGGAGCTTTAGGGGCTAAAGTGTAAGAATGCCCAAATTGGTATTTTTGGATGAAATTGAATGAATAGGTGATTAAATGGGTTAATTTTGAATTCATATAGATCCTAAAAGAAAGAAATCAAATTTAGATCGGGGGAAATCGAAAGTTATCGAGTAATTGATCCGATTTGTCAATTTCAAGTACGAGGTAAGCTCGTATGTGGTAATTTCATTATAAGTGTATGTTATATGCTTTGGTATTGCATAAAATGTGATTATGAGATTACGAATAATGTTTTAATGGTGAATACAACTATACCAATGTGTTCAACGATGAAATCGACAAGTGAAATCTCCCAGTTGAACCTTAGGAATAGTTAGGATACTAATGATATGTCATTAGGTTAATGTATTGGCTTTGGGCCATGATATCGGTACTTCAGGTGTGAATAATACCTTGATGTAGCTACAGGCCATGGTATAGGTATTTGTAGAGGAGTTACCTTGATTTGGCTACAGGCCATGGTATAGGTACTATGGGATAAGTTATCTTGATTTGGTTACGAGCCATGGTATAGGTACTTATCAATTGTGATCCTGGAGTATCTGATTTCTATTCCAAATGGTTCAACAGTAAAAGAAATGGCATGGTTAAGAAAGAGGTTAGTATGAGGTGATACAGGTGCATACGGAACTTACTCGAGTATTAGATTGAGAAAGTTTAGTGAGATAGTATTTGATCATGTTTTGAGATATGAGAAAAGGTTTGTGATCAATGTGATTTTGTTTTGGTAATGTGAAAATAGTTAGTTACATTTATTTGATGAATTTAGATATTCACTTACGAACTTACTAAGCTATGAAGCTTACTGTGTGTTATTTGTCTATGTTTTATAGATAACCAAAGCTAGCTCTGTAACGCCCTAAAAATTTAGGGGTTGTAATTTTTCCGATTTTGACACAAATTGCATGTTGGTGTGTTAGCTAAGTGACGGGTTGTCTGGGAAGTCCTAGGTTCAAGCTCTGGCTTTTGCAGATTTTTTGTTTTTGCTTAAAAGGAACACGGACATTTGGTGCGTAGGCTTTATAAATAAATGTGTTTGAGTGAGGACATAAAAGAGCCTTGTGGCTTAGTGGTAGTTGGCGTGTGGATCATTTGAAGGGGGCATTATTTTGAATCCCATGCCAAACAAAGGAATAATTATTTTGCTAGAAGGGGACGGCAATAGTTAGTGTTGGAGTTGAGCACTGAGGATGAAGAGTTTGAATTGGTATTAGGGGTTGTTGCAGAGGATTTCAAGGAGGGATAAGGGAGAGATTCAGGGAGATTTTAGGGAGTTTGAGGTGTGGAGGGAGTGTAGCCGAATAGGGAGTTGTGGGTACCTATTCGGTCATACCACTGAGTGCCGAATGGGTTTCTTCTGAATGTTGTTTTCTTTTATTTTGTTTTCAGCATTTTTCTCTAGTCTCCGTTTTGGCATTTTGAAGTTGCGGCGTTATTGACCTTTACTATATTTTCTTCTCTTTCTCCTTATCTTACCTAAAAACTCTCTATTCTTTTCTAGCTTTGGACGCCTTGCCTTGATCGAATATCCCTTTATTCCATTCACAAGCTTGTGTCATAACCTTTATTCTCCTCTCTCATTTCTGTTCTTTTCTCCATTCTCTTGCTGCTACTATTAACCGAACCCTGTTAAGGTTTCAATTTTTTTCTTTTTTGCTTCATATCTCTTATTCGTTTCTTCTTTGCGTGTGACCATTTCTTGGTGGGCTGTCGAAATTCTCTTGTATTCTGGTAAGTGTTCTCTAGCTGAGCTTTATTCGGATTTTTTTTCAATTGAGGTTCGACTTATGTTTCACTTAGGCCGAATGGTGTTGTTTCTTTCTATCAGGGAGAGTTATTTTTTTTGTTTTAACACTCCTTTCTATGTGTATGCGGCTAGGGGTTTAGTCTTGTCTAGCAAGGTGTGTAGCCGATTGCTACCTTTGCAAGTGCATACTCCATCTTTGGTAAGTGTTAAAGGTTTGGACATGTGTATGTGGTTTGCTTATTAATCGATTAACTGTATTTGTGAAGGATTGAGAGTTGGGAAGAATACGTGATCAAGGAGGAGCTACGCTTGTTGGTTGGTTCTCAATTCCGAGGGGCTTTATGACTACAATCTTTAACAGGTGTGTAACAGCACACTGTATATCATTACTGCTAAGCAATGAAAGAGGTGTGTACTCACACCCCTGCTTTTTTGTGAATCGGCAAAAGCCGAAAAGTAGAAACTTCGGCATTTGAGGTCTCACCAGCGTGCGAACACTCGTGTGGTAAATAATGGTCACACGGACAAAATTGACCCTACACGGACAAAATTTTCGGTAAATGGTAAATAATGATCCGGCTACGTTGTTCAGTATAGTCAGTGATCGAATTGGGCTAAATGGGCGCTGGCGTGTGGGCCCACTTGGGCCAAGTAATGGGCTTTGAGCCCATTTACACTGTTTTGGCCATATGGGTTATCTGTGTCATTCGAGAAGACTTTAGACCTTCTGAAGGGTCGTTATCTATACCGAGACCCTAAAATTAGTTAAATGATCGAAATACCCCTAAGGGGTAAAAATTATTGTTTTACCCCTAACTAAGGAAAAAACCTTTATAGTGCTAGTGGTAGGTTAATTGATGTGTGTATGACATTTATATAACTGGTTTTGAGTATGACACACTGCATACACGTAATATTTATGACACGGCATTTGCATGGGGTTGGGTTTATGATATGGAGGAAGTACTGTACTGGTGACTATGTCACGTTTATTATTACTGGTGGCTTGCCACACTTACTGCTACTGGCAGCTACACTGCGTTATTATTATGGCGGCTTTTTGCGATTTTGGTGTGCTAGTTGGGTGGGTTGATTGATATCCCGCATGGTGTGTTGGTTGGTACGGTGGTGTGCTAGATGGTTTTGGGATGGGTTGCATTTTTGCACTATACTCAAATCAGATTGGGCTTAGGCCCACACGACTCTTATTAAGGTCTAAGGCCCATCTTGTCTTCGATCTTGAATAGGGCTCAGCCTGCATCGCTATTGCATGCACTGCTTTCTCTGATCGATAAGGGATTACGACCGAGTTTTCGTAAACTCACCCTTTCTTTTAATTGTACAGTAATCCTCACCTTAGACGGTTTGGAGTGTGAGGGACTCGAGGCGGCCACACGATCACGAATGACTTTATTATTTACTAATTTTATATTTGGGTTTTGTTTTTGTAATAAGGCCATTTAGGATTTAACTTTGAATTGGGCTATGATTTGGTATTTATCAACCTGCTAGAGTAGGAACATCGGGTTTTCAAAATAGTCAAATTTTCGGTAAGTAAACCTGCAACTTTAATTCTGATAAAAACGAACGTATTGATAACTATACACGTTTTAAATAGCATGAAACACTAGGCATACACGGGCTTTAAAACTATTAAGACTTTTACGACAACCGGTTTAACATCATAAGCTTGTCAGGTTTTCGGGTAATTGATGTGGCACGTCAGATTCGGTTGTAACGTCTAGGCCGGGTTTGGGGTGTTACAAGCTCGGACTCAGGGATTGTCAGGGATTGTCAGGAACCGTCATCACACTATTGATCACTTTGTTGGTACTTTTTAAGCCTTGTACATATGGTATATGGCATGTATAGGCTAGTGTCATTATGGTACATTTTGTGTTATGGAATTATAGCTATGTGATTTGGCTTGTATTTGGTAAAGTTGTGGGATGTGAATTTTGCTTATAAAATGTGTTTATATATGCTATATGATATAAATGATATGCCTTGTGAATTTGGCATAGTATGGTATGAGATTAAGGTATTGAATTGGTGTTATTTTGAGTTTTGAGTTAGTTATTTTGAAGGATGAATAAATGCATATTGAAATTAGGTGGAATGGATGAATTTGGCATATGAAATTTATATGATTGGAGTAGTAAATGTGCATTAAATTGGCTAGTGTTATTATGGCATGAGTTGTGTATGAGTTGATGATGTTTTGAATGCCTATAAATGTGTTGAAATGGTATTAAATGTCTTGTAGTATGAAGGTATGAGGAGGGTGAGAAATGTGGCTTTAACCAAGCCTATTTTCACTCCACACGGGCGTATGTCTTGACCGTGTATGACACATGGCCTTGGTACACGGCCATATGTCCCCTGGGGTACCCTTTCGAATTAAGTCAGTATACCCTATAGGTTTGGCATGGCCTAGACACACGGGCGTGTCTATTGGCCGTGTGTGGCACACGGGTTGGCACACAGGCGTGTGGCTGACCGTGTGACCCAAGTCAATAATCCCTCTAGATTTCACATGGCTTGGCACACGGGTGTGTCCTTGGCTGTGTGATGCAAGTCAGTATGTATGCCCTGTTTTCACACAGTCTATGACACGGGTGTGTCTGGTGACCGTGTGAGGCACACGGCCTGCTCACATGGGCGTGTAACCCATGAATGCATGAAAATTTTCTAATTTTTCCAAAGTTTTTCAATGTTATCGGCTTAGTCCCAAACCATTTTTAAGTATGTTTTAAGGTGTCGTAGGACCTTATGAGGGACAATGTGAATGCGGTGAATGGATTTAAATTATGAATGCATAAAAGTTTGTGAATGATGTGTATTATCTCGTAATGCCTCATAACCCTATTCTGGCGACGGATACAGGTTTGGGGTGTTACACCTAGTGCCTCATCAGATAAATCCGAAGTAATAGCTGTGCCAAGCGCTATATAAATTGATACCTAGTGTCTCATTGGTTAAACTGAAGTAAATTGGCACCTAGTGCCTCATCGACTCGAAGTTGAAGAAATCCCCGAACTCTTCCTATCTATGGCATGCCATCTATATCCAACTTGGCCTGGTACAGTTAATAGGGTTTCATTTCGCCTTTCAAATGCAACCAATATCCAATTCTCATATTTGCACATTATCACATTTACACATATATTCATTTCAATTCAAATAATCAATACGTTCATAATGTATAAAGCTATTCAATCCATTTCAATCAACTATAATTTCAATTCACTATCAAAGTGCCAAAAGACTCACCTCAACCACTTACCGCATGTATTAAATCAAATACAACAATTAACAACTAAATTCAAATTATAGAAATACAAATCGTGGATTCTGATCTATTCAACATCAATTTTATCCTTCGCATTTTTAGTCAAGGATTCTGGTACGACGTTAGCTTCGAAATTTAAACACTTAAATTACATCAATACAACACAATTCAATTTCACATTGAATATTTGAATTTTTACACAACATTTGCTTAAATTCCAATTTAGCTCCTACACCGAGACTAATTTTTATTCTTCACATTTAATCCCATGTTTCTATTCTAATTTCACTTGAAGCTAAATTTAACTCCCTATTTTCAATTAAACCTCTAAATTTCAAAATTTTTACAATTTAGTCTCTATTACTCAAAATTCACAATTTGTTCTATAATATTATCATTTTCCATTTCCAGCTTTAAAATCTATCAATTTAATCCCTAATACTAAAACTATTCAACATTAGCAATATTTAAAAACTTAATCAATGCTAAAATTTTGACAAAGGTCGAGTAGTACTTAATACCGAGATTCTAAAAATATAAAAATTACAAGAAAATAGATTAAATTGACTAACCAATTGAAGTTTGAATTTTTAGAAACCCTTGGCCGTACGTTCACCTTCTTTTCTTCCTTTCCTTTCTTTTGATTAATGTTGCATGCATCCATTTTTAATTCCTTTTTCTTTTGTTTTATTTTACTTTCATTTTATTATAATTATATAATACATATATATACATTCATTTTGTTTTTAAGTTACTTAATATAATAACATATATATATTAATGGTGTCCAACATATTTAGGTAATTGAATATTTATATCCTTAGTCCTTCTATTAATTTTAATCTATAATTCAACTTTTACCTTATACGCGATTTAGTCCTTATAATTTAATAACTCTTAATTTCACAAAATTAACTTAATTAAAATCTAATTCACTACTAACTAACCTCGTAAATATTTAAATAAAAATATTTACGATTTCGTTTTATGGAAAAAGAGTCCCGATTTTTATTTTCTGACACCCTAACTACCGGGTTGTTACAAAACTTACCAACCGTTGCCCAGGCGAGCTCACCCATCACTATCACTGAGGACACTCTCCCTCCTTATGCTCATGTGGACTCTCCGGTGGCTCCCGTAGCTGAAAGGGTGTCTATTGAGGTTATGGAGGACTTCCCCTCATCTTTGCATCGCCTATGGTCTGAGGCTGGCCGAGAGGTACATAGAGGCTTTTGATAAGGAGTTCGCTAATACTTGGGCTGAGCTAGAAAGGGCATGCAAGCTGTAGAACAAGGTGAGGGAAGAAAATGAAATAATAAATGAGCAACAGGGAGTCCTCACCGAGCATCTGACGATGATGGAGACTAAAGTGAAAGAGTGTGGAGCTGAGCTCACCACTAAAAAGGAGCGGCGCATGATGGTCATAAAACTAACTAAAAATTAGACTAAGGCAAGCACACCTATCGAACAGTAGTATAGTTGTGGTGAGACCGGAAATATCGTATCCATGAGGATTAAAAGTACTAGTAATTACTATCTTTTTATTATCTAGCCTAAGAATGGAAGGGATATTTTAAAACTAAAATTAACTATCTAACTAACTAAGGTTGCGACAGAGATTAAAGTTGGAAATACTTTTTAGAAAACCGATGGAGAAGACAATACCCAAGGAAGAATCCACCTAGACTTCACTTATTACCTTTGAGTTAGACGATTTATTCACTTGACTTAAATTGTAGAAATCCCTAATTTATGTTGATATCTCTCTCAAGACTAAAAACAACTGACTCTAGGTTGATTAATTGAAATCTCTTTCTAATTAAAACCCCTATTGTCACATTAACTCGATCTATGGATTCCCTTATTAGATTTGACTCTAATCCGACAGATTTATGTCGTCCTATCTCTAGGATTGCATGCAACTCCACTTAATTATGAATGATCTACTCTTAAACAGGGACTTTTGCTCCACTGAATAAGCACATCAAAAACCTAAATTAATATCCTGGAATATTAAAGCAATGGTTAAATTCACAATTAAAAATAAGAACAAGTATTTATCATATAACTCTAATAATAATAAGATCCGTCTTAGGTTTTATCTCCCTTAGGTATTTAGGGAGTTTAGTTCATAATAATAATGGAAAACAACAAAGCATAAAGAAACCCAAAGTACTTCTAGGAAATTGGATGGAAATCTTTAGTCTTGATGTAGATCCTACCTCTGAGGTGATTCTGATGGCTGTCATTGAGTATTTTTTGTCTTCAACTCTGTATCTCCTTTAATCCTCTTCTAGGGTCTTTAAACATACTTTGGAATGCCCAAATTAGCCCAAAATTGACCTTTTCCGAGTAGAATTAGACTTAGGCTCGACAGGGACACCGTTGTGTGCCACGCCCTTGTGATGGTGCTCAGGCCGTGTGTAATTCTAACTTGGTTTTGTGTCGACACGGCCATGAACACAGGTGTGTGGTCTACCCGTGTGTCACACAAGGGTGTGTGGATAACCCGTGTGGAAGTGCCTAAGCCGTGTGCCATGCTGAATTAGGCCCATTTTGTCTGTTTCTGGCCCGTTTCTTGCTCTTTTTGCCTTCCAATGCTTGCCTAAGTATAAAACATGAATTTAAAGGATTAGGAGCATCAAATTCAATGAAACCAAGGAAAAACCATCCATAAATATGTATATATTACGATTTATCAACACATAATCATGAAGGCGAGCTGAAGAAGGTCACTGCGAGGCACTCCATTCAACTAGAAAGGATCATTAGGGAGTATCAAGAGCAGGTGGATACTACCCTCCTGAAGCATGGGAGGCATTGGCAGCTTTGAAGTAGCAAACTTCCTAGAACATCTTGGGCTCCCTCCAAAGGTTTAAGGAGAACCTACTCCTACATACCCAGGTCATCTGCGGCCCCTTTGGTGTCCACAAGGTGGATTTCGATGCGCTTACGGACGTGGATTTCAATGGGCTTCGATGTCTTAACCCTTCTAGGTCTGCTTGGGATTCTTTTATAGTCACTTGGAAATGGGAGATTTTTGTAGAGGAGGGGGAGGGCTTTGGTACTGCAAACTTGACTCCATCTACTGTCGGTGATGCTGTGACTTTAGTTCTGTAACACCTTTTACCTGAGACTGTCGCCGGAGTCGAGCACGAGGCGTTACCAGACTTATCTTACTTGGTCGGGGCATAATTTTTTTTAAAATTAATTTGCTCGCATTCATCCAATAAATCCCTAAAAAGGGCCTTCGAGTCCCTAAAACGTGCAATTGGAACGGTTCGAGACCAAACCGGGAACATTAAAAATTTTCCAATTACTTATACAAATCAAAACAATTTATTTCACTATTCATAATAAAACTGTCCATCTGCGTAATAGTCACTAAATTAATTATAACTCAAGTTACAAAACTAAAAATATAAATCTGTAAATTTTCCATAAAACTAGACTCATATATCTTCTTACTATAATTTTTCTAGAATTTTTTTCCAATTAGTACAGTTTATTCATTAAATGTTCCTCTGTTTTGCAGTTCAGCAGATCTGACCTCTCTTCAGTAAAAATTGATTATCTCATTATACAGAATTTAGATAATGTTTCCGTTTGTTTATAATGAAAATAGGCTCACTAAGGTATCTATAGATATAAACTATGACTTATAATTATTTTTTTACAATTTTTACTGATTTTCCAAAGTTGGAATAAGGGATCACGAAGTCACTCTAAACCAGTCTTACAAAAATTTAAATATCTTAGAATATAGACTTCCTTTGCTTGATCTATTTCTTTCCTATAAAAATAGACTCAATAAGATTTAATTCTATATCTCATTCATCATTTAATTCCATTTCTACAATTTTTAGTGATTTTTCAAATCCACATCACTGCTGCTGTTTCCCAACTGTTCCATGGCCAACTCTTACTCCATAATTTCTTTGCATCAAACCTCATTTAGGCATATATAATACCAAAACATGTTCTTATTTTAGCTATATCATAAGCTAATCATTACGAAGTATTCACATGCCATTCTTTAATCATATCATAAGGACATACACACAAAATAGCCAAGTCCCTATACATGCTATAACTTAAAGTATTTCTAGTCACAAAATAGAGATAGCTTGTCGATAGTGTGAAGCGATCTCCGATGTCCTTACAATTTTTCGAGTTGGCTTTGCGATACTATAAAAAAGAGAGAAAAGAAAGGGAGTAAGCATAAAGCTTAGTAAGTTTGCATGTAAATAAATAACAACATTCTAAATGAATTATCAAGATAACCTGAACCTTTCGAACATGGACTTATCTTACCTTCCCTTTGGTACACTCTTTAAATTTTCCATTGAACCACTTGGAATACTAAGGATACACAGGTACCTTTTGTTTTTAAACTTACCATTGCCATGTCTTGACATGGTCTTACGTGGTATCCTTGCCTTATGAACTCACCATTGCCATGCCTTGACATGGTCTTACGTGGGATCTTTGCCTTATCGTAGTTTATGAATGCCATGTCTTGACATGGTCTTATATGATTTCCTTGCCTTGTAAAACTTACCAATGTCATGCCTTGGCATGGTCTTACTTGGTATCCTTAAACACTAATGTCATGACATTTGTATCCTACACATTCCTAAGGTTCAACGGGGACTTTTATGTATCATTTCTCCATCAATTCTTGCTTCAATCATCAAGGAATAAATTTAAAAAATAAATATATAGATGCTGAAAATAACATAATTAATTATAAATAATAAAACATTGCATTTATTTACCGCAAACTTACCCAAATACAAAATACGATCAAATATTTTGATTTAGTCCTCAACCTTTTTCTTTCCTCGGTCTAACCCCGAATTTCGTTCTTCTTGATCTATAATAGCAAATTTAACTTATTTAATATTCATATTTATCAAAACAGTTCTTAACTCTAACTTTAGAAAAATTATGATTTTGCCCCTAAACTTTTGCATATTTACACTTTTACCCCAAGGCTCGGAAATGAAAATTTATCCCTAATTCTTATGTTTTATGACATGCTGATCATTTATTTACCTACGGAAACATCAAATTCCCACTCTAACTTGTACTTATGACCATTAGGTATTTTTATTGATTATGTCGTTTTACTCGTTTTCGCTTAAAATCGCTTAGCTCAAGTCATTTAACATAATTTCAAGCTTTATATTCTACCATAAAACATCAAAATAAACACATTTCACCTATGGGTATTTTTCCAAATATGAACCCTAGGTTAAATTATTACTAGAATAATCTAAATCAAGTTACCGAGACTTCAAAAACGTAAAGAACATTAAAAACAGGGCTTGGAATCACTTACTATGAAGCTTGGAAGCTTGAAAAAACCCTAGCTATGAAGACCCTTGAAAATTTCGGCCTAATGAAGAAGATGGACACATTTTGCCATCTTTTTCCCTTTTTTAATCTTTTAATTATCAAATGACTAAAATACCCTTCATTAAAACTTTAGTTATTTTTATCTATGTATGTCCATTTTTGTCTATGAAAACCTAATGGTCTAATTACCATTTAAGGACCTCTACTTCAATTATACTCTTCAATTTAATCCTTTAGCATCTAAAACTCATATTTATCAACTTTTACAATTAAGCCCTAGTAGGTAAATTAAGCATGCTATCTATAAAATTTTCCAGCGATACTCTAACATATGCATGTAATCACTCGGTAAATTATAAAAATTAATCGAAATAAACTTTTCTATCTCAAATTCATGGTTTCACAACCACTGTTCCGTTTAGAGCCTATTTTGGGATGTTACAGGTTCCTCCCTCGGTGACTGAGGATGTTTTGGTTGTTGCCCCAGCTATTGAAGATGTTGCTCTGCTAATCAGGATCCAGGTGGGGGTGATGATGTAGTTGAACAATGATATTGTACTCATATTTTTTTGAATAAATAAACGTAGTTTTGATTTCTGGCTGGTTCTCTTTATATTGCTTTTTTTTTAAAAAAAATGAAGAGTGTTGTTGCGAGCTATTTCATACTTGAAATTTTTTGTAACACCCTGAATTTGGGCCTAGAAGTTTTGGGCCTTGAGCATGGGAGCGGTTGAAGGCAGCTTATAATATTCTGTTGTGCATGCAGATTTCGTTAATGAAGGCTTGTTTTAGTGGTTAAGTGTGTTGAGAAGTGTTGGAGAAGTCCCGGTTTAAACTCGGACTCTAGCAAAAATTTGGTTTAAGGTGAATCAAACCACAGGTGTAGTAGGTAGGCCTTAAGAATATTGTTGGAGAAATTGTGACACAAAAACCTTATGGCTTAGTGGCAAGTGGCGTGTGGAGCATTTGAGGGAGGCATGGGTTGAATCCCATAGCAAGCAAAGAGCATTTATTTTGCTAACAGGGGGCGGCAAGAGTTGGTGTTGAATTTAAACTCTGATGTTGGAGGGATCCCACATCGGGAAGCTAACATAAGAGTGGATGGGAAGTTGGCTTTAAATAGAGAGAACCATGAGGAGAGTAAAGGTACCTTTCTTGGCTGATCCCTTTCGCTTTATGGCGTGCTCTTTTGGGTTGGGCGTCGGCTAAGAGTGCTCAGAGCGTGGATTAACTCCAGTCTCCAATCAGGTGTGTATTTATCACTACTCTTGTTGTTGGATGGCTACTTCGGGCCGCGATGGGCCGAAAGGGGCCATGTGGGCCCAATGGGCCTACGGGCCCAATTGGATAAGTTGTTTGATTGTGTAGTAAATATTGGACTAGGCTAGGTGAATCGCATATCTGTGGCTAAGTTTGGGCTAAAAGGGCCACACGAGCGTGTGGGCCCATTTGGGCCGAGAATAGGCTTTAGGCCCATTCATATTGTTATCCATGTTTAGAATACTTTAGTTTACCAATTACTGAAATGCCCTCGACTTGTAAAATTACCAAAGTACTCCCGATTTACAGAATTACCGTTTTACCCTCGATTTACAGAATTACCGTTTTGCCCTCGATTTATAGAATTACCGTTTTACCCTCGATTTACAGAACTACCGTTTTACCCTCGATATTTAAAATTACCGTTTTACCCTCAGTTTACAGAATTACTGTTTTACCCTCGATTTATAGAATTACCGTTTTACCCTCGATTTGTAAAATTACCATTTTACCTTTGATTTACAGAATTACTAGTTTACCCTCAGTTTACAAAATTATCGTTTTACCCTCGATTTACAGAATTACCATTTTACCCTTGATTGTGAAATTACTGAAATACCCCTGTAGGGTAGAATTTCTAAAATACCCCTATAGGGTAGAATTACTGAAATACCCTTATAGGATAGAATTACCAAAATACCCCTGTAGGGTAGAATTATCGAAATACCCTTGTAGGGTAGAAATACCGAAATACTCCTGTAGGGTAGAATTACCGAGATACCCTTGTGGGGTAAAATTACCATTTGCCCCTAGGGTGTTAAATGACTGCTTTTGCCCTTGTGGGCAAGTGGTGACTTGGATTTGTGTGTTTGACGGATTTGATTGTGAATATATGTTGGTGATATGAATGACTTGACTGTGATTGTTTGATTCAAATATGGGCATGACATTACGCATACATGACATGTTGCATGGGTTGGGATTTTGTACGGAGGAAGCGTTACGGTGGCTATGCCACAAATATCTGATACGGTGGCTCGCCACAATATCTCAGTTGGTGACTCTGTCACAATATCTCGCTGACCGATCGATGGCTAAGTGCCGATCACGCTACCGAAGGTCGTGTGTCGTTGTTGTGGGCTTCGTGCGATTATAGACCAGTTATTAATGGCTCTGTTCCAACCTAAATATGGCTTTGTGCCATCTTGACTATGGCTTCGTGCCAAACGTATTTACCTGTAGCTATGTGCCTAACATATTTGTTGACGACTCTGTGCGATCATATTTACCGAAGGGCTGTGCGCCAGTTTATATTACCGTCACGGATGGCTATGTGCGAAGTTATTACAGTTATCTATGGCTTTGTGCCACGTATTCTGTTAGGTGGGTTTGCCACATTATCTGATTCTGGTGGCTCTGCCACAATATATATATCTGGTGACTCTGTCACGATATCTGTTCTGGCAGCCATGCTGCAAATTCTATGGTGTGTAGCGGATGGGTGGGTCTAGTTGTCTCCCCACATGGTGTAAGGTTGGTACGGGGGTGTATACGGCTGGATTGGGTTAGGATTGCATTCACATTCGATTACGATTACATCACGTAATTCGATTTTGATTCGATTACATTACTAATATTGATTCGATTCGATTACATTACTAATATTGATTCGATTCGATTCGATTCTCATTTTGGTTCCAATTCGATAATGTTTCTTATTCGTAATGGGCTAAGGTCTATCTGCATCTTGTCTCATTGTAATGGGCTAAGACCCGATTGGTCTTGAAATTGTAAGTAAGGTCAGGGCGGACTTTTAATTCTTTTAGATGACCGACTTTTCCTTTTTATAGTAGGGGATTTCACATCGAGTTTTCGTAAACTCACCCGTTTATTAACCTTTCGTAATTTCCACCTTAGATGGATCGAGGTTGCTAGGGGCTCGGAGGAAGCCACACACACTGTTCATGTTACAGTTTTGATTATTACCTTTAAATTATTTTATGTGGGTTGTAGTAAAGCCGTTGTAATTTTCTCGATTTCAAATTTGGAATTTTATTTATTGTTCTTATAATTGCTAGTATTAGAACACGGTTTTCCAAAGCAACTCATCGTTATTCAAAACATCACGTAACCGCAATTGTTTTTAATGTAAGTTTCCGCAACTACCAAGATTTTTACAAAGTTGTTAAGAATGTTATTCAGCTGAGGTTTTCTAACAAGGTTTAAAAAGGGTATAAGTTTTAATTATTAAGAAGGGTTTTTAATGGAAACATGGTTTTCGAAAAACACTTCAATGTGACACGCCAAGTTCAAGCCAAACTTCCAGGCCGGGTTTGGGGTGTTACATTTAGTGGTATCAGAGCCTGGGTTGCAACAACTCGGTTGTGGATTGGGTTTTCAAAGGTTAAATTTTAGAAAATTATTTTCAACCACGTGGTCTGTTTGAAGTATTTCTCTTAAAAAGTGTGGCACACCGAGTCTCCGGCGCCGAATTCGTAAGTCTTCTGAATACTTTTGTCTATTTAGAAATTGAAATACTATGGATTCCTTAGATATTGGTCTGAATTTAAAATTGGTATTTATTTTATGTGGATGTGATGTTTGGATATAGAAATTGTATATATGTGTGATAAATATGTGTCTACTTCAGTGAATAAGTGTTGTATGTATGAGATGTTTCAAGTTCTAGTTGAAGTGTGATAGTGATAGTAGGATCAGAGTGTGCAGCGGTAGCGTAGTGGGGTAGATGTTACATGACTACCCTGTTAGATGGAAATTTCGAGGACGAAATTTCTTTAAGGGACGTAGAGTTGTAACACCCTGAATTTGGGCCTAGAAGTTTTGGGCCTTGAGCATGGGAGCGGTTGAAGGTAGCTTATAATATTCTGTTATGCATGCAGATTTCGTTAATGAAGGCTTGTTTTAGTGGTTAAGTGTGTTGAGAAGTGTTGGAGAAGTCCCGGTTTAAACACGGACTCTAGCAAAAATTTGGTTTAAGGTGAATCAAACCACAGGTGTAGTAGGTAGGCCTTAAGAATATTGTCGGAGAAATTGTGACACAAAAACCTTATGGCTTAGTGGCAAGTGGCGTGTGGAGCATTTGAGGGAGGCATGGGTTCGAATCCCATAGCAAGCAAAGAGCATTTATTTTGCTAACAGGCGGCAAGAGTTGGTGTTGAATTTAAACTCGATGTTGGAGGATCCCACATCGGAAGCTAACATAAGAGTGGATGGGAAGTCGGCTTTAAATAGAGAGAACCATGAGGAGAGTAAAGGTACCTTTCTTGGCTGATCCTTTCGCTTTATGGCGTGCTCGTTTGGGTTGGGCGTCGGCTAAGAGTGCTCGGGCGTGGATTAACTCCAGTCTCCAATCAGGTGTGTATTTATCACTACTCTTGTTGTTGGATGGCTACTTCGGGCCGCGATGGGCCGAAAGGGGCCATGTGGGCACAATGGGCCTACGGGCCCAATTGGATAAGTTGTTTGATTGTGTAGTAAATATTGGACTAGGCTAGGTGAATCGCAAATCTGTGGCTAGGTTTGGGCTAAAAAGGCCACACGAGCGTGTTGGCCTATTTGGGCCGAGAATAGGCTTTAGGCCCATTCGTATTGTTATCTATGTTTAGAATAATTTAGTTTACCAATTACTGAAATGCCCTCGACTTATAAAATTACCAAAGTACTCTCGATTTACAGAATTACCGTTTTACCCTCGATTTACAAAATTACCGTTTTACCCTCGATTTACAGAATTACCGTTTTACCCTTGATTTTTAAAATTACCGTTTTACCCTCAGTTTACAGAATTACTGTTTTACCCTCGATTTATAGAATTATCGTTTTACCTCGGTTC
This sequence comes from Gossypium arboreum, assembly GCF_025698485.1. Lineage (NCBI taxonomy): Eukaryota > Viridiplantae > Streptophyta > Magnoliopsida > Malvales > Malvaceae > Gossypium > Gossypium arboreum. The sequence continues at coordinate 34,944,728 of NC_069078.1, forward strand.
TGAAATTCTTGTTTTACCCTCGATTCTGAAATTACTGCTTTTACCCTCGATTTGTAAAATTACCGTTTTACCCTTGATTACAGAATTACTAGTTTACCCTCAGTTTACAAAATTATCATTTTACCCTCGATTTACGAAATTCTTGTTTTACCCTTGATTGTGAAATTATGAAATACCCTCGTAAGGTAGAATTTCAAAATACCCTATAGGGTAGAATTCTGAAATACCCTTATAGGATAGAATTACCAAAATACCCTGTAGGGTTGAATTATCGAAATACCCTTGTAGGGTAGAAATACCAAATACTCCGTAGGGTAGAATTACCGAGATACCCTTGTGGGGTAAAATTACCATTTTGCCTCTAGGGTGTTAAATGACTGCTTTTGCCAGGGCAAGTGGTCGACTTGACTTAATGTGTGTGTTTGTGGTTTGATTGTGAATATATGTTGGTGATATGAATGACTTGACTGTGATTGTTTGATTCAAATATGGGCATGACATTCGCATACATGACATGTTACATGGGTTGGGATTTTGTACGGAGGAAGCGTTACGTGGCTATGCCACAAATATCTATTCTGGTGGCTCTGCCACAATATCTGTATTTGGTGACTCTGTCACAATATCTGTTGACCGATCGATGGCTAAGTGCCGATCATGCTACCGAAGGCTATGTGCCGTTGTTGTGGGCTTCGTGCCGATTATAGACCCGTTATTAATGGCTCTGTGCCAACCTAAATATGGCTTTGTGCCATCTTGACTATGGCCGTGCCAAACGTATTTACACAGTAGCTATGTGCCTAACATATTTGTTGACGACTCTGTGTCGATCATATTTACCGAAGGCTGTGCGCCAGTTATATTACCGTCACTGATGGCTATGTGCCGAAGTTATTACAGTTATCTATAGCTTTGTGCCACGTATTCTGTTAGGTGGGTTTGCCACATTATCTGATTCTGGTGGCTCTACCACAATATTTGTATCTGGTGACTCTATCACGATATCTGTTCTGGCAGCCATGCTGCAAATTCTGTGGTGTGTAGCGGATGGGTGGGTCGAGTTGTCTCTCCACATGGTGTAAGGTTGGTACGGGGGTGTATACGGCTGGATTGGATTGGGATTGCATTCACATTCGATTCGATTACATCACGTAATTCGATTACGATTCGATTTTGTTACTAATATTGATTCTGATTCTGATTCTGATTCTCATTTTGGTTCCAATTCGATAATGTTTCTTATTCGTAATAGGCTAAGGTCCATCTGTACTGTCATTGTAATGGGCTAAGACCCGATTGGTCTTGAAATTGTAAGTAAAATTTGGGGCTAGACTTTTAATTCTTTTAGATGACTGATCGTTCCTTTTTATAGTAGGGATTTCACATGAGTTTTCGTAAACTCACCCGTTTATTAACCTTTCGTAATTTCCACCTTAGATGAATCGGGGTTGCTAGGGGCTCGGAGGAAGCCACACACACTGTTCATGTTACAGTTTTGATTATTACCTTTAAATTTGTAGTAAAGCCGTTGTAATTTTCTGGATTTCAAATTTGGAATTTTATTTATTGTTCTTATAATTGCTAGTATTAGAACACGATTTTCCAAAGCAACTACTGTTATTCAAAACATCACGTAACCGTAATTGTTTTTAAAGTAAGTTTCGCAACTACCAAGATTTTTACAAAGTTGTTAAGAATGTTATTCAAATTGAGGTTTTCTAACAAGGTTTAAAAAGGGTATAAGTTTTTAATTATTAAGAAGGGTTTTTAATGGAAACATGGTTTTCGAAAAACACTTCAATGTGACACGCCAAGTTCCAGCCAAACTTACAGGCCGGGTTTGGGGTGTTAAATTTTTTTGGAAAAACTTTTACATGCGAACCTTAGTTTTACATTTGGGAGCTTTGCTCTCGCTAACTATGTTGGATGTCACGGCTCTTCGCCTAAGAAATTTAATTTTTTATAGCTGGGAGCTTTGCTCTCGCTAACTGTATTAGAGGTCACAGCTATTCACCTACGAACCTGAATTTTACCGCTAGGAGCTTTGCTCTCGCTAACTATGTTGGAGGTCGTGGCTCTTCGCTTGCGAACCTTAATTTTACAGGCGATATTTTCGTGAGGAAAGATTTTATTTATATGATAGGTATTCATAAATAATACTTTTTGAGGTGTCAAGCATTCAAGGTTCACGGTATCATCGTGTCTTCTATTCTTACCAATTTATATACTCCATAGCCTATCTTTTTTACCACCTTCTGTGGTCCTTCCCAGCTCGAGGCATTTTTCCCGTGTTGGGAAGTGAAAAAGCTGGTTTCAGTGTTTCTTAGCACAAGGTCACTTACTTGAAACTACTTTCCTCTAACCTTGGAGTTATAGTAGTGAGCTACTTGTTGGGCACAGACTACATTTTTTACCTCAGTTGTAACACCCCTAACCCATATCCGTCACCGAAACAGAGTTACGGAGCATTACCAGAGTTTACAAAACATTTGTAGATAAATCATGCCAATCACTGTTCATTTTCTTATTTTTCATAACATCCCTTAAATCGACCCTCATTGGAATTGAGTCGGGACTTAATTGAAAACTCTAAAATTTTTCGTAGATTTTCAAAAATTTTCCAAGGTGCAAGGCTCACACACCGGTGTGGTCCAAGGGACACGCTCGTGCTGCAGGCCATGTTCGACCCCGTGTAACTCTCTAACTTGTGCCACACAGCCGACCACACGCCCGTGTGCTAGGTCGTGTGGTTAATTAATTTTCTTTGAAATTATGTGCAGGTTTCACACGGCCAAGACACACATTTATGTTCTAGCCCGTGTAGCACACATGGCTGAAACACATGCCTGTGTCTCTATCCGTGTGCTCAATTCTGAGCATTTTATTTCTCAATTTTTAAGGTGCAAGGGACACACGGCCTAACCATACGCCTATGTACTAGGCTATGTGTCACACACGGTGTAGACACATGCCTGTGTGTCTACCCATGTGGACGAAATGAAGCCATTTCTAGCTTCATCTCTCACCCAAAATCACACAATGACCTGCACATAAACTCACATCCAAATACCAACCATTTCAAGCATTAAAATTAAGCAAACTCTATCATTCAACATTGCATATCATTCCATGCATACATGTTTATAATCTTACCTTGGCATATTCTATATGTTAGGCATAATTTGAACAACCATTAACATGTATGTAGCTACCATAGTATGGCATTACAAGTGTATCAAAAACAACCATTACTAGCCATTCCAATGGCTAAATTATAAACCACATATTTAAGCCATCTATGGCCAAGTTAGCCTATACATGCCATTATACCAAAATGATTTTACTATATATACCCAAAATAAGCTAGTGGATAGTGTGATGATGCTCCAATGATCTCCAACCGTCACGAGCTTCCGAGCACTCTAAAATAGGGAAAATAAAATCTAGTAAGCATTACATGCTTAGTAAGATCGTATAACAGAAACTAAACTTACCAATCCTGTTTATTAAATCTAAGCATACAATATCTTGTTTTCCATCAACTTGGTAAAATTGCCTAAACACATGCATTCAATCAAACATGTTAGTCAGAAATTTTTTATATACATCAAGTAAGCATGGATGAGCTCATCATGTAATATTCTTTCAAGACATTAACATTTCATCTCATAATTCTCTCATCATGCCAAGAGTTTTGTCCGTTGAATCATTGAAATTCAAATGGATACTCAAGCAGTACACTCAAGGTGTACAATTCAATAACCCGTCAATTCTTATTCAAGAGTACCCATTAGGGCATTTAATCAAAGAACACACTCTCAAGCCACATATTGTATTACAAGATTACAAGTCCAGGCTAAATCCTTTATGTAACGTATGCTCCGAAGAGTTCAATTAAGATTACCAGTCCAGAATAAATCCTAATTGTAACATATGCCATAAAGGGATTATATCAGGATTACCTATCCGAGCTAAATCCTTTCTATAATGAGATCAATAGGATTACTCGTCTGAGCTAAATCCTATCAGCAACAAATGCAGGACCTCGTTTTATAAGGCAATCATATTTATCCATCGAAATTCAATATTCAAATGAGACTTTACCCTTTTTTCCAACATTTCCGAACATGTAATCATTTCACACATTTATAATATTCACATAAATATAAATCATATTGCAAAAATTCATAACATTCAAGTTAACATATTTACATACTTAATTAAGTTACACGAACTTACCTCGACACTGGTTCGCGTAAAAAATCTACTAATACAAAACCTTTTCTTTTTATCGATCTAACCTTGAGTTGGTGTTGCCCAAATCTATATAAATAACTTTAATCATCAATTTCACACATTTCATATTCATTTGGACTCAATTTACGTCTTAGGCAAAATTACCATTTTGCCCCTAACTTTTCCATAAATTCTAATTTTGTCCCTAGGCTCGGAAAATGAAATTTATGCAATTTACTCCCTATTCCAAGCCTAACAAAAATTTCAATATAGAACTTATAGCACATAATTTCTATAAATTTCAGAACTTTTCATCAATTTTCACAACTTTATATTTTAGTCCCTAAATCATGTTTTCATCAAAAATCACTTTGTAAAAGTTGTTTATCTATCAACAACCTTTCATTTTCTACCATAGATTTTTAATTTTCAGTATATACATCCATGACCTAATTTTCATGCTTTGATAACTTTTCAAATTGATCCTCCAAATAGGTGGAATAAGCTATCCTAATTTCAAAAATATCAAAATTACTAAAAAGGGGACAAGGAAAGTTACCCAATTAAGCCATGTAAGTTTCTTCTCTCTCTCCTATGGTTTCCATGTATTTTTGGGAAAGAAGATGAGTAAATAAGATGGTATTTTCTTTTTCATCTTTTAATTAATTAAATTATTTCAAATTCCAATTTAGTCCTTACCCTTTTTCTAAATTTCCATGGATGAGTCACTAAAATATCTACATACTTTTCTTTAATGGTCTAATTACCATATAAGGACTTCAAGTTTTGAATTCCATGGCTATTTAATCCTTCTAGCTACTAGAATTCAACTTTTGCATTTTATGCGATTTAGTCCTTCTCGTAATTAAGTACATAATCAATAAAATTTTCTTATCAAAATTTTCACATGACATTTCTACCATGTTACGGGCCATTTGATAAAATAAAAATATTTTATTTTCGGATCGGATTTGTGGTCCCGAAACCACTGTTTCGATTTCACTAAAAAATGGGCTGTTACATCAGTCGTTTCTCTGAGTTCTTTGACTAAGTCCAAGTTAAGTCTCGGGGCCTCATTATTAGCTTCTTCATTGAAGTGTTGTGTTTTTTGCGATCTTAGGCCTATATCTGTGGAGATGATGGCTTCTGTGCTATAGACGAGTGAGAAGGTTGTTTCACCTGTCGCAGTGTGGGGTGTGGTTCATAATACCCATAAGATTCTTGGTAGCTCTTCCAACTAAGCCTATTTTAGTTCGCCTACTTTCTTCTTGAGCGCGGTCAAAATTTTCTTGTTTATAGCCTCCACTTGGCCATTGGTTTGCGGGGTTTTCACTGAGCTTTGAGCTAAGAATATCTGGAAGATTGTGCAAAATGTCATGAACTTCCGTTGGAACTGTGTGCTATTGTCTGTGATAACAGTGTGAGGTATCCCAAACCTATAGACAATCGACTTTCACATAAATGACTCTACCTACCTCTTTATTATGGTTGCTGGAGATTTTGCCTCAATCCATTTGGTAAAGTAGTCAACAACTACTATAATGAACTTTTTTTTGTCGTGGCTATAGGGAGTGATCTAAGGATTTTATCTCCATGTCACAAAAGGCCAAAGCCCTGTCATGATTTGGAGAGGTTCTACTGGAATCCAAATGATAATCCATATTGCCACTCATTACCCTCTAGGTCTATCACTAGTGCACCTGCCCTAAATCCCGTTCTGGCTATGGAGCAGTTGATGTAAACCATCTAATCTTTTAGTTTATCTATTGTGCTTGCATTTCCTAAAGTGTTTTCTATTGGTAGTGGCCAACAACAAAAAGAAATTTTAGTAAAAAATGTAAAATGAGTATTGTTTCTCTGCAAAGTGTGAGAATCGTTAGAGTGATAATTTTTATCACATAATGTGCCATTTGTTAACTTTCTAATTTTTGTTATTATTAACATATTATAGTATGTCCGCGAGGTATTTCACTATTCGATGTTTCAAATTACATTATATGTTACTTGTTGTGTCTTCATTTCTTTCGAACGAGCATTCTACCATGAAATCTACCAACACCTGCCCATATATTGTCGTCGCCAGGGTAAAATCTATCTCAAATTCTACAAGTTTGATGTTCCATTTTGTTATCCTCCCCAGGGTGTCTGCCTTGGCGAGCACCTCTTTCATTGGCTGGTTAGTAACCACGACAATCGGGTGGGCCTAAAAGTATGGGTGTAGCTTAAGAGCTGCAATGATTAGAACATAGATGCATTTTTTCTATTTTTTTGTACCTGAGCTCACCATGCTGAAGGACCTTGTTGACATAATACACTAAAAATTAGAAGGAGCCTTTGGATTTGACCAAGACGGTTGCGATTGTTTCTTCTGAAGCTACTAGGTATAGATGTAGTGTTTCTCCCATTTAAGGCAACCTTAGAAGTGGAGGGGGAAGTAAGGTACTGCTTTAGTTGTTTGAAGGTGGTTTGACACTCTTTGGTCCATGAGAAGGGTTTCTTCAAAGCCCTAAAAAATGGTAGGCAATTGTCTGTCATTTTGGAGATAAATCTATTCAATGCCATCACCCTACTTGTGAGGTACTGGATTTCTTTTATAGTTCGTGGTGGGGGCATCTCTACTATAGCTTGAATTTTTTCTAGGTTTTCCTCTATTCCCCTCTCTAATATCATGAAAACCAAGAACGTGATAGCTTACATGTTGAAGGTGCACTTTTCAGGGTTAAGCTTCATGCTGTGGGCCTTCAATGTCACGAATATGTTATATAGGTTTTAGAATGCTCCTCCATGGATTCACTTTTTATAAGCGTATCATCTACGTATACCTCTAGACTGCAGCCTATATGCTTTTTGAATATCTTGTTTACCAGACTTTGGTAAGTTGTACTCATATTTTTTAGTCCAAATGGCATAATCTAGTAACAGAAGAGACCTTCCTTAGTGATGAAATTTGTCTTCTCCTGGTCGTCTCGGTCTAATAGGATTTGATTGTAGCCCAAAAAGGCATCCATGAAGCTTATGAACCGTGCCCGAAGGAGGTGTCAACTAGGCAATCTATTGACGACAGAGGGAAGCTATCTTTGGGGCATGCCTTGTTCAAGTTGGTGAAGTCAATGCACATCCTCCGCTTGCTTGTCACCTTTTTTACCATTACCATATTCGAAATCCAATCCAAGTACTCCACTTCCTTAATAAATTTGATGGCCAACAGCTTGATGACCTTTTGTCTTACTGGTTTGATTAGGTATGGTGCGAACTTTCTTTTATTTTGTTTCATGGGTTTCGCCTCTGGGAGTACATTTAACCTGTGCACTATTACTAACGGATCCACGCCTGGCATATTCGTTGCGGACTATGCAAAGATGTTTGAATTCCCTCTCAAGCATTCAACTAGTAAAATCTTTTCTTATCCATTCAGCTCTTACGAAATTCTGATTATTCTTTCTTTATTGTCGCATAATAGCTGCAGGGTTTCTGTATGCTCTGTTGCCTCGAGTTTCGTATCTCGATATTCTTCACTCACATCTAGGTCGTCCAAGTTGATGGCTTTTCTTGACGAACTCTGTTTCTCAATCAGAGGCTGTTTTGCCTGCCTTATAGGCAATATGTGACATCGCCTCGCCGTGCACTGGTCAGATCGCAAGAAGTGGATGCTGGTAATTGTTGGGAACTTGATCTTCATACAATGGTAGCCATCACCACCTTTGCCATTCGTCTGATTAGTCTACCAAAGATGGCGTTATATGATATCGGGTGATTGGCCACAAAGAACTGGAGACATTTCGTGGTCGTATGTCACTGTCGCCCAGAACGACAAGCAATATGATAATGCCCCTTACTTCAATAGGATGGTTCGTGAAGCCGTACAAAAGGCTGGTTGCAGATAAGGATTACTCTTTTAAGTCCACTTTCTTGTATGCTTCCAAAGATAGGACTTCTACTAAACTATAGATATCAACAAGTATCCTCTTAACTTTGAACCCTACGATCTTAGTTGAAACCACTATTGGGTCGTTCCTTTATTTGTCACGGATTAGCTCATTGTCACTACTTTCAAACTCCAAACTCCACTATTCTTGGTGTTCCAGTTTCTTCAAGGTACTAAACGACATTACACCGTTCATGTGAGCTCGCCTCTTTGGGCTTGACTGCATCCACTTGTCACTTGTGCCTAATTACATGAATGGCTCATCACATCTTTTGTTTTCCCTTGGGGTCCAGTCCTTACGAACTATGGCCCTGCTGCGGATCTCTCCGGTTTATGAACTTAACAAGTTCTCCATTCTACACAGCTTCTTTAATGGCGTCCTTTAGCGTGAAGCAATCTTTGGTCTTATGTCTCATATCATCATGGAAGGCATATCGATCCCTAAAATTTCTCCTTCTATCGATACTTCGCATTAGGGGCAGTTTAGGAAGGAAGTCCAAGCTCTTCACTTGGTTAAGGATGTAAGCTTGCGTGGAATTCAATGGGGTGTAAGCTTTGAACCTACCTTGGGGGTGTAACGTATCGTGTGTTCTTATTGGTGCCTTTGCGGGTTTCTAAGTGCATCGCATTGGGCTGAGGTCTTGTGCGGCCTACCGGTCATGATTTGTAGGGACTGGTTCCTAGGAGATTGCCTAGTGCGCTACCCTTCTCTATTCCTAGTTTGTCTATCCTCTCTTTGGAAACTGACTTGTGATGCTTCTTAATTTCTTCCACCTTCGTGAACTTATGAGCCCATTTTATAGGTTAGCTAGACTTTACGGCCTATTATCTATGAACTAGTACTGCACATGGTCTTTCTACACTCCCATGATGAAGGCATTTATATCTCATTGGTCCTCAAAGTTCTTTGTGTTAAGTGTAGCTGCGTGAAATCTGATGTGATCCGGTTCGGGTGATGGGGTCGAATTCACGTTGTACCTGATCGTAGACGAGAAGAGTCATTCGCGATTTGGTTTTGGTAGTAGAAGTTAGGCGGATAGGCTTGGTTAAAGCGAATGGGGTTTAAAAGAAGTGAAATGGAGGTGATAGGTTCGGCTAAAGAAACAAAGATGGATGTTGGATAGGTGGTTCGGTTTTGGAGATAATAAGGAAGAAACAACAAAAGGTGGTAATGGATTAGTGAACTTAACGTTAGGAGCGATTCAACACTAAAAAGTGTCACCCCGGTTCCTATATTGTTAAGTTGGAAAGATGGATAGTAGGATAGGTGAACGCCACACCAAAGATGGTGATAAGTTCAAACAGGATCGGTAAACGCCACTAGCACAACTAGATAAGTCTTTGAAACTTGTACGAGATATGAGAGGAAGCAACCTCACTGAAACAGAGTTTCATTAAAAATTTGGCAAAAAGTTCTTTTACAGAGAAATGAGTAAACTATTTATAGTCTAGCATGTGTAGCCGAATAGATAAATTGGCTAACTTAGTAACTAAGCAATTCAGCTAGGAAGTAACTAGAATAATCTAGAACAAGTCATTAATTTGCTAAGGCTAGATTCGGCTGAATGGAACTTCATTGGATAGCTTCATGAGTAAGCAAAGTGTCTTGGATGAATGTGAGGTCTTGGAAGCTCAATAGCTTGTCTAGATTCAACTATTGAATGAATGAAACATTCAAGAAGTGTCTCTTGGCTGAATAGACACCTAGGGAAGTCATTTGCACAACAAACAATTCATGTATCAAGAGCTAGATGCATTCTCCCATTTGTTGTAGCTTGCTATCCATGCATCTTCTCTTAATCTTCATTCATGAATTGAATTTGGAAATTAACTATGCAGCTACCCATTGGCCAAATAAGCACTTAAGAACACCAATGGTCCATCCACATACATTCGGCCATGCATGGAACTAGGAAGGGGACTTGAATCTAGCCGTACATGAACATTCATTAAATGCTCTCCATTCATGCATGTGTGTCATCCAAAGTGAATGTATCTTCATAATCCAATGCATGTAATTAACTTTCCATGTATTTGAACATAATTCCCTCCAAGCATTGAACCGAACCATGCATGAATCTTCTAATGCATTGAACTAGCCCGTACATGCACCTAGCCTTAAATGCACATCCACATTCAGCTAACCTACAAAAGAAATAAAAAAATAATTATTTAAAATATATATATTCATTTTAAAAATAATTAAACAGCAATTAGTCAACTTAAATGACACTAAATAAATTAGACACATTTAATTAAAACTAACTAGCATATTAAATTCGGCTAGCTCAAATAGAAAAAAACGATTAATGAACTGATTTGAGCTAGGGATTTTAGCATGAGCTATAGCAAATTGAATTAAAATTAGGTTAAAACTTAGTTTATTGAAATAGTAAAAGAAACGAGCTGGAAATAAGCTAAATTGAGCTCAAATGAGCTGAAACAAGCTCAAGTGAGCTGATTGGAGCTGAGCTGAGCTTGGGGGGCTGGAGAGGAGCTAAAGTCGGTTTGCAAAAGAGTGCAATGAGTCTTCATAGGGTTGTCCACAGCTTCTCCCAATTTTGAGTCAACAAAGCTATTAAAGCTTCTTGAAGTCGCTTGGTACGTGTTAGAGTCATGTGACCTTTTAAAAGCTCGATTGGATCTTGATTCGCACTTTTGGGAGCCAAAGGCATGCATACATCAAAATCTCTTTATATAGTCTTAGAGGGACTCATCCACTTGCTGTTTCACCAACATTAGCCCCATAGGTGTATTCATGATTGCTCGATGGCCCGAAATCTTCCCAAGAACATTTTCCCTAGTTCTGAGAAGTTGCAAACTGAGCCTTGTGGAAGAGAGAGATACCAGTCCTTGGTGCTTGCTTTTAGTTTCGTAGAGAATGCTTTACATTTGGTCACTTCTGAAGCTCCTAGCACGTTCATATAGTCATTATATTGTATGAAATGGGCTCGCAGATCCCTTCTTCCATCAAACATGTCCTTAGGCACCTTGAAGTTGTGGGGTACGCTTACTGCCGCGATTTCAGAAGCTAGTGGGTTGTTAGAACAAAACAACTAGTCCATGTCTTGTGACTTTGGATACAGGGCCCGTACATCATGACAAAGTTCATCCATCTCATTCATCCACTTCTTCACCTGAGTACTCAGGGCTTCATCTTGGGTGATAGCATTTTCCTGGGATCTTAAGTTATTAGCATCTGCCTTTAGATGTAGTTCTTCATTTTCCTTAGCAACTCCTGTTGAAAGGCTTGTTGTTTTACAAACCGTGCTTCTTGTACCGTCATTTGCTCCCTCAAGAACTTCATCTGCTCTTGGAGGGCCTGAAGTTGCAGCGGGGATGGTTCTTGGTTGAGGGAAGAGGGCATTCCCTGACCAGAGGAAAGATTAAGGTCTAGGGAAGGAGAAGGCCCCCGATAGACCATGTTGTTGAGGTTTTTGGGCTTGTCAGCGAAAAAGTGATAAACAAGTCTATTTCGTCATGTTGTGGGTCGGGACTCGACGCTCTTATCTGATCGGGGAAAGGGGTGAAGGGAAAGGTCTCGTTGGGGTGAGTTATTTTTTGCTTTATGTTGAAGAGAACTAAATTAAACTAGAGAAAATATGTCGATCGGAAGTAGCCAACGCTCATTACACCAATTGTTAAGTAATATTCTCTCGTGCTGTATTAAAGGAAACACGGGGTATTTATACACATTCCTACTGCTACTATTACATCTCATAATAAGGCCCACTATTTTGTCTTGGCCTTTGGGCCAAGGGCACTAAAATTTGCTGTCCTTGGTGCTAACATTCTCTGGGCCCCCTTTGGCTTATTGGACACTTGCTTGCAGAGCACGCGGTCCTTTCTGACCTTAGGACCGACTCTCCCAGCAAATCTTGCACTTGCTAGTCACGAGCGGGGGTCCTCTTCGCAAACATGGCTAGCGATCTCATCCCTGCGAGGTTTACACGAGCTCTCTTCTTGTGACCTCATTCCTGCGAGGCTTACATGAGCTCTCCTGTGGGCTTCCCATACGAGCTATCTCTGTGAGCATCTTGCATTCCAGCAAGGTCCTTAGCTGACTATACCTGTAGGCGAACATTCTTCTTCTAGGTCGGGTTCATCTGGGTCGAAGGTCCAGATCCTAACATTATGTAATTTATAACTCATAAAAATTAAATCTATAATACTATTATAACGTAAACATTAAAAATGTTAATATAACTATATATAAAATTTTAATAAATAAAAAATATTTAAAATTATTAAATATTAAATTAAAATAATATAAATATATTTTAAATTTTTTAAAAAAATAATAATATGAGCCGACTTAAAATGAACTTGGATTAGTTTTTACAAATATGGGCAGGCTTGAGCAAGAATGAAGTGTATTAATATTATGCCTAGACTTGACCCTACTAAGCCCATGAGTACCTCTACATTGCACCTTGGAAAAGAAAATCTTTATTACGGTTAAAATATGTCATACCCATAAGTCCTTGTATTTTCAAATTTTTGGAATTTAGTCCTACTTTTACTTCTTAGGAATTTTATTCTTCTTACTTTTCATATATTAAGATTCAAGTCAATTGTTAACATTGTTAATTTTTATTGATATTTTTATGTGACATTTTGAAATAAAAAAAAATCACATGGTATCCATGTAATTGAAAATGACATTATAATAAACTTAAATTTAACAATAAAAGAATTAATAGTGTTAAAAATTGACTTAAATTTTAAATTTTAAATTCTTAAAATAAAATTATAATGACTAAATTTGACATATTTTAACCTTTTACAAAGTATATTTTGAAAGAGTTTAGAAAAATATGTTGTCTGAAAGTTGTTTTAGTGATAATAATTGTCAATATAATAAAATGAAAATAATAATTTAGAAGTACTTTTACGAAATAGATAGTAGCTTTAATAATAATTAGATTATCACACACCAATTTTATGGGTGAAAACAAAATAATGTAATAAAATAATAAAAATAAATATATTTATAAAAGTTAAAATAAATAAGAAGTTTTGGTTAAATGATAAATGTTAAAAATTATAGAGGTTTGAGCTTAAATTGTTTAGTGTATATATATTTTATATAAAAGATATAAAATGATAAAAATATCCTTAAAATAATACAACTTATTTTGTAAGGTAAGGATATATTCAACATTATTTAGTTAAATTGGTGTCGATTGACTCGTAATATTAATTCAATCAAATATTTTATATAATGTATAAATTTAATGGATAATTTGTATTTCATTGTAAATGACATTTTATTCTTAATCATAAGCTAGTTATAATATTAAAAAATAAAAATTCATTGTCACTACTCACTAAATCAAACTCAACCAAATATTTTATAAATAGTATAATATAGATAATTAACCCAATCGATTTTCATCTAACTCGGTCAATTTTTGTTTAGGTAAACATAATTAACATCTCTTACATTAATAAACTAGATTTAGCCCCCACTATCTTTTAAATATTTAATTAACCAATAAATAATTTTAAATTGAGTTTTAATACAAAAATATAAAAATATATAATTATTTATTCATATTTTTTAAAGGAAATTCATTAATTCATTCCCTAAATGAGACCATACAATTCAGAGAGAAAAATAACAAATACCCGTTGTACGCGTTGAAGGACAAGCTCTATCAACACGACAAAAGCTTCAACTTCAGAATTAATAGACCATTATGACACGTTGACAAACACAAAAACTTAAGACAACACAAATCTAAACTGATTCATGAAATAATTTATTATTTTAAAACTTTAAAAAAAAAACAAATTAATAAGTCATTGAAGAGCTATCCACTTTCTAAAAGAAGCTGTCGATGGTTAGTAGTGCTTCAATGATAATAGACACCATCATCTGTCCATCACAACTTGTGAAGACAACAAAGATACACACAAAATAGATGAAAAGAGAGAAGACGCATGGAGTGAATGAAAAGAAGAAAGAAAAAGAGGGTTGATGTACAAGAGAAAAAGGTGGGCGGTAGCTAACCCGGAAGCTAACACCGCCGCTAGACAAAACAAAAATATAAGAAGCAAAAGACTTGGAGAAAAAAATAATTATTTATTTATATTTTGTGTATTACCAATGTGAATCTCAAAACTATACTTGAACTAGGGTTTATGTGCAATTATATATATGAACTTTGATTTTGTGTAATTTTTACATAAAGTTTTTATTCGATCCAATTCTTGTAAATTATTAACACAATTATTGATATAACATCATTTTATGTTTATATATTGCATATATAAATAAGTGTATTTATCCAATATAAAAATAAATTGATATATTTATTTCTTTAAATGTATATGATTAAATCAAAATTAAAGTTTACTTTAAACCATAATTAAAGTTTCCGTATATAATTGTATCAAATTAAAGTTCATGTATATAGTTATACATTAAATCAAAGTTGATATATAATTTTAAAATGTATCCCTTAGTAAAAAGTTAAGTTAAATTTCTCACTTATCAATGCTTAATTCATCTATGACTCAATATATAGACTAAATCTTTGAATACATTAAAATAAATAAAATAATTAATATTGTAAATTTATTTTAAAAATTTTCTTCGAGTGGGGACGGATACCAAAATATAATATTTGAGTAAATATTTGGATCCATCTTTCAATAATCAACTTTCAGAATTTAAAAATAAAATAGTCTATATTTTTCCAAACGTATAAATTAATGCATAAATCCAGATTTTATTAATAAGCCAGGTAAAAATAAAATAAATTTTAAAAATTAAAAGAATAACCTACAAATATTTTTAACTTTTATATTTTTGACCGAATATAGTAGATATCTAAAAATCAATTCGAGGAAAAATGTGAACCATGATTTTAAATACATAATTTAAAAATAATATATATGGTCTATATGTGAAAGGTAAAGTAAAAAAATTCAAAATATCTTAAAATTATACAAATAAATCGAATATATATGTTAAAATTTACCTAAAAATAAATATAAAACTAGTATGGATCTACTGTGTCACGTTGGATTAATTATTAATTATTTTAGGTCAAATTATAAGGTAAATATTTGAATATTAAAATATACTTCAAGTGTATGTACTCTTTCTATATTGAAATTTAATGTTTGTATCTTTTTAGAAAATTATCCGCCATATTTTTCTAATTTAAAAGTTAGATCCAATTATTAAGACTATTAAATTGTTTTGTTAAATTTACTGTTGTGCTTTTGAAATTAAAAAAAAAATGTTCACTTAGTAACTATGTAATAAAACTAATGGCATTGTAATGGACTTAAATTTAACAAATAATTTTATTAGTGTTAATAACTCTTAAAAGTTACATAAGCATTTTAATCATAACAACATACATGAGCTAATCAATGACATTGTAAAAAATTAAGTTACCAAATCATGTCAAAAAATTGAAGTATAATGATTAAATTTTAAATTTGAATGTAGCACAAGGATTAAAATTGAAATGTGCCCATCCTTTTATAATTTCAGATTTGAGTGTAGCATCGGGACTAATATTAAAAATTTATCATTTCCTTATATAAAGCAAAAAAAAAAAAAAAAAGAAAGAAAGAAAAGAAAATGAGAGGCTCATCTAGTTGTCAACAAGGAAGGCAAAAACTTTTTTATATATAGACTAGTATAAGCTTTGTGCTTTGCGTTAAGTTGATTATTTATTTGTATTAAATTATAAAGTATAAATTTAAAAGTTAAAATATACTCTAAGTCTACTTTTATTTTCAGAAATTTTGACCCTCTACTTTTTGAATTTAAAATTTCGGTCAAATTGTTATCACTATTAAAATTATTCTATTAAATTCACTGTTGTAACATTTTGAAATTAAAAAAAAAATCACTTGGTAATCATGTAATAATAAAAATAATATTGAAAATGTTCATATAGATTTTTTTCTTAAAAACATTTATTTGAACTCATCATAATAAAATATTTTTTTGTTGGAATAGTGTTCTGAGAAAATTTGACATCGGCATTTTGATTGAAATAGTTAACAATATTAATATTTAGACTAGCTATTGACATTATAAAAATATAAATATCAAATTATGTCAATAATAAGGTATATAGATTAAATCCCAAGTTTTAGCATAGTGTAAAGGTTAAAATTGAAATTTGATCATTGTTTTATAATATATATCTTTATACAAAGAAGCAGCAAGATAAACATAAAAGAAATAAAAAGCCGCATATTCGTTTCTAAAACCCTTAAGTTATTCAAATTATATATAACCATGTAATGTTTTAATTTAAAAAATAATGATATTAACTATTTGGGTAAATTAATAACATTATAAAACTACAAGGACCAAATTACATTAAAATTAAAATGCAGCAATTAAATCTCAAATTTAGGCATAATAGAGGGGTATTTATCACGTCCCAAAGTGTGGGTAACTTTTTTTTCTAAGATTAAATTGGTAAATATTGAAAATATTTTAGCCATATCGTGGGGCCTCTATTTGTAATTTTTTGATAAAGGCTTCTCATAGCCCAATTTTCCCTCCCCTATATTTTTCTCATGTGCCTCTAGGGTTAAAGCCCTAGGATGTTGCCAACCCTAGATATGTAACGACCCGAATTTTACGGTTATTGGAAAAGTGTATTTTCAGGTCTCCACTTCGAAAAATGGATTCGTAAATATTTATTAGAAATATTTAAGAAATTAATTGTGAGGTTAATTAAATTATGGATAGGTGAATAAAGGTTAATTAAGTATAATGATTAAATTGAATAAAGTGTGAAAATTTAATTATAGAATAAAGGAAATTCAAGGGACTAAATAAACAATTAAGCCATGAGTGATAAATGTGTGGTAATAGTGAAATACATGTGAAATATTTATATACATATATTAGTAATTATTATTGTTTACTTATTATTTAAGTAAATATTAATATTATTTTATATTAATTAAATAAAGTAAATAAATAAATTAAATTGTGACAATTGCATGGTAATAATAATTTACATGTGTATAAATGTTATACATACATTTGTAATATACATATATACTTATTATTTAAGAATAATATTATATATTATTATAATATTTTAATAACAAAACAAATAAAAAGAAACAAAAGAATAAGAAAGAACAGAATATGAAACGAAACAGAGAAGGAAAAAGGGGGAAAGAAAAAGAGAAAGAAAAAGAAAAAGAAAGGGAAATTAGGGATTTTAGGGTTTCAAGTTTAAGTGGTAAGTTAATTTAGTCTATTTTTTTTTGTAATTTTGATGTTTTTGGAATCCTAGAGATAAATACTACTTGTTTTAAGTGGAAATTTTGAAAGTTTTTAGATTTCTAGATATTGTTCATGTTGAATAAATTGAAGAATTAGGGGTTAAATTGATAGAATTTCAAGTTAGAAGTGACATAAGGATTGAATTGTAAAATAAATCATAAGTTTTTAATAGCAGGGACTAAATTGAAAGAATTTCAAAATTATGGTTTTATGGTGAAATTAGAGAGTTGAAATTAGTCTAAAGTGTAAATTGAATGAAAATATTGAGCTAAATGTGAAGAATAAAAGTTAGTCTCGGTTTAGTGACTAAATTGGAATTTAGACAAAAGTTGAATAAAAATTTGAAATATTCAATGTGAAATTGAATGGTAGTGTATTGATAATTTTTAATTGTTTTAATTTCCGTTGCTAACGTTGTCCCGGAAAACCTCGGCTAAGAAAGGAAAACGCAAGTCAACGAGGGTTAGCTCGGAAATTACGGTTTGTATTTCTATAATCCGAATTTAATTATTAATTGTTATATTTTAAATTAAATGTTTATGGAAAAAAAAATTAAGGTAAGTGTAGTATATTTGATTTTGAATTGAGTGTTTGTGAAATTATGATTTATGTGATATTTGAGCATTGGTATTGAATTTAAATTGAATTGGTATTTAATCAATTTTAATTATTAATTGTTATATTCGGTTTATATGTTATTGTAAGTAATTAAGGTAAATATTAGTAATTGTTATTGAATTGAATTTATATGGATATATGTGTTTGATGTGAAAATTGAATATTGGATGTATGTTATATTTGAAAAGTATTTTGATTGAGAATGTGATGAAATTAATATGAATATGTGATTATTGTGAAATTTGAATATTTATTATTGAAAAGTAAAGTGAATTGTATTGAATTGAGAATATATGTGATTAATTGAAATGTATATTGGTTGAAAAATTGAAAGTGAATTGAATACCCTATTAACAGTGTCGGGCTAAGTCGGATATAATTGGCATGCCATAGGATTGGAAGTGTTCAGGGATACTTTGACCTTGAGTCGATGAGGCACTATAAGTGTCGTACTGTTACTTTGACTTTGAGTCGATGAGGCACCATGTGTGTCGTCTCGCTCATTACTTTCGGTTTAATCCGATGAGGTCTTGAAAATCGCATCTTATTCTTATTTACTTGCAAAGCCGATTAGGCACTGAGTGTCATAGTGGTATGTTGGTTGTATCCGTGTATCCTTCAATACCCGAGTCATGTTAATAGGGATAAATAAAGGTACTGAATGACTGACTGCTACTGAATGATATTGATAAATTGATTGATTTTGAAAAATATTGACTGATATTGAACTTGGAATAAAACGGATTACTGATTGAAATGTGAATTGTTGAATATTATTTATTGATATTGAGCAGTGAACTGAAACATGATTGAAACATATGAATTATG
Source organism: Gossypium arboreum (assembly GCF_025698485.1). NCBI lineage: Eukaryota > Viridiplantae > Streptophyta > Magnoliopsida > Malvales > Malvaceae > Gossypium > Gossypium arboreum. The sequence continues at coordinate 34,963,618 of NC_069078.1, forward strand.
TAACTTTAAATGGGATATAAGTGAAAAATATTATTGTTCAAGTGAATTGTAAACATATTGTGGAAAATTATACGGGTTAGTAGATGAAAGAATTGATTGAGTTATAAAGGATTTATCTATGAATTGAACAATTATATAATTATGATTGTTATATGATTTTTAAATGAATATTATATTTTCATATTATTAAGTGTTCGGATTATATAAATACCACTGAGTTCATACTCAGCGTATGGTTTGTTTCAGTGTGCAGGATAGGTTGAAGTCAAACCGTTGAATCAGCATCCCAGGCCGATCCTGAACTCAACGTGATGAGTTATATTAATTATTGGTAATGATATGTCCTAAAATGTCTGTGTGTGTCATTTTGGATTGTCATTGTAAGGATGAAATAAGTCAATTTAGATTTAGTAATAGTATATGGTAGGAATTGGCTTATTTGGTAAGAATTTAAACTATTTGATAATGTATGTGAAATACTTAAAAGATTCATCATATAAGCACATAAAATATCTAATTTGACATGTTTTGAGTAGGTTTGAATGTGATTTAAAGTAATTTAATGAATCGTTATTGGAAAGTTTGGTATCTTAAATTGCAGGGCTAGTAAATTTGCTGTTTAAGGCTCATTTTGAGTCCACACAGTCTAACACACGAGCGTGTGGACTGGTCGTGTGAAAACCGCACCTTAATACTTTCAAGTCAAAGAGTTACACGGGCTCTCAACACGATGACCTAGCGACATGGCCGTGTGATCTAGAGACACGGCTGTGTGAGTCACACGGGCAATCCACACAGGTGTGTGGGTACCGTTCATAAGGAAATTTTTTAAAAAAAATGAGAAAAATTTGTAGTGATTTTAAATTAGTCCCGAATTGATTTTACTATTTATATTGGACTTCGAGAGTCCATTAAAGGGACGATATGTTAAGTTTATGATAAGTGTAAACAATTATTTTAATTAATGACCGTAATTGAACTGTATTGATTGGTAATGCCCTGTAATCCTGTTCCGGAGACAGATAAGGGTTAAGGGGTATTACAAGATATAAATACACTTTTTTAGGCTGGCCACATTTTATTTTTCCCTAACTTTTCCTAGTGATGCTCGATCTTCCTTTTCTTCTTTTCTTCTCTTCACCTTTTCTTTTATTTTCTCCCTTTTCCTTTCTTTTCCTTTTTCCCAGTTGCCGCACCATTGTAGCCACCATATTCATCCACTATCCTTGATTTTCCAGTGCTCTTTATATTCCTTGAACCACTAAATCCCTTTTCTTTACCGAATCATGCTCTTTTCATTTGGATTTCGTTAGTGTTTAGATCTGTCGAAAAAATCTATCATTATCTTTAGCCGTAGGGTGGTAAGTGTGATCTATTTCAATGGTTAAAGCTCATTTTTTGGTTGTACAAATGAGTTATGTTGTTCTTTTTTGTTTGGCTTAACCGATCTCTTTCAAATTTATGCCGAAAGCCTTAATTCCGATCACTAACTTGCATATTTTGTGTGAATATGTCATTTGAAAGATAGGATCTAGGGGTATTGGATCAGATCTGAAGAGTGGAGTGCCAAACGAACTTGTGGTGAAAGGTGTGTGTCGTAACCATGGAAATTGATGGCAAGTTGTGTGTGATTTTGGGGCCACAAGGGCATGTGTCCCACATGGTCGGTCAACATGACCATGTGCTACTGTAACATTAGAGTATTTTCACGGTCACACGGCCAGCCACATGACTGTGTGACTATAGTTGGGGATTTTTTTTACTGGCTAAATGACCGTGTACCTTAGTACCACACGGCTTCAGCCTTCTCACACGGCCTAGCCACACAGCCTAGCCACACGGCCTTTGACCATTTTTTTACAATTTTACCTTGATTTTTTTTGAAATGTTTCAATTTAGACCCTTTATAATCCAACTTGTTTCGGAGTTTTCATAAACTTAATTGAAACCCTGTTATCACAATTGTTCTATGTTAAATTTTGTTATATGTTAAATTTGAAATTACTACTAATAAATATTTACTGCTACTATCAAAACTACCACTGCCATTGTTTGCATGATAATCATATTATCATATTGTTATCATTATTGTTTACTAATTTATAAAAACATGTCATATTGTTGCACTGGGATTGGGTTGTTAAAAAAGGAAGTGCTACTAGCAGTTTATCCGCATATTTCCTGGCAGTTCATCTACAAATATACTGGCGGTTCGTTTGCATATCTATTAGTGGTATATCCACATGAGCTTTTCCTCAAACTGTTATGGTGTATAGGGTTGGACGAGTTCTAGGGGACTCTTATTGTGGAGTGTAGTGGATTGATGGGTAGGAAAATTTTATTGTTATTCTTGCATACTACATACTTACTAATATCTCTTTGAATTTGATAATTTGATTTACACTGTATAATGCAAAACTATACGTTGTTGTATACTGTTTAATTACTGCTTATTGTATGTTAAGACCACACTAAGTTTCATAACACTCTGAGTTTTATAACCCACTCCTTAGTTTCCCGTATTTTTAGATAATTCTTGAGGTTAAGGCTTGGACTCAGCATTCGAAGTACTATCGTCGGTTTTCCTTAAAAAGGTAGTTCTAAATTGTTTTATTAATTAGTTTAGATTTTGTAACGCTTTAAAAAGACCGTGGCATGGAATTTAATATTTCATTTGGGTGTTTGAATTGAGGATTTTACATTATATTCTTTTGATGAAAAACTCAAATCTGGATAAGGTTTATAAGATTTTATTTTAAATTGTTTGAAAGAAGATACAAATATGATTTTTCTTTCAACTTGGAACTAAAATAAAATTAGATAATTAAATAAATTAGTGTTTCTTAAAATGTATAAAAATTATAAATGTAACTTTTGGAAACCAAGCGAATTATTTTTCTACAAAGTGATCTTCATTAGTTTTATAAAGTGATGAATATTAACTATATGTATTCTCTTCTAAATAAAATCTTAAAATCATTATATTGAATCTGAATGTTTTTCTAGGCCATTCGATGGCTAATGTATTTTTCATGATTCGACCATAACATCTGGGTTGGGTTGAAGAGGTTACACTATTCATGTGTCAATGTCTGTCATGTCAAAAAGTGTGGGTAAATTTTTTCTATAGTTAAATTGGTAAATATTGGAAATATTTTATTATTTTGTTTAGCCATATTGTCGAGGCTTTGCTTGTAATTTTCTAATAAGGGCTTCTGAGAGCACAATTTTCCCTTCCTCATATTTTCCTCATGTGCCACTCATGCTAGGGTTAAAAACCTAGGATGTTACCAACCCTAGATATAAATACATATTTTTTTAGGTTGGTGACCTTTTCATTTTCCCTAATTTTTCCCTATGCTTCCCTCTCTTCCACTTCTTCTTTTCTTCTCTTTTCTCACTCTTCCTTTCTCTTCCATTTTCCTGGCCACCACACCATTGTAGCCACCATATTCATCCATCATCCTTGATTTGCTAATGCTCTTTACATTCCTTGAACTGCTAAATCCCTTTCCTTTACCAAATCATCCTCTTTTCGTTTGGATTTCGTTGGTGTTTAGATCCATCGACAAAAACAATCGTTATCTTCGACCATAGGGTGGTAAGTGTGATCTATATCAATGGTTAAATCTCGATTTTTCATTCTACGAATGAGTTATGTTGTTCTTTTCATTTGGCTTAACCGATCTCTTTCGAATTTATGTCAAAAGCTTTAATATCGATTGCTAACTTGTGTATTCTTTTTGTGAAATATGTCGTTTGAAGGATATCTAGGGGTATCGAATTAGATTTGAATATGTGGAGTGCCAAATGAACTTGTGGTGAAAGGTATGTGTCCTACCCATGAAAATTGGTGGCAAACCGTATATGATTTTGGGGCAATATGGTCTACCACAAGGGCATGCATCCAAGACAGTTGGTCGACACGACCATGTGCTACTGTAACATTAGAGTATTTTCACTATCACATAGTTACAACTAGTTACACTGCCAGCCATACGTCCATGTGACTATCGTTGGGGATTTTGTTTACTGACCACACAGCTTCAAAGAGCTACACGACCACGTACCTCAATATCACACAACTTCAGCCTTCTCATACGTCTTAGCCACACGGCCGTGTGACCATTATTTTACAATTTTACCTTGATTTTTGTGAAATATTTCAATTTAGTCCCTGTATAATCTCCAACTTGTTTTGGAGTTTTCGTAGACTCAATTGAGACCCTGTTACCATAATTGTTTTGAAATATGTGATCAGTTTGATTATGTGTTAAATCTAAAATTACTACTGATAAATATTTATTGCAACTGTTAAAACTACGACTGTTGCTGTTTGGATGATAATCGCATGATCATATTGTTATTATTTGTAACACCCCTCGCCTGTATCCGACGCCGGGATAGGGTTCGAGGTGCTACCGAACTTAACTCAAGCATATGCATATAAAACCGGGCAAAAAAATTTCTTTTAACTTAGAACTTCTCGTTCACATGCATTATGTCCCTTAAACAGGCTCATGAGGCCCAAAACCTACATTAGAGACGGTTCAGGGCTAAACTGAGAACTTAAAAAAACTTGGAAAATTCCTGCTTTAAGGCTCCACACGCTCGTGTGGGTATAGACTGTGTGGTCACACACGCCCGTGTGGCTTGGGACACGTCTGTGTCCTTAGCCCGTGTGCAACACTGACTTTAAAACATGGCCATGACACATGCCCGTGTGGCCTACCCGTGTATGACACTGACTTTAAAACATGGCCTTGACACACGCCCGTGTAGCCTGCCCGTGTACGACACTGACTTTAAAACATGGCCTTGACACACGCCCGTGTGGCTTGCCCGTGTTCAACACTAACTTTAAATTTTAAGTACAGGGGACGCACGACCATAATACACACCCATGGGAGTGAGCCGTGTGTCACACACGACCTAAACACATGCCCGTGTGCCTTGCCCATGTGGACAAAAGGAGGCCATTTTTCCAAGCCATTTTGTCACCCATTTTACACAACCTACATAAGATCATTTCAATATACCAATTTCACCACAATAGACACCAATTCATCCATAGAAAGAACATTATATGCATTTACCAAAATGAATAATAGCCATTATTCTAGGCTTGATACAAAATGAAGGCCTTTTGACTTAAGCCAAAATACATAACCAATTTCTCATTAAATCAAACATCCTAGTCTAGCCCAATACATGCCATACTCAAAAGAAGATTTGTACTATACCAAGTGCTTTGATTGATAGTGTGATCGATATCTCTAACTTTAAAGGATCCTTGAGCTAAATAAGCGGCACTGAAAGAAAAGGGAAAGGAAAGAGAGTAAGCATAAAGCTTAGTAAGTTGCATATAAATAAATATACAATAACAATTTCACCATTAGTCATCATGCTCATAACTCAAAGGTAAGTATAAACTTCACTTACTCATTACCGTCTACTCATGTCACATTTTCTAATTTGAGCTCATTACTCATTGATTACGAAATAAGTACCTGTATCACTGACAACATTATTATACTTTCCTTCTTAAATCACTTCCTTAACCTTTAAAATTTAACCTTTCAGAATACTACCGGATATTCTATAAGCCTCAAACATGGGATATGCTGCCGATGCCATGTTTCGGACTTGGTCTTACACTGGCTATCATCATCGAGGCTGATGCCATGTCCTAGACAGGGTCTTATACTAGCCCTCTTCTATATGTGCTGATGCATGTCCCAAACATGTCTTACACTAGCACAACTCTTAGCCGATGCGTGTCCCAAACACGTCTTACACTGGCTATCATCATCGAGGCTGATACATGTCCCAGACATGGTCTTACACTGGCTATCATATTGTGGCCGATGCATGTCTCAGACATGTCTTACACTGGCACACAAGTAATCCAAATTTTATGGCAAGAATATCCGGTCTGTTTCCTGGGGTTCCAACTAGATCTATCTACTATCTCAATCATTAATATGCATTCCCATTTCACGATCTAGCAATTCATGCTATGTCAAATCAATGACAATTCAAATACATGCATTAACAATGTAATCGTATTATTTACATACAACTTACCTCGATTTACAAAATGTACTCGACTAGTCGGTTTAGTCGAATTGCTTGGCTTTTCCCCGATCTATGTTTGGTTTTGGAAAATCTTGATCTATAATAAAAAAATGCACTCATTTAGTCACTAATTACCATTAAGCAATCATAAATTCACATATTTGGTAAAATGACCATTTTGCCCCTAGACTTTGGCAAAATGACCATTTTACCCCTATGCTAGAAATTCAATTTTTATCGAACTTATTGGTATTTCAAGCTATCCAAACTGTTTTTACTCTTATAGCAACCCCAAAATTCCATTATTTCCCACACTTATCACCTATTTTGCAACTTATGCAAAATAGTCCTTTTTGGTGCTTTCATGCTAACACCTTTCACAAAAGTTGTTTATAACACAACTAGGACTCATATTCTTCCATAAAACTCAGAAAACACTATAAATCCATTCATGTAAAAAGCCTAAACTCTTAACCATTTTGCAAAATAGACCCCTCATTTGAAAGGTCATGCTTCAAGGGTCTCAAAAATGTAAAAATCTTCAAGGAAACTCATTAAAATCACTTACTTGTGAGAGAAATAAGTTGCTGAAATTTTTGAAGCTCAAAACCTTTAACAATGGCTGAAAAATCAGTGGAATGAAGAGAGAATGAAAGAAAAAAAAATTATAGCTAGACTTAGGTATTATTATATTACACCTTATGTCATCAATTTCACCTAATGTTGACTTTTCAACATTTCCATCTACCATGGCCGACCATCACTTAATTAATGGCCCAATTTCACTTTAAAAACCCCTAATTTATGATACATGGCAATTTGGCACTCTTAGTTATCAATTTAAGACTTTTGCACTTTATGCGATTTAATCATTTTTTGCAATCGAGCTCACAAACATTAAAATTGACTCACCAATTTTTTTTTCATGTACTAATATAATCATACTATAACCTCATAATATTAATAAAAATAAAATTTCCCAACTTCGGATTTGTAGTCCCGAGACCACTGTTTCGACTGGACCCTAAATCGGGCTGTTACGTTATTAATGTTTACTAATTTATAAACACATGCCATACTGTTGCGTTTGGATTGCGTTGTTAAAGGAGGAAGTGTTATAGGCGATTTATTTGCATATTTACTAGCAGTTCATCTACAAATCCACTAGTGGTTCATTCGCATATCTACTGGTGGTATATCCACACAGGTTTTTGCTCCTACTGTTATGGTTTGTAGGGTTAGACGAGTTCTGGGGAACACTTTCTATGGAGTGCAGCGGATGGATGGATAGGAAATTTTTACTATTATTCATGCATACATCATACTTACTAATATGTCTTTGAATTTGATAATTTGATTTATACTGTATAATGCAAAATTGTACGTTGTTATATACTATTTTAATTGTTATTTCTTGTGTGTTAAGACCACATTGAATTTTATAACTCACTCTTTAGTTTCCTATATTTTCAGATAACTCTTGAGGTTAGGGCTCAAACTCAGCATTCGGAGCACTGTCGTCTGTTTTCCTTAAAACGTATTTCTAAACTAATTTATTAATCCTTTTGGACTTTGCATTGCTTTAAATGGACTGTGGCATGGAGTTTGATATTTCATTTGGGGATTTGACATTATATGCTTTTGATGACAAACTCAAATTTGGATAAGGTTTATAAGATTTTATTTTAAATTGTTTGAAAATGAACGAGATAATTAAATAAACTAGTATTTCTCAAAATGAATTAAAATTATAAATGTGGCTTTTGGAAATCAAGTAGAATTGTTTTTCTACAAAGTGATCTTCATTAATTTTATAAGTGATGAATATTAAATATATGTATTTTTTCTAAATAAGTTTGATATTTTACAACTTAAAATCATTATATTGAATATGAATGTTTTTCTGGGTCATTTGGTGGCTAATTTAATTTTCACGATTCGATCATAACGTCTGGGCCGAGTTGAGGAGGTTACAGTGTTAGTGTTTAAGACTTTTAGGGTAATCAAATTATATAAAATCTCATAATGTTTTAATAAAAAATTTAATGATATTAACTATTTGGACTAATTAATAACATTACAAAAATATAGAAATATAGTAAGAATTAAAAAATATATAAAATATCAAATTGAAATAAAAGGAGAAAGGTGAAATTAAACCATTTAGGGCGAGTCAAATTGAGATAAAAATTTTGAGTTAACCAAATATAAATCTCATTTTATCATCTTAACTCAATTTGAATTTTTTAATTGAGTTGTGTAAAATAAAATTTGAGTTGAGTTGAATCAAATGAAATTGTTTGAGTTAAATTAAAAATTTTAAACACGTCAAATTAAAATTGTGTTATGATATATCTAATTCCATGTTAGAACACGAAAATTTGAAACAATATATTTTAGAAAACTCTTTCAAAGCAAAATAAGAGGAAAAGAAAGATACTTTTGTATGATAAACTTGAGTCATTAGTTTATTTGTTTAGGTCCCAACAATTATTATTTTAGAATTTTTAAATTTTACAATATATTCTTTAGAATCTTTAATATTTTATATATTTTTAAAAATATAAAATTGGAAATTTTATAAATATTTTGAATTTTAAAACTATTTTGAATTTCTTTTGTAATTTTTGTTGAGAGAGAGAGAGACCAATTTGCTCATTTTCAAAATTGATAAGGACCAAAGGTGTTTTACACCAATCTATTATTTGAATTATTTGAACTATAAAATTTAACTTGACTCGAACTTGAAACTCAAATTACTTATTCCTCTTGACTCGAAAAATCAAATAACTTGATTAAATTAAGTTGAAATTTGATTTTTTTTTTCAATTTTTTTTGGGTCGAAACTAGTTTTGCTCACCCCTAAAGCCACTAACAAAAGATCCTTTGGACCTTCACCTTATAGATAATTAGTTATTTTCCTTGTGATGCAGGGGTTATTTGTATTTATTAATTAAAAGAGAGTTTATTTTTAATTTAATATTTAATTTTTTTAAAATTGATGACACATATAAAAATTAAATTTAAAATACTATTATTTTGGTATATAACTTTTACTTTATATATGAAAGGATAAATTTTTAATTTATAAATTTACTTTATATATTGAAGAGATAATTTGAATTGATTTAATCTCAAAAATATTAAAATTGTGTGTGTTTTTTTTTAATTTTATATTCATTTAATTGAAGCTAAATCATCTTATAAAAAATTAAAATAAATATGAAAGGCAAGTATTAAAGTTATGTAATTATTTTGGACTATGCACAATATTCAATGCTAATTATGGGGTGTTCTAGATGGTATAACACTTATCCATGAAAGGGGAGATCAAAAAGTTGTGATTCATACGAATAATTTGGGAGTAGTCAAAGGTATTTAGGATGCCCATTTGGCAGATTCATGCTCAGTTTTATTACATAGAATCCACATGAATCTACAAACTATACAACATTGGAAGATAGAACATGTTCTAAGAGAGAAGAATCAAGTCGCTAATCATCTTGTGAAGTTAGCTTCAATAAGGAGTACTAATATGAAATCTTTGAGGACATCCTGAAGAGTTAGTAATTGTTTTTGAGATTAATAGAATAACAAATTCTCGACTATGTTAATTTATTTTAGATAATTGTTTAATTCACACAAAAATTTTGTGTAATTTATATATTTGTTTATCTAAATAGAAATGATTTGGTATTTTTATATTATATTTTTTTCCAATTTATTTTCCAATTAATTTTTGTCATTCATTTTCTTATCAATTATATTTTGTTTCTTTAAAATTTATTTTATTATTAATATTAGAAAAAAATGATAAATTATTTTCAAAATGCTGCATCGGTTTATTTAAATATCATTTTAAAAAAATATATATATATATATATATATTATAATTATTTTTACTTATTTCATCATTACTCTTTTGAAAGAGAAGACCCATAATCCTTGGAGAAGATAAAGTTGGATTCCAATGCCAAAACATATTCCTTTAAATTCAAAATTTCCATTTATTTAGCTACTAAATTTTACTATATCCGATCAAATAAAATTATTAAATTCCAAATTCTATAATGCTTTCGAATGCATTAATTTTACTAAGATGAAGACCTACAAATATTCGAAGAAGACAGTATTAGAGGAATTCTATTTATGTTCATGTAATCTTTTGCTTTTTTGTATTTCATTAAAAAAATAAAGATATTCTTTTATAAATAATTGTAAATACTTAACTTAATAGAATATTATAAAATTTATAAAAATATATTCAGTAAAATTACCATTATTAGATTCGCTCGAATTCAATTGAGGTCATTAACTTTAGCAAATTATCCTAAATTTATTATAATTAAATCTCACATACATTGCTCATTGTAATTTTCTTAATTCGGCCTAAACGTTAGACTCAAATTCGGGAGATTAAATTAACCACTGAAGTGACTCAGAAAACTATCAAAGTTTTTAAAAACGGTCATTTTTAAAACAATTGTTTATTCTGTTTAGAGAACTTAGTTTAAATGTTGTTTTATTATTTCTTTATGTTTTAATTATTAACTTAGCAGCGAAAAAGATGGTAAGTTCTTACATTTTAATAAAAATCGGGCTTCATGCATAAACTATTAAAAAATAATTACTTTATATCGTAATTAAAATTATAATTAAATGTTATGCAAAAATAAGCCCTAAATCCCAAACCACCATTTGAAATAAAATATTATAGTCTACGAATAAATTTTAAAAAAAGATTAAGCTTTAATCACAGTTGGCAATGAGTTAAAAGATGTGCTAAATCCGATATTGTGATTAATGAGACTATAATCCTTAATGCAAAAAGGGTAACCTAGCATGTGCAAAACCAATGACATGAGGTTTATGTAATATCCTGATTTTGGGCCTAGTCGGAATAGTGGTTTCGTGACCACAAAATCCGAGATATAAATAATTATTTTATGATTATTTTAAGGTCTATGATATGATTGCATGATTGTGTGAAAATTTCGTGAAGAAATTTTATGCATAAAGTGCTTAATTTGAAATTTGGGACTAAATTGAATAAATTGCAAAACTTGTGTTCTAGAAGTATTTTGCATAAAATTGAATTAGATTATTAATTAGAGGTCCTTAAAGAGTAATTTTACCAATTTCTAAGTCTATGGACAAAATTGGACATGGATGGAATTTTTGGAAAGTTTAGTAGTAAGGGCATTTTGGTCATTTAGGGTAAAATGAATTAAAATACAAAATTAAAGCCAATTTTGCTCATCTTCAACCCCATGGCCGAATATAGCAAGGAGAAACCATGGCTAGGGTTTTAAAGCTTCCAAGCTCGATTGTAAGTTCGTTCTAGCCTCGTTTTTAATGATTTTTACGTTTTGGAGTCCCAGTAGCTCGATTTAGCTTATGCTAGCAATAATTTAACCTAGGGTTTATATTTGGAAAAATACCCATAGGTGAAATTTGTGTATTTTGGTGTTTTATGATAGAATATGAGGTTTTAAATTATGTTAGACAACTTGTGCTACTCGGTTTTAAGTGAAAACGAGCAAAGGGCTTAATCGGTAAAAATACCTAATAGTCATAAGTACATGTTAGAGTGAGAATTTGATGTTGCCATAGAAGGAAAAATGATCAGCATGTCATAAAACATAAGAAAATAGGCTGAATTTTAATTTACGAGCTTTGGGGCAAAAGTGTAAATATGCAAAAGTTTAGGGCAAAATTGTAATTTTTCAAAATATGATTTTGGGTCAATTTGAATAATTTGAGTCCTAATTAGACTATATTTTAAATGATAGAGCAAGGAAAACTGAAATTGGGCTAAAATGGGGAAAATACCAAGTTGTGGACGAAATGGTAAAATAGCCATTTTCGCATACGAGGTAAGTTCATATGTAAATGTTGGTAACATAGTTATTATTTTAAATGTTTTAATGTTTTTTAAATGATATGATAATTATTATGAAATATTATACTTGTGATAATTGTTTGATAATATGTCAAATTATGTGATATACTTGGAAAATATGAAATACTACCGAGTATCGGTATCGGCATTCCGTAGAAGATGGTTGAGACACATGATTGGGAAAAGGTCCGTTGAACCTTAGGAATGGATTAGGATACAAGTGACATGTCACTGGGATATTTGGGCATCCGAACTCGTTGAGTTGAGTCCGAGTTCACTTATGGATGCGACGTCCGAACTCGTTGAGTTGAGTCCGAGTTCACTTATGGATGCGACGCCTGAGCTCGTTGAGTTGAGTCCGAGTTCACTTATGGGCGGGTTACATGGTAGCTTGGCTACATATGTGGCACTTATGTGCAAACTTTCCATGTATCCGAATTATATTCCGATGTGTTCAACGGGTAAAGTTCTACTCAAATGGAGGAATACTCAAGATGAAAGGGACGTATTGGTAAGTGTTGTGAAATGGATAATTTGAACAGGTATGTACTTAACCCTCAGGTTGAAAACTCGATATAACAACAATATGGTAAGATGATAAATGAAAAGGTGATATGAATGTCTTGGTGATGATTATGCAAATGATGTTTTATGTTTGCTTATATGGTTATGTTACTTGCTATTTGCATGTGAGCTTACTAAGCATTTATGCTTACTCCCTCCTTTTCATTCCTTGTAGTGTTGACAAGCTAGCTCGGAAATCGAAAACGGTCGGAGGCACGCTCACACTATCCGTATACCATCTTGACATAATGGCTTGTATATTTTGAGTATGGCATGTATAGCATTATAATCATTTTGTATATATGGTCTTATGATATGGTTATTGAGTGGTATGGAGATAGAAATGCTTGGTAATGATTAGCCATTGGAATGGCTAATCATGATCATATTTGGTATTATGTATGTCAAATTGCTAGCTAATCCATGGAAACCATGAAATAGGTAAAATTTACCATAAAATAGATTCAGACAGCAGCAGTGACGTGAGTTTGAAAAATCACTAAAAATAGTAGAAATGGAATTAAATAATGAATAAGTTATGGAATCGAAGCTTGATGAGTCTATTTTCATATGGAATAAGCGAAATAGGTATATGAGCTATATTTTATGAGATGTTTAAATTTTTGTGAAACAGGCCCAGAGCGATTTCTGGATCCCCTGTTCTGACTTTGAAAATTCACCATAAATTTTACAAAGATAATTAGAAGTCATGCTTTATATGTACAGATTCCTTATTGAGTCTAGTTTTATTAGAGATAAACGGCATAGTCATTGAAGCTCTGTACAGGAGATATCTGATTCGTAATACACTGAGGTCAGAGTAGTTGAACCCTGAAACAGGGAGAATTTAACTAATAAACTGTACTAATTGGCCCAACCAAAAATTCTAGAAACAAATTAGTAGATATATATATGAGTCTAGTTTCATGAAAAATTTACGGAATTGGATTTCGAGTTTCGTAACTCGAGATATGATTTTTAAAGCGACTGTGATGCAGTTAGCCAGCTTGTCTGGAAATTTTAAAATGAATTGTATGAGCTGTTTAATTAATGAATTAAGTCCGTTAACACCTCGTGTTTGACTCGCAACGGTCTCGGTGCGGGTGTTACATTTAGTGGTATCGAGCAGGTTTAGTCGGTTCTCGGACTAACCTAGCATGTGTAAAAGTTTAGCTATACATGCCAGCGATCTGTGATAGTGTGATGTCTTCCGACGCGTATAAGTACCGTCTTATTTAGGCAGGTACTCTCCAACCGAGCTGCGCCAACCATGTTCAATGTTAAGTAAAGGTATTTGAGTAAAATTATGATTATGATAAGTCTCGGTTCAGAAAAGTATGAATAAAATTTATGATACATATGTGATAATATGTGAGATGAAAGTTCATGTTGTGATAAATATTCATATTTGCTTAATGCTCATATGATGTAGTGTATGTGGCTTACTTGATAAGATGAACGGAATAAATAGAAAGTAGTAGAGGTATGAATAAAGGTCATAATATTATGATACTGAATGAAAATGTCCTTGTCTTGATTGGATGTCGAATGTTGATGAATGTTAATGGTATATAATTTTTATGAGGTAAAGGATTATAATGAAATGAACTTATCTATGTTAAATTGTTGGACTGAATTATATGATTGTAATGATATGTACATGATGATGCACGAAATGAAAGTTGTGATTGTGATGCAAATATCTATGTTTGTTTGGCCTTATATAATGTCATGAGCATGAATTAATTTAATTAATTGAATGGATAAGTAAAGCTGTCTAGAAAACATAGAATGTATGCATAAGTATATTGTCTAAATGGGACAATAGGAAAATTGGTGTAAGCCAACATGAATGAATGACATGATTTTGATGATGTTACTATGATGATGGAAGTTGTGTCATATGTGTATGTATAAGAAAGTCGAGTCGAGGTCCTACAACCCTCCCCTTACGAAAGTGGTACTTATAATGGAATTTCATGAGATTTGTATTGAATAAGTTTTGGTTGAGAACCCAAAGAGTTCAATGATAGAATAATTATAAGTATGATCCGAGATTGAAAATGAGCTGATAAGTAAAGTCGAGCGAAAAGTATCGGATTGACGTAAAAATTATTGGAGTTATGCCTTGTCCTAGTTAGAAAAGGAATTCTCCTTGGTAAATCGAATTACTCAAGTGCAAGGTCGAGAAAAGTGTAAATCGAAATTTATTCAGAATTGGCCTTTTTTAGTGAATGGTTTAATATAAAATTTGTGACGGCAGAACTAGTTGGGGAAATGATATTTCAAATGTGAATTATCTGAGTGTGACAGTTATGACCGGACAGATTTAGCAGTCTCTTTTGAGATGTTCTATGTGTTCACCCGTTCTCAGAAATATTTCTATGGCTATTGATCTTCTGAAGAAATTCTTGTTATATGGGAATGTCTTCTAATTAGGTGTTGGATGAAAGCATTGGTAGTCTGACTGGTTTATAATTTATATTGCTCTATTTCATCGGGTATTCTATTTCATTTCGTCTGATAAGAATTGATGAGAGAATTCATATGATATTATGATTCTGTTTCTTCTACTTGATGCTTCATCTGATATATATGTATGGGAAGATATATTGATCTTGTTATATTTGATTTCAGTGGGATTAAATGATGTTTTCTTTTGGACTTTCTTTCTTTGAAGAATTATCAGGGTATTCTGTATTTTCTCTATGAATTTGGTTTTCGATTCTCCGGCAT
Source organism: Gossypium arboreum (assembly GCF_025698485.1). NCBI lineage: Eukaryota > Viridiplantae > Streptophyta > Magnoliopsida > Malvales > Malvaceae > Gossypium > Gossypium arboreum. The sequence continues at coordinate 34,978,898 of NC_069078.1, forward strand.
AGTATTGTATCTTGGGTTTCTTTATCCTAGATCTCTTTATTCTGGATTTCTTTATTCCGGGTTTCTCTATCTTGGATTTCTTTATTCGGTTTTCTTGTTATCTTTGTTCCATAATTTGTCAATTACGACTCATGTTCGAAGTACGTTCTTCAGCTCGTGATAATCATGTCAAATATGACTATACTTCTAATTTGATCTTGGTAATGTGGTGATTTTAGTATTGGGATTTTTCTAATTTACGTGTAAGGATTTGACATCGATAAAGGCAAAGGTGATAAAAGCGCGAGTTTTAGTCGGTATGGTAAATTATTTATTTGAAAGATTTCATGTGACAATTATGTCGGATTATTTTCCCAAGTTTGATAATAGAATTTCATTTTGTACAAATCAAAGAGTAAATAGTTTGAACGAGAAGTCTATATTTAATAGAAAGAGTTGAATATTAGTTTAAGTCACTACGAATGATAAGGTTTCCATCTTGTGAAAGCTGAAAAGTTTATTACATGTTGACAGTTCGGATAGATGAGAATATTGGTAACCAAGCGTCTGAACTAGACTAGTCTACATTGAGCAATGACTTCCTGACTTTCAGTAATGTATTGTTGTATAAATTGTGATGTGTTTCAAGACAGTGAGGTAATGTGATAGTTTAGAGCATCCGATGTTACATAAAATCGGAGTTGTTAAAGGGGTTAAAGCCGAGCATTGGGATCTATCAAAATTATCCTTGTCAATGTTGATATTGGGATGGAAATGAGAAGGATTATTCTTGAGGCCATATCAGAATTATTTCTATGGCGGAAAAAGGAAAATGGGATGTATCCTATTGTTAAATGTTTGGCGAGATCTATAAATCACATCTGTATTGAATGAATTCCTACTCATCAGATTCATGGAATTTCAGGTCTCTTTAATTGTCGGATTTCTTGGAATTCCGGTCTCCATTAAATCAAGTTGAGATCCAGGTTTTATGTCATGATATCATGGGAAATTGAGAAGGGTTGAAAATTTAAGAACGGTTGAGAGTTGAGGCGTAAGCTTTTAGATCATATGAGAAATTGAAGAGATGTATTGGAGGTACAGTCTAAGTGCAAGTTCTTGACACCAAAATATGAGATTAAAAGTGAAGACCACTTTTTCGGTAAGATTTTCTAGGGACGAAAATCCATGAAGGGGGGAGAGTTGTAATATCCTGATTTTGGGCCTAGTCGGAATAGTGGTTTTGTGACCACAAAATCCAAGATATAAATAATTATTTTATGATTATTTTAAGGTCTATGATATGATTGCATGATTGTGTGAAAATTTCGTGAAGAAATTTTATGCATAAAGTGCTTAATTTGAAATTTGGGACTAAATTGAATAAATTGCAAAACTTGTGTTCTAGAAGTATTTTGCATAAAATTGAATTAGATTATTAATTAGAGGTCCTTAAAGAGTAATTTTACCAATTTCTAAGTCTATGGACAAAAATTGGACATGGATGGAATTTTTGGAAAGTTTAGTAGTAAGGGCATTTTGGTCATTTAGGGGTAAAATGAATTAAAATACAAAATTAAAAGCCAATTTTGCTCATCTTCAACCCCATGGCCGAATATAGCAAGGAGAAACCATGGCTAGGGTTTTCAAGCTTCCAAGCTCGATTGTAAGTTCGTTCTAGCCTCGTTTTAATGATTTTTACGTTTTTGGAGTCCCTTAGCTCGATTTAGCTTATGCTAGCAATAATTTAACCTAGGGTTTATATTTGGAAAAATACCCATAGGTGAAATTTGTGTATTTTGGTGTTTTATGATAGAATATGAGGTTTTAAATTATGTTAGACAACTTGTGCTACTCGGTTTTAAGTGAAAACGAGCAAAAGGGCTTAATCGGTAAAAATACCTAATAGTCATAAGTACATGTTAGAGTGAGAATTTGATGTTGCCATAGAAGGAAAAATGATCAGCATGTCATAAAACATAAGAAAATAGGCTGAATTTTAATTTACGAGCTTTGGGGCAAAAGTGTAAATATGCAAAAGTTTAGGGGCAAAATTGTAATTTTTCAAAAATATGATTTTGGGTCAATTTGAATAATGTGAGTCCTAATTAGACTATATTTTAAATGATAGAGCAAGGAAAACTGAAATTGGGCTAAAATGGGGAAAATACCAAGTTGTGGACGAAATGGTAAAATAGCCATTTTCGCATACGAGGTAAGTTCATATGTAAATGTTGGTAACATAGTTATTATTTTAAATGTTTTAATGTTTTTTAAATGATATGATAATTATTATGAAATATTATACTTGTGATAATTGTTTGATAATATGTCAAATTATGTGATATACTTGGAAAATATGAAATACTACCGAGTATCGGTATCGGCATTCCGTAGAAGATGGTTGAGACACATGATTGGGAAAAAGGTCCGTTGAACCTTAGGAATGGATTAGGATACAAGTGACATGTCATTTGGGATATTTGGGCATCCGAACTCGTTGAGTTGAGTCCGAGTTCACTTATGGATGCGAGCGTCCAACTCGTTGAGTTGAGTCCGAGTTCACTTATGGATGCGAACGCCGAGCTCGTTGAGTTGAGTCCGAGTTCACTTATGGGCGGGTTACATGGTAGCTTGGCTACATATGTGGCACTTATGTGCAAACTTTCCATGTATCCGAATTATATTCCGATGTGTTCAACGGGTAAAGTTCTACTCAAATGGAGGAATACTCAAGATGAAAGGGACGTATTGGTAAGTGTTGTGAAATGGATAATTTGAACAGGTATGTACTTAACCCTCAGGTTGAAAACTCGATATAACAACAATATGGTAAGATGATAAATGAAAAGGTGATATGAATGTCTTGGTGATGATTATGCAAATGATGTTTTATGTTTGCTTATATGGTTATGTTACTTGCTATTTGCATGTGAGCTTACTAAGCATTTATGCTTACTCCTCCTTTTCATTCCTTGTAGTGTTGACAAGCTAGCTCGAAATCGAAAACGGTCGGAGGCACGCTCACACTATCCGTATACCATCTTGACATAATGGCTTGTATATTTTGAGTATGGCATGTATAGCATTATAATCATTTTGTATATATGGTCTTATGATATGGTTATTGAGTGGTATGGAGATAGAAATGCTTGGTAATGATTAGCCATTGGAATGGCTAATCATGATCATATTTGGTATTATGTATGTCAAATTGCTAGCTAATCCATGGAAACCATGAAATAGGTAAAATTTACCATAAAATAGATTCAGACAGCAGCAGTGACGTGAGTTTGAAAAATCACTAAAATAGTATAAATGGAATTAAATAATGAATAAGTTATGGAATCGAAGCTTGATGAGTCTATTTTCATATGGGATAAGCGAAACAGGTATATGAGCTATATTTTATGAGATGTTTAAATTTTGTGAAACAGGGCCAGAGTGATTTCTGGATCCCTGTTCTGACTTTGGAAATTCACCATAAATTTTACAAAGATAATTAGAAGTCATGCTTTATATTTACAGATTCCTTATTGAGTCTAGTTTTATTAGAGACAAACGGAATAGTCATTGAAGCTCTGTACAGGAGATATCTGATTCGTAATACACTGAGGTCAGAGTAGTTGAACCCTGAAACAGGGAGAATTTAACTAATAAACTGTACTAATTGGCCCAACCAAAATTCTAGAAAAAATTAGTAGATATATATATGAGTCTAGTTTCAGGAAAAATTTACGGAATTGGATTTCGAGTTTCATAACTCGAGATATGATTTTTAAAGCGACTGTGATGCAGTTAGCCAGCTTGTCTGGAAATTTTAAAATGAATTGTATGAGCTGTTTAATTAATGAATTAAGTCCGTTAACACCTCGTGTTCGACTCCGGCAACGGTCTCGGGTATGGGGTGTTACAGTTTACATGCAATTGACAATTATGGTAGAAATTGAGTGCAATTAGGGCATGTTAGATATCAGTAGAAGTTATAGATGAGAGTGGGCAATTGACCAAAGGCTTGAAAAGTGGCCTAATAAGGTCCATATGGGTAGACATACGGGCGTGTGTCCAGGTCGTGTGTGACACACGGATCGCCCTTGGGCGTTTGGTATGACCGTGTGTCCCCTGCACCTAAAATTTAAAGTTAGTGTTGAACACGGGCTAGACACACAGGCGTGTGTCTTGGCCATGTGAATCTAACAGAATGCTCAAGTTTTGTACACGGGCCGACCACACGGGTATGTGCCATGGCAGTGTTTTAAAGTCAGTGTTGCACGCAGACTAAGGGCACGGGCGTGTCCAAAGCCACACGGACCACACGGCCTATACCCACACGGGCGTGCAAAGCCTTAAAGCATGAATTTTCCAAGTTTTTCTTAAGTTCTTGGTTTAGTTCCAAACCGTTTCTAATGAATGTTTTGGGCCTCGTGAGCCTATTCAAGGGACCTAATGCATGTGAACGAGAAGCTTCAAGTTAAAAGAAATTTATGGTCCGGTTTTATATGCGTATGCTTGAGTTGAGTTCGGTAGTACCTCGAACCCTGTCCTGGCGTCGAATACGGGTGAGGGGTGTTATATTTAGTGGTATCAGAGCTACGATTTAGTCGATTTTAGGACTATCGTAGAGAGTATTGGATTTCACTATACATGCCATTATTTGAACATTGATAGTTTGACATCACCTAACTATTTAAATTATTTTGAATATAGTAAATGTCTTCCAATTAAGCGCAAGATGAGTCCGAGGGAGTCGAGAGCCATGCTCTAGCTTTCGTACAATAAGCTGTATCTAGTAGTAGTAGAAGGCTTATGTCTGAAGGCCGGGAAGAGGCCCGAGCTGCCTTCTTTGATATGATGGATGAATAGTTTGGGGATTATCTAAGGAATCGCCCCAACTTACCAAGACCCCCCCCGCCCCCTAACCAATCTGATAAGGATGTGCCACAAGGTGCGACACCGGTAAGAATCGGTAAGGCCCCCGTAGATAAACTTAGAAAGTATAGGGCTGAGGAATTTAGATCCAAAGCCGAGTTCTGGCTCGAAAATACTATACAAGTGTTAGATGAATTGTCGTGCGCACCCGAGGAGTGCATGAAGTGTGCCATGTCCCTCCTGAAGGATACTGCATACCATTGGTGGAAGACTTATCCTTGGTAGTGCCAGAGGAAACTATCACTTGGGATTTCTTCCAAGCAGAGTTTAGGAAGAAATACATTAGCCAAAGGGTTTTAGACTTGAAGCGAAAGGAGTTCCTGGAACTTAAATAAGGAAATAAGACTGTAGCAGAATACGAAAGGGAGTTCGTAAGACTAAGTCAATGTGGAACTAAATGGGTCCAAACCAAGCCAGAAATGTGTAAACGCTTCGAGGAAGGTCTGAATGAGGAAATCAAGTTGTTGATCGAAATCCTTGAAATACGAGAGTTTGTCGTATTGGCTGATCGGGCCAAGAAGGCCAAGGGGCTTAATAATGAAAGAATGCAAGAAAAGAGAGAGGCTCAAGTTGCGAGCCAAAGGTCCAGGGGTAAAACACTCTCATTCCACAAAGAAAGCAAGGAGCCAACTTGAACGCTCCACTTCATTAGTAGGATATTCAGGTAGAGCGAGAGGTTCTAAACGAAAAAGTCAGAAGTCTTCCTCCCCGATGGTGACTAGTATAGGGAGTGTAGATGAGCAAAAGCTAAAGTGTAAGAGTTGCAACAAATTTCACTTCGGAAAGTGCCAAATGAAGAGTGGTGCGTGTTTCAGTTATGGTTCTCTTGACCACTTTCTCAGAGACTGCCCAGAGCGAGTCGAAAAAGAAGTGGAAGTAGCCCCAAAGTCGAGTACTTCCATTCCACGGGGTAGACCTCCGAGATACCTTGGGAGTGCTAGTGGCAGTCGAGTTGCAACTAAAGACACTACAAAGCTAGAGGTTCGAGCCCCAGCAAAAACATATGCGATACGTGCTCAAGAGGAAGCCTCTGCTCTTGATGTTATTACGGGTACTTTTTCTCTTTTTAATACAAGTGTTGTTGCTTTAATTGACCCGGGATCGACACATTCATATATTTGCATGAGATTGGTGTCTAGTATGAACATACCCGTTGAACCTACGAAATTCATTATTAGAGTGTCGAACCCACTAGGCAAACCAATCCTGGCTGATAAAGTCTGTAAGAATTGTCCTTTGATGATTCAGGGTCATTGCTTTTCGGCTAACCTTATGTGATTACCATTTGATGAATTTGATGTAGTACTTGGTATGGATTGGTTAACCCTTCATGATGTAATTGTAAATTGTGGTAGTAAGCATATTAAATTGAAATGCCCGGAAGGTGAGATTCTACGGGTCAATTCAAGAGAATTGGGTTCACCGCCGATTCTAATCATGGCAATGGTTGCTCAGAGATATATGACGAAAGGGTATGAAGCATACCTTACATTTGTATTGAACACTAAGGAAACAGAGTTTAAGATTGAGTCTGTACCGATAGTATGTGAGTATCTAGATGTGTTTCCAAAAGAATTACCTGGATTACCTCCTAAAAGGAAGATAGAGTTTGGTATTGAACTTGTACTAGGGACAACTCCCATTCCTATTGCTCTGTATAGAATGACGCCAACCGATCTGAAGGAGTTAAAAGCATAGTTGCAAGAGCTGATGGATAAAGGATTTGCAAGACAGTTTTTCACCTTGGGGTGCCCCCGTACTCTTTGTAAAGAAGAAAGATGGTTCGATGAGGCTATGTATAGATTATCAGCAACTGAACAAGGTAACTATCACGAATAAGTATCCTTTTCCAAGGATCGATGATTTGTTCGACCAGTTGAGAGGAGCTACCGTGTTCTCTAAGATAGATTAGAGGTCTGGTTATTATCAACTACGAGTTAAAGAATTGCATGTACCTTAGACAGCTTTCAGGACGGGGTATGGTCATTACGAATTTCTTGTCATGCTGTTTGGGCTGACGAATGCACCGACCGTATTTATGGACCTAATGAATAGAATATTTCAGCCACATTTGGATAAGTTTGTCGTTCTGTTCATTGACGACATCTTGATTTACTCCAAAGATGAGACAGAGCATGCGAAGCACCTGAGAATTGTGTTGCAGACCTTGCGGGAAAAGCAACTGTATGCTAAGTTTAGCAAGAGTGAGTTTTGGCTCCAGGAAGTTGGATTTTTGGGTCATATTGTTTCAGGTGAAGGCATCCAAGTTGATCCAAGTAAGATCTCTGCTATCGTCGAATGAAAACTGCCTAAAAATGTAACCGAGGTTAGAAGATTTTTGGGCTTAGTCGGTTACTATCGAAGGTTTGTAAAAGGATTCTCCATGATAGCGACTCCGATGATGAGGTTCCTACAGAAAGACGTTAAGTTTCAATGGATGGAGAAGTGTCAGCAAAGTTTTGAGAAGTTAAAAACATTGCTAATCGAACTCCTGTTTTAGTACTGCCTGAACCGGGAAATGAGTTTGTGGTCTACAGTGATGCATCCCTAAATGGATTGGGTTGTGTACTTATGCAAGATGGCAAAATGATAGCCTATGCTTCACGGTAATTGAAGCCATACGAGAGGAATTATTTGACACACGACTTAGAGCTTGCCGCCATCGTTTTTGCTTTGAAAATTTGGAGGTATTATTTATATGGTGAGACTTGCCGCATATTCACAGACCACAAGAGTTTGAAGTATTTGATATCTCAAAAAGAATTAAATCTAAGACAGCGGAGATGGTTAGAATTAATTAAGGACTATGATCTAACCAATGACTATCACCTGGGAAGGGCAAATGTGGTCGCCGATGTGTTGAGCAGAAAATCCTTATTTGCTTTGAGAGCATGGATGCTTGTTTAGCATTGCTTGGTGATGGTTCTGTCTTGGCAGAGCTAGAGGCTAGGCTGACATTTCTTCAGGAAATCTATAATGCTCAAACTAATGATGATGACTTGCAAGCAAAAAGAACTCAATGTGAATCAGGTATTGAATCAGATTTTTAGATTGACTCTAGTGGATATTTGATGTTCAGAGATAGGGTTTGTGTACCCAAGGACAATGAGCTTATTTGGAAGATTTTGTAAGAAGAACATGACAGCCGTTTGTCAATTCACCCGGGAAGTACCAAGATGTACAATGATTTAAAGAAAATGTACTGGTGGAATGGCATGAAAAGAGATATTTTCAAATTTGTATCAAAATGTCTGGTATGCTAACAAGTTAAAACTGAACACCAAGTACCTTCAAGGTTGTTATAGCCTGTGATGGTCCCCGAATGGAAGTGGGACAAAGTTACCATGGATTTCGTGACAAGATTACCATTGACCCTGAAAAAGAAAGATGCTATATGGGTTGTGGTGGATAAATTGAAAAATTTAGCTCATTTTATTCCGATAAGGATAGATTTCTCACTTGATAAGTTGGCCGACTTGTATGTATTTGAGATTGTGAGATTACACAGTGTACCGCTAACGATAATTTCAGATAGAGACCTGAGATTCACTTCGAGATTCTGGAAAAAGTTGCAAGAAGCTTTGGGTTTTGTAAATTTTAGTACAGCTTTTCACCCACAGACTGATGATCAATCTGAGCAGATGATACAAGTCCTTAAGGATATGTTGCGATGTTGCATCCTCAAATTTCAAGGTAGCTGGGAAAAATACCTGCCGCTGGTAGAATTTGCCTACAACAATAGTTTTCAAACAAGTTTGAAGATGGCACCTTATGAGGCCTTGGCAAGAAGTGCCGAACTCCATTGTATTAGACAGAACTTAAGGAAATTCAGATTCATGGAGTTGATCTGATTAAAGAAACTAAAGAGAAAGTTAAAGTGATATGAAATTGTCTAAAAGCGACATCGAATAGGCAAATGTCATATGCTGATCTGAAAAGAAAGGAAATTGAGTTCCAAGTTGGAGATAGAGTATTCTTGAAAGTATCTCTATGGAAAAGGGTGTTGAGATTTGGTCGGAAAGGCAAACTGAGTCTGCAATTTATCGGACCGTACGAGATCACCGAAAGAGTTAGACTGCTAGCCTATCGTTTGGCATTGCCACCCAAACTGGAAAAGATTCACGATGTGTTCCATGTATCTATGTTAAGGTGATATCGATCAGACCCCTCTCATGTGATTTCACCGACCGAGGTTGAAATTCGACTGGACATGACCTATGGAGAGGAACCGGTTAAGATTTTAGCCCGTAAGATTAAACAGTTGAGGAATAAAGATGTGGCTTTTGTAAAAGTCTTATGGCACTGACATGGTGTGGAAGAGGCTACATGGAAGCCAAAAGAAACCATGAGAAGCCAATATCTGAATCTGTTTACTGGTAAGACTTTCGAGGACGAAAATCCCTAAGGGGGGAGAAATGTAACATCCCAAAATAGGGCCTAGTCAGGATAGTGGTTTCGGGACCACAAATTCGACATCAAAATATTTATTTTATTATTATTATGAGACCTAGAATATGAGAATATGCATGTATTAAAGTTTCATGAAGAAATTCTTTGAGTAAGGTGTCAAATTGGAAATTAGGGACTGAATTGAATAAATTACAAAACTTGGATTCTAGAAACAATTTGTATGAAATTGATTTAGATTATAAATAAGAAGGTCTTGAGGAGAAATTTTCCCAATTTCTAAGTTTTTGGACAAAAATGGGTTTGTATGGATGAAATTTTAAAGAAAGGGCTTAAGGGCATTTTGGTTATTTGGCATTTTAATGAAATAAAATGGGAAAAAAAAGGCAAAAATCAGCCACTTCCTTCTCCGTGGCTGCCAAAAATTGAAGGGACACCATAGCTAGGGTTTTCAACATTTTCAAGCTCAATAGTAAGTGCTCCCAAGCCCCTTTTTTAATGTTCTTCATATTTTTGAAATCTTGGTAGTTTATTCTCTCTATTTTTACGCATATTTCATGCTAGGATTCATGTTTAAAAATTTACCCATGCATGAGTTACTTGTATTTTGATGGTTTATGGAGGAATATGAAAGTTGGGTGAGTGTTAAACATCTTTTTGGTTTTCATGAAAAACCCCTAAAAGGACCTTTTTGCAAAAGGTGTAAAATACGTGGTAGAAATGAGAAATAATGGAAAATGTGGGCTTCCATAAAAGGGAAATACATTCGGCTAGGCTTGGGTAAGGAAGAAATTGCGTGCATTTCATTATACGAGCCTAGGGACTAAATCATAACAATGTTAAATGTTAGGGGTAAAATGGTCATTTGGACCGAGGGTGAAATTTAGACTTGAAAAGTATAATGTGAGGTGTTAATGATCTATTTTTTATTGTTATAGACCCTGAGGAACAAATTTTGAACCTCGATCGAGGAAAACGAAAGATTTCAGAATAACCGGAGAACGATATAGAATGAGTACCACGTAAGTTCGAATGACTAAAAGTAAACTCATAATATACTTAATTGTATAATTTATGAATATTATATTTAATGGTGGAATGAAAAACCTATTAAATGTATCTTTTGGTAATGATATGTGACAAATGTCCAGGTTGGGGTTGAAAAAGAAGTTCGATGGATGAACCATGTTTCATGGGAATTTGAGATCTTGCATGTGTTGCAGAAAGGATTTAGGCCGGATGGGTAATCCTTTGATCTTAAGATGGAAAGGATCTAGCCCGAATAGATGTTCCCTGAGTGATCGAGCCTCCCGAGGAATATATGTGTATAAAAGATTTAGCCTAGATGGGTAATCTGATTAGGGTCTGAATTTAGCCTGGATTGGTAATTCGGATCCGAGCTCATTAAGGATGTTTGTCACTATAAGGGATGTAGCTTGGACTGGTAATCTCACCGTAGATTGTATGGTTCACGGGAGTGCATGTCTGAAACGATCATTCCTAAGAATTGACGATAAAAGGATAGTCCATCAAGATTTCTTAAAAACTCAATGGGATTAATATGGAATATAAAGATGAAACGATGAATGATGAGCTCATCTAATGATAAATTGCATGATGTATTATGATTCTGACTAACTTGTGGATTGAATGCAAGTGCTAGGGAAAACATTTCATTCTAGTTAGTTTTATTACTTATTATGTTTGTATGTTAACTATCGGTAAGATTACTATCTAGTTATCCGAGCTTACTCAGCATGAAAATGCTTACCCCTCTTTTTTCCTTATCTTTCAGAGCTTGAGGACTCGTAAAGGTTGAAAGACGGTTGGAGAGTCAACACACTATTAACTAGTCTAGCTTTGGTACATAGATACTTTATTTTGTTCAATGGGGTGTATAGGTATTTTTGGGTCATTTTGTCATATGTGTCATTTGGCTAGCAATGTAAAGGCTTGAATGTTATATGTATTCATTTTGTGTATGGCCTTCATATATGGCCTGTGTTGGTGTAAGTTGCTATCCTACTAATCATGAAATTTTTACTTGTTGAAATGATTACATGGTGTATTATGAATGGATATGATAAATGTGACCAATTCATTTGAAATTGGGAGGATCATAGTTGGCAATGAGTTAAAAGATAAGCCAAATCCGATATTGTGATTAATGAGACTATAATCTTTAATGCAAAAAGGGTAACCTAGCATGTGCAAAACCAATGACATGAGGTTTACATGCAATTGACAATTATGGTAGAACTTGAGTGCAATTAGGGCATGTTAGATATCAGTAGAAGCTATAGATGAGAGTGGGAAATTGAGGGTGACCAAAGGCTTGAAAAGTAGCCTAACAAGGTCCACACGGGCAGACATATGGGCATGTGTCCAAGCCGTGTGTGACACACGGATCGCCCTTGGGCGTTTGGTATGACCGTGTGTCCCCTGCACCTAAAATTTAAAGTCAGTGTCGAACACGGGCTAGAGACATGGGCATGTGTCTTCGCCGTGTGAATGTAATATAATGCTCATGTTTTGTACACGGGCCGGCCACACGAGCTTGTGCCATGGCCGTGTTTCAAAGTTAGTGTTGCACACGGACTAAGGGTATGGGCTTGTCCCAAGCCACACGGACGTGTGTGACCATACAGCCTATACCCACACGGGCGTGTGGAGCCTTAAACCATGAATTTTCCAAGTTTTTCTTAAGTTCTCGATTTAGTCCCAAATCGTTTCTAATGAATATTTTGGGCCTCATGAGCCTGTTCAAGAGACATAATGCCTGTGAACGAGAAGCTTCAAGTTAAAAGAAATTTATGGTCTGATTTTATATACGTATGCTTGAGTTGAGCCCGATAGCTCCTCGAACCTTGTCCTGGCGTCGGATATGGGCAAGGGGTGTTACATTTAGTGGTATCAAAGCTACGGTTTAATCAGTTCTAGGACTACTGTAGAGAGTATTGGATTTCACTATACATGCCATTATTTGAACATTGATAGTGTGACATCTCCTAACTGTTTAAATTATTTTGAATATAGTAAATGTCTTCCAATCAAGCGCAAGATGAGTCCGAGGGAGCCGAGAGCCATGCTCCAGCTTCCGTATAGCGAGCTGTATCTAGTAATAATAGAAGGCGTGTGTTTGAAGGCTGGAAAGAGGCCTGAGCTACCTTCTTTGATATGATGGATGAATGGTTTGGGGATTATCTGAGGAATCGCCCCAACATATCAAGACCTCCCCCGCCCCCTAATCAATCTGATGAGGATGTCCCATAAGGTATGGCACCAGTAAGAATCGGTAAGGCACCCATAGATAAACTTAGAAAGTATGGGGCTGAGGAATTTAGAGCCAAAATTGAGGATGATACTGAAAGAGCCGAGTTCTTTCTCGAAAATACTACACAGGAGTTAGATAAATTATCGTGCACACCCGAGGAGTGCTTGAAGTGTGCCGTGTCCCTCCTGAAGGTTACTGCATACCATTGGTGGAAGACTTATCCTCGGTAGTGCCAAAGGAAACTATCACTTGGGATTTCTTCCAAGCAGAGTTTAGGAAGATATACATTAGCCAAAGGTTTTTAGGCTTGAAGCGAAAGGAGTTCCTGGAACTTAAATAAGGAAATAAGACTGTAGCTGAATACGAAAGGGAGTTCGTAAGACTAAGTCAATATGCAACTGAGTGGGTCCAAACCAAGCCAGAAATGTGTAAACGCTTCGAGGAAGGTCTGAATGAGGAAATCAAGTTGTTGATCAGAATCCTTGAAAAATAGGAGTTTGCCACATTGGCTGATGGGGCCAAGAATGTCGAGGAGCTTAATAATGAAAGAAAGCAAGAAAAAAGAGAGGCTCGAGTTACGAGCAAGAGGTCCAGTGTTAAAACACTCTTGTTTTTCACGAAGAAAGCAAAGAGCCAACATGAACGCTCTACTTCATCAGTAGGATATTCGGGTAGAGCGAGAGGCTCTAAACGACGAAGTCAGAAGTCTTCCTCCCCGTTCGTGACTAGTGTGGGGAGTGTAGATGATCAAAAGCCAAAGTGTAAGAGTTGCAACAAATTTCACTTCAGAAAGTGTCGAATGAAGAGTGGTGCGTGTTTCAGATGTGGTTCTCTTAACCACTTTCTCAGAGACTGCCCAGAGCGAGTCGAAAAAGAAATGGAAGTAGCCCTGAAGTCGAGTACTCCCATTCCACGGGGTAGACCTTCGAGATACCCTAGGAGTGCTAGTGGCAGTCGAGTTGTGACTAAAGACACTGCAAAGCCAAAGGTTTAAGCCCTGAAAAGAATGTATGCGATACGTGCTCAAGAGGAAGCCTTTGCCCTGATCTTATTACGAGTACTTTTTCTCTTTTTAATACAAGTGTTGTTGCTTTAATTGACCTGGGGTTGATGCATTCATATATTTCATGAGATTGGTGTCTAGTATGAACATACCCGTTGAACCTACGGAATTCATCATTAGAGTGTCGAACCCACTAGGCAAATCAGTCTAGGCCGATAAAGTCTGTAAGAATTGTCCTTTGACGATTCGGGGTCATTGCTTTCCGACTAACCTTATGTTATTGTCATTTGATGAATTTGATGTAATACTTGGTATGAGTTGGTTAGCCCTTCATGATGTAATTGTAAATTGTGGTAGTAAGCATATTAAATTGAAATGCCTAGATGGTGAGATTCTACAAGAAGATTCAAGAGAATTGAGTTCGCCGCCAGTTGTAATCACTGCAATGGTTGCTCAGAGATACATGAGGAAAGGGTATGAAGCCTACCTTGCATTTGTATTGAACACTAAGGGAACAAAGTTTAAGATTGAGTCTGTGCCGATAGTATGTTAATATCCAGACGTGTTTCCAAAAGAATTACCCGGATTACCTCCTGAAAGGGAGATAAGAGTTTGGTATTGAATTATTGCCAGGGACAACTCCCATTTATATTGCTCCATATAGAATGGTGCCAACCGAGCTGAAGGAGTTAAAAGCAAGTTGCAAGAGCTGACGGATAAAGGATTTTCAAGAACAAGTTTTTCACCTTGGGGTGCCCCTGTACTATTTGTAAAGAAGAAAGATGGTTCGATAAGGCTATGTATAGATTATCGGCAACTGAACAAGGTAACTATCAAGAATAAGTATCCTTTTCCAAGGATCGATGATTTGTTCGACCAGTTGAGAGGAGCCACCGTGCTCTCTAAGATAGACTTGAGGTCTGGTTATTGTCAACTACGAGTTAAAGAATCAGATGTACCTACGACAGCTTTCAAGACGAGGTATGGTCATTACGAATTTCTTCTCATGCCGTTTGGGATGACAAATGCACCGACCGTATTTATGGACCTAATGAATAGAATATTTCGGCCACATTTGGATAAGTTTGTCGTTGTGTTCATTGACATCTTGTTTTACTCTTAAGATGAGACAGAGCATGCGAAGCACCTGAGAATTGTGTTGCAGACCTTGCGAGAAAAGCAACTGTATGCTAAGTTTAGCAAGAGTGAGTTTTGGCTCCAGGAAGTTGGATTTTTGGGTCATATTGTTTCAGGTGAAGGCATCCGAGTTGATCCAAGTAAGATCTCTGCTATCGTCGAATGGAAACCGCCCTAAAAATGTAACTGAGGTTAGAAGCTTTTTAGGCTTAGCTGATTACTATCGAAGTTTTGTAAAAGGATTCTCCATGATAGCGACTCCGATGATGATGTAGCTACAGAAAGATGTTAAGTTTGAATGGATGGAGAAGTGTCAGCAAAGTTTTGAGAAGTTAAAAACATTGCTAATCGAAGCTCCTATTTTAGTACTACCTGAACCTGGAAATGAGTTTGTGGTCTACAGTGATGCATCCTTAAATGGATTGGGTTGTGTACTTATGCAAGATAGCAAAATGATAGCCTATGCTTAACGGCAATTGAAGCCATACGAGAAGAATTATCTGACACAGGACTTAGAGCTTGCCGCCATCGTTTTTGCTTTGAAAATTTGGAGGCATTATTTATATGGTGAGACTTGCCGAATATTCACAGACCACAAGAGTTTGAAGTATTTGATGTCTCAAAAAAAATTAAATCTGAGACAACGGAGATGGTTAGAGTTAATTAAGGACTATGATCTGATTATTGACTATTACCCGGGCAGGGCTTATGTGGTCGCCGATGCGTTGAGCAGAAAATCCTTGTTTGCTTTGAGAGCCATGGATGCTCGTTTGGCATTGCTTGATGATGGTTCAGTCTTGGCAGAGCTAGAGGCTAGGCTAGCATTTCTTCAGGAAATCTATAATGCTCAAACTAATGATGATGACTTGCAAGCAAAAAGAACTCAATGTCAATCAGGTATTGAATCAGATTTTAGGATTGGTTCTGATGGATGTTTGATGTTCAGAGATAGGGTTTGTCTGCCCAAGGACAATGAACTTATTCGGAAGATTTTATAAGAAGAACATGACAGCCGTTTGTCAATTCACCCGGGAAGTACCAAGATGTACAACGATTTGAAGAAAATGTACTGGTGGTGTAACACCCCGTACCCGAGACCGTCACCGGGGTCGGACATGAGGGGTTAACAGACTTAGTTCACTTACTTTCACAGTTCATTTTTTTTTAAATTTCCAGACATGCTGGTTACTGCATCACTGTCACCTTAAAAATCATATCGTGATTTCCACAACTCAAAAATAAGTTTCGTGATTTTTCCCTGAAACTAGACTCATATATGCATCTACAAATGTTTTTCTATAATTTTTGGTCAAGGCAATTAGTACAGTTTATTAGTTAAAGTATCCCCTGTTACAGGGTTCAACTACTCTGACCTTTGTGCATTGAGACTTGGATATATCCCTGTACAGGGCTTCAATAATGATGTAGTTTGTTTCTTTAGAAACTAAACTCAAAAAGGAATCTATGCATATATGGAATGACTTCTAATTATCTCTGGTTAATTTACAATGAATTTCCAAATTCGAAACAGGGAATCCAGAAACCATTCTGGCCCTGTCTCACAAAAACTTAAATATCTCTTAACATACTGTTCATATGATCATTTCATTGCTTCCCTATGAAAATAGATTCATCAAGGTTAGTTTACATAATTTATTCACTATTTAATTCCACTCCTACTATTTTTAGTGATTTTTCAAATCTACATCACTGCTGCTGTCAGCATCTGCCTTTAAGGTAGACTTTACCTATTTCATAGTTTCCATGATTCAACTAGCCTTTTTAGCATAAATAGCACAAATTATGATAGTGATTAACCATTCCAATGGCCAATCCTTGCCAAGCATATCCACACCTCTCAATAACCATGTCCATACCAAAAGATTATAACATTATGCTAAAAACATATATAAGCCATTTTCGCATGGCTATCCAAAATTATACAATTCCAAAGGGTCCATGACCCACAACAAAAAGGGGTAGTCCTATACATGCCATTTTCAGAGTTCAACCAAAAGTGTACCAAGAGGGCTTTGATAGTGTGGACGACTTCGACTTCAATAATCCCGAATCCGATAGCTAACGAACCAAAATCTATAAAACAGAGATTCAAAGAACGGAGTAAGCATTTAATGCTTAGTAAGTTTTAAGCAAAACAAAGTGTTCTCAATCACTATCATTGGTCATTCATTTCAACTGTTCGATGAAGTTAATCTAGAGCTTCATCTCGAACTATAATATCATTAAACGCAACACTTGGCTGTCACATATATACTTTCGAATAATAATGACCTAGATGGTCAAATATTTCCAAGCACTTTCTTCATCAATTTTCAGCTTTCAATAATCCTTTCCACTTGTTCATAATCACATCCATATTTTTAAGTATTTCAGCATGACGAGTACTAAATTACCATAGGCACATAAAGAACCAAACATATTCCTTATCACATATACGTAAGCTTACAAATCATAATCCTTACCTTGTACTGGCACATCTAGCTCAACCCCACCCATGAGTAAGTAATACGTACCTGAACATCTTAAATACATAATACTTATTTGATGGTAACTTAATGTAGATACTCAATATCAAAGTCTTACTTGAATCCTAGCATTTAGCCGTCGGGTCTTTAAAGCTCGGATATAGTACGAGCACGAAGCCTACAGACATTAATCAGGATAATATTCTCGCATAAAGCCTGCGGGGTTTTAACCCGGATATAGTACTGACACAAATGCCCTTCGGGACTTATCACATTTATACACTTTCACATCCATCACATTGGCCATTAGGTCTTATCTCATATATACACTTTCACATTCATCACATTGGCCATTCGGCCTTATCACATATATACACTTCCACATTCATCACGTTGGCCACTCGGCCTTATCACATATATATATTTTCACATTCATCACATTGGCCATTCGGCCTTATCACATATATATACTTTCACATTCATCACATTGGCCACTCGGCCTTATCACATATATATATTTTCACATTCATCACATTGGCCATTCGGCCTTATCACATATACATATCTTGTACATCAATTTCATCATAACAAAATTGACTAGATATACTAGTCATTTGTGGCTTATAGCTTCACTTTAATACGGATTTGGTACTTTGATTACCAATGTTTAATCGATAGCTTATAAGCAACTCAAATAGTTTTACTAAGGTTTACAACAAAATCCCAAATTCAGCACAAGCTGTTTTTCCTGAGCAACAGTCATTAAATTATTCGTAAATGGAGCTACGAAACTCCAAATGAAGTGCCGTTAATTTTCCCTGAAAATAGACTCATACATATTTTATCCAAAAATTTTTCAGAATTTTTGGTTTGGCCAATCAATACCAGATTTTTCTTAAAGTTTCTCCTGTTTCACTGTTTGACTAATCTGACCACTTTTCACTACGAAGCAAATTTCTCATTGTACAGAATTCAAAATGTGTTATATCTAATTTCATTTGAAACTAGACTCATTAAGGAGTCTAAGCATTAAATTTTATCTTATAACCATTTTTGTACAAATTATAATGATTTTCTAAAAACAGAACAGGGGATTTCGGAGTCGTTCTGACACAGTCCCACACAACTTTAAATATCTCTTTATAGGCAATTTCTTTGCTTACATGGTCTCTTTTATAAGAAACTAGACTAACTAAGCTTTGATTACATATTTTATTTAGCCTATAATTCCACACCAACAATTTATAGTGATTTTCTAAAATCACGTTACTGCTGCTGTCCAAAGCAAATTATTACAATTTGCTCTTAAATTTCCAAGTCCAAACACATATGAACTTACCATTCGAGTTTAAGACATATCATGGCCACATCATATCTTATTAAATCAACTCATTATGCCCTATTATGGTTGAATTTACTCAACGTTTAATCGCTTAAAACTTACCTCGAAGTGGTCGACGACTAGATATCCACGGCTATTCGCTTTACTTTCTCTTTTCCCTATCCGACTTTGAGCCTCTTTGCTCTTAAGCTTGGATTACACAAATTTAACTTATTGTTAATCAACTAATCAAGCATTGTATCATGAGCATATTCGGCTTTCACATATTTTAAACATAGTAATAATCATGCACATTAAAATCAAAATGCAATTAATCCCATACACAAAAATATAGGACACTTCACTTCCATCTACTTATATACACGTATCACATAAGACTATTTCATACTTTCTATCACCTAACAAACAACAAATTTTCCAATTAATTTCTTGAGTCCACATTCGGCATCTATATCCACAAAACACATTAGCCAATTACTATAAATCATCTAAACATTTTTCACTTAAATCACACATACATATCATGCTAGCACATAACACCATGATTTTGTCCTAATTTGGACAGCCAATAATTTAAGTATTACAGCAGAGATATTAATTAGCTAAGTACCATAAATTTGTCCTAATTTGGACAGCCAATAATTTACAGCATTACAGCAGCAAATTAATTAGTAATAAACTATCTTAAGTTCAATTTTAACTCCTCATGCAGCAACCGACACAGCATGCAAGTTAACTTCCAACATTCGGTCAAAGCATTTAAGTAAAAGAATATGCATGCTAAATTTCCAGCATTTGGACAACATTTCAACTTGAAATTTTCCAGCCTTTCACCTTCAATATTTCAATATTCAAAAGCAAAAGAAGAGTACAACTAATCAATTAAAATTTTTTGAACATAATTCAAGGTATATGTTCAACTAAATATTCATGTTAACTCATAATCAATAAGATATTAAGTAGAAAATAAAAACATTATTAGCATGCATGCTATCTACATACAACAACCATTCGACTTCCATCTATTATCAACCCTCAATACACAAAACATCAAAACCAACATCAAAGAAATATAAACATCCATGACCAAATGTCATCTTCATGACATAGCAAAGATTTGAACCATGGGCTAGCTAGAACTCAAGCTAACAACTAAAACATGCATGAATCTCATGGCACAACATCAAACATACCTCAATCTAGTTACATGCATCGCCGAACCTCTTCAACCTTTCTTCTTCCTTCCTCCTTAAAATTTTCAGCCAAGGATGAACCAAAGGATGAACACTTTTTTTTTTTGTTTTTCTTTCTTCCATTCACGGCAAAAAGGGGGGGGCATGGATGAGACCATTTTTTTTTTCATCACTCCTCCATTTCATTATTTAATTACCATGCTCATTATTTTATTTTTCCTAACATACATCACTAACCTAACATGTTTGTGACATGTTTCCACCCATAGCATGGCCAGCCACTATGCCATAATTTGCCTAATTTGACATGCAAGGACAATCACTTTCCCACATATATTAATAGGCCACTTGAACACTTGCCTAGCATATTTCTAAATTGTCTCACATAAGTCCCTACTAATAAATTTCACATACACTGACCAAATTAAAGTATGGAACTATCACACAAGCATTTACGCACATCATAAACACAGAATATAATCTTTAATTATTTATAAGACTCGGTTTCATGGTCCCGAAACCACTCTCCGACTAGGGTCAATTTAGGGCTGTCACAGGTGGAACGACATGAAAGAGATATTTCTGAATTTGTATCAAAATGCCTGGTATGTTAGCAAGTTGAAGCTGAACATCAAGTACCTTCAGGGTTGTTACAGCCTGTGATGGTCCCCGAATGGAAGTGGCATAGAGTTACCATGGATTTCGTGACAGGATTACCATTGACCCCGAAAAAGAAAGATGCTATATGGGTTGTGGTGGATAAACTAACAAAGACGGCTCATTTTATTCCGGTAAGGACAGATTTCTCACTTGATAAGTTGGCCAACTTGTATGTATCTGAGACTGTGAGATTACACAGTGTACTGCTATCAATAATTTCAGATAGAGGCCCGAGATTCACTTCGAGATTCTAGAAAAAGTTGCAAGAAGCTTTGGGTACAAAACTGAATTTTAGTACAATTTTTCACCCACAGACTGATGGTCAGTCTGAGAGGATGATACTAGTCTTTGTGGATATGTTGCGATGTTGCATCCTCAAATTTTAGGGTAGCTGGGAAAAATACCTGCCGTTGATAGAATTTGCCTACAACAATAGTTTTCAAACAAGTTTGAAGATGGCACCTTATGAGGCCTTGTATGGTAGGAAGTGCCGAACTCTATTGTATTAGACAGAACTTAAGAAAAGTTAGATTCATGGAGTTGATCTGATTAAAGAAACTGAAGAGAAAGTTAACGTGATACGAAATTGTCTAAAAGCTGCATCGAATAGGCAAAAGTCATATGCTGATCTGAAAAGAAAGGAAATTGAGTTCCAAGTTGGAGATAGAGTATTCTTGAAAGTATCTCCATGAAAAAGGGTATTGAGATTTGGTCGGAAAGGCAAACTGAGTCCGTGATTTATCGGACCGTACGAGATCACCGAAAGAGTTAGACCGTTAGCCTATCGTTTGGCATTGCCACCCAAACTGGAAAAGATTCACTATGTGTGCCATGTATCTATGTTAAGGCGATACCGATCCGACCCCTCTCATGTGATTTTGTTGACTGAGGTTGAAATTCGACCAGGCATGACCTATGGAGAGGAACCAGTTAAGATTTTAGCCCATGAGATTAAACAGTTGAGGAATAAAGATGTGGCTTTTGTAAAAGTCTTATGGCATCGACATGGTGTGGAAGAGGCTACATGGGAGCCAGAAGAAACCATGAGAAGCCAATATCTGAATCTGTTTACTGGTAAGACTTTCGAGGACGAAAGTCCCTAAGGGGGAGAAATGTAACATCCCGAAATAGGGCCTATTTGAAATAGTGGTTTCGGGACCACAAATTCGACATTAAAATATTTATTTTATGATTATTATGAGACCTAGAATATGAGAATATGCATGTGTTAAAGTTTCATGAAGAAATTCTTTGAGTAAGGTGTCTAATTGGAAATTAGGGACTAAATTGAATAAATTGAAAAACTTAGATTCTAGAAGAAATTTGCTTGAAATTGCTTTAGATTATAAATTAGAAGGTCTTGAGGAGCAATTTTCCCAATTTCTAAGTTTTTGGACAAAAATTGGTTTGTATGGATGAAATTTTAAAGAAAGGGCTTTTGGGCATTTTGGTCATTTGACATTTTAATGAAATAAAATGGGAAAAAGAAGGCAAAAATCTGCCATTTCCTTCTCCATGGCTGCCGAAAATTGAAGGGACACCAGAGCTAGGGTTTTCAACATTTTCAAGCTCAATAGTAAGTACTCCCAAGCCCCATTTTTAATGTTCTTATTTTTAGAATCTCGGTAGCTTATTCTCTCCATTTTTATGCATATTTCATGCTAGGATTCATGTTTAAAAATTTACCCATGCATGAGTTACTTGTATTTTGATGGTTTATGGAGGAATATGAAAGTTGGGTGAGTGTTAAACATCTTTTTCTAGGTCGTTTTCATGTTAAACCCCTAAATCGACCTTTTTGCAAAAGGTCTAAAATATGTGGTAGAAATGAGAAATAATGGAAAATGTGGGCTACCATAAGAGGGAAAAACATTCGGCTAGGCTTGGGTAAGGCAGAAATTGAATGGATTTCATTATACGAGTCTAGGGACTAAATCGTAACAATGTTAAAGGCTAGGGGCAAAACGGTCATTTGGAGCGAGGGTGAAATTTAGACTTGAAAAGTATAATGTGAGGTGTTAATGATCTATTTTTTTATTGTTATAGACCCCGAGGAACAAATTCCGAAGGTCGATCGAAGAAAACGAAAGGTTTCGGAATAACTGGAACACGATATAGAACGAGTACCAAGTAAGTTTGAATGACTAAAAGTAAACTCATAATATACTTAATTGTATAATTTATGAATATTATATTTGATGGTGGAATGAAAAACCTATGAAATGTATCTCTTGGTAATGATATGTGACAAATGTCCCGGTTGGGGTTGAAAAGGAAGTTCGATGGATGAACCATGTTTCATGTGAATTTGAGATCCTGCATGTGTTGTAGAAAGAATTTAGCCTGGACGGGTAATCTGTTAATCTCAATGATAGAAAGGATCTAGCCCGGACGGGTGTTCCTTGACTGATCGAGCCTCTCGAGGAATATATGTGTATAAAGGATTCAGCTCGGACAGGTAATTTGATTAGGGTCTGAATTTATCCTGGACTGGTAATTCGGATCCGAGCTCATTAAAGATGTTTGTCACTATAAGGGATTTAGCCTGGACTGGTAATCCTGACATCACCTTATAAGTTTACAACACTGGGGATTTAGCCTGGACTGGTAATCTCGCCGTAGAATGTATGGCTTACGGGAGTGCATGTTTGAAACAATCATTCCTAAGAATTAACGGTAAAAGGATAGTCCATCAAGATTTCCTAGAAACTCAACGGGATTAAAATAGAATATAAAGATGAATGATGAGCTCATCTAATGATAAATTACATGATGTATTATGATTGTGACTAACTTATGGATTGAATGCAAGTGTTAGGGAAACCATTTCATTCTAGTCAGTTTTATTGCTTATTATGGTTGTATGTTAATTATCGGTAAGTTTACTTTCTAGTTGTCCAAGCTTACTAAGCATGAAAATGCTTACCCCTCTCTTTTCCCTGTCTTTCAAAGCCCGAGGACTCGTAAAGGTTGGAAGACGGTTGGAGAGTCAACACACTATCAACTAGTCTAGCTTTGGTACATAGATACTTTATTTTGTTCAATAGCATGTATAGGTATTTTTGGGTCATTTTGTCATATGTGTCATTTGGCTAGCAATGTAAAGGCTTGAATGTTATGTCTATTCATATTGTGTATGGCCTTGATATATGGCCTGTATTGGTATAAGTTGCTATCCTACTAATCATGAAATTTTTACTTGTTGAAATGATTACATGGTGTATTATGAATGGGTATGATAAATGTGACCAATTCATTTGAAATTGGGAGGATCACAGTTGGCAATGAGTTAAAAGACGAGCCAAATCCGATATTGCGATTAATGAGACTATAATCCTTAATGCAAAAAGGGTAACCTAGCATGTGCAAAACCAATGACAATTATGGTAGAACTTGAATGCAATTAGGGCATGTTAGATATCAGTAGAAGCTATAGATGAGAGTGGGCAATTGAGGGTGACCAAAGACTTGAAAAGTAGCCTAACAAGGTCCACACAGGTAGACATACGGACGTGTGTCCAGGTCATGTGTGACACACGGATCGCCCTTAGGCGTTTAGTATGACCGTGTGTCCCCTACACCTAAAATATAAAGTCAGTGTCGAACACGGGCTAGACACACAAGCGTGTGTCTTGGCCGTGTGAATCTAACAGAATGCTTAAGTTTTGTACACGGGCATGTGCCATGGCCATGTTTTAAAGTCAGTGTTGCATACGGACTAAGGGCACGGGTGTGTCCCAAGCCACACGAATGTGTGTGACCACACGGCCTATACCCATACGGGCGTGTGGAGCCTTAAAGCATGAATTTTCCAAGTGTTTCTTAAGTTCTTGGTTTAGTCCCAAACCATTTCTAATAAATGTTTTGGTCCTCGTGAGCCTGTTCAAGGGACATAATGCATGTGAACTAGAAGCTTCAAGTTAAAAGAAATTTATGGTTCGATTTTATATGTGTATGCTTGAGTTGAGTCCGGTAGCACCTTGAACCCTATCCCGGCGTCAGATACGGGCGAGGGGTGTTACATTTGAGTTCAATTTGATTGAGAACGATGTCCGAAAGCCCCGTATGGACCTTATGAATAGCTAGGATACATATGTCATGACATAGGATTCCAGTATATGTGTGCGAGTAAGTCCATGGCATCGATTTGTGATTCCGATATGTGTTTACGAGTAAGACCCTGTCTGGGACAATGGCATCGATATGTGGTTACATGTAAGACCACGTCTAGGACATTGGCATTGTATGATTTATGTGATTATCCGAATGTCCTATTCAATTCTGAATGGTTCATCGGGCAAAGGTAATCGTGTACGGATTGTATAATACGAGCTAAATGGCCATGTATGAGTTTGTTTGATAATTAACAAAAATAAGGTAAGTGTATTCAACCTATTGCACATTAGTGAATGAATGTTAATTTTATGTATGTGTATTTATGTGTATTCGGTTAAATGATTAATATATGTACTTGAGACTATATTATGTATCCATAAGTATGTGAACTAGGGACTTAGTGATTATTCGGCCTTGAAAGTTAAATAATGATTTATAAATTTTTATCATATAAGCATTCAGATAAAGTGATAATATAATTGTGTATAAATGTAAATGATTATATGTAGGTTACATGAATATATAAGTTCGTGGAATTAAATGTGAATTGATATAATAATTCTAGTTTAATTTAGTTAAGTTGAATAAGTCATTGAGTTGTTTATTTGCTTATGACTTACTAAGCTTTGAGAGCTTACTCCCTGTGTTATGTTTACTCTATTTTATAGATTTTGTATTCAAGCTACAAATTCTGGGATCGTCAGCCAAGTTCATCACACTGTCTACTGCTTTGATACCTTTGAACTAAACTTAAATTATGGCATGTATAGGCTGGTTTTGGGGTTAGTTATTTTGGAAATGAATGTATATATATGCCATGTGAAAATAGCTTACTTCTAAGTTTGGCTTTTAATTGTGCTTGATTGTGGTTTAAAAATGTGTTAGTTTTTATGCTATGAAATGGGAATGATTAACATATGGTGATGAATAGTAGATAATTTGGAATGGATGAGTAATGATATGAGGTTGAGTATTAAAGGTGGCGTACTAGCTTGGAAGTGGCATAAATGAATTGACCATGATGAATGTTTGGTTGGTTTGGATATGTTCTATACTAATATGTATGCAGGTGAATAAGACTATTATGATTAGTTTGATCTAGTATGTTTTTAGGTTAATATTTGATGTGTTACGTATGATAATTCGCTATGGAAACTTTGGTTGTATATGTGGTTTTTAAATGATGTATTCGGCAATGGTACAACTATTTGTACTTGTTTAAAGACTATTAATTGTTTCAAACAAGCTGTTAGTATATATATATATATAGTCGAATCATCAATTAGCCAATTGATTTGGTAGTATGGATGAGAATATATATTATATTTTAGATAATTGATAAAATGGATATGGTTGATAAATGGGTTTAATGTAGAGTTTGGATTAGTATGCTGGCATTGGCGCTTGGATTAGAAATAATGGATAATGTGTAAGACTATTTTCGGCTTGTTAGATGTGTGGTATGGTGCATGGAAAAATTATAAAAATATGATGTATTGAAGATACCTTATATGACCGAATAGGTAATTAAATTATTGGTTGTGTGTATGTATTTCTACTCATGGTAATTTGGCATGTGAAATGGGTGTACTTTTAGTTGTTATATGTACTTAAGGTGATGAGTTAAGATAGCTAAGTATATAGTTTGGTTTGGTTATTGAGCATACGGGTTAGGTGCTATGAAATGTCCTTGATGTTCGAAATGATTAGAAAATAATTTATAGTGGATTGCTCAAGAATTATTAATGTACATGAATATATTTGTCCAATTGGTAATGTTTAAAAATGTTTCATGTATGTATGTTTTATAAGCTATATGATATGTATTATTTGATCTTATAATTTGAATGTACATAAGTATTTTTAATTGTGCATTGGCCAATTACTTAACTAATTAAATACGTGATATTGAAGGCTGTAATATAGATGTTTGGTATCATATATGAAATGAAATATGTTTGGTTTTAATTGTGTATGTACTTAGAGTTTTCATTGATTTTGTATTATGATTTAAACTATGTGTTTAATGTTTAAACAGATTTATGTTTTAGTTATGTGAATATAACATGTATTTATGTGAATGTCCTAAATTTTGTGTCTCGTCCGGTGATACCTCGTAACCCTATTCTGGCGACAGATACGGGTTAGGGGTGTTACAGTGTAGGCCCACACGGGCGTGTGAGCCCATACAGACAAGCCACACGGCATGTGGGCCCATATTTTTGAAATTTTTCCTAGGGTTGCACAGGGCGTTCCGATCGACTGTGGGCCTACCGTAGTGCCAATAAGGGCTAACCAAACCCTAAAACTTTAGATCTGATAGACTGATATTTTGTTCTGAGTATGATAATGTTATGGATGTCTGGTTATTCCGTAATTAGTATATAAGTATATTGAGCATGTTGAATCTGTTATTTTTGTATCTGTTTTCTGTATCTGTTTTGGGGTGGGATTGGTATATGTGAAGGAAGTGATCTGTATGGTGACCATCGCTTATATTCTAGCAGCTTGGGTGCACATTATCTGATATGTGTCATAATGACACGATATGTTGTGTAGGGTTGGGTGGGTGTTTTTAACCCCACATGGTGTAATGGGATGGTCGGAGTTGGAGTGTAGAGGATGGGGGTAGGATTTTAATTATTTGATCTGTATATCTGACTCTGTTAATTGTATCTGAAATTGGCATGAGCCCAAATCTGTATCTGATTGTATGTAAGTTTCCTACATGTTTGTATGTCTATTTCTGTTGGGTAACACACTGAGTTTACGTAAACTCACCTCTGTTTTTCTGACTTGTTCAGGTAATCCACGAACTTAGACGGATCAATACGATGAAGTCTTGTGGTGACCACTAGTCTACCAAAAAAATTTAATTAAAGGTTTTATTTACTTAAAGTATATTTCTGAGAGTTTTGTATTAAATGGACTCTCTGGACTATTGATTAAATTTTTGGGATTTGGATTTTTGTTTAATATTTTGTTTGGACAACTCGCTAAAAACATGGTTTTTACTAGAACAAAGGTTTTCCAAAATACGAACTACCTTCATGAATTACAACGGTTTTCGTAAGCTTCCGCTATAAAACAAGTTTTAAGGCAAATTAATTAATTGAATAAATGTTTTGACAATGGATAAAAACAAATAAGAGTTGAAAAACTGAAATGGTTTTATCATATAAACTTTGTTAACAAAACCCATTCTTTGTGTCACCTCTGGATTCGACCATAATGTCTAGGCCGGGTTTGGGATGTTACAGTACTATATCTCACATTGCTTTTTCCATATGTTACTTCCTCCATATTATCATCTTGGTTCCTATAATGCAAGTGTACAACATAATCATTTTTATTGAACCTTATTTTCGTAACTCGTTTAATGCCATTTAAGAATAATAAAGGGAAGTATAAATGTGTGTCTTTGAATTAATATTTTGATTTGTAGTAATTAAAAATAATGCTAATTAAATTAGAATATTCTATGTTTTTTTTATTGTAACATATCCTAGTCCAATGTGGTTATAACACTTCCTATAAATGCCAGTTTCTTTCCCTGCGAATCTTGTTTGAAATTAATTTTATGAACCAAATTTAACTAGTAACATCAGATTCGTGCAGTATGGCAAGCCTTAATGTTTATTTCGTACTACTAGTTTTATTCTTAACTTACGGGGTAGTAATGTCTACGAAGGAGAACGACTAGATTATTAAGGAAAATAATCGTGAAACTAAAATGGGTTTACCCTGTGTTCTAGAAGCTTTCAAGACTATTTTCAAGACAGTGAGTATTTCTCAGAAGTGGCTGTGAACTTGTTGTGTTGGGAAAGGTTTGCCACTCAGCATTAGTAAAGAGGACTCATGAAAATCTTCTATTCAAAGACCTAAACCCAGCGAAAATTATAGCGAAGAGCATTCAGACGGAATAATTGCCTTACATTGATCGATTCACCATCTCCGTCTGCTTAAGGATATAGGATTGCTTAAACTAACAAACGATTACAAGATGTAACAAGTTGTCTTTGATTTTGACATTGTTTCGGAAGCTTTATTAAAATGTGTCATTAAATTTAAGCCAAGTTAAATTATATTTAGTTGTACGGAAATTAAATGGTTCTAGAGAAGCCATTACTTAATACACTATGATTTTATACATGCCATTATTTTTAATTTTATAGCATTGGAACTCGGTAACCATATCAAATCGAGCACTAGATATTATTTCACATTGTTTAAATTGACACAAATATAATTATTATAAACATTAAGTTCATTTCAATAAAGTGGAATTGGAATGTTCTAGCGTGGTGTGAAATTGAAACAATCTCGATTCCTTGAAAGTCTTTATACAATTTAAATTCAAATTGCCTTTAAGGAAAAAAAACCTTGAGTTTTCGAAGTTATGAAAAGACACATATCGTGCCAAGAAATATCCTCCAAGGGACATGCATTATAGTTTGTAATAGTTCCTTGCCTATGGACTCATTTGTTTTATTTTCCATTTTCACTCCTTCGATACGACCTCTTTCTTTTCCGTAGAGGAGAGGCAATCTTGAAATCCTCGTCGAAAGTGATGTAACGCTTGAAAGTTTTAACTTAATTTACTTATGCTTATTTCTTTAGATTACATTTTTTTTTTATTAAGATCGAGAATGAAACTCCAAATATTTCTAGGACGTATGTCCCACATTCACCCTTTTAGAAAAGTTTCAATTTATATAAAAACTAAATCCTATCCATTTTTTGGGCAAAACCTACGAAAGTTATTGAAATGTAACATCATTTTTTGTTTCCAATTTAACTCTGTAAGAGAACTTTCTTTTTCCAAGTTCCATTATTTATTCCACTAAAAGCTTCCATTCATATTTTAGTAAATTTGGGTCGGAACGCTTACACCTAAAAGGTTAACATAGAACGAAGAATACAAATAACCGAATTGGAGTCCCACGATAAATACAAACATTGGCTTAATTTTAGAACGGGAAATATTTTTGATGAATTAATTTTGAATTTCAATAATTTAGTTGTCATTTTCCATTTTACAATTATGATAAGTGTGATAAAAACTTTTTAACAACAACAAGGTTATAAGATTTTACGCTTCGCATAATTATTTCTACATTGTGGCACATACATATCCCTAGTAGAGGAATCTGGTATGGCTCATTCAATTTTAAGATACATGTGAATTTTTAACCATCAACATAACAAGTACATACACAACTTAAAAAAAATTAGAAAAATAGGATGACACACACAACGACTGTGTGTGCTTGTAATGCAAGTGTACTATATCTCACATTGCTTTTTCCATATTTTATTTCCACCATATTATTGTCTTGGTTTTTGGTTTGGAGTGGACATAATAGTTCAATCTTAGTTTCAACGTAGAAACACATGTACGTGTTTATCTTTATTGAACCTTATTTTCGTGATCCATTTAATGTCATTTAAGATTTATAAAGGGAAGAATAAATTTTTGTATTTGAATTAAAATTTAGATTTGTAGTAATTAAGATTAATGCTAATTAAACTGAAATATTGAATGTTTTCATTTATTGTAACGTATTCTAGTCCAATGTGGTTATAACACTTTCAATAAATGCCAGTTTTTTTCCTGTGAATCTTGTTTAAAATTAATTTTACAAACAAAATTTAACTAGTAACATTAGATTCACGCAGTATGGAAAGCCTTAATGTTTATTCCATCCTAGGGGTTTTATTCTTAACTTGCGAGGTAGTAATGGCTACAAAGGAGAACGACCAGATTATTAAGGAAAATAATTGTGAAACTAAAATGGGTTTGCCCTATGTTCTAGAAGCTTTCAAGATTGTTTTCAAGACAGGGAGTATTTCTAACAAGTGTTACGGTGAACTTGTTGTGTTGGGAAAAGTTTGCCACTCAGCATTAGTAAAGAGGACTCTTGAAAAATCCTCTATCAAAGACCTAAACCCATTGACAATTATAGTGAAGAGCATTCAGACATGGTATAATTGCCTTGCATTGATCGATTCACAATCGTCGTCTTCTTAAGTATAGAGGATTGCTTAAGCTAACAAAATGTTACAAGATGTAACGAGCCCAAAATTATTTTTTGTCTTTATTTTTGATATTTTTCCAAAAGTTTCATTAAAATGTGTCATTAAATTTAGGCCTAGTGAACTTATATTTGGTTGTACAAAAATTAAATGGTTCTAGAGAAGCCATTACTTAATACACTATGATTTTATACAAGCGATTATGTAACACCCCAAACCCAGCCTGGACGTTATGGCAGAATCTGGCGATGTCACATAAGAATGTTTTTGAAAATGCATTGACCTTCAAATCATTTCAATTATTAACTTTTACCTAGTTTGGGAAAATTGTGTTCTAATACGTGGAAGCTTTGAAACCCAAATAATTTTTTGAAAACCATTTCATTTACGAAAAATCTTAGTTTATTTTAGGAAAACCATACTTTGTTGCGTCGTAGTTGATAAATCCATAATCAACAGTTCAAAATCCCAAATTAAAAACCAAACAGTCCTAAAGTTGATCATACATAAAATACCAACAAGAAATAAGCGATGTAACTGCAAAAACTGTAAATAAGTAGTTCGATAGTGGTGGTCATTGTTGAGCCCTCCGTTGCACCGATCCATCAAGTCTGGGGATTACCTACATAGATTAAACAGAAAAGGGTGAGTTTTCACAAACTCAGTGTGTAACCGCACAGAAGATATACACAGTAGCAGAAGTCAGTCATATATCCAAATAACAGATAATCTGGGCTTGATCCTTTTATGGAATCGGTGTGAACCATAGTCCACTTAGATACAAAATCAGATACGAACTAGGCCTTAGCCCATATCAGATATCACATGCGTCACAGAGCAAAATAACAGAATCATGCCCACCAGTGCTGCACACCAACTCCGTCCAACCCAACACACCAAGTGGGGATAAAATCGACCCACCCATCCCAACACACCGTGCTGTACCGAAATGCGACACATAATCAGATAATTGCAGCTGTGCTACCAGATATCAAGCTTAAGAGCCTTTCAAAACACTTCCCCATCATAACACCAACCCCACCCCGATGTAATGCATCATACAAATATGGCATGCTATAATGCAGCTTAACAAATCATACAATCGGTCAGATACACATACTAAGTGTAACATGCTTAATACATACATCACATAATCAGATCACAGAATCAGGGGTCTAAGTAAGGCTTATCGACACTATGGTAGGTTACAGTCGACTTGCGCGACCCGTGCAACCTTACAGATTATTCCAGAAAAATGGGCTCACATGCTCATGTGGCTTGCCCGTATGGCCCACACAGCCTAATTGGCCTTAGCCATGTGGATCACATGGCCTGGCCCAGAATCCCACATGCATGTGTGGCCCACGTAGCCCAATTTGTCGAGCCCGTGTGTCACACACGACCTTGCCCGGCCATCACACTGCTTTGTCACCTCCACGTGGCCTGGCTTGTCAATCACACGGCCGTGTTGTGGGCCTACCACTCGGCCGTGTGGCATTGACAGAATTATTTTTCGGCTTTTGTCGATTCTCGTTTTTTGTGTTTTCGAGCACGCACTTGGTTCGTTTTTTATGCATAATCATTTCCGAGCAAACCCAAACATATAATTGAACATGTTTTACTCAGTTAATTCTCTTAAACGATTGAATTGAACCAAAACCCCAAAATGGATTAGACACTTTTTGAGCGGACAACCCTTACCTTGCGAACCACGAATACTTCCCACTACGATTCTACACTAGATCAGCCTCTCTCACACTAGATTTCTGACTGTCAAAAAAGTTAACAAAAATCCCAATTATTATTTTAAAAACCAAAACTTCAAGGCACCAAAACCACTTACCGAATCTGCGACGACAACGTAGAACAACCGAAGGCAAATTGAAAAAAAAACAAATAGAACTAGGGAGAGGAAGATGGGAATTTTGGGAGAGAATCAAAAAGAAAGAACGGATAGGAGATGTTGGGGGAAAATGAAGGAGAACTAAAAACTATATTTTGGGAAAGAGATAATCAGAATATTTTTTGATAATTACCGAATCTCAACATCCCCCACTAACCCCACTAGCCAACTCCCATCAGAATTTCAATTTTACTCAAACACCTACGCGACATCAAGCAAAAATAATTCTTCTAGCTCATGTAGGGATTCGAACTCCATACCTCCAACACGCCAACACACATCTTAACCACCAGACCAACAGGCCTATTCTAATGTGAAAATACAAATATTTAAAAATAAGCCTGCTAGACTAGAGTAAGGCTTAATTCCAAAAATTACAAAAATTTTCCAAATATAAGGCTTCAACTTGGGACATCTCGTTCACACCTAGAACACTTAACCATTGAAGCAAATACACACTTGTGTCAATGACTTATAGAAATATTTAAAAACTTTGGGCGTTACACATTATTTTTAATTTTATAGTATTGAAACTCAATAACCATCTCAAATCGAGCACAAGATATTGTTTCACATTATTTAAATTGACACAAATATAATTATTATAAACATTAAGTTCATTTCAATAATGTGGAATTGGAATGTTGTAACGTGGTGTGAAAATGAAACAATCCTGATTCCTTGAAAGTCTTTATACAATTTAAATTCACATTGCCTTTAAGGTAAAAAAAAACCTTGACTTTCCAAAGTTATGCAAAGACACATATCGTGCCAAGAAATATACTTCAAGGGACATGCACTATAACTTGTAATAGTTCCTTGCCTATCGACTCATTCATGTCATTTTCCATTTTCACTCCTTCGATACTAATCTTTTAGTTATGACCTCTTTGTTTTTCGTAGAGGAGAGGCAATCTTGAAATCCTCATCGAAAGTGATATAACGTTTCAAAGTCTTAACTTGATATCCTTATTCTTACTTATTTTGATTACTTTTTTTTATCAAGATCAAGAATGAAACTCCAAATATGTTGGCGACATAAGTCCCACATTCTCCCTGCTAGAAAAGGTTCATTTTATATAAAACCTAAATCCTATCCATTATTTGGGCAATACGTACTAGAGTTGTAGAAACGTAACATCATTTTTTGTTTCGAATTTAACTCTCTAAGAGAACTTTTCATTTTCCAAGTTCCATTACTTATTCCACTAAAAGCTTCTATTCACATTTTAGTAAAATTAGGTTGGAATGCTTATACCTAAAAAGTTAATGTAGAACGAATAATACAATAACCGAATTGGAGTCCCACAATAAATACAAACATTGGCTTAATTTCAGAACGAGAAATATTTTTGATGAATTAATTTTGAATTCAATCATTTAGCTGCCATTTTCCATTTTACAAATATGATAAGTGTAATAAAAACTTTTTAACAACAACAACGTTATAAGATTTTACGCTTTGCATAATTATTTCTACATTCTGGCACAAACATATCACTGGTAGAGGAATTTGGTATAGCTCGTTCAATTTTGAGATACATGTGAATTTTTAACCATCAACATAACAAGTGCATACTCAACTACAAAATTTTAGAAAAATAGGACGACACACATAACGAATATGTGTGACTGTAATGCAAGTGTCCTATATCTCTCATTGTTTTTTCCATATGTTATTTCCTTCATATTATCATCCTGGTGTTTTATTTGGAGTGGACGTAATAGTTGTAACACCCCTCACCCATATCTGACGCTAGGATAAGGTTCGTGGTGCTACCTGACTTAAACTCAACCAATTGTATAAAACTAGGCTGTGAAATTTCAAACAATTTAAAAACTTCACTTTTCACAAGCAACTATCTTGTATATGGGCTTACGAGTCCCAATCATAAATCCAGGGTCGTTTGGAATCCAACCGAGACCTCATGAAAACTTAGAAAATTTTTATGCATCAAGACTCCACATACCCGTGTGGGTATAGAACACACGACCGTGTGCCACGGACACGCTCGTGTCTCAAACCCGTGTCTAAAATCATAAGCATTCTGCCAAAACCACACGGCCCACGAACACACCCTTGCCCTATAACTGTGTCCTTCACACGATCGATACACACATCCGTGTCTATTGTCCGTGTGCTACAAGCATGCATACTGACTTTATGACACGGCCTGGGCACACGCCTGTGTGGCCTCCCCGTGTGCTAAAATGACTTTAAAAATTTAAGTGCAAGGGACGTATGGCCATAACACATGCCCATGGGTGTGAACCATATGTCACACACAACCTAGACACACGCCGCGTATGTCTTACCCATATGGAAAAACTAGGCGATTTCCTAAATCCCTTTTTGTCACCCATTTTGTACAACCTACACAAGATCATTTCAATATATAAATCTCATCACAATGGGAACTAATTCATCCATAGAAAGAACATTATATACATTCATCAAAATGAATAATAGCCATTATTCCAGGCTTGATTACAAAATGAAGGGCCTTTGACTTAAGCCAAAATACATGAATCATTCTTTTAATACAACATCCTAGTCTAGCCCTATACATGCCACCATCAAAAATATAAATCCAACTATACCGGTTATTGCGGCCGATAGTGTGATCAATATCTCTGACTTTAAGAGATCTTTAAGTTAGCTTGATAACACTAAAAGGAGAGGGAAAGGAAAGAGGGTAAGCATAAGGCTTAGTAAGTTGCATATAAATAAATATACAACAACAATCTAACCATTAGTCATCATACTTATAGCTCAAGGTAAAGATAATTTAACTTACTCATTATCATCTACTCGAGTCACATTCTCTAAATTAAGCTCGTTACTCATGCTTACCATATAGGTACCTGTACCACTTACAACATGATTATTCTTTCTTTATCAAAATTGATCTACAACTCTCATCATTGAAATGTTTGGAATACTACTGGATATTCTATGAACCTTCAACATGGGATATATTGCCGATGCCATGTCCTAGATATGGTCTTACACTAGCTCTCATATACGCGTGTTGATGCATGTCCTAGACATGTCTTACACTAGCACAACTCTTAGCCGATGCGTATCCCAGACACATCTTACACTGGCTATCTCTGTCGAGGCCGATGTATGGCCCAGACATGTCTTACACTAGCACTCATCTCTGTGCCGATGCCATGTCCCAGACATGGTCTTACACTGGCTATCATAGTATGGTTGATGCATGTCCTAGACATGTCTTACACTAGCCCTTGTCTAGATGTCGATGCCATGTCCCAGACATGGT
This sequence comes from Gossypium arboreum, assembly GCF_025698485.1. Lineage (NCBI taxonomy): Eukaryota > Viridiplantae > Streptophyta > Magnoliopsida > Malvales > Malvaceae > Gossypium > Gossypium arboreum. The sequence goes on from NC_069078.1 coordinate 35,014,650, forward strand.
CTTACACTGGCTCTCATAATGTGGCCGAAGCATGTCCCAGGCATGTCTTACATTGGCACACAAATCACCCAATGCTTTGGCACGAATATCCAGTTCGTATTCTAATGTTTCAACGGGATATTTCTATTATCTCAATTATTACTAGGCATTCTCAATTCATAACTTGACAACTCATACAATATCAATTCAATGGCGATATGAATACAAGTATTAACAATGTAGTTTTATCATTTACATACAACTTACCTCGGTTTCCAAAAAGTACTTGGCTATTCGATTTATTCGGTTTGCTTGGCCTTCCCCCGATCCAGGTTCAAATTTGGTAATTCTTGATCTATAATGACAATATGCACTCATTTAGTCACTAATTAGGATTAAGCAATCATAAATTTACATCTTTGGTAAAATGACCATTTTGCCCCTAGACTTTGGCAAAATGACCATTTTACCCCTATGCCCGAAAATTGATTTTCATCAAATTTCGTTGTATCTTAGGCCTAACCGAACTATTTTTTCTATAATAGCAAATTCAAATAATCACTATTTCACATACTTATTAACTATTTTACAACTTATGCAAAATAGCCCATTTTAGGTGTTTTCATGCTAACACCTTTTACAAAAGTTGTCTATAACACAACTAGGACTCATATTCCTCCATAAAAATTCAATAAACATCACAAATCCTTTCATGGAAACACTCTAAACTCTTGACCATTTTGCAAGATATCACCCTCATTTGAAAACTCATGCTTCAAGGGTCTCAAAAATGCAAAAATCATCAACAAAGGGTGCGGGAATCACTTACTTGTGAGGGCTTTTAGTTGCTGAAAATTTTTAGCTTCCAAAACTCCATTTTTGCTGATATTTTCGGTGGAGAAGAGAGATGGAGAAGAAAGAAATGATAGCTAGGCTTTTAGGCATTATTTTATCACCAAATCATGACATCATCCACCTAATACTTTGACTATTTGCTTAAAACCCATCACATGGCCGACCAACACTCATAAAAAGGGTGTAATTTCCCTTTGAAAGCCCTCAATTTAAGTTCTTTAACTATTTAACTCAATTGGGTACAAAAATGAAACTTCTGCCTTTTATGCGATTTAGTCCTTTTTCGAAATTGGGCTAGAAAACATTAAAATTAACTCACCAAATTTTTCATGCACTAATAAAATATTACTATAACCTCATAAAAATAATAAAGTAATTTTTTTTTCTAACTTCGGATTTGTGGTCTCGAGACCACTGTTCTGACTAGGCCCTAAATTGGGCTGTTACAATAGTTCAATCCTAGTTTCAACACAGAAACACATGTACGACATAATTATCTTTATTAAACCTTATTTTTGTGATCCATTTAGTGCTATTTAAGAATTATAAAGGGAAGAATAAATGTGTGTATTCGAATTAATAATTAGATTTGTAGTAATTAAATAATGCTAATTAAGCTGAAATATTCAATGTTTTCTTTTATTGTACTATATTCAAGTCCAATGTGGTTATAACATTTCCTATAAATGCTAGTTTTTTCCTTACGAATCTTGTTCCAAATTAATTTTACGAACCAAATTTAACTAGTAACATCATATTCGCACGGTATGGCAAGCGTTAATGTTTATACCATCCTAGTGGTTTTATTCTTAACTTGTGGGGTAGTAATCGCTACGAAGGAGAACGACCAGATTATTAAGGAAAATAATTATGAAACTAAAATGGGTTGGCCCTGTGTTCTAAAAGCTTTCACGACTATTTTCAAGATAAGGAGTATTTCTAACAAGTGTTGCGGTGAACTTGTTGTGTTGGGAAAAGTTTGGCACTCAACGTTAGTAAAGAGGACTCTTGAAAATCCTTTATTCAAAGACCTAAACCCAGTGAAAATTATAGCGAAGAGCATTCAGACATGGAATAGTTGCCTTGCATTGATCGATTCACCATCCCCGTCGGCTTCAGGATACCGGATTGCTTAAGCTAACAAACGGTTACAAGACGTAACGAGCCCAAAATTATTTTTTGTCTTTATCTTTGATATTATTCCCAAAGCTTCATTAAAATGTATCATTAAATTTAAGCCTAGGGAAATTATATTTAGTTGTATGGAAATTAAATGGTTCTAGAGAAGCCATTACTTAATAAAATATGATTTTATACAGGCCATTATTTTTAATTTTATAGCATTGGAACTCGATAACCAACTCAAATCGAGCACTAGATATTGTTTCACATTGTTTAAATTGACACAAATAGAATTATTATAAACATTAAAGTCATTTCAATAATGTGGAATTGGAATGTTCTAGCATGATGTGAAACTGAAACATTCTCAATTTCTTAAAAGTCTTTACAATATTTAAATTCACGTTGCCTTTAAGGAAAAAAAACCTTGACTTCTCGAAGTTATGAAAAGACACATACCGTGCCAGGAAATATCATCCAAGGGACATGCACTATAATTTGTAATAGCTCCTTGCCTATGGACTTCTTTGTTTCATTTTCCATTTTCACTTCTTCGATACTATGTTAGTTATGACCTCATTCTTTTCTGTAGAGGAGAGGAAATCTTGAAATCCTCGTCAAAAGTGAAGTAACCTTTCAAAATCTTCACTTGATTTCCTTATTCTTCTTTCTTTAGTTTACTTTTTTTATCAAGATCGAGAATGAAACTCTAAAAATGTCAGCGACGTACATTCCACATTCTTCCTATTACAAACGGTTCAATTTATATCAAAACTAAATCCTATCCATTTTTTGGGCAATACCTACCAGATTTCTAGAAATGTAACATCATTTGTTGTTTCCAATTTAACTCTTTGAGAGAATTTTTCATTTTCCAAGTTCCATTACTTATTCCATTAAAAGCTTCCATTTATATTTCCATAAAATTGGGTCAGAACTCTTACGCCAAAAAAGTTAACTAGAATGAAGAATACAATAACTAAATTGGAGTCCCACGATAAAGACATACATCGACTTAATTTCAGAACAGGAAATATTTTTGATGAATTAATTTTGAATTTCAATCATTTAGTTTCCATTTTCTATTGTACAGATATGATAAGTGTGATAAAAACTTTTTAACAACAACAAGGTTATAAGATTTTACGCTTCACATATTTATTTCAACATTGTGGCACATACATATCACTAGTAGAGGAATCTGGTATAGCTCATTCAATTTTGAGATACACGTGAATTTTTTATGCGAACCCGGTCGTATCATGTTTTGACGCAACTCGACGCCACTGAGATTGTCCTAAACTTGAGGGGCCCAAGTGCAGGATGAAACATCTCATAAGCCTGATTGATTATTGGACCAATGTTTTTAAGGACTTCTTAATTTAATAATGTTTTATTTAAATTAATAAGTCTGCAAATTTTAATTTTAATTTGCACTTTGTGTGTTCTGCTTTTAATAAAGTAATGCATTATGTAACTTTCATGTTAGTTAAGTATGCATCATAAATAGTGACTTGCATTATGTAACTCCCATGTTAGTTTAAGTCTGCATTATGAAATTAAATCTGGCATTAAGTAACTCATCTGTTCATTTAGTTTGCATTTTAAACCATACATTTAAGCATCTTGTTAGAATAAATGTTCTCTTAATTAATTTAGTTGCTGGAATAATTTATTGATGCATGTGTTTTGAGTTCATTTATTTAAGTTAAGTGTTTAATCTATTTTCTGTTTAATAAGTGTTTAAATGTGCTTAATATGTTTGTTTTAATGTGTTTAATTGTAGGTGCCTTTTCAGCTGGAAACTGTTACATTCAAGGGTTGTTACAAATTCATTAATGTGACTTTTCAAGTGATTTTCGGTTACATACAAGGGGGACATTTCGGTTACATACAAGGGAGAATTATAGATCATTTAAAGAGCTGTTATAACAATTAAAATAGCATTATATCTTCTTTTAAATTCAGCAGCAGCTTTTCCATCTACCTCAACCGTTTTGTTCCTTAAATGATCATTTCATGCTTTCAAAACTCCATCAAGATGATGGTGTCTATTCGGTTGGGCAAAGGAGACTTCAAAAGATTTTCCTAAGCATTCAAGTTCATTGATTTAGCTGAATTAAAGTGTATTGAAGATTAGAGTTACTTAGGCTAGAATTTCAAAAGTTGTGACTTTTCATTTCAGCTCATTAAGCTGAATAAAAGTGACTATTCGGCTAGCCTCTTTTAACACTATAAATAGTTGTAATCAGCATATTATAAGAGAACCTTTGTAACACCCCGTACCCGAGACCGTCGCCGGAGTCGGACACGAGGGGTTAACGGCTTAATCCATTTACTTACACAGTCCATTTTTTTTTAAAAGTTCCAGGCAGTTGGCTAACTGCGTCACTGTCACCTTAAAAATCATATCTTGAGTTCCACAACTCGAAAATCAGTTTCGTGATTTTTCCCTGAAACAAGACTCATATATACATCTACAAACTTTTTTCTAGAATTTTTGGTTGGGCCAATTAGTACAGTTTATTAGTTAAAGTCTCCCCTGTTACAGGGTTCGACTACACTGACCTTCCTGCAATGCGACTTAGATAACTCCTTGTACAGGGCTTCAATGCTTATGCAGCTTGCTTCTAAGGAAACTAGACGCAAAAAGGAATCTGTATATATATGGAATGACTTCTAATTATCTCTGGTTAATTTATAATGAATTTCCAAAGTCGGAACAGGGAATCCAGAAACCGTTCTGGCTCTGTCTCACGAAAACTTAAATATCTCTTAACATATTGTTCATATGATCGTTTCGTTACTTTCCTATGAAAATAGATTCATCAAGGTTCGGTTACATAATTTATTCGCTATTTAATTCCATTCCTACTATTTTTAGAGATTTTTCACATCCACATAACTGCTGCTGCCAGCATCTATTTTTAAGGCAAACTTTACCCATTTCATGATCCTCCATGGATCAACTAGAGTTTGTCATACATATACCAAAGGTGATCATGAATAACCATTCCCATGACTAGCCGTTACCAACATTTCCATACCTCTCGACGGACGACATACAAAACGATTATAATGCTATGATCCAGTATACTTAAGCCATTTTCGCATGGCTATCCAAATTTACACAAAACCGAAAGGTACATGACCTACAACAAAAGGGTAGTCCTATACATTAACCAAAATATCCTCTCACTACTAGTCTATTCTATACATGCCATAAGATATTCCAAAACGTAGCAGTACCAAACAGTGGATGGTGATAATGTGACTAGTTCTTGACGATCCCGAGCCTGTAGCTTCCAAATGAGATCTATAAAACAGAGGAAACAAAGTACACGGAGTAAGCATTACAATGCCTAGTAAGTTTCAAGCAGTGTCAACAGATAACAATCAAATTATAACATAGTTGTTCGTATTTTTATTTCACTCTTCCTTCGGGCATACCATCCCCTTTTCCGAATATGCACATCTCATCATATGTAATAGGCAGATAAATTCCCACTTGATGGTGACCTCTTATGATCATAGGTACATTACATATTTTTACCTGACTTCCCACATTGACCAAATGCACAATAATCATAGAACAGTCTTATTGCTTTACTCACACTCACATGTGCATCACATAACGACCTTGTGATTTAGTCTAAATCAAACTTAAATATAATCTCAAAATACATACCTGACCAACTTAACGCATTGAGCGTATTTATTACTAATTGTCACTGTGAAGTCGCATAATCTTACGCTTTACTTGAATCTTCAGCAAAACCTTTAGTTCGGGGCTTACCCGGACAAAGTCTCCACATGTAGTCATCGGGTCATTAGAGCTCGGATATAGTACGAGCACAAAGCCTACGATCATTAATCGGTGATAATATTCTCGCATAAAGCCTACGGGGTTTTAACCCGGATATAGTACTAACACAAATGCCCTTCGGGACTTATCACATTTATACACTTCCACATCCATCACGTTGGCCACTCGGCCCTATCACATATATACACTTTCACATTCATCACATTGGCCATTCGGCCTTATCACATATATACACCTTCACATTCATCACATCGGCCATTAGGCCTTATCAGATATATACACACTTTCACATTCATCACATCGGCCATTAGGCCTTATCACATATATACACACTTTCACATTCATCACATCGGCCATTAGGCCTTATCACATATATATACACTTTCACATTCATCACATCGGCCATTAGGCCTTATCACATATATACACTTTCACATTCATCACATCGGCCATTAGGCCTTATCACATATATTCACACTTTCACATTCATCACATCGGCCATTAGGCCTTATCACATATATATATCTCATACATATTTCATATTTTTCTTGTACATCAATTTCAGCAATAGCTTATAAGAAACTCAAATAGTTTCATCAAAGTTTACAACAAAATCACATATTCACTACAAGCAGTTTTCCTGAGCAACAATCACTAAATTGTTTATAGCTGGAGCTACAAAACTCAAAATCAATTGCCGTTAATTTTCCCCGAATGTAGACTCATGTATCTTTCATCCATAAAATTTTAAGAATTTTAGGTGTGGCCAATCAATACCAGATTTTTCTTAAAGTTTTCCCCTGTTTCACTGTTCCACTAATCTGACCACTCCTCACTACGAATCAGATTTCTCATTGTACAGAATTCAAAATGTGTTATATTGAATTTCATTTGAAACTAGACTCATTAAGGAGTCTAAACATATAAATTTTACCTTATAACCATTTTTGTGTAAATTATAACGATTTTCTAAAAACAGAACAGGGGATTTCGGAGTCATTCTGACACCGTCTCACACAACTTTAAATATCTCTTTATAGGGAATTTCTTTGCTCACACGGCCTCTTTTATAAGGAACTAGACTAATTAAGCTTTGATTACATATTTTATTCAGCCTATAATTCCACACCAACAATTTATGGTGATTTTTTAAAATCACGTTACTGCTGTTGTCCTAAGCAAATTATTACAATTTGCTCTTAAATTTCCAAGTCCAAACACTTATGAACTTACCATTTGAGTTTAAAACATATCATGGGCACATCATATCTTATTAAATCAACTCATTATGTTCTATTATGATTGAATTTACTCAACGTTTAATCACTTAAAACTTACCTCGGAAGTGGTCGACGATTAGATGTCCACGGCTATTCGTTTACTTTCTCTTTTCCCCTATCCGACTTTGATCCTCTTTGCTCTTAAGCTTAAGTAAAACAATAGATTTGCTTAAGTACTTAACTAATATTATTCACTTAACAATCACATTTGGCAATCACATATCATTTAGTCTTTGATTAACCAATTTAACACATACCAAAATCCAATCATACATCTAACCTTTATCTCAATACCAAACCGAGTTATAAGATCATACATTATACTAAGCATATCATTAAACATACCTATTCAATTTAGCTAATCTCATAGCCGATTAATCACCTTACCCACATTACTCAATGCCGAATATTAACCCAACATCACAAGCATAATCACCATGAAACTTACCTTAATACACATTTTATCTCATTTCCGAATACATATATCATCAAACAAATATTTATTCACATAACAACAATTCATTCACATCAAAGCATAGTCGAATGTATCATTCTTCTTAAATTCAAAAATAAATACATGGGCTAACTTCAAAATCTATTTAACAACTTAACTTTATAAACACATATTCGGCTAGGAAGAAAGATTGATAATTTAAACCACACAACTCAAATTCTTACAATTTAAGCTTAGAAATTTCTATTCATGTAAATTTTAGCAACATGGAGTCCATTAAACACTCCAAAGTTTCATTTGAACAACAATTGTTCAACCTTCTAGCATAATTTCAATCTGGACAGCAAGCATTATTTAACATTCAGGCTGTTTTATTAAACCATCCGAATAGCTTAATTAACACCAATTTATAGCCCCTTGAACAATGAATTAAACCCATTCGATTAGCAACAAAACTAATATTTAACAACCATTGTTCTCTTTTATTTCAAGCATGCAGATGACCAATTTCTCCTCATATTACAGCACATTCAAATCAGCATTTACATGCTGGAACAATTTGTTTTCAAGCTGCAAATTTCAGCAGATCATTTATGCATTTAATTGTCAAATTGTTACGTCACTACTAACAATTGAAACTTAGTAAGAATAACATAATATTTTAGCTATTAAACTCAATTTATCAACCCCTAATTGGCATGAAAATAGAACCATTAATTTGTTCAAATTTTGGGCAGCATAACGAAGGCACAAAATTGACGGTAGTAATTTTACAACTAATCCAAGAGCTTTTCTTTTCTACAACCCACATTCGTGCCTTCCAACCACAACCCATCATCATTTTTCTTTACAACATAGATAAAGATAGAGGAGAGCTTAGAAAACTTACCAACTTAGGATACAACTCCTAACAAGCTAAATCCTTAGTTTCCTTCAACATGCAAGTCGTCTCCATTTTTTTTTTTTGTTGCAGCCCTCTCCTTCTTCTTCGATGGATTCTTGGGTTACTTGAAATTTCAGCTACCTAACTAGCTAAAATCATAGTTTTCCTCCTTCTAGCCATCTTCTAAGTCAAAATTAAAGCAACCAAAACTTTCTTCTTCTTGTACGGCTAAGAAGAACAAGATGATACTTTTTTTTTCTTTTCTTCACCCTTCATCCCCTAATTTTATTACTAACTCTTTTATTTTATTCTTTCCAACATGAAGCATTAACACACCATGCTTAAAATATGCTATGACCCATAGCATGGCCGGCCACTAGCTCAAATTTTGGGCAATTTGACATGCAACCCCATCATTTCTATAACATGCATTAATAGGCCACTTTACATTTGCCTAGCACATTTCTAAATTTTCTCTCATAAGTCCTATTTACTAGAATTCACCTACAATTAAACAAAATTCAAATATGAAATTTTCACACATGCATATATACATATAATAAGCATCAAATATGACACTAATTATTTTTATGACTCGGTTTTGTGGTCCCGAAACCACTTCCCGACTAGGGTCACATTAGGGGTGTCACAACTCTCCCCCCCTTTAGGGATTTTCGTCCTCGAAAATTTCTACCGATGCATAGTTTAGGATAACATCCTCTTATTGAATTATATCCATATAGACATTAGCTCATCGATAGCAATTGTAATTCACTCTGATTTCAGCATCGATCTACAAAATCATTTTCTTATCTTAAAACAAATACATAAACATTTCTACAAGTATGCACATATATCTCATTTTCTTGATTTCATAAGCAATAATCACTTAATTTAATTCACAAATGCATTTCAAACACATATTAAGCACATATTAACATGTATAATTCACATCATCAACCCACATATTTCTAACCCACATTTTCATTCATGTATAAGTCAGTAACTTTGACCGAAAGTACACACATACTCAAACACCCCAATAAATATCCTTTATAACTCCATCGTATCTCAATATTCAACTTAACTTATTTCCAACGAAAATTCAACTTCCACACACCTGAACATTTAATTCATTCAGACATTCAATCACTTTATTAATGCTACCCGTATACAATCGATTAGGCATAAAGCCTCGTATAGTACATCGGCATGGGATTTATGTTAGTACGTAACCCATATATCCAAAATTATCAGCATTCATCACAAATTCTTACAGACTTTCAAATGTCGAACTTAATCGAAATAATTTCTTGAATATGATTAACAACAAAAAAATAGGGGTCATTTAGCAATAGCACATATGACTTCATATACCAAGCATTCCATAGACTAAATCCGTAACACATTTATAACTTGAATTCATTTCTTAACAACATATCCACCATCTTTTTACTTTCATCTGATTTTCTCATACCTTCCGTACATACCTGTATCACTTATTCTGATCTTACTTAATTTATCATCTTAAATATACCCGTTGAATCATTCGAAATCATTACGGATACTCATTAAGCACATATAGCTCTTACAATGCCATATCCTAGATATGGTCTTACATATTCTCACATATCGAGCCGATGCCATGTCCCGACATGGTCTTACACACTATCTCAAATCAATGCCTTCGTCCCAGACGAGGTCTTACATAATTCCACTTCACACACTTAGTGCCCATCGACCGATCTCGCACTCATAGTGCTCGGTTAAAGGAATTTGCACACACACGTGCCTCTAATCATTCACACACATAGTGCTCTTATTCATTCGTTATTACACATTGAAATGACTTAACCAAGTCTATAAACATCATGTATGTACACTTTTAAACATATCATCTCATTTAAGTTTGAATTAGTATAGTAATGAACACTTAAACTTTGCTCAAATTACCAAGCACGAAGCCTACTAGGCACGAAGGCCGAATACACGTCACCAAAGCATGATTGCTCTTGGGACCTAGCCGGATACATCACTAGCACGAATGCTCTTGGGACTTAGTCCGGTTGCATTACTAGCACGAATGCTCTTGAACTTAGTCCGGATACATCACTAGCACGAATGCTCTTGAACTTAGTCCGGATACATCACTAGCATGAATGCTCTTGAGTTTAGCCCGATATATCACTCTCAATTCTCATGTACATATACACATATAGCAATGCACATTAGTATATCATTTACGTTACTTGAATTCAAACACAACATGCTTGTCGACCATTCAACTTCGGTTCCATAGCCACATACAAAAATCACATTTATAGTCATAACACTCTTTCAAAATTGCATCACTTATACCCTTAATTCAATCCAAATCGAAATTCAAATACAAGTACATGATACGTACCTGATCAACTTAATAATTTAGGCATATCTAAGTGAAGTTATATCGCAAATTCTCATAGTCGAAGCTTGCTACAGACTTGATCGGGATCAAGATTCATTACCATACAAAGAACCACATTTTAATAGTCAAAAATCATCACACCATCATTTTATCACTTTATGGCATGTATAAATAGACTCACGCGCACTACGTTAGTCCTAGAATCGACTAAACCGTAGCTCTGATACCAATAAAACTGTAACACCCCGTACCCGAGACCGTTGCCGGAGTCAGACACGAGGGGTTAACGGCTTAATCCATTTACTTACACAGTCCATTTTTTTTTAAAAGTTCCAGGCAGTTGGCTAACTGCGTCACTGTCACCTTAAAAATCATATCTTGAGTTCCACAACTCGAAAATCAGTTTCGTGATTTTTTCCTGAAACTAGACTCATATATGCATCTACAAATTTTTTTCTAGAATTTTTGGTTGGGCCAATTAGTACAGTTTATTAGTTAAAGTCTCCCCTGTTACAGGGTTCGACTACACTGACCTTCCTACAATGCGACTTAGATAACTCCTTGTACAGGAATTCAATGCTTATGCCACTTGCTTCTAAGGAAACTAGACTCAAAAAAAAATCTGTAAATATATGGAATGACTTCTAATTATCTCTGGTTAATTTATAATGAATTTCCAAAGTCGGAACAGGTAATCCAGAAACCGTTCTGGCCCTGTCTCACGAAAACTTAAATATCTCTTAACATATTGTTCATATGATCATTTCGTTACTTTCCTATGAAAATAGATTCATCAAGGTTCAGTTACATAATTTATTCGCTATTTAATTCCATTCCTACTATTTTTAGAGATTTTTCACATCCACATCACTGCTGCTGCCAGCATCTATTTTTAAGGTAAACTTTACCTATTTCATGATCCTCCATGGATCAACTAGAGTTTGTCATACATATACCAAAGGTGATCATGAATAACCATTCCCATGACTAGCCGTTACCAACATTTCCATACCTCTCGACGGACGACATACAAAACGATTATAATGCTAGGATCCAGTATACTTAAGCCATTTTCGCATTGCTATCCAAATTTACACAAAACCGAAAGGTACATGACCTACAACAAAAGGGTAGTCCTATACATTAACCAAAATATCCTCTCACTACTAGTCTATTCTATACATGCCATAAGATATTCCTGTAACATCCTGATTTTCGGGTTTATTCGCGATTTTCAATATTTTGTAAAGATTTTTAAAATTTTGTATTTGGATGTGGAATTAGTATTTTGAGTAGGTAAATGGGCTTATAGAAGGCCCATGAGTTGGCCAAAACCCAGTTGAATTTTTGGAATTTTAGACTTAGGAGTTAGGGGTTACGGCTAAGTGGCCTTAAGTGGAGTGATGGGTAAATTGCATCACAAAAGAGCCTTGGTTAAGTGGCAAGGGTGGCGCCACTAGGCTCCTAGAAAAGTGGCGTGTGGAGCTTTGGGAAGGCAAGGGATCGATTCCCTGTGTTGGCAAATAGATGCATTTATTTTTTAGTGCAGGAGGGGTAAGTGTTGGAGTTCAGGTGGATTCTGCTAAAGGAGAGTTGGATCGGTTTAAATGCTTGGATTAAGGAAGGATAAGGGAGGGATTTAAGGATTTGGATGAGGCTAGGAGTTGGCGAATTATGGGAATTGAAGAGGGAAAATCGGCAGGGGGCTATGTTGTTAGTATTTCGGCACTTAGGGTATTGAGTGGTGCCGTTTTCTTCCTTTAACACCTTAGGGTTGTTTTTCCTCTCTTTTTCCTCTCTAGCCAAACTACCACCTCCCTATTCCTCTTCTTCTATTTTTTCTTTCTTCTTCTTCAAAACTATTCATCATACCGCTATTCATCAATACTTTTGCGAATCCATAAAAGCCGAAATCCTGTGATCATTGCTTGTGCCGATTTCTTCAAAGCCGTGTTGTAGCCCCACATTATCATCTTCTTCATCACACAAAAGCGAAAAACCATAGATTTGGGGGCTTATAGCGAAACTTCAAGACTTTGGGGAATCGAGTTCTCTGAGTCGTTTGATAGATAAATCTACACTAGATTGCGTGGAAATCAAGTGGGAGTAAGGGTAAAGTCTTCTTAGCGTTGAATCTAAGGCGTGGTTCATTGGAGCAATCAGATTCGAGCTAACTATCGATTTTGGCAAAAGGACATCGAAAGGGATCTCGAAGCGATCGTCGCAAATCGGTGTGTCTTTAACACCCTTTCTTAGTTCAATTAAGGCAAAAGTTTGAAATGCCAAATTCCGGCATTTCATGGTCATCTAAGTATGTGAATGCTCTCAAGTCATAGAGGAATTGTTAGATCTGGCACCGCAAGGTGGTAAGCACGTTCAGCGTGATGCTTTAGCGTATTTCGGAAAAAGGGGCTTGATGGGCCAAAAGCGGGCCCAATGGGCTTCTGGACCAATATGGGTAAGAGATGGGCAAATTAGCTGTTAGGTAGATGGTGGAATCAAATTGCATAAAACTGATAAAATTATGAATTAGCTTGTGCAGATGGCGTAGATCACGAAATTACCCTAAAGAGCAAAATTACCAAATTACCCTAAAGAGCAAAATTACCGATATACCCCTAGGGTTTTAAATTGGTGAACTGCATGATTGATCAATGTTGTATTTTACATGATATGCTTTTGTTAATATCTGTTGCATGGGGTTGGGGTATTAATGGAGGAAATCTTGAAAGTGGTTCATCCACGTCTTGGAGGCTTTGCCTCAATCGATGAAATTTGAGCGGTGTTCTTTGCCGCAACTGTGGTGTGTAAATGGGTGGGTTGAGATATTCCCACATGGTGTGTAGGGCTGATGCAGGCGATGTAGCGGTTGGTGGGTTGAGTAGTCTCCCAGATGGGCTTGCATTCATTATTTCTGTTGATACTCATATTCTTGAACCGGGCCTATGGGCCACACTATTATGTAAAAGGGCTAAGGCCTTGCCACTGTGATACGAAAAGGGCTTGACCTCTGTCTTTATTATCTGAATAGGGCTTAGGCCCAATGGGCTCGAGCTGAATTGGGCTTTGGATGGGTTTCTGATACACTGAGTTTTCCAAACTCACCCCTTCCTCTTCCCTCCTTGCGGTGAGCCCTAGTTGGTGGACTTGGGTCAAGGGATTCAGAGTGGCCATGAAGATGGATTGCCAATTTTAAATAAGTTTAGCATTTAATTTGGATTATTTTATTTTTATTATGTTTAAAGTTGTAATAAGGCCGCTCTTTTTAATTATTTTTATTTTGGGGATTATTAAACTGGTTAGCACTAGGGTTCGTTTTATAAAACTACTTGATTTTTAAAAGATCACGATGACGCATAAAGTTTCCATAAAGTAAATGTTTTTCCAAGGAAATAAATATTTTAAACAAACGTTTTCAACTTAAACATTTTCTTAAGACGGACATAATCAAACGATTTTCTCAAAATTATACGAGATGTTAGAGTGTGGCAATGGTGGTGTGCATGTCTAGGATTGGATCCGGAAGAGCTTGGTACTTAGCGGTCAAGCGGACTCACCTCCTCTTTTTCTCGTTTCCTACCGGTGCACGCTTCTATTCACTTTAACCTACCTTTAAAAGTGTCTTTTACAACACCAACTCAAATTTTTCCAAACTAAATGTCGGAATGTTTTGAACGCATCAATGTGGCGCATCGATCCGGTCATAACGTCCGGCCGGGTTTGGGGTGTTACATTTAGTGGTATCGAGCTGGTTGCAACAACTCGGTTGTGGATCGGTCCAAAATCTTTTCAAAAACTTGGGCCTAAGAAGGGTACTTTTTAGAAATGGTAAGTTTTTCAAGATGTTCAAGTTTTTTCTATTTGTTAAGCGGGTTAAATCAATAGTTTTAAAATAAAAGTGTTTTCAAATAAAATCTTTTATTTTCGGTAAACAAAAACATGGTATTTGAAATTTTAAATAGACCGATAAATGAGTGGCACATGCTGAATCCCGGCACCAAGTCTGTAAGTATCTTTACGCTCTATATATATATTGTCTTGTCTTCAGTAAATATCAGTAGATAATCTTGAGCCCTAGAGATAGAGCTATTGATGATGTAGTATTAGGACTACAAGATGGAACCATAGCTAAATTATGATTCTTGAAATAACTTTAAAACTTTATCTGCTCATAAGACATTCGGTATTAAGCAGTGAAACCAATAAACTAATGTCATAAAATTCGTGTCGGATAAATCGTTATGAGTACAAGGGCTACTCGAGGAAGAGGCCGTGGTCGAGGCCGAGGTAGCACTCAAGCTGGATCGGCGTCATCTGAACACGTGCCAGCTGGCGGGGTACGTCCACCACCGATTAATGAAAATGGGCCGTATGATCGGGCTGCAGGGGATGACGCTTTGTCTCAGGCCATGTTGAGGGTTTTGGAAAGGGTGGCCGAAGCTAACGTCAGGCCCATGAATAGGGGGTCCATTTCGAGCGACTTGAATAGCCAACGGAGCTGAGATTTTTAGGGCGTATCTGGAGTGGCCCCAAATGTGGCTGAGTACTGGTTGGAAGCCACAGAGCGGATCATGGACGACCTAGACTGCTCAGGAGAGCAGAAGTTGAAAGGGGGAGTGTCGTTGCTTTGCGGGATGAAGCGTATCAATGGTGGATTACTATGAGAGAAGGTACCCCAACCGAGAGGGTAACATGGGAGCTGTTCAAGCAGGACCTTTAAGGCGAAATATGTTGGAGCTAGCTATGTAGATGCACACGAAAGGAGTTCTGAATCGACTCGGGAAATAAGACCATTCTTGAATATGAGGGAGTTTCTACAATTGAGTCGGTATGCTAATGGCATCGTTTCCACTTGAATATGGCGCAGACGTACGTTTTGAGATGACCTTAGAGATGAGTTAAGGGTGCTCATAGCTCATGAGAGGGAGCGAGATTTCGCTGCACTGGTAGAGAAGGCTAAGATAGCCGAGGAAGTGAAGCAAACCGAACGGAGGAATCGTGATAAGGACCGGAATCGGTTCAGGAGGGATCTTTGGACGGTGGTCTTTGTAATCGAAATGTTAAGAGAGCTAGGATGGGGGAACCGGTTCGAGCAGTTCCGGTGAACACAGGTAGACTGCAAGCTTGTGGAGATTGCGGCGGAATGCATCAAGGAGAGTCTTTGAAGCGTTCAGGGCTTGTTTTCGTTGTGGGTCTAAGGAGCATAGGATTAAGAATTGTCCTAGGAGGGCCACTCCACTCAAGTAGCGAACAAGGGGACGGCCAACCGCTCAACTTGTGAGGATGGACCACCGCCCAAGAGGTCGTGGACAAGGTCGCGGAGGTAATGGCCGTGGGCGTGGGGCACCCGGCGAGGGTATTGGTAACGCGGATGCTCGTCGGCCAGACTTTGGTGTATCTTTGCTCGTCGCATGAGGAGGGTGACGCCTTTTGATGTCATAACTGATACGTTTTTATCTATGGTGTACCTTATCTTTGCTCTCGATTGATGTGGGATCAACCCATTCGTATGTGGCATATAACATTTACGGGGCCTTTGGGCGTGCACTTGAGGAGACTGTATGTGGGGTGTCTGTGATAAGTCCTTTAGGTCATTCGGTTAAGGTAGAAAAACTCTTCAAGGAGGTGCCTCACGGAGATTCAAGGCAAGGTTTTCGTGGGGATTTGATGGAGTTACCGTTTGAAGAATTCGATCGATCCTAGGGATGGATTGGTTGACCAAGCATAAGGCAACTTTGGATTGTGCAGCCAAGAGGATGGTGTTAAGAATCACAATGATGAAGAGGTTATGATTATTGGAGAACGAAGGATTACTTATCCAATGTAGTATCGGCGTTGAGGGTTGAAAACGATGCGCAAGGGATGCGAGGCATATCGGCTTTGGTAAGTCAAGTTGAAATCGAGGATCATTGTGGAGACCATCGAATCTGTTAGGGAATTCGAGATGTTTTCCGAAAGAGCTTCTGGATTACCTCCCAATCGGAAGTTGAGTTTGGAATCGATTTGTTACGAGGGCGACTCCAGGTCTCTATTGCACCCTATAGGATGGCACCAAGGAGTTGGTGGGCGAAGGCTCAAATTCAAGAGCTATTAGATAGAGGCTTCATTAGGCCTAGTGTGTCTCCTTGGGAGCACCGGTCTGTTGTAAAGAAGAAGGACGAGCGATGCGCATGTGCATCGATTATCGCCATTGAACAAACCGGCGATTAAGAATAAGTATCCACTACCAAGGATTGATGACTGTTCGATCAATTTAGGGAGCTTCGGTATTCTCCAAAATCGATCTTCGTTCGGATACCATCGCTAAGGGTAAAAGAAGGGGATATTCATAAGACAGCATTTCGAACTCGATATGGACATTATGAGTTTGTGGTCATGCCGTTTGGGCTAACGAACGCACTGCAGCTTTTATGGGTCCGATGAATCGAGTATTCCAACCTTACTTGGATCGGTTTGTAGTCGTCTTTATCGGCGATATCTTGGTATACTCAAACGGAGGTGAAGCATGATAAGCATCTCCGTATTGTGCTGCAAGTGTTAAGGGAGAAGGAGCTCTATGCGAAATTTAGCAAGTGTGAATTACGGTTGAAAGAGGTAACCTTCCTAGGGCATGTGGTCTCTGCCGGGGATTAAGGTGGATCCTCGTAAAATTGAAGCTATTCGGAATGGAAGCCACCTAGGTCGATGTCGAAATTGAGTTTCCTAGGGTTGGCGAGTTACTCTGAAGGTTTGTGGAGGGTTTCTCGAGAATGGCGGCGCCCTTGACAAAACTCATAAGGAAAGGAGTACCATTTATGCGGACCGAAAACAGAAAAAGCTTTTGATCGGTTGAAAAGGTATTGACCGAAGTGCGGTGTTGATTCAACGGTGTATGCGGGAAGGACTTCACCGTATATAGCGATGCGTCGCATGTGGGGTTAGGTTGCGTACTGATGCAAGAGGGCAAGGTGGTCGCTTATGCATCACGACAGCTTAAGGCTCATGAGGTGAATTACCCTACGCATGATTTGGAGCTAGCAGCGGTGATTTTTGCGTTAAAAATTTGGAGACATTACTTATATGGGGAGAAGTGCATCATATACACAGATCATAAGAGCTTAAAGTATTTGTTGACTCAGAAGGAGTTGAACCTTAGGCAACGAAGGTGGGTGGAGTTGCTTAAAGACTACGACTGTTCGATAGAGTACCACCAGGAAAGGCTAATGTGGTGGCGGATGCATTGAGTCGAAGGGTTGTTACGGATTTGAGAGCCTTGTTCGCATCGATTAAGTCTATTCTATGATGGAAGCTTGTTGACGAATCGCAAGTAAGGCCTACTTGGACCTAAGTTAAAGAAAAACAGTTGAAGGATGATTCATTAGCTCTTGGTTCCGACAAGTTAAGAGTGGTGAGAACGAGGATTTTGGGTTGAACAGTGAAGGAGTTACGTGTTTTCGTGGAAGGGTTTGTATTCAAAGGATCCCGAATTGAGGCGATTAATTCTAAAAGAGGCTCATGGTGGACTCTGTGCCATGCATCTGGAGGGAATAAGTTATCCGAGACTTGCGAGAGGTGTCTTGGTGGCGGATTAAAGCGAGAGGTGGTGAATTTGTTGGGAAATGTCGGCGTGCCAGAGTTAAGGTGAGCACCAAGCTGCCGTCGGGATTACTACAACCAGTGAAAATTCCACTATGGAAGTGGGAAAGAGTAACAATGGACTTTGTGAGTGGGTTACCTTTGACACCCACCAAGAAAGATTCGGTGTGGGTAGTTGTGGATAGGTTAACAAAATCTGCTCATTTCATACCTGTTCGTACCGACTACTCACTACAAAAGTTGGCTAAGCTATATGTGGCGGAGGTAGTGCGACTGCATGGGGTGCCAGTGTCAATAATCTCTGATCGAGACCCTAGGTTTACGTCTCGGTTTTGGCGGAAGTTGCAAGAAGCGTTAGGAACACGATTGGATTTTAGCACCGCTTTTCACCCACGCAGATGGACGATCGAAAAGGGTTATTCGTGTTCGGAAGATATGTTGAGAGGTTGTATCATCGATTTTGTGGAAGTTGGGAGGAAGCTACCGGGAGGCGAGGAGGCTATGCAGCAACAATACCCTCAAGCTGTTTACGATAAGGTAAAATTTCGAGGTCGAAATTTCTTTAAGGAGGGTAGAGTTGTAACATCCGATTTTCGGGTTTATTCGCGATTTTCAATATTTTGTAAAGATTTTTAAAATTTTGTATTTGGATGTGGAATTAGTATTTTGAGTAGGTAAATGGGCTTATAGAAGGCCCATGAGTTGGCCAAAACCAGTTGAATTTTTGGAATTTTAGACTTAGGAGTTAGGGGTTACGGCTAAATGGCCTTAAGTGGAGTGATGGGTAAATTGCATCACAAAAGAGCCTTGGTTAAGTGGCAAGGGTGGCGCCACTAGGCTCCTAGAAAAGTGGCGTGTGGAGCTTTGGGAAGGCAAGGATCGATTCCTGTGTTGGCAAATAGATGCATTTATTTTTTTAGTGCGGGAGGGTAAGTGTTGGAGTTCGGTGGATTACGCTAAAGGAGAGTTGGATCGGTTTAAATGCTTGGATTAAGGAGGGATAAGGGGAGGATTTAAGGGATTTGGATGAGGCTAGGAGTTGGCGAATTATGGGAATTGAAGAGGAAAAAATCGGCGGGGGCTATGTTGTTAGTATTTGGCACTTAGGGTATTGAGTGGTGCCGTTTTTCTTCTTTTTAACACCTTAGGGTTGTTTTCCTCTCTTTTTCCTCTCTAGCAAAACTACCACCTCCCTATTCCTCTTTTCTATTTTTCTTTCTTCTTCTTCAAAACTATTCATCATACCGCTATTCATCAATACTTTTGCGAATCCATAAAAGCCAAATCCTGTGATCATTGCTTGTGCCGATTTCTTCAAAGCCGTTTGTAGCCCCACATTATCATCTTCTTCATCACACAAAAGCGAAAACCATAGATTTGGGGGCTTATAGCCGAAACTTCAAGACTTTGGGGAATCGAGTTCTACCGTCGTTTGATAGATAAATCTACACTAGATTGCGTGGAAATCAAGTGGGAGTAAGGGGTAAAGTCTTCTTAAGCGTTGAATCTACGTGGTTCATTGGAGCAATCGGATTCAGAGCTAACTATCGATTTTGGCAAAAAGGACATCGAAAGGGATCTCAGAAGCAGTCGTCGCGAATCAGGTGTGTACCGAACACCCTTTCTTAGTTCAATTCGGCAAAAGCGAAATGTCAAATTCGGCATTTCATGGTCATGTAAGTATGTGAATGCTCTCAAGTCATAGAGGAATTGTTAGATCCGCACCGCAAGGTGGTAAGCACGTCTGCGTGATGCTTTAGCGTATTTTGGAAAAAGGGGCTTGATGGGCCAAAACGGGCCCAATGGGCTTCTGGACCAATATGGGTAAGAGATGGGCAAATTAGCTTTATTAGGTAGATGGTGGAATCAAATTGCATAAAACCGATAAAATTACTGAATTAGCTTGTGCGATGGCGTAGATCACGAAATTACCCTAAAGAGCAAAATTACCAAATTACCCTAAAGAGCAAAATTACCGATATACCCCTAGGGTTTTAAATTGGTGAATCGCATGATTGATCAATGTTGTCTTTTACATGATATGCACTGATTAATATCTCATTGCATGGGGTTGGGGTATTAATGGAGGAAATCTTGAAAGTGGTTCATCCACGTCTTGGAGGCTTTGCCTCAATCGATTGAAATTGAGTGCTGTTCTTTGCAACTGTGGTGTGTAAATTTGGGTGGGTTGAGATATTCCCCACATGGTGTGTAGGGCTTTGATGCAGGCGATGTAGCGGTTGGTGGGTTGAGTAGTCTCCCGGATGGGCTTGCATTCATTATTTCTGTTGATACTCATATTCTTGAACCGGGCCTATGGGCCACATTTGTTATGTAAAAGGGCTAAGGCCTTGCTATCAGATTCGAAAAGGGCTTGACCTCGTGTCTCGTTATCTGAATAGGGCTTAGGCCCAATGGGCTCGAGTGAATTGGGCTTTGGATGGGTTTCAGATACTGAGTTTTCCAAACTCACCCCTTCCTCTTCCCTCCTTGCGGGTGAGCCCTAGTTGGTGGACTTGGAGTCAAGCGGGATTCAGAGTGGCCATGAAGATGGATTGCCAATTTTAAATAAGTTTAGCATTTAATTTGGATTATTTTATTTTATTATGTTTAAAGTTGTAATAAGGCCGCTCTTTTTAATTATTTTTATTTTGGGGATTATTAAACTGGTTAGCACTAGGGTTCGTTTTATAAAAACTACTTGATTTTTAAAAGATCACGATGACGCCGCAAAGTTTCCATAAAGTAAATGTTTTTCAAGGAAATAAATATTTTAAACAAACGTTTTCAACTTAAACATTTTCTTAAGACGGACATAATCAAACGATTTTCTCAAAATTATACGAGATGTTAGAGTGTGGCAATGGTGGTGTGCATGTCTAGGATTGGATCCGGAAGAGCTTGGTACTTAAGCGGTCAAGCGGACTCACCTCCTCTTTTTCGGTTTCCTACTTGGTGCACGACTTCTATTCACTTTAACCTACCTTTAAAAGTGTCTTTTACAACACCAACTCACTTTTCCAAACTAAGTGTCTGGAATGTTTTGAACGCATCAATGTGGCGCATCGATCCGGTCATAACGTCTAGGCCGGGTTTGGGGTGTTACATTTAGTGGTATCGAGCTGGTTGCAACAACTTCGGTACGTGGATCGGTCCAAAATCTTTTCAAAAACTTGGGCCTAAGAAGGGTATTTTTAGAAATGGTAAGTTTTTGAAGATGTTCAAGTTTTTTCTATTTGTTAAGCGGGGTTAAATCAATAGTTTTAAAATAAAAGTGTTTTCAAATAAAATCTTTTTATTTTCTAAACAAAAACATGGTATTTGAAATTTTAAATAGATGATAAATGAGTGGCTGCTGAATCCCGACACCAAGTCTGTAAGTATCTTTCTGCTCTATATATATACTGTACTGTACTGTAAATAATACTGTAGATAGTACTGAGCCTTAGAGATAGAGCTATTGATGATGTAGTATTAGGACTACAAGACTGGAACCATAGCTAAATTATGATTGCGCGAAATAACTTTAAAACTTTATCTGTTCATAAGACATTCGGTATTAAACAGTGAAACCAGTAAACTAATGTCATAAAATTCGTAATCAGATAAATCGTTATGAGTACAAGGGCTACTCGAGGAAGAGGCCGTGGTCGAGGCCGAGGTAGCACTCAAGCTGGATCGGCGTCATCTGAACACGTGCCAGCTGGCGGGGTACGTCCACCACCGATTAATGAAAATGGGCCGTATGACCGGGCTGCAGGGGATGACGCTTTGTCTCAGGCCATGTTGAGGGTTTTGGAAAGGGTGGCGAAGCTAACGTCGGGCCCATGAATAGGGGTCCATTTCGAACGACTTGAATAACGGAGTGAGATTTTAGGGCGTGTCTGAGTGGCCCCAAATGTGGTGATCTTGGTTGGAAGCCACAGGCGGATCATGGACGACCTGGACTGCTCAGGAGAGCAGAAGTTGAAAGGGGCAGTGTCGTTGCTGCGGGATGAAGCGTATCAGTGGTGGATTACTATGAGAGAAGGTACCCCAACTGAGAGGGTAACATGGGAGCTGTTCAAACAGACCTTTAAGGCGAAATATGTTGGAGCTAGCTATGTAGATGCACACAGAAAGGAGTTCCTGAATCTGACTCAGGGAAATAAGACCATTCTTGAATATGAGGGAGTTTCTACGATTGAGTCGGTATGCTAATGGCATCGTTTCCACTTGAATATGAGCGCAGCGTCACGTTTTGAGATGACCTTAGAGATGAGTTAAGGGTGCTCATAGCTCCGCAGAGGGAGCGAGATTTCGCTGCACTGGTAGAGAAGGCTAAGATAGCCGAGGAAGTGAAGCAAACCGAACGGAGGAATCGTGATAAGGACCGGAATCGGTTCGGGAGGATCTTTGGACCGGTAGTCTTTGTAGATCGAAATGTTAAGAGAGCTAGGATGGGGAACCGGTTCGGCGATTCCGGTGAACACAGTAGACTGCAAGCTTGTGGAGATTGCGGCGGAATGCATCAAGGAGAGTGCTGGAAGCGTTCTGGGGCTTGTTTTCGTTGTGGGTCTAAGGAGCATAGGATTAAGAATTGTCCTAGGAGGGCCACTCCAGCTCAAGTAGCGAACAAGGGGTGAGCGACCGGCTCAACTCTGTGAGGATGGACCACCGCCGCCAAGAGGTCGTGGACAAGGTCATGCGGAGGTAATGGCCGTGGGCGTGGGGCACCCGCGGGTATTGGTAACGCGGATGCTCGTCGGCCCGACTTTGGTGTATCTTTGCTCGTCGCCGCGAGGAGGTGACCTTTTGATGTCATAATCGGTACGTTTTTATCTATGGTGTACCTTATCTCGCTTCGATTGATGTGGGATCAACCCATTCGTATGTGGCATATAACATTTACGGGCATCTGGGCGTGCACTTGAGGAGACTGTATGTGGGGTGTCTGTGATAAGTCCTTTAGGTCATTCGGTTAAGGTAGAGAAACTCTTCAAGGAGGTGCCTCTGGAGATTCAAGGCAAGGTTTTCTGTGGGGATTTGATGGAGTTACCGTTTGAAGAATTCGATCTGATCCTAGGGATGGATTGGTTGACCAAGCATAAGGCAACTTTGGATTGTGCAGCCAAGAGGATGGTGTTAAGAACTGTCAATGATGAAGAGGTTATGATTATTGGAGAACGAAGGGATTACTTATCCAATGTAGTATCGGCGTTGAGGGCTGAGAAACTGATGCGCAAGGGATGCGAGGCATATCGGCTTTGGTAAGTCAAGTGGCCGAGGATCATTGTGGAGACCATCGAACTGTTAGGGAATTCGAGATGTTTTCCGAAAGAGCTTCTGGATTACCTCCCAATCGGAAGTTGAGTTTGGAATCGATTTGTTACCGGGGCGACTCCGGTCTCTATTGCACCTATAGGATGGCACCAAGGAGTTGGTGGGCCAAGGCTCAAATTCAAGAGCTATTAGATAGAGGCTTCATTAGGCCTAGTGTGTCTCCTTGGGGAGCACCGGTCTGTTTGTAAAGAAGAAGGACGAGCGATGCGCATGTGCATCGATTATCGCCATTGAACAAACCGGCGATTAAGAATAAGTATCCACTACCAAGGATTGATGACCTGTTCGATCAATTTAGGGGAGCTTCGGTATTCTCCAAAATCGATCTTCGTTCTGGATACCATCAGCTAAGGGTAAAAGAAGGGGATATTCATAAGACAAAGATTTGAACTCGATATGGACATTATGAGTTTGTGGTCATGCCGTTTGGGCTAACGAACGAACCTGCAGCTTTTATGGGTCTGATGAATCGAGTATTCCAACCTTACTTGGATCGGTTTGTAGTCGTCTTTATCGACGATATCTTGGTATACTCTAAAACGGAGGTGAAGCATGATAAGCATCTCCGTATTGTGCTGCAAGTGTTAAGGGAGAAGGAGCTCTATGCGAAATTTAGCAAGTGTGAATTCTGGTTGAAAGAGGTAACCTTCCTAGGGCATGTGGTCTCTGCCGAGGGATTAAGGTGGATCCTCGTAAAATTGAAGCTATTACGGAATGGAAGCCACCTAGGTCGATGTCGAAATTGGAGTTTCCTAGGGTTGGCGAGGTTACTACTGAAGGTTTGTGGAGGGTTTCTCGGTAATGGCGGCGCCTTGACAAAACTCATAAGGAAAGGAGTACCATTTGTGCGGACCGAGAAACAAAAAAAAGCTTTTGATCGCTTGAAAAAGGTATTGACCGAAGCGCCGGTGTTGATTCAACCATTATGGGAAGGACTTCACCAGTATATAGCGATCGTCGCATGTGGGGTTAGGTTAACGTCTTGATGCAAGAGGGCAAGGTGGTCGCTTATGCATCACGATTGCTTAAGGCTCATGAGGTGAATTACCCTACGCATGATTTGGAGCTAGCGGCGGTGATTTTTGCGTTAAAAATTTGGAGACATTACTTATATGGGGAGAAGTGCATCATATACACGGATCATAAGAGCTTAAAGTATTTGTTGACTCGAAGGAGTTGAACCTTAGGCAACGAATGTGGGTGGAGTTGCTTAAAGACTACGATTGTTCGATAGAGTACCACCGGAAAGGCTAATGTGGTGGCGGATGCATTGAGTCGAAGGGTTATTACGGTTTGAGAGCCTTGTTCGCATACGATTAAGTTTATTCGATGATGGAAGCTTGTTGGCGAATCGCAAGTAAGGCCTACTTGGACCGAACAGATTAAGGAAAAAGCAGTTGAAGGGCGATTCATTAGCTCTTGGTTCCGACAAGTTAAGAGTGGTGAGAACGAGGATTTTGGGTTGAACAGTGAAGGAGTTACGTGTTTTCGTGGAAGGTTTGTATTCCAAAGGATCCCGAATTGAGGCGATTAATTCTAAAAGAGGCTCATGGTGGACTCATGCCATGCATCTGGAGGGAATAAGTTATACCGAGACTTGCGAGAGGTGTCTTGGTGGCCGGATTAAAGCGAGAGGTGACCGAATTTGTTGGGAAATGTCGGCGTGCCGGCGAGTTAAGGTGAGCACCAACTGCCGTCGGGATTACTACAACCGGTGAAAATTCCACTATGGAAGTGGGAAAGAGTAACAATGGACTTTGTGGGTGGGTTACCTTTGACACCCACCAAGAAAGATTCGGTGTGGGTAGTTGTGGATAGGTTAACAAAATCTGCTCATTTCATACCTGTTCGTACCGACTACTCACTACAAAAGTTGGCTAAGCTATATGTGGCGGAGGTAGTGCGACTGCATGGGGTGCCAGTGTCAATAATCTCTGATCGAGACCCTAGGTTTACGTCTCGGTTTTGGCGGAAGTTGCAAGAAGCGTTGGGAACACGATTGGATTTTAGCACCGCTTTTCACCCACAGACAGATGGACAGTCAGAAAGGGTTATTCAGGTTCTGGAAGATATGTTGAGAGGTTGTATCATCGATTTTTGTGGAAGTTGGGAGGAAGCTACCTGGGAGACTGAGGAGGCTATGCAGCAACAATACCCTCAACTGTTCTGATAAGGTAAAATTTCGAGGTCGAAATTTCTTTAAGGAGGGTAGAGTTGTAACATCCTGATTTTCGGGTTTATTCGCGATTTTCAATATTTTGTAAAGATTTTTAAAATTTTGTATTTGGATGTGGAATTAGTATTTTGAGTAGGTAAATGGGCTTATAGAAGGCCCATGAGTTGGCCAAAACCAGTTGAATTTTTGGAATTTTAGACTTAGGAGTTAGGGGTTCGGCTAAGTGGCCTTAAGTGGAGTGATGGGTAAATTGCATCACAAAAGAGCCTTGGTTAAGTGGCAAGGGTGACGCCACTAGGCTCCTAGAAAAGTGGCGTGTGGAGCTTTGGGAAGGCAAGGATCGATTCCTGTGTTGGCAAATAGATGCATTTATTTTTTAGTGCGGGAGGGGTAAGTGTTGGAGTTCGGTGGATTACGCTAAAGGAGAGTTGGATCGGTTTAAATGCTTGGATTAAGGAGGGATAAGGGAGGGATTTAAGGATTTGGATGAGGCTAGGAGTTGGCGAATTATGGGAATTGAAGAGGAAAAATCGGCGGGGGCTATGTTGTTAGTATTTCGGCACTTAGGGTATTGAGTGGTGCCGTTTTCTTCTTTTAACACCTTAGGGTTGTTTTTCCTCTCTTTTTCCTCTCTAGTCAAACTACCACCTCCCTATTCCTCTTCTTCTATTTTTCTTTCTTCTTCTTCAAAACTATTCATCATACCGCTATTCATCAATACTTTTGCGAATCCATAAAAGCGAAATCTGTGATCATTGCTTGTGCCGATTTCTTCAAAGCCGTTGTAGCCCCACATTATCATCTTCTTCATCACACAAAGCCGAAAAACCATAGATTTGGGGCTTATAGCAAAACTTCAAGACTTTGGGGAATCGAGTTCTACCGTCGTTTGATAGATAAATCTACACTAGATTGCGTGGAAATCAAGTGGGAGTAAGGGGTAAAGTCTTCTTAAGCGTTGAATCTAAGGCGTGGTTCATTGGAGCAATCGGATTCAGAGCTAACTATCGATTTTGGCAAAAAGGACATCGAAAGGGATCTCGAAGCGATCGTCATGAATCGGTGTGTCTAGAACACCCTTTCTTAGTTCAATTAAAAAAAGCGAAATGCCAAATTCCGGCATTTCATGGTCATGTAAGTATGTGAATGCTCTCAAGTCATAGAGGAATTGTTAGATCTGGAACCGCAAGGTGGTAAGCACTTACGCGTGATGCTTTAGCGTATTTTGGAAAAAGGGGCTTGATGGGCCAAAACTGGGCCCAATGGGCTTCTGGACCAATATGGGTAAGAGATGGGCAAATTAGCTTTATTAGGTAGATGGTGGAATCAAATTGCATAAAACGATAAAATTACTGAATTAGCTTGTGCGAGAGCGTAGATCACGAAATTACCCTAAAGAGCAAAATTACCAAATTACCCTAAAGAGCAAAATTACCGATATACCCCTAGGGTTTTAAATTGGTGAACGCATGATTGATCAATGTTGTATTTACATGATATGCACTGATTAATATCATTGCATGGGGTTGGGGTATTAATGGAGGAAGTCTCGAAAGTGGTTCATCCACGTCTTGGAGGCTTTGCCTCAATCGATGAATTTGAGTGCGTTCTTTAAATGTGGTGTGTGTGGTTGGGTGGGTTGAGATATTCCCACATGGTGTGTAGGGCTGATGCAGGCGGTGTAGCGGTTGGTGGGTTGAGTAGTCTCCCGGATGGGCTTGCATTCATTATTTCATTGATACTCATGTTCTTGAACTGGGCCTATGGGCCACACTGTTATGTAAAAGGGCTAAGGCCTTGCTCAGATTCGAAAAGGGCTTGACCTCTGTGTCTTGATATCTGAATAGGGCTTAGGCCCAATGGGCTCGAGCTGAATTGGGCTTTGGATGGGTTTCAGATACACCGAGTTTTCCAAACTCACCCCTTCCTCTTCCCTCCTTGCGGTGAGCCCTAGTTGGTGGACTTGGAGTCAAGGGATTCAGAGTGGCCATGAAGATGGATTGCCAATTTTAAATAAGTTTAGCATTTAATTTGGATTATTTTATTTTATTATGTTTAAAGTTGTAATAAGGCCGCTCTTTTTAATTATTTTTATTTTGGGGATTATTAAACTGGTTAGCACTAGGGTTCGTTTTATAAAAACTACTTGATTTTTAAAAGATCACGATGACGCCATAAAGTTTCCATAAAGTAAATGTTTTTCCAAGGAAATAAATATTTTAAACAAACGTTTTCAACTTAAACATTTTCTTAAGACGGACATAATCAAACGATTTTCTCAAAATTATACGAGATGTTAGAGTGTGGCAATGGTGGTGTGCATGTCTAGGATTGGATCCGGGAAGAGCTTGGTACTTAAGCGATCAAGCGGACTCACCTCCTCTTTTTACGGTTTCCTACTTGGTGCACTGCTTCTATTCACTTTAACCTACCTTTAAAAGTGTCTTTACAACACCAACTCAGCTTTTCCAAACTAAGTGTCTGGAATGTTTTGAACGCATCAATGTGGTGCATCGATCCGGTCATAACGTCCGGCCGGGTTTGGGGTGTTACAATTCAAAACGTAGCAGATACCAAGCAAAGGATGGTGATAATGTGACTAGTTTCGGCGATCCCCGAGCACTGTAGCTTCCAAATGAGATCTATAAAACAGAGGAAACAAAGTACGGAGTAAGCATTACAATGCTTAATAAGTTTCAAGCAAAGTGTCAACAGATAACAATCAAATTATAACATAGTTGTTCGTATTTTATTTCACTCTTCCTTCGGGCATACCATCCCTTTTTCCGAATATGCACATCTCATCATATGTAATAGGCGATAAATTCTCACTTGATGGTGACCTCTTATGATCATAGGTACATTACATATTTTTACCGACTTCCCACATTGACCAAATGCACAATAATCATAGAACGTCTTATTGCTTTACTCACACTCACATGTGCATCACATAACGACCTTGTGATTTAGTCTAAATCAAACTTAAATATAATCTCAAAATACATACGACCAACTTAACGCATTGAGCGTAT
Organism: Gossypium arboreum; assembly: GCF_025698485.1. NCBI lineage: Eukaryota > Viridiplantae > Streptophyta > Magnoliopsida > Malvales > Malvaceae > Gossypium > Gossypium arboreum. The sequence continues at coordinate 35,043,564 of NC_069078.1, forward strand.
TTATTACTAATTGTCACCGTGAAGTCGCATAATCTTACGCTTTACTTGAATCTTCAAAGAAACCTTTAGTTCGGGCTTACCGGACAAAGTCTCCACACGTAGTCATCGGGTCATTAGAGCTCGGATATAAATGCGAGCACGAAGCCTCGATCATTAATCGGTGATAATATTCTCGCATAAAGCTGCGGGGTTTTAACCGGATATAGTACTAACACAAATGCCCTTCGGGACTTATCACATTTATACACTTCCACATCCATCACGTTGGCCACTCTACCTATCACATATATACACCTTCACATTCATCACATTGGCCATTCGGCCTTATCACATATATACACCTTCACATTCATCACATCGGCCATTAGGCCTTATCACATATATACACACTTTCACATTCATCACATCGGCCATTAGGCCTTATCACATATATACACTTTCACATTCATCACATCGGCCATTAGGCCTTATCACATATATACACACTTTCACATTCATCACATCAGCCATTAGGCCTTATCACATATATATATCTCATACATATTTCATATTTTTCTTGTACATCAATTTCAGCAATAGCTTATAAGCAACTCAAATAGTTTCATCAAAGTTTACAACAAAATCACATATTCACTACAAGCAGTTTTCTGAGCAACAGTCACTAAATTGTTTATAACTGGAGCTACAAAACTCAAAATCAATTGCCGTTAATTTTCCCGAATGTAGACTCATGTATCTTTCATCCATAAAATTTTAAGAATTTTAGGTGTGGCCAATAAATACCAGATTTTTCTTAAAGTTTTCCCCTGTTTCACTGTTCCACTAATCTGACCACTCCTCACTACGAATCAGATTTCTCATTGTACAGAATTCAAAATGTGTTATATTCAATTTCATTTGAAACTAGACTCATTAAGGAGTCTAAGCATATAAATTTTACCTTATAACCATTTTTGTGCAAATTATAACGATTTTCTAAAAACAGAACAGGGGATTTCGGAGTCATTCTGACACCTTCTCACACAACTTTAAATATCTCTTTATAGGGAATTTCTTTGCTCACACGGCATCTTTTATAAGGAACTAGACTAATTAAGATATTATTACATATTTTATTCAGCCTATAATTCCACACCAACAATTTATGGTGATTTTCTAAAATCACGTTACTGCTGTTTTCCTAAGCAAATTATTACAATTTGCTCTTAAATTTCCAAGTCCAAACACTTATAAACTTACCATTTGAGTTTAAAACATATCATGGCCACATCATATCTTATTAAATCAACTCATTATGTTCTATTATGATTGAATTTATTCAACGTTTAATCACTTAAAACTTACCTCGGAAGTGGTCGATGATTAGATGTCCACGGCTATTCGTTTACTTTCTCTTTTCCCCTATCCGACTTTAATCCTCTTTGCTCTTAAGCTTAAGTAAAACAATAGATTTGCTTAAGTACTTAACTAATATTATTCACTTAACAATCACATTTGGCAATCACATATCATTTAATCTTTGATTAACCAATTTAACACATACCAAAATCCAATCATACATCTAACCTTTATCTCAATACCAAACCGAGTTATAAGATCATACATTATACTAAGCATATCATTAAACATACCTATTCAATTTAGCTAATCTCATAGCCGATTAATCACCTTACCCCACATTACTCAATGCCGAATATTAACCCAACATCACAAGCATAATCACCATGAAACTTACTTTAATACACATTTTATCTCATTTCCGAATACATATATCATCAAACAAATATTTATTCACATAACAACAATTCATTCACATCAAAGCATAGTCGAATGTATCATTCTTCTTAAATTCAAAAATAAATACATGGGCTAACTTCAAAATCTATTTAACAACTTAACTTTATAAACACATATTCGACTAGGAAGAAAGATTGATAATTTAAACCACACAACTCAAATTCTTACAATTTAAGCTTAGAAATTTCTATTCATGTAAATTTTAGCAACATGGAGTCCATTAAACACTCCAAAGTTTCATTTGAACAACAATTGTTCAACCTTCTAGCATAATTTCAATCTGGACAGCAAGCATTATTTAACATTCAAGCTGTTTTATTAATCCATCCGAATAGCTTAATTAACACCAATTTATAGCCCCTTGAACAATGAATTAAACCCATTCGATTAGCAACAAAACTAATATTTAACAACCATTGTTCTCTTTTATTTCAAGCATGCAATAGACCAATTTCTCCTCATATTACAGCACATTCAAATCAGCATTTACATGCTGGAACAATTTGTTTTCAAGCTGCAAATTTCCAGCAGTCATTTATGCATTTAATTGTCAAATTGTTACGTCACTACTAACAATTGAAACTTAGTAAGAATAACATAATATTTTAGCTATTAAACTCAATTTATCAACCCCTAATTGGCATGAAAATAGAACCATTAATTTGTTCAAATTTTGGGCAGCATAACGAAGGCACAAAATTGGACGGTAGTAATTTTTACAACTAATCCAAGAGCTTTTCTTTTCTACAACCCACATTCGTGCCTTCCAACCACAACCCATCATCATTTTTCTTTACAACATAGATAAAGATAGAGGAGAGCTTAGAAAACTTACCAACTTAGGATACAACTCTAACAAGCTAAATCCTTAGTTTCCTTCAACATGCAAGTTTGTCTCCATTTTTTTTCTTTTTGTTGCAGCCCTCTCCTTCTTCTTCGATGGATTACGGGTTACTTGAAATTTCAGCTACCTAACTAGCTAAAATCATAGTTTTCCTCCTTCTAGCCATCTTCTAAGTCAAAATTAAAGCAACCAAAAACTTTCTTCTTCTTGTACGGCTAAGAAGAACAAGATGATACTTTTTTTTCTTTTCTTCACCCTTCATCCCTAATTTTATTACTAACTCTTTTATTTTATTCTTTCCAACATGAAGCATTAACACACCATGCTTAAAATATGCTATGACCCATAGCATGGCCGCCACTAGCTCAAATTTTGGGCAATTTGACATGCAACCCCATCATTTCTATAACATGCATTAATAGGCCACTTTACATTTGCCTAGCACATTTCTAAATTTTCTCACATAAGTCCTATTTACTAGAATTCACCTACAATTAAACAAAATTCAAATATGAAATTTTCACACATGCATATATACATATAATAAGCATCAAATATGACAGCTAATTATTTTTATGACTCGGTTTTGTGGTCCCGAAACCACTTCCTGACTAGGGTCACATTAGGGGTGTCACAACCTTCTTGTTGCTAAATTTTATGCTATATTTGAGATTTGTGAGTTATCCAATTCTCTTTGTTCTTTTGGAACTAATTTGACTTATCAAGCATTGCTTGTGGCATTTATCCTTTCCATTGTTAACTGAACTTATCACTTTCAAGTGTGGCGTTCATATACCTTTTGTTCCTATCACTAATTGATAGTGGGTCAAGGTTTATCCTTTGTTAATTTCCTTAAACCATAAAACACCTAAGAGCCATTTGAGATTCGGGTCAACAATCCAATATTGTTGGTTCTTTTTCAGCCTTAGTAAATTATCCATTTTCTTTGTTTTAACCACTTTGCTATCCTATTGTTTTTAAAAACGATTTCCTTCTTTCTTCAGCCTATTATTTTTTAAACTTATCTTGTTTTGAAACGAATAACAACTTACTCAAATTCACGATTGGGCATCTAAACGACTTGAATATCACCGAGGCAAGTTTGTATCATTTGGTATCAGAGCTAGCGAATTTGGAGTATGAATTGACGTTCTTGACATTACGGTTTGTATTTCTTTGAAAAAATAATTCGAAAAAAAATCAGCCTCCATTCAAATTCAAGGAATGAATATTAAGTTTTGCAAATGAAAAAAAATTCATGAAAAAAAAAAGTGTTCAAGCGCTTTCTTATTGAGTTTGAAAGTTCTACTTTCTGCCCAAAATCAACAACCTACCATTCGGCCATAGTCTACTATTTCCCATTCCTTATTTCAAGCCTACCCTTTATCCCACAACATTCCTACTCAAAAACCGAACATTAATTTTGCAAGCTGACCCACAATAGCTGTTTTTAAGTTTAAATAGTTCCTTACGAACTTAGAGAGGAGGAGTGACCGGAAAAAGGCAAAGAGCGTGTGAGTTTAGTAGAGAGAAGAAAAAGCCTTTAAAAGAGTGTAAACACGACTGTGAGTGAAAATCTGTTATTTTTTCTTTATTAGTGAACTTTTAAGAATTTGTGGTGAGGTTTGTGTGAGTAAAGTTGAAACACCACCCGAGACCAGGACCAGGTATGAGACGTGACCAGACACATACTCGGACATTTTCAGAAAATACGGGTTACAAAATTTTGTTCCAAATTAAAACCAATTAGAAAACATCTTAGTGTCCCTATTATGGGCCTACGAGACCAAAACATATATTGAGAATGGTCCGGGACTAAACCAGGAACCTAAGAAAATTTTAGGAAAATTTTCTAGGTTAAGCCTCACACGCCGTATGGAGACAATGCACACTCTCGTGTGCTTTGGGACATGCCCGTGTCCCTAACTCGTGTGGAATTAATTGAATTTATTTTCTATTTCGAACCTATAGGAGTTTTCACACGGCCTAGACACGCTCGTGTGGTTGCCTGTGTCTAAAAACCTAGACATTCTGTTTATGACATCAGTATGTATTTAGGGGCACACGGCCAAGATACACGGCTGTGTGCTAGGCCTTGCCCTCCACATGATTGAGACACACGGCCATGTCTCTTCCCGTGTTTTTACTACCGTGCATTCTAACTAAAGAAATTTTAGGTACAGGGGACACACAGCCGTACCACACGCCCATGGGGCTGACCGTGTGACACACGGCCTAGACACACGCCCGTGTGTCTACCCGTGTGGACCCTTTTTAGGATATAATTTCAAGCCAATGCTCTCCCTCATCATTTCCTCACATAAAAGAATCCCAATTGCATTTAACATGACCCAAATATACTCAAGGACTATCATCAATGAATCTATTGCATGTCAACCTCATCTCATCGGTTAAATACATACTCAATTATCCTCTTTTTATAATAAGGATTTCCGTCCCATTGAAACATATTTAGGCTTGGCTCATTATTACAATTAATTGCCAATTATGGCCTAACCATTTCCAAATGTTTTGGCCATATTACGAATGCCTATTTATGATATACCACATTTAATAATCACAAGAACATTTCTATCATAAACATGTATGGTTGGTAGGTCATAACCTACAACGAAATGAGCCATGTCTTATGGCCATATACCAAAAAGAATAAGTTTAACATTTAAGCCTTTACATTGGCCAACCAATAACATATAAGACCAAGTAACCACAAACCTATACATGCCATTGTAACAAAATAGAAGTATCTATATACCAATACGGGACAAATAGATAGTGTTGACAATACTCCACCATCTTCCAATCTCTACGAGTCCTCGAGCTCTGTAAGACATGTAACACCCCTTACCCGTACCCGAGGCCGAGATAAGGTACGAGGAGTTACCAGAAAAACATACAAACATTAAACTAAAATACGGGCCATAAAATTTCATTCATATTTCAAAACATTCATTCACTTACACATAGTCCCTTATTTGAGTCTACGAAGCCCAAAACATACTTTAGAAAGGGTTCGGGACTAAATCGAGAACTTACGGAAATCTTGGAAATTTCATGCTTTAAGGCTTCACATGCCCGTGTCCCAAAGTCGTGTTCCATACACGGCTGAGACACATGGTCGTGTTTCTGCCTGTGTGGAATATACCTAGGCTATTTTCCAAGTTTGGTCAACCTTAATCTCTTACACACTTATACAAAATCAAAAGCATATAACATGGAATTCATTTAATGATTAAATATTCTCAATTAAACCACAAACATAGTATTTGTATGTCATCATACATGTGTCTCTCATACTCATTTTACCTTGTTTATTATAGTACCACTTATACGTTTATACCAAGATTATCATCTTACCAAATATCTTCAGCTTAATCATCAAGCATTCATATTTAAAACTAGATCATATCTTTATAAAATCACAATTCAGATGTGCAAAATAACATGTTTGCCTGAAACATTTCAATTCAACTCCATACCCAACAAGCATTACATTGAGACTAGTCATATATGTATATACATGTCATGATACATATCATTCTCTTTCTATTTTCTTATAAACACATATCATTTATTTCATTATATCAATATTTCATATACCATAGTTTCCATGTATTCCACATATATTTATTTTCCTCCTCCTCCTCTCCATTCCACATCTTTAATTTATATAGCATTCTTGTAAGTACAATTTCACAATTTACTAATAAATGCTCACACCAAACTGTCCACACGAGTCATAGTCACTTACTTATTTATAATTTGAGCTACAAAGCTCCAAATTAAGATCTGTAAATTTCCTCTGAAACTAGACTCACATATTTTTGCACCATAAAATTTTCATAATTTTTGGTTTAGCCAATTAGTACAGTTTATTCATTAAAATTTCCCCTGTTTCACTTTCTGACAGTTCTGACCTTTCTTCACTAAAAATTAATTATCTCACAGTACAGAACTCGGATGATGTTCTTGTTGATTTATCTTGAAAATAGGATCATTAGGGATTTTAAAAATATAAGTTTAAGCCTCTAATTATTTTTATCCAAATTTTTTTGATTTTCCAAAGTCAGAACAAGGGATCACATAATCATTCTGAACCAGTCTCACAAAAACATAAATATATCAAAATATAGAACTCCTTTTCTTGCTCTTTTTCTTTTATATGAAAATAGACGCATTAAGATTTAATTTGATATCTCATTCATTCTCTGATACAATTTATACTATTTTTGGTGAGTTTTCAAAATCACGTCACTGCTACTGTCCAAAACAGTTTTATTGCTAGTTCACTCTTTCACACTTTCTTTGTATTAACCTCATTTTAACATACATATCACAAATCATTTTCACCACATTTCATACATCACAAGTATAGGCCCATCATCACAAGTTCACCATGAAATCATTCTCATGTATAACTTACTTGTTTATAACCTTACCACATCCTGGTCACTTAATGAACACATCATTCACATAACCAAGTTCCTGCACTTATTCATCACAAAACTCACAAAGCAATACATAGAGAGTCTTCCGTTGAACACTTCGGATCAATCCTCAATACTTGGTGGTTTCAGCACATAGCTCCACCCATCATATAGTTCGGCTCTCTTGTACACATGGTGAACACTCAGTACCACCCATGTGACCTAGCCAATTTATCTCGTAGCTCTCTTGTCTATATGGTGTCTTTCACCTGGAACCATGCAGGCGACCTAGCTACATATATCCCGTAGCTCTCTTGTCTACATGGTGTACACATAGTATCTGTGACATCCCTAATTTGACCCTAGTCGGAAAGTGGTTTCGGGACCACTAAACCGAGTCTTATAAGTAATTAAAAGTTATATTCTATGTTTATGATGTTAGTAAATGCATGTGTGAAAGTTTCATGCATTAATTTGATCATTTCTATGTGAATTTATTAAAATGGACTTGTATGAAACATTGTTGAAAGGTGATAGGCTAATCTTACAATGGTCTAATAGTACATGCATGCAAAAGAGTGGTTTTGCATGTCAATTTGCCCAAAAAAAGGGAAGAGTGGCCGGCCATGACAAGATTATGGGCAAGGGAACATGTTTCCAACATGTTTAGTTAGTGGATTATGTAGAAAAAATAAAGAAATGAAAAAAAATGAGCATGGATGCCCCCCTTGTTGCCGTGAGTAGAGGAAAAAAAGAAAGGAGAAAAATTTGTTCATCCATTCTCAATTCTTGGCCGAAAATACTAAGGGAAAAAGGAAGGATTTTTGCTTCATGCTTGGTTTAGAAGAGAACTAGAAGGAGATTTGGTCATACTTGTGTCAAGATTAAGGTATGTTTGAGGTTGTGTCATGAGATTCATGCATGTTTTAGTTGCTAACTTGATGTTCATGTTAGCCCATGGTTCAAATCCTTGTTATGCCATGGAAATGGTATTTGGCCAAGGTTGATATTGTGTTAAAGCCATTGCATGCTAAATGTGAAGCTTGTTGATGATACATGTAATGATGGATTGACTACTCTTGAAATTTCTTTTAGCATTCTTGAGTAAGACATGGAGTTTTCTTTGTTTAACCATGACCAAAAATTGAAAGGGGATGGTGTGGGATGTATTCGCCATGGCATGCTCATAAGTGCGATTTATGCTTGTTGCATGATAGGTAAAATTTGTGTTTTGATATATGTGTATATGTGTTTGTACATGATGTTACAAATGGATGTGAAAATATATGCTAGATTGGGAAAATTTGATTAAATGTTCATGAGATGAAATTAGGTGATTAAAAGATGTTAGTTGACATTGTACATATATATATATATATTCGCCATTAAAGTGAGTATGTAGGTAATGTTGAATCAAGTTTTTGGTGCATATTCGGTTAGGTGTATAATCGACCAAATGGGCGATTAGTAAGAATGGTTGCGAATATACAAGCATACATATGCATGTGTAGTTGAATTATGAATGTTTAGCAAGATGGTTAAACTAGTGATTTATTGATTAAGCTCAAGGAGTTAAAGAAGGAGAATCAAGCAAGGGAAAGACGAAGGTCATCGAGTAGCCGACTTGGAACTATTTTACCCAACACGAGGTAAGTCATTAAGCACGTATTTGATATTGCTTAAATGATTGTAAAATTTATGCAATTGTGTTTAATGGGATGATATATATATATAAATGAAAATGTATGTGTATGGAGTGATGACATTTGTTGAATGTAAAAGAAATAGTGAAATGTGTAGAAAGTTTGCTTTCGGCACTAAGTGTCTTGAACAATACGTGTATGCGGTGACTAGATCGACACTAAGTGTGCGTGCTGGAAATATATGGCACTAAGTGTGCAAGCTGGAAAAATACGGCACTAGGTGTGCGAGCTCGGAGGGTATGGCAATCGTGTGTGCGGGCTTAAATTACGTGGCACTAAGTGTGCGAAATCGAGTAGTAAGCACTTGTGTGTGCGTACTCTATATATATGGAGGTGTGTCTCCATTGAATTGAGTATGGACAGCGGATCGGGTAAGTACCTCGAGCTCATGACGAATAGAGAATACGTTCATGCTTGGGGTTGAATTTGGTAAGCCTTAAATCTATGTGATGATTGAAATTGTATGGTTGTGCTGGAAAATGAGTTAATGTGTAAAATGCTTGATTATCTTGTTGTGTAGAATATGAAATGTGGATGTATGAATTGGTGCGAGATTGGACCGAAAGGTCCGAGGTATTATGGTATAGATTCGATATGGACGAGTACCTAGCCTCATTTGTTGTACATGTAGTAGTAACTTTATCGGTGGATTGATGAATGCTTATGACTTACTGAGTTGTAAACTCACTCGGTGTTTTCTTGTCACCCATTTTAGGTCTCTCGGACTCGTATTGTTGCGTGCTCGGAACCGTCGTTGAAGTCATCACACCGGCTGAAATCTTGTGGTATTGTTTTTGTTGTTGAAGAACATTTGGCATGTATAGGCTATTATATTTTGTCGAATTGTGGGTTGTAAACTTTAAGCCATGTGAAAATGGCCTATGTGGTCGTCGAGTGGGATGCTAGAACCTATAGCCACGAGTCTTAGAAACTCAAATTTTGATAAGGTGGCCATAATTTGTGTCATGTATGATGGATGATTAAGGCCAAGGAAAAATTCATGAAATTGGCATAGTCTACTGCAGTAACTGTTGCGGACAGCAGCAGTGAGATGAGATTGAAAAATCACTAAAACTAGTAGAAGTAGAATTAAATAGTGAGTAAATTATGGAACTGAACCTTGATGAATCTATTTTTATATGGACGAAACGAAACGACCATATGAGCAGTATACTGAGAAATATTAAAGTTCTCGTGAGACAGGGCCAGAACGGTTTCTGGGTCCCCTGTCGCGACTTTGAAAATTTACCATAAATTATCCAGAAAGAATTAGGAGTCATTCCTTATATGTACAGATTCCATTTTGAGTTTAGTTTCATTAGAAACAAACGGCACCAGTATTAAATCCCTGTACAGAGAGATATTCAAGTTGTAACGCGCGAAGGTCAGAGCAGTCGATCCCTGTAACATGGGTGACTTTAACTAATAAACTGCACCAATTGGCACAACCAAAAATTCTAAAAATAAATCCATGGATGGGTATATGAGTCTAAATTCATGGAAAATTTACGAAACCAGTTTCCGAGTTTTGAAACTCGAGATATGATTTTTAAGGCGACGGTGACGCAGTTTTCCAGCCTGTCCAGAAATGCCAAATTGGTCGGTACTTTAAGAGGATTTGTCTCGTTAACCCTCGTGTCCGACACGGCGATGGTCTCGGGTTTGGGGTGTTACAATTTAATTGGTATCAGAGCTATGGTTTAGTCGATTCTAGGACTACCATAGCGTGTGAGTCTAGCTATACATGCCAAATTGTTAGTGCTTAAAAATGTGATGACTTCTAACGGTTGAAATTTTGTTTTGATTAGTAAATGGAACCCGGGTAGAGAGACCCTTGGCGGATGACGTTGAAAGTGTAGCGGCTGCTCCGCGCAAGGGACACCGCTGTTGAGCCTCGGTCATCCGCGAATAATCAAAATGAAGGCGAAACAAGCCTTCTTCACTATGATGAATGAGTGGGTCGCATAATATGCCCGAACCAACCCGGCTGTCCAACCATTCCCGAATTTAAATACTCCACCCCAAGAGCCCGCAATGCCTCCAGTTATTGATCCTGTGAGGTGAGTAAACCACCGTGGACTTGATTAGGAAGCGCGGGCCGAGGAGTTCAAGGCCATAGTTCTTGATGATGCCGAAAAGGCCGAGTTCGCTCGATAACACCATTAGAGTGTTAGATGAACTGTCATGCACACCGATGAATGTCTTAAGTGTGCTATATCCTTGTTATGAGACTCACTTACTATTGGTGGAGGACTTTAATTTCCATAGTCCCAAATGAGCGAGTTACTTGGGATTTCTTTCAATCCAATTTGAAAGAAATACATTAGTCAACAGTTCATCGATCGAAGCGTAAGGAATTTTTGGAACTCAAGCAAGGCCGGATGATCAGATATCGAATCGAACATGAGTTCGTAAGACTTAGTCGGTATGCTCGGGAGTGTGTGGCTGATGAGGTTGCGATATGCAAAAGATTTGAAGAAGGATTGAATGAAGAGTTAAAGTTACTAGTGGGAATTTTGGAGATAAAGGAGTTCGTGACACTAGTCGAACGAGCACGCAAGGCGGAAGAACTTGGGAAGGAGAAGAAGAAGGCTGAATTTGAAGCAAGAGATTACCGTAAAAGATCGACGAGTAAAGCTCCGTTCTCGGCTGTAAAGAGGTTCGTGGAGGACACCAATGAAGTCGAGGACGATCGGGAATTTCCATTAGAGCCCGACCATTGACGGACTCGAGAGCTACTTGAGAGCTAGTGTGGGCAATAATCGTCAAGAGAGACCTGAATGCCCCCAATGTGGAAGACGACACCTAGGTGAATGTTGGGGTAAGTCTGTTAATAGGGCTCATTATGGATGCGGTTCAAGGACCACTTCATTAGAGATTGCACGGAGCTAGATGAGAGGAATAAGACGCAAGGTGCAAGACCTAGTGGAACGACGGTGGAGGTAGGCCCCGAGAATCTCTGGAGGTAGGGGTGGTAATCGAGAGGAGCCTCTAATACGGCCGTCCGATCCGAGACCCGTGCTCTGCTAGAGCATATGCCATCCAGCATGCACGAGAGGAGGCATCCTCCCCGACATTATCACCGGTACTTTTACTCTCTTTGATACTATTGTGATTGCATTGATTGACCCCGCTCTACTCACTCATATGTATGTGAAACCTTAGCATCCAAAGAAGACTCTACCTATTGAGTCTCTGAGTTCGTAATTCAGTGTCAAACCCTTTGGGTCAATACGTGCTTGTTGATAAAGTGTGCAAGAGATACCCCTAATAATTCGAGAATCTGTTTTCCGCCGATCCGATGCTTCTACCATTTCATGAATTGATGTTATTCTTGGTATGGATTGGTGACCGTACATGATGCAAAGGGTGGATCGCAAAGGAAAACCATTGATTTGAGGAGTGCAAATAATGAGGTAGTCCGAGTCGAGTCTCTTGATTTAAAAGGAGCGCCAATGATAATATCTTCTATGACCGCCGGAGGTATGTGAAAAAGGGTGTGAAACATACCTTGCGTATGTGTTTGGAAGTAAAGAGACGGAAAGGAAACTCGAATCGGTACCAGTGGTTTGTGAGTATTGGATGTTTTTCCGAGGAGTTACCGGATTGCCACCGGTTCGAGAAGTGGAATTCGCATCGGTTGTACCGGTACTACGCCAATTTCAATAGCCCCGTATCGTATGGAATTAACGGAATTAAAGGAATTGAAGGTTCAATTGCAAGAATTGACGGATAGAGGTTTCGCTCGACCGAGTTTTTCTCCATGGGGCGCACCTGTATTGTTTGTGAAGAAGAAGGACGGAACCATGAGGTTGTGCATCGACTATCGTCAACTCAATAAAGTGACGATAAAGAATAAATATCCATTGCCACGAATTGACGATTTGTTTGATCAATTAAAGGGAGCCTCGGTGTTTTCAAAGATAGATTTGAGGTCGGGGTACTATCAGTTAAGGGTCCGAGAATCGGACATACCCAAAACCGCTTTTAGAACGAGGTACGGTCACTACGAATTCTTGGTGATGCCGTTTGGGCTCACTAATGCCCTACGGTGTTTATGGATTTAATGAATAGAATTTTCAGCCATACTTGGATCGGTTCGTAGTTGTATTTATCGATGACATGTTGGTCTATTCGAGAGATGAAACCGAACATGTTGAACACCGAGGCTAGTGTTGCAAATCTTACGAGATAAGCAGTTATACATAAAGTTCAAGAAATGTGAATTTTGGTTGAAAGAGGTTAGCTTTTGGGGCACGTGGTGTCCGCGCCGGTGTCGAGGTGGACCCGAACAAAATTCGCCATAGTCAATTGGAAACCACCAAGGAATGTTACCGAAGTTAGGAGCTTTTTGGGGCTTGCCGGTTATTACCGACGATTTGTAAAAGGTTTCTCGACGATAGCCACGCCAATGACAAAGCTACTCCAAAAGGATGTTAAGTTCGAATGGACGGAGAAATGTCAAAAAAGTTTCGATCAACTGAAAGCTTATTTGACTGAAGCCCCAATTCTAGTGCAACCCGAATCGGGCAAAGAGTTTGTCATTTATAGTGACGCATCCCTACTTGGGTTGGGTTGCGTATTGATGCAAGAAGGGCGAGTTGTGGCCTATACGTCAAGGCAATTAAAGCCACATGAGAAAAATTATCCGACCCATGATCTCGAATTGGCTGCCATCGTATTCGCCTTAAAGATATGGCGACATTACTTATTTGGTGAGAAGTGCCATGTGTATTCGGATCACAAAAGTCTCAAATATTTGATGACCCAAAGAGACTTAAATCTGCGACAAAGGCGATGGCTCGAGTTGTTAAAAGATTATGAGCTCATCATTGATTATCACCCGGAAAGGGCTAATGTGGTTGCGGATGCCTTAAGCCGGAAATCACTGTTTGCTTTGCGAGCGATGAATGTACACTTGTCTATCCTACCCGACAATGTGATAGTAGCTGAATTGAAAGCCAAACCATTATTGATACGTCAAATTCGTGAAGCTCAGAAAGTCGACGATGAGTTGGTTGCAAAACGGGATGAGTGTGTTCTGAACAAGGACTCGAATTTCAAATTGATGATGACGATTGTTTGAGGTTCGAAGTCGTCCTGTGTGTTCCAAAGAATTGAACTTATTCCAATAATTTTGAACGAAGCCCATTGTAGCCGAATGGCAATCCACCCGGAGTACGAAGATGTACAACGATTTGAAACGTCGGTTTTGGTGGCATGGTATGAAACGAGACATCTCGATTTTGTTTCGAGATGTTTAATATGTCAACAAGTGAAAGCGGAACATCAAGTGCCTTGAGGATTACTTCACCGATCACGATACCCGAGTGGAAATGGGATCGAGTCACAATGGACTTTGTATCCGACCGCCATTGTTAGTGAGTAAGAAGGATGCGATTTGGGTCGTTGTCGATAGACCGACTAAGTCGGCTCACTTTATCCCCGTCGTAAGGATTTTTCAATGGACAAACTAGCCAATTGTACGTTTCTCGATTGTGAGATTACACGGGTGCCTATTTCCATCGTGTTTGATAGAGATCCGAGATTTACCTCGCGATTTTGGAAGAAGTTGCAAGAAGCTTTGGGTACCAAGTTGCATTTCAGACCGCCTTTCACCCCCAAACCGATGGTCAATCGAACGGATAATTCAAATACTCGAGGATATGTTGAGATGTTGTATCCTTGAGTTTAGTGGTTCATGGAACGGTATCGCCTTTGATTGAATTCGCACAACAATAGCTTTCAATCAAGTATTAAGATGGCGCCTTACGAGGCTTTATACTGATCGTAAATGCCGTACCCCATTATTCGGATGAACTTAGTGAAGGTAAATTCTTCGAGGTTGATTTGGTTAAGGATGCCGAGCAAAGAGTTCGAGTAATTCGTGAAAGTTTGAAAGTCGCCGGATCGCCAAAAGTCGTATGCGGATTTGAAAAGAAAAGATATTGAATATCGGGTTGGAGACAAGGTCTTTCTCAAAGTTTCACCTTGGAAGAAGGTGCTTAGATTTGGCCGTAAGGGAAAATTGAGTCCGAGGTTCATCGGTCCGTATGAAGTATCCGAACGAGTTGGACCAATGAGCGTCGATTAATTTTACCCCGAGCTTGAAAGGATCCAGCGTTTTCCATGTCTCGATGCTTGACGATATAGGTCGATCCATCGCACGTAATCGCTCCGCCCGAGATTGAGATTCACCTAATTTGAGCTATGAAGAGGAACCGTTCGCATTCGATGCGTGAAGTAAAAGAGTTGCGCAATAAGAAAATCCCATTAGTGAAGGTGTTGTGGCATAAACACGAATTGAAGAAGCCACTTGGGAACTCGAGGGCTCTATGAAAGAGCGATACCCAAACCTATTTACAGGTAAGATTTTCGGGGACGAAAATTTCGTAAGTGGGGAGAGTTGTGACATCCCTAATTTGACCCTAGTCGGAAAGTGGTTTTGGGACCACTAAACCGAGTCTTATAAGTAATTAAAAGTTATATTCTATGTTTATGATGTTAGTAAATGCATGTGTGAAAGTTTCATGCATTAATTTGATCATTTCTATGTGAATTTATTAAAATGGACTTGTATGAAACATTGTTGAAAGGTGATAGGCTAATCTTACAATGGTCTAATAGTACATGCATGCAAAAGAGTGGTTTTGCATGTCAATTTGCCCAAAAAAGGGAAGAGTGGCGGCCATGACAAGAATATGGGCAAGGGAACATGTTTCCAACATGTTTAGTTAGTGGATTATGTAGAAAAAATAAAGAAATGAAAAAAATGAGCATGGATGCCCCCCTTTTGTTGCCGTGAGTAGAGGAAAAAGAAAGGAAAAATTTGTTCATCCATTCTCAAATCTTGGCTGAAAATACTAAGGGAAAAAGGAAGGATTTTTGCTTCATGCTTGGTTTAGAAGAGAACTAGAAGGAGATTTGGTCATACTTGTGTCAAGATTAAGGTATGTTTGAGGTTGTGTCATGAGATTCATGCATGTTTTAGTTGCTAACTTGATGTTCATGTTAGCCCATGGTTCAAATCCTTGTTATGCCATGGAAATGGTATTTGGCCAAGGTTGATATTGTGTTAAAGCCATTGCATGCTAAATGTGAAGCTTGTTGATGATACATGTAATGATAGATTGACTACTCTTGAAATTTCTTTTAGCATTCTTGAGTAAGACATGGAGTTTTCTTTGTTTAACCATGACCAAAAATTGAAAGGGGATGGTGTGGGATGTATTCGCCATGGCATGCTCATAAGTGCGATTTATGCTTGTTGCATGATAGGTAAAATTTGTGTTTTGATATATGTGTATATGTGTTTGTACATGATGTTACAAATGGATGTGAAAATATATGCTAGATTGGGAAAATTTGATTAAATGTTCATGAGATGAAATTAGGTGATTAAAAGATGTTAGTTGACATTGTACATATATATATATATTCGCCATTAAAGTGAGTATGTAGGTAATGTTGAATCAAGTTTTGGTGCATATTTGGTTAGGTGTATAATCGACCAAATGGGCGATTAGTAAGAATGGTTGCGAATATACAAGCATGCATATGCATGTGTAGTTGAATTATGAATGTTTAGCAAGATGGTTAAACTAGTGATTTATTGATTAAGCTCAAGGAGTTAAAGAAGGAGAATCAAGCAAGGGAAAGACGAAGGTCATCGAGTAGCCGACTTGGAACTATTTTACCCAACACGAGGTAAGTCATTAAGCACGTATTTGATATTGCTTAAATGATTGTAAAATTTATGCAATTGTGTTTAATGGGATGATATATATATATAAATGAAAATGTATGTGTATGGAGTGATGACATTTGTTGAATGTAAAAGAAATAGTGAAATGTGTAGAAAGTTTGCTTTCGGCACTAAGTGTCTTGAACAATACGTGTGTACGGTGACGAGATCGACACTAAGTGTGCGTGCTGGAAATATATGGCACTAAGTGTGCAAGCTGGAAAAATACGGCACTAGGTGTGCGAGCTCGGAGGGTATGGCACTGTGTGTGCGGGCTTAAATTACGTGGCACTAAGTGTGCGAAATCGAGTAGTAAGCACTGTGTGTGCGTACTCTATATATATGGAGGGTGTGTCTCCATTGAATTGAGTATGGACAGCGGATCGGGTAAGTACCTCGAGCTCATGACGAATAGAGAATACGTTCATGCTTGGGGTTGAATTTGGTAAGCCTTAAATCTATGTGATGATTGAAATTGTATGGTTGTGCTGGAAAATGAGTTAATGTGTAAAAATGCTTCGATTATCTTGTTGTGTAGAATATGAAATGTGGATGTATGAATTGGTGCGAGATTGGACCGAAAGGTCCGAGGTATTATGGTATAGATTCGATATGGACGAGTACCTAGCCTCATTTGTTGTACATGTAGTAGTAACTTTATCGGTGGATTGATGAATGCTTATGACTTACTGAGTTGTAAACTCACTCGGTGTTTTCTTGTCACCCATTTTAGGTCTCTTGGACTCGTATTGTTGCGTGCTCGAACCGTCGTTGAAGTCATCACACCAGCTGAAATCTTGTGGTATTGTTTTTGTTGTTGAAGAACATTTGGCATGTATAGGCTATTATATTTTGTCGAATTGTGGGTTGTAAACTTTAAGCCATGTGAAAATGGCCTATGTGGTCGTCGAGTGGGATGCTAGAACCTATAGCCACGAGTCTTAGAAACTCAAATTTTGATAAGGTGGCCATAATTTGTGTCATGTATGATGGATGATTAAGGCCAAGGAAAAATTCATGAAATTGGCATAGTCTACTGCAGTAACTGTTGCGGACAGCAGCAGTGAGATGAGATTGAAAAATCACTAAAAATAGTAGAAGTAGAATTAAATAGTGAGTAAATTATGGAACTGAACCTTGATGAATCTATTTTATATGGACGAAACGAAACGACCATATGAGCAGTATACTGAGAAATATTAAAGTTCTCGTGAGACAGGGCCAGAACGGTTTCTGGGTCCCCTATCGTGACTTTGAAAATTTACCATAAATTATCCAGAAAGAATTAGGAGTCATGCCTTATATGTACAGATTCCATTTTGAGTCTAGTTTCATTAGAAACAAACGGCACCAGTATTAAAGCCCTGTACAGAGATATATTCAAGTTGTAACGCGCGAAGGTCAGAGCAGTCAATCCCTGTAACATGGGTGACTTTAACTAATAAACTGTACCAATTTGCACAACCAAAAATTCTAAAAATAAATCCATGGATGGGTATATGAGTATAAATTCAGGGAAAATTTACGAAACCAGTTTCCGAGTTTTGAAACTCGAGATATGATTTTTAAGGCAACGGTGACGCAGTTTTCCAGCCTGTCCAGAAATGCCAAATTGGTCGGTACTTTAAGAGGATTTGTCTCGTTAACCCCTCGTGTCCGACACCGGCGATGGTCTCGGGTTTGGGGTGTTACAGTATCACCCATGCGACCTAGCTACATTATAATGTCTTGTAGCTCTCTTGTACACATGATGTGCACTCAGCACCATACATGTGACCTAGCTACATACTATCTCATCATCCAATCTTTCCAAGGTTCAACCGGATTTCTCTCTTTTCCAACAATTTCACTAATCAAGTAATTATCCATAAACATATTTCCAATATTATTATAAAATATCATAATACAAGTAATATTGATGTATTACTTACATATAAACTTACATCTCATTTAATATCAATGCAATAACATTAAATTACACATTGCCTTATTAAAAATCATATGAACTTACAATTTCCCATAATATCCATAATCATAGAAATCACATTTATGTATGATAATCAATGCACTTCATGTACCATAGACATATTTTAAATCAATTCATAAACTTGGCACCATAATCATTTAATTTAACATAATTCAATTAATTCACTAAATTTAACTTTCAAATATAAATTACAAGATTATTGTTGTATTATTATCATACCAACTTACATACTTTCAACACCTCGAAATTATAATAAATATATCAATTTTACATTGAAACATGCATAAATTAATGCTTATTATACATATGAACTTACCTCGATACTAAAACGACCATTTTACCAACTTTCCCAATTTTCAATTTTTCTCTCATTCTAGGTTCAAATCTCATTTTTCGGGATCTAAAACATCATATTTTACTTATTTAATTAATGTACTATTCAAAACAGTCCTTAACTCAAACTTTTTCAAAATTAAAATTTTGCCCCTGAACTTTTTCATATTTACACTTTTGCCCCTAGGCTTGGGAATTAGACTTCATCCCTGATTCTTATGTTTTATGACATGCTGTTCACTTTTCCCTTCTATGGCAACATCAAATTCTCACTCTAACATATACTTAAGACTATTAGGTATTTTTACCGATTAAGCCCTTTTACTCGTTTTCACTCAAAACCGAGTAGCACAAGTTGTCTAACATAATTCAAAACCTTATAGTCTATCATAAAACAGAAAAATAAACACATTTCACCTATGGGTATTTTTTCAAATATGAACCCTAGCTTAAATTATTGCTAGAATAAGCTTAATCAAATTACCGGGATTCCAAAAACGTAAAGAACTTGGAAAACGGGGTTAGAACGGACTTACTATTGAGCTTGGAAAGCTTGAAAACCCTAGCCATGGATTCCCCCATGCTAATTTCGGCCTCCATGAAAAAGATGAGTCAATTTTGGCTTTATTTTCCCTTTTTATTTCTTTTAATTACCAAATGACCAAAATGCCCTTCCTTACTAAACTTTCAAAAATTCCATTCATGTCCAATTTTTTTCCATCACTAAGAAATTGGTCAAATTGATATTTAAGACCTCCTAATTAATATTTCAAAGCAATTTCATACTAGAAACTTCTAGAATGCAGGTTTTGCAACTTATTCAATTTAGCCCCTAACTTCAAATTGAGCACTTTATGCATAGAATTTCTTCACGAAATTTTCACACAATCATGCAATCATATCATAGACCTCAAAATAATCATAAAATAATTATTTCTATCTCAGATTTTGTGGTCCCGAAACCTCTGTTCCAACTAGACCCAATTTTGGGCTATTACAAGACAGGGGAACGAGAGGGGTAAGCATTTACATGCTTAGTAAGCCCGAATAACTGGAAAGTAAACTTACCGATTAATTAGCATACAAACATGTTAGAAAACCAATCCAATAAATAGAAGATAGCCTACTATTACATGCACTCAAACATCAAGTTAGTCCCACAATAATTCATCATGTAATTTGTCTTAGATGAGCTCATCATCCAACATTTTCATTTCTATACCTCACATTAATTCCGTTGAGTTCCGCAAAAATCTCGATGGATTATCCATTTATCGTCAAGCCATAAGAGTGATCTTCTCAAGTATGCACTCTGGGGAACCTCACATCTTACAGTTGGATTACCAGCACAGGCTAAATCCCCCGTAATATAAACTCATGGAGTGTTGTCGGGATTACTGATAAACGCCAAATGATACATGTTTTTACCCCAAATACTTAGCATATTTATGGATGTTTACTATTATATTTGTAGATTTTGGTGATTTTAATCCGGTTATTTCATGTTTTGTACCCAGGAGAGCACCAAGAGTCAAAAGGAGCCAAAAACGAGCTAAAAAGGGACAAAACGGACTAAATCGAGAAGACCCACACGGCCTAATCCTTGCCACATGGTCAGCTCACACGTCCATGCCTTGTGAGGGTGTTGACCAAGGTTTACAAGACTCACACAACCTGGCCATTAAGCCCACACGGTCATGGCAATTTAACGGATCGAACACGGCCTGGCAACCACGTCACATGGTCGTGGCACATGGGCATGTCCCTTTTTCATAGAGTTGTATTTTACACGGAAAAAGGATACTTAGGGGGCAAGAAAGCCAATCAAAAGCCTATATAAACACCCTAAGTATGACCTAGAAAGGGGGGGCTCTCCAGAACTTTTCTGGAACACAGAACCACACGCTGGTAATTACTTGAAGGAAGCCAGACGATCCATCTCAAAAGCCGGAGCTACTCCATGACTGAAGATCTCTCTCAGAATTCCTTCAGGGGTTTATGAGTTTTCTTTATGTTTTGTTATTTTCATAGTTTTGAGATGTACTCTTATTTTATTATGAACTAAACCCCTTAGATACCTAAGGGGGATAAAACCTATGATGGAACTTGTTATTATTATCTGAACTGTATGATAAATACTTGATTTGTTCTTAATTATGTGTTTTTAATGCTTGAGTTAATATTTTGGGTATTAATTCATGATCTGATGTGCTTATAAAGAGGAGGAATAGACCTTGCATAAGAGTAGATTTGGCATGATTAAGCGGAGTTGATCGGGTGCCTAGAAATAGGGTTACGAGATTTTGCCAGATTAGGGTGAAACCTAATATGGGAGTCCATAGATCGAGTTAATGCAACCCTAGAGTGTTAATTAGAGAAAAGTCTCGGTTATTCAATGTAGGGGTTGGACGTTATTAGTCTTGAATAGGGATAATAACATAGGTTAGGGAGTCTCACGGATCAAGTCAAGTGAATAAATCGTCCGGTTCAGATTCAGATAACAAGTGAAATCTAGATGGATTCCTCCTTGGGTCTCGTCTTTATTAATTGCTTCTCTTCAAGTATTTTTCCAAATTATCTCTTCGATTTAATTAAATTAGTTAATTAGTTTAGATAATTAGTTTAATAAACAAACCCTTTTATTCTTAGGCTAGATAATAAAAAGATAGTTATTACTAGTACTTTTGGTTCCCTTGGGTACGATATCCCGATCTTGCCATTACTATACTATTGTTCGATAGGTGCGCTTGCCTTTTCATCGTGATAATAGTTAGTCTAGTTTTGATCTTCATTATAAATATTTATTACTTGTTACGAATCACTACGATCAAGTTTTTGGCGCCATTGCTGGGGAACTGAAATATTAGGAACACTAAATTTTTATTACTTTAGCCATTTATTTTTCTTGCAATTTTATTTTGTTTCCTTATTTATTAATTTACTTTTTCTTTCTCTTGGCAGGTTTTTATAGTTTATGACTAGAAGAAACCCGTCAGGACCCCTACTTTTTGACAAAGAAATCGATCGAATAGTTCGTAGAAATCAAAGAGAAATAAGGCGTAGTTTACGATACACAGAAAACGAACAAGAAGACAATACTCAACCTCCAACTGACGAGATGGCTGAAAACCAAGACAATTAGCTACCTCCTGCAATTGCAGCTAATCAAAATCCTGCTCCACGTACTATGTATGACTATGCTAAACCCTCTTTAACAGGAACTAAATCAAGTATAGTTAGACCTACTATTGCTGCGAATAATTTTGAATTAAAACCTAACACTATTCAGATGATACAGCAGTTTGTTTAGTTTGATGGCTTACAGGATGAAGATCCCAACACTCACTTAGTAAATTTCCTGGAATTTTGCGATACATTCAAAATCAATGGCGTTTTGATGATGCCAGCCGTCTTCGGTTATTTCCCTTATCACTGAGAAACAAAGCTAAATAATGGTTAAACTCGTTACCACGAGGGTTTATCACTACTTGGGAACAAATACCGAGAAATTTTTACTAAAATATTTTCCGCCTGTTAAAACGGCTAAATTACGCAATGATTTCTCTTCTTTTGTGCAGATGGACTTAGAAACACTTTACGATGCATGGGAGAGATACAAGGATCTATTGAGAAGGTCCCTTCACCATGAGTTACCTCTATGGTTGCAAGTTCAAACGTTCTACAACGGTGTGAATCCCTCAACAAGACAAATGATTGACGCTGCTGCTGGCGGAACTATCAACAATAAAACACTGGAAGATGCCTACGAATTCATAGAAGAGATGTCACTGAACAACTATCAGTGGCAAGTCATGAGGACTAAGCCAACAAAAACGGTCGGAGTTTATAACATCGATTCAGTCACCATGCTCTCTAATCAGGTAGAACTTCTCAAAAAAAAGATTGATAGTTTTCTTGGTTCTATACAGGTACATCCAGTAATGAGGTGTGACTCAAATGGAGGAGGTGTGCATATAGAATATCAATCCTTCAATCCCACAACCAAAGAGGAACATGTCAACTATATGGGTAACAATAACTTTAGACCTCAAAATAACCCATACAATAATACCTATAATGCAGGTTGGAGGAACCACCCAAATTTTTCCTAGAAAGGTCAAGGGAATCAAAAGCCACAAAATCCTCAGGGTTTTCAATAGCCACCTTATCAACAAGAGAAGAAGCTGAACCTTTAAAAGATGCTCTCTAAATTCATCTCGGTGTCAGAAGCCCATTTTCAAAATACCGAGACTGCACTTAAGAATCAACAAGCATCGATCCAAGGACTCGAAACTTAGATAGGCCAGCTACCCAAACTAATCTCCGAAAGACCACAAGGTAGCCTACCAAGTAATACTGAACCTAATCCGATGGAACACCTCAATGCAATTAGCGCTCAAAATAAGGACGGACTCATTATCCCCGAGCCAGAAATATAGCAAAACAACGTGATGAACAAAGACGAGAAGAGGTAAACAATAATGATCCCAAACAGGCAAGTATGAATTATGAACCTCGTGTGCCATATCCTAAAGTGATGACAAAAGACAGAACAGAAGAACAATTTGGTAAGTTTGTCAAACTCTTAAAGAAATTATATATTAACTTACCATATATTGAAGTTCTTTCACAGATGCCCAACTCAGCAAAATTCTTAAAGGAACTTCTGAGCAACAAAAGGAAATTAGACACTACATCATATGTGGAACTCAATGAAGTCTGCTCAGCCATTCTAAAGAATAAGCTACCTAACAAATTGCAAGATCTAGGGAGTTTTACAATTCCTTGCTTAATTGGTAGTTTATCTGTGAATAATGCTTTAGCTGATTTAGGGGCAAGTATAAATGTTATGCCTTATAAAATGTTTAAAAACTAGGTCTCGATAAACCCAAATAGACTAGGATGAGCATATAATTGGCTGACAAAACAGTTAGATTTCCTAGAGGTATTATTGATGATGTTCTCGTTAAAATTGATAAATTTATTTACCCAGTAGACTTTGTTGTCTTAGATATGGATGAGGATAACGATGTACCTTTAATTTTAGGACGACCCTTTTTAGCAACTGCCAGAACCATTATTAATGTAGGCACAGGAGAGCTAACACTTCGTGCAGGTGACGATGCAGTAACACTCCAAGCACGCAACTCAGTCAAAACCCCTAAGACTCAGGATAATGCTATAAAACCTATCGATGATAAAACTAATATTCAACCGTCCTTGCAGGAACCTTCTCGAACCAAGACAACAGAGACAGTGCACTACTATCATGAAAAGAACAAAGACATCTATGAAGAACGAAGACTACGGATAGAGGAGCTAGACGAATGGCGAGAACACAAACCTAGAACACATGATAAATCGAAACTACACAAAAACAAGCCCGAAACCTCTCCTAATCAACTTCAGTTCTGTGATACAGTCTTACTAGATGCCGTTGATTCTCACATTGTCACTACCACACCAAATGAGGAAATCCCTCTTACGGTACTCAGTATTTTTCCATTCGGTACAGTGGAGGTGAGTCATACTATAACATCTCGAAATAGGGCCTAAATGGAATAGTGGTTGCGAAACCAAAAATCTGAGATAGAAAAGTTTATTTGATTTATCGAGTGATTAGATGCATGTGTTAGAGTATTGATAAGAAATTTTATAGATTGCATGTTTAATTTGCCTATTAGGGCTTATTAGCAGAAGTTGCTGTAACAGCCCGATTTAGGGCCTAAACGAAACGATGGTTTTAGAACCATGAATTTGAAGTCAAAAAAATTATTCTGATTAAGTTTTAAGGTTTATTTATTGATTAAAATATTATGTAAAAATATCGTTAAGTAATTTTACTGATAAAGTGCTTAATTGGACTTTTAGGACTAAATTGCAAAAGTTGCAAAATATGTGTTCTAATTC
The DNA here is from genome assembly GCF_025698485.1 of Gossypium arboreum. Taxonomy (NCBI): domain Eukaryota; kingdom Viridiplantae; phylum Streptophyta; class Magnoliopsida; order Malvales; family Malvaceae; genus Gossypium; species Gossypium arboreum. The sequence goes on from NC_069078.1 coordinate 35,068,330, forward strand.
ATAAGTACTTGATTGAAATGGGGGTTTAAAGAGGAGGTCCTTAAATGGTAATTAGACCATTATATTTTGTTTGGACAAAAATGGGCATGAATAGGGTTTTCAAAAGGGAAAATAAAAAGGGAAAATAAAGCCAAAATTGACTCATCTTTTTCATGGAGGCTGAAATTAGTATGGGGGAAGCAATGGCTAGGGTTTTCAAGCTTTTCAAGCTCAATAATCCCGGAAAACGAGATTTGAATCTAGAATGGGAGAAAAATCAAAAATTGAAAAAGTTGGTAAAATTGCCGTTTTAGTATTGAGATAAGTTCATATGTATAATAAGCATTAATTTATGCATTTTTTAATGTAAAATTGATATATTTACTATGATTGCCGAGGTGTTGAAAGTAAGTATAATTATGATGATTTAAATGTTCAATATTAATTCGACATGGAAATGAGAAAGTATGTAAGTTTGTACGTAAATAATACATTATCTTTATTATGTTTTTGTATTTCATCATATTTTATGTATTTTAGCTGATTTTTGAATCATAATTGACTATTGGAATTATGGAATCAAGTATTAGAAAGAGAGAGAAATCACGATTGAACCTTCGGAAAGATTGGATGATACAGATGGTATGTAGCTAGGTCACATGTATGGTGCTGAGTGCACATCATGTGTACAAGAGAGCTACGAGACATTATGATGTAGCTAGGTCGCATGGGTGATAATATGTGTACACCATGTAGACAAGAGAGCTACAGGATATATGTAGCTAGGTCGCATGCGTGGTTCTAGGTGAAGGACACCATGTAGACAAGAGAGCTACAAGATAAACTGGCTAGGTCACATGGGTGGTACTAAGTGTTCACCATGTGTACAAGAGAGGCAAAATTATGTGTACAATCAATCCAGGTCACATGATTGGTGCTAAGTGAAGGCCACTATGTGTACAAGAGAGCTTCGATTTTAAAGGTGGACTGTGTGCGATACCATTGCGTATCTGTTATTATTCCGAAGCGTTCAACTAGGAAATTGATTAAATGAAATTGTGTATGAGTTTGTGATGATAAGTGTAAGTATATACATGTGTAACTTATGAGCAGTATGCTCGATATGTGATTGGAAATTGGAAAGATTGTTATGGGAATGTGATGAATACAATTGAAGTGTGAAAGATCAAAATTGACAATAAAATTGTTCTAGATAGTTGTAGTGATGTGAATCTAAAAATTTACCAAAAATAGTAGAAATTGAATCAGAGACTGAATGAGCAAGCAAAGGAATTCTATGTTATGAGATATTTAAGTTTTTGAGAGACTGGTTCAGAATGACTACGTGATCCCCTGTTCTAACTTGGAAAAATCATTAAAAATTGTAAAAAAATAATTAGAGGATATAATTTATATTCTTGAAATAATTAATGAGTGTAGTTTCAAATTAAATAAACTAGAACATACTTTGAATTTTGTATGAGGATAAAATTGATTCGTAGTGAAGAGTGGTCAGAACAGTTGAGTAGTGAAATAGGGGTAGCTTCAATGAATAAACTGTACTAAATGGCTAGACCAAAAATTTTTAAAATTTTATGGTAAGAATATATATCAATCTAGTTTCAAGGAAAATTAACGGTTTGTAATTTGGAGTTCTGTAGCTCCAGAAATAAATAATTCAATTTCTGGTACTCTGCTAGACAGCTTATTTTGAACCTGTTTATGATTGTAATAGTGAAAGTATGTGTGTTTGTGATGGTAATATTCCGGGAACATATTGTGACTTTGTTTAAAGTATGATAATGTATTGTTTATTAATATTTACATACTTACTTACTAAGCTATAATGCTTACTCCCTTCCTTTCCTTTTTCCTATAGTGTCGCAGATGTTAGCTCGAGTTAGAGGTCGCCGGAGGTTAAATCACACTATCAAACTATTGATCGATATATAAAGGTTTTAAAGTATTTTAAGTCTTTGGCATGTATGGAGACTCGTTTAATTGTTATTAAGTTGCTAGAAATTGGCTTAAAATACTGACCTATGTTATTTGAAGGTCTCTATTGTATAAAGTCATTTAATGTAGATAGTCTTGATTATGTTATTAATTATGAATTGGTTTTTATACGATGATTAGTGATTAAGTCCGATAATGCCTCGTACCCTGTTCCGGCGTCAAACACGGGTAAGGGGTGTTACACATCCCAAGTTCGGCACTTTTAAGGTAAACAACACCCATTTAAAACCTTATTTTAAAACTGACAATAGGAATGAGGAGTTCAATGAGGAGTATGGACTCCTCAAACCATCATGATCATTCAACAGAGAGGTAAGTCGAGCTTAGACTATAAATAAGCGCTTCTCGGGAGGCAACCTGAGCAGTAACATATTTTGATTTCTTTATTTTTTAATTTCTAACACTTTGAATCATTAACTTAATCTTTGAATTGCACAGTTTTTTAGTACACGGGCGTGCCTAAAGCCGTGGCCAAACATAGGAAGAGACACGGCCGTGCGAGATGGCCGTGTTGAAGCAGGACATGATTTCCCCAAAACACGGGGTATGATAAATCCCCACGGCTGTGCGACATGGCTGTGGGTGAACTTGATACGAAGAACACGGGCGTGGGATAGAAAACCACGGGCGTGCCAGGGACAAGGCTCGATTCTGTTTCTTCGACATGGGAGTGCAACAAGCCCGTACCATTAAATCGTGGACAACAATACACGGGCGTGCTACCATAAAACATGGGCGTGGGAGAAGCAAACAAAGCTAGGCACGGCCGTGCAACATGGCCTTGTGCCACACACGTCCAAGACACACAGGCATGTGATAGTAGCCGGGCACGACCAAATTTGAAAAAATTCAAAAAACACAGGCTACCCTCACAACACACGGGCGTGGCCCTAGGCCGTGTGCCCCTCCACTATATAAACAAACCACTGTTCATCTTCTTCCTCTTTTCAAAACCCTAGCCGAAATCCACCCTCCCCCAACCCCTACTCCCTATTCCGGCCACCATTCCTTAGATTCTCACTTCCCCAACCCCCAAACCACCCTCAAAGTCACTCCACTTGCATTAATCCCCATTTTCCCCTCCACATACCCTCCATTTTCCCAACACACAGCTTCCTCCCCGCGTCACATGCCCGTGCTCGACACCACACGCCCATACGCCGCCATACAACAGCCCCTGGTTTACTTTCTTAACTTTATTTTTCCAATTTGTGTTGCTACATTAGTATTTTACATGCTTTGCATACATATTGTTACTATTATAAATATGTCTCAACAAGTTAAGAATTTGCTTTAAGAATTGACTTGTTTAAGTTATTAAATAACATATACTAATTTTAGCCCTATTGCTTAACTACTGATGTATCTTGGATTCTGTCAATGATTATATATTTTTAGGTATATTATGTCTTCATCACGGGGCAAGAAGGCCACGGTCCCTTCCTCAAAGAGACGTAGGGGACCGGGTTCTTCCTCAGTACGTGCTACAGCCGAAGTTCAGCACCCGTTCCTTGAATTCCCGCAAGTTTCGCAGGAGGAGCTATTTCAAATACTCCACGCATGACACATCACCACAGGTCACTGCATCGATTGGGCTGCCGTAGAGCAAGTCCAGCTCGCTGATGCCATCCGCGCCCTCCTGTCCACCGACCTATGGGAATGGTTCTTCGCTATTACCGAGCCCACTTATTTAGAGCTAACCTTAGAATTATGCTCTACTTTTCATTTACAGGTGGTGATGACGAACAATGATGGCCCAGGCACTATTCACTTCCAATTAGGCGGTCTAGTTCATGCGATGAGTGTCCCAGAGTTTGGAGTTGCTCTGGGACTATACACCGATGAGTTTATGGAGGAGGAGGACATGAATGCACTACCACACAATATCCATATCTCCCCCTCCTTGTGCTGGAAGGCTTTGGCACCACTCTCTTCCAACTATGACCCCAGCGGCTCAAAGGCCTCAGCTCTCCCCCCTTCCCTCCGCTATCTCCATGCCATATTGGCTCACACATTGACCGGGAGGAGAGAGAGCACCAGCGTCGTAACCACCCACGACGCCTACTATTTATGGTGCATGGCGGTTGCACACGTGACTGACTTAGCTTACTTTATTGATTTCCGCATTCGCCATCAGACCGAGCGGCATAGGAAGGGAGTGATCTCTATCGGCCCCTACGTGACGCGCCTTACTAGACACTTCGGCCTCCTCAACACCGCGGATCAGTCATCAGCACTTACACTGATAGGTCAGATGTCCCCACAGGGCATCACGACTCTGTTACACATGCAGATGATCGAGCGCCGACGTGGGACCGACCCTCCTCAGTACCGTCTCTTTCATGCCACTGACGAGGAGGATCTTGAGGACATTCTTGATGATGTCCCCCCACAGCACGAGGAGCCTTCTACCGGGCCACCTAGGGAACGACCAGTTCATGCGGCTGCTTCATTGACACATCTTTCCGACCGACTCGCCCATTTCGAGCAATATTGCACTACGCAGTTCAGGATGATCCACGAGCGAGATCAACGATGTGACCGACAGATGGACGATATGCAGGCCATGATACAGCAGCTGTGCCAGCACTTCCACATCGCACCTCTAGCACCACCACCTGAGGGCCCCACCGACGAAGTTCATTGAATCATCTTATTTTATTTTTATTTTTATTTATTTATTTTTATTTTATTTATTTTATTCTTATTTTTCTTTTGATTTTTATTTTCATTTCAATTTTCTTATTTTGAAAGACATATCTATATTAGTAAATTTTTATTTTCCATTTTCTGGTATTTCTAACAAGTAATTCCACTACACTCTCTTCCACACCAACTCTTAATAAGCTCTTCATGATTCTACATACTTCCAAGCAAAGCTGCTAGGAATATTTTATGCAATGAAGAAACAAATAGGGAACGATACCTAACGAGTGCCATGTTCAACAACCCAATTTCTTCATCTAGCCAAGAAGAGTGGCTGCTACCATTTTCCCCAAACACTCTAGCCTTAGAATCAAGCTCCGCATCCTTCTAAAAGGGAATTTCACCTCTTTCCCTCTTATGATTTTCTTTATGTTGACTAGTCCATCTTTGTACATTGAGGGAAATGTACATCTTAAGTGTGGGGGTGAACATGAAACCTAGCTTTTTGCATTATTCTCAAATCCCTGAATTTGGTCTTGTGCTTAAGTGATTTTCTCATAATATTGATAGAATGAATTTTGATTGATCTATAACTATTGTTGGTATGTCATGAATTAGACTATGAGAATTATGCATGATTATGTGATTATAGGACATTAAAGAATCGAGCATGATAAGTTGATATTTTGAGAACTAAAATTTTTAGATTATTTTCCTAAATTGAGGTATTATCTTGAAATCTTAAGTATACAAGAATGACATCAAAAACCCAAATTTTTGGTGAGATTTTTAAGCCTTTTGAGCATATAGCTTTCTTTCTTGCTAACTTGTTTTGTGGTTTGAGTGTGTCAACATTGAACTGCTATTCTAGAACTTGCTTCGATTATACATGTCAAGACCACACGTATGATCTGATATACTGAGATGATAAAAGCACTTAGGATTTAACCCATTGACTCCATAAAAAGCCTTCCCACATAATTAAACCCTTAGTGAACCCCTTTTGAACCTATTAACCTTTTTCTTTGATTAACCCTCGTCATTAACCCATTAACCCATTATTGTTGAAACCCTCTTACTTAATTTGACCCTTTTTATCGAGATTGAATTTAATATTGTTACCTCACTATGTTCACCATTTTTTGTTACTGAATCATGAAGTATAATTTCTGTATTGTATTAACTTGATTTGTTCTTAAAAAAATGTGTGTAATTCTCAGCAAGCTAAAGTTGTCATGAACTCATGTAAAATAGTTCTAGCTATTTGTTTGTGATTCCGTAATTAAGTTTTTGATAGTGGGGTAACATATGGAAATTATCTCGATTCTAACCCCTATTTTTCGACCTGTATCCATGCCTATAACCTAAACCCCATTACAACCATGCAAAGACCTTTTGATTAGTGTGTCATATCATTTACAAGTGGTGGAGATTTGATTTTCAGGCAAGCCTATGGTAATAACTTTTCATGTTAGACAATCGAGTGCTTAATCTTGACCTTTAAACACTTTGAGTGATTTGAGTGAATCTTTAGTGAGGATGTCATCTCTTGTGTATTTAGGACTAAAGTTAATTACTTAAAGGAAGGAGCTTGCCTATAATTTTATTATCGAAATATTCGATTTAGATTGTTTGAGGCTTTAATGCCCCTATAGTTAAATTTTCACTGTATAATTTTCTGTGGAATAGTTTGTAACATTATCAATACTAATTATGTGATTGAAAAGAATGAATTCTAGCAGTAAGTGAGAATTTTGCTTGAGGACAAGCAAATACTTAAGTATGGGGGTATTTGATAAATGCCAAATGATACATGTTTTTACACCAAATACTTAGCATATTTATGGATGTTTACTATTAGACTTGTGGATTTTGGTGCTTTTAATCCGGTTATTTCATGTTTTGTACCCAGGAGAGCACCAAAAGTCAAAAGGAGCCAAAAAAGAGCTAAAAAAGGGACAAAACGGACCAAATTGAGAAGACCCACATGGCCTAAGGCTTGCCACACGGGCAGCTCACACGCCCGTGCCTTTTGAGGGTGTTGACCAAGGTTTACAAGACTCATATGGCCTGGCCATTGAACCTACATGGCTGTGGCAATTTAACGAATCGAACACAGCCTGGCAACCATGTCACACAGCCGTGGCACACGAGCGTGTCCCTTTTTCAAGGAGTTGTATTTTACAAGAAAAAAGGATACTTAAGGGGCAAGAAATCCAATCAAAAGCCTATATAAACACCCTATGTATGACCTAGAAAGGGGGGCTCTCTAGAACTTTTCTGGAACACAGAACCACACGCCGAGAATTACTTGAAGGAAGATAGAAATTCCATCTCAAAAGCCAGAGCTACTCCAAGACTGAAGATCTCTTTCAGCATTCCTTCAGGGGTTTTTGAGTTTTCTTTATGTTTTTTTATTTTCATACTTTTGAGATGTACTCTTATTTTATTATGAACTAAACCCCTTAGATACCTAAGGGGGATAAAACCTATGATGGAACTTGTTATTATTATCTGAACTGTATGATAAATACTTGATTTGTTCTTAATTATGTGTTTTTAATGCTTGAGTTAATATTTCGGGTATTAATTCATGATCTAATGTGCTTATGAAGAGGAGGAATAGACCTTGCATAAGAGTAGATTTGGCATGATTAAGCAAAGTTGATCGAACGCCTAGAAATAGGGTTACAAGATTTTGCCAGATTAGGATGAAACCTAATACAGGAGTCCATAGATCGAGTTAATGCAACCCTAGAGTGTTAATTAGAGAAAAGTCTTGGTTATTCAATCTAGCGATTAGATTAGTCTTGAATAGGGATAATAACATAGGTTAGGGAGTCTCACGGATCAAGTCAAGTGAATAAATCGTCCGGTTCAGATTCAGATAACAAGTGAAATCTAGATGGATTCCTCCTTGGGTCTCGTCTTTATTAATTGCTTCTCTTCAAGTATTTTTCCAAATTATCTCTTCGATTTAATTAAATTAGTTAATTAGTTTAGATAATTAGTTTAATAAACAAACCCTTTTATTCTTAGGCTAGATAATAAAAAGATAGTTATTACTAGTACTTTTGGTTCCCTTGGGTACGATATCCCGATCTTGCCATTACTATACTATTGTTTGATAGGTGCGCTTGCCTTTTCGTCGTGATAATAGTTAGTCTAGGTTTGATCTTCATTATAAATATTTATTACTTGTTACGAATCACTGCGATCAATTACCAGTCCAGGTTTGTAACACCCCAATCCTGTGGCCGTTATCGGAAATCGAATACGAGGTGTTACCGGGCTTACTTCATTTATTTCCCCCTATTTATTACTTAATTTTTATTTGTTCGAGCAAGTGGCTAAGCGTATCGTAGTCGCCTTAAAAATCATATCTTGAGTTCTGGAACTCGAAATCCAATTCCGTAAATTTTCTCCGAAACTAGACTCATATATCTATATAGGGGAATTTTTGTAGAATTTTTGGTTCGATCTCATGCCAAGTCCTTCAATCAAATCAAATGCCAAGTCAGCCCAGTCGATTTAGATCCATTTCCTCAAGTTTGGAACAACGATGCACTAGATAAATTTATGCATACACCGCACAATCTCAATTTCGATATTTTGTTAGTAGCTTAATCACTTACCTTGTTCATGCACAATTTATATCAACAACCGAATGTTGCACACATAGTGCTTATTATGTTCGCACACATAGTGCCATAGTAAATCGCACACATAGTGCCATAGTAAATCGCACACATAGTGCATTTGAGATTCCCTCATGCTTCAACCTCCCAATCGGCACACATAGTGCCACATAATTTTGCACACATAGTGCCCTATGTTGTTTCATCATGGTAAAGCAATTTTGTGACAGCCCAAAATAGACCCTAGCCGGAATGTGGTTTCGGGACCACAAAACCGAGTTATAACAATAATTAAAAATTTATTTCGATGCCTATAATATGTGTGTATTCATGTATGACATTTTTTGATGATTGATTTAGTGTTATAAAGGTGAATTCCACTAGAAAGGACTTAGTAGTGAACTTTGAAAATACGATAGGGAAAGGGGTGATGACTAATTAAAGCATGCATGCAAAATAATGGACTTGCATGTCAAATTCCCCCTTTTTTACAAGTGATGGCCGGCCATGACAAAGAGATATGGGTTAAACATGTCATGAAACATGTTTTGTTGGGCATTAGGGAGAAATAGTAAACAAATAGGCATGGGTAAGAAAAGAATGAAAAAAAAAATGTGGGTGAGAGAGTAGCATACCCCATTGCCGTGCAACCAAGAAGAAAAGAAAACAAGAAAAAAAAAAATTTGTTCATGCTTGCTCTCTCCCTTTTTGGCCAAAAATACTAAGAGGAAGAAGGGATTTTTGCTTCATTTCCTTTGTTTAGAAGAGATCTAGAAGGTGATTTGGCTAAATTTGCATCAAGAGTAAGGTATGTATGAGGTTGTGTTGGGAGTTTCATGCATGTTTTGGTTGCTAATTTGATGTGCATGTTAGCCATGGCTCAAATCTTTGTTATGCCATGGAAATGGCATTTGGCCAAAGTTGTTATGGTGATAAAGCCATTGCATGCTAAGTGTGAAGCTTGATGATGATGCATGCAATGATGGATTGTCTACTCTTGAGTAAGATTTTGAGTTTTCTCTTTGTTTTATCATGATTGAAGTTGAAAAGGAGCATGATTGTCATATTCGGCCATGATGCATTCTTGAGCATGATTCATGCTTCTTGCATGTTAGTTAAAATTTGTGTTTTGGATGGCTATGGACACCTTGAAAATTCGGCCATGCTCATATATGCATATATATGATTGCACATTATGTTTGGTTATGAACTAAGTGATGAATATATTGGTTTAAAGAAGAAAATGTGGAAGAATGCTTGTGAAATTGCAAGCACAATTCGGCCTAGCACACATATAAGTGCTTGATGCTATATTATAAGTTTTGGGCCACAATGTGCAAAGTATTAATTAGTAAATTGCATGCTGTTTTTGTGAGGTATTAAGTGCAAAATTGAACTCAACATGTACATGAATATTCGGCCTTGGGTAGCCTATTGAAGGCCTTAGCATTTCCTTGATGCTCGAATAAATTGTATTGAATTGCTTGATGTAGTATAAAATGTGCATGACCATTGTGTATTCAAGCTAAAGGGTGGCCATATGACCATTTAAACTCCTTGTCATATTCGGCCAAAAGCTAGCACAATGAGGTTTTAATAAATTGAATTTGCTTGAATTAGCTCAAGAGCTTAGAGGGCCACAATTGGACAAGGGGAAGGAAAAGGTGATCGAATAGCCGAAAAAGCCGTTCGACAACATCCGAGTTAAGTCCTCAAGAAGTGACTCTACTTGAATTGTGTGAAATAAAGTATGGATGTGTATTGATTATTGATTGTGTATGCATGAGTATTTGAATTCTACCCGGGCTAAGTCCCGAAGGCGAATATGCTTGTGACTATAATTGCGTTTGAGCCTTAGTAGCGAAAATGAATTATGTATGTCCAATGATAATTGATATATGTGTTCATGGGAAATTGAATGATATCCGGGCTAAATCCCGAAGACAATTATGCTGGAAATTATATCCGGGTTAAGACCCAAAGGCATTCGTGCGAGTTGATACATCCGGGCTAAGACCCGAAGGCATTCGTGCGAGACATTCTATCCGGGCTAAGACCCGAAGGCATTTGTGCACGTGATTATATCCGGTTATATTCCGAAGAATCTTGGGCTGGAGGTGAGTGTTGGTTGCTGTAATGAATTCAATTAGTACACTCGAAAAGCCCAAATGATAAGGTACGTTATATGTGCATTGGAAAGTCGACATGTTTGAGCAACATTCGCTCAATCGACTAATGAATTTCAGTTATTGAATCGATTGATACTTTGTGAAATTATATAATGATGAAGTGTGAAGTAAGAATGTGTATAAATGAAATGATGCATTTGGCTATGTGAATGTATCGCTGTAATTAGAGTTGATTATATTCCTTGAGACTTACTAAGCATAAAAAAAAAATGCTTACCCCGTTGCTTTGGCTCTCAGTTTTCTAGATTTCGCTCGAAGCAATCGGATTTGGGATCGTTGAAGTCGAAGTCATCCACACTATTAAGCCTCCATATTGGTATAAATTTTTGGTTGAACTTGAGATGGCATGTATAGGACTACCTCTTGTTTGTTAAATATGTTGTAATGTAAGTATGTACGGCCATGCGAAAATGGCTCGAAAAGGGAAGCATGAACTTAGACTAATTGTGGTTTGTATGTATATATTTGGTGTCATGATGTGGCTATGGCTTGGAAATGGGAATGTTGGTCATATGATCAGCCATTGGCATGGTTAAAATGATCATATATGAACCTATGTATGGCAAGACTAGTTGATTCATGGAGACTACCAAATAGGTAAGTCCTACCTTAAAAACAAATGCTGCCAGCTGCAGTGGCGTGAATGTGAAAAATCACCAAAATTCATAGGAATGGAATTAAATAGTGAATAAACTATTTAAATGAACCTTGATGAGTCTATTTTCATATGGAAGAAACGAAATGGTCATAGGAGTTACAGGTTAAGAGATATTAAAGCTATTGTGAGACAGGGCCAGAATGGTTTCTGGGTTCCCTGTCGTAACTTTAAAATTCACTATAAATTATTCAAAAGAATTTGGAGACATACCTTATATGTACAGATTCCATTTTAAGTCTAGTTTCATTAGAAACAAACGACACCAGAATTAAAGCCCTGTACAGAGAGATATTCAAGTTATACCGCGCGAAGGTCAGAGCAGTCGATCCCTGTAACATGGGTAACTTTAACTAATAAACTGTACCAATTGGCCCGACCAAAAATCCTAGAAATAAATCCATGGATGGATATATGAGTCTAAATTCAGGGAAAATTTACGAAACCAGTTTCCGAGTTTTGAAACTCGAGTTATGAATTTTGGAGCGACTAGTACTCAGATTGGCAGCTTGTCTGAAAATTGTCAATAAGTGGGTTGAAGTCAGTAACACCTCGCGTTCGACTCGTGACGGTCTCGGGTTCGGGTGTTACAATTTTATTGGTATCAGAGCTACGGTTTAGTCGATTCTAGGACTACCGTAATGCGTTTGGGGTCTAGCTATACATGCCATTTTATGTGATTATATGATAGTGTGGTGATTTCGGCGTTTGAACTTGTGTTTATTTATAGTAATGGATCCCGATCCCAACCGGCGATAGCTGATGATGTGGAGAGTGTGGCGCCTGCTCCGCACAAGGGACAGCGCCATGGACTCTCAACCTGTTGCTAACAATCCGAATGACGAGGCTAGACAAGCCTTTTATAGCGTGATGAATGATTGGTTCAACCAATACATTCGAACTAATACTACTGTTCCACAACCTCCATTCCCAACAAACACACCCAGACCTACAATACCTCCGTTGATGACCAAATAAGGTCAAGTAAGCCCCAGTCGATAGGATTCAAAACATGGGGCCACTGAATTTAAGGCTACGGATGATGATGATGCCGAAGCGAGCTGAATTTTGGTTAGATAACACTATCCGGTGCTTGATGAGCTATCCTGTACACCGATGAGTGCTTAAAGTGTACCATCTCCTTGCTACGCTAGTCCGCCTACTATTGGTGGAGTACTCGACTTCGTGGTGCCTAGAGAGCAAGTGACTTGGGAATTCTTTCAAACCGAGTTCAAAA